>NC_073313.1:345128222-346328222 GCF_027595985.1 Sorex araneus | reverse complement strand
GGTTTCAACATTATTCCTCTTAGGAACATGTTTGCTTAGTTTCAGCTTGTCTTTTTTGTCTGGATAAATTTAGACTATAAAAATTATTTCTAATAACTGACAAATATTTCTATTAAATTTTGCTTTTTTTAATGCTTTTTAGACCCTCTATAAGACACAGGTTAGGGAGCTGAAAGAAGAATGTGAAGAAAAGACTAAACTCTGTAAAGAACTACAGCAGAAGAAACAGGAATTACAGGATGAAAGGTAAAAATCACAAAGTCCTGTCTATTTTATTTCAGGAGCTTTTTTCCATACTCCTAAAATAGTTTCTGCTTTACTTTAATGAAAATTTTCTTTATGATGTGAGTTGGACAAAAGCATTTAGTGAATAGTGAGATATGGACTGTATTTCATTGAACTTATGAAGTGATCCCTCTCTCTAATATAGGGACTCGTTGGCTGCCCAGTTGGAGATAACCTTGACCAAAGCAGATTCTGAGCAGTTGGCTCGTTCAATTGCCGAAGAACAATACTCTGATTTGGAAAAGGAAAAGATCATGAAAGAGCTGGAAATCAAAGAGATGATGGCTAGGCACAAACAGGAACTCACTGAAAAAGATGCTACAATTGCATCTGTGAGTAAAAATTTTGGCTGTCGGTTGTTTATAGCTAAATATGTCATGATTCTTCCTTAGAAAGCACTAGGGAGGTAAAATCAATCCTAATAAAAAGCTGTCATAAGGGTTTTTTTTTTTTTTTTCTGAGGCACTACTGTTGGTATTTTGGGGGACCATACATTGCTGGAGATGGAATCCCAGACTTCAATCTTTCAAATGATCTCTCTGGCCTCTGGGAATAGATTTTTTTGGTTCAATTATATCAGCTCCTCAGTATAATTTGACACAGATTGAAAAACGAACTACATATAACAATTTAAGTTTTCAGTAAATTCAGAGTTAGAGGAATAAAGTGAAAGGAAAATACCAGAAACAGAAAGCAGTTAATCTTGCGGCCGGATCGGTAGCACATTGCACGCAGCTGACCTGGGTTCTATCCCCAGCATCCCATATGATCCCCCAAGCACCACTAGGAGTGATTCCTGAGTGCAGAATCAGGAGGAACCTCTGAGCATTGCCGGGGTGACCCAAAAAGAAAACAGTTAATCTAGCTGAACAAAATTTGGTTCAAAGGAATCTTGAAACTGCCATGAACATAATCACATACAGTTGAAAAAAAATTCAATGAAAACTTTAGAAGGAAGTGTCAAATACTTTCATTTGCCTTTTCACTTGCCAGATTCATAAAAACAGTAGTAATTTTCAAAGGTGGTACTAGAACAGAAAGAACAGAACTATGTAACTCTGAAAATAAATTTTTCAGTATTTGCAGAAATACACTTTGTATTTCTATTCAGTCTACCTGAGTTCATTGGGCACCACCAGGCATCGTGATACCTGAGGTCAGAGCCAGGAATAAACCCTTAGCATAGTTGAGAGGCTCAGAAACCACACAACAACAAAATAAGTGTAATAAAATGATACAATCATGGATGAAAGGAAGAATAAGCACATAGTGATAAAAAAAAAAATTCCTTCACAGGCCAAGGTATTATATAGACTAAAGTTGCTTGCCTTCTATGTGGCCAAACCCAGTTTGATACCCACCACTACATACAAATCTTTGAGTGACCCTTCAATGCCACCAGCTATGACTCAAGTTTTAAAAAAGAAGAGTAAAGAAAAATTGCCTTCCGGAAAGATTAAAAAATAGAATTTGGAGGGGCCGGAGCGATAGCACAGCGGGTAGGGCGTTTGCCTTGTACGCGGCCGACCCGGGTTCGATCCCCGGCATCCCATATGGTCCCCCAAGCACTGCCAGGAGTAATTCCTGAGTGCAGAACCAGGAGTAACCCCTGAGCATCGCTGGGTGTGACCCAAAAAGCAAAAAAAAAAAAAAAAAATAGAATTTGGAGAAAATACTATAGGATATGCATTTCTGTAGTAAAATTGCATTTTTCGTCTTAAAATAATCTTCTGAAATTTGTTTACTTTGTTGTTTACTATTTTTTCATTTGCAAAACATTTCTCATTAAGAAGTACTACAAAGCCGTACCAGTCATACTGCTCATTCCATCATGCATGTCTCCACTTAGCTCACTCCTTAGAAGATCTTTACCCCAAAGCTTCGTGTGACACTCATTTATATGTACCCTTACTCTCCCCTGGGCTGTTGAAGGATACATTTAAATGTCTATCATTTAAAAATAGTAATACGAAAGTATTTCCAGATAGGGCAGGTTTTTGTTTGTTTCCTCGAGTGTATGTGAAGTGTGTTATGGCAATTTGGTTCTAAGATAGATCAAAGACATGAAGTATAGAGATGGAATATGCTTTATAAAATAAGTCTTAATATTTTGAGGCATGTCAGGGTATGACCTGTATTCCTTTTTGATTTATTAGCTTGAAGAAACAAATAGGACACTAACCAGTGATGTTGCCAATCTTGCAAATGAGAAAGAGGAATTAAACAACAAGTTAAAAGATGCTCAAGAACGTATGTATTAACAAAGACAAGTTTATGCTTAATATGTTTATTCTTGATATTTGTCAGATGTGATATTTATTAACATACTTTTGTATTTTTAATGTTTTAGAACTGTCAAGGTTAAAAGATGAAGAGATTAGTGCAACTGCTATTAAAGCACAATTTGAGAAGCAGCTGTTAAATGAAAGAACACTTAAAACTCAAGTATGTATAGTAGATTCTAGATAGGGTCTTGAACTTTCTCATTAGCATGTCAATTCTGTCTTCTAAATGTATAGGTTAACATTAACTCATTGAATATGTTGGTATTAGTAGTTAATGATTTTTACCCAATCGAGAGGACCTTGATTAACAATCATCCAGTTCAGAATTCATGAAAACTTATGATTTTTTTGTTTGGAATATTTTCTTTTAATCTTTTAAAATTGTAATGTTTCAGTTATTTTGCTCTTAAGAAGACTCTTCCCTTGTGAATAAAAGATCTACCTTGTTAAAGTTACTCTTTAAAAAATAAATCAAACTTTAAAAACTTAAATTACATTTCTTAGAGGACATGTAGGTGAAAAACTAATACAGTATAAACTAGGGAGAAATAATAAGTAATGGAAGTATATTATTTAATGTAGAAAGCGTATGTAGAATAGGATTTTTATTAGTAGTTGTTTAGGTTACTATTATTCGTGGGTTATGAAGAAGCCATTAATAAGATGTATTTTATTTATGTGCTTATTTTTGTTTTGTTTTGTTTCCAAGGCTGTGAATAAGTTGGCTGAGATCATGAATCGAAAGGAACCTGTCAAGCGTGGCAGTGACACAGACGTGCGCAGGAAAGAGAAGGAGAATAGGAAACTGCATATGGAGCTTAAATCGGAGCGTGAAAAGTTCACCCAGCAGATGATCAAGTACCAGAAAGAACTGAATGAAATGCAGGCCGTAAGAGCACTTTTCTCATTCTAGACCAAGTTGCTTTTTAAGAAGAACAGTTCTTTATGTCGATATCTTTTACTCTTCTATTTCTATTAGTAATTACTGAACTAAGCACAATTATGAAATGGCATCCCATTAATTTTAGGTTATTTAATTTCTTAACAGCAAATAGCTGAAGAGAACCAAATTCGAATTGAGCTGCAGATGACACTGGACAGTAAAGACAGTGACATTGAGCAGCTGCGCTCGCAGCTCCAGGCCCTGCATCTCGGCATGGATACTTCTAGCATAGGCAGCGGACCAGGAGACGCCGAAGCCGATGATGGCTTTCCAGGTACAGGCTTGTTTTTATTTCTTACTCTTATTGCAAGTCTTGAATTTTAAGTCCTTTGACTAGCTAGGAAAACTCGCTTCTTGGGTAATAATTTAAATGTTATTTTATTTATTGAACTTTGACAAAAGTCAACATTAAAACTACAAAAGAATATTCTGTACATTTAGTTACTTAAGTTCTTTGTCACAGCTCTCTCTTTTAAGCTTTCATTTTACTTTCTCTTAACTTTATGCATTTTCTTATGTTGGGTGTTTAGTTCATATCACTCAGTCACACACTATGGAATCTATGTCATTCACCTACCAGCGTTCCACTACTTCTCTCAGTATTGCCACTAAGCCTTCCAGCTCTCATATGTTTGACTCTGATTCTGAATCAGAAGAAGAAATCTTGCCTTATTTACCTATTTCATCGGAACCTAATGGTATAGTTGATATTGTAAAGACCTTTTGCCTTTGGGGTTCTACCCTTAATTTTGAAAAAATAATTATTTTTAACATGAACTAATCACCACTAACTCTAACCAGTTGCTTTGAGCTCAGTTAAAAAGAAACTGCTGCATGGATTTAAAAAAAAAATTATGGATATTTTTGCTCAGCATTACTTTTACAGTTGATACATTTAGTAGACTTATGAAAAAGGAGTATATTGTTTTGCTGCCTGTTTCATCCATTTTATACCAAGAAAAAAATTCTGAACTTTCTTTTCAAGAATGACAGTACAGAAAAAGCATATAGACTCCCATTGAATACTTACCTAATCAACATTGTTGTAGGCATTAAAAGAGAGTCTTAATTTATTTTGTCCTCATCCTTGCCTTAAAAGGGCTTAGTGTTTAAATGAAGAAATCAGTTAGAAAATAGATAAAATTGTGTTGTCTGACACAAATAGTATGAGTCAAAAGCCACTTAGTGAATGCCACTGGAAATTTATGTGTGAACAGTTGATTGTAAAGTAAAAATCTCTTACTAATGAATTTATAATGCTACATAGCTTTAGTTTAGAATTCATATAGCTGTAGTTATTTACTTTTGTTGTCCCATTTCCCAGGTATGTACCCATTTAAAGTATTCATAAAATGATTGTATTGAAGTTGTTCTAGATCTGTACTCGCGACACTACTGGGTGAAAACACCCCTTTTATTAATTTTTAATTGTCTTCAGAGAAGACATGCACTGTATTCAGTTAGGTCTTTTTCCAAAAGAAAAAGTAATGGATTGTAATACAGATGGACTTGTGAGGATAGACAGCTGCTTCTGGCAACTTTTCTCCTGCGTTTTGGCAGATGCATGAATTTAATAAAAAATATATTTGGCCACAGAATATATTTACAACGTGATATAACCTGTTTTTTTATTGTATGACTTGCCTTTACTTATCCAACATATAATATCCGTGTATAATGATGTTATGGAGGATCTCTTTGGTGCTTTTTTTTTATTAAATTGTTTTAAAGTTTTTGATTAAAATGTTATTGATGAAATTGTTTCTGTATTTAATTCCTAATTTTCTTGGGGAAATTGTCATTCACATAATCTCTTTATTTTGTAGAATCAAGACTAGAAGGATGGCTTTCTTTGCCTGTGCGAAATAACACTAAGAAATTCGGCTGGGTTAAAAAGGTAATTCATGTTTTTAAATATTGTTTTTTGCTTTTGTTTATGCCTTGCTTTTCATCTAGCTACAGCCATTTTACTTCTACAGTTTTAAGATTTATAGAACTTTCAGGTACAATAAGCTTGTTTACACTTTCTGATTTTGAATGATACAGTTTACATTGTCTTTGTAAATCTTTTTCATCTCTAGTGTTTAATTATAAAACAGATTCTGGTATTTGGAAATAAAATCCTATTGACCATGGTATTTTTGCTGGTTCAGTGGAAAAACAATTGAATTTGCCAGAATGATCTGTTATTTTCATTTTTCTCTATTATGTTGATTACTGATGTTTTTGTGTGTCTTTTTTATGTGTCTTAGTTCATTCAGGTGACTTTAACAGACTGGGTTAACAGCTAATATTTATTTCTCAGTTCCGGACTCTGAAAATGTAAAATTATTTTATCAGCATGGTTAGATTCTGAACGGTGCTCTTTTTAGAGTTCTTGCTTCTCATGTGTTCTCACTTGGAAGATTGAGCAGAAGTGGAATCCCTAATTATGTGGACATTAATGTCTAAACTCATGAAAGAATTGCCTGTCAAGAAGACCCTTCTTCTGAAATCATCCCATTAGGTGTTGGGATTTAACATGTGCATTTTAGAGAAATAAAAACATTCAAGCTGTAGCAATAAGGCTTCTTAAGAATGTTACTGAATTTTGAAGATAATTAATTTAAAAATTATTTTTCATAATTTCCTTTCCAATTTGCTTATTTAAATATATACAAACAGAATTTTGCTATGTTAAGACTTTTCTAAGGCTATATTAAGACTTATTTATTTGAATAATTAGTTATTTGAATATTTAATATATAAAGAAGGTATATGTTAACTTTAATCATTCCATCCTTTTTAACAGTACGTGATTGTAAGCAGTAAGAAGATTCTTTTCTATGACAGCGAACAAGATAAAGAGCAATCTAATCCTTACATGGTTTTAGATATAGAGTAAGTGTTTTTATTAGAATATTTAGAGGCTTCTTTTTTTTTTAAAGTCAAGAGAGTAATGTGACTTTTTGTCATATAACTTATTATGTAGTATATTTACTCATAGCTACTACTGAATATTACTATTATATTTGCTTCATGCAAATAAAAATATAGCATATAGATTAAAATATCCTTATTTGTGCATCTTTATTATTCAAGTTTACTGAAACATTTTTATCTTTTTACTAATTTCTTGAAATCTCAAGGAATTTATAATTAGAGTGAGGTTTTCCTCTCGCATGACTCAAAGTAGTTAAATTATTTTCTTTAATTATAGTAAGTATAGTAAGTATAGATATCTGATATAATTTGATCATTTGGTAATACTCCTTCATTTAAAATCTTTTATAGCAAGTTATTTCATGTCCGACCAGTTACGCAGACAGATGTGTATAGAGCTGATGTTAGAGAAATTCCAAGGATATTCCAGGTAATCATTGTTTTATCTTGTGGGTTGGTTAATTGAGTTAGTTTGCCTTTTTCACCTCTCAAGATTCTCAGAATAATATGATGTATAAAATTCTTGTTCCTTCTTCAGACCACCTTTTAATTTCGGTATCACTAAATGATTCTTTATTGAGTCTTATTAAAAGATATTTTTTTATTGCTTATTCTCTTTCAATGCATCTTTATTCATTTCTCCATTTTACTTGTTAAGGTCTGTATTGTATTTTCTTATTAACTTTCTGTTCTTTGCTGCCCCTTTATGTAAAGCTGGTTATGTTATTTTGTTTTTGGACTGCAACCAGTGGTGCTCAGGGCTTGCTTCTGGCTGTGCTCTTGGATCACTCCTGGCAGGGTTTGGGCAATGGTATGGGATGCCAGGGATCCAACCCTGGTCAGCCACTTGCTAGACAAGTGCCCTTCCTGCTATACTATCTCTTCTAGCCACCTGGTTTTGTTATTTTTTTATGCATAAACTTTAAATTTGTATACATTTTCTTCTCAATAATTTAGGCTAATTCTGTTTGTGAGAATTTTTCCATCAGTTTGTTTTGGTTTTTGGGTGGGTCTGGGGGTGCACACCAGACTGTGCTCAGGGCTTGCTCTTGGCTCTGTGCTCAGAGATCATTCCTGGCAGTGCTCAGGGCACTATATGGTGTGCCAGCAATCGAACCTGGGTCAGCTGTATGTAAATAAGGCAGACACACCCTGCCTGTTGTATTATTAAAATTAGTGACTAAAGAAAAAAATCAACAAATTCAGAAACCGTGAATACTGTTTTTAATAGGTGCAAAATATGACCAGATTAAATTTGTTACAATCACTCTGGCCCCCAAAATGTTACTTCGTTTAAAAAAAGGCACCCCTTAAGTAGCTTAACTCAACAGGCTAAGCTTATACTGCACGTGCAGAAGGCCCATGGTCTCTCAAGCCATACCCAAAGTGGACCTCTCACAGAGCCTGGAGTGGCTCCCAAGCACCACTTGGGTGTTATTCGATAAGAACAAGCTAACAACAACAAAACACTTAGTTTTGGAACTCATCCATTGTTCTATTTTATATTACAGATTCTGTATGCCAACGAAGGAGAAAGTAAAAAGGAACAAGAATTCCCAGTAGAGCCAGTGGGAGAAAAATCAAATTATATTTGCCACAAGGGACATGAATTTATTCCTACTCTGTATCATTTCCCAACCAATTGTGAGGCTTGTATGAAGCCGTTGTGGCATATGTTTAAACCCCCTCCTGCTTTAGAGTGTCGCCGCTGCCATATTAAGTGTCATAAAGATCACATGGATAAAAAGGAGGAGATTATAGCCCCATGCAAAGGTAAATACCAAATTACTTACTTCATCAATATTATTTATGTCCAGATCATTTTAAGCATCTTAATATTTTTCAAATATTTTTATAGTGTATTATGATATTTCAACGGCAAAGAACCTGTTGTTGTTAGCAAATTCAACGGAAGACCAGCAGAAATGGGTTAGTCGGTTGGTGAAAAAAATACCCAAAAAACCTCCAGCACCCGACCCTTTTGCAAGATCATCTCCTAGAACTTCAATGAAGATACAACAAAACCAGTCTATTAGGCGGCCAAGTCGGCAGCTTGCCCCTAACAAACCGAGGTAATAGAAGTTTAATAAAAATATTTTGCAGTTTTTATTCACAGTACAAAATTTTCCAATATTTATGTGAGGTATGATAAAGCTTAAATATCATAAAATTAGTGACTAAAGAAAAAAATCAACAAATTCAGAAACCGTGAATACTGTTTTTAATAGGTGCAAAATATGACCAGATTAAATTTGTTACAATTATAGTATTATTAAAGAAAAATATGCCCATTTTTTGTTACCTTACAATATTTAGTGCTTTCAGCTTTTAATACCCTTACATATATATTCTGTTTTTTTCATTTAATTTTTTACATATTCTCTTATCTGATCTTTAAGTGACTCCTGTGGAGTGAAATAGGTGGTTTTGTTTTTGTTTTTTTAATTTTTGTTTTTGTTTTTATTGAGTTGCCAGAAAGACAATTGTAGATCAGGTCTATGGGAACCTTTATCCTTTTGATCATTTATTTTGCTCCAGCCTGCAAACGAATTCATTTGTTAATTTATTGAGATTCTGCAGTTTGCCATACTGTTAATGATTTTTGTTTTTATATGGTCTTTTCCATTTCTAAATATTAGAAAATTAGTTATGTTCAACTTAAAGTTTCCTAGATAAAACATAAATAGAATAGGTGACTATATAACTGATCTCTTGAATTGGAAAACTTCCTAAAACTAAAAATAAAGAATGTAAATTGAGTCCAAAGCTGACTACCAAAAATTAAATCAGAAGATGCCAAACTTAGATGGCCTACTGTCCCCTCTACAAGAAAATATAAAAAGACTCAGCACCCACCTGGAAATCTATCTTCTTTAAACCAGCCTTCTTGAACCACTGAGTCGCAGGCCGGTCCACACACATGTAGAAAGGTTGAAAATCACTTGTCTGCAACCTTGGTTAAAATTGGCATTCGTGTGCATGCGTGCTTTTCGTGCGTGTGTGAGTGTTATGGTATTCAGGACAAGTCCTAGTCCGTGGCGTAAAAGTTACCAGAAAATATCCTTACCCATCTTGCACCTAAGGCGTCTTAGTTTCCAGTATCCCCTGGGGGAACAGTACTGCCCATTTTGAGAAACACTGAAATATTTTCAAGCACCACATAGTTGATGCTTCCCTTATCTTTAAAGGAAAGATGGGTTAGTACCTCTGTGTATGCCTCTTCCCAAAATAATGGTTTGTGAGGAATATGTAGGTATTAACCACAAATAGAGCTCTTAAATATGGAAAGTGATCAACATGACATCATCATCATCATACCGTGAGTGTCGAATTTCTCTAGCGGTCTCAGTAACGTCTCCATTCGTCTTAGCCCTGAGATTTTAGAAGCCTCTCTTTACTCGTCCTTCCCAACGAGAGAGGCTCTTTTAGGGTAAGGGAATGAGATCCAGCATTGTTACTGGTTTTGGCATATGAATACACCATGGGGAGTTTTCAAGGCTCTCCCATGTGGGCAGGAAACTCTCGGTAGCTTGCCAGGTTCTCCCAGAGGGAGAACTAGGCTATAAGATGTCGCTTCTGGGAGCTTGGTTTTAAGTCTCTGGGTGCTGGCCATTGGTGGGATTATCAACATGGCTAGTAAGAAAAAGTAAAGTTAAATTAAGGCTATAATAACCACATTCACCTGCCAAACTAAAGGATTAAAATAGTTCATTTTGACCAGGTGTAAAATAATGGGAACTTGGCATGGACTGAATTAGAATTCAAATGTGCCCAATCTGAAAAGTTAAAACTGTTGTCAGTTAATGAGAGTGATAGACAAGCAAACAGATCATTTCAGTTTTATAATATATGTTGGGCTGTAATAGTGTCATAAGGAGTATTACAGAAGAACAAAGTAAAGCCTGAAAAATTTCATTTGAATATGTCCAAGTTCTCCTAAAATGGTGTGTTGGTTATTTCCAGACAAAGAAATAGGGAAAAGATAATCTAGATAAAATATCATGCTAAGGTACCAAGTTGCCAGAATTCTTTGTGTGTTTATAATGTTAATGGGTATGGTGACTTGATGATGACAGGGAGTGGTAGAGAAGATGATGCTGGAGAGAAAGTGTGAACCATGTTGAAGAGGACTGCATATTCTATGCCAAGGAATTTGGATGTTGTTCTACAAATGGAAGTCTTTCAGCAAGAGACTGCTAGGTTTATGAGCTTGCATGAAGGTTGTTGGTAGACTTCCATGCCAAACATGAACTCCCGGGCATCAGTCTGGCATTGTAAAACCAAAAGGTTACCCCCATTCTTCTCTTCCACTTTCCCCTCAGCCTAGCCCCTGGTGACCAAAGAACTTAGGGTACTGACAGTGAAGACCAGAGCGAGAGCTCACCACACTGAAGTGCATGCTTTGCATGCAGAAGTCTTCAGTGTAATCCTCAGTACCACTTGGTCTCCCAAGTACGTCTAGAAGTAGCTCTTGAGCACTGGCAGATGTGGGCCCAAAACAAAGACAAACCAGAAAGCACTGATAGTGAAACTGAAGGGAAGAAACCAAGTGATGATTTCTTATGTTTATTCCTAGCTTGCTAAGGGCTTTTTACTTTTTTAATAATGAATTAATGTTTTATTTATATTGGGTAATTTTTTACATCTAAGATTTTTTTTTTTTTTGGTTTTTGGGTCACACCTGGCGATTCACAGGGGTTACTCCTGGCTCATGCACTCAGGAATGACTCCTGGTGGTGCTTGGGGGACCATATTGGATGCTGGGAATCGAACCCGGGACGGCCGGGTGCAAGGCAAACGCCCTACCAGCTCTGCTATCGCTCTAGCCCTTACATTTAAGATTTTATATGGGTTCAATTCCTCCACCCCTCAAGGTACCGACAACCTACCAAGAGTATCCCGCCCACCCGAATGGCAGAGCCTGGCAAGCTACCCTTGGCGTATTCAATATGCCAAAAACAATAACAAGTCTCACAATGAAGATGTTACTGGTGCCCGCTTGAGCAAATCAATGAGCAATGGGATGACAGTGAGACAGTGAAGATTTTTATAGAGGTTTTTACTAATGCAGATATTTAAGCATTATCTGTGATATTTCTAATATAGTTAGTTTTCCCTTTTTAGGATAAAACAATTTTTATAAAATTTTCCCTTAAAATTTCCTTAAAATTCTCTCCATATTCTTACTAACTTGTATATTTAAAATATATTAGCAGAGAATTATTTGTTACTGATTTTTTAAAATTTATACCTGTACAAAGGGAAAGATACACAACTTTAGAAAACAATATTTTGAAGTTTATTGATTTACAGTTTTGTGGGATTTTAGGAGTTTAGCTTTATTCATCTATACGTGTAGGTATTACCATCTCCACTATAAATATATTTTTTTAAGATTTCTCTAATATGTGGGATGTTAAGAACCATGACAAGGGTACAACAGATGGCCAGTGTCATTGGAACTGGAGGTTTTTGTTTTTGGGCCACACCCCAGCAGGACTCCTGCTTACTCCTGGCTCTGTGCTGAGGGTACCCTGGCAGGCTCTGGGAACCATATGTGATGCTGGATAAAACCCAGGCTCACCGTGCGCAAGACCAAGCGCCTTATCCACTGTACTAATCTCTCCTGCCCCATTCCTGGAGAATTTGTCTGTAGAACTGAGCTTGCATGATGGGAGGTGGAGGAGGGCACTGGGAATGGTCCTTGGGGCACCAGCAGAGGGAGATGGGCACTCTGGTGAGGTGTGGTGTTGGGATGATGTGTGCATGAAGAGTAAAAATAACAGTATTATAAAGTCCTGATACTTAATAAAAATGGTAAAAAAAAAACTTTTTTTGCTGGGGGACCACACACAGCGGTACTTGGGGAGTTACTCCCAGCTCTGCAATCAGGAATTATTCTTGGCAGTGCCTGGGAAACCATGCTCAGAGCTTACGTCTGGCTCTATACTCAATAATTAGTCATGGCAATGGCTGGTTTTTGAACCTGGGTTGGCTGTGTGCAAGCAAGGCAAGCTCCTTACCCTCTGTGCTGTCGATCTGGCCCTGGTGAGAATATTTTTTTTAAAAGCATTTACTGTATTAAATAGGAGCTACATGTTGCTTAGAAGAAGATAAGGGAGATGCTTTCTGAGAAGTAGTGTCATTTATTCCACCAATACTCTACTCGATTTTTAAAATTTGAAGATTATGACACAGATTCAACCTTTGTGCATTTGACAACTTTGTACATATCCCAAAGGTTTTGGCAGGATGTAAAATGTAGGTTTTTCATAAAGTGTATCAGAATTGGGGTTTGAATATGCAGGAACAACTACTACTATCATTTTCCGAAAGCAGTAGAGTTGAAACCACGGCTAAACTTTCTATATAAGTAAGCCTGCTTAGAAACCTGTGAATGAATAACAGTTTATGATAATATGCTAAGGGAATAATTAGGTCTCTGTGTGAGTTATTTTGTTGGTTGGTTTTGGTCTGGGGGGGCCACACCCTACTGTGCTCAGGGATTTCTCCTGGGGATACACAGGGACCGTAGGGGGGTGCCAGGGATCAAACCATATGCAAGGCAAGCGCCTTTTTGTGCTGTACTATCTCTGGCCCAGTTTTTATGTTTTTACACATACTATTTTTTGTAGGACCTCTAAGCAGTGGTCAGGAGTCCAGGTGACATTCCTGGTGATATTCAGCCATCTGGCTTAGTTGAGTGCTAAGATCCCGAAGCGCCAAAGGGCCTTCAAGACCCCACCTAGTGATGCTTAGGAGAACCAGGTCAACTGCATACCTTACTATCTCCCCAACCCTCTTTATTTTTAAATTACAGCAGTCATGCATCAGCTTTCCTTGTCAGTGATTCTCAAAGTTAATCAGCTACATCAGAATTACATGTTTTTATTTGCAATGCTGGGAAATTGAACCTAGGTCTCATGCTTGCGAGGCATTTGCTTTACTACTGAGCCACACACTAATTCCCATTTTTTAAAAATCAGGTTTCTGATTTAAAAATACAAATACTTGCTCTGTTCCCCATCTCTCACAGTAATTTAGTCCAAGTGTATCAATCTCTTGTGATGAGGTTTGGGAATATCCATTATAAATAGGATCAGGTAAATCATTCTGCTAAAGACTGACAGTGGTCAGTGAGATCTCAGGAAATGGATGAGCTCTTTGCTGTATGTCAGTGAATGAATGTCACAGTTACGAACAATAGATGTTACTCCTAATTTTAAAACAAAGATCATTGCATTATTTGGTTGTTTGATTTGATTGGTGAGAAAAGACCACTCTGAAGCCACGTTCTTTCATCAAGATAAGCTGTTAATGTTGCTTATATACCTGTGTTTTTTCCCATATCCCTAGTTTTTCATGGAGAGGATAAACTGTTGGTGAATGGTTGAGGAATAGTATTTTTCTGAATTTAGAAAGCTGTGTTCTTTTAAACCAGTGCCATGGTACTGGTCTTGAAGAGTGTGAGTTGTCATTCTGGGGATGTAAGTGAAGGAAATGCTGACAAATGTTGAGTTTTCACAGCTTCTTACTAAAGTAAGCCTTGGGATGGTTACATCATCATCTGGACATCATCATCTGAACTGCAGCACGGGAAAATGGCTGAGGGATTGGGAGAAGATTGTGTCTTATCCTTGTGTACTCTCTGTCTTTAATTCTCCGGTATCCTGGAAAATACCTGATCAAAAGTGTGTGTGTGTGTGTGTGTGTGTGTGTGTGTGTGTGTAGAGAAGATTTTACTTGGTGCTTCCATCTTAAGTCATGTTATTAGGGAAAGTAAATATGCTTGCAGTGAATTCTGAGTGTGATTATTTTTTAGATCACAGCATAACAAACTGCTGTTTCTCAAAGTCAGTATAAATTTGCAAACCTCCTGTTACAGATTGCTTGATTTGGCATTTAAAGACTGGGATTGGTCATTTGATGATGTTGATGGTGGTGATGATGATGATGACGATGTTTTTGATTTCTGAAGAAATAAATGGGGTAAATGAAACGATGGAAAATGAGTTCTTTTAGTACTTCCAAGTAGTGCATGTGATTTGCACTGGGTTTTTATTATATTTGACTAGTTTTGAATTTTCAAGTTAGTTTAAATAACATATTTTAAAACTAGTTTTCAAAAAAGTTTCTAACTTGAAATTTTTCATGTTAAGTATAAAAGTGAAATGCTATGTTCAGATTCTTTATTGACTGCATAGTCTTAATACAGCTGGAATTATAATTTTATGAATGACACATGTAGAAATGGAAAATGAAGCTAATTCTAGTATTTTTTCTAGTTTTTTTTTCTAGTTTTTATTCCAAAGAAACAATATTCAAAGGAGAAATAAAATCTAGTATTTTCAAGTTCCTGCAGCTATATTAGTTTGTGAACATAGCATGGAATTATTTTTTTCTCTCCATTCATTCTTTTTCATTACCTTTTTCTTTCTAACTTGAAAGAATTGAAATGAAACTGTAAATCTAAAAAGTGCTATGAAGTAGCTGCTTCTGCTTTGGTTTTCTTTGTGATGTTGTGAAATGTTTGCTTTTTGAATATTGCGTATTCTTGCTGAGGAATGCTCATGATATGTTGTGAAAATTCTTGTGCTTTTAGAAAACAAAATAGCTGGTTGATACCGGCTAAAGAAGACTTAATGAAATTGGGCCTCTCTAATTACATCTTTTACATGGCATGGATTGTAAAAGTCATGTCTATCTTAACCTAAGCATGTTCCAAAATTAAGTAGTATTAGAATCTGTTTCTGGGCAGGATTTACAGATTTTAATGCAACAGTGTGTTTGTTCCCTTTTTTGCATATATGAAAAATATTTTTGTTATATAATTAAAATATATATTTTTTTAATGTGGCAGATTAGATACACTATTTAGTCTTTTCAATTATAGTCATGAGTTTTTCAGTGATATATTGTCTAGCACTAATAGCAGGTTAACTGTTCTGAACCCTTGTGGCACATAAGCTATGTGAGAAATGTAAGAAAGAATCTCATTGCATGTACCTAAAAACTAAGAGAAACAAGGTCAGGCAGCTCAGTGAATTGAAGGTATGCTTTGCATGCGGGTGGCCTGGGTTCCATCCTCTGCCCTGCGTGGTCCCCTTAGCACCACTGAGACTGATCCCCAAGCAGTGCTCTGATCCAGAAAAGCCTGAAAAATAAATAAAAACAACATAGTAAATGCAGTATGCATGATTTAGGTTTTTAAAAAATAGTAGTTGGAAGACCATCTAACTTAATAACATAATATGGAATGAGTTTTCAGAGGTTTTAGTAATCTCTCAAATTATTTGTTTTGACTAATTTTTTTTTTGTTCTTTTTTTCTCAGCTAACTGCCTTCTGTGAATGCAGTCATTATTCAAGGTGATAATTTTCTCCCAGTTAAGACAAGACTGAAATGTGATGGCCCCAAAATTATTAAAAAGTTATATTTTCCTGAGAGACTGGTAATACACAAGCATCTCTATATATGTTTTCTTTTCCCTGCAATATATATTATAGATTTTGGAGAGATTTTACTGGCTCTTTTGAAGCAACAAGGTGAACCAACAATAATTAATAGAGTAAGGATGTCATGTACAACTCTTCCAGATTTGTTCTTATTAAGCTGTCTTGGCAGTTACACTACATTGTTCAAAAGAATTGAGAAGAGTTCAAGTTTACGGAAATCGTCTTTCCAGCTTCAACAGAGAGATTTCACCAGCATATTTACTAGAAGAACCGAGGAATGGATTCCACTACAGTGATAACAGACTGCATCTTTAACAAGTGAACATTATATTATGTGTATGTACATATACATACACCTTATACACATACATGCATATTTATATATATATATATCGTACTGCGAGAGGATTTTTTTAACTTCTCACTTTATTTTTTATACACATTAATCAGATATCATTACTTATTGCAGTTTCAGCTATGCACTTGTATAAAGCCATAATGTTGGAATTTGTCATTCATTCTTGTGTACCTGATAAAAGTTGCATGTTCAAATGTTAAAACAATTGCTGTAACAAGAAGTTTAAAGTTAATTATATCATTTCCCTAATGCTCCATGATAGGCAACTTTTAACCATTTTGAATGCCTTAATTTAATTTTTTTGTCCCATTCCTTTTCTATATTTAAAAAAAGTTTACCAGCTCTTAGGATGGATATTTGCTTTCGCAGAAAAAAAGTAGTGCACTATTTTTACACATAGTAATTATCAGTGTCAGCCTATTTTGATTGTATAACAATTTTTTTTAAGTATTGGTGATAGAAAAATAATGAATAGTATTGAAACTAATATATCTTTTATGTGTATTTTTCATCCAACCCTTTTTTTACAGACCTCAGTATTAGTGTGTGACTATGAAACATTTTCTTTGCTTTGAATTTGTTGGTTATACTAGATGTTTTCTTATTTCTTGTAAAGACATTTGTGACTTTTACATTTTCACACTCAAGATTCAAAAATTATCTGAAATATAAAGAAAGACATACTGTAGATATATTTTAAATATTTTAATGTGATCCCTTAAAATTTAACTATGGGTGGCAACATTACTGTTTGGGTTAAGAAAATCGGTGTCTGGGTGTAAGTGGTGTCAAAGGCATTTGACTTTGGGGTGTTTTTGGTTTTGGGGGTTTTTTGGGTTTTTTTTTTCTTTTTTTTTTTTTCTTTTGGTTTGGGTAGTGCCAGGGCTTCAAACCCAGGGGCCTCACACATGCAAGGCATGTAGTCAACCACTGAGCCACTTTCCCCAGCCTAGTCCTTTGATTTTTAAAAAACTTTTCTTGACGTTAAATTGGTTTATAGCAATATATGTGTTCCAAATATACAATGTTACAAATCAATACTGTACAGGTTACTTTATGATCCCCTCCAGATTTTATGTTTTAAATGCTGTTAAAGTTATAAGTTAAGACAAAATCTTGCTGTGTTTCTTACTCCAGAATGTTTTATACTGCTACAGTATGTATCAATGATAAGCTTCAAGTTAAAAAGCTATTATGTAACTTTATCAGTCTGTCTTTGTATACATGCACATACACAAACTTTTATTAAGATATATCATCTAACATTTCAATGAAGGAAGTATACATTTTTCACTGATTCCCTGTATAGAAATGTTGAGTTAGCTCCCCAAATAGAGATGCTGTTGTGGAAGCTGGAGAGAGGCTTTTGGCCTGCCAAGGTCCTGAATCTTATTCTTACAGTATCTACCAGTCTGCATTCTTTCATGCTGTCTGTGCTAAAACTAGATACGCATGCCAGGTTCCTTACAAGTATGTTTTTTGCAGTTCTAGTTTTGGGGCACAGCTGTTTTTAAAGTAAGATTTAAAAAAAGGAAAATATATTAAATTTATATAGAATAAATATTTGCTTTCATTAGACTTATTAAAAGACTGAATTAATATTTTATATAAAGATTTTGTTACACTATGGGAGGTTCTATCATATTCTGAATTGGAGAGTATATATATATTTTTAATAGACTTTATTAAGGTGAAATAATTTGAAGTTTACACGTGAGTAATTGAAATATTTGAGTAAAAATGGCAAAAGTTTAAATTTTGAATGCTGTGTATATTAGACTATGAAAATCATGGTGTGATGCAACTACACAAAGAAAATCAATGTGAAGTTTGGGCGTTGCAGGTTATTCTAAGGGGTGAAAAAAATCTCTCCCATGGAGATTCTTCACATTTTATGGTTTGACATACAAGGTTACTTGTCCAATTAAGAGAAATATACTTAATTTTAAAAATTCTGACCTTGGGTAAGAATTTGCTTTTTACCCCTGTTCCTGGTTTCATGTACTTATGTGCATGCACCTGTCCAAATGTTCTCTTCCCCATAAATACGATGTCGACTTGGTTTAACAAGCTGATGTTGTGCCAGCTTCTCCTTTTTGAGGCTCCAAGATAATTAGACCAAAAGTTGTATTTCCTGGATACCTGATTTCTCCTCGAGCCACAAATACCTCCTCTAAGAACTAAGAAATAATGAATACTGGGATTCTTTTCATTGGGTTTTATGTTTGTGGGGAAAGTGAGTCAGAAGTAGAAGGAAAACTGGTCAGTTGTATTCTTGAAAAGTATAATGAATTTTTTAGAATTTTTCTAATGCTGTTTAGAAGCATGTTTAAAAAAAAATAGTTTAAAACAGTTTGGCTAACTAAAGGATAAGTCCAAAATAAGTGAGTCAATCTGAAATTGAGGCAAGTATTTTTTGAACAAACTGGGGTTAGGCGGTTAGGCAAGTCGGGCTCTGATGCGTCTCCTTTACAGTGGTTTATCTCTAGGTCCTCAAGAAGAAGTCCTCTAGTTTGCCAAATCACAACTGAAGTTATGCTGCTACTGTTAATTTGTACTAAAAGGATTCTGATGGTAAAATAGAGAAACTTAGACACTATCTTATTGAAAAAAAAAAAAAAACATGTTTAAAATTCTGTGGGAGCAAGTCCCCTCTGTGTTTCTCCATCTGTGTCCACATTGCTACTGACTCTCGTCCCCTCGAACAAGGCGTCAGCTTCCCAATGTTGTGAAGATACCAGAGTTGATTTGTAAAGCACTTTGAAGATGAGCACTGTTTGACAGTGCTAATTAGTATGCTTGGGGGGGCCTCTCCTAGATTCCCTTCCTCATAATAATGAGTTTTGTTTGGAATTGTAATAAGTTATGAACTGCATGATTTAGATAATCATAAATATTTGATCAGCTGTCCCCTTTGAACAAAAATTATACCCCTTTGATTTAAAAATTATGTTGCATCTTTGTAGTAATGTAATGTATTTTATGCCTGCTTTTTATTAAAAAATTAAATAAAAGAAATTAAGACAAGCACTAAAATACTTTTCCTGTGAGTAGTCCTGGGATGCTACATACTTCTAAAATGTACCCCCAAAATTTGCCTTCACTAAGGTTTAGCAAAAAGTTGTAGCTAAGGTTAGGATATGTGAACGTTTGCCCTGATAGCCTACAGAGAAAAACCAAATTAAAGTTTTAGCTAGAAGTCTTATTTGTGCTTTGCTTTAAAATGTTTTAGAAAGCATGCAGTCTCGGTAAGTCTCATTTCAAGGCCAAGAATAAAAGGAAGACAGAAAATAAAGGCAGGTGCCATCTATACTTACGTCAAGTCTTGTGTGCTACAGTGGTTGTGCTAAGAATGGTGTGCTTGATGGGTGCTTCTCTGGGAAGTACTTTGGTATCTGATCTGGATAGTTTATTCTAAGCCTCAAATGTCTTCTATAAAATAAAGATGGTTGGGACTGGAGCAATAGCACAGCGGGTAGGCGTTTGCCTTGCATGCAGCCGACCCGGTTCGATTCCCAGCATCCCATGTGGTTGCCTGAGCACTGCCAGGAGTAATTCCTGAGTGCAGAGCCAGGAGTGACCCCTGTGCATCACCGGGTGTGACCCAAAAAGCAAAAATAAATTAATTAAATGAAGATTGTTTACTTCTAGGCTTGTTGTAGGATTAATCGCTCAAATGATTGTTCTTCTCCCTCTCAAAGAAGAAAAATGGGAAACTCCTGACCCGAAGATAGTATAGTGTAAAAGGATTTGCTTTATTTTGGTTTGGGGGCCACACCTGGCTGTGCTCAGGAGGCCAAATAAGGTGGAGGAACGGCATGGGCAAGGCAAGCAGGCACCTTATCACCATACTCTTCAGTCCCTAACAGGTTTTGCTTTAAACCAGTGGTTTTCAACTGCTGGTCCTCAGGCTTATGCCAGTTGGCAGAAAAACATCCTGGTAAATGAAAAAGTTCCACTTGTTTAATACCTAGGATGCCTGGATCATGTAGCTGAAGCACAGAGAACCTGTCACAACTAGTGCGAGTGACTGTAATGATTTTGCCAGACTGAGAAGTGTTTCTCTTATTTTCACTGTCTGCATGTATGAAACCTCTGCTGAACAAGGATAAAGTGGTTGGGCCTGGAGATTCAGTACAGTAGATGGGTTTTGCCTGGTATGTGGCCAAACCCATCCTAGCATTCCATACAGTCTCCCTGACATCACCAGGAGTAATTCCTGAGTGTAGAGCCAAGAGTAAGCCCTGAGCATCACCAGGTGTGCCCCCCAAGCATAAAAAGTATTAATAAAACTATATAAAAATACTTAATTAAAAACAGTTTGCACTGTAGGTCAGAATATGACATATAAGGAAATTTGATGTTTTGTTTTTGGGCCACACCCAGCTGTGCTCAGGGATCACTCCTATGGGATGCCAGGGATCGAACTTGGGTCAGCCACATTCAAGGCACATACACTATTGTCTATTGCTCTGGCCCGAGGAAATAATGAACTGATATATAAGACGAATGATTTTTATTTCTACATAGTGTTTCTTCCTGCTAGCTCCAAGCAGAAATTTCAAAATTAACTGCAGCTTATAATTTTAAAACTCAACTTTACATAAGTTAAAACTAATCAGAAATAAAACAAATTGCAGCTTTATGACAGTTCAAAATATGAACATTTATTTTACAAAGGAAATTAAAACATTTTCTAATAAACAGCATTACTGTATGTATATAAGAATGATGTCACTGATTACAAGGGGGAAAAGCTAAATGTTAGGGCTTATAAACTTACAGGAAAATAAAAATAGGTTAATGTACTCAAAATCCATAAAAACTTGTTAAAACTTTGTATATATCTAATTTATGGCTAGCTCTATTGTATCAAATTCCAGTAATGGTGATCATGTGAGTATATTTCTTCTTAAGATGGTAACATTGTGCTTGAATCATAAAATTCACCGGAATTGCCTCATAATGTTGAGATTGTGGCTAACAGTACCATCATCCACTTTTTAAGGAATAATTTAAAGGCACAGTACAAAATTAACTTTTACTATATGAACTTAAACCAATTACATTTTACTAGCTTTGAAAATCATGCTAATCTAAGGACAATATAATACAGTAAGATTCTACCTAAACAGCTGGACATCATTCCCACGAAGTGAATCAGTGATGTACTACACTTATGACTGTAAGCCAATGCCACTTCATTTTGTTCATTTATGTTACACAAAGGATTTATTTAAAAGATTATGAAAGCTGGCGTTGGCGAAATAGTACAGGAGTAAGGTGCATGCCTTGTATGTCGTGGACCCCAGTTTGATCCCTGGTACCTCATAGGTCCCTGAGCACTGTGGGGATGGCTTGAGTAGTTCTGGCACCACAGACTAGAACCCTGACAATGAACCAGCAACCTGGTTGGCCAAGAATTATTGTAAGGAGGCCTTTGACCTCTAGAACATCCGCGTGGATGCCCATTCCCCCAAAACATAATTTTAAAAAGAAAATTGTGAAGGCTGGAAAATAGGTGATTCGAAATAGCTCATTGGAAAGAACCTGATCACAACTTCTTGTTCTTGGGGGGTCATACCTGGTGGTACTCAGGACTTAGTCCTGCTCTGTGCTCAGGGATCACTTCTGGCAGTGCTTGGGGGCCACATTGTTTGCCAGGGAGTGAGCCCAGGTTGGCTGTGTGCAAGCCAAGCGCTCCACCTGCTGTACTATCACTCCCATCCTGATTACTTTTAAAGCATAAGGCAAGGTAATCTCAAAATGGACTGAATTGGGGCCAGAGAAATAGTACAGGAGCCAGTAGGGTGCTTGCCTTGCACCTGGCACCACAATACTTCCCTGAGCACCATCAGGAGTGATCCCTGAGGACAGAACCAGGAGTAATTACTGAGCACCACCAAGGTGTGGCCCCCAAACAAAAAAGAATGATTTTTGTCATCACTCTTCTCAGAACTGCAGATGTCAAATTCCTACCTTAACCCAATGAAGCAGGAAGGAAATGAACATCTCTTTGGTGGTGGTGAGAGAGGGTTTCAATAAACAGCGGGGCAAGGGGGGAGGGGGGACTATTCTACGTGTGTGTACGCGCGCGTGCGCACGCGAGCACTCCAGGGAGAGGGGGTTTCAATAGACAGGGGAGGACTAGTGTGAGAGTGTGTGTGTGTGTGTGTGTGTGTGTGTGTGTGTGTGTGTTCAAGCACTCCAGGGAGAGGGGGTTTCAATAGATGGGAGGACGTGTGTGTGTGTGTGTGTGTGTGTGTGTGTGTTCGTGTTCAAGCACTCCAGGGAGAGGGTGTTTCAATAGACAGTGGGGGGTACTATTCTGTGTGTGTGTGTGTTCGTTCATGAGGGGGTTTCAATAGACAGTGGGGGGGACTATTTGTGTGTGTGTGTGTGTGTGTGTTCACTCACTCCAGGCACCATGCACAGTGCCTAGAATCCAACCTGGCCAGCATGCCAAGTATGGGCCCACTGAGTCATCTGTAGCCCCAGAAAATGAACAAGTTCAGAAATTCTTAAAATGTTTAAGTGTCTTAATTTTAAAATACGTTTGACTTTAAAATTTCTTGATCAGTTGACTAAATTTAAAGACCTTGATTGAGCAACTAGCTTCGCCCCTCCCCCCCTTGACTCAGTTACTCCAAATCCACTTGATGTGCAGGCATAGTTTCCATCATTCAGCCTTTGTGACTGTCTTCCGGTAGCGCAGTACTGTAACTGTTACCCATATATTTAAAGCCAGCATGACCACAAAACGTAAAAGAACTGAAATCGAAAAGAAAGAAAACTTGTTAGTTAAAAATGCTGTTTTCATATTATAAAACAAAATTACCTCCTGCTCTGAATAGCCTAAGGCTTCAGCATCACTTCCACCACCCCAAAATGGGGCCTCTACAGAAGGAAAAATGACTGGATCATGAGAATTATTTTCTTCTTTTTGTGTCACACATTGCACAGGGGTTACTCCTGGCTCATGCACTCAGGAATTACTCCTGGTGGTGCTCAGGGGACCCTATGGGATGCTGGGAATCGAACCCAGGTCAGCTGCATGCAAGGCAAATGCCCTACCCTCTGTGCTATCACTCCAGCCCCTGGATCCTGAGAATTTTTTACAAACAGGTATTTCTGGAAAAATATATGATTAACCTGATTAACCAAACCACTTGGTTTGACTTAAATGAGCTTTGACTAGAACATGTTATAGTTTCTTAATAACTATTGTTGTTATTACTGCTTTTTTGTTTTGATTGGATTTGAAGAATGGGTGCTACAGCTGGCAGTGCTACTCCCACCATGGTACTTGGGGGTTGCTGCTGAGGTGCTTGGGGGACCATACAGTGCTGGGGATTGAACCTAACATGCAAAGTACCAGCCCTCCGAACTATCCCCCTGGCTTCTAAGAGCTTTTATTTTTGAAGCTTTATGTGTGGTGGTATCAGCACATTCCATGTTAAGCAAAGATGGTATATAGGATATTAAGTTCATTCTAATGTATGTCACTGTCATCGATTTGCTCGAGCGGGCACCAGTAACGTCTCTCATTGAGAGACTTATTGTTACTGTTTTTGGCATATCCAATACGCATGGGTAGCTTGCCAGGCTCTGCCGTGCGGGCTCGATACTCTCAGTAGCTTGCCGGGCTCTCCGAGAGGGGCAGAAGAATGGAACAAGGGTTGGCCGGTGAAAGACAAAAGCCCAACTACTGTGCTATCGCTCCAGCCCTTCTAATGTATAATTTCTTTTTTTTTTTTTATGGGTAGACCCTTTTTTTCATCCTCAAAGAATTCAAGTTCTGTGGAGACTCAGACCTGTCTCCTTTCCTTACTTAACCCACTTATACTTTGACCTGGACAATTCTAACCCTTCTCTTAGAGCTGATAAAGTATTTGAGGCAAGACATAATCTCCAGAAAGGGGCTTACAAATGCATCCCAATGTTGTTTAGCTCTATGTTCTCAAATAATTAGCTTGTCTCAAGGGCCTATGTCTGAGGCAGAAGTGATAGCACAGCAGGGAGGGCAAGTTTACCTTGCACATGGCTGACCTGGGTTCGA
Organism: Sorex araneus; assembly: GCF_027595985.1. NCBI lineage: Eukaryota > Metazoa > Chordata > Mammalia > Eulipotyphla > Soricidae > Sorex > Sorex araneus. The sequence continues at coordinate 346,303,916 of NC_073313.1, read as the reverse complement.
GACCCAGCATCCCATATGGTCCCCTGAGCACTGCCAAGAGTAATTCCTGAGTGCAGAGCCAGGAGTAACCCCCGTGCATCGCCAAGTGTGACCCAAAAAGAAAAAAGGTCTATATCATAGAGTAAGTGATACTATCTGTTTTAATGATTTTCATGATTTCCCCAAAATTTCTATGTCTGATTTGGGGGTTAAGAACGCCTAAAGGAATGATTGAATTTAGGTTAACCGAAGTAGTTTATTTTCTCCATCCAATGTCCCTTAACAACATGTGAGTCAAATGATCCTCACGACCCTCCTTTAAAAAGCCAGCCTTCTGCTTGGAGGCCGTTCTCTGGGGCTAAGATCCTTTTGGTCATACCCCAGTCCCCTCCCGTCTCACCAGGCTTTCCATGCTCTGCGTGTTGGCCCCACTAGTACCTGGCCTCTGTGGCTAAACCATGCATTCACAACTCATGCCCTGACTGAGCGATATTCCTTGTCTTCTCCCCCAGATAGCTCTTCAAAGCAATTTCTGGTTCTCTTTAACTAGGTGAGGGTCCTTTATCATTGTTATTCCTGTGCTACCTTTTCAAAATACAATACTCTTTTTTTTTTTTTGCAAGAAGGGGCTTGAATAGGGGAGGAGTTGGGCCACACCAGGCTGTGCTCAGGGGCTATTTCTGATTCTGTGCTCAGGGATACTCCAGGCAGGGCTCGGGAGAATAGCTGCAGCGCTAGATCTGAACCTAGTTGGCCGTGTACAAGGCAAGCACCTTACCCACGGCACATTCTATCCCTTTCAATACCTTTACATACTCAATTCTGTAATGATTTCACTGTTTCCAATACTAGAGTATCTACAGTCTAGTACAGAATCTCTCTTACATTCTAGAAGTAAATTCTTGAAACTATGAACAGTGACTGATCAAGACTGAGAATATGCTGTGGAGTCCAGGTGATCTGTTAAACCCATACGAGAATTCACGAGTGAAAGAGACACACATGTCACAGAAGTCAAAAGATGTGGCAAGAAAATATTTGGCTTACTTGTAAGATCATTGGTGGTCATTAAAGTTGTTATTATTCTTGCTGTAAAAGAAAATTTTCTATAATAAATATCAACTTGCCTCTCAGATATGCTAATGCTTAGCTACTATCTTTCTCTTTTAAATACAGGAATCAGTGTTACTAGACTCTGGCAGCTCAGAATACTAAAAAGTCCTCTATTACATAAAGTTTCTAAAATCAAGCCAGTAGTTGCTGAAGCTGCCTACAGGAACAGACAGCTCCTAGGAGGTAGTGCAGTGCTGCCCAGGGAAGCCAGGATCCAGCTGCCTTTTCACCGACTACACCAACACCCTTCAAGTCTCCTGCACCCCAAGAGACTCTTGAAAATCCCCTGTGCATGCTACACTTCTGGGTCAGATTTCACCAACTCATGGAATTCATGCCCTTTATCCTACATATAATGAAACCAACACCTAGAAAAGGGGTAAGATACTCCTTAGGGTCTAACTGGAACTGTTTAATTCATTTTTCTGAAATAATACTTCACATATATACACTTGGGAGACGAGGGTGACAGTTTAAACATACGATGTAAATTGGGGTTTAGAAACCATCTGCAATTCAAGATCAGCTTTAGCATATAGCATATAGGCCCTTGAACATATAGAAGAATGCCCTGTGCATATATAACAACAATCTGGAAACATACAGAAACATGGGTCTCTTAACATATAGAAGAGAAAGAATATGTTTCAAAACTAGTAGGTCTAGTTAATGTGATAGCTCTGAATTTTTTTAATGTTCAAATATAGCATATACATATATATGTGTATATATATTTGAACATTATATATATTTGAACAAAAATACATATACATATATATATACATACACATATAAAAATACATATATGTATATGTATTTTTAAGGCAATTTTAAAAGGATCTAGACAGTGAAACAAGATCAAGCAATGTGACCCCAGGACTACTTCACTGCTTCAATTATAGTCATTCTTAAAATTCATTGTATGACTTGCATCTCTAATTTTTTTTCCTCTTTTTTTTTTTTTTGCTTTTTGGGTTACACCCGGCAATGCTCAGGAGTTACTCCTGGCTCAGGAATTACCCCCAGTAGTGCTCAGGGGACCATATGGGATGCTGGGGATCGAACCCAGGTCGGCTGTGTACAAGGCAAACGCCCTACCCACCGTGCTATTGCTCCAGCCCCTGCATCTCTAATCTTGTATAATATAAAATTTAAATTTTTAAATGTCGGGGAAAGTCCCAAATAGTGCTCATGGAGCCCAGGGGTAACGCCTAACAGTTCTCAACTAACCATACCAGTGTTTCAGTGCTAGGGCACAAGAACCTAGCATCAGCTACATACCAGGTACGTGCCTTAACCCCTGTACTATCTCTCCAGCCTCTAAAGATTATTATTTTTAAAACTTTATCTTCAGCTTTTGGGCCACACCTGGTGGTGCTGAGATGTGTTCCTGGCTCTGTGCTCAGGGATCACTCCTCAGAGTTCAGGGGACCATATGGTGTGCTGGGCTCGGCCACAGGCAAGGCAAGCATCTGACCTGCTGGAGACTATCTCTCTGGTCCCTTCTTTTAAAATTTTATTAAATAAATTAATAGATTAAAAATAATTGGCCTTTTAAAATTTTGTTTTTGTTTTTGTTTTTGGGGCCTTACCTGGTGATGCTCAGGAATTACTCCTGGCACTGCATGCATGTAGCGGGGTGGGGAGGAGGGGCATGGGAGATCAAACCAAGATCAGCTGCATACAAGTTGCAAGACAAGCACCTACCCCCTGTACTGTCTCTCCAGTCTCATACCTCTTAATACCTGATCATGTCAAATGAGAGGCCTATTGATTTTAAGCCAGACTTTTGCAGAAAGGTACACGTTACTCTTTTTAGCAAGTAGAACACAGATCTTATAGAAAACAGCAGTCTGCACTTAATCAGCCTTCCAAATATAGGTACGCTAGTAGGTTCAATCTTAAGCTATTTGTAAAATATTACTAAAGATGAAATTGTATGCATTTAAATTTTCGTTAAAGCTAGAATATTAACATTTGAAATTAAACACTATTGTAAATGTTTCAAATAAATGCATGAGGTTAATGCACAGGCCACCCCACCATCATTAGAGTCTTGCTCTTACTGGCACAGGTGTAGGAAGCAAGGATCCAGGTCAGAGCACTCACGGCCCCCGAGTCTCCTGTCTTCCACAGGTACTGGAGCTGGGCAAACTTGCTTGCAGCACTGATGAAAGTGCATAAATTCTATTTGCAGATAAAACATGGAAAAGTTAGGGATTTCTTGGTTTAAAAAGCCTTAGTATGCCCTAAGCACTGGTTGAACTCTACAAGAAGAAAACATCCAACCCCATCAAAAAATGGGGCGAAGAAATGAACAGAAACTTTACCAAGGAAGAAATACGAATGGCCAAAAGGCACATGAAAAAGTGCTCTGCATCACTAATCATCAGAGAGATGCAGATCAAAACAACCATGAGATACCACCTCACACCACAGAGACTGGCACACATCCAAAAGAACAAAAGCAACCGCTGTTGGAGAGGATGTGGGGAGAAAGGGACCCTTCTACACTGCTGGTGGGAATGCCGGCTAGTTCAGCCCTTTTGGAAAACAGTATGGACGACTCTCAGAAAACTAGAGGTTGAGCTCCCATTTGACCCAGCAATACCACTGCTGGGAATATATCCCAGAGAGGCAAAAAAGTACAATCGAAACAACATCTGCACATGTATGTTCATCGCAGTACTGTTTACAATAGCCAGAATCTGGAAAAAACCCGAATGCCCCAAAACGGATGACTGGTTGAGGAAACTTTGGTACATCTATACAATGGAATACTATGCAGCTGTTAGAAAAAAGGAAGTCAAGAATTTTGTAGTTAAGTGGATGGGCATGAAAAGTTTCATGCTGAGTGAAATGAGTCAGAAAGAGAGAGACAGACATAGAAAGACTGCACTCATCTATGGTCTATAGAATATCAGAGTGGGAGACTAATACCCAAGAACCGTAGAAATAAGTACCAGGAGGTTGACCCCATGGCTTCGAGGCTGGCCTCACGTTCCGGGGAAAGGGCAACTCAGAGAAGCGATCACCAACTACATTGTAGTTGAAGGCCATGTGGGGGAAAGGAGTTGCGGGCTGAATGAGGGCTAGAGACTGAACACAGCGGCCACTCAACACCTTTATTGCAAACCACAACAGCTAATTAGAGAGAGAGAACAGAAGGGAATGCCCTGCCACAGTGGCAGGGTGCGGTGGGGGGGAGATGGGAGTGGGGAGGGTGGGAGGGACGCCGGGTTTACGGGTGGTGGAGAATGGGCACTGGTGAAGGGATGGGTTCCCGAACTTTGTATGAGGGAAGTATAAGCACAAAAGTGTATAAATCTGTAACTGTACCCTCACGGTGATTCTCTAATTAAAAATAAATAAATTATAAAAAAAAAATAATAAAAAAAAAAATAATAAAAAGCCTTAGTATACCAGCTACCAAAACTGCCTTTAAAGCCAGAGTTTCAGGTCGACCAATAATTTGTATAGAGCCAAAATCCACGTGGTGAGAAAAGAATGCAAGAGAAACGGTCATATACTTCCTGATCCACTCTCCAAATCCCATCTCTTCAAATCCCCACAGATGGCGATTCAAGGTCTGTCTCTGAGGTAGAAAACACAGGACTTACCCCTTTCCCAGGAGGAACAGAAAAGGTGGGAGGCAGGGCTAGAAACACAGGATGAGTCTTAACACTAACCTGATCAAAAGCTCCACATTCTACAACTGTTTATTAAAATTTCTAGTTTATGCTCCACATTCTACAATGGTTCATTCTACAGCTTTTATCTACTTCCACAATCTGGTTCTCTATTCACTTCCAAAAGAAGTTTCAAAGGTTTTGAATATATTTAAGTTAAAAGAATATTTTAGTATATGGAGATTGGTGCTTTGGTAGCACTGTAGCACTGTTGTCCCATTGTTCATCAATGTGCTCGAGCAGGCACCAGTAACGTCTCCATTGTGAGACTTGTTACTGTTTTTGGCATATCGAATATGCCATGGGTAGCTTGCCAGGCTCTGCTGTGCGGGCGGGATACTCTCAGTAGCTTGTTGGGCTCTCCGAGAGGGATGGAGGAATCGAACCCAGGTTGGCTGAGTGTAAGGCAAATGCCCTCCCCGCTGTGCTATCGTGCCAGCCCAAGGTACTGTGGTACATCTGGAAAATGTACAAATTAAAGATATGACAGAGAAGGTTCTTTGCAGGGCAGGTGGAATGGGGAAGAGAGGACACTGCCATTTCTCACCATATCTTTTCAGGGAACAAGACCTACCATGGCCGTATCGATGATCCACTTCTGCAGAGTGAGGACAAACCAAGAGACCACCAATCTGACCAAGGGCTAAGGGAGACAGCAGTGTTCGGCGTGCAGCTCTGCACCCACTTACCCCCAGACCCATGCAGACAAACGAAGACCACAGACATTATACATCTACATCAAGTGTGGAACAGGGAATAGCTCTGCCAGCACTTGTGCAACCTGGGAGAGCGAGTGGGTTAAGTGAACACCTGCTAGGAATCCAAAAGAACAGAAGCAGATTATGGAAGAAAATAACAGTCCTGTGTTTCTGGATCATTCCTGGGATTGGAGACATTCCAAATGGGTTTGGCTTCATGCTTAATCCCTAAGCACACACACATCTCCAACCTCATGTCCCATGTTAACTCTTAAAAGAGAGACCAGTGATATAATTAGGCTTGCTCTGCAGAACTCTCGCCTTGGGGATCTCTGCTTGCTGGTTTCCCACTAACTCCACTGCAAAAGCCAGAGTTGGGATGAGTCATGCCCGAGACCAGGAGAGGGACAGTGTTTCCCATCATGCTTGAAGGGGAGGGACTTTGCTGGGGTCTGCTCATTTGCTGTCTTGCACCCGGGCCTCTCTCTAATCCATCAAGCTGGTAAAGGACCTGCTTAATAATGCATACACCCCGGCCCATCTCCAGTTCTCAGCGACAGGAAGGATACAGGATGACGTAAGGTGCTGCCCGCTTCACGTTCCCGTTGAAATGGAAGACACAGAGCAGAAGGACCAGGTCTGAAAGAGAGGCTCTGTGTGAGAGGGAGGACGGGGTGGGGGGTGGGGGCGGCAAGGAGGAGGATGGGTTTAAGGGTTTTCCCGGGCACAGAGGCTGGTTACCTTGAATAATGAGAATGGGGTACTCCAGGTAGGTTAGCAGTGGGTACTGGTAGTAACACTGGTACCGGAGAAACACCAGGAATCTGGAGAGAGAGAGGGGACCCCTCTGAACATGCGCTGACCAGCCCACAGGGCATCCACACAAGTTCACAGACCAACCCCTAGAAATGGTGGCTGGACGCTTTGAAGGTCAAGGTGGACCATTGAGAAGAAAAGCTAACGATCATCTCCAGTATTTTTGGAGCATGGTGGGCATGGGTGTCCGTGGTCTGTCTCTGTCAAGTCTCCGTGGACAGTCCCTTACAAACCAAGCCCTGATGTAGATCAAGGGAGAAGAGGCTACAGCTCTGACTCCAAACCCTCGGGAGTCCCTCTTCTGGCCCTCCCACACATCAGCTGCCCAGGCCAGACAGGACACACGAGTGGGGCGGCTCTGGGGGAGGGCTGGGGTAGGAGTGGGCGGTGGGGCCCTGCTGGGAAGAGCACTAAGCACTGAACACACACCCCGCCGGGGCTTGTGGCTTCCAGAAGAAGGTGGGAAGAACAATCCCTGGTTCCTCTAAGAAAATTCTAGTTCCGGGGTCCTGGGGATCAGAAAGGCCAGCGAAGACCCCAGGATGGCCACCCTTCTCCGGAGAAACGGTCCCAGAACATCCTGCCTTCCCAGCAGGCGCCCCAGCACCTACAGCCCAGATGGGCCACGAGGTGCCCCTCTGGAATCCGGGTCCGAAAGCAGGTGCCTGTCAGGCTCCAGAGCAAGGGTCAGGAACCTCTCGGCCGGAGGGCTGGGTTCAGCCAGGTCGGCCCCTAGCGGGGTGGCCGCTGCGAGCAGGCTCACGAGCCAGGTCACGGGCACCTGCAGCCTCTGCTCCATCTTCCCGCAGCCCAGAGGGCCCTCCCAGGGGCTCGGGTCCCTCCCCCGGACTTCCCCGTCTGCATCTTCCCGGCCTTGGACTCAGAGCCCCACGGGTCGCAGGATCTATGAGTGTGTCACACGCCCTCCCAAGCCTCCCATCCGATCAAACCTCAAGATCGGGATCCCGGGGTCACCACGCCTTCCCCGCACCCCAGTTGCCCCTCCGGACGGGCTCCCGCGGCGCAGCCGCGCCCAGGGGCGCCAGGGATAACTGCACAGGGGCAGAGTGTTGCGGACAAGGAGCCCAGACGAGGCTGCAGCCCTGCAGGGCCCGAGGACCGAGTCTCCCAGGACCCCGAAGCTCCCCCAAGCGCTCGGCTTCCCGAGTGTAGGTCTGCACCGAGTCACGGGGTGCACCCCTTGAGTCTCGGACAGGCAAGCCAGGCGAACCCGGGCCGAGGCACGCGCCCCGCTCGCCGGGGCCAGTTCCCGCCAGTCTCCTCTGCTCGTGGGACTCTGAGTCAGAGCGTGGGGAACCGGGCCGGAGCGGGGCGCGGCTCCCAGACCCGCTCTCGGTGCCGGGGCCCCGCCCGAGGGGCCACCGCGGGGTGGGTGTGGTGACTAACGAGTGCTGGGACGGCTGCCAGTCCGCGCCTCCCGCGTCCGGACCTTTGCAGACCCCGGGGCTCCTCCCAGAGGCAGAGGCGGGGGCGGAAGGGCGGTTGTGCACCCCCACCCCGCGCGGGCCTTACCCCGCCAGCTCCAGCAGTAAACTCGGGAGGCTGATGCCCCGCGCGCTGCGCGCCGCCAGCACGGCCGAGATCTGCGGCAGCTTGAGAGCCGCGCACACGCCCAGCGTGCTCCAGTTGCAAAAGCCCAGCAGCAACGGCCCCATGGCGCCGGCGCGGCTCCGGGGCTCGGGGGTCTCGGGATGGGGTTCGGCGGAGAGAGGCGCTGCCGGGACCAGAGCAGCGCAGCCCAGTGCTTCCGCCTTCCCGGGCCACCGCCCCGACCGGACCCCGCCCCGCGGAAACCACGCCCCCACTCACAACAGGCCCCGCCCCTCCACTAAAGGCCCGCCCTATCCCTCCCGCAATTGGCCCAGACTCGTCCCTGAACCTAGCATACCCACCCTTTTCCCCTTCAAAACCCGCCCGTCATCCTTCTAGGACACGCCTCCTGTGGGCTGGGCCCGCCCCTCCGGGTCCGGTCGCCGCGCCGCCTCCCCTCCCAGCTTGAACACGCCCCCTACAGGCCACGCCCCTTCCCGACTGGGCCCGCCCCTGACTCGCCCTGAGGCAGCCGGGTGCAGTCCCGGGAAGACGCGCTCGCTGCAGGCAAGCCCGGCCACCCTTTGTTCCCCCGGCCTCCCCTTTCCTGGTCGCCCCCTCTATCACGCATCCCCGCCCCGGCTTCTCCGATCGTCAGTGCCCAGCGCGGGCTGCACCTGCCAGGACTCGCTTTTCTGTGTTTTACCGGACCCGTGCAGTAGGACACGCCCAGGGGACACGCCCGGACGGTCCCGCTTCGTCCCCGGATGTGGTGGGTGGACAGACCCTGGGTGGGCCGCTTGGTTAGGGTTTTTCACGTCCTAAGAGAGTTGTTTACTTTCCTCACTAAAGAAACTTGAGCACGAGTCCCCCGTCACAATCCGAGGTTCGGAAAGAGACCTGGAGGGGGCCAGGGACTGCCACCCCCATCACCGCGGAGCCTGAACCTTAGACCCCGGGGTCCACCGCACTTCTGAGCAAACATGCTTTCTAGGGAATGAAAGTCGATTTCTAAGCATAAAAGAGCGTAGCCCTTGAGACAGTAAACAAGACAGTGAACAAGGGGGCATCAGCCAAGCTGTCAGCTTTTCGTGGATATGGAGTCCAAGATTGAGACAGAAAAAAATCTCTCTCCCTTCCCGCCCACCCCCAGGCAAGCAGTGCCAGACTGCACCCTCCCTCGTTTGTGCTGTGACTCACAGCTGGGGCTTTCCCTCTGCCCCAGCCTTCACCTGCCCTTTCCTCCCTGCCCTCCACGAGGCTGAAGAGGAAAGCAAAACAGTGCGTGTTTGGAGGCTGGACTGGCACTATGAGAGATAGGGTGTTTGATTTGCACGCAGTCTTCCCGGTTTGATCATACCCACCCCCGTGCCCCATATGCTCCCCCAGCACCACCAGAAGTAATTCCTGAACTTCTGTGGGTATGACCCCTCCCACCCAAATAGAACCCAAACAAAATAGTTTGTGTTTAGTCTTTGTTACACAGAAATACTAATATGTTTAATAAAATTGCATGAGGTCTGGAATTTGAGTCAAAATAGTAACACATGGAGTAGAAGGGTGCAGATGCAGATAAAACAAGACATGTGTTAACTGATTGGTTTTGAAGTCAGCTGAATGTCTTTGGGTGACTGTTTTGCTACACGTGATCCTTTTGTACATGCAGTCCATATCTAAAAAGGGAAAGAAAGAAGGAAAAAAAGAGAAAGAAAGAAAGAAAGAAAGAAAGAAAGAAAGAAAGAAAGAAAGAAAGAAAGAAAGAAAGAAAGAAAGAAAGAAAGAGAGCAGTAAGGAAGAAAGAAAGGAAGGAAGAAAGAAAGTCAGGAGGGGGCTGGAGCAGTAGCACAGCGGGTAGGGCGTTTGCCTTGCACTCGGTCGACCCTGGTTTGATTCCCAGCATCCCATATGGTCCCCTGAGCACCGCCAGGAGTGATTCCTGAGTGCAGAGCCAGGAGTATCCCATATGGTCCCCTGTGCATTGCCAGGTGTGACAAAAGGCAAAAATAAATAAATAATTTTTTTTTTTTAAAAAGAGTCAGCATTAAAACTTGTGCACAGCAGGTGTGTTCCCCAAACAAAACTCTCTAGAGGGAGGCAGTGGCACTCTATGTCCTTCCTTTTTTTGTTTTTTTTGTTTTTTGGGCCACATCTGGTAGTGTTCAGGGGTACTCCTAGCTGTGCGTGTGCTGGTGGACCAGGTAGTATTGGGGATTGAACTTGGACCTCCAGCATACAAAGCATGCACTCTGGCCATATCTCCTGACTTTCTTTCTTTCTTTTCTTTCTTTCTTCTTCTTTTTTTTTTTTTTTTTGCTTTTTGGGTCACACCTGGTGATGCACAGGGGTTACTCCTGGCTTTGCACTCAGGAATTACTCCTGGTGGTGCTCCAGGGACCATATGGGATGCTGGGAATCTAACCCGGGTCAGCCATGTGCAAGGCAAATGCCCTACCCGCTGTGCTGTTGCTCCAGCCCCTTACTACTGACTCTTGATCTGGAATCACTCCTTGTGGTATCAGGGATCGAACCTGGGTCAGCTGCATGCAAGGCTAGTGACCTTCCCCATGCCCTGTCTTGGCAGCTCCAACCACCTCTTCTTAGAGTGGAGAGTCTGAGCCTGGGGGTGATTCAACAGCTGGATTATGTCACTCAACCGGCATCATGGAAAATATCTCGTGCCCCAACACTGCCCTGTGCATCCACACAGCCCCCCAAATCTGGCGCATGTCCAGTGCCTGGGTTCCATGACCCTAACCCCTATTAGCTGGGGCACTTTAAGTCATGCATTTCAGTCTTTGGGCGCTTCTGCATTCTCCGCTCTAAGCTGACTCTATGGGAAGTTGCCAGGTGCTCATCCAAACGGCCATACTCACCTCAAGCACCACGGGCAGTGAGAGGTGTCAACAGTCTCTTTCTGGAGCCCTGCCCTGAGCTCCTGGTCTCCTGGCATCAGCCAGAGGAGCTCCAGGCCCTGAGCTAAAGAGGGAGTCAAATAAAGAGCTAGGACTGGACCTTACTGGCCCCACGCAGCATCCCTGCTGGAGACAGACACAGAGTTTTACAACTCAGCACGTTCTGTCCTGAACTGTGCACGCAACAGCAAGGAATGTTCCCACCACCGAAAGACTGGCTGGAGGACCCTTCCTGGGCTCCAAGAGAAGTTGCCTTCCCATCAGGGCCCCAGGCGGTCTTGGGTACACACACATCCCTGCCCCTCTCCTGACTCAGACCCGGGGGGTGGATAGGGCCACCCTTCAGCCTCATTTCATCAGTTCGGTTTTCAGGATTCTGTCTCCAATATAGGTGCCTTGGGGGTTGGGTCTTCAACATGGGATTTGGGGAGTGGGGGGACACAACTCAGCGTGTAAAGTGTATTCATTAACCCTCTGAATATACCTACATACATTTATGCACACGCACGTACACACACGCACATCACACAATGGACAAGAAGCTCCCGTTTTGCAAAGCCCCAGATGTGGACACACAATAAGATGAGACGCCCTGGCAGGAGGGGCTGAGGGCGGCTGGCCACACGCCTTCCTACCTGTCCGGGCCCCACTTTGGTGTGTGCATCCTGGGCCCGAGTGCCTCTGAAAGGCAGCTCCCTGGGGCTGGAGCAACAACACAGCAGATAGGGTGTTAGTCTTAAACGCAGCCAACCAGGGTTCAATTCCCAGCATCCCATTCCCATATGGTCCCCTGAGCACTGCCAGGGGTAATTCCTGAGTGCAGGGCCAGGAGGAACCCCTGTGCAGTGCCCAGTGTGACCCAAAAATGAAAAAAATAAAATAAAAAAAGGTAGTTTCCTGTCAGCGGTGATGGTGCAAAATCTTCCAAGGCAGCCGCCAGCTCAGGGCAGAAGTGTCTTCTCTGCAGACTCCTGTGCGGAAGCTCTGTCGCATGCTCTTACACCCCTCCAGCAGCCGGGAGAACAGGCTGCCCCTCTCAACCCCACCCCCTGGGGAAACAGGAGTCGCACTCGGCATAGCAGATCTGTGCACTCAGGCGTGAGATTGCTGTGGTCAGTTCTACCTGGCCCTGGGCCAGCCACCCAAACCGTGTCCCGGGAGACTGTGGAATGTTCTGGAAATAAGAGGGGTCATGGCCTTCTCTGCCAAGGGGAGTGTACCAGCAGAGGCTCCATTACAAGCCACAGTACCGCCTCCTCCCTCCGCTTGAATAGGTTTCCGGGGAGGGCAGCAGAACCCGCCGCGGGGGCGGGGAGGGGCAGCTGGGGCGCCAGGTAAGCCGCCGCTGCTCCTGCGCGGTTATCCCAAAGGTCCCGCATCTGCATCTCGGTGCTTCCAGCAGGGGTCTGGACCGGCCCTCCCTAGGCAGCCGCTGGTGCCCCGCCAAGGCGGGTCCTCAGCCACACCCAGCCTCAGAGCCTCCTTGGCAGCCCCGTGGCTGCACCCCGCCCTGTTCCCACCCGCCCGGCGCACTCGGGGCAGGAGGCGTCGTTTTCTTTCCTTACGTTTTATTAACTGTTATTTTGGTTTGCAATAGTATTCATGATGGTTTCTCACGGGCATATTCCAACCGTCCAACAACCACACCCATTGCCGGTGTTCCCTCCCGTCGTCTCCCTCTGCCAAGGAGCCTAGCCAGCCGCCTTCCGGCACACACCTCCTCCAATTCGATTGTGCCCTTGGTTCCCGCATTATGTTGCCTTAAAATCAAAACAAAGGGGCTGGAGGGATAGCACAGCGGGTAGGGCGTTTGCCTTGCACGCGGCCGACCCGGGTTCAAATCCCAGCATCCCATATGGTCCCCTGAGCACAGCCAGGGGTAATTCCTGAGTGCAGAGCCAGGAGTAACCCCTGTGCATTGCCAGGTGTGACCCAAAAAGAAAAAGAAAAAAAATTTAAAAATTAAAAAATAAATGAGATACCACCTCAAGCCCGTGAGAATGATGCAGACTCGAGTGGAGAAACAGCCAGTGCGGGGAGCCGTGGTGAGCGAGGAGCCCTCCTCCACGGCTGCTGGGGGTGTTGGCGGGTTCGACCTCGATGGCAAGCAGTATGGGTCTCCAAAAATCGGGCCCCAGATGACCCGCCAAGACCACTTCTCGGAGGCCTCATTTTCATTGGTCCGTTCTCTCTGAGTGGCAGGGAGTGGGCGGGCAGACCCAGTCTACCCTGGTGTGGCACTGCCTGGCCTGGTGTCGCAGCTGGAGCCCAGGGCTGAGGCCACAGCAGGGCAGGTGGAGTTTCGCCTGAAGTTTCAAGGCTTTGGGGCAATAGTCCGGGTCACGACACTCCCAGTGCCCAGGAGCTGGCGAGGGCCCAGACACTGTGAGGCCGTCAGCAGCCCCATGGCTGCCCAGGACAGGGCAAAGACAACCTCTTTCTGGCTGAAGCCTGTCCCTGCATGCAGCTCCGGCTGGGTGGGGACGTGCTGACACGGGGCTGTCCCGTCCCCTCAGTTGTGGCCTTGCAAGGCTGCATGAGCTCGGACAGGCCCTGAACTGCCTGGGTTTCAGTCTCGTCGTTGGATTAACAGGGATGCTGACGCATTACCGGAGAAAGGACTTGAAGAAGTCACACTGAAGGTGCTCAATGGCTGCTCTTCCTGACCAGCGCCAAACTGGCACAGACTGGTATTGGCATTGTGTGGAAGCAAGGGGGAGGCAGGGTCTGGGCCCTGAAGGAGGGTGTAGGGTTCCCCATGGCCCAGCTGAGGTGCCCCAGTGCTACATCGATTCTTCTGGCTGAGAGCTGATCTCTGGAGCTCCCGTCTGTCTGCAAGAGTGTGGTGTGCACCCCCACCCCATGGTGCCATCCCTTCATCTGGAAGAACTGGGCCTCTTCCCTGTGCCCTGTCCGTAGGGGAGCCCGCAGGACCTGCCTCCTCGAGCGTCCCCTCAGCAGAGCCCGGCATCCCTTCAGACTAGAGCTGGCCGCAGAGTGGTTTAATCTGCCCCAAACTCTTCACTGGGGTGAAGCTGGTGAGTTAGGGGCTGCTGGGCAAGGCCCTTCCCCTCACCCGGCCTTTTTGAGGTCCCCAAGCCTACAGACAGTTGTAAGAACGGTACAAGGAGCCCTTGTATGTTTTTCACTTGTGTGTCAATAATTAAGGTTTTTCACTGACATGAGCTTGATGAGTCTCTGTTTACACACCAGACACTTGGTTCTGCTAAACCCATTGGCAAGTTAAAGACATCAGGACATGCTACCCCGAATTTCTGCTGCTTATGTCTGCCCGCTTGGGAGAGCCTCACAAACTCCCCATGGTGTATTCATATGCCAAAACCAGTAACAATGCTGGGTCTCATTCCCCTGACCCTGAAAGAGCCTCCAACGCAGCATCGTTGGGAAGGACGAGTAGAGAGAGGCTGCTAAAATCTCAGGGCTAGGACGAATGGAGACGTTACTGAGACCGCTCAAGAAATTCAACGATCAATGGGATGATGTTGATGATGATGATGTCTCTTAAGAGCAGGAACCTTTGTCCACACGCCCTCTGTGGCATGTCCACCCTCTACAGAGTAATGTTCACGCAGCACTCAGGTTCGGTACTGCACCTTTAGCTGACACTCGACCTGTTCTCCAATGTGGGGTCTGTGGAGTGCTTTGCCGCTGCCTTTGCTGTGGTGGGCCCTGGTCCCGGATAGACCAGAGCGGCCTCCTTCACCATGAACTCCTTTGCCTATCCCTGATCTCGTGGGACAGCATCTCTCGTGACAGAGCCGTTGTGAAGACTCCGGCCAGCTCTTTCACAGAAAGTTCCCATGGGGCTGTGCCTGTTTTCATCCGACTGTGAGCACCTCTGCTCTGATCTGCAGAAGTGCCCAGTCCATCCAGTTCCACTGCTGTCTGCTGACCTGTTACGGGGGTGACTAAGCCTACTAATAACTCAGACAAGGTGGACTCCGCCGTAGGCCATCATCTAGTGCTCCCTAAAACTCTTTCAGTCAATAGTTTCAGTGCCTTTTTGTTTTGTTTTGTTTTGATATGGGGTGCTCCGGGCTTACCCCTGGTTTGGTGCTCAGGGATCTTCCTGGAAGAGCTCAGGCGTGCATATGGGTGCTGGGGATCAAATCTGGGGGCATCCATGTACAAGGCAAGGGCCCTTTCCTCTTCATATCCAGTTTTAGTGCCTAATACAGACTGCTTCAGTTATAACAAACACTGGGTGCCCCCCCCCAGTGCTCAGGGACTTCTCCTGACTCTGCACTCAGGGACCTCTCTTGGTGGGGCTTGGGGACCATGAATGATGCTGGGGATTGAACCTGGGTTGGGCGCATGCAAGGCAAATGTCCTACCTGCCGCACTAGCTCTCCATCCTCAGATATCAAATGTTAAATTATTGGTCTAAACTCACGGATTAGCATCCCCATTCATACATGGTGGGAGATGGCTGGTCAGAGGTGCCAGAGGCCTGGCCATCATTTTTTTTAAAAAAAATTTTAATGAAACATTGTGAGATACAATTATAGACTTACACACTTTCGTGATTACGTTTCAGTCATACAGTGGTCGAGTGCCCATCCCTCCACCAGTGCCCATTCTCCACCACAATGTTGCCAGTATCTCTCCCGTCACCCCCACCCCATCCCCAACCCCACCTCGGTGGCAGGCACATTCCCTTCTACTCTCTCTCTCCATTTGGGTGTCATGGCTTGCAATGCAGATATTAAGTGGCCATCATGTTCGGTCTACACTCTACTTGCAGCACGCATCTCCCATCCCGAGCGGGCTCTCCAAGCATCCCTTGCGTGGTGGTCCCTCTCTATCTCAGCTGCCTTTTCCCCCAGCATGTGAGACTGGCTTCAAGCCGTGGAGGAATCCTCCTCTGAGCATCATTCTGATGTCCCAAATTGGCCAAGGGAGCCCCTAAGGGTTGGAGTCTCGAGTCACAGCCTGGGCCCGGCTGCCTTGCTGGCACTGGAAGCAGCTGCAGTCATGTGGGTTCTTCCCGGGCCCGTGGTCAGTGTGACTGCATGAAAGTTGAGATGTGCGTCCTGCCAGAGTAGACAGTGGAGAAGAGAAGGGACACAGTGGGGAGGTGCATGCTTGGGCTTTGCTGCAACCCCTAGTCCAGTGCTCTCTTCTGCCCCCTGTGCCTTTACCAATGCCAACCCTGTAGGGGGACCCACATCTCCCCCTGCCCTTCAGCCTGGGAAGTTCTGTGCAGAGGCTGCCCCAGCGCCAAGGCTGATGCCATACCAGTTGGCGAGGTGAGAAGCAGGCAGCCTGGTGAGAAAGAAGGCGAAGTGGGGAAGAGAGAGCACAGTGGACAGGGCACTCACGTGGCATGTGGCCGACATGGGTTCAATCTCCAGCACCCCAGATAGTTCCCTGAACCCACCAGGAGTGATCCTTGAGCACTGCCAGGAGTGAGCACTGAGTACCACTGCACGTGGCCCAGACAACAACAAAGAAGAAGGTGGACTGAGGGCTGGTGGGGGGGGGTTGGCGGCAGTGCAGAACCAGAGACCTGGGCCTCCAGGGGTTGGTGCGAGTCTGAGCAGTCCCGGGTCTGGCTCCCTGAGTCCCAGGCTGGCGTCAGGCTCCGCACCCTGCCTGCCGGAAGCTGCCGTGTGAAGCTGTGTGTGGTGTGGTTCTGGCCCGCATGGAGTTGGGTCATCTGTTCTCGGGGCTCCCTTCGCGGGCGAGGGGGCCTGTCTCTGACTGGTGACGGGGGGGTCTCACGTGGCTGCCCGTGGCCAGGAGGCAGCTGCCAAAGCCTCCTGTGTGCCAGAGAAGAACATGCTAGGAAGCTGTGGGTCCCTGCGGATGAGAGACAGAGGGGGCCCACCTGGACCCCCAGTCCCTCAGCCATCCTCCGGGCTCTGGAGAGCGCAGGACCCTCTGCAATATGGTCAGCGACCCTGCTGCCACTGACTTCCTGGGAGAGTGAATGCCAGATCACCTTCCCGCACACACCCCTGTGATGCAGGTAGCCCTTTGGTTTCGGGCGTTTTTCTTCCTGTACTTCGGTCGTTGCCCTTGAGACAGGAAACATTGCCATGCCTGAGCCCAACGTCCTCCCTCCCTGGGGATTTGTCTGCTCCTTCTTTGCTGGGCTCCGCCAGCCCTCCCTGGGGACAGGAGGTCTGGAGCCTCAGAATCGAGGTGGCCCAGCTGCCCATCCCAGGATCACTGCTTGCTCTCACTCTGCTTAAATGGCAGCGATGGCCGGCCCAGTGGAAGACGTGCAGAACTGACCCAGAACCATCAGCAAGAGGCAGCTTCCGCCTGGACGCACACTGCTGGAGAGTGTCCCCAGGGAGTGTCCTTCCAGCCTGCTCACCCCTGAGAGCGTCCCCTGGAACTGCACTGTTGCTGGAGATGGAGGACCCGTGCCTGGGGCCAGCACCACCTGTGCTGGACCCATCCTGGCCACACCCACATCACTAAGGACGGTGGCTCTCAGCCCCCCACCTCTCCTCACGTGACTGTGCGGGCGGGGGCCCCCATCACAGGCGGCCTCCACTGCTCCTGCACGAGACTCAGCCCCTCGCCCTCTGGACAGCCCTGTCACCCCAGCACTGCTGTTAGCCCTGTCGGGGGTGGGTGACCCAGGGCCCAGGCTGGGAAGCAAAGGGGGAAGCTGAGGGGTGTGTGATGGGACACTGGAGCACAGGGTCCCCACAGGATGGGGGAGAGGGTGGGGAGAGAGACAAAGGGTGGAGAGACAGAGAGGGAGGGAGAGAAACAGAGACAGACAGAGACAGAAACAGAGATAGAGATGGGGAGAGAGGAAGGAAGGAAGGAAGAGAGGAAGGGAGGGAGGGAGGAAGGGAGGAAGGAAGGAAAGAAGGGAGGGAGGGAGGAAGGGAGGGAGGGAGAAGGGAGGGAGGAAGGAAGGCAGGGAGGGAGGAAGGGAGGGAGGAAGGGAGGAAGGAAGGAAGGAAGGAAGGAAGGAAGGAAGGAAGGAAGGGAGGAAGGAAGGAAGGGAGGAAGGAAGGAAAGAAGGGAGGGAGGGAGGAAGGGAGGGAGGGAGAAGGGAGGGAGGAAGGAAGGCAGGGAGGGAGGAAGGGAGGGAGGAAGGGAGGAAGGAAGGAAGGAAGGAAGGAAGGAAGGAAGGAAGGAAGGAAGGAAGGGAGGAAGGAAGGAAGGGAGGAAGGAAGGAAGGAAGGGAGGGAGGAAGGGAGGGAGGAAGGGAGGGAGGAAGGGAGGAAGGAAGGAAGGAAGGAAGGAAGGAAGGAAGGAAGGAAGGAAGGAAGGAAGGAAGGAAGGAAGGGAGGAAGGAAGGAAGGGAGGAAGGAAGGAAGGAAGGGAGGGAGGAAGGGAGGGAGGGAGGGAGGGAGGAAGGGAGGAAGGAAGGGAGGAAGGAAGGGAGGAAGGGAGGGAGGGAGGAAGGGAGGAAGGAAGGGAGGAAGGGAGGGAGGGAGGAAGGGAGGGAGGGAGGAAGGAAGGAAGGAAGGAAGGAAGGAAGGAAGGAAGGAAGGAAGGAAGGAGGCAGAGGTTTGGAAGGACATTGCAATATTGAATATTGTCTTCAAAGACAGAGATGACAGGGCAGCTCTGGAACTGGAATCAGGACCAGATTCTTCCACAAAGTCCTGCAGCACCAGGTGAGTCCCAGGTTGGTCTTTCCACATCTGAACCTGTTAGATAATGAGTGTGTGTGTGTGTGTGTGTGTGTGTGTGTTTTGTTTGGGAGCCACACCTGGCCATACTCAGGGCTTACTTCTGGTTCTGTACTCAAGGATTACTCCTAGTAGGGCTCTGAGGACCAAATGAGAAGCCAGGGATCGAACCCGGGTCAGTCACATGCAGGACAAGCACCCTGCCCGCTGTACTGTCACTCTAGCCTGGTGTTTTTTCCTTTTCCCTTTCCCCGCCACCCTTGTTTTGTTTTCTATTTGGGAGGCCAGACCTGCCATGCTTGGGGGAAACTCCGTTGTCAGTGCTCATGGTTTGCTCCTAGCCGTGCTCAGGGAACCACTCAGTGCCAGGGGCCCAGCATCCAGAGCCTGATCCCCAGCCCTCTGAACTCGCCCCTCCCACCCCACCTGTGCTGTCGTAGGGGGTCGTTTGTCACTGCAGTGCCGGGAAGCGGTTACGCCCACTTACAGGTGGGGAGACAGAGACACTGAGGTTCCAAGCACCCAGCTGAGAGTACAGAGCACTTGGTCAGGAGCAGCGTGGACCCGGGCCATTAGCTCCCAGAGACTGACCGGAAATCTCTCTCTTGAGGCATCCTGAGTGACCTGCGGGATCACTCAGCCGGTCCTCAGCCCAGTGCTCAGCCTTTACGAAGGGCTGAGGGAGACCCGGCCCAGATTAGGGGGGCTCGCTGTGCTGCACGGAGACTGGGCCCCCACTCCCCCAGCCCCGCTCTCTGACCTTCCCTACACGGGCTGCAGCTCCTCGTCCAGCTTCTTCTTCCGTGTCCCCTCCGCGAAGAGCAGGTCCATGCGGGTGAGGGCCCGGCCCAGGGCCGTGTCCAGCCTGCTGCCCACCACCTGGCTCGAGGCATTGGGGACCGTGTCCGAGAAGAGAGGCACGTGCTCGGGCAGCTGCACCGGCTCTTTCCTGTTACCCTGAGAGAGGGACAGTTGCGTCACGTGCTGGGGCCCGGGGACACCCCACACTAGCCGGGCCCTGAGGAGGACAAGGAAGGAGACAAGGGAGGAGGTGAGGAAGGACGCCCCCTCCCCCCCAGGAGAGTGATGAAACTCAGACAGCCCTGGGCCCCTTCTTCTGTACCCTGGGACTCCCCCAGAACTCCCTGGGCCCCTTAAGTTTGTTTGCTATACAGATCAGTGACTGGGTTGGTGGGGGCGGGGGGTCTGTGCTGTCTCCATTGAACCCTGCAGCCCTCCCACCCCCTAGACTCCAGCACCCCCAGGTCGGTTGCTAATGCATCACCGCAGGCAAGGAGAGATTCTTTTTTTTTTTCTTTCTTTCTTTTTGGGTCACATCTGGTGATGCACAGGGGTTCCTCCTGGCTCTGCACTCAGGAATTACCCCTGGCGGTGCTCGGGGGACCATCTGGGATGCTGGGGATTGAACCCAGGTCAGCTTCATGCAAGGCAAACGCCCTGGCCGCTGTGCTATCGCGCCAGCCCCAGGGAGAGATTCTTACTGGCTGGAAGTGGGAACCCGGAGCTGAGTGAAGTTTAGTCCCTTGAGCTGCGTTTTCGACCCCAGGGCAGCCAGCACCGAGGCAGGTTCAGAAGTGCCCGAGCTGCCCCCACGCCCTGCTCCAGACTGTCTCCTTCTCAGTCTTGGTGCTGCTCTTCCCCTGCCTGAAACGCCGCCCGCCGGCCCACCTGGGTGGGCGGGGATGGGGGCACAAAGTCAGCAGTGAACAGACAGCCCAGGGCCGCACATGGTCTTACCAGGGGGTCGAAATCTCTCAGGAAGCTCCAATTCTGAGCCCTGGGAAGGGAAGCGCGCAGCAGTGAGTTTGCCCGGGCATCTGGCAGTGCCTGATACTGGGCAAACGCAGGCACGGGGGCTCAAGGAGGAACTGGCGCGAGAGAGACAAACCCTGGTATCAACCAGCGTTCCGGAAGGGTCCTGTGAAACACACCCTCTTCGCACACAGGGATCAGCCCCATGAACCGATGGGAGGGTCAAGGCGGGGAGAGCAGCCAGGGGGACACATCTCCAGATCCCAGGCTCCTGAGCCCCTGGGTGACTGAGAGGACCTTCCCCTTGGTCCTTCCTGAGCACCCACCCCCACCCCCTCAGCATCCTGGCTCTGAGTGAGTGAGTGCTCTGCCTGGGCTCTCTGGAGCCACCTCACCCCTCCAAAAATTAATGCTCACAGTCACAGGACAGAGAGGAAAACTGGTGTTTTTTTTTTTTTTCGTTTTTCACAAAATATTCTGGGGCACATGCTCTGTTCTGCACTTCACCTCCACCTCTTTCTTTGTGCTGAATGAAATGCATTCTTTGCCCTGAGAAATTCGATATCTGGGAGGGGTGTGTGTGTGTGTGTGTGTGTGTGTGTGTGTGTGTGTGTGTGTGTGTGTGTGTGTGTGTGTAGGGGTGAAGGGGGGAGGGAAAGTGGGGGAAGGGGGAAGCGAACTTGGGTCATGCACTTAGAAGCTAGGGGCACAGGTCTGGCATATGCAGGGGCTGGAGTTGGAACTGGCAGCTCGTGGGCCCCGGCACAGTTGGTGTCGCTCTTGAGGCTCCTGGGCAGTGCTGGGCTGGGCTGGTGACCCTTTGGCAAGGCCAGTTGGCTCAGGCAGTTGACCAGGCACCACTGGGAGTATTTCCCGGCAAACATATATGATAAAAGCACTTTCTTGGCCTCTAACTCCAGGGCCTCCACTTGGTTTGCCACTTTCCAGTTGTTTCTCCATCTTTCACATTCATATATTCTATGTTTATTATTATTATTATTATTATTATTATTTTGCTTTTTGGGTCACACCTGGCGATGCACAGGGATTACTCCTGGCAGTGCTGGGGGCCTATATGGGATTTTGGAAATTGAACCTGGGTCGGCCGTGTGCAAGGCAAACGCCCTACCCGCTGTGCTATCTCTCCAGCCCGTTACATCCATATATTCTAGAATATATGCCACATCTATATATTCTAGAATAATAAACCTACCCTGCCATTTCTGGAATTAAAGAAGTAACCATCTCTATTGACTCTTATGGAAGATTAGAAATGAGTATTCTTGCCTCTTTCTCATCTTCTGTTTTCAAAAATAATTATAGAGTGAGGCCAGAGAGATAGTCCAGGGGTTAAGGTGCTTGCCTTGCACGTGACCAAGCTGAGTTCAACCACTGGTACTACATATGACTCCCTAAGCTCCACCAGAAGTGAGCCCTGAGCACAGAGACAGGAGTAACCCTTGAGCACGGCCAAATGTGTCCCCAAAATGAAACAAACAAAATTATAGAGTTTGGTTAAATTATTTATCTTTCATGTCCTTATGATTATAGAAATACTGTTCGGTGATGAACTGGGTCTAATACAATCCCAGTTTCTTTCTTGTTCAACTTCGATTTTTTAATAGTTGACAATTGCATTTTTCCTAATTAGAGCAAAACTACTTTTTCTTGGATTTTTCTACACACTAATCTTTGATTGCAAATTCTTCAACAGAACTATAGCATCCCACTCAATAGTACCTTCACATAATCAAACGCATGAGGTCATCAAGAAGGCTCTTTCTCTTCAGCTGTCCCTGTGACCCCGAGTTCTCCCGCTCTGAGGAAGGAGGCATGGGGCCGCCTTCTCCATCAGTCTATGGCGTCCTCCTTTCTGGCTCCTCCTTCCTTTCTTGGGTCTTCCGTTCTTGCTCCCTCTCCTGCACGGCAGCACGTGTCCCAGCACTGTGGACGCTCCCCTTTGATTCTGGAAGCCTCAACATCTCCTCTGCAATATTTCTCCTTGCCTCAGAGACCTCTATTAAGAGTATGTTGGACCTTCTTGCACTGTTTTCTAGGGTTCTCATTCCACTTGATATTTCATATTTCCCATCCCCTTGTTTTTCTGAATAACGTCTACTCATTTTGATTTTATGAACTGTCACTTTGTTCTGTGATTTTACATTTTAAATTTAGGCTCATTTTCTAGGAGAGTTTTTGTTTTGTTTTGTTTTGTTTTGTTTTGTTTTTGTCCAAGTTGCCTAGTTGCTCCGTGTGCAGACTCTGGGCCATACCTGTGGCTTCAGACCACCCCCCTGAGGCTCTAGTCCACCCACCTTCTGAGCCTTCCGATCAACTCTGTTTCTCTTTCTAGAGTCCCTACTGCAATCTGGATTACTTCAACCCCCGCCCCCCCCTGCCCTGTCCCCTCCACTCCACCGTACTCTGCCAATCCATCTCCTTCCTTCTTCCCACAATGTCCTGGCTTCTACTGACCAGTGTCTCTTGCTGTCGCAAGGGACCCAAGTTATGATTTTTGGCTTTGAACGAATGGAAGCTAAGGGCATGGATATCAGAACCTGCTACGCTTTGGCGAGAGCCAGTGAAGTATGAGGAAAGCACACAAGGTCCTTGCTTGCTGCCTACTTGCTGTGTGACCAGGGCCAGATCACTGCATTTGGGAACTCAGGGCCTAGTTTTCTCTGTGGAAACAGAAGTTAATTTGTCCAGCCTTTGAGAGGTAGCCAGTGCAAATAGAGACGAGCCATCAGTAAAGCACACAGACTAGATATCAAAGGCTTGGAACAAAGAACATAAACCACTTCTTGCATTTTTCTTTCTATTGCCTACATAGAAATGATAATACTTTTTCTTTCTATTGACTACATGAAATGATAATACTTTACATATAGAAGGTTAAAAAAATAAAGGTTAAAGTGGATTTTACTGATTTCTTAATACTTTTTGTGTTTTGGTTTCTGGACCGCAGCTGGTGGTCTTACTCGTGACTCTGTTCTCAAAGGTTACTCTCTGATAATACCCGTAGGGACCATGTGGCACTGGGGATCAAACCAGAGTCAGCCGAATGTAAGGCCAGATCTTTAATCCCTGACATGTGCACTTATATGTTCATCGCAGCACTGTCCACTATAGGACAAAATCTGGAAACAACCCAAGTGCCCTAGAACAGACAATTGGTTAAAGAAACTTTGGTACATTTACACAGTGGAATACTATGCAGCTGTTAGGAGAGATGAAGTCATGAAATTTGCTTATAAGTGGATAGACATGGAGAGTATCATGCTAAGTGAAATGAGTCAGAAAGAGAGGGACAGACATAGAAGGACTGCACTCATTTGTGGAGTATAAAATAACATAACACAAGACTGACACCCAAGGGCAGTAGATAGAAGGGTCAGGAAGATTGCTCCATAGTTGGAAGCCTGCCTCATGAGCGGGCAGGAGAGGACAGCTGGAATAGAGAAGAGATCACTAAGAAAATGATGGTTGGAGGAATTGGTAGAGATGGGGGATGTGTGTCGAAAGTAGATAAAGGACCAAACATGATAACCTCTCAGTCTCTGCACTGCAAACCATAATGCCCAAAAGTAGAGAGAGAGTGTGGGATTATTGTCTGCCATGGAGGCAGGGGGAGGGCGTTGAAGGGTGGGGGGCATACTGGGGATATTGGTGGTGGGGAATGTGCACTGGTGGAGGGATGGGTGTTTGATCATTGTGTGATTGAAACAAACATGAACGTTTGTAACTATATCTCATGGTGAATCAATAAAATAAAATAAAATAAGGTAAAAAAAAGATGGGATTCCAGCATCTCAGACCCTGGAGGACCAGGGTCTTGGCCTGGAATCCTCTCTGCCCACTGATCTTTCAGCTGAGTGGACTTCTCTGGCCCACTCTTCTTCAGCCTCCATGAACTTCTCTGCACTTTTATGTACTTTCACAGCTGGCTTTTTTGGTGAGGGGCCATCTCCAGTGACGCTCAGGATTCACTCCTGCCTCTGCACTCAGGAATTACTCCTGCCAGTGCTCCAGGGACCATGTGGGATGCTGGGGATAAAATCCAGCTCAGTCGCATGCAAGGCAAACGCCTCCTCCTCTGGCTCCAGGCCCTACTGCTCTCTGACAATCCCCTGGGTTTATTCAGTTTTCCAGTCACTCTCTTTGTGAACATTCTCTACACACAACACACATAGAGGACACACATTTCATGTTGTCCCACTACACACTCTCCTATCACACCCACACAGCTACACGCACAAAGACACCAATACTCTACACAGACACAGACACAGACACAGACACACATACACAGACACACATGTGCATACACACACAGAGACACACACACAGACACACATGCGCATACACACAGATACACACACAGACACACACACACACACACACACACACTCATCAGCAATTCTCACTCTACCGCCAAAACATTCCCTGAATTCTTCGCAGATCTCAGGCTCCACTTCCACCCCCAAGGGTAGGCCGCTCAGGGCCTCCACCACCCTCCCAGCCGGCCCCCCCCCCCCCCCCCCCGCCCCCACTCTGGCCATTCTAAGCTGGTGATCAGAGCGGGCTTTCAGAACTGTAAGTAAGCTAGATCCAGCCACACTCAGCCTAAAACCCAGCCGGTGTCTCCTTACATTTGAAAAAAAAAAAAAAAACCAACACAAAACCCCCAAACAATGCAGACCTTTGCAGTCCCAGAGAGAGGCTTTGTTTGATTCTGTTTTGAAAATGCACCAAACCTCCTGGCCCTTCTCATATATCAGGTCTCAGTTTAACTGTGACCTCGGGAGGTCTGGTCAACAACAGTGGACAAAGAGGTACCCGGGCCCTGGTTCCCGTCATCACACCAGCACCCCACCCCCATCATCCGCCCCCTCCCTTCCCCGCTGGGGTTTTTGGTTCTCACCAGGTCTGGAGCCTGCGGGTCACTGACGGGCCCCAAGGAGCCAGGACCGGGACGAGGCGGGCACTCCAGGCCTGAGGGAGCTGGGGACCCCCCCCACCCCCGTACCCGAGGCGCTGAGGGGACAGCCTCTGCCTGGTCTCAGCCTCCCCTCTGCCTCCCTGTGGTCTCCTGCCTGCCAGGCACAAGGACTCAGCCCTCAGGACCGCGGTGGGGGCGCCCAGAGCCCAGGAGGGGAGCCCGGGGGCCGGCTGCTGTCCTGCTCCCTCTGAGCCCACCCAGTCTGGCTCCCCGCTGCCCCGGGTGTCTTTCTCTAGAAGTTTCTCGGGCCCCCAGGGGTCACTCACCAGCGCCTCTGGCTCTGCCTCTCGGCCTGCAGCCGCTCCCTCCACAGCTGGTCCTGCTGCACGCTGCTCAGGGTCGCCCACCCTGACCTGGGCCCCGCGGGAAGACCCCCACTTGCCATCGGGGCCTGGCGGGGAGTCGAAGGACTCAGCTGCTGGGCCTCTCTGGGGGCCCCAGGGGGCCACTCCCCACTGGTGCCTGGTGTGGGATGTGTGTGTGTGTGTGTGTGTGTGTGTGTGTGTGTGAGAG
The DNA here is from genome assembly GCF_027595985.1 of Sorex araneus. Lineage (NCBI taxonomy): Eukaryota > Metazoa > Chordata > Mammalia > Eulipotyphla > Soricidae > Sorex > Sorex araneus. The sequence continues at coordinate 346,278,242 of NC_073313.1, read as the reverse complement.
AGAGAGAGAGAGAGAGAGAGAGAGAGAGAGAGAGAGAGAATGGGGGGCCTGCGCTCACCTGTCCCAGGACGCGCCCCCCCCAGGTGGGGTGGCCCGGGAGCTGTGGGGACACTGGAGGTGGCCCCACAGAGCGTCTGCCTGTTGACTGTCTGCCCTGTTGACTGTTGCCCTGGCAACGCGGTGGCTCCCCGTGTGCCCGTGAAGAGGCCATGTGGAGGGCTGGCCGGGCCAGCTGCTGCCCACTGTCCTCTCTGCCTGGGGAGGGGCGGGGCCAGCCTGGCCTCTGGGGCTCTGAGCAAAGGTTAAATGGGGCCCTGCCAGGACACCAGGGGACAGGCCCGGAGAGAAGGAGGCTGCCAGGGCCTGAGAACACAGACCTCACGGGCCTGCAGCAAGGCCCAGTGGGCAGTCCCTGCTGGACACCATCACCTCCTGACCGCTCAACCACTCATCCCCACAGGCCCCAGCCCCTCTCCTCCGCCCCTCTCCCCTCTCCTCTCCCCCTGCCCCTCCGCCCCTGCATCTCTCCCCCTACCCCTCTCTCCCTGCCCCTCTCCTCCTGCCCCTCTCCCCCCTACCACTCTCCAGGCCCCCCCCACTTCTCTTCCCTCCTTTGAGCTAGTCCAGACCACCAAGGCCAGAGCCACCAGCACCCCCTGCCCATACCCACCCACTGAAAGTGCCTCAGGGATGGACGTGCCTTGTGTCCATCAAGAACCCCTCTAGAGACCCCCGGGCAGGGCGCTGCCCAGATTGCCCCCTTGGGGTTGCTCCCTGATAGACCATTTCGTTGGTGAAGTCACTAGTGTTAGCAGAGCCAGGGAGCACTGGGGAACAGAGCCGAGTCTGTGGGCAGAGTCAGGCCCCAGGCATCATTGGGTACCCCTGGTCACCCCAAAACCTCCACGCGTCCCATAAAAATTTGGAGTCAGCAATTGTGTTTTCTTCCTGTCCTTGTACACTCCTTGAAAGCCTTTTAGAGGCAGGAAGGCTCTGTACTCAGGGATTACTCCTGGCAGGGCTCATGGTGCCCGGGGATCGAACCCAGGTTGGCTGTATGCAGGGCAGACACCCTTCCTTGCTATACTGTCACTCTGCCCCCTAGATTTTAATTTTTTCAAGGGTCATACCCAGAGGTGCTCGGCTGTTCCTGGAACGACTCGCCCCTGAGCACCTAGGGAGCCACCAGGGCGACGCCTGGAGGTGTCCGGGATCAAATTCATGCTGTTGTAGCCCTGGGCCTGCACTCAGCCACACCAGCCATCTCCCTGGCCCGACCCAGGGTTCCCAGGGGAGCTGGTGGCATAGTTTCTCTCGGTGTGTGGCACAGACCATGAGAGAGAAGCCACACACGTGTGCTGCAGTGAGTCCTCATCACCAGGGGAAGGAGGGAACCCTGGCTCTGCACTCAGGAATTACTCCTGGCTGTGCTCAGGGGACCATATGTGATGCTGGGATTCGAACCCGGGTCTGCCGCATGCAAGGCAAACGCCCTACTCGCTGTGCTATTGCTCCAGCCCAAGAGAGTCTGTCTTTGGTCTTGAGATTGGGTTCTCTCTGATGTCACTGCTACTTAGGTCACTGCTACTTAGTACATCCCTCTGACCCTGTCTTTGTCTCCCCTGGGGTCTCTGTGTATTCCTTTGGGTCCAAATCCCTTTGGTAATGACACGTGCACATTGCATTGCAGAGTGGGGCCACTGACTCCACCACAACCCCATATTGACAAATTCATGACGTTTCCAAGGAGAGTCCAGGCATTGGAACACCCACATCTGAACTTGGGCTGGCTGGACCACATTCAGCCTCTGATGGATTGAAGGGTTTGGAGTTCCCTCTGGCATCTGTTATGGAGAGAGCTCTTGTCTTCAGCCCGTCTGTGGGCTAGACACTCTACGTCTATGGGCGTCAGCCCATCTCCTTAGATGACGAGGCTTTCCTCCATGCCTTGTATAAGGAAAACCAAAGGTTCATCAGAGTTACAGAGTGACTTATCCAAGGGGACAGGCCACGTGCAAAGGGCCCAGTGGGGTGACGCGTGGGCCCACGCTCCTGCTGAGAGCCCGTGCTTCCATCAATGACAGACGAACACGAGACTCACTACACCATGTTTCTCTCCAGGAGCCTCCTTGATAATTTTCTGCAATTAGACACTCCTTTTTCAAAACCAATCTAGGCTCTGGGAGACAAGTTAAATATTCCCCAATAGATAATTACATGAAATTAGCCGTCGCCTTGCTCCTAGCTTGGAGATTGTATCCACTGGCATCTCTCCTTGATGTCTCCTGACAGTCTGGTAAGAGGGAGTTGATCAGACCTGGATTGGGGCGGGGGGCAGAGCTTGTAGGGGGTTGGAGGAAACAGTGACCCTGAACCAGAATCCCTGGATGGGGAATACACAGGGCTTGGGTCAGACCCCCACAGGCTGCCAGTCCCGTGCTCGATTCTTTTAATCTCGGGTTATTATTTTTATTTATTTTTTTATTTTGTGGGGTGTGGGGTGCACAAAGCAGTTCTTGTGTTCTGCAGTGACCCCAGTTTATGGTGCTAGGGTCGAACCTGGTTTGGGTGCATGCAAAGTATACTATAAGCCTTATGCTATCTCTCTGGCATGCCTGATTTTAATTTTTTTTTTGGGGGGAGAGCAGAGGGGCCCACCCAGTGGTGTTCAAGGCTAACTCGTGGCTCTGAGCTCCTGAGCGGACTCAGGGGACCATGTGTGGTGCCGGAGATCAAACCAAAGCTGGCCATGGCAAGGAAAGTGCCCTCTATCCTCTCCACTATTGCTCTAGTCACTGGTATCAATTCGTGAGCCCTTATTTGCATAGGAGAAATATCCCTTGTAAATGATTGTACTATATAAATATAAAAATGTGGCTTCTAGTAAGAAATGCATGCTGTGCTGGGGGGCCCAGGCTCAATCCCACCACCGAAGGATGCTCTAAATACTGCTGAAAGCAACCCTCTGAGCAACACGTGTAGGCCCCTGGCACCACCAGACGTGGACAATTTTACCAAGAAACAGTGAAAGCAAAGAACAAAAAACTCTGGGGAAAAAGTAAATAACTAACAGTGAAAGATGGAGTATCTATAAATAGCAAAGACTACTATGAGCAGGTTACATGCTGCTCAGAGAATATATCTATCTATCTATCTATCTATCTATCTATCTATCTATCTATCTATATATAATCGTTTATATGTCGGAGACCTTAATGCTTAGAGGAGCAGCTCTGGTATAATAGGCTTCAATTTCACAAATACTAATTTGGATATTTCAACCAATTTTAGTTTAAAAACTATATCCTGATGCTTTTGTGTGAACCCATTGTAACCTGGATTGCATCTTCTATAGAAAAAAAAAAGCTATACATACGTGTATATGGTAGTTTCTCAGGAAATCCCTGTCTAAAAATAACTAAAATATACCTAAAATACAAAGAAAAATACTAACACTATCCGTAGTTAAACACATAAACAAGTATATGATTTACATTTACCGACTCATTTATTTAAGTTTCACAGCAATGCCATGGGAAAGCTGCTATTAGACCCATGTATACAGGTTAGGAAATTAAAGTCAGGACTAAATAGTCTACTCAAGGTCCAATGGCCTGAAGTATCCAAATCAGAGTATTTTTTTATTCTTTTGTCGAGGTGGGGGGAATTGGGACTTGAGGCGGCACCTGTTGGTACTCATTGACTGACTATTCCTAGTTCCCTCACTCAGCTCAGTCCTGACAGTGGCTGGAGGACTCTAAGTCAGTCAGCGCTGGGCAAGGCGAGACTAGCCTGGGAAAGGCTGAGTGAGCTGGGGGATGGAGCAAAAGCTCAGTAGTAATTCAAACTAGATGGACAAACAAGCGAGGGAGTTTACTCGTGAAAGAGAATCTTTGACTTAAGGACAAAGGGTGAAGTGTAGACTCTGGTTGACCCCACAGAACCCACTCAATGCTCCTGGCTGCTTAGAGCAGCACCGTGTGGCGGTGGCAGTGTCAAAGGCAATCTTGCTTGTGACAAAAAGATAAGTGAGCCGAACAGCTCCAATTTTTTTTTCTTTCTGGGTGGAAGAGCAACGGATACAAGGATAGAACGTTCTCCTGTATTAGCACTCTAATTAGGGACAATGCCTCTTCATCTGTAACTTGATTTTAGGGTAACTAGAGATCTACTACAAATGATTTTAAAACTTAATTTAAAACTGGAAATCATCTATCTTCTGATCCCCTTTGCCATATTGCCCACCACCCCTGTCCTCATCTCTGGCAGTCGCTAATCTGTTCTTTTTTTCTATCAGTTTTTTCACTCCACACATGTGAGACCAAAAGTACCTTCCTTTCTCTGACTCACTTCACTTGACACTCTCAAGTTCCATTCATCTTGTCAAAAGTAATCAACATTTTGGCCTTCTTTGGCTAACTGAAATTCCTTTGTATCCGTATGTATGTGTGTGTACTTCTATTAGCTGTACACACATAAACACTATATTTTATCTCACTCCTTCTCCCCTAGAATTTTTCCTTTTAGTAATAGTTTGGACGTGTGTGTGTGTGTGTGTGTGTGTGTGTGTGTGTGTGTGTGTTTCTTGGTTTCTTTCTCCTCTTTAAAGCCCTCTGTTGCCAAAAATTTGCTTTCAATACTGTTTTGAATACTGTTTTGAATAATGCTTTCATTACACTGTTGGATGTGTGTTCTTTAACAACTCTAGTTTATGAGGGGTAAGGTTTTTTTATTTTTAAATGTATAGTAAGATGCAAGAGACTCTGTGTCACTCTCTTCCGGGAGCTTGGTCTTATAGTCTCTGGATGTTGGCTGTTGGTGGGATTACACGGTGCCAGGGGCAGTTTGTGGGTGTGGCTGCCAAGCTACTGGGAAATGGGGGATCTGGGTGGAGAAGGCCCAGTCCCAAGCCACAGCCATGTTCAAGGCCACTCTCCACATTTTCGGACGAGCCTCATGCACTAAAGGACCGGCAGAGGAACCCAGGTGTGCGGGACCCGGGGCTGAGATCTCCAAGCCTGCTCGGAATGGGCCTTCTCCACCCCAAATCCCCATTTTCCAATAGCTTGGCAACCACACCCACAAAATGCCCTGGGCGCTATGTAATCCCACTAACAGCCAACATCCAGAGACTATAAAACCAAGCTCCCGGAAGTGTGTGGCCGCGTGACATCTAATAGCCTTGTTCTCCCTCTTGGAGAATCTGACAAGCTACCAAGAGTCTATTGCCCCCACAGGAGAGCCTTGCAAGCTCCCATGGCATATTCATATCTCAAATACAATAAAAGATAAATACATACTTCTTGGAGAGCCCAGCAAGCTACTGAGAATATCCCACCTGCACGGCAGAGCCTGGCAAGCTACCCGTGGCGTATTTGATATGCCAAAAACAGTGACGATAGGTCTCATTCCCCTGACCCTGAACGAGTCTCCAGTCGTTGGGAAAAAACAGGTAAGGAGAGGCTGCTAAAATCTCAGGGCTGAGTTTAATAGAGACGTTACTGGTGCCTGCTCGAGTAAATCGACAAACAACGGGATGACAGTGACAGTGACTGTGATACAGTAAGAAATGCTGCATTCCTGAGAGTTGGAGGAATTTTAAACATTGGGGGGAATATTTGGGGCTTTGTCTCTTATTTTGCAGGCATGGGCAAGTGAATGCATTTGAGAGGATAAACGTTGAATCTGATGAGGGCCATCAATGCATCTCTCAGGCAGCAGGGGGCAGCCTCAGCTTTGCATCCAGTCTGGGTTCTGGAACTACTCATCTTCTTTTGTTGTTTTTTTTACCCAGCGTTTCTGGTACTGTGTGTGTGGGGGAGGGGGGGCGGAGCAGTGCATTGGTGCCCACACAATGCCTAGGACTCAGGACTCAATCCAGGGCTCCTGCATATAAAGTATGTGCTCGGTCCACTAGGGCTCTCTCCTGGCCTGGGCAGGAAGCCTTCAAGATGTGGGGTTCTGAGTGTGAGGACCTCCTGCCAGTTCTGATCTAAGACAGAGCGGAAGTGGAGTGCCCCTCAAAGAATGCATCTTCTGGGAAACGGGTCCTGGATAAGGACCTCTCAGGCCACGGTGGGTCCAGGCAGCAGGGAAACTCGAATGTTTTCTAAAGGGTAGGACCCAGGGCCGTCGGCTCCTCTGAAAGGACACATCTGGACATTTCCACTGTGCAGGCGTGCGAAGGAGGCGTGTTAGGGGTTGACACAGCGGATGTCAATCTTTTAACGAAACTGCTCCTTCCAGGTTGAATGTGGCCTCCCCTGAGGTCTGTGTGCTTTTTGTTTTGTTTTGTTTTGTTTTTTGGTTTTGTTTTTTCTTTTTGGGTCACACCCAGTGATGCTCAGGGCTTACTCCTGGCTTTGCCATCAGGAATGACCCCATGGCAGTGCTTGGGGGACCATATGGGATGCCGGGAATCGAACCCGGGTTTGCTGCGTGCAAGGCAACGAATGCCCTGCCCACTGTGCTGCCGCTCCAGCCCCAGTCTGTTGGCTTTGGGGGTGGCTGCTGCCAGGGTCTCTCCAGACCACACTCGGGCTCCTGGTGATGAGGATGAGTCTTTCCCCGCAGCCGAGGGAACCTGCGAACCATAACAGGGCTCCAGGGGCCTCACTTTGGCCTTTCCCGTCCCGCTGACCCAGGCAGGGGCCCGCCTGTCACATCTCGCCCCGGCTTGCTCAGGGATGGTCTCCCTGGTGGTCTCTGATGGGCACTGTGTTGGCCACAGGGCTCAAGGGGATGAGGGCAGTCGGGGTGGGTGCAGGGGCAGAGATCTGTCTCTGGCAGACCTTGGTCCTGGCCGGCCTGGCCCCCGAGGGACGTGGCCATTCCCCAGTGAGGCTGTAGGTGCTGCCGGGAGAATCTAGGGCCTGAACGATCGCCCAGAGGCGAAGGGAGATACCAAGGATGACAAAGCAGCGAGTATGGTGAGGTGTCAACCACGGGGGCAGGGTGGAGGGGCTGCGGGGGACAGGGTCTTGGGCCCCCCTCACTGAGGATGTGTGTGGGCACGGAAGGCCCCTCCCCTGTGGGCTGGGCGGTTACGTCTCAGATGGGCTCCCGAGTGGGTGTGACCTCCCCAGGCATCCCTCGTGAGCACAGAGCCAGGGAAAGATCAGTAACGGTCAGGGAGTCAGGGAGGCTGTTTGCTCCGGGCCTGACAGCCTCCTCTCCTGCCAACGGGCCTCCTGCTGCGAGCCAGGCCTCTGGGAGTTGACACTCACCGAGTGGCTTTGTGTGAGGAAAGGAAATAGAGCAGGTGTCTGAGAGCGAGCACTGAGGGGTCAGCCTGGACAGAGCGGTGCTGCTTCTCAGGGACACCTCACATCAGAGGACAGCTTTGTTTGGGAAAGATGTGTGTGTGTGCGTGTGTGTGTGTGTGTGCGCGCGCGCGAATGTGTGTGTGGCTACGTGAGTGTGTGGTGTGAGTTTGCATGAGTCTGTTTGTGCATGTATGAGTGTATGTATGTGTGAATGTGTTTGTGTATACGTGTGAGTGTATGTATGTGAGTGTGTGTATTTGTGTCTATGTGTGTTTTTGTATATGTGTGAGTGTGTTTGTGTATATGTGTATTTGTGTATATGTTGTGAATGTGTTCATGTAGATGTGTACTTGTAAGTGAATGTGTTTGTGTATATGTGTGTTTGTATACGTGTATATGTGAGTATGTGGAGTATATTGAGTGTGTTTGTGTATATGTGTGTTTGTATACGTATATGTGTGAGTATCTGAGTGTTTGTGTATGTGTGTTTGTGTATAAGTGCATGTGTATGTGAGTGTGTGTGTTTGTGTAAATGTGTGTATGCATGAGTGTGTATGTTAGTGTTTGTGTGTGTATGTGAATGTGTGCATGTGAGTGTGTGTGTATGAGTGTGTGTTTGTGCGCATCTGCGTGTGAGTGTATGTGTATGTGTTGCTGTCGGATGTGTGGCACAGACAGGCTCCGGGTGAAGACACAAGCTCCACGGTGGAGTGACCCTCTGCTTGAGGCCTGTTCCGGGAGTCCCACACACCACCCCCACCCCCATGAGTGGAACATGGAGCTCCTCACCCCGCCCACCCGTGATGTGTAAAGTGCTCAGTGGGTGGCTGGGCCCCGGGAAGCAGTCTCTGGCTCTGCTCTCTGGGGGTCTGGTTACAGCCCACCAGCTGTGGGGGCAGGTTCCTGCAGGCCAGACCCCTGTTGGGGGCCTGGTGTGGGTGCGGGGTGCGGGGTGCTAGGGTGGGGCGGAACGGGCACCCGGGTGCAGGGTGCTGGGTGCTGGGGTGGGCAGGGCCCGGTGCAGGGCGAGGGCTGTGGTCTGCGGGCAGGTCTGGGGTGTGGGCTGTGGGTCTGTGTCCTCACCTGCCCGGCTGCTTGGTTCCCCCCTGTTATCTCTCCAGGCTGCAGACCAGGGCGTCTCCGCTTTCTCGGAGATGACCGGCCCTTTGCTGCCCAGGCCTGGGTGTCATTTCAGCCCACATCTGATCCTTCTCCCCGGGGAAACGGGAGGACGTGTGAGCTGTCTGTGCTCGGTGCCTGCTCCTGTCCCCACTCAGGGTGCACGGCTGAGACTGGGTCTGAGCCCACCCGCCGGCCCACCCGCCTGCTCCCCTCACGTGCCCGCTGCTGTCATTGCCCAGCGGAGACGCCATGCTGTGACCTGGGACAGCTGCCCCTGGCTAGTCTTACCGAGAGCAGAAACCTCAGTTTCCCCAGTCAGCAGCTCCGTTTTAGCTGCCCCCATCCTACCTCTCACCTACACCTTAAGCATTTCTGCAACCCCCTGGGCTTTGTCTTAGGATAGAAGTTTATCCCTTCCCAAGGACCAGAGATTCTGCCCCAAACCTTGGGCTCAAGGGAGGGCTGAGAGATAACGGGTGGTGGCTAGTGGGATGGACAGTCAGATAATCATATCTCAGGGAATGCTTGCTACACTCACAGTTTCTGGAATGTTCTGGGCTAGCGCATCATCTGTTTGCTGTCAGGGTGGTGAGGGGGACCCTCCTTTGGCTGCTGTGTGTCGTGTGTGTGGGGACCCATCTCCCCCGGATCGCAGGAAGGTCTGTGGGAGAAGCCTCACTCCGCGGAGCGAGTCAAGCAGTGGGGTCTCTGAGGGGTCTCTGCGGGGTCTCTAGGGGGTCTTCACGGGTGGCAGGAAGCTCGGCGGCTAGAAGGACCTGCAGAGTAGCCTCAAGCTGGAACACGGGGGCCAGTGGCTCAATGTTTCCCGAAGCCCTTGACTCTCTCCTAGAGGGGCGTATGTTGATGCTTCGGTCTGTGTTTTGGCAGGACCACACCCAGAGCGCGCCGCCCACCCTCCAGCCCTCCCACCCCCATTTCCAGGTGCTAGAGGAGCAGGAAAGAGGGAGAGCCGATGAGGGCTGGGTTGTTCGTGAGAGTTCCAAGATGAGGGAGCAGCGCTTCAGGGTAGTGATTTCCAGGAGTCAAAGTGACCCTCAGCTTCTAACCGTATTTGTCGGTTTCAGGGGTTGCCGCGGCAACAGTAAACTGGCCCGTGGGCGGGTGTGATTGCCCTTGTGCAAATGCATCGCAATGAACACCTCCAGGCGCCAGGCGCCCCTTGCATGATCTTGGCTCCAGCAAATCTTAGGCTCCAGTGGGTCTCAGCCCTCCCCGGCCCCTTTGGGTGGTCTCACCAGTGTAACCCCTCAGCCCTCTGGCAGAACGGACCCGGCTCCCCTGCCTGCGTGTGTCGGGTAAGAGACCTGATCGCAGTGAGGAGCTGGCCACAATGGGCGGGAGCTGATGTCCCCCCCGTCTCACGCCAGGGCTCCATGGTCACTAGTCCGGAGTCAGCACAGGGACGGTCACCTGTGCAAGAACCCGGTGGTATTTGGCAATGCGGGCACTGGGGACCATGTAGGCCCAACAGTTTCCTGGGTCCCTCCTCACTGAGTTCCCAATACCCACACCCCCTGCTGCTCTCTCCCTTCTCACCGGCCCGGGGAGGTGAGTGACAGGCCAAGTGGGGGCGAGGGGGGACGGGGAGGACTGGGCTCCCTCGGACACCTGCCCCGTGAGCAGGTCCCCCTTGTCTCCTGGCCCAGGTCCCCATCTATTCTTCGCTCTGCAAAGTGCCATGGAGAGAATGTGCTCTGACCTCCCACCAGGCTCCAAGGGCTCAGCGCCTTGCATACGCGACCTCTGGGTTCTGTGGCCAGGGGGCCCTGCCACCTTCACGCCAGGTCCCTGCACCGGTATTCCGTCATTCCCATCCGGCTTCCTCCCTGAGGCACAGCCGGTCACTCAGAGGGCAGAGAGCGCGGCTTCCTTCTGGCTCCTGGTTTGTGGGGGTTCGGGAAGGTGCAGTCAGTGTCTCAGATAACCCCCCACCCCAAGAGTGGATGGTGGTGATGTTTGGGTGGAGCAGACCTCTACCCAGGGGAGGCGTGGAGGAATGAGAGCGAGACAACTTTTTCTGCAAACACACGGGGTTTATTTAGGCCAGCATGCAAGCATACTTAGAAGCAGGCAGGGGCTGAGAGCCCTGAGCTCAGGGCCTCTGCATCCCGTTTATCTGGGCCAGTTCCTGTCCAGGTGGGGTCTGGCCCAAGGATGCAAACTGCAAAGCTGCTGAGTTGTTACAGAAAGCAAACTAGCAAGTTAGCAAAAAGCATTCTTCAAAATTTTTTTTTTTTTTTTTTTTTTTTTTTTGCTTTTTGGGTCACACCCGGCGATGCACAGGGGTTTCTCCTGGTTCTACACTCAGGAATTACTCCTGGCAGTGCTCAGGGGACCATATGGGATGCTGGGATTCGAACCCGGGTCGGCCGCGTGCAAGGCAAACGCCCTACCCGCTGTGCTATCGCTCCAGCCCCTCAAAATTTTTTTTAACCCTACGTCTGCTGGCTCTTTCAATCCCCACTTCTGGTTGTGAGTATCTCTAATCTTAGAGATTATGTAGGGGGTCTTCCAGGGCCAGGCTTTCATATTGCTGTCTGATCACCCTAAGCTTTATCTGATTTATTCTATCTTGTACGCAAGTGACCAATTTATTCAGAATGCAGGGTCCTATAGTAAGGAGTAATAATAGGATAAGTAGGGGACCCATTGGAGCAGATAATAAGGTAGTAAGCCAGGGAGACTGGGAGAACCAAGATTCAAAGCATCCTTTTTGGGTATCATGCTGGCGTCGTCGGTCCTTGAGACGTTTGCGGAGGGCTGCCATGGACTCTTGGACCACCCCGGAATGGTCTGCATAAAAACAGCATTCCTCACCCAAGGCAGCACATAGGCCCCCTTCCTTGAGAAAGAGGAGGTCCAGTCCACGCTTGTTCTGAAGCACTACTTCAGCCAGGGAGCTCGGTGACTCCTGCAAGGCAGAGACAGATGTTTCTAAAGCCTCAAGGTCTTCTTGGTCCACAGCCTCTTGTATCTGAGACAGTTGGGAGGAGGTGTGGACAATAGAGCTTATCCCTGTACCTATTCCGGTTGCCACTCCAAGCCCCATCAGTATTGCCAATGAAAGGGAAACAAGTTCCCTCTTGTACCGGGGGTAGGGCAAGAAGGGATTCTCAAATTCCTCTGGGCTGTGGTACAGGATATGTGGATAGTGTTGGACCATTACACAAAAATGGGCAGAGGCGTTAAAGAGGGTGGTGGAGACACGTGGCGTAAGGCCAGTATCACAAGCCCACCATCACCCATAGCTGGGTGAGGCATAAGTGTCAGTGGTATTGAGTTCTAGTACCCTGGAACATAGATTTTGCAGTCCTACCGGGGCGGTTCCTATGCATGTTCCATATCCCCGGACGTCAGGGAGAGTAAGACAGGTTTGGCGTCCCAGTGGCAAATGTCAGTAGACTGGACAGTCCCATTACTAGTGATGCCTTCATAATAAGGGGGGAACCGCAGATAGACAGAGCCAACAGGAGTTTGTAAGTTCCCCATGGGTGGCATTGAGGGCTGAGTAAGCACCCTGGACAAGGGAGTAAAGGGCGGGGGAACCACCGGGCAGAGCTGTAATTGTGGGAGCCTTGGTTGGACTTTCTGCCAAGGGGCTTTCTGCTGAGGGGGTCGGGGAGGGAGCAGGGATGGGAGCCCTAGTAGGGTACTGCTGCCTGTGGGTAGGGACAGGCTGAGGTCTGGGCCTCATCTTGTTGGGACCGATGACCTTGGTTCATTAATTAATTTGAGCCTAATGGTAAACCATAAGCCCTCATCATAGCCCTCCTTGTAGATACGGAGCCCCCAGGGATGGCCTTTGTACCATTCAGAGAGAGTACCAGGTTTCCGGCCCTGTTTGGTAAAAGAGATGTTCAGAGGATTGCAGAGAGGTGTAGTTCCACATGGGGAAATCTTTCCGGGAGCGATACAGATCCGTCTTCCTTCTGAGGTAAAGTTTTTGCATACCCTAATCCAGTCCCAGGAGGAAGAGGGGTCCCAGTGAATATGTCCGGTGGTTTCGCAGCCCCAGGCTTTACAATAAAAGAACTCCGGGCCCCCACAAGTTAAGATTTGCTGTTGTGTCCGACCGTCCTTTGGGCAGACATAAAGACCATTGACGGAGCTGACATCGGGCTTGGGGATTTATACAAAGGAACATACTCGACCCGGGGTTGCGGGTAACCTTAGCATTTAGAGGGATATTTCCTAGGTCCTCAATAGTGGGCAGGTCCCAAGTATCCAGCCCCGCTGCTAACTGGCATACGTCTGGGTGTAACGTAGGCCACCATGTTCCAGGAGAGTATTTTCCCTTAAGAGACCAGACTACCTGCCCTGTGGGGTTTAGAATCTCCCAAGCCAGGGGTTGGGGGGCATGGGGGTTATCTGGGGAGGGGAGGCTACCCCGAAGGGGGTCTGGACTCAGGGCCAGTAAGACTATGAGCAATAGTCTCATCCTGCAGTAGAGCTTGGTTGCCTGACGAGCCAGATGTGGAGGGCGTTACTGGGATGTTACTTGGCAGTCCACTCGTCAGCAGGGTGATGAGATCATCCAGGGGTAGTTGCTGAAGCTCTGGGCTGGAGTGAGCCGCTCCGGTGTCGATCGAGAGCTGGCTTGAGCTGGCTGGCGTGGATCCAGGCCGAGATCCCATCTGCCTTGACAGCAGATGGAGTGATCAGAAGAATGACATATGGTCCTTTCCACCTGGGTTCAAGGTTCCGGACTTGATGGCGGCGTACGTACACCCAGTCACCTATGGAATAAGGATGAGGAGACACGGGGCCAGGGCGGTAGGCCTCTGAAAGACTACTCCAGATATACTTCTGGATGGCCTCCAGAGCCTTTAGCCGTGGCACCAGTAGGGCTGAGGGCATGGTCCTGACCCCCAACCCATGCTCAGTCATGAGTTTGAGTGGGGAAGGCCCCCCATATAGGATCTCAAATGGGGTGAGGGTCCTTCTAGAGGGAGAAGGGGTATTCTGGGCATGGAAGAGGGCAAAAGGGAGGAGCACTGTCCAATCTCTTAAGCCAGCCTCCATTGCCAATTTGGTAAGGGTCTCCTTAATTGTCCTATTCATTCTTTCTACCTGTCCTGAACTTTGGGGTCTATATGCACAATGTAGCTTCCAATTGAACCCTAAAATCTTGGCCAAACCTTGACTTACCTGGGCCACAAATGCAGGTCCATTATCAGAGCCTACAACCTTAGGCAGTCTGAACCTGGGAAAAATTTCTTCCAAAATATTTTTGGCGACCACCATTGCAGTTTCCTTCTTAGTGGGAAATGCCTCAGTCCATCCGGAGAAGGTGTCTACAAACACTAACAAATACCTATTCCCAAATCGGGCTGGTGTAACTTTCGTAAAGTCCACTTCCCACAGGTGCCTGGGCGATCTCCTCGGCTTCGCGTGCCATGGACATCCTCAGTCCGTCTTGCATTTATCATGTTGCAGGCTTCACAGGAGGTGACAATGTCCTGGGCAAGTTCTCTTGCTCGTCCAGGCGGAAGGATGGGCAAATTCTGGTCTTTAAGCAGTTCCAAAAGCACTCTGGTACCTAAATGGGTCCAATGGTGAGTGAAAAGGAGAAATTCATTTACCTTGGCCTCCGGTTCCTCCTCGGAAGTGGGTTCCAGGGCTGTCAGGATGTCGACGGGGGATGCAGGAGGGTCCTGGAGTGCTGCCTCGAGAGCCTCCGAGTCGGCTCTCCGAGTCGATTGCCCTCGGCAACTGCATCGTCGCCTCTCTGATGTCCGGGGCAGTGAATGATGGCCAGCTCCTTTGGTAGATGGGTGGCATCCAGTAGAGCTAGGGTTTCTAATTTACGCTTGATCTCCTTGCCAGCGGACGTCAAGAGCCCCCTTTGCCGGTAGATGGCGCCATGAATATGGGCAGTAGCAAAGGCATAGCGGCTATCAGTGTAGCTGTTGGCCCGTTTCCCCTGGGCCAAGCGGAGCGCCTGAGTCAGGGCTATTAATTCTGCTTTCTGAGCAGAAGTTCCCGCACGGAGGGGGGCGAACCAGACTGTGGCCTTGGGCCCCACCACTGCCGCCCCAGCTCTCTGCTCCCCCTCTTGCAGGAAGCTGCTTCCATCAGTAAAGAGAGTGAGGTCTGCTGGAGGCAGGGGCTCGTCCCTTAAATCCAGTCGGGACCCAGTTTCCTCCGTCAGGATATCCTGGCAGGTGTATGCTACAGGCTCATCGGTCTCTTCAGGCAGCAAAGTGTCAGGGTTAAGGAGAGCTGGGCTGCCAAGGGAGATGCGATCCTTATCTAGCAACAAACTCTGGTAGTGAGCAATACGGGTGTTCGACAGCCAGCGGTCAGGGGGTGGCCTGACCACACTTTCCAGAGTGTGAGGGGCTCTCAGAGTAATTTTCTGCCCCAAGGTCAATTTGTCTGCGTCTTTTATTAAGAGGGCCGAGGCAGCAATCACTTTTAGGCAGCGGGGCCGCCCAGCTGCAACAGAGTCCAATTGTTTCGAGAGGTAGGCCACAGGCCGCTTCCATGGGCCTAAAGACTGGGTTAGCACTCCCCGGGCTGTCCCGTTCCTTTCTTCCAGGTATAGAATGAAAGTTTTTCCACATTTGGTAGGGCCAGAGCTGGAGCACTGAGCAGGGCCTGTTTCATCTTATCAAAAGCCTCCTGCTGGGGTTTCTCCCATTCGTAGGGCGTGTCTATCTTGGTGAGAGGGTAGAGGGGAAGAGCCAGACTGGCAAAATCTGGTATCCAGAGGCACCAGAACCCCGCTGTCCCCGTCCCCAGAAACTCACGCAGTTGTCTCCTAGTCTGGGGAGGGGGAATCTGAATCACAGTCCTCTCTCTAGCATCAGTCAGCCACCTCTTACCCTCTTTAATTTTATACCCCAGGAATGTGACTTCAGTCCTACAAAGCTGAGCCCTTTTAGCGGAGGCACGATACCCTAACGAGGCAAGAGTCTTTAGTAAAGCTTTGGTCTCTGCTTCACACTCCTGCTGAGTTTGAGCGGCTAGCAAAAGGTCATCTACATATTGCAGGAGGGTTAAAGAGGAATGTGCTGATCTGAAAGACTTCAAGTCCTCATGCAGGGCTTCATCAAAAAGAGTGGGGGAGTTCCGAAAGCCCTGGGGAAGCCTTGTCCAAGTGAGCAGCCCTGAGATGCCCTCTGCAGGATCAGTCCATTCAAAGGCAAAGAGGCAATCAGGGTGCAAGCGGAGACAAAAGAAGGCATCCTTCAAATCCAACACGGTATACCATGTCCGGGAGGGGTTGAGGGTGCTCAGGAGATTTTAGGGGTTGGGCACTGTTGGGTGGATTATTTCTACCCTAGCGTTGACTTCCCGGAGGTCGTGCACCGGCCGTTTTCTGACGGGCAGAAGGGAGTATTCCAAGCAGACTGGCAGGGGACCCGGACTCCCCGTTGTATCAGCTTAGTTATGTGAGGCTTGATCCCTTCCCTGGCTTCCCTACTCATGGGATATTGTTTGACTTGAATTGGAGTAGCAGAAGTCTTTTTTTTTTTTTATTGAATCACCATGTTGAAAGTTACAAAGCTTTAAGGCTTAAGTCTCAGTTGCATAATGCTCGAACACCCATCCCTCCACCAGTGCATGTATTCCACCACCAAGAACCACAGTAAACCTCCCACCCCACCCCCGCCCCCCAGCCCCCCCACTCCGCCTGTGTAGTTGATAAATTTCACTTTACTTTCTCTTTACTTTGATTACATACAAACAAGAAAAAATCACTATTATTGTTTGGAGCTTCCCAACCAGAGTCGAACCTGCTGGAAAAGAAGCATTTGATAGTTTGTTTTCCACTGATGCGAATGAGGAGATATGAGGTCGTGTGGCCACAGTAGCGGCCGTGAGGTTCTAGATTTCTGTATTTTAGTATTTTAGTGACTAAGTCCAGAGGGCTTTCTGCCAGAGGTTGCATCTTTGCTAGCTCGTACCTCTCTGTGGAGTAGCAGAAGTCTTTAAGGATGCCACAATGGGAGGCTGGGCTACTGCTAGTCCCAGGCCACCAGTCTCTGCCCATGCTTCTGGAAAGTCCTGAATCCAAGACTCTATACTAGTAACAGAACTAGCTGATGTGGGTTCATACAGCTTGTGCTTATCCTCCAGAGATAGAGTCAGAGTATTCACCACCGGTGGGGCCGGGGGTGGTGTCAGTCCTGCTTTAGTCTGGTCAACGATGGGGTTTAAAAATTCAATGAGGGGGCTTGGTTCCATAAAGGTTATTCGGGCCCGCAACTTGGTCAGTAAATCTCTTCCCATCAAGGGGGCTGGGCAATCAGGGAGGACCAGGAAGGAATGATGTGCTTTCCCATTTCCCAAGTCCACCGTCCGTCTGGTAGTCCAGGGACGAGACCGGCTCCCATTTGCTCCTCGGACTAGAGTTCTTCTGGAGGAGGGGGGGCCCAGTGGTTGTTGAAAGACTGAGTAGAGAGCCCCTGTATCCAATTCAAAATTTATGGGAGTCCCCTCCACTTGAAATTTTACCCTGAGCTCGGGGAGGGGATCCGAGCCCCGTCCCCCCAATCATCATCTTCCAGAGCCAACAGATTAGCGGTGCGAGTGGGAGGGCCCGCTCGTTGGGTTGATAGGGGTGGCTTTGGTTTCTTTTTGGGGCACTCCCGTGCCCAATGGCCCCTTTCTTTGCAGTAGGCACATTGGTCAGATGCCAGGTTTGAACGACGCCTAGGTGGAGGGCCCAGGTTCCCTGATCTGCCTCCCTGTCGAGCGTCTGCAGGTTTCCCTATATCTACTATTGTGGCCAAGATTTTAGTCAACTCCCAATTTCTTTCTCTGTCTCTTTCGCGCTCTTTTTCCTCTCTCTTTCCGTTTCTTCCCTTTCTTTCTCCTTCCTCTCCTCCTTTTCCTCTGGAGTCTCCCTTTTATTAAAAATCTTGTTTGCCTCCTTAACTGAGTCCCTGAGGGACATCTCTTGCAGGCCCTCCATTCTCTGCAACTTCCTTCTTATGTCCACTGCGGATTGACCAATAAAGACCATGGTTACAGAGGCCTGCTGTTCTTCTGCCGTGGGATCGAAAGGGGTGTACCTTCTGTAAGCATCAAACACCCTCTCTAGAAATACGGAGGGATCTCCTCAGGCCCCTGTACCACGCTCCTTACCGTAGCCAAATTGGTGGGCTTGCGCCCAGAGTCCCGGAGACCGGCAGCCAGAGTCTGGCGATAGATGTGGAGGTGTCTCCTACCTTCAGGTGTATTCGGGTCCCACTCCGGACGCGTCAAGGGGGAGAATTCATCTAACAGATTTGGCATAATAGTAGGATGTCCGTCCGGTCCCGGAACATGTTTACGGGCATTGGTCAAGACACTTTCTTTCTCAGCCGTGGCCAGGAGGACAGAGAGAAGTTGCTGACAGTCATCCCAGGTGGGATTATGAGAACTCATAAGAGAGATAATAAAATCAGTAAGATGGCCAGGATCCTCTGAAAACGGGGGGGTTATTGTTCTTCCAGTTATAGAGATCAGAGGAGGAAAAAGGCCAATATTGGAGAGTTGGCATCCGCCCGCCCGCCCCATCAGGAAGGTCCGGACCAAACGGGCGTAAGGGAAGAACAATAGCCTCTGCCTCATTCTGATCATCAGAGGTCCGAGAGTGGCCCGGGAGCGGGTGCCATACGCCGGGCCCGAGGGCGAAACAGAGGAATCTGGAAGAGGCGCGGAGATGGATGGGGGGGATCAACGGGAATAGGAATAGGCGGGGGCAGAGGCTGAGGGCCAGGTACCAGGGATATGGAGGCAGTACCTCAAGGAGGAGGAGGTCCTGTGACTCTGGGAAGGGAGGTTTCAGCTGGGGATAGAGAGGTGGGTGCGCAGGTTGAGGGGCACTCAGGGCTAGGACAGGACTAGGAGTAGGGGCAGGTACGGGAGTCAAGGTGCCGGAGGGGAGGAGGAAAGGTTTGACCCCAGAAGGGGGGTCTTCACAGAGATTCTGCCAGACCAGGATGTAGGGTTCCTGATCTGAATGTTCCCCCCGAGGCAGGGTCGGTAGATGACTCCTTTTACCTGCAAAATAAGAGGAAGGTAGAAAGACCCTTCGTGGGGGCAGCTAACACCGAAACCAGGCCATTCAGAGGAGCCATTTATTCCTGCTAATAATCAAGGAAAGATTCTGTGCCCGAGAGCGAACTTCAGACCAATGAGAGAGAGTCAGAGACAGTGGAGTAGAGGGGGACTGCCCCATAGTGAAAGAATCCTCGTACAGGAAAGGTCCAACGGCGACCCAACCTAGAATGAAGAAACACTCCATCGCTTGTCCCTTAGGGGACTTCAGAAGGAGAGAGAAATAACAGATCGGCCGATGTCCAGATTTCCTGGGATGGACCAGACGTAGATCCTCCGGATCTACCAGATAGGAGACAACCAGGCTTCCCTGGTCCGCCTCCGCCTCTGGGGCGTCCCCCAGGGCTGCGACTGATGTCACTTGGACACGTCCGTCTGACACAGACCGCTACAGATATCCCAGGAAAGGAGCACTCAGACACAGGTCCAGATTCCAGATTCACGTGAATAAGAAATGTGCACGGAAACAAAAAGGAAACGGTACCGAGAGAAAAGAAGGGCGCCACAACTTACCCCAAAGGGAGCCTCGGGGTGGTCCCGTCCCGCGTCCTGCAGGCAGGGTCAGATCTCGGTGGGACCTTCAAGTGTTAGGGTGGAGCAGACCTCTACCCAGGGGAGGCTCGGAGGACCGAGACTGAGACGACTCTTTCTGCAAACACACGGGGCTTATTTAGGCCAGCATGCGAGCGTACCTAGAAGCAGGCAGGGGCCGAGAGCCCCCAGCTCAGGGCCTCTGCATCCCGTTTATCTGGGCCAGTTCCTGTCCAGGTGGGGTCTGGCCCAAGGAAGCAAACTGCAAAGCTGCTGAGCTCTTACAGAAAGCAAACTAGCAAGTTAGCAAAAAGAATTCTTCAAAATTTTTTTTAACCCTACGTACGCTGGCTCTTTCAGTGAGGGTGGAGGGGAGTGTAGATGGTGCATGGAGTGGGGGGAGGGGAGTGTAGATGGTGTGTGGGGGAGGGGAGTGTATATGGTGCGCGGGGGAGGGGAGTGTAGAGGGTGTAATGGGGAGGGGAGTGTAGATGGTGCATGGAGGGCGGGGAGGGGAGTGTAGATGGTGCATGGAGGGAGGGGCAGGGGAGTTTAGACGGTGCATGGAGGGAGGGGGAGGGGAGTGTAGATGGTGTATGGAGGGAGAGGGGGAGTGTAGATGGTGCATGGAGGGAGGGGCAGGGGAGTGTAGATGGTGTATGGAGGGAGGGGGAGGGGAGTGTAGATGGTGCATGGAGGGAGGGGGAGGGGAGTGTAGATGGTGCGTGGGGGAGGGGAGCATAGGATGTACCTAAGGTGGGAGGCACTGGTCTGTCCTCAGGCAGCCTTGGGGGGTGACACTGAGGTGACAGGTAAGTGCTGCCCCAGCAGTCCAGTAGGCAGGTGGCCGGAGGCTGGGGGCCCTGTCCATGGTCTGGGCACCCAGCCTGTCTCCCTGGCCCATGTCCCCCTGCCCCACTGGTGCCTGAAGGTGCCCTGGACCTTTCATTTGTTTCCTCCCTCACCAACCCCAGGGCCGTGCCTCTGACCTCTGGGTCTCCTGCCTCCTCTAAAGGGACTTGCTCTGGGGCGGGAGGGATAGTCCAGTGGGCAGGGCACTTGCTTTGCATGTGGCTGACCCAACTTTGATGTCTGGCACCTCCTATGGTCAGTCCCCTGAGCCTTGCCAGGAGCAGTTCCTGAGTACAGAGCCAGGAGTAGCCCCCGAGCGTTATAAAGTAAAGTGACTTCTCAGGCAAGCGTCCAAGGAGACTCCCAGCTATTTTGTACTTCCCTGTGGTCCCAGCCTCATTGCCCCAAACCTTAGGGGTCTCCTGCGTGTAAGGTTTGCTCGGGACCGAATGGCAGCCGAGATAGTGACATTCCCAGAACTAAAGATCCTGTGCCCCCCAGTGCGGATGACAGGGACTTATGGCCCGTCTGGTGACAGGAAGCCACCAGGCTGCATTCCATGCTTCCTCACACCCACCCTACAGATAACAAAAGGCCAGACCAAGGGCCCTGGTCCCCCATCTCTGTTTCTCTTTAACTGCTGAGACAGCTCAAGATCCCACTTAGCCTCCCAAGGTGCGGCTCTACCCCCGCCTCGCCAGGGGCCGGTAGGGTCCCCCTAGGAGGGCACCCCAATAAGCTTCTCTATTTCCACACTTCACTCTCTCTGTCCCTCTGTCTGCACCGGGTGAGGTCTCTGACCTGTCACTTGGCTGTGGGTGGGGGCTGAGAGCTGTTAGGCCAGCCAGTTTGCCAGAGCCAGACTCTTCCCT
Source organism: Sorex araneus (assembly GCF_027595985.1). Lineage (NCBI taxonomy): Eukaryota > Metazoa > Chordata > Mammalia > Eulipotyphla > Soricidae > Sorex > Sorex araneus. The sequence goes on along the minus strand of NC_073313.1, from coordinate 346,257,526 downwards.
GGGAGACTCGTGTTTGGCTGGTAGTGTTATCACTGTTATACGTTATTATATGTACCATGATGATTATTTTTCAGATTCCACGTGTGCGGCCAGCCAGGCTTTGTCTTATTTCCTTAGCACAATGCGCACCACCGGCTTCTGTGCTGTCAGTAATGGAAAAGGTTTCCTTAACACAACAGGGAAGCTTCCGTTTTATATTTTCCTTTTGTTTTCTGGGCCCTTCCAGGCAGAGCTCAGGGCTTACTCCTGGCTGCACTCAGAAATCGAATCAGACTTGGCTGTGGCACAAGGCGCCTTCCTGGCTGCACTCTTTCCCGCCCCAGCTGTTTACCTGTGCATCCGCTCACCTCGGGGCGTTTTCCCAACCTGGCTACTGGGGGTGGAGGAGAGGCGGCTCGAATTTCCCACTGCCTGCCAACTCCTGCCCAAGTCCCCCTGTGCAGCCGCGATGCCACCAAGGGGGCAGGGGGCCAAGCACGGAACTGCTGACTCAGGACTTTAAGTCCAAGGAGAGTCACCATCTGTGGCCAAAGAGTGGTCAGGAGGTGATGGACAGCTGTGAGCAGTTTGTGTGTGATGGGACAAGGGCTCTCTGTACCCACAAAGCCGTAGCAGGGGCCAAACCGGGCTCCCGGTCGCCCTCTGGTGGCTGTCGGTGGACTCCACATCTACTAGGATGCCAATTCTACTAGAGTAGGGAGGCCAGGGATGATTCCAGAAAACCACCATCTGGAGCCTCTATTGAGGCCACACGCTTTGCATGTGCCTCCTTGTTGAGCTCTTGGACCAGATGTGGCCGGTAAAAGCTGATGACAGCCCATTTGACACCCAGGGAAACCGAAGTGCCGAGGGATTCAGAGATTCCCTTGAAATGGTGAGGCACCTCCTCACGTCTAGTGGGGAGGCAGCTAGCTTTGGACCCCGGGCTTCCTGGGGGGATCTGGTCACTGTGGGAGCCGTGTGAGTGAGGAAAATTCTGTCGAAAGGGAAGATGCTGGGGCCACAGTGATAGGACAGCAGGTTAAGGCTCTTGCCTTGCATGCGGCCAACCTGGTTTCTATCCCCGGCACTCTACATGGTTCGTGAGCACCGCCATGAGTGATCCCTGAGCACAAAGCCAGGAGTAGACCAAAAGCACTGAAGGGTATAATGCAGCTGCGCCCCCCCCAACAAAGGAATAAACTTTCAATGTTTATAGTTAACCATGCCTTATTAATTTATTCACACACTGCCTTCCTCTTGCCAATGTTTATTGAGCGCTTGCTATTTGCTGTACTAATAACAGCCCAGATAACGGTCCAGCAGAGCTGTCCTGGCTTCCTCCATCAGACGCTAAAGGCTTTTTGGGGTCAGGGCAGGGGGGCAGGGCAAGGAGCCGAGGAGGGGGTTTGCAGATCCTGTTCCCCATGTGCTTCCTTGCAAACCTGCTTCTCAGTCCCAGGGGCCCGGGTGAGCAGGTGCGTTCCAGGGTGAGTGCCGAGATGCTGGCCACACACCCTCCCCGGGATGCCAGGGTGTGATTAGAGAGACGGGTTCCACCCCAAGCTTCCCTCCCCCCTCGGCTCTAATCCGACATGGCCCCAGAACACACTGTAATAATTTGTCACCCATTTCCCAAGGTAGAATGCACTGCCTCTTAATTATAAGCCCCAGTGAGAGATGAGTAAATAAATATGCACGCCAGTCTGAATGCTATAATTAGAACTTGCGTTTGGCTAAAGAAAAGTAGCTACGACGACGACGATGTTTTCATCCCAGGCCTCTGCTGGAGCAGCACGGAGCTGCTGCTAGGGAACTCGCTTCATGTGTTAACACGTTAGTTTCCGTTGCGGGCTGGAGCTAAGCAAGAAGACAGGCTTCTGCCGGCGCTGCTGGGCCGGGCTCTGCCTGCCGCTGGACACTCAGCGCCGCTTCACTCCCAAAGCCACGCACACATGATGATTTTCCATATAGATTTGCTTGCTTGTTTGGGGCCACACCCTGCAGCGCTCAAGGCGGACACTGGGCTCTGTGCTAAGGGATGGATGCTTCCTGAGTGTGCCCCAAGAGATAGCCAGCAGGTGTGTTGGCCGAGGGGCAGGAATGTCGTCGAGATCTAGAAGTCGGCTTGGAAGTTGCCGGAAGTTGAATGGGAGTCTGGCTGGCGGGGGTGGGGGTGGGGGGATGGAGAGGGAGCTGGTGCTTCGTGGGGACAAGGTTCCCATCCTACCAGATGAAGAACTTGGTGATCGGTGGCAATAATTGTTGCACATTATAGATGTGTTTAATATCTCTGAGCTGCACTTAACTTGTAGAAAAGTTTAGCTGGTCAATCTTGTGTTATATATCTTCTACCATACATAAAGGAAAAAGAGTTGAGGAGGAAGTTGGAAGATTTCCCGTGAGTCCAGTTCAGAAAGAAAAAAAATAAAACAAAGCACATGCTAGCATTGAACTCCTTGGAATGATTAGCATTACTTACTTTGTTTCATTCCAGACAAACTCTAGACAACAGATGTTTTAGGGGAGGTGGTGGTGGTGGGGTCTGGTGAAATCCCATTTTCTGGGTAATTTCTGTTATAAAATAAAAATGTGTCTGGAGAGCTTATTTGGACAAGGAAGAAGGTCACATGGTAGTTACATGGCAGCAAATGCGCTTTGAAATTTGTCATAATTGAGTCTTTGAGCTTCTGTATAACTCCCCTTAAAAGGCAGCATTTCCTTCCTTCCTTCCTTCCTCCCTCCCTTCCTTCCTTCCTTCCTTCCTTCCTTCCTTCCTTCCTTCCTTCCTTCCTTCCTTCCTTCCTTCCTTCCTTCCTTCCTTCCTTCCTTCCTTCCTTCCTCCCTCCCCCCCTCCCCCCTCCCTCCCTCCCTCCCTCCCTCCCTCCTTCCCTTCCTTCCTTCCTCCCTTCCTTCCTTCCTTCCTTCCTTCCTTCCTTCCTTCCTTCCTTCCTTCCTTCCTTCCTTCCTTCCTTCCTTCCTTCCTTCCTTCCTTCCTTCCTTCCCTCCTCCCTCTGTCCCTCCCTTCCTTTCTTCCTTCCTTTCTTTCTATTGTAGTTTTTAGACTATATTTGATATTGCTATTTGAATAGCCAGTGGCTATTCCTGGCTCTCTGCTCAGGAGTGACCCCTGGCGGTGCTCAGGGGGCTGTATGTTGTCCTGTATGTTGTCCAAGGTTGGCTGCACATAAGGCAATTACCTTAACCCCTGTACCGTCTCTCTGGCCCCCAAAGCCATCATTTTCTTTTCTCAGCATCGCTTTTGTATGATGTAGAATAATCTTATTCCATTTGCCTTTGCAAACAGGGCAGCGATCTCCTCCCTGTCTATCCAGATCTGAAGGACACTACGGAAAATCGGATGCCTTCCTTTTGTGATTGTCGAAGAGACGAAGGGATACACTGGAATGGAGAATTTATAATGGTGTTGCCTTACACCTCACAGATCTGAAAATCATTATTGGAAAAACACAAGCTTGTAATTTCCTTAATTGCCCATCTGAGAGGCTCCACGGGGCCTGGAAAGATGGAAAAATGTACTGCCAAGGTAATGGCAGGAGAGGTGCCAGGTGAGCTAACTGAGGTAAGTTATACTGACTCAGAGACAGTGGGGCCTACAGCTAACATCTACCCAGCTTATTTTGGGGGCCTACTGTGCATTACATCTATCTTAAAGATTGCAGTTTCTGCAAATTTCTATAGAGCAACGGGGCGGGGGGCAGGGTAGAGAAAGGAAATAGAGAGGAATCTTTGGTATTTGTCATCAGCAAAAGCCTCTTTATTCATCATTTATTTCAAGTCATGCAGAGAAGAAATACCAATTTTGTATTTGTACTATTTCCCCCTCCTCCTGCCCCAGCTTAAACAGTGAGTCTCTTGAACATGAGTTGAAATTTAATTAAACTGAAAGTTGACATAAACATTCTGCAGCTTCATTAGAAAAATCCAAAAGGGCTGGTGCTGGAGAGATAGTACAGCAGAAAAGGCATTTGCCTTGTGGGTGACTAACCCAGGTTGGATCCCTGGCACCCCGTACAGTCCCCTGAGCACTGCCAGGAGAGAAAACAGTGCAGAGGCAGAGTCCCCCTTGAGCATGGCTGGGTATGGTCCTCCCAATGTTTTTTGAAAGGGGCCTCTAGGAAATGAATAGACACTGTATGACTTTAATAGCTGGAAACATGACCAAAGACAAATACAACGGGTCAAACATATTTACTCATTAACATAAAACATTGACAATGATAATCAACCTTTTTTAGGGATGGGTCACAGCCATGTGCTCAGGGATTACTCTTGGCTCTGTGCTCAGAGAATTACTCCTGGCAGTGCTCAGGGGGGCCATATGGGATAGCGGGAATTGAACCCGGGTCAGATGCATGCAAGGCCAGTGCCTTACCCACTATACCATCTCTTCAGTTCAATGATGACACAACTCTTGAACTTATTGAATGCAGTCTGAAAAGAATTGGGGGGAAATAACCCATATCTGAGGAATCTAAGAAAACCTGATTGAAATTCAGGAAGCACCACTGCTGGCTCCGTCTTTGAGACAGCGGGGGCCTCTCCCGAGCCTTTTGCCCCCTCTCCTGGGCCCTCTCTGTCTGCATGATGGATGAACTTTCCTTTGTACCAAGTTACCCTGCTAGAAATCCCCGGCCTGGGGGTCCCATCACAGCGTTAGCTGTGTCAGTTCAGCCTCCCCGTTCTCCGCTTTCTTCCAGGGCGCAGTCTCATCCCCGAGCTGGCCCCTGCCCTGTAATTTCACACCTGTGTGTTGTGATTTTCCATTTATCTCTCTCCCCAACTTCCTGTCCCCATCGATCTCTGGTTGTAACTTTGAGGGCCTGTGTGCACTTAGTTCAGGGTTCCATCACCTTTAGGCGAGGGTTCTGGAATGACTCTTGTTGGAACCTGAGTGTGCACGTGGAGAAGGGCTGAGAGGCACGCGTGGTGATGCTCAGGGTTTACTCCTGACTGCTCAAACATATTTATGTCATATTTACTCATTAGCATAAAACGTTGATAATGATGATCAGATGGGCCGGTCATGTAATGTGATTCAGAGACGACCGCTGGACTAGAGCTGTTACCGACTGGATTCCACGGGACGTCAGGAGACCTAGTGGCCGCCCACCAACTAGATGGTCAGATTTCTTCGTCAAATCCCTGAATGAACGATTTGAGGCTCTTCCTGTTCCTGGAGCGAGCAGATATCATTGGGCTGCACTAGCTTGCGACAGGGACAAATGGAGATGTTACTGGCACCCGCTTGAGCAAATCGAAGATCAATGGGACTACAAGTGATACAAGTGATACAATGATGATCAATCTTTTTTGGGGGGATGGGTCACCGTAGTGTGCTCAGGGATTACACTTGGCTCTGTGCTCAGGAATTACTCCTGACGGTGCTTGGGGGGACCATTGAGGATGCTAGAGCTCGACCCCAGGTCAGTCACGTGCAAGGCAAATGTCCTACCTGCTGTACTGTCCCTCTGGCCCCCCGGATCATTTCTGGAATGAGAGAAAGAGAAAACAATACTTAGCTTGATCACATCCTGAGGCCGAGGTCACGGCAGTGCCCACAGGCAGAGAAGTGATGGGGGCTGAGTCCACTTTCTTCTTGGCCTCCAGCCCTGGCTGTGTGTCAGCTGTGCTCGCCAGGCCTCTGTCATTGTTGCCCGTCTGATTGTGAGGAAGATGTGAAGGGGCGCAGTCTCTGCTCCCCACGGCTCCCTCTGTGGCCTCTTGGCCCCAGCACTCAGCCGCCGGCGGCCCAGAGACACACTTGCACACAGGCGCTTGCTTGCCGCTCCCGGGGTTTATTGCCTAATGATATGACAAATTGCATGGGATGCAGCTGCCTTGTCAATGAGAAAGCAAAGTAATTAAGTGTTAAAATTATATTGCTTCTGGGCCCCGTGCTGTGCTGGCTTCGTGTCAATGGGATGACTCTCAGAATCCTCAGCGGCCTGGGTAAATGGTTCATCGGGCCCCAGACAGAGGAAGGGCGCCTCCACGGTCAACAAGACCTTCTGGACCTCTAATGACAACGATGACAAATGGGTCCTGCTTCCTCCTTAGCCACCATTCTGTGTCACCCGCAGGGAGCAGGGGCACTGGTCAGGGATGCTCAAGGCCCTGTCTGCTGAAGGGGGGGTGGTCCTCTGCCAGCTGACAGCGGGCACAGGATGCTGGAAGTCAAGTTTGAGGTGGACTTTGCTGAAAGGTAAAGTTGACAGAGCCTTTCTGGGTCTCCCCAAAGCCCTGGCATGGCCGGGGTCTTGGTGCCCACTGTGCATGCAGCCCGGCCTGCGCTGTACCCACACACTGTCCTCCCTCCCACACCGTCCACATTTCTGATGCCGAGACCAGCTGCTCTGTCCCGCCACCAGGGCCCCTCTTTGTTGACAAAGCTATTAGGTTGGCTGAAAATAATGGTGACATCAGGCTGGAGAGTCGGTGCGACGGACTGGGTACAGGCTTTGCAGGCAGGAGGCCTGGGTTCGATCCCCAGCTCCCCTTGTCTCCCCTGAAAACCGCCGGGAATAACATCCACACACAGACCTGAGCGTGTTAGGCATGTTCCATACCAAAACCCAAACCCAACCAAACAGTGCAGTATCGTAGCAAAATTTAATGAAATTTTATCATTGACATAGCATGAATTAATGAATCCTAACCACTTGAGAGTATAGGACTCGATGTCATGAAATAAGGGGCAGCCTGTGCAACTCCAACCACTCTCAAAACCTGAATGAAGCCCTTGCTCCTTGCAGCATAAATTCTGCACCCGGCGACCAATCACCGAGTCCTCCTGTCCCTCCACCAGTCGCTGGGTCTTGCTCTGTTTCTTGAATGTGCTGCCTCCAGCACCTCAGGGAACCGGAATGTGTGTCTGTGTGTGTCACTTAAGGTCAGGCTTTTGAGTCCCACCCGCATGGCCGCTCCCGTGAGTGTCTGCTCCTTTCCTGCTCCTTTCCCCAGCTCCTGGTGTCACTGTGTTCTGTCCCCAGCTCTGGCATCACTGTGTTCTGTCCCCAGCTCTGGCATCACTGTGTTCTGTCCCCTGCACTGAGTGGCCTCTGAAAAGGTATCTCGGGGGGTGGGGTGCTCTGGCCCCTGCTGAGCATGAAGCCTGCCTTCAGCCCTCACCCGCAGTGCCCAGACACAGCCCCTCACTGCCTTCGGGTGGAGACCATGGCCCCACACCTTTGACCCTGGGGTCACAAGGCACATGGTGCTCTAGAAAATCTTGGGGGCTGCAGAGGAAGCACAGGCCGTGAGCCTTGGAAAGAACGGGAAAAACCCGAGAGCGGGCCGGTCTCTAGCTCTGACGAGACGCTGTTGGGATGGGCGTGGACGCAGAGGAGGAAGTTGCTTAACCAAGTCTGAGTTTCTCCCTTGGCCGGGCTGGTGGTCTCTCACTTGGTCTCCACGGGTGGCCGGGTCTCTGCCACTGAGACATCCCAGGAGAGTCCCAGCAGCGTTAGTTTGGGAGACTTGGCGGTGCTCTGTGGTCCCTGCCTTTGCCCTGTGTTCACGATGGAGGTCTTGGGGCCTCACCTTGAGCGAGCGAATGAACAGGTGCAGTCATGGCCGCTCTGCTGCTCTGTCTGCTACCATCACTGAGCCTTTGAGGGACCTGAGAGCTCTGTGTGTGTGTGTGTGTGTGTGTGTGTGTGTGTGTGTGTGTGTGTGTGGTGGGGGGGAAGTGGGCAGTGAGAGGCACCAAGTCCTCCCAGCTGGCACCGATCCCAGCTGTGACCAGCAGGGAGCACCTCCCTCCCTCCCCATAGGCTGGCAGGCGTCACCTCCAAATTGGCACATGGCAAGCAGGGCTGCAGGGGGCCTCCACAGCTGGAGGGGACACGGGCAATGCCAGACAGGCTGCTCTCGTGTTTCCATGTAGCATCTCCAGTCCTTGGCTCAGAAAGGGCCTTTTAACTCCGGGATGAGTTTGCCTTCCGGAAGACGATGATGACAGATATTGTGTCCTTAAAGAATCACTCACATTTGGCTGCTCTGCAAGCAGGAAAACAAGCCCAAAGAGGCATTGTACGGCTGATTCAGAGTTGGCCGAGGCTGCCAGGTTCACCGTGAGTGTACAGAGAGAATGAAAGGGGTCAAGTGGAGTTTGCTGTGAGCTGAACCACTAGGAAATCTGGCAATGATTAGATCTGACAGTGAGGGTTGGGTCAGGGCCTCAGCGTTTCCCACACCCAGAGGTAAGTGCTATGTCCCCTCCAAATCTCATGTTGAACCTGTTTTGTTGTTTTGTTTTATTTGTTTTGTTTGGGGGGTCACACCCAGTGAGAGACTCAGGGCTCACTCCTGGCTCTGCACTCAGGATCACTCCTGGTGGGCTCAGGGGACCATATGGGATATAGGGAAGTGAACCCAGGTCAGTCACAGGGCAAACACGCCACCCGCAGTGCTATCTCTCCAGCCCCCTCAATGATTCCCAATATGACAGGCTTGGGAAGGAGGGTCATTGAGAGGTGATTAGGTCCTGAACTCGTACCCACCTGACCTCGCTGGTAGGCTGCTCTGGCTGTCTGCAGGTGAGTAACGGAGCTAGGTTCCCCTGGGAGACAAGTGCAGTGGACTGGCCCATTCACATAGAAGCTTCTACGGGTTTCAGCCCCCAAGTGGTTGTGAAAGTTTCATGGCCTTTCACTGGCTCTCAGGACCCTTTTCTTAGCCCAAGTTCTTTCACTGGGGTTAGGATTTGGGACAGGGCTTACTCATGGCTCTGTGCTCAGAGATCACCCCTGGTGGGGCTTGAGAGATCCTTTGGGTCACCAGGAATTGAACCTGGGTTGGCTGCATGCAAGGCAAGCTCCCTAAGAGCTGCGCTTTCTGGTCCTAAGTGCTCTTGGGTCTCCTTGGCCACGGGGAGGAGGTTGTGTGTGTGTGTGTGTGTGTGTGTGTGTGTGTGTGTGTGTTGGAGACTTCAGTGCTCTCTGTGGAGTGTTGGAGACAGTGGATCCAAGTGTGCTGGCATTCAAGCCTCGCAGGAAAGATCAGGATTGTTTCTCTTCTGGGAACTGGCTCCGAAATATTCCGTAGGAAAGGCCAGAAGTCCTCCTGGTTCTACAGGATTGCCCCGTTGTTTTTATAAAGCACATACTCAGAGCCTTCACATCACGGGTCAGTATGATGCAGGGGAAGAGGGGAAGAATTCTTCATCATGTGTTTGCCCCTGGGAGGGCCCAGGATTGGAGGAAGAGAGTATCCTCTTTCCCCCTACATGTTGACTTGTTACAGGGGCAAAATATCACATTTGAATGAAAGGATCAAGTGCGTTGCTTGAAAACATTAAGACCACGAGGGTCCTTTAAACCTTGACAATTCCCCTGCTCACCAAGCTCTCCCGGTGACTAATTCCTAGAAACCTGGCAGCCTGCTGTTCTAGAGCTGGAATCAGCATTTTCTCCAAGGACCATGGGTCCCCAGCTAAGGAGAATGAAATACAGAAGCCAAACTCTCAGCCCTGGATGTTGTCATTTAAAAAAAAATTTTTTTTTTTTATAATGACTGGAGTGATAGCACAGTGGGTAGGGCGTTTGCCTTACATGTAGTAGACCCGGGTTTGATTTCTCTGTCCCTCTTGGAGAGCCAGGCAAGCTACCGAGAGTATCCCGCCCGCATGGCAGAGCCTGGCAAGCTACCCGTGGCATATTTGATACGCCAAAAACAGTAACAACAAGTCTCACAATGGAGACCTTACTGGTGCCTGCTCGACCAGATTGATGAGCAACAGTGATATACAGGGGACTTTTCCCTACCTGCATCTGATTGGTACCGTTAATTGGCCTCACCATGGCTATCTCACTTCGGGGAAATCATGACTCAATTCCAGGTATCTGTGTTCAATTCCAGAAATTCTGGAACCGAAACCTAGGCCTCGCTTCTTCTGTCTTCTTTATGATCCTGTCGGGGCGCTGCCTTTGCTTCTGTGTCTCTCAATTCGATTCCGGATGGTGTCCTCTCCTTCAGCTTGCTCCTGACTCTCACAGGGCAATCCTATCATCTGCCGTAGCATCCTGGCCTTCTGATCTGACCGGAAGCTCCAGGCCTCCCGATCACTCACCCCATGTGGGCTTCTGTGACTTCTCCAGCGTGGCCTGGCTCCTGGTAGTGAGAAACATGACTACAGTGACTGCAGTGCGGCGCTAGCGGGACTTTGCTTTTCTGCATTAGCCATGGTTCCCTGGATTGTGCTAAGACCAGCACTGGGAATTTACAGACCTACACACTTTTTTATTTTAAGTGGGTTGGTTTTACATCTCTCCTTGCTTCCCTGGCTTCCAAAATTCCAGCATCACTGACTCCAACATAATTGCTTATTTTCTTTCTTCCACAACATAAGCACAATAGAATAATGCAACTAAAACTATGGCTCGCTCTATGAATAGCAAAAAAAAAAAACAAAAAAAAAAACAAAAAAAAAAAAACACAAAACCCACACCAAAACCTGTCTAAGCCTTTCTTTACCCGTTCAGTTCTTTTGTTCAGAGGTTTGTTTCTATTCCACCAAGGAAGCATGATCAAGCCACTGTTCTTTAAAGTCACTTAGAATTGTCATTTTATGATAGGGCCTAGTGCTTACACTGCAGGGACAGTGAGAGTGATTGATATTGTTTGCTCTGATTTTAAGGGATTGTTGTTTAAAGCTTACTGGTTGCTTTGAAATAGAGCACTTGTATCAAAACAGGCATGTTAAAGGAAATCTTGACATCTAAGCCTGTTCTCTCTGTTCTGTTTCTTCTTCCTCCTAGCAATAGTTTTTACATGTAGTTGGTTATGCTTCATTTAAAAATGTTACATGTCTATGTCTTCCGGATTTCATAGATAAATGATATATTATTATTATTATTATTTTAAAATAAATTTATTTCTTGAATTACCATGAGAGTAGTTACAAAGCTTTCAGGTTTAAGTCTCAGTCATACAATGATAAAACACCCATCCCTTCACCAGTACACATTTTCCACCACCAAAAACCCCAGTATACCCCTTTCCCATACCCTCCCCCTACCTGTGTGGCAGATGATTTCCACATTACTCTCTCTCTACTTTGATTATATTCAATATTTGGACAACAGACTCACCATTATTATTTGGGATTTTACCCCAACACTCAGATCTGCCAAAAAGGCAACATCAGACAATTTATTTTCTATTGCTGATTATGAAGAGCATATAATGTCTAGCTTGCGGCCATGTGATTTTAAAATTCTGAAATTTTAATAATTAAATCTGGAGGGATTTCTGCCAAAAGCCGCTGGGTTCCAAGATTTGTTTCTAAGTTTCTGGGATGAGGCCGTTAAGCAGCTTGATCAGTAGCCAAAGGGTCCGTTTGTGGGCTATGACTTGGGGTCTTGTTGGGGTCGGGGAGGAAAGGGTCGGTTCCACCCCCATCCCGTGAGATCCCAAGCATCTCGTCACTGTGGGCCCATACCTGATTGTCCATTGGCCTCTGGAAGATGGCAGCCATCGAGCTGCCAGGGATGGCGAGATGACACAATTATAATATTATTTAACCACCAGTCTATGTTGACCAGAATTTGGTTTGTTTCTACTCTTTGTCTATGGAAAATAGTGTGACAATGGTTAGGGCTTTTCATTGATTTTTTTTGGAGATAGAGTCTAGAATTGGACCTTCTGGATTTGAGTGGAAAAGTATGTAATTTTGCTATATATCACAACATTCAGATACTAGAGGTCAAAATTCTATATTTCTACAAGTAATGTCTGGGAAAGCCTTTTGTGTCTCTCCTCACCAAAGGATTATGTTGTCAAGTTTGGAGTTTTGTCAATGCAATAGATGAGCAATGCAATTCCAAGGTAACTTTGTTACGAATTTTTCCAATTATAATTAAGATAGAGCATCTTTTTATGTAATTTGACTGTAAAATTTATTGTTACATAAATTGGCAATTTTCTCACTATTTCTGTTTTTTTTTAAGTTACAAAAGCTTTTAAAAACGTTTACATAATCAAATTTATTCTTTTATTTCTTGCTTCAAGAATTTGAACTATGGTTATGAAAGGTTTTCTTTTTCCACTCCCACATTATAGAGGATTTTACTCATGTTGTCTTCTAGTTCTTGAAGTTTGTATGTTTTTCAACATGCAAATATCTGCTTATCATCTGTCCTGGTGTGTGATATGACAAATGGATCCAATTTTATTTTATTTTGTATCCTTATCCAGTTAGGCTAACTTCACTTCTAAAACTGTTTATCTTATTATCTATTGACTTGGGAAGCTATCTTCTTGTTGTCCCATATGTTAGGATATATAATTTCCATTTTATATTCTGCTCCATTTGTCTATCTATTCATTGGTAATACCACAGTGTTTAAAAAGAGATAAAAAACTATGGTGCTGTTCATTGTAAAGAGATTGATATAAGATTGGACCAATACTTGATGTATACAATTTTAGTATGTAGGGGTTTTGTGGTTTTTTAAAAAAAATGTTCAATTAAAAAATAAATTAAATAGATAATAACTATTGTCCCTAAGTCTTATTGTTGTTAGGGACAACAACAATGAGTCTTGTTCTTAAAAAAAAAAAAGCAGCTCATTTTTTAAAAGAATTTTCCTGCCTATTTCTTGTTTGTTTTTTCTTCCAAATAAATGTCATAATGAATTTGTTTAGCTCTGTGTGGGGGATATGCATATTTTCATTTTAATGAATTTTTGATCACACTATTATTTCACATTGCTAAAAGGCTGAATACCAATTAGATAAAAAAGAATGAAACCTACAAATTAGAAGGAAGATATAAAATTATTATTATTGTCAGATGTTACTATTGTTTATCTGAAAACCCCAAAGAGTCAACAATTATATTAGGAAATAGGGCTGGAAAACTGCTAGTACAGTAGGTGAGAAGCTTGCCTTGCATTCAGCCTATTTGATCCCTCGCACATCATATGGTCTCCTGAGCACTGCTAGGAGTGATCCCTGAACCCAGAACCCAGAGTAAGCCCTGAGCACAGCTGGTGTGGCCAACCCCCTCCTCAAATTAGGTAACCTAAATATATACTTGAATGGAAAAAATCTGCATATAATTAGATACTCTTCAAATATATATTTACATATACATACAATTATATGTAACATGTAAGTACATACATAAATAAAATAAACACATTTCTATATCATGTATTTAAATAACATCATGTGATTAGGTACATACATAAATAAAATAAACACATTTCTATATCATGTATTTAAATAACATCATGTGATTAGGTAAATAGGTATTTTAGTGTATTTTAGACTAAATTAGGTATTTTAGTGTATTTTAATTACATATATATAATATTTGTTGTTGGATTATTTAAATGCACAGTATGAATGTATTGGAAGGGTGTTGATTCACACACACTAAGTTCTGCACACATGTCAGCACAGTTATATAATTAGAAACATTGCTCTCTACGGTTTGTAAACATTGTGCATAAAGACACATACCCAGCCGAACATGCTTATCCAGACAAAGATTCTCTCAGGAGGGACATTCAATAAAAATTGCTTTGTGGGGGAGATGACGGGGAGGCCCAAAGGCATCTTTAGGTGGAAAGCTGGAATTGAATAACCACAACTCTTCCTTTTGTCCCAAAGAACTATCAGGGTGGTAGGAAGGAAATCAGGAACTCTAGGAAGAAAAGAGATCCCAGCAAAAAGTTTATTTGAAAGGAGAGTGCTGTGGGCTGGGAATGAGAACAGGGGTGCTCCCAGGTCTCAGGGGACACTTGGCTTTGGAAACGGGGTGAAAGAGACTCAGAGGAATGACGTAGGTGGCTGGGAGAGTCTGAGTTCTTGTTGCAAAGAGACGGCTTGGGGAGCAGATTACAGCAATTCCAAAACGCAGGTTTCCTCTCTCCAGCTGCCTCAGAAGGGAAGGCTTTCCGGCGCTGGCTTTCCGGAAGGAACTGCGAAAAGCAGGCTGATGCATTTCTGACTGTGGGATTAATGGCCCAAAAAAGCACCACTCGGGGACCATTCAGAGGGCAGAGCATTTGTCTGGGAGCTTTTTTTTTTTTATTTGGAGAGAGAACTCATGTGTCTGCTCTTGAAGCTTTTTAAAAGCTTTTTTTGTGCTCTTGCATTAAACAGCGTTGTTAATGGTCTGAGAGCTCTTCTCCCGCAGTAATGGGCCATTACTGCTTCAGAATCTGCTGTGGAAATGCCAGAGCGTCTCTCTGCCAGCCCTGGTTTCTTCACTGACAGGACCACCTGAATTTCTAAGTGCCCTTGACAACTTCTTCTTCAAGGTGGCAAACACACAGCTGCTTGGAATCATTCCGATGAACCGACATCTTTGAAGAGTCACCCAGTCATCAGCCTTTTTTTGCTAAATCCAGGGCTGGAGCAAAATCTCAGGACTGCCTTTTGCCAGGTTACCCGGGGGAAGGCTACCGGATGCAAAGCCAGGCATCTTTCATGAGCCTCCAGACTCCCTGTTGACTTGCTCTGTGGTCTTGAGGGACTCGCCCGGCCTTCTCACCTCCCAGGGCAGAGGAGAATAAAAATTACTCCTGCAAGGATTACTCAGAGGGCTCAAGGAAAACCACCCTTATAATCAAGTCACACCATGCGGGGCCTGTGGGGAAGCTCTGCTGTATGAAGCCTGCCCTCCTTTCTGGTTGGGAGCTGCGGCCCCAGGGTCATTGGCCCAGAGGCCACGATCTTCTAAAGTCATGTAGGGTCCGCTGAGAAATGCAAATCCTGACCCAGATCCTGATCCTGGTGTCTGCCTCAGCTCCCTGGTTGAGGAGTCACAGGACCTTGGTGTTTGCAGTTATGACCAACCAGTGATTCTTGGTCAACTGGTGCCAGCAGCCCCATGGTGCTGAGGGTTAGCTTGGGCCTTCCCCGAGACGCCTCCATGGCCACACTTGGCAAAGCCCCCAGATAAGTTCAGCCCAGGAATCCAGTTTTTCAGCCAGAGAGGGGATTTTCGTGTGCCCCCCTCAGAGTCTTGCAGAGAAATCCTCCTGCATGGTCGTCACCACAGAAGAATGCCTCAGAATAAAGGGAATCTCAAGCCCTAGACAGAGCATTCCCAGAGATGTGTTTGCCCAAAAGCCTTTTATATGAACAGCAGCCTGGTTGGAACTCACTTTGTGTTGGGGAGAAACGTTGTCAGCTCCAGGACTGACAGCTAGGAAAAGGCTCTAGTGTGAAGAGGTGTCTGAGGAATGGTTTCCTCTTTCAAGGCCCCCACAAGGTAATCTCCCGCCTTGGCCCTTCCAAAATCTGGGGGTGACCCACTCTAGCCCCTTGATCAGAAGTTGGACTCCCAAGCCTGCTTCCTGGCTGTCTTCAGGCAGGTGGGTTAGGCGTAGGAGGCAGAGGGAAGGAGGTGTGAAAAACAGGCACAGTTCAGAGGAAGCACATCTGATTCTTGGGGACATGTAGGTGGGAGATGGAGGGGTGAGTGATGAGCCCGAGATGGGAGCTTCTTCCTGGGCCCTGTGGACATCACCACAAATGGGCAAGTGGCAGATTAAAGGCAGCATATCAGACATAAGCAGGTGAGGAGGGCAGAGACCTGGGTGCTCTCTCTCTCTCTCTCTCTCTCTCCCTCTCTCTCTCTCTCTCTTTCTCAGTGCTCTTATAAAATGGGCAGCTGTAACTGTATTTGAAAATATCATGAACCAACATCTTATGCTGTAGTACAGACCCTAACATCATCTGATGCTGTGGAGTTAGGGAGATCTCACTTGTTTCTATTTGCTAGTTTCGTGCTTATTTTCTTTCTCCCCAAATGCCAGAGTAACTCAGAAACTCACTTCCTGGAATAATTTCATATGAATACCTGCCTTTATTAAATGTGTTCATACTGCCAGGAGCATGTGTATGCTTTGCAAGCGGCAGTATTATTCCAAATAAATCTATCCAAGTCCTGCCACAGGATATTAAGGACAAAGAGCGCAGAAATTGTTCTTGCTCTTCTTTTTATTTATATTATTCAACAGGATTTTAGAAGTGCTTCTTGCTATAGGAATCTGAGCAGTGAGTCTGGAGGAGAGAAAAATGAATGTTTTTGAATGTGATTTTTCTACTCAACAAAATGTAATAGAACTCCAGTCCATTACAATATATGCCATGGGCCCTCCCTGCTACCTTGGCGCAGCTGAGGACCGTGCTGTAGGCATCAGGTTCCTGTTTGGAGTAACTGAAAAGGAAGTGCAGAAAGATGAGGGCAAAAAGATGCTTGGAACCTAGGAGCAGGGACTGGAAAACTGACTTTTGATCTCCAATCCATCTCCTCCCTCTGCATCTGCTCCACCTTCAGAGCATTCAGTGACATTCAAATCCAGTCGTTTGTCCTTTTCTTTAACTGGTTTGGGTGTGGATATGAGAAGCAACTCTTTTCCTAGTTGTTGTTGTTGTTGTTGTTGTTATTATTATTATTATCTCCCACCCCCATGTCAGGCTGTCTTACCTGGGGCCCCCTGAGGGGGAGGGAAGGTTGAGTTTCCCTCCCCACCCTAAGCAGAACCCTGGCAGCCAAAAACCTCCAGAACCCAGCCACAGCCATACTCAAGGCCACTCTCCACATGTTCGGATGAGCCTCACCCATGAAGGAACCAACAGAAGAACCCAGGTATGAGGAACCTGTGGGTGAGATCTCCAAGCCTGCTCAGATTGGGTCTGGGCCTCCTCCACCCAGATCCCTTGTTTTCCAGTAGCTTGGCAGTCACACCCACAAACCGCCCCTAGTGCCTTGTAATCTCATCAACAGCCAAGATCCAGAGACTACAAAACAAAGCTCCTGGAGGAGAGCAATGCAATTTTTCCTGGAGCACGAGGCCACAAATGACCTCTTTATTTTTCTTTTTCTTTATTTATTTATTTATTTATTTATTTATTTTCCCCACACGGCAGAGCCTGGCAAGCTACCCCTGATGTATTGACATGCCAAAAACAGTAGCAACAACATACTCTTCATGCTCCTGGAGAGAGTAGATGGCATTGAGCTACACTAGCATGCAACAGGGACAAGTAATGAAAACATTACTGGAGCCTGCTCGAACAAATTGATGAACAACAGGATGACAGTGATACAGTGATATGATGATGATGATGATGATGATGATGATGATTCCTCTTTACCTTGGAGTCACATGCATGGCCCTTTCTAGCCCTTACGCTCTTTGGATGTGAAGCCTCAAGTGCAGCAACCAGCTCGCAAGCCTGCCGAGAGTCTGCCTAAGACAGGGCTCTGCTGAGCATGTGGAAATGTCTGGGGTGCTTGTGGGTGCGGGAAAAGGACTGGAATGTTGATAGATGTTATTGAGTCACTGAGTTCACCAGTTCGAGACCCATATTCCCTTGGAAAATTCTGTTAGGTAAGATGAGACATTTTTCTTCCTCTAGCCCCGAGCATCCTCACTGGCAGAGAAGGAAATGACCGTTTTTCTAATCCTGTTACATCTCTCTTCCCTATCGTTAGGCAGAGCCAGTCACAGGCTAACTTGAAAGTTCAGGTGGGGTCTTCGGAGAGGGACGAAAATCTTTGACTTACAGAGGACAAAGGGAAGTTTATGATTTAGTCGACAGAAAAGGTGGGAGAGGACCGCGCAGGCATCTTGTCGTTTAAACCGTTCTCCTGTCACGGGCACACATGTGCCCTCCACTCAGGAGCTGGGTTGATGCTGTGGGAAGAGCCAGGCCTGTGGATCCATAGGCTGAGTTCTACTCTCTCCCACGGACTCTGGAGTGAAAGGGAAGGGCCGTCTGGGCCCGCGTCTGTCTTCCTGCTGACAGGAAGGGAAGCTCCTCTCAGCTCTGTCAGTGCCCTACAACCCTATGGTCCAGGAAGGCAACCACTTTACCTGCTCCTCTCTCCCCCAAAAGATCTCAGTGGGGACTTGGGGGCGGGGGGAGCCCACCCCGAAGGCTGCCTGCTGGGCTGCAATGTTCTTCTATTTCTTTTTAATTAACCACATTTTATTTTGTTATTTTTTTTAAACATCTAAGTTTAATTTAATTTAATTTAATTTTTTTTTGGGTCACACACAGCTATGCTCAGGGGTTACTCCTGGCTCTGCACTCAGAAATTAACTCCTGGAGGTGTGCGGGTGGACCGTATGGGGTACCGGGCATTGAACCTGAGTCGGCCGCATGCAAAGCCAACATCCTCCCCACTGTGCTATTACTCTGGCCAGCCCCAGCTGCAATGTTCTTCCATGGTTCCCGGCGAGATCCTCACCTACAGTACCAAGGATGATTTGCATATTTAAAATTCAGACTTCTTGCATCTTGGCTCTGGGTTTTTTTTTAATAAGAATTTTATTTTATTGAATCACCATGTGGAAAGTTACAATGCTTTCAGGCTTAAGTCTTAGTCATATAATGCTGAAACAACCATCCCTTCACCAGTGCCCATATCCCACCACCAAAAAAAAAAAAACCACAGTACACCTCCCATCCCACCCACCCCCAAGCCCCCCCACCCCGCCTTGTAACTGATGAATTTCACTTTACTTTCTATTTACTTTGGTTACATTCAATATTTCAACACTAGGGGCTGGAGTGATAGCACAGCGGGTAGGGCGTTTGCCTTGCACGTGGCCGACCCGGGTTTGAATCCCAGCATCCCATATGGTCCCCTGAGCACCACCAGGGGTAATTCCTGAGTGCATGAGCCAGGAATGACCCCTGTGCATTGCCGGGTGTGACCCAAAAAAGAAAAAAAAACAATATTTCAACACTAACCTCACCATTATTGTTAGGAGCACCCCACTAGAGTCAGACCTGTTGTGAAGAGAAATGAGGTTGGTTTTGGATTTCTGTACTTTAACAACTAAGTCCAGGGAGATTTCTTCCAGATGTTGGATCATTGCAAGCTTGTAAACCCCATCTGTGGTCGTCATAGTATGGCGGTCCCCACGCCCTTCATCCCCGGGAAGGGAGAGGCAAGAGAGAGAAATACCATTCCCCTCCTGGGTGGGCATGGGGTCACAGCTAAGTTCTCTGGCTGGAGACATTCTGCAAGTAGCTGCCCATGTCGAAAGTGGTTTAGCTGGGTCTGGATTCACGCTCGTGCAGCTGCGGAGAGGCTGCACACGCGTGCAGCCCCCAGGATCACATCTCGGCAGCCTTGGCTCTGGGTTTTGCCCTCCGTGAACTGGTGTCTGTGTAATGTCGCCTTATGTGTCTGGAGATTTGGTGTTGGCTGGTGGGGGGAGAGCAGGAAGTGGGCTCTGTTCTGGGGGGTAAGTTGCTCTGGAAGCTGAGGAGGAGAGTGACCGTGCTCCCTAGGTCGGCCAGGAGACATACCTCTGTGACGGGGCCCGTGGGGTCACCTGCTTGCCGCTCATGGGAATCTTTTGTTTGGAAAGGATGAGGGAACCAGGATTCTGACTTATTCAGCTGAGGGAAAGCAGTTTGAGTTTCCCAGGTAAAGCAGTTATTGATAAGCTGTAAAGGCAGGTGGGTGGGGGAGCCTTAAGGCGTCTCTTTATTAAACTGCACTCATTGACAGTTTCGGGGCCCAAAGTGCACTGCAGAGGGACTGTTTGTTCTCTCCCCGCTCAGCCAGGCCCGTGGCCCCTGCTTCTTCCTGTGGCTCCTTCCTCCTCTCAGAGGACCTGGATCTTTCACCCCGTGACAGCTCCCAAAAGAACGCAGACTTGTCATGCTTCTAAGGGGTAAAAAGACATCATGTGGCTTTTCTGAAGTGTCACACCTACCGCATGGCACAGCTGGGCCTTGCATCTCTATCTCTAACCTCTTTCTTTTTTAAAAAAAAAATTTTATTAATGAATCACCGTGAGGTACAGTTACAGACTTACAAACTCTCGTGTCTGCGTTTCAGTCATACAATGATCAAGTACCCATCCCTCCACCAGTGCCCATACTCCACCACCAATGATCCCTGCATCCCTCCCACCACCCCTACCCTACCCCCCACCACCCAGCCTCTGTGGCAGGGCATTCCCTTTTGTTCTCTCTCTCCTTTGGGGTGTCTAACCTCTTTTTTGTGCCTTCTAATGCTGTTAAAAATTTTTTTTTAATTGAATTAACATGAGATATACAGTTACAAAGTTAATCATAATTGAGCTTCGGTCATACCATACTCCAACAACTGTCCCTTCACCAGTGTGCATTTCCTGCCACCAATATCCTTAGTTTCCCTCCCAACACACCCCACTCCTCCAGTCTGCCTCTATGGCAGGCACTTTTCTTCTGTCTGTCTGTCTGTCTGTCTGTCTGTTTCCCTTCTCTAGGCATAGCCCAGCCCAGGCCTCTCCTAGAAACTTATTTTCCTTTGAGGCACTGTGGTTTGCAACACTGTCACTGAAACAGTATCAAACATATCACTTTACCTCCCTTCAGCACTCAGTTCTTATCCAGAGTGATCATTTCCAGCTATAGTGGAAATGATCACTTAGCCAGAGTGATCATTTCCTTGTCATAATGGTCCCTTCTCTGTCCTAACTGCACTCCCCCTTTCCCTTTGTGGCAAGCTTCCTATCATGGACCAGTCCTCCTGGCCCTTGTTTTTATGTCTTTGGGTACTCTTCACATACTATAGGATTTTTTTTTTTTTTACATATCCCACAAATGAGTGTAAATCATTCAATGTCCCTCTCCCTCTGACTCATTTCATTCAGCATGATACTCTCTATGTCCATCCAGGTACAGGCAGATTTCATGACTTCATTCTTCCTAACAGCTACATAGTATTCCATCCTGTAGAAATACCATAGTTCCTTTATCCACTCATCTGTTCTCGGGCACTTGGGCTCTTTCCAGATTCTGGCCATTGTGGGTAGAGCTGCAGTGAGCATGGGAGTGCCCATGGCTTTTCTGCAGTGCAGCTTTGGTCACTCTAATGCTGCTTTTGTGTGGAACCGGATGGAGTTAGGATGAAAGGGTCCTAGGAGGGGCCTGGGATGGGCCACACCCAGTCAGTGCAAATGTTACTGTTCAGAGCTCTCTCTGAGCGAGGCCAGGAGTGTGTGTCCACTCGAGGGCCAGGCCGCTGCTCCCAGGAGAGGAGATGCTGGACCCCCCTCTACAGAACAGAGCGGGAAGCCTCCAGGGTTTTGAGAGGAAGCCTTGGATTTGGAGAAGAGCATGAATCTCCATGAATGCATGCCCCAATCTGTGCATTTTACAGGTGTGGCTTCAGCTCAGATGGCAGAAAGCCTGAGCCATGGAGGGCAGGTGTTGGAGCCTCACTTTAGTATGTCTGCTCCTGGTCAGACACAGCAAAAAATAGCAGCTTGGAGGAATTATTCAGGATGGAAGCTGTGTGCTGAAAGTAGATAAAGGGCCAAATGTGATAGCCTCTCAGTATCTATCTTGCAAACCATAATGCCCAAAAGTAGAGAGAGAGAGAGAGAGAGAGAGAGAGTATGAGGGAAATTGTCTGCCATAGAGGCAGGGGAAGGGTTAGGATGGAGGGGGGGATACTGGGGACATTGGTGGTGGAGAATGTGCACTGGTGGAGGGATGGGTATTCAATCATTGTATGACTGAAACTTAAACATAGAAGTTTTGTAACTGTATCCCATGGTGATTCAATTGAAAAAGAAAATAGCAGCAGCAGCATCTGCAATGGAACACAGTTCAGAAAAGGAAGCAGAGTTAGTAGGGGACAGAAGTGTCTGAGGTGCTCCTGGCCAGGGCTGAAGCCTGGTGTGAAAAGTGAAAGCCTCTTCACTGACTCCGCACAAGTGACCGTCTTCTCCTTGGACAGCGTTGCAACCCTTCCTGGGAGGGCCTGCAGGTGGACAGTTCTATCTGCCCAGGTCCTGAGACAGGCTGGGTCTCTCTGTTCATTCAGTATTTTGACAAATCCTAGAGGACTGAGCCTGATAGTTCATACGTGCAGGTCCATGTGGTACAAAATACAGTGATACTGGAACAAAATTCACTTTAGCTCATTTCTTAAGCATTTCCCTTCTTGTTTGTTTTGTTTTGGCATCACACCTGGCTGTGCTCAAGGTTATTCCTGACTCTGAGCTCACGGATCATTCCTGGTGGGCTCTGGGGGCCCTATGGGCTGCTGAGGATCAAACCTGGGACAGTCACATGCAAGGCAAGCACCTAGCCAATATACTATCTCTTTGGACACAAATATTTTCTTAATGTGCTTTTGAATTCTTCCCCTAGTAACCCATTTACGGTTTTTTTTTTTTTAAATTTGCTTGTGTGTGTATTTGTGTGTGTATATGTGTGTGTATGTGTGTGTGGTTGGGGGCACACCTGGCCATGCTTAAGGGTGCCAGGGACTCGAGTCAGGGTCAGCCATGTGCAAGCCACCTTCCTTCCTATTCTATTTTCAGAAAGAAATGCAGAACGGAACTGAGTCTAGGCAAAGAAGAAAAAGACAAAAGATAGCTCAGATGAACAAGTTACAAGGTTGTGAAGGGCAACTACTCATGAATTGAAATTTAATAAGAGATAATGAGGAAAGACAAAAAGATCAACCCAAAGAGAGAAAAGGAGATAAACAGCTAGTAAGAAGGACCAAAGAGGAAGTAGCAGAAGTGAAAGGCCAGCAAGGAAGGAGCTTGTATTTTTTTTTTTTTTGCCAGAAGGCAACAATAGGGAGCTATTTAAAATCATTATCTAATACCATTTTCCACAAAGGGAAAAATAGCCCATAAGTCTATAAATTAAAGGAGCTCTGTGGGTACCAGGAAAAAAATAACTCAGGACAATCAACTCCAAGGCAAACAATAAAATGACTCAATTCCAAAGATAAAGAAAATACCCTCCAAGCTGAAAGAACAAATAATAAATAATTTACAAAGCGAACAAATTAAACTGTGATCCAGTTTTTAAAAAAAGAGCACATAAAGCAAAGTGACCATGAAGCAGCATCTAAATAAGACACTAAAGGGGATTCTCTTTGCTCCCTGTCCGTGGGTCCTGACTCAGAAGTGCCAGTGTGATAAGAGAAGCTCCTGGGATGTTCCAGCATTCATGTCTATAGGTTGTAAATGTTACAATTAATTTTCTGAGAATTGGTCACATGATACATTTTAAATCTTAGATTTACAGAATTTGAGTTTGTGTTGTCTTTGGAGATGGATGAGTGATATATATATGTATATATATATATACATATACATATATATGGGCTGGGGAGATAGCACAGCGGGTAGAGCATTTTCCTTGCATGCGGCTGACCCAGGTTTGATTCCTCCGCCCCTCTCAGAGAGCCCGGCAAGCTACCAAGGGTAACTCACCCAACACTGCAGAGATTGGCAAGCTACCTGTGGCGTATTTGATATGCCCAAAACAGTAACACGTCTCACAATGGAGACATTACTGGTGCCCGCTTGAGCAAATTGATGAGCAATGGGATGACAGTGATGATATATATATATTGTATATATATATACATATATATATGGCCATACATCCAAAACACAGACTTAACAATACCAAAAGCATGAGATCTACACTGCAACCACTGAATCTTTGTAAGGCGCCTGTCAAGTTGGCAGGGGACATGGGGTGGGGAGGGAATCTGGGAACACTGATGGAGGGAAGTTAATGCTGGAGGTGGGATTGGTGTTAACATATTATATGCCGAAAATATGGCTATCAATGACTTGGTAAATCACAGTTCTTTAATAAAAAATATTTTTCAAAAAATGCCTTATTATTCATCTGAATCTCCAGTATCTTCTGCAAAGCAAAACAAGAACCCAAATTGCTCCTTCCAGGTAACTAAGCACACATTAGAAAATCCGTTTGCAGAGGAAGCAGCTTCCAGTCAAACAGCTCTGCAGGCTCCCTCATTATGTGGGGAAAAAAAATACCTCTGGGCACTTCTCCTGCTTCTCCCCATCCCCCCCTCCAGCACCTCTAAACACGAAGAAGCAATCTGATCCCCAGCTGGAATGATATGAATGGAATGAAATGTTTTTAAATGATGTCTTGATAGTTGTTGAAATCCCTGGGCTTCTGCTGCGATTTGACAGCTTGGTAATTGCTAATTTGCTCTTATGCTAATTTAACTCAATCCTATTTGATGGTTTTCATGTTAAGACTTGCTGATTGAGTTGGCAGGGCGGGGGTGGGGAGCAGGGGCTGGGGCAGTCCCTGTGTCTGCTGACACCTGCAGCCGGGCCCCTTATCTGAGGAAGAGGCTCAGCGGCTCTGATGAATAGAGCCTGCAAGGGGAGTGCCATTCTCCCAGCGGGGAATCAGTGGGTCTTCAGCATCCGTGAGTGTAAAGAAGCTACATTCTAGTCAGGGACTGCCTGGATCCAGTCCTTTGTTTTTTTTACTGGCTCAGCAGCTTGGGGGGTCCTTGCCCCATAGGATGGTGGCCTTCTCCAATTTGTATTCTGTACCCCATCTCCTTCCATCTGTGCCTGCCACACCCCTGCTCACTGCACCCCTGCCTGTGGTATGGTAAACTTTTGTCTTTACACCTCCTTGAAATTCTCTCCTCACCCTACAGCTTTGGATGGGGAGATGGCGCCAAGGCGGGGAGCTCCTGCTTTGCCCGGGGGAGCCCCAGGTTGTGATGTAGGCAGGATAGGGAAGGCCCCCTCCCAAGGCAATGGCAAAAGCCGACCTTGTAGAAAACAGGAAAAAAACAGGAACTAAGGCCTGATAAGACCCTCACCTATCTACAGCAACAGACCCAGAGAAGGTCCGTGGAAAAATAAAAGGCCAGCAAAGGAATTTTAAAGAAGACCACCAGAACTCCCAACCCCCCCTTGGTAATCTCCTTAGCAACGGACTTTTATCTAGGTAGAAGCCCCACATGGGGGCAGGTTGGAGAAATACTATAAAGGCCACCTTGAACAAAGGAAGAGCTGCCCAAGACCATGTGGCTGAGCACATGTGGCCGAGCACATTTGGTGCCTGAGCACATGTGTCGCCCGCATCCCCCCTCTTGGGATGTGCACTTTCATGCTTTCCTGTCTAATGCTGGGGGGTGTGTAGGGGCTCTCTCCGCCCTTGGAGAAGCCCGGGTTTTCTCTTGAGCACATTACTCTCCACTCCCTCCCACTTTCTCTCCCTCCTTCCCTTCAAAACCTCCAAATAACATCTGTTTTACTTCACTGCTTGTCTACTCCTGAAATTCTTTTCTGTGAAGCGAGACAAGAACCCAGTAAGCCCGGGTCCTGGGTGGCAGATCGGGAGAAAGTGACTGTCTTTCTCCTCCCCACTTCACATGAGCCACCAGTGAGGCCACTGACATCAGTTGGATAATGACATCACATGATCCTCTGAGCCCTTCCAGAAGCTTTAAGCCAGAAGTAATCCCTGAGCCCTGCTGGGTGTGACCCAAACAAACAAAGATATAAAAAACAAATCCCAACTTCGGGTGGGACTTTGGCTCAGGGGTTTGGTATTCCGGGAGTAAGTACCATCTTCTCAGATCCCTACTGCCTCCTCACTGTTTGGCACGTTACCTTCTGCAAACGTTTCTGGTAATTGGTCCAGGTTTATCCGTCAGAGAGGGATGTAATCACGCCCGGCCACCTGCAGGGACACTGCTAATGTCACATCTAATTTCATAGCTCTGGGTTTTCTGTGTTTCCTGGTGGAGCAGACAGGATTCACATAAATAGGCGTGGGCAGTCACTGGCACGCTTTCATTAGAGGCCAAGAAACAAGAAGGAGTTTCTGGTATCCTTGTTTTTGCAAACTGAAACAAACTGAGTTCCAGCCTGTAGACGTTTCTTGCAAAAGTGTGGTCAGTTGCACAGGACAAAGGATATGGACAACTCCTGGTGTGTGTGTGTGTGTGTGTGTATGTGTGTGTGTATTGTTTTGTTTTGGGATCACAATAAGAAGTACTCAGGGATCACTCCTGGTAGTGCTGAGGATCCAACCTGGGTCAGCCATGTGCAAGGCAAATGAGTGCCTTACCCAAAGGGCCCCTCTTTTTTTTTTTTTTTTGCTTTTTGGGTCACACCCGACGATGCACAGGGGTTACTCCTGGCTTTGCACTCAGGACTCAGGAATTACTCCTGGCGGTGCTCAGGGGACCACATGGGATTCTGGGAATCAAATCCGGGTTGGCCACATGCAAGGCAAATACCCTACCCGCTGTGCTATTGCTCCAGCCCCCTATTTTTGTTTTTAATAAATACATTTTGGACTAATTTGTGATTTACAGAAAAGTTGTAAAGATAAAGTGCCAAGATGTGCTGTACTTTCCATATGTCTCCCATTTCGCCATTAATCTCTTGAATACTACATGATCATTAACTCCTCATGGAACCCTTGCACCAGTGACAGTCACTCCCTGAGTCCCTTGTCCTCTCAGAGCCTGGGAATCTCCTTTCTGTCTATGTATTTGCCTGACTCGGAGGTCTCATATGAATAGAGTCATTTAATGAGCAAACTTTTGTATGGAGTTTCTTCTACACCATGTGATGTTTCTCAGGTTCCTGCTGAAGGGCTGCTCCTGACTGTGCACAGGACATGCTCCAGAGATGCTTTATTTTCCTGTGGGGCGGGGACGGGGATCAGACCCGCTCAGCCCTGTGAGCGCTCTCTCCCAGCCTCCTTTTGGAGCCATTGTTGTTGTTCGTGTAGCGTCTTGTCTCTGTGAGCTCACTGTCCCCGGCAGCTCTCTGCTGATTGTGTTTGACAAATGCTCCCAAGGGCACGGCTGCTCACACAGAGTGAGCTCTGAGCCGAGTCAGAGAAAGACAAGCCCTGCAAGCGGAGGTCTCCGGGGACCAGCCAAGCAAGTCAAATAGCTAGAAACTCTGTGAGATGAGTTTCCGGGAGCTTCCAACCTTGTCTTTCCTGCAGCTGCCTGGCTGTAAACTCCCCCATGGTGAAGGGAAGGGGCAGAGGGACTGTCAGACGCCAGAGTGCCCTGTGCTCACCCAAAGGCGGCCGTGCCTCACCTCTCTCGGGACTGCAAGTGAGCCTTTGATTACTTCTAGAGCCCTCAGATAATGATCGTCAATACTTTTTTGACCTGTGCTCTCCTTTCTTTTTTGAGGGAGTTGGAGTTTTGGACGCCTTTACTCTGTCTTTCGCTGATTTTGCTCCGAGATTTCAGATTCCTTTCTTTTTTTGCAGTGCTGAGGATGTGCACAGACCGTTGAGCCGTGGATTCCAGGCCTGTGACCACAGCAGGCCACGTTGTTTCAGGGTAGAAGTACTTGTTGCTATTGATGGAAGAGAACCATGAAGTGAATGCTTACTAAACAATGAGTTAATTGAATGAAAAAAATCAAGACCCTGGGATATTTTCCTCCATGTAGCCTTCCCATGGGGGGCAGGATGTCTCTTTCCCCTCACAGAAACCCACTGGGGCACGGCCCTTATTTCTTCTTTGGTGGAGTTGTATTATCAGTCTCTCTTGGTTTTTGTCTGGATTACATTGTTATTTTCCTTTGGTATATTTGTTTTCTAGGCTGAAATGCCATTCAATTAGGTGATGAAATATCAGATTTAAGCAAAGGGATTTGATTATAAGGCACACCTTACCAACAAAACAACAAAATGACTTATTTTATCTTTCCTGCATAGAAATTCTATTAGTATAATTCAGCATATTAGCAGAGTAAAAAAAAGATTGCTTTCAAAAGATGCATTAAAAGCATTTGAAACAATTTAAAACCCACTTGTGAGTCTTTAAAGGGAAGATAACAGCACATGAGAATCAGAGACATGTCATCTGATGTAATAAAAATACTTATCACACACACACACACACACACACCACCACCACCACCACCACCACCACCACCACCACCACCACCATCACCCCTCAAAAATTAAGGCTTACTTAATAGTAATGTATTAAAATAACCTATGGTAAATCCCAGGAAAGAAAAACTCTAAAGCTAAAGTAACTCACCCCCACAATATAATTTAATGTGGTATAATAAGTTCTAGCCAGAAGAGTAAGAATAAGAAATTATGTTTTCAGGATTGGAAAAAAGAAACTAAATTGTCATGTTTTTGCAGATAATATGACTGTTAGGTTGGAACTCAAGAGATTAGATAAAGTATTAGAATTAATGAATGAGCAAGCTATTGGACTTTTTATTTAAAACGTTGCATTTTGTATACCATATCTTAGTCAATTATAGAATGGCATTTAATAAAAAACACCATTTATGTTATATGCTAAAGAAAAAAAGACAAACAAAAATAAACCTACTACCTAGAAATTGATATAAGAGAGACATGCATGTTTTTATATTTTAAATGATAAAACTTACTGAACAGTATTAAAGAGAGCCTTGAGATAATATCATGTTTATTATAGAAAAACTCAAAATCAGAAAGACTTTGACATTCCCACAAGTGTTCCATAGATCAAATGTAATTCTAAATTCCAAGGACTAATAGAGTTTTCATTGAATCTGATCATTCTGTATGGAAGATTAATAGATTGGAACAACCAAGAACATTTTTTTAGGCATTGTTACTTAAAATATTGTTAATGATACATACATACAAATGTACATATGTAGGTATGTAAATTTGTAGGTATGAACATTGTATGTAAGTGTTTTACACATACAATGTTCCAACACCACCCCATCTACCAGAGAGCCCCCTTAACCTACCTCCACTTCCTAAATTCTGTTCTGTAAACCAGTTCTCAGGCTCTGCTGCCTTTGGGCATTTGTTATTTTCTTTCTATGTTTTTTGATATCCCACAAAAGAGAGAGATCATTCTGGCTGGAGGAATCAGTCGGGATGGGAGATGTGTGCCGAAAGTAGATAATGGACCAAACATGATGACCTCTCAGTGTCTGTGTTGCAAGACATAATGCCCCAAAATAGAGAGTATGGGGAATATTGTCTGCTATGGAAGCAGGGGGAGGGTGGAAAAAGGAGGGGGGTATACCCGGGATGTTGGTGGTGGGGAATGTGCACTGGTGGAGGGATGGGTGTTTGATCATTGTGTGATTGTAACCCAAACATTAAAGCTTATAACTATCTCACAGTGATTCAATAAAAATTTAAAAAAGGGAGAGAGAGAGATCATTCTGCATCTGTCTCTCTTCTGACTAGCGCCACTCAGCATGACACTCTCTAGATTTATTTATGTAGGGGCAAACCTTGTGATTTTATCTTTTCTTTCTGTCAAGTCAAATTTCACTTTGTCCATGGACCATAGTTTCTGTATTCAGCCATCTATAATCTAGCCTAGAACTCTTTGAAGGAAACAAGATGAAGTCGGGGACTTCTCTGGATCTCCAGATATATCACAGCGGTGATAACTATGACAGTTTGCTGTTGACTCAGAGATGTACAAGCAGAACACGAGATCTAGGATGGAGTGTCTCCCGACGTCGCACATGGATGTGGGAATATGTCATTAACAGTGAATTTTCACTGAAGGTCAGTGAGTTCCCACTGAGTTCCTAATGCATCAGATTAGGGTAATTGGTAAATAATGAAATCAGACACTGACTTCTTCCCTTGTCCGAAAACCAACCTCAAGTAAAGACTTAATTATTAAATGACTTAATAAAAATAAAGACTTAAATATTAAACATCAAAATGTGCGGAAGAAGATGCAGGAGGAGAGTATCTTTGTGGGCCAGGACATGGAGAATCACTTCAAAAATCCTAAAGGAGAAGATTGAAAACATTGGCTGGCATGTAAAGAATATTGTTCATACAGATGCTATGCAGAAATGAAAAAAGGGGAGACATGAACTTGAAGAAGGTGTTTTTGGCACAGCTGAGAAAAGATTCAGCATATTAAATTTTTTTAATAAGACACAATCAAACTGTTTAATGGCCCATGAGTACAAAAGTCAAGTGTTTCTCTGAAGAGGAAGCACAAAGAGCCAATGAAGATGTGCAAAGAAGCTTAAATATCACAGTAAGCATAAGTGTATCCTTAAACACAGGGGAATGCAAGCTCGAACAACCCTAAGGCATCACTAAACATCCCTTACTCAGATTGACAAGACGGGTAAGTCTGATGAGGCAAGGAGTTAGCAGAGATGTTGTACATCTCTGCATTGATAATAGATGTGTTGCACAGTGAGACGTTATCCCAGAAATCTCAAATACTCTTGTTTGCCGAATTGAAGAGCCTTTGTTTACCTGCAGGGGCTGCCGAGCCTGAGAGCAAGTGTCTCAGCACGATGAACAGCCGTGAGCCAAAGTCTAGGCAAAGTTTTAAATATTATTTTAAATCACATTCTGCTTAGTGACATCAATCAACTTTTTCATTAGCTAAAGCAAGCAAGTTCAATTACAGTACAGAAGCTGGACATCCACGGTTAGCCTGGGATTGTTAAAGAATTTTCTACTTGACAGCTGAAAAGAGCAAAGTGTGATAGCTACCTAGTCTGGACTTGGTTTTTCTCTGTTCGTTCTGCCCCTCTGTCATTGAAGTGTCTCATCCTTCTTCCCAGCTATCTTTTAGCAGCCACCTGCTTTTCTACTAGCTTATCACGGATACACATTATTGCTGACAGAGAGGTAAAAGTAACACAATCTTTTGAGAAAAAATTTATATTTAATGACATTGAAGATACACAAACCTAAAACCTAACAATTCTACAATTCCAAAGAAAAACCCGTAGGCATGAACATTAGGGAGCATACAAGGATACCTGCAGAATTGAGTTTGGTTAAGGGGAGAAAACAATCTCTGGAGAAAATTCAAATGCCTATTGACAGAGCCTGAATAAATAGAACGTGTTATTTCTATACAACAGAAGACTGTGTGCAGTGAGAATGAACAAAGCATTGCTGTGGGCACCAACATGTGTGAAGCCAGCCCAACTGGAGGCAGAATATGTCACTCACAGGAGCACACACAAAGCATGATCCATTTTATAAAGTTCAACCACAGGTAAATTCTAAAAATGTGCAGAAACTTGCATGCAGTGAAAACTGTCACTAACGTGGATCAGAGAATTCAGGAGAGTGGGGTTCTGTGGGAGAAAGTTGTTATTGTTGTTGTTGTTGTGTGTGTGTGTGTGTGTGTGTGTGTGTGCTGGGCAGGAGAGGCTGAGCCATGTTAGTTCTTAAAGCAGAACTCAGGGCCATTTTCTTCATTTTCTATGATTTGTTCGGATTTCATTTCAATGCTCTCTAACCCTCCAGAGTGAAAAGCCCCAATCCTGGAAGGCATCTTTATGAACATGTCATAGAAAAGAAAAGATCTTTGAAGCACCAGGAGAGACAAACATTTCCTTGTGCTTCTTCAGGAGCCAGCATCAGGCTTGGGCTCGGTTTTCTCTGTAGACATGCTGGATGCCAGGAGATACGGCTCGCTGGGGGTCTCTGTGGGGCTGCACATAGGTTCTGGGATGTGCACACAATAGCCTCCTTCTCCCCCAAGATTCACTCGGCAGAGCAGCAGCTTTGTTTTATCCTTTCTGTGTTTTCAAGTGAAATTCATTGCAAACCCCAGTGGGCTTTTGGCTTTAATTTTTAAGGATAAAAGAAATATATTTTCTATGATGGCTGGAGGAACCAGTTGGGATGGGAGATACACGCCGAAAGTAGATAATGGAACAAACATGATGACCTCTCAGTGTCTGTGTTGCAAGCCATGATGCCCAAAAGTAGAGAGAGAGTATGGGGAATATTGTCTGCCACAGAGGCAGGGGGAGGGTGTGAAAGGGTGGGTATACCCAGGATATTGGTGGTGGGGAATGTGCACTGGTGGAGGGATGGATCATTGTGAGATTGTAACCCAAACATGAAAGCTTATAGCTATCTCATGGTGATTCAATACAATTTAAAAAATTTAAAAAAAAGAAATATGTTTTCTGCATAAAATTTGTATGTAGAAATCTCTTTGTTTCTTCTTTTCCAGAAGAAGAGAAACCAGCCCCTAGATGGAGGCTGGGGTGGGGGAGGAGTGGAGAGGGGGGCATCTCCCCTAACAGGAAACCCTGCTTTCCCCACCCTCCCTCCCAGTGCCTTGATTCTGAAGTCAGGGCTGGCCTAACCTGTGTCAGGGCTGGCTCTCCTTGGCTTTGGATGATTTTTCAGCCATTACTTTTTTAAAAAAATTTTTTATTAGTGAATCACCGTGAGGTACATTTACAAACTTGTGAACTTTTGTGTTTGCATTTCAGTCATACGGTGATCGCTTACCCATCCCTTCACCAGTGTCCATTCTCCACCAATGTTGCCATTATTCCTCCCACCACCCCCACCCCATCCCTCACCACCCCATCCTGCCTTTGCAGCAGGGCATTCCCTTTCATTCTCTCTCCTTTTGGGTGTTGTAATTTGCAATAGAGGTATTGAGTGGCCATCATATTCAATTCAATCTATAGTCTACTTTCGGCACGCATCTTTCAACCTGAATGGGTTTTCCCAACATCCTCTCCTTGGAGTTCTCTTCTCTATCTCAGCTGCCTTTCCCCCCAGCATGTGAGGCCAGCTTCTTGCTCCACTTCACATTTCTTTTTTTTTTTTTTTTTGCTTTTTGGGTCACACCTGGCGATGCACAGGGGTTAGTCCTGGCTCTGCACTCAGGAATTACCCCTGACCGTGCTCAGGGGACCATATGGGATGCTGGGATTTGAACCCGGGTCGGCCGCGTGCAAGGCAAACGCCCTACCTGCTGTGCTATCT
Organism: Sorex araneus; assembly: GCF_027595985.1. Classification (NCBI taxonomy): domain Eukaryota; kingdom Metazoa; phylum Chordata; class Mammalia; order Eulipotyphla; family Soricidae; genus Sorex; species Sorex araneus. Next base: position 346,224,991 of record NC_073313.1, on the reverse strand, counting down.
CTCCAGCCCCTCCACTTCACATTTCTTGCTCCCTTGTCAAAGATTAGATTTTATTTGAGGGTGTGTGTCAGGGATATTCATCCCTGTTCCTTTGGTCTTTGACTCTTCCTTGTCTCATCCCTGATCTTAGAGGGAAGGCTCTTAGTTTTTCCCCACTGAGGATGATGCTTGCCATAGGCTTGTAGTGGAAGGATTTTAATCTATTGAGGAAAGACCCTTCTATATGCATTTTGGGGAGAGTTTTCATCATAAACGGGTGCTGGATCTTGTCAAATGCTTTCTCTGCATCTATTGACATGATCATATGGTTATCTTTTTTGTTGTTGATATGATGAATTATGTTGATTGATTTCTGAATGTTAAACCATCCTTGCATCCCGCGACAAATCCTACTTGGTCATGGTGTATGATCTTTTTGATGAGTTGCTGAATTCTATTTGCTAATATTTCGTTGAGAATCTTTGCATCCATATTTATCAGGGATATTGGATTTAGTTTTCTTTTTTTGTGGTGTCTTTGTTTGCTTTTGGTATTATGGAGATATGAGCCTCATTGAAACTGTTTAGGAGAGTTTCCATTTCTTCAATTTCCTGGAAAATCTTGAGAAGAACTGGCAATAAATCCTCTTTAAATGTTTGGAAGAATTCGCTAGTGAATCCGTCTGGACCTAGGCTTTTGTTTTTAAGAGACTTGTGATTACAGTTTCAATTTCCTTGATATTAATAGGACTATTCATTCAGCCTTGGGAGATTATAGGAATCCAGGACTTTTTCCATTTCTTTTAGGTTCTCTTATTTCATGGCATACAGACTTTCAAAGTAGTCTCCAATGATCTTTTGAATTTCTTTGGTTTCTGTTGTGATAGCCCCCTTTTCATTTCTGATTCAGTTTATTAGGGTTTTATCTCTCTCTTTGTGAGTCTTGCTAGTGCTTTATCAATCTTGTTTATTTTCTCAAAGAACCAGCTCTTGGTTTCATTGATCTTTCAAATAGTCTTGGGTTTCCATGTCATTAATCTCTGCTCTAAGTTTTATTATCTCTTTCCTTCTGCCTGGTTTGGGCTCCTTTTGTTGGTCCTTTTCTAAAATCTTGAGCTGTGAAGTCAAGTTATTTATGTGGGCCCTTTCTTCCTTCCTGAGAAATGCTTGCAGGGCTATAAATTTTCCCCTTAAAAGGGCTTTAGCTGCATCCCACAGGTTCTGGTAGCTCATGTCTTCATTCTCATTTGTTTCCAGGTACCTTTTGATTTCTCCCTTAATTTCCTCCCTGACCCACTCATTGTTCAACATTGAGTTGTTTAATTTCCAGGTGTTTGATTTGGTTTTCTGTGTCTGTAAATGATTAACTTCTATCTTCAGTGCATCGTGGTCTAAAAAGATAGTTGATACAATGTCTATCTTCCTGATTCTGTTGAGGTATGTTTTGTGGCCCAGTACATGGTATATTCTGGAAAATGTTCCATGTGCACTGGAAAAGAATGAGTATTCTTTTTTTGGGGGGGATATAAAGTCCTGTATAGACTTATTAGCCCTCTCTCTTCTATCTCTTCCTCCAAAGCCAGTATTTCCTTGCTGAGTTTTAATCTTCTTAATCTATTCAGAGGTGATAGACGGTGTTGAAGTATCCAACTACTATTGTGTTGCTTGCAATGTCCTTCTTAAGGTCTGTTAGCAGTTGTTGTAGGTATTTAGCTAGTCCCTCATTGGGTGCGTCAGCCATCACTTTTGAGGGTTCATGTTCCCTTTTCTCCTGTTGCTACAGATGCTTTATAGGCAACTCCCTTTTATTTATTTAATAACAACAACAACAAAAAATTGGTGGGAGAGGGTAGGGCCATACCTGGTAGTCCTCAGGACTTAACTCCAACTCTGTGTTCAGAGTTCACCCTTGGGAGGGCTCAGGTTACCATATCGAGTGCCAGGGATTGATGCGCAAGCACCTACCCACTGAACACATTTATCCTGCTGGTCTCCTTGGCCTGAACTGTCTCTCCACCCCAGGGCTCTCGTGGGCTTGGCCAGCCACAGTGACTGCCCTACTATGTTTTTGGACTCAAGTCTTGTTCAATGGATACTCTCGGGAGCCTCAGGAGTTTTCTCCTCCAAACCTCAGAGCTTCCCCTCCTCAGGGCTAACTCTGTCCAGCATTTGATCCTCTCTTTTGGGAGCCAGTGCTCAGGGTGTCCCCCTTGTGCTGTGCTCAGGGATCACTTCTGGGAGTTCTCCTAATCAAACCAGCACCTGCAGCGAGCAAGACAAGTACCTTACCCCCCCGGCCCATCTATTTTGCCCCATTTGGTTGATCTTTGATTTTCCAAGTTGTGAGGGTGCAGAGCGGTCTGAAGACAAAATCTCTAAGATTATTCTCTCGACTCTGGAGAGTGACTGTCCCATAACCAAACACAAGTCTCCTCCCTCTCGTCCTCGTCCAGTGGGGACGTGGGGGAGGGATTGACAAAGCCCCGTTCATCTCTTTCCCTGCCCAAGTCCTGTAAGGTGACCGGGATGCAGAACAATACAACCTCTGCCCCCACCCTGATGTCCCATGTCCCAATTCCCATATATGCCTCCTTCCATGGAAACAGAGAGTCTGCAGATGAAATTAAGGAATTTGAGCTGGGGAGATTATTCTGGATTACCCAGGAATGGCATAACCACGGGGGTCCTTTAGGGAAGCAGGAGACTCAGACAGAGAATTTGTGAAAAAGAAAATGGAGATGAGAGGGAAAGATAAATTTTGTTTATTTTATTAAAAATTTTTTTAAACTGAGTCACTGTGAGAAACATAGTTACATAGCTGATCACTATCAGGTTTTGGTCATACAATGATCCAACACCCATCCCTCCACCAGTGAACATTTCCCACCACCAATGACCCCCCTTTCCTTTATGCCATCCTGCTCTCCCCCAACCTGACGCTATGGCTCTATGGCAGATACTTTTGTTCTCTCTCTCTCTCTCTCTCTTTCTCTCTCTCTCTCTCTCTCTCTCTCTCTCTCTCTCTCTCTCTGCTGGGTTAAATGGGAGCTCAATTTCTAGTTTTTTGAGAAACATCCATATTGTTAAATGAGTTTAGACTAATTCTTTGTGCCCCATCAAAAGTAAATAGCATTGTAGCACCGTTGTCCCATTCATTGTTCATCGATTTGCTTGAGCGGGCACCAGTAACGTCTCCATTGTGAAACTTGTTGTTACTGTTTTGGGCATATCCAATACGCCATGGGTAGCTTGCCAGGCTCTGCTGTGCAGGTGGGATATTCTTGGTAGCTTGCTAGGCTCTCCAAGAAGGACGGAGGAATTGAACCCAGGTCAGCTGCATGCAAGGCAAATGCCCTACCGGCTGTGCTATCGCTCCAGCCTGAGAGAAAATAAAGGCATAAATTCTTTTTTTAACTCCTTTCTTTTGAAAGAAAATAACCACATAAGGATAAAATCTAGAAATCCAAAGAAGGAACCCAGTCAAGACTAAATATGAGAGCTAGGAAACTGCTTTTGGGGGCTGAGTGGAAAAACAATCCAGCAGCCTCCCAGCAGGCCACGGAAACAGGAAAAGGAAGTAAGAGATTGAAGAAGAAACACTTTAAGGACGAAACCATCTCAGTTCAACAAGCTCTCTGACAAAGAACCAGGCAGACTGATGATTTAGCAAAGAAGCACACTGATTTTTCTCTGGACAATAAAAAGGAATTAGAAACCCAAGAAAAACAAAGAGTGGTCTACCAGGCATGCTTAACCCCAGAGTAATTGAGGTCAGCGGTTGTCAGAGGCGACGGTGGGTGGGCGAGTGAACCAGCATGAAGGAGAAACGGCTATAAATGCTAGTTTCTAGGCCCTACCCCAGGCCTCCTACTCAGATGCGCATGGTGGCAGCTCATCAGGATGGTTACAGAGCATTTCCTAAAATCAGCATCTTTTTAGCTTGGAACAAGGAAGTTCATCCCAGGTGCAGACAGGGTGGGCATCTTTTTAAAGCTTTCCACCCACAAGCAAAATCATCTCTTTAGAATACGTGCCATAAACCCATTATCAAATCAAAAATCCATATCATAAGTTTCCACCCTAATAATGTCGCAGGGCAGGGATTCGCGTCTGGCACCCCTGGCTGTAGCTCTCACACCAGCAAAGGAAACAACTGGAAGGCCGTGCACCTCTTTAGAATGAAATATGTTAAACCAAACAACAAAATCTATTATTATAACAAATATTCTAGAAGGAAGGGAGGAGAGGCAGGTGCCAGCATGAGCTAAAGGTTTCATCCATGTCACTGTCACTGTATCACTGTCATCCCATTGTTCATTGATTTACTCAAGTGGGCGCCAGTAATGTCTCCCTTCGTTCCAGCCCTGAGATTTTAGCAGCCTCTCCTTACTCATTTTTCCCAATATTGGAAATTTCGGGGTCAGGGGAATGAAACCTGTTATTGTTACTGTCTTTGGGATATCGAATACACCACAAGGAACTTGTCAGGCTCTTCCATGTGGCAGGATACTCTCGGTAGCTTGCTGGGCTCTCCAAGAGGCATATATATACATATACATATATATATGTATATATATATATCCCTTTATGATGATGTGCTGTGCGGTCACTTTGTGGCCACGCGGTCCAGGAATATAATGAAGAAATAAGGAACTGAAGTTTTAAAAATAGTGTAATAAGAGACGGTAGCATATAAACCCCAAGGTCTTGGTGTAGAGTAATACAAAACACATAAAAAATTGATCTCTTCAAATAGTATCCTTTAAATTGATTTATGTAACAAATATTTGGAAAGAGAAATATTAAAGCTAATGTTTACCAATAAATACTTTGTTACTCTGAAAGTTGCTTTGCTTTAGTAAATAAGTATAAGGTCTTATAAATAACTTGAACTGGTGAAATTTATCTTTAAATAGAATGACTTATTGTCCTTTTACTTTACTAAACAAAAAACAAAACAAAAATCTGTTTAGATCTATTACTTAGGGGAGAAGCTATAATATATATGTATATATACTATATATATTATATATATTTTTAAGCTTTCTCTCAACACTCTTATTGGAAGATTATTTTTCATGCTATTTTCTTCTCAGGCACTGCTAGTAAGAACTGGAAATATGAGCTACCCTTGGGAAGTTTTAGAGTCAGTTCTCCTTCTCAAGAACTCCAGACTGGGGTCAGATGCCAGCTACAGACTACTCCCTATCTCCATATATCAAGCTTTACTCTTTACATACCATCTACATTTGCTTCTGCATTAAACAAAACTGAAGCTGTCAAAGACTGAATAGCTCATAAACTATTAGAGTCAAACTGGGGAGTCAAACTGCAAAATCAAGGGGTCTGTCTATTCTGGGGCTCCAAGGGTGGAGAGAGGGAGAGCATTTCCCTCTGCAATGTTGCTCTTGGTTGGTTAATTTTTAATGATGTGTGAAAGTTTTTCTTTCCCTCTCTCTTTTCCTCTCTCTTCCTCGCCACACACTCGAACATATTGGATATATATATATGTATACATATATATACATATATATGTATATATATATATACATGTATAAGAATAATGACAAGCAGCCAGGCGCGTTCTCAGCCTGGCCTCCTGGGAAGAGATGGCCACAGCAGAGGGAGAACATGGGGATGGATCCCAGAGCCTCAGGGTGCACAGGCTTCCCTGTGGGACCGTCTCTTTGTCTCTTCTTGTGCTGGAGAGGTCACGGGAGAAGGGTGGCTACTTCCGTCGTCCTGAGCATCCCTCGCCTCTGAAGGCATACGGGCAGGCATCTCCCTTCCGTTCGGTCCTGGAACTTTCTCAGCAGCCCGAGCAAATGCAGAATCATCCTCAGCCTGTTGCAAGCCTCGGGGAAGATGTCGGTGGGCCCATCACGGTTGTTGGGTTTGTGCCTTGGAGAAGCTCACAGCAGCATAGGCCTGGAGATTTGGTTTCTGGCTCATTCATCCTTGAAGCCAGAGGCTGCTGCCAGAGACTGGGGAGGGAGCAGGGCCTGGAGCAGGTAGCCTGGCCCTGGCAGGCCAGGGATGTGATGTTCGGTGGCGGGGAGAAGAGATCTCATTTCTCCTGGAGAAGAACTGCAGCCGTCCAAGGAGAGGAGACAAGCGGAACGGCCAGAGGCAGCATCTCAGTGACCCCAGCAGGTAGGAGGTGACAGGTGACAAGGCTGCAGAGGCTGGGGTGGACTCAGGGTCCTCCTGGATCTGTTAGAGCTGACAGCTCCTCCAAGAAGCCCCCCAGGCTACCTCCTGAGGATGCATTTCCTCGGCACTCTGGGGCCGTGTGCACACATAGCTCTGCATCCTCCCCACCCCGCCACCACCACCACGGTCCCCGAGGCTGCGGCCAGAGTGGAAGGCAGGACACAGCGAATTAAAAACCCTCCTAGTCCTGCCCCTCGGGGTCTGCCCTCGGAGCCCTTGGCCTGGTTCTCACTCCACCGGTAGGTAGATTTTCAGAAGTTCAATGCGAAGTTGCTGTGTTTTCAAGTCACCCCCCCCCCCAACCCCACACTTTCCCTCTCTATTCCAATAGCGACTCTTGAGTGAAAATTAGGCTGCTGAGTGGGCGGCTGTTAAGGGGCCTCGTTTCCACATCGCAGAGCTACCCACACAGCAGATTTTAGTAGCACTTGAAGTGGGACCTGATGTGCCTCTCAGCTGCGGCATTAAAATAAAAAGCCCTTGAGCCGATGAGAAAAGATTCGATTGAAACGTCTGGAGACCCTTTCCGGAGAGGGAGAAGTCCCCGGGGGTTCTCGGGGGCCCTCACGCCCCCTGAAGCACCTGGCCCCCACCTGCTAGTCCTTTCGGACAGAGTGGCCTGGGGGAGGGAGGGCTGAGTCGGGAGAGGGCCGGGGGTCCCGGTACACGAGGCATCCGCTGGCCTCCTGCTCATTACGCCTCTCTCACCTCTTGGGGACAGTCCTACCGGTGTGTCCTGCTGCCCCTGTGCCCCTGTGACGTGCTGTGCTCAGAACTTTCCTCAGCAGCCCCCAGCCCCAGAGAGCTTGGAGAGACAGTTCCTGCCTTCACCCCAGCTTCCATTTTTCCTTTTTTTTTTTTTAAAGTAAAATGGTTTCATTTAGGAAATATGAGAAGAATGAGACAGACATGGAGAGAGAAGAGGGCGCCTCATGAAGTAAAAGAATTTTTCTTTTCTTTTTTTTTTTTTTTGGAGAAGTTCCATGCCACATGATGATAACATCGTGCCCCTTGCCCGTACCAACCCTCACCCTCTTGTAGACCAATGCTACTTCTATAAAAAGGAAGCTAAGGGCTGGGGAGAGGACTCTAAGGGCTGGCTGAGCTCAATCTCCAGAGCCACATGGTCCCCAGAACACCTTCAGGTGTAAACCCCCCAACCCCAAAACAAAGAATGAATGAATGAATGAATGAATGAATGCAGAAGGAATGATGCCATTAAGGTGAGGAGATGAGCTCCGTGTGTTTACCTCTTTCCATTCAGCTTGTGGCAATGACCTCTGACCTAACCTGGCCCCCATGGTTCCTGCTTCTGGTCAGTCTCTGTAGCTCTGCGCCCGAGTCCCCAGCTTGAGACAGGTCTTCAGGATAAACGTGGAGCTCTCGAGTGTGGCCGCCAAGCTCTTGCTCTGGCTCCACGCACCCACACTCCGTCTCCCCTCTCTGGGCCTCCGCCTTGGCTGCCTTGTTGCTCAGTGTCTGCAGGTGGTGGAACACGCAGCTGCTTGGGAGCTTCCTGGCCACGGGCACACCTGCAGCCTCCATCATACGGCCCAGCTCCGTATGATGGACTGGACAACTCCAAATCCCCTCGGCGAGGGCTGCAGGCTTCATGTTAACTCATCCCAACAGACCAGCACTGATGTCTGGCGACTAAGTAAGTGGATGCTCTAGAGTGTTTTTGTTGGTGGGAATATTCTACTCATCTTTCTAGACCCAACTGCAGACCATGTCTGGGAAAGAGTCCTGAGCCCCCAAGAGGAGAATGAACTCCCTCTTGTTCCTGGGTAAATTTCCATCCTAACACTGGCATAGGCTTGTGGCACTGACCCGCTGCCTTGTTCCGGGGTTGCCCGACCTGCAGGGTTCAGTGGCTCCTGATGGGCACCTGTGTGTGTGGTGTTGGTGGGGAGTGATGCTGCTGAGTCTTTTCTCACCAGAACCTGTGCTCTCACCAGGGGCTGGAGGAGCGTCCTTGGTTGGTGCCATCTGCTCTCTTCTGATCTCGGTCATTCCTGTGGTCACCTTCCTGTGGTCACCTGCCCCACCTTGGCCTGGGCAATTCTCATCCCTCTGGATTACTGAGTGCAGACAAAGCTCAGAGGAGCTCTGGCTGGCACCCAAGCCCCCTGCTGTGTGAGTGGCTTCCTCCTCCCTCCACTCTGAAACCTCAGAGTATCTTTTTGTGATGCGCAGGGGTTAGGATTTACTGAGGATTTACTCCTGGTGGTGCTCAAGGGACCATATGAGGATGGAACCTAGGTTGGCCATGCACAAGGCAAACTCCCCACCCACTGTACTATTACTCTGGTTCCTGGAACCTCTTTCTTTTCTTCCTTCCTTCCTTCCTTCCTTCCTTCCTTCCTTCCTTCCTTCCTTCCTTCCTTCCTTCCTTCCTTCCTTCCTTCCTTCCTTCCTTCCTTCCTTCCTTCCTTCCTTCCTTTCTTTCTTTCTTTCTTTCTTTCTTTCTTTCTTTCTTTCTTTCTTTCTTTCTTTCTTTCATTTTTTTCTTTTTGGGTCACACCTGGCAATGCACAGGGGTTACTCCTGGCTCTGCGCTCAGGAATTACTCCTGGCAGTGCTCAGGGGACGATATGGGATGCTGGGAATCAAACCCATCAGCCGTGTGCAAGGCAAATGCCCTACCCGCTGTGCTATCGCTCCAGCCCACTAGAACCTTTTTCTTAACTCCCGCTCTTTTCCCTGCCTGGACCCCTGGTGGGGCTGGGGGGCTCTGGGCTCTCAGACAGCATGGAGGTCCACTGGGTGCCTCAGTTTGGTTCTCTTTCCTCACCCTCCAGAGTGTAGCTGGCTTTTTACCGCTCAGGTCCATGCTTTGCACCGCACCCGGGCAGGCTGAGGTGATTTGGGTGATTTGGGGTCAAGGTGTGGCCTCAGGTGGGGAAGAAATGCTGCAGGTACTTCCTGCTGCCTCTGCAGCGGGGACCACTGTCCCTGTTGATGCTGGGACCGAGTATGGGCCTTCCTGCCCTTCTCCTTCCTCTCCAGAAGCCAGGTTGTCTGGAGAGTGGTGTGAGGGGCTGGGGGTTTCCCCCCTTGCTCACTGGCTGCAGCAGGCCTGTCCCTGGTGTGTCTGCTGACTGTGTTTTGTGGCCTTTCGTGTCTCCTTTCCACAATGGGGGTGAGGCAGTGCCAGGTGTTCCCAGGTACGGGGAGGACAGCGCTTCCTTATTAGAAAGATGCTCCTTTAAAGAAATAAAATGGGGGCTGGAGTGATAGCACAGCGGGTAGGGTGTTCGCCTTGCACGCGGCCGACCCGGGTTCAAATCCCAGCATCCCATATGGTCCCTTGAGCACCGCCAGGGATAATTCCTGAGTGCATGAGCCAGGAATGACTCCTATGCATTGCCAGGTATGATCCAAAAAGAAAAAAAAATGATGGGGGCTGGAATAGCACAGAGGGGAGAGCATTTGCCTTGTATGCGGCCGACCCGGGTTCGATTCCCAGCATCCCATAGGGTCCCCTGAGCACCGCCAGTGGTGATTTCTGAGTGCAGAGCCAGGAGTAACCTCTGTGCATTGCCTGTGTGACCCAAAAAGAAAAAAAAAAGACTTTGCCAACACCCAAGATGGGATTTAATCTTCACTAAAGAGAGAGCGCGGAGCTAAGTGTGAGCCGGACAGGGCAGAGGCTTTCTGTGGACTTTCCCAGCCCCGGGAGTGGCTGAAAGGTGATGTGGGCATTGAGGGGCTGGTATTTCCTGCTTTCTTGAAGTGGAGAGGAGGATTTTCCCCAACCCAGTGGTGGGAAATCACAGACAAAGGAAACCCCGTTCTTGGGGCCAGAGAAACGCTTCCCAGGTTGAGGCGCGTACTTGCCTTTCCTGCTGCCAACCCCGTTTCCATCCCCAGCGTGGTGAGTTCTTCTGAGCCCTGAAAGACGTGACTGCTGAGGGCACAACCAGGAACAGCTCCTGGGCACCATCAGGAAAGATAAGTTAAACTATTTTTTTTGTTGTTGTTGATTCTCTTTTCCACTTGCAGGTCCCACACGGTTGGCCCCTAAGTCCCCCCTGGGACCGCCCCAGGGCCTTGTGGGTGACACATCACCGGCCCTTTTCTGCTAGAGGCAGCAGGACCCCCGCCAGAGCCACACTGGGGCGAGGGGCCAAGCACAGAATCCAACACAGAGCCTGCAGACGCGGAGGCCCTACCGGAGGGTTTCAGAGCGTCTCCTGGCTTGCTCTCCGCGCTCTCCTCCTGCTCGGAGGCTGCTCTCGCTTTATTTTCCCAGGAAGACCCGCAAGTCTCCGACAGTGGAGGGCAGAGTTGGCAACCCCGTGAGTCCCACTCTCAGCTCTCAGCCCTCACCTTCCTCCACAAGCTTCCTGGGCGTTTATTCCCAGCCCCCAAGCCTGACTGTGCTGATTTCTGGGTTCAGCTCAACACAGTCAACGCCTGGGGCCTCTCTCTGCATGTGGAAATTGTTCTCCACTCCAGCCTGGCTCTCTGGTCTATGGCGAGGGGAGCCCTGAGTATGGCCAGAGACCCTGAGCTGACCAGCGGCCCCCCCCCCTTCGCCTCCATGCCCTGAACAGTGGTTTCTCAGGATCTGAACTCCTGCTCTCCTGCTTGCTTCCTGGTGATGAGGAGTGTGTGTGTGTGTGTGTGTGTGTGTGTGTGTGTGTGTGTGTGTGTGTGTGTGTAGGGTGACGGCTGAGGGGGGTTAGCATGACTACAAAGAAGAAACGTTTCATTCTCAGAATGCCACTTTCAAGTTAACAAATGCGTGCTGTGCTGAGTTGGGGAATTAGTGGGGGGGGGGGCAGGGGGGTGGTGTGAGGCGTTTGCCTTGCATGCAGCTAGTCTGGGTTCCGTTCCTGACATTCCCTACTGTCTCCCAAGCACCACTAGGCGTTAATCCCTGAGCACAGAGCCAGGAGGAAGCTCTGAGCACTGCTGGGTGTGCCCCCCTCACTATCCATGCTGTGGTGCTTCGCTTTTGTCAGTGCTCCCATTGAAATATGGTCCCTGTCACTGGGGGGCTGGGGGAGGGGGAGGGATTCAGGAACATTGCCTGCTTTTGTTTTTGTTTTTACAAAGCTGTTTATGATTGGATTTCAGTCATACAGTGTTCTGACACCCATCCCTCCACCAGTGTATGTTACCCAGCTCCAGTGTCCCTAGGTTCCCTCCCATCACTCCCCACCCCCGCCCCCTGCCTCTCTCTCTCTCTCTCTCTCTCTCTCTCTCTCTCTCTCTCTTCCCCCCCTCTCTCTCCACCTCCTTACATTGCCTGGTTTTTTAATGTTAAATTTTGCTTTTTTCAAATAGGAAGCAGCCTAAGCACTGCCAGGTGTGGCCCCCAAACAATACTAAATAAGTAAGTAGCTAAAAAGGAAGCATGCAGCTCGAGAGCTAGCACAGGCTTAGTGGCTGACCTGCTCATGGCCGACCTGGGTTTGATCCCCCACACTGCATTGGGTCCACCAGGTGCCGCCAGCATGATCCCTGAGCGCAGAGCCAGGTGTAAGCCATGAGCACAGTCAGGTGTGACGACAAAACAGCAGCAATGAAAGTAGGACTCAGGCCAGCAAGAAAACCAAACTCCAAGAAGCGGTGCTCCTGCACGCTCTGCTCTCAGAATCAGCCCTGGCTGCATCTCTGTGGGGAACAGTCCTGGACACCTCGGGATCCTCTGGGTTCCTTTAATTCCCGACGTCCCCTTCCTCTTGCTTTTCATTTTGAACAAAGCATCAGTGCAGCAACAAGAAAGGGCCCCTTTGTGAAGTAGGAAGGGCTGGTCTGGGTCCCAGAGGCATCTTTGACCAGTCATGTGTCCTTGGGCCGGTCCACCATTTCTCAGAGACTTGCTTGTGTCCCCTGGGGTGGGCAGGGGAAGGGCGGAGAATAAGGGCAGCAGCCTCGTAGGGTCCTGGCGAAGCATGAGGCTGCACCGGCAAACAGAAGCTCTCGGGGTTCATTTCCAGGGGTGCTCATTCACGCAAACTGAATTTTTTCTAGTTCTTGTTTAAAACTCTTCTTCCTTGTTCTATGCTGTCTGTGTTAGACACGGTTTGGGACATTATTACTTTATTTTTAACTATCTTTCTCTGGAGAAAAGAAAATATCCTCTTTTCCTTCTACTTTGTGTCTGTGCACATTTCCTTTGATCTACTGACTGCTCCCGTCGTGGGCTCTATTTATTTGTTCAGCCATTGGGCATTCTTCCTAGCTGCCTTTGTCATCGACATGCTTTCTATTACACTCTCAGGAGCTAGCATTTATTTAAGCCTCCACCTAACGGGCACATCTGAAAGGTTTTCTCATTTTCGTCCAACCATGTTTTTCTTCCTCCTACTTCCTTTCATCCAGAATAAATCAAAATGTTCCAAAGAAGGAACTAAAATTGTCTATAAAGGAAAAGGTGGGCTGGATGTTGCTTTGTTGCTAAAGGTCTTTGTAATTTCTATTTCCTTTCTTCCCTTTTGGTATTTGGCTTGGAGTGGGTGGAGGCAGTGAGGAGGGACATGGGGGTAAGAAGCAAAATGATTTAATGGGTTGCAAAGCCTGGGATGGGGGTGGGAGAATCCTCTGTGCCCACCTCAGGGAGACACGGGTTTTGAAATTATAGGGTTCTCATTTTGAACTCCAGCATGAGTGCTTCAACTCTCTGCCTCTTTAAAAACCATCACACTATCTTCCAGATTTAAAAACATATGTTTAGATGTTTAGTGCACCTAGACGTGATGTGTGAGACATGAGATTTGGAGCCATGTTCATTCTGCTCTAAATGAATGCATTGTATCAATACCATTTGTTGACTAGTCTGTCTTTTTCCTCCTGCTTTGGAATTTCATCTGCATCATATGCTAAGAAGATAACATATAGGCCTGTTTCTGGATTAGTTATTCTCACCCAGTGATTCTCTCTCTGTGGCAGCGTCACATGTCTCACTGTTGGAGAGCGTGAGCTTCTGAGCCAGAATATCCATGGATACTCGTAATTCACTTTCTTTTTGCAAGAATCAAAGGGTAGCTGCAGAATCCGCTGTTCCTACAAGCCATCTGGTATTCCTTAACACTTGTAAAAATAATGTAAAACAATAATTTCGATTTGGTTATTTTAGAAATCATTTTGAAAAATCCTAGTTCGTAAGACAGTCACTAAGTCTTTGGCCTAGAGAGAATTAGAATTTCAGGAGACTGGTTTAAGAGATGTTTATTTCACGGAGAATAGGTTATTTTCAGATGCAAGAAAACAAACTGGACTCCAGGAAAGCTTTTCTTTTCTTGCCGCCTTGGCGCTGGTCAGTCCCCCCAGCCCTGGGCTTTACCTAGCTGAAGGACAGTGTTTGCTGTTCCTGGCTCAGGGCTTCTGGACAGACGCTTTGGGCCAGGCAGTCAGCATTAAGGTCAAGTTGTCACGAGCACCCTGGGTGTCGTAGACCATGACTGTCACCCGCATAATCAGTCACTTCACATATGTCGGGGAGCTGTCTCGTTGTGAGAGGGAAGCTGTTGGATTTTGTGAATTTCTTTAAAAGGTCTCTGAGTTTGAAGAATAAATATTTTTCCAGTGCTATTTAAAGGGGAAGGGAACATTTGTTAAAAACATCTGTTTTGCAACTCAACACCAAGGGGCTTTGATTATTGTAGAATTTATTAGGGCCTCAGGACTCACAGAATTCGCTGGACCATGCTGAGAAGACTGAGCCTGGGAGAGTTTCCCTAAGCTCCTCTGTGGACACAGCCCATAGGTAATGGAATCCGGCCTTCCCACCCACTGGACCACATGTTTTCCACCCGATGTGCTGTTCAATTGCGCCCAGTTCTCTGGGGTGACAGCCGGGCAGCAGGAACAGGGACAGCTGGGCAGACAGGGAGCAGCCTAGAAGGCATTTATTTTTTCCAGGGCTGGTGACAAATGTGGGGGTGGTGGGGACTGCTCTCCCTGTGTGTCGGGTGCACAGGGAAACAAAACTCTGTTTCTAGGAGACAGGTCCGGTGGGAATAGATGGGGTGGGGGGATCGAACGAGCTGGGGGGGTCGTAGGCAGATAATACAGCGGGCAGGGCATCTACTTTGCAGGCAGCTGGCCTGTTTGATCCCCAGCATCCCATCTGGTTCGCCAAGCACCACCAAAGATCAGAGCCAGGAGTAACCCCTGAGCAATGCCAGGTGTGACCCCCGAAACAAAGAACAAAAATGGCCCCTTCTACTCTTTTTTTCTAGTCTGCTTTTGGCTTAGACAAGCAAAGTATGTGTGTCTGTGTGTTTCTGTGCATATCTGTGTGTCTGTGGAAGTGTGTCTCTTGCGTATGCATGTGTGTGTGCATGTGTGCACATGTGCATGTCTGTACATCTGTCTATGCATGTGTGTATGCATATCTGTACATGTGTGTGTCTGTACATGTGTGTGTATCTGTGTCTGTGTGTGTGTTTGGGTGCATGCATAAGCCTGCATGTGTGAGTATGTGTCTGTGTATTTCTGTGCATATGTGTGTGTAGAAGTGTGTTTCTTGTGTATGCATGTGTGTGCTTGTGTGTGTGCATGTGTGCACCCATGTGTGTCTGTACATCTGTCTATGCATGTGTGTATGCATATCTGTACATGTGTGTGTGTCTGTGCATGTGTGTGTATCTGTGTCTGTGTGTGTGTTTGGGTGCATGCATATGCCTGCACGTGTGAGTATGTGTCTGTGTGTGCATGTGTACATGTGTATATTATGTGTATCTGTGCATGTGTGTGTTCTAAAATGTGGACCTCTTGTTGCTCCTTGCTAGGCCCTGTGCTCACTGGCTCTGTCTCCCCATCCTACTGCCTGCCCCCCCACATCTGTGCAAATCCTTCATAGCCCGCCCCCCCCCCCGCACTCTTCCTACACTCCACTGCCCCTGCCTCACCCAGTCAGACACCCCCTAATCTTTCACATTGCTGCCTCACATTGTTGTGTACTCCCTTAGCACCTGGGCTTCCCGTTGTGAGAGCAACATGACCCTATGGCCCGGGGAGACTGGCTCTCCAGACCGCCTGCCCCAGGACATGTGAACTCGGAGCACAGGATCACCTGTGTGTGTGAATAAATGTGTGTGATAGTGAATATGTGGGTAAGCGTGTGTGTGTGTGTGTGTGCGCGTGTGTGTGCGCGCGTGCGCTAGCTGACCATCCTGGGTCGTGCTCCCTACAGATAAGACTTATTTAGCTTAGTTTTATAAAAAGAACCTTGATTTTGTCTGTGTCTGCATCTAACTCTCAGTTTAGTGGGAACTCATGAATGAATGAATGAATGAATCCATAACTGCCTTCTGCGGCCTCATAAAGAAAGCAAGCACGGCTGTGTGGTGTGGATTCTTCTTGCTTCCAGACCCCTCACCCCCAGCGCTCTCTGTAGCTTCTGCATAAACGTAGGTGTGGCCTGGAGACTAAGTTCTAAGTCTCAGTAAGTTCCCAAATTCTGCTGAGACCTCAGAGCTCCAGGAGGCATCCAAAGGGCTCACCTGGTCACAGGGTCTGTGTTGAGAAATTCCTCTCCTTTCTGGACCCTCCAGAGTTAAGCAAATAAGAATGTGGAGGTAAGGAGCCAGAAAGAGAGTTCAGTGGGCTTAGCGTGTGCTTTGTGTCCAGGCAACCGGGTTAGTCCTCCAGCACTGCATAATCCCTGGAGTACTACTGGGAGTGATTTCTCAACTCCACCCCCCAAAGAGCCAGGAGTGTCTCCTGAGCATCTCAGGGTGTGCAACACAACAAAACAATAAAGAATTATGGAACCTCAAACAGAAATCTGGGAGTGGAACTTCATGGCGGAGAGGAAGTGAGTGAGAGCTGTGTGGGAGTGAAACACAGCACTTGAACTTGGCCATCTGTCCACAGCCTTCCAACTTCTCCACAGCACATCTTGGCTGGGAAAGATGCTGTCACCTGGTGCTCTACGGCAGTTTTCCTGTGTCCCGGGGGGAGGAAGGCAGGTTTGGGACCAGAATGAGGCTTCCAGGCATGCTAGCAGGAACGTCCCACTGAGGTTTGCTCTGTTCTAACACAGTGGACTTTGTGTCACTGTAGGGAAGGGCTCAGAGACCAGAGTGCAGGTACGTTTCATCTCTGTTCTCCATCTTTTCTGAACACACAGCTGTGTGCCCAATGGCAGCTGGCTCCATGGGAGACACCTGGAGGTGTCAGTCTTGGATATGGACAGGCTATCGGAGAAGGTTCACTTCAGACCCCCAAGAACAGGCGAACTTGGGCAAAGGTTTTTTGCTGGGGTCCCACAGCCTGTTCTGAAGTGATGAGATGTACATAGAACTTGTGCCTTGTTGTGGAGAAGGTGTGGGAGGTGTGTGAGTGTGAGAGTGTCAGTGTGTGTGAGAGTGAATATGTGGGCCATCGTGTGTGTGTGTGTGTGTGTGTGTGTTGGCTCACCATCCTGGGGTGTGCTCCCTACAGATCAGAGTTATTTAGCTCAGTTTTATAAAGGAACCTACTTTCATGCTCAGTGGGGGCAAAATGCAAGACATTAGCTTTCTGGAATGACTTTGTTAAGAGAGTTTATTTATTTTTTCTACATTTATTTATTTATTGAATCACTGAGCTGCAGTTACCAAACTTTCATGTTTGAGTTTCAGTCGTACAACGATTAAACACCCATCCCTCCACCAGTGTACATTTTCTACCACCAATGTGCACCAATCCCTCCCCACCTCCCTGTCCCACCCCTACCCCTGTCTCTATGGCAGACAATTTCCCTCTTACTCCCTCTCTACTTGTGGGTATTATGGTTTTCAATACAGATACTGGGAGGCCTTCATTTTTTGTCCTTATCTACCTTCAGCACACATCTCCCATCCCGAGGGATCTCTCCAACCATCATTGACCTAGTGATCCCTTCTCTGTCCCAGCTGCCTTCTCCCCCAGCTCATAAGGCAGTCTTTCACCCATGGAACAATCTTCCTGGCCCTTGTCCCTACTGTCTTTGGGTAGTACAGTAAGTCCTAACTCCCTAAGTCTCATCTTATGTTATTTTATATTCCGCAAGTGAGTGCAGTCATTCTATGTCTGTCCCTCTCTTTTTGACTCTTTTAGCTTAGCATGATACTCTCCATGGCCATCCACTTATAAGGAAATTTCATGACATTATCTCTCCTAACAGCTGCATAGTATTTTGTGTAGATGTACCAACATTTTAAAAAAATTTATTTATTTTTAAATTAGTGAGTCACAGTGAGGGTACAGTTACAGATTAACACATTTTCGTGCTTGTTTTTCCCTCATGCAATGTTTGAGAGCCCATCCCTCCTGTTCTTGGGCACTCAGGTTGTTTCCAGATTCTGGCTATTGTGAACAGTGCTGCAATGAACATACAGGTGCAGATGTCATTTCTACTGTGCTTTTTTGTACCCTTGGGATATATTCCCAGAAGTGGTATTACTGGATTAAATGAGAGCTCAATTTCTAGTTTTTTGAGAAACATCCATATTGTTTACTAAATGAGTTTAGACTAATTCTTTGTGCCCCACCCAAAGTAAGCAGCACTGTAGCACTGTTGTTCTGTTATTCATCAATTTGCTCGAGCAAGCACCAGTAACGTCTCCATTGTGAGATTTATTATTACTGTTTTTGGCATATCAAATATGCCACAGGTAGCTTGCCAGGCTCTGCCGTGTAGGTGGGATACTCTTGGTAGCTTGCCGGGCTCTCTGAGAGGGACGGAGGAATCGAACCTGGGTCGACTGCATGCAAGGCAAATGTCCTACCTACTGTGCTATCACTCCAGTCACACCAAAGTTGCCACCCAAAGTAAGTATTAGGTAAGAATTAGTGGTTACTGAAGCAATTGGGTTTTTGGAAAACTTGGGCTCAGGAGTCAAGGGTGTGGGATTAATTCTAGGGACTAGAGCTTAGTATAGTGGGCAGGCCACTTGTCTTGCAGGTGGTGGATCTGAGTTCCATCCTCAGCACCCCACATGGTCCCCTAAGCCCTGCCAGGAATGATCTGAGTGCAGAGCCAGGAGTAACACCTGAACACCTCCAAATATGGCCCCCAAAAAACAAATGAAAACAGAGTTGTGGCAGCTTGCTTAGGGAATAATAGGTCTGTAACATAATATCAGGCACATACTCTAACCTTTTGGGGGTGTTCCTTTGATTTTTGGACTTATAAAAGCAGAAGAAGTGGCCTCTGTTTCAGGGGCTATGGGGGTTTCTGAGGAAGGAGAAGGGGCACAGTTAGGATTGACTAGAGGTTCAGGCAAGAACTGACCTGGGTCAGACCAGACTGGCCAGCGCCCCAGGAGATGGGGTCTCACGTGGCCTCCCCACCACCCCTGTGATTGCAGGCTCAGACTTGGACCTTCAAAATGGGCAACAGAAAACTGCTCCATTGAACAGGGTGCGGGGAGGAGAGGTCGGAAGGAGCAGGCTTCCTGCCGGGTGGATTCCTACAGCTGGAGGGTCTGGGGAGTCAGAACGAGGGTCAGCCAGGCCAGTGTAGGGGACATGGGCTAAGCCCAGGCTCACTCTGATGGGAAGGCCCAGACCTATCACAGGACAATCAGGGTCTTTGGACCCACCCACTCTGCTTTCACTCGGGGACACCGCTTGCCCAGGAGAGAGACTTAGACAGAAGTTATTTTCTGAGCTGGAGAGATAGTCCAACAGGTAGGGTGCTTGCCTTGCGTGTGGCCTACCCAGATTCATTCCCTGGTGGTTCCCCGAGCCCCGCCAGGACTGATACCTGTGCATAGGGTAAGTCCTGAGCACAGCTTGGTATGGACTCAAATTGCCCATCTGCCATCAAAAACCACATTAACTTAATGTTAGGAGGAGGGAGAGGGAGTTAGTGTTTACTAAACAACAGTCACAGTCTTCAAAGAGTTCTAAACTAAAGAGTTCTCTTATTCTTTGTGGAGGTTGGGGGGGTGTTACAGTGACTTGTGCACCCATGGGTGGTCTCATTCCCACAGGACATGACGACTAGGAAATATTGCTCAGCTGAGATGCTGCCTTTGTCTGTGTTTTGGGAAGAGAGGCGCACCTGATGATGATGGGAACTACTCTTGGCTCAGTGCTCAGGGGACTGGAACCTGGGCCTCTCACATACAGCACACGCTCATGTTGAACGATGTTTCCCCCCCTGGAGGAGTGTCTGTGGAAGTGGCCCTCTGTTTCTTAGCATCCCAGGCTAAGAACTCTCATGCCAACCTTATTTTAAGGAGATACAGTGCCCCACTGCATGCTGGGAAGACCTCCAGCTCTTTATCCTGCAGACTTGGGCCTGGTGCGAAGTAAAATCCTGCTGCTTTCACTCCTGCCCGTCAACATGTCCCCGTGCGCGTCATGCTCATCACTTCGAAAGCCTCCAGAAATCCCACTGAATGATGCATCAAAGCTAATTGGCTCATTGGCCAGACTATGAGATTAATTTCTAGTATTTTGCTACAATAAATGACAACCAGTGGATCATGCAGAAAATAGGATCAGGCAGTGAATGAGAAGATGGCCTGCCTCTACTTGAATCTCAGAACTGCCCCCTCCCTACCCTATAGCTGTGTGGCTTTAGGTGGGTTGCTTAATTCTCTGTGCCTCAGTTTCTTTTCTTCCTTTTATTTTTAAAATTTATTTTATAAAGTAGTTCACAATATTTGATTACATTTAATATCCAAACACCAATCCCACCACCATTACACCTTCCCACTACCGTATTTTGGCTGTTTCCATCCCAAACTGCAATCCCTGTCCCAAAGCAGAACTGAAATAATATATTTTGCATTGTTTGTTATGAAAAACCACTGAAAATGCTACAAAAAATATCCTTAGAGGAGTGTGAAGATTGTTGTGTTTCACATATATTTACAGATATGTATACATATATACATATGTGTATATGTGTATGTGTAAAAAAATTTTCCCTCTAAGATTGGTTGCCTCCTACTTTGAACCCCATCAAATATGGTATGATACTCTTGGAGAATGGGTAAGGTGTGTCGTATGAGTGTCAAGTGTAGGATAACATTGGGTTTGTCCTTTTAGCCTTGCCGCAGGAAACTTAGTTTACCTTAAAGCAACGTCTTTTCTGTATGGACACAGGAAGACAGTTAATATTATGCCTTGTAACTTGGGAGCTGATTAACTCCAATAATATTTACTCCTGGGCATCTGTTGCCCTTAGTTCCTACCACCCCAAAAGCAGGGTCCGGATGGGACAGAATGGACCCAGGGGTCAAGCAGCTGCATTTGCCTTGTGGGTGAGGCTCAGCCGAGCGTGTGGAGAACTTCCGTGAGCATGGTGTGTGCCTCAGTTTCTTAATGCATAGAGAAGAGCTAATTCTCCCTGGGGTGGGGTGGCCTCATTTTTGGGACTCGGAAAGCTGGGTCCACTGCTGGCTCCTTCCATGCAGCCATCCTTTCAGTGACTCAGAAGGTGCCTTAGAGACGAGATGGCACTTAAGGTGTGTGGCTGTAGTGGAAATTGACCACAGTTAGGGGCTTAGAACAACACACACTTCACCATTTCTGTAGATCAGAAGGTGACCCAGTCCCTCGGTGAATCCTTTGCCCCCATCTGCCACAGAGACACAGACAAGCTCAGCCCCTGCTCCATCTTCAGAGTCACCACCACAGACCAGCCTTCGCTCCTCCTCTGCTTCTCTCCTGTTTCTCTGTTGCTTTGAAGACGGCTGGATGAATGCACCTGTGTCCCCCAGATAATCCAGGACGACGTCTCCATTGGAAGGCAGTTGAGTTGGCCCATCTGCAACCTCACTTCCCCTTTGCCTCAGAACCCGATACACTGTTTCTGGGGGTTGGGGCATAGCTATCCTGGGGAAAACCATCCCGTCTGCCCTGTGTTGTTGGGTGTCATCCCTGGTTCTCCAGACAACCTGGTTCCAGCTCAGGCAGCATAATGGGTGGCTCTAGCACCAGGTCACGAAGTACAAAGGTACAAGCCCCGTCTCAGAGGCAGCACCAGGTGAGCCCCTTGAGGGGTCATCCCCGCGAGGTACCCCTGCAGGAAGGAGTGATCGCTCCCCAGACTCCAAGTCCCATCACCTCCGCTCTGCTCCCTCCAGGCCTTTGTCACAAGCTCCTTGCACTCATGTTTCAATTTCTGTGGCTTCTTGCAGAAGGAAGGAGGAGCCAAGAGGAGAGGAGACAAGACCAGAGTCCTTAGGTGCCACCTGGCACCGGGCACCATGACCCCACTGAATCCTCTAGTCGCCTCAAGCTTTAAAGACCAATGAACAAGTCTCAGTCACCACCTGGCAGAGGCAGCCTAAGGCCCAGGCTTGCAGGTGTCATCTGTCGCCCTGCCTGGCCAGCCAGCCGCAGGCTGACAGGGAGGAATGGAGTCGGGGGG
Organism: Sorex araneus; assembly: GCF_027595985.1. Classification (NCBI taxonomy): domain Eukaryota; kingdom Metazoa; phylum Chordata; class Mammalia; order Eulipotyphla; family Soricidae; genus Sorex; species Sorex araneus. The sequence goes on along the minus strand of NC_073313.1, from coordinate 346,203,487 downwards.
GGGGGTGTCACCAGCCCCTCTGCCTGTGTTCCACTCCTGGCCCTCCCCTTGCCTGTTCCAAGCACCCTGCCCCTTACCCCCGCCCCCCAACATCCTGATGTCCTGTGTACCTCTCTTTGAAGGGGACAGGGCACTGTGGGGTTTCTCTTCTCTTCCTTGGACTGCTTTTGTGATCTTTGAATTCGTTTGAGAGAACTCACCGCGGCTCAAGGCGTCCCTTTGTTTCTCCATGGAGAACTTTGGTCCCCAAGGAAAGAGACTGGGGACTCAAGGTCCAAGTGACAGGGAACTCCTCTGGGAACCATGAAGTTGGGGGTGATGTACCTCGTCCCAGGGCGGCAAGGATGAAGCGGGGTGGGGGCTGGAGAGACAGTACAGTGAGGAGGGCGCCTGCCTTGCCCATAGCTGACCCAGGTTCAATCTCCAGTACCCCATACGGTCCCCCGAACCTAGCAGGAGCGACCCCTGAGCGATCAGGAGTAAGGACTCAACACTGCCAGGTGTGACCCAAAAAACCAAAAGGAAAAATAAATTAGAAACAGGATAAATCAGGGTGGCGTGCTGGTGCCTTGTGCAGCGTCTGTCTCTTAAAACACCCTAAACACGTCACAGCTAGAGAGGATTTGAGACTTCCGCCTTCGCTTGGCATTTGCCATACTCAGGATTACATTTTCAATGAGTGAGGCAGAAGCTCTTTCCCATTGAAATTTCCTCCATGGATTCCACTTCCAGCCTCTCTCCGAAGTTGAGATAAATATCACATCTATTTTTAGCTACGTTTCCCTCCAATTTCACATACTGAAAATTATTTAACTCCTTGAAGCCTCTGGAGTCTATTTTGAGCCCATGATGTTAGATGTAGATCGAAATGAAGTGCCTCATCCCAGCGCAATTAGTCCAACTTCATTTAATAAATAGGCTTTTATTTCCCCAGTGTCTGCTGTTGCTTATTTTAGTGCTTTTAGATTCTCACACGTACCAAGGGCCTATTAGAGGCCGTGAGCTTGATGCTCTGAGCCGTAGAAGGGCATCCTGTGAGCTGGTTGTGCCTCAGAGATGAATGACAGCTCATCCAGATAGCTAGTTCTCAGAGTACCTCACTACCTGCCAAGACAAAAGCTTATAGATCTATTTCTTTTGTCCTTAGGAAGTCGGATTATTGAAGAAATCAAACGCAGCTATGATTCATACCCTTTCCTTGTCTCCTGCCTTTTCTGCTGGGGTGACTGCTGAATTTTATCTTTCCCCTGATGATTTAAATTTTTTATTAGATGCTGTCTTGGTGATTGTCATTGTACACCATGAATGTTCTCTGGATCACTGTATCACTGTCATCCTGTTGCTCATCGATTTGCTCGAGCAGGCACCAGTAACGTCTCTATTGTGAGACTTGTTGTTACTGTTTTTGGCATATTGAATACATGGTAGCTTGCCAGGCTCTGCCGTGCGGCGAGATACTCTCAGTAGCTTGCTGGACTCTCTGAGAAGGGCGCACGAACCTGGGTCGGCTGCATGCAAGGCAAACACCCTACCCGCTGTGCTATTGCTCTAGTCCGTTCTCTGGGTCTAGCTTGGGTTTCTCATCCTTCCAATATCACCTCTGTGTTCTGCTAGGCTCTTGAGTGTATGTCCTTGTGTTGATCATACTTGTCATTTCTGATATTGAATTTCAGGATTCTATTTTGATCTAGATGATTTTAGAGCCATAGTTGGCTGTTATCAGGGCTTACTCCTCTCTCTGTGCCCAGGGATTCTTCCTGGCCGGGTTCTCAGGACCATATGGATTCCCAGGGATTTGAACCAGGGTTTACTGCATGCAAAGCAAGTTCCTTGTCCCTTGTAATAACTCTCTGGCCCACCTCCTACAACTTTATTCTTGATTATTCAGTTGATTTCTTTTCTTTTCATTTTTACTATGGGCTTAAACAGCCTGGGGTCCACCTCCTGTGATGCGGCAGTACTTGGCTGATCATTTAGGGCATAGATCAGTGGTTTGGTCCTGCTAAGGACCACCAGAGTCCCCCACCCAACACCACCTATTGGTTCTCAGAGGGCCCCAGGGCTACACCTGGCAGTGCTCAGGGGTAACTTTGGTGCTGGATATCTTTCTTTTTTGCTTTTTTTGGGTCACACCTGACAATGCACAGGGGTCACTCCTGGCTCTGCACTCAGGAATTACCCCTGGCAGTGCTCAGGAGACCATATGGGATGCTGGAAATTGAACCTGGGTCTGCCGCGTGCAAGGCAAATGCCCTACCTGCTGTGCTATCGCTCCAGACCCAAACCCAGGGTCTTGAGCATGCAAGACATGCCCTCTCAAACCCCCAGACTTGATTTCCTGGAATCTGTACTTGCACCTATGTCAGGAGCCCCCCAACTGATAACCATTGGCGATAGCAAGGAGAGTGAGGAATGCAAGAGGGGTGCATGGTGGCAGGTATGTGTTCTGAGTCATTTCTTAAAGTGGCTCAGGACAAGCAAGGCAATCTGGGGCCCCCAGGGTGCAGCCCTGCCACTCAGGGGAACCGCAGGAGGTGACTCTGTGCCCTCGGAGTTTCTGTGCCAGCGACACTTGGGTGCAGCTGCAGGCAAGGACCTCTGCGAAGTGTTCCTCTAAGTTCCCATCAACCCTTCAAATTTGAGTCCTTCATTTATTTTTTTTCCTTTTTTTTTTTGTGTCACACTCGGTGATGCAGAGGAGTTACTCCTGGCTCAAGCACTCAGGAATTACTCCTGTCGGTGCTCAGGGACCATATGGGATGCTGAGAATTGAACCCGGGTCGGCCGCGTGCAAGGCAAATGCCCTACCCGTTATGCTATCGCTCCAGCCCCACAAGTGTTTGACTTCTTAACACCAGTCATTCTAAGTGTTCACTGTGCGAAGCAGCTCGTATTCTCAGCAGCTGAGAGGTAGAGCTCAGACACAAGTACCGCCAGGTTTGAGGGGAAGTGCTAAGTTACCTAGCCTGAAACCTTTCCTGAATTGCTGGAAAGGAGCCATCACCGGCCTCACGTAAGACCCAGGTAGTGTGTATCCACATCCCCGCTCAGGCCTCTGCTCTGCTTCCCCACCAGCTCGGGAATCCGCCTTCTGTGCCTTTGTAAAGGATGGCAGTGACTATTTGGAGTGAGCTCAAGGCCAGTGTCTGGGTGTAAGTCTTCACTCCTCTCTGTCCCTCTCTTCATTTACACAGTCCATTAGTCAGTCACTCAGTTCTACCTCGAAAGATGCCTTTCTGGCCAGGAATATTGCCCCATAGTTGGAAACCTGTCCCATGAGCTGGGGGAGAAGGCAGTTGGGATAAAGGGATCACTGAGTCAATGATGGTTGGAGGGATTGATCAAGATGGGAGAGGTGTGCTGAAAGTAAATAAAGGACCAAACGTGATAGCCTCTCAGTATCTATATTGCAAACCATAATGCCCCAAAGTAGAGAGAGAGTATGGGGGAAATTGTCTGCCATAGAGGCAGGGGGAGGGTTAGAAAAGGGGGTGGGGGGAGATACTTGAGAGATTGGTGGTGGGGAATGTGCACTGGTAGAGGGATGGGTGTTTGATCATTGTATGACTGAAACTCAAACATGAAATCTTTGTAACTGTGTCTCATGGTGATTCAATAAAAAAAAAATTATACAGGAAAAAAAAAGAATGATGCCTTTTCTCCCTCTGGGCTACCATGACATAGGGGTCCTCTTGAACGAGGCCATTAATTAAGGACTACTATCATTCCTCTCCGTCTTTCTGCAAGAGTCTCTTTACTCTTCAGTTTCTGCAATATTCTCTCCCCGATCCATGTTGAATGGTACTGTGAGAATGATTGCTGCTCATTGTCCCCTTCCGCACCACAGCTCTCCTTTGTTTAACCCTCTGTCCTCTCTACTTTGTCTCTTGCCCTCTCCCCTCCCTCTACACCCTCCTCTTTTCTCCCTTTTAGCCCAACCCACCAGCCCTGCTATCTCAGGCACTCAGACTTTTCAGGGCCTTTTTTCTCCAAGCTGGGCTCACCAGGGAAGGGAGGTCTCTGAGGCTGGGGAGAACTCTGATTGTGTGAGTCATCGGGACCAGTGCTGGTGTGCCCTGCTCACATTTAGTCATGAAATTAATGAGCAAATCAACTGGGAACTGATTATTCCAAAAATAAATGATAGATTCAGCTCCTTTCTTTTGGAAGTAAGCCTTTGAAGTCCCACAACTTTCTCTTGATGAGCGTGAAATGAAAAGAGATATTTGCAATTTTAATTTTATATTCCTTTTATGTAAAAATACAAAAGAAGGAATAAGAAATATCAACAAGAGCAAAAGAAAGAGGAAAATGACAAAGAGGGGGAAGAGTGGTATTTGGCCATGTCATTTATAGACTCTTTGTAAAGATATGAATAATACAGAACAAATCACACGGTTCAGAAAAACAGAGCTGGTGCTTTTATTGTGACTGAAGACTGGGGTGGGGGTGGCAAGAGTCCAGAGGGAAAGGTCTTAATTGATGCAAGGATGAAAGTTCAGGAAGTTACTAGTCTGCAGTGAAACTAGGAAACCAAAAGTAACAGACTGTGTAAGAAGTAAAAGCTAATGCCAAGGGTCTCTGCTCTGGGGTCAATCTTATGGGCTTTGCAACAGGTATTCTGAGACCCCTTGGAGGAGGTGGGCTTCAGTTTCCCTCCCCACCCTGAGCAGAGATCCTGCGGTCAAAAACCTCTGGAGCCTAGCCACAGCCATGCTCAAGGCCCCTCTTCACACGTTTGGATGAGCCTCACGCATGAAGGAACTGGCAGAGGAACCCAGATGTGTGGGACCTTTAAGCTGCTCAGATCAGGACTGGGCCTCTTCTGCCCAGATTCCCCATTTTCCAGTAGCAGGGCGGTCACACCCAGAAACTGCCCCCCTGGCACCGTGTAATCCCACCAATGGCCAACATCCAGAGACTATAAAACCAAGCTCCTGACATTTTATAGCCTTGTTCTACCTCTGGGAGAACCTGGCAAACTACTGCAAGTTTTCTGCTCACATGGGAGAGCCTCACAAACTCCCTATGGCATATTCATATGCCAAAAACAGTAACAATGATGGGTCTCATTCCCCTAACCCTGAAAGAGCCTCCAATGCGGCACCACTGGAAAGGATGAGTAAAGAGAGGCTTCTAAAATCTCAGGGTTAGGACGAATGGAGATGTTACTGAGACCGCTCGAGAAATTCGATGATCAACAGGATGATGATGATGATGATGATGATGATGATGATGATGATGATGATGATGATGATGATGATACTGCCCTTCATTCTCATATCCTTTCCCTCTTCAGTGCTCCATAGAGACAGAAATGGTTCCTCTATTGAAAAGAAAACTGACGTCCCCAGTGGAAAGGTAGTGTAGGCTATATGGGAGAATATGTACAAGAGAAAAGAGATCCGGTGGACAGTGGACCAGCTGGACTCCCCACAAACCCAAGTCAGAGGCCTTGCAGGAGGAAGGATAGTCTTTGAAGAAACTGAATTCTGATTCCGCTGGATGTAAGAATCCCGGTAAATCAAAAGGAAAGAAGACTTCTCCCTCTCCCTCTCCAATAATTCACATATGCATGCATCCATCCTCAACCTCCTGCCAGAAAAGAGAACTCTTGCAACTATTTTAATAATGGTCACTGTCACTGTCACTGTCATCCTGTTGCTCATCGATTTGCTTGAGTGGGCACCAGTAACTGTCTCTCATTGTGAGACTTATTGTTACTGTTTTTGGCATATCCAATACGCCACGGGTAGCTTGCCAGGCTCTGCCGTGCGGGCGCGATACTCCTGGTAGCTTGCTGGGCTCTCCGAGAGGGGCAGAGGAATCGAACATGGGTCAGTCACATGAAAGGCGAATGCCCTACCACTGTGCTATCGCTCCAGCCCTCTAATAATGGTACAAGATAGATATGTATAGTTAGTAAGGCACAGGAAGTGTAAACAAAGCATAGGGAAATTAGGAGAGGGCCAGAGTGAGATTGTTACACAAAATTCATGCCTGCAAGTCCTAACCTGGACAGCCAGAGTCAGGCCACCACACCTCCCAGTGAGACCACAGAGCAGGAAGTTCAGTGAGGACAGAAAAATGCCTCTTCCCTTCTTGAGAGAAGGGCAGGTCCTGAGCTCAGCAACGCTGCACTTTTCCTCCAGACAAACTTCTGGAGGCCAAGATCCAAGACCCCAAAAACCAAGCTCTGCATTCAGGCCAGGTCACTCTCCCCTCAACTGACCATGAACAAGTGAGTTCCTGAGCCCCCTGGGCCTCCCCCTGTGCCTCTCCATCCCCAGATTCTGGAGCTTCTGAAGATGTGAAGGTGGAGGGGTGATTTGGTGAGGAACATGGGCTGAGGAGGAGGGGTGCGGTGAGCACCCCACACTCTAATTTGGTTCCAGCTAACCCTCCTGCAGTGCACCCCGGGGTGCGTGAACATGGAGACAGTGCTGAAGGCTGTCTGTCGACAAGAAGGCTTTCTGGCTTTGTTTTCTGTCTCTTGTTTGCTTTCAAATAACAGAACAAATCAACAGATGCATCGGGCAGATGACGCCTCCCTAGCATTTAGCTAAATACCAAGCCGTGTTTGGGAGCCCAGGAGTCCTTGGATTCGCAGGCGATTCTGAGAAATGTAGATCCTTGAACCCACCAGGCAGATCAGAGCTCTCTTTCCCCCACCAAGGGCCCCAGGAGGATCTGACTTTTGTCCCTGCACCCCGACTCCAGGCTCCTGACCCTGGCCACCCAACCATCCTTGGCTCCTTGGGGATTCTTCCCATGGACATTTGTCATCAGTCCCATACTCCCTCTTCCTGCCTTCAGCCCTGACAGCCATCCCTGGGAATCTCCTGTGCATATCACCACTGCCCACATTCTTCTCTGTCAGATCCTGCTGACTGCCAATGTGGTGCCTGCTGGGGTGAGGTCATGTTTCCATCAGTAGGCTGTGCCCCTCAGTCCTGAGAGTGGTGAGGGCTGGTACCATTCATGGATTTCCCAGCCAGAAATCTCAGGCTCCTGGACACTGCTCACCCTGGATCTCAGCCACTGGCCATACTGACAGCTGCTCTTGCTCTCCTGGATACTGTAGCATCCTTGGTCTGGTTGCTGTAGCATCCTAGTCTTTGATACTGTAGCATCCTGCCTGTGGATACTGTAGCATCCTGCCTCTGGCTGCCTCTTTCCCTTCAACCCTTTCCTCAATGACAGTGGGTATCATGCAGGGATCGTGTCGGGACAAAGGACAGAGGGAAGTCCCAGGTGAGAGTTCTATCTTCCTTGGGAGAGATGCAGAGATACTGTGAGGTGGCCATACGAAAGTTCTTCCCCATTCCCCAGTTCTTCTTGCATTTCTTCTTCAATAAAGCCTGGAAAGCAAGATACTTAATACTTCCAGACACTTTTTTTTTCTCCTCAGAGCTGGCCATTGACCCTGTTGTGACCAATAAGACAAAAGTAGAAATCTACTGGAGAAGGTTTTCGCTGTAGACTTAGGAAAAAAGAAACAGATTTGAAGGCGGAAGGAATTTTGCATTCTGCCTGATGGGAAAGTGTACGTGATCTCTGGAGGTACAGCAGCCACCTTGTAGAAGGGCAAAACCCCCACTTTCATGATGGTGGGGTAGAAAGACTGAAAACTGGTCCTGAGGACTTGGTAGAATAACCACACTAACCCTGGACAGCTTCAAGTTACACAAGAAAGGCTGCCCTTAGTCACCAGCCGTGTGGGTCATGCTGTCTCTCCTCTGGACTCCCACTGTTTTCCCTCCTGGTACTGGAGAACGTGATTACTCAGAAAAGGCGGATTCCTCTCTGTCTCTCAGTCTTTACCTTTCTCTTTCCTTTCCCCTTCTCTCTGCAGACTGCCTGACTTATTCAACCTTTCTGCTATTTTAAGAATTTTCGGGAATTGGGGGATGGGTGTTATGCCTGCAGGTGACTGAACTGTAGGCTGTAACGTCCCCGTAGGTGAGTCAACTCCTCTTGGAAATCGATTCCTGACTCCCCAACCCCCACATCCCATCAGCACTAGCACTGGTTGATTCTACCCCTTCCCCACCCCCTGCACCCCCTCTCCTGCTGGTGTGGCCCTGAAGTCTTCCAGGTCCCCCATCAAGCTGTACCCATTTTCTAATCCGACCCAAGTTCCTGCCACCTTCCTTCCCTCCCACCCCCTAGGCTCTCCTGCCTGGTCATCAGCTCTGAGCCTTCACAACGGGTTATCTGCCGGCCAGGCCCAGTGTGCTCTGTGGCCAGATCCTGATCTAGGAAGGGAGCTGACAGCTCTTTAGATTGTTGAGCTAGGAGTCATGAATATTCAAAAACAGGCTCTTTACATAAGCATTCCAGCAATACCAGATGTGATCCCCAAGCCACTTCCTCTAAAAAGAGCTCAGTCTGTCTAGCACTCTCCAGTGGTCAGACAGTGACCCCTTAATGACTCACAGAATCCCTACCGGGTCTCAGCCAACACTTACAATGAATTCCGATAGGTAGAAAAGGTGAGACAGTACTGGAAGGATAAATATTGGTTTGGGAAACTTTTAATTCTGTGAGTTATACATGTACTGGCTTGCAACATAAATATGTAGTTATTTCTGTGGGTCCCTTGGTATTTCGTGAAGTACCCCCAATTCTAAAGATTTAAAGAGAAAAAAGATGGGTGTGGTGGGCATGCTTTCTCTAGGTTGGGGATTTTTACCAGGTGAGGTGATTCTGTCCAAAAATGACAGCTGCCTCCCAACCCCAATTCACAAGGTCTAATTCCCTCATGTGGCAATGAATAAAATTTCTTATTTGAAAAGACTAAGGCTTAGAGTCTCGAGCCTCCTCTCCTCCTTCTCCACTAACTCATCCTCTCTCTCTCCTGTCAGCCACTTCTCTTGGTTTTGGATGTCAGGGGTTATCTCTTGGAAGAAAAAAGTCTTACTTTCTAACAAGTTTCCTAACAACTGGGTCTAAAATAAAAGGGCTTCTTCTCTGCGGGTCTTCTCAGCCGTGCTAAGAATGTGTAACATAGAATTCTACACCCCAGAGCATCTTAAACATCTCCCACCGAGAAATGCAACCAGCTGAACCTTGCCAGCAACTCCTTGGATTCAAGATGTAGTTGACTCTGAATTAGTTGGGGGTCATTGTGCCGCCAAAACCTTTTACAGGCACCAATTTTTATTTTTGCAAATCCCACATTCAGTGACATCATCCTAGATGTTGGTGACATTGACTACAGTTCCTTAGCTGGGAAACACTATGGACAGACAATATGCACGAGATAAAGCCAAACTTTGAGGTTCTTCCAATGTGAGGAAAGTGTTGACTGGACCCTAGAAGGAAGCAGACAGAGAACTCAATTCCATGCTTCCCTCCTACCCTGCTCCTGCCTTCCTTCAGCCGACACTGGCCCAGGGCGATGCTGACCAGAGAGGACCCTCTCACACAGAGGTTCTGCATGCACAGGGAGAGTCCGGCAGGCTGAGAGTCCAGGACAATGCTGCTGAGTGAGGCTGGTGCCTGTGTGGGACTTGCACATAGACACAAGGGTCAAGTGGTACCCACACAGGTCGGGGAGAGCACCCTAGAAGGAGGAGAGGCAGGAACAGGGTAAGGGCATTGCCCCTCTGCGAGAAGCTGTTGAAGATTCTCCATGAGCCAGTAGGGAGAGAAAGTCAGCACAGAGAGGCTAGTTACTGGACACTGATTGGTGTGGAGGGACTGCCAGGCTCTGGCCTCCAGCCCAGGGAACCACCCGCCCTGGGGTAATTAGGCATCTCAGCCCACAGGGGCACAAACCACGGCAGGACGACGGTGAGTACCAAGCCTGTCTGGCCTTTATGGGTTTCTAGGGTTCTCCAGCCACTGCCTGGGCCCCCTGGTCAGGGTTACAGAAAGCCTGAGGGCCATCTTGTCTCACTGACCACATGTACACTTATGGCCTCCTCACAAGAGCCCCCAAAACCACGGCCTGGCAGGGGTAGAGCCGTGTGGACGGGCCAAGCCCAGGACAGCAGTTAGGAGGGATCTCACCCTTCAAAGGGGGCTTCTAGGTTGCAGGCACAGAGATCCCACATACTTCCGGTCTCAGAGCGCAGTTCAGAAAGGCAGAGGGTAGAAGAGGCTCCTGGCTTCTTCCCCAGAGACCCTCAGGAGAGTGGCAGGCTGCCCCCACCTCCTGCACCCCATTCCTAGACGCTCAGTGTTGGGAGGGTCCCTGGGGAGACCTTCTGTCTGGCTCCTGTCTTGGAGAAGAAAACATCAAAGCCACCAGATGGTGCGGAACTTGGCACAAGGCTCTGTGGGGAGCCGGAGGGGGCCTGGGAGGGGAGGGGGCTGGGAGCTGGGAGCTGGCCTCTGAGTGCCAGGCCAGGGACATCAAACAGGGGTTAAGGCATACAATTCGGTGAGCCTGACCTGGGTTCCACCCCCGACACTCCCCAGTGTTCTCATCACCTATTCACTGGGCATGGTCCTGGCACCCCTGAGCATCCTCTGGGTAGCCCTAGAGGTCCTTGGCACCACCGGGCCTCGAGACTCTCTGCCCTGGCTGAGCCCCCACTGTGGGTGCAGAGGGCAGGCACTGCAACCTGCTTTCACTCATGCTCTCTCCCCTCCTTTTTGTTGTTTTTGTATCACACTGGCAGTGATCAGGGACTATTTCTGCACTGGGGTGTGGATGGGGCTTACTCCCAGCAGTGCTCGGGGGACCATGTGGTACTGGAATCAAACCCGGGTCACTAACATGCCAAGCCTTTAGCTCTCTGCACCCTCTCCCCGGCCCCAACCCTGGCCCCAACTCTAAGAGGACTCCTGTGGGGTCAACACTGGCTTCAGGGAACCTCCCGAAATCCCCAAGACTGTGCGGTGTTCTGGGTTTGGTCAGAAAGCATCCCACTTCAAAGATGAGAGACAGATCCTGGAGTTTGGTCCTTTAAGGGGTGGCAGAGCACGGTGAAAGCACCATGTCAGTTACACCCAATTCCTGGGTCCCTGCACCCGAAGCCACTGAGAGAGGAAAATCAGGCTCTAGATGTGTTTTCCACATTATTTTACTCAGCTCGGGCCTTGGCTTAGAAAGCCACCTCAGGCCAGTGAGAGAGCGAGTCGCAGGCTTATCATGCGCTGGGAAAGCAGCCTGGGAAAGTCACCCTCCAGGGAGGAGCGGGAGGGAGGATGCAGAGCTCCTGGGTTACCAGCATCCCACAGCGGCCCCAAAGGCCCATGGCCCACTAGCAGGCTCTTGATCCGGCCCAGTTTCCACACCCTCAGGAGGCTGATGGGGAGACCCAAGTCATTGTCTATCCAGTCCAGACAGACGGGTACTGCCGACCCCGGCCCTGGTTCTGGGAAAGTCTGCTTCTTCCCTGCTAGCGGGTCTGTCGGGGACACAGGGACAACCAGAATAGGGCCCCTCTGCCCCTCCACCTCAATACTGCTGATGCAGGCAGGACTCTGACCTGGCTGTTCCCTTTGAGCTGCAGTGCTGGAAAAAACTCAAGCTCTCATGTGTGACCAGCTGCATGGACTTGAGTGCTCCCCGAGTCTCCTTTTTTTATTCTCACCTCAAATGGGGTTGATATGCAGGAGAAGAGAAAGAAAGCACCTTCTCACCCTGAATCAAGAAATCAGTTCACGCTCTTAGTTCTGAGAGCCAGCTGCACGCTCAGAGGCCTGAGGCTATTAACACACTCACTTATCCTGGCATGGGGGAGTGTGAGTATATGTGTGTGTATGTGTGTTATGTCTATGTGTTAGGTCTATGTGTGTGTATGTGTTATGTATAGGCATATGTATGTGTGTCACTGGTGTATGTGTGTGTGGGAGGGGGAAGAGGGATGACAGTATTTATCAGGCACCTCGCTGCCAGGACACAGAGGGACAGACACTAATGTCTCTACAAAACCCTACCCGAGAAGATGGCAGAAGCCCCATTTCCTGGGACCCGGGACCCATTCTGCGTGGAAGGAAGCTTTGTCTTTGTCCTCCGGGCTCTGTGCCACCATCTCCTTCATCCAGCCTGGCCTCCCTGCCCCATGCTTACCTGGTCATCTGCTGCCCGCCCCTGCCTATTTCATCCTCAGCCTCCCCGGTACCCTGTACCACACCCCGTGTGTGTGAACAGAGCGGACACCATCCTGGCTGACCTCAGCGCTACTCTGTGCTTCTACACGACCGACAGAGTCTAGGTTGGTCCCAGTACCTGGGCTGAGTCTGGGGAGGTATCAGGAACAAAGCATTTTCCTGGGGAGGAAAAGAAAAGCATCCTGGGGCATTGCAAAACCGGACAACTCTTTGACTATTTGCCTAAATTAAGACTTTCTTTAATTAAAACATACATACAAACAAACAAAAAAACCGGACGGTGGGGGTGGTAGAGTTAGTCTCCACGAACCGTATAAGTCTTCCTTACACTGCACCAAGAAGCTTAACCTGGTTTATTTATTTTTCTTTTCTTTTTTTTTTTGCTTTTGGGGTCACACCCAGCGGTGCACAGGGGTTACTCCTGGCTCTGTGCTCAGGAATTACTCCTAGCAGTGCTCAGGGGACTATATGGGATGCTGAGAATCGAACCCGGGTAGGCCGTGTGCAAGGCAAATGCCCTACCCAGTGTGCTATCACTCCTCCAGCCCCTCTTTTTTTTTTTGGCATGTGCTCATGAGCCATTAATTGTTGTGCTGAGAAGCTGACATGAGCAGCCTCCCGCTGGGGAGGGAAGGCGGAGGGGAGCCAGGGAGCTGAGAGCCGCTTCTCTGGGGATGAGTTTAGTCTGTCAGCTCTGACCTTTCCATCCCAATGCGAAGCCTCTTCAACAAAAGCCATGCCATTTAACAAGGCGGCACAGCCAGCCCACGGCTTCATTTTCTAGGCCGACCACTTTTTCACATCTTTCTTCCTTCCCAGCTGCCGCTAAAAAAGTCGTTTGGCATTTCTGCAGCTCTCTGAAAAAACACGGGGGTGATGGGAGGCTGGAGATGAAAGTAGCCACACCCCGCCCGCCCGTCTGCCTGGAGGTCCCCACCGCTCCGTACCCAGTGCTCGCAGCTCTAGGGTGCTTTGAGAACCCAGGAGGACCACAGGTGTCGGGAAGCGGTGAGACAGGTGGAAAGCCAGTTCAGCACGCCTATTTTTAGTCCCCATCCTATTTAAGTGCAAGTGATAACTTCAAGGTAACTGGCAAGAGAAAATGAATCTGTTTGCACAGTAATTGTTTTGCCCAAAAAAGGAATGAACAACCTCCAGGTATTCCCATGGCTGCACATGTAGGGAAAATCAGAAGAGGTGAGTGAGAGAGCGTGGGGGTGCGGGAGCGGAAGGAGGGTGCCTGGAGAGAAGCTGGTGGGGTCAGCAACCCTGACAAGGAGCAGTGAGGGGATCTGGGATGGACTTGGGGCCGGTCCTAGGTCAGATGCCTGCACCCTTTTTCTACCGTCGTGGCTCTTGGCGTCCAAGATCCTCCCATGGGTCAGTGCTGGAGTCACCACCAAAGTGATGTCCATAGCCAGCAAATCCTGGGAGCCAGGGTCCACTCTGACCACTGTCTCTAGCTGCTCCTCACTCCCAGCGTGGCCACCTGACCTCTTTGGGAGGCCAAACTTGTTTCTGTACTCTCCGTCCCCCTCTTCAGTTCTTTTCAAATAGTGTCACCCCCCCAAGGGGTCCAGGGACCTTGCAGTGCTTAAGGACCGCTCAAGCTCATGCAGCAGTGCTGGGGATTGGACTCAGGGCCTCAAGACATGCTTGGCAGGTGTGTGACCACTTGGGTCCCCTTCTTTCGATCCTTTCCTCCTCACTTGGGTCCCCTTCTTTCGATCCTTTCCTCCTCCCTGGGGCAGGCTCCAGGAAACATGATTTAACTATGTTCTGGCCATGACTCTCAACTCCCATCCCCCCCTGGGTCAATGCAAATGACACCCTGCTACCCAAGGCTGGTATCCCTCCTGGTGGCACTCTGGACCCAGTGCTCATCGTTCCTCCCAGACCAAGGACAATCAGAGCAGAACCTGGTCTTCCCCAGCCTGGCCCACTGCCAGGCCCAGAGTAGAGACCCAAAGAATGCTCAGAAGGAGACTTTTTCTGTTCAGTGGACCCTGTTTTCAGCTCACCAGTCTCTGACAGTGTTTGCAGACTGATGTAAGTGACGTGGGTGATGGTCCAGGTTGTTGATTCCATTCACTGGGAGTCCATCAAGGAAGAAAGCAGTAAAGGGTGACCGTGAACATCATAGGCATGATGCTTCTGTGGGACCTGAGCGTCTAGAACTCAAACCTCCCTGTTTCTGGGTGGTTGAGGGAAGCGGAGGGTGGAAGAGGGAAAGGGAGGCACACGGGGCTGAGGTGGAAGGACTACAGGTGCACGCTGAAGTGCAAGCAGGAACTCCACAGGGAGATGGACCCCCATCTTCTTGGTTCTTCTTTGTGATGTCCGTGAGCCAGCTCCCATCCCTCCTGGTAGTTGCAATGTGGGAATCAGGAGATCTGGGTCAGTGTGGAGGCCCCTCTTGGCTCTGACACTCCCTGTCAAAGTCCTGTCTCAGCTGAGGTATGCGCACAGCATTTTCCCAGGAATTAGCATGTGCTCAGGACCCCACAGCTCTCCCTGACCTTCCTTTCCGAGCCAGAGTGTGCCAGGATCAGGTGGGGAGCTGAGTAAAGAGGAATTTGAGCATCAGCGCATACCCTGGTGCGGAGCGAGGGTGCATGAGGGCTGTATGTGGAGAGCAGAGCTCTGGAGACGTGAGGTTGAGGAGTATCAGATGCATCTAAGTTTGGGATTTGGGATTTTCCTGTCTGTCAGGAAGAGATAGTTCCTTCATCCTTACTCATATATATAAAACATATATATATGCATATATATATATATGTCGCATTGTCATCCTGTTGTTCATCCATTTGCTTGAGCAGGCACCAGTAATGTCTCCATTGTGAGACTTGTTCCTGTTTTGGGCATATCAAATATGCCACGGGTAGCTTGCCAGGCTCTGCTGTGTGGGTGGGATACTCTCGGTAGCTTGCTGGGCTCTCTGAGAGGGACAGAGGAATCGAACCTGGGTCGGGTATAAAGCAAATGCCCTACCCACTGCGCTACAGCACAGCAGAGCCTGACAAGCAACCCATGGCATATTCGATATGCCAAAAACAGTAACAACAAGTCTCACAATGGAGATATTACTGGTGCCTGCTCGAGCAAATCGATGAACAACAGGATGAGAGTGCTACAGTGCAGTGCATATATATATATATGTATATTACTGTCACTGTCACTGTCATCTCATTGCTCATAGATTTGCTCGAGCGGGCACCAGTAACGTCTCCATTGTGAGACTTGTTGTTACTGTTTTTGGCATATCAAATACACCACAGGTAGCTTGCCAGGTTCTGCCATGCGGGCAGGATACTCTCGGTAGCTTGCCGGGCTCTATATGTATATATGTAAAGAGGCATAATAATCATGAAAATTGTGATAATGGTGCTAGAGGCATTGTGAGAATTGGCTGCAATAGAGCAGGAACGTGTCTAGAACATGGCAGGCAAGCAGCGAGTCTCTGGGACTTGTGAGGAGGAAGACGATGACAATGGTTCCCATTTTCCTTTCTGCCATCTCCAAAAGTTGTGAGAAAAGTCTCTAAGGAGTTCTCAGTTCCCAGCTGTCATCTGGACAGTTACTTCCATTGCATTTGCTTTCAACAGAATTGAATTAAAACACATTTATTTCCCATTCTTGTATCATAGCTCTTCCTTTGCAAAAATTTCAGGCGATTCAGTGCAGCTTTGGCAGAATATCATATTATAAAGAATATGTTTTAAAAATCATTATTTGAAAATGATGGAAAATTTGCAGGTAATGGCATTCAGCTCAGATTCATCTTCCAAATGGGATTCCATTCTAGCTGAACAGATTTGGACAGTGTGGGGGAGGGGTGGGCAGAAAAATCTGAAAGACAGGGCTTAAAAAATACACATTCACATGTTGGGGCAGTTGATAACCCCTTTCCTTTCTTATTAAGAAAAATAATGAATTTAAAATAGTAATAGGCCTCTTTTGTAAGGAAAGTTCTCCAGTCATTGGAAAAGCAGATTCTGCTTCCCAGTGACCTGCAGTTCGAAGTCATGAGAAGAACAAAAAGCCTCACATTTTCAAAAGATAAATGATGGAGTTCATTACAAAAGCCTTGACTATTTCAGGGAAGAGCTGTCATTTGTGAACATCATCATAAAGGAACTGAGGAATTTTCTGCAAGTTGCAGAAATACTTTAGGTAACATAGAATATTTTCAAGAATTTCCTTCATCCTTAAATTGGGGTCACAGATGCCTAAATGGATAACTTAAGTTAAAAAAAAACCCTGGGGTTATCAGGGTAGACCTGTCCATGCCAGCCAGCATGGACTAGATCTGTGCCTGCATGTTTGAGAATCCCACAGCGCGCAATGAGAGCCCCTTCCATGCCACCAGGCTGCCCGGCTAAGCTGCATCTGACTCACAGGCAGGGCTATCCAGTGAACCCACCCTGAGGGAGGTCCCTGAGACCCGAGGTGACACTGCTTTCAGGCTCTTGCTAAGAAAGGTGAGCTCTGGGCTCTGGGCTGGTCCCATCTTACTGATGTGGTCAAGAATCAGGCCCAAACCCACATGTAGTCCTGAGGTTGGTCATCTCTTCATTTTACAAATACTTACGTGCACTCACTTATCATATGTTTAGGTTAGTAACAAAACTCACATTCTTTTTTTGGGGGGGCTCACACCCAGCGATGCCCAGGGGTTACTCCTGGCTCATGCACTCAGGAATTACTCCTGGCGGTGCTTGGGTGACCATATGGAATACTGGAAATCGAACTCGGGTCTGACCTGTGCAAGGTAAATGCCCTACCCACTGTGCTATCTCTCCAGCCCAAAACTCACATTCTTAGGAGCATAGTGTTTTGGGGTTTTTATAGGTAACGCCCAGTGATGTTCAGGTCTTCCTCCTGACTCTGTGCTCAGTGGTCAATCACTCCTGGTGGATCCCAGGGGACCCTATGTGGTTTGGGGATCAAACTTACGTAGATCATGTGCAAGGAAAACACCCTATCTGCTGTGTACTATCACTCTGGTCCTGGGTGCATACTGTTCTGAGGATTTGTTTTTGCTTAATATCCATCTCTAAGAGGATATTAGCACCTTTTTCAGAGTATAACCACCTCTTTCAGAACCATTTTAAAGGACTTTATGGCATAGCACTGGTGTGGACACAACTTTTGGTTTTGAAGCAGTAAATATTTTTACTAGTAAATACATATAAATGAATTAATTTTATTTCATTTAATTCACTTTGGGGCCCCACCTGGCCATGCTCAGGGCCTAGTTCTGGTTTAGGGTCACTCCTGGTGGTGAATGCAAATAAATTTAATGCTCTAATATAGATTAACAATCAATGCATTATTGTTATTTATCACAATAGTATTAAAGTAATAACATAATAATACACAATACTGAATATTTACTTGGTACATACTATGTGCCATTAAATGTGATGCTTTATATGAAATGTTTCTTTTCAGGGGTGGGTTGTGCAACGTCTGGAAGTGGTCAGGGCTTACTACTGGCTCTGTGCTCAGGGATTACACCTTTCAGGGTTCAGGGAATTATCTGGGGTGCTGAGGCTCAAACCCAGTTAGGCATGTGGAGGCAAGTGTCTTAGCTCATGTCCTATCTCTTTGGCACAAAATACATTAATTAGGCACATTGGCCCTTTTTATCTCCAAGGCCCCTATGCAGTATTGGAAGGTCCAGGAAAGGACCCTGAATAGGAGAACCTCCTCTTGCCCCACTTCCAGAATAAGACTGTTTCCAGGGTTTCCCAGAAGTGTGTAACTGTATTAGCAATGCTTTTATCCATCATATCTCACAGAAACACACGCAGGACTCTTGCAGTAAATCCGTAGGCTCTGGAGTGGCTTGACTGCCCCAAACACATTGTGTTAATATTAACTTATTCCTAGATCTAGTCACTTATTCCCACAAAAGCTCACCAAAGGAGTCGTGGTAGTCAGGAATTATAGAACCTTGAATTATAGCTGGAGGAGAGACAGGGCCAGTGATATTGAAAGTCTTTCTGGAACCTCACAGTAAACTCCAAACAACTGGTTAGGAAAAACAACCTTGACTGGGTTAGTGGGGACCGAGGCGAACCAGTGATGGATTAGACTCACCCTCAGAGTGTAACAGATGCAATGGGGAAGCAGCATCGATCCCTACCAAGCTTGTGAGTGAGGATAGCAGCCTGGAAGACTTGACTAGTTCTTTTTAATTTTTTTAGGTTTGGCCACACCTGACAATATAGTTTCATGGATCAGCAAAAGCTCAAGATCTTCATAGCCTTAAGGCCAACTTTGCAAGAAGCACTAAAGGGGTTTCTTTAAGACAAGACAGATGTCACCAACGCATAACTTCTGCAGAATGATGCCAAAACATCTCACTTAATTGTCTCAAAATCCTGTTAGGAATCTTCTGTTATAAACATTCTGTTCAAACCTTAACATTCAGTCTGGAATCTCAGAATTTCCCATGCACCGGGAAAACTTATATTCTTTGGGGGTGGGGTGAGGGTGGGGGTTGAGCCCCACACCTGGTGTGGCTTGAGGGATACCGCCAGTGGACAGGCCAGCCCTGGAAGCCAAGCCCTTGGCCCTCTCACTGTGTCTTTGACTGCTACCCCCGAGTCTTCAAATTCTTTCAATCTGAGTGTTGGAAGTAGGAGAGAGGTGATAAATGCACATTAGCTTAATGTTTGGGGTTGGAATATAGCATAGTAGGTAGGGAACCAGACCAGGGTTTGATTCTGGGACTACCTGGTCCCCCACGCACTACTGCATGCAGCTCTGGTGACTGCCGCACCATTAAAGGCCCAGGAGCCCCTCACACCGTGGGGCTTGAGCCGCACCCTCAGGCTCCACAGAATCCCCCAGGGGGTCGCCAGGCCTCCTGAACACTGCTTGGGAACCCCTCCAACGAATTATAAATCTACATGAGAATAAACGTGCAAGTTTCAAGGAGTGCCTATTATGTATTCTGAGGCTCATAAAAGACATTTGTGCAGCGGCCCCATGCCTGCCCAGGAGGGGAAAGGTATTTCTCTCTCCCTCCCTCTCTCTCTCTCTCTCTCTCTCTCTCTCTCTCTCTCTCTCTCTCTCTCTCTCTCTCTCGCCTTTTTCCTTGCCGGGGGTGAAGGGCGCGGCAACCGCCATATTATGAGGACCACAGATGAGAGTTACAAGCTTGCAATGATCCAATATCTGGAAGAAATTTCCCTGAATGTAATTGCTAAAATACAGAAATCCAAAACCAAGACCACATATCTCTTCATAACAGGTCTGACTCTAGTGGGGAACTCCCAACAATAATCCTGAGGTTTTTGTTGAAATATTGAATGTAACCAAAGTAAAGAGAAAGTAAAGTGAAATTTATGAGTTCAGGGCGGGGGGGCCCGGGATGGGAGGTATACTAGGATTTTGGTGTTTTTTTTTTTTTTGGGTGGTGGAATATGGGCACTGGTGAAGGGATGGGTTGTTTCAGCATTGTATAACTGAGACTTAAACCTGAAAGCATTGTAATTTTCCACATGGTGATTCAATAAAATAAAAAAAAAATTTTAATTAAAAAAAAAGACATTTGCCTAGTTTTCGTTTTATCTTAATTATATGTGTAGAGCTCATGTTTTGTTTGAGAATTTAAAGCAATATTTACTGAATTCCATCTCTGAAAACTAAGAGCTCTTTTCTCCCCTCATAATCTCTACTTTTCCCCCCTCTACTTCTCCCTGTAATTTAAAACTTTTCTTTGGCTACTGAAGAACTTAATGGTTGCCTACATAAGTTTAAGTAAGACATGTAAGCCTTATGCAGTGGTCCATCAGTGACAGGAAGCATCTCTCCTCCCCACTGTGGCTGACAGCCTCCTGGTCCCTGTGTCTGGCTTTGTCTCTTCTCTCTGCTCCCGCACCCCACTCTTAGCTGCACCATGGCCTGCTAGTTTTTGCATCAGCCTTGGCATCTATGTTGTACTTCGTCCCTCTTTTATTGATTTATTGTGAGTGTGTTATAGATCTGCAAAGAAATAGCACAGATGCTCTATGCAGCCCTCGGTGTGTGTAGCGGGTTCGCCACGCCCACTCCCAAAGCCCAGCACTATCCAACAGACCTCTCAACGCATTCTTCCATCCACCCCTTCCCCTTCCATCTGGAACCACCAAATTTCTATGGGCCTAGAAGTTCATTTCGTTGTGTTTTACTAGTTTATTTACTCAAGCTGTTAATACTCCACATGTGAGTGAAACCCTCTGGCCAAATACTTGTTGGATTATAGTTCTAAACATTTTAGGTTTAATTTTGGATTCTCCTTGCTCCTCCCACAGGGAGTGTAGGCTTATTGAGTTGCTCCCACCACAGTGCTCCCAAGACACCCAATTCCATCAGGCACTCCCAATCCTCTGTGTTTACCTTTAACCTCTCCCTTGTGTTCTTTTCTCCTATCTGTTAATCACTCATATCACCAAATCAGACCCTGGAATTTGTAAAGTCAAATTCTTCTGAGGGCTCTGAATTTTGTGTATGTAAGTGAAATATTGCTTTTCTCTTTCCTTTATGTCCTTTGCATAGTGCATTTATTTTAGTGCAATTTCCTTTTTGTATAGACACAGGAAGATAGTTAATGTTATGCTTTTGTAACATTAACATGAGAGTTAATTGACTCCAAATAATATTTTCTCCTGGACATTTGTCATATTTACTTGACTTAAGAATCAGTTGCCCTTAGTTCCTAACACCAGGGCCAGAGCAATAGTACAGTGGGGAGGACATTTGCCTTGCATGCAGCTGGCCTGGGTTTGATCTCTGGCATCCCATATGGTCCCCCAAGCACTACCAGGAGTGATTCCTGAGACAGAACCAGGAGCATTGCTGATTGCTGGGTATGGCCCAAAATATAAAAAAGGCATTTGTCTTCATTCCTAACACCCCAAGAAGGTGTGGGGGGGAGGCGTGGGGGGTGTTGGCAAGGGATTGAGTGGACCCAGGCAAGACGTAAGCTATCCTGGCATTGAAAAAAAAACAGTCAAAGCTCCATAAGAAGTATAATAAGTTAAGAGCACGGTCATGAAGCAAACTCTGTCATGACCCAAAATGTAACTGAGTAAGGACCCTGCTGGCATTAGGAAAGACTAACCTGGCCTGAGGACTGTAGTCTGGAATATATAGCAAGATGTCTCCAGGAAGAGCTACCCTTTAAGCTTAAAATATTTCTTACCATGTCCATACAAAATGATTAGAAATATTAAGAATTAAACTTAAGATGACTGTTTAAGTGGATTACTAGTTAAGGAAAGGAGAAAGCAATATGCCCTTAGACGGAATTCTGCCCTTAGGCAGATCGCCTAGCAGGAATCTAGAGTGTTGAGCGTTTAGATGAGATTTTGTCCTTGAGTATCCTTAAGAGAGCTTCCCCTGAAAGAAGGGCTTTATACCTGTTCATTGTGTATAATGTTCAACCACACCTATGTGTAATTGCTACACTCCCACTGCCACCCTTCATGATTTCTCTATACTAATGCTGTGAGACTTGAATAAAGGACCACTGATTACCAACCAGCCTGTGGCCCACATTCCTTTGTCCACTGTTGGCCAGGTGGGGTACAATAACCAGCCTAGAACGCACCAAGAGAGCCCTCAGGTCACCGCAGACAGGCTGGTGACACCCAGGAGCAGCGACAGCCCATTGTCTTTCTTATTTTCGCATGAGCAACTCAAGTTCCATCCTTCATGTCCCAAATGCCACGATTTCTTCACTATTTCCCAGGAGAGTATATTTTGTCCAGTGTACAGACCACGGCTACTTTATCCAGCCATCTGCTGATGGGTTACTAGGTTAGTTCCAGGTTTTGTCCATTGTGAGTAAATCTTCTATGACTATAAGTGTGAAAATACCTTCTTGCTTCGGTGAACTTCTATTTAAAGTCCTCTGATGTTGGGGACTGCTCAGGACCCTGAACAAAAGAGGATCCCGAAACCTTTACCCTGGACAAACCGGAAAATTCCATTACCAGCTTTGCTTGACCTGAGGCACAGGTGCCCTTGTGACAAAGGAAATAGCCAAACTCAAGAGGTAAAAGTAGCCCAGGGCAGTTAACTAAGAGACGCCATTAAGCCCCCCATTAAGTAGAATACCTTCCTCTACCTTGTGCATTCCTCCTGCCAGATGCTCCTGCCAGATAGACCCTTGCCTTCCCCTCCCCACTATTTCTCAATCTACTCTTGAAGAATGTTGTAAGCCCACCTAATACACCCCGAACCTTTCCTTATTTGGTCTGAGAAGACACTTCCCTGATGATTGACAACTTATGTACCAACCCCCTGCTAAGAAAAGTATAAAGCCAGCGTGGCAGTTAATAAAATTGCCCTTGATCAGCATGTGTTGTCTTGGGCCCCCTATTTATTATCCTCACTAGTTTTATTTCAGGTCAGAACCGCTCACAGAACCCACCCAATTAGGAGCGCTTTCCACTGTTGTCTCTCCGCGGGCCGGAGAGATCTCCAGGGGAACGCGCACTCTGAGATATTCCTACATGCTTAATGTTGGAATCAAATAAGCAACATTCATAATATGAGTATGCAAAGAATATTCAATGTTCAACCAGCTAACAGAGGAGGAAATATAATCTGTCACTAATTCTTTGATGTAGAAAAGGGAATACTTAAAATGAATTTTCTTTTCTTGTGTTCTTTCAACTGCTCAGAATTGGTTTTTTAACCAATGCTCTCTCTTGCAAGAAGAGTGCCATCCCAATGTTACTGCCTTTCTTTTTATTTATTTACTTTTTAAATTTTATTATTTTTTTAAATTAGTGAGTCACCGTGAGGGTACAGTTACAAATTTACCCATCTTCATGCTTGTTTTTCCCTCATACAATGTTCGAGAACCCATCCCTCCACCAGTGTCCATTCTCCACCACCAATGAACCCAGTATCCCTCCCACCCTCCAATCCCATCCCCCCACCCTGCCCCACTTCTGTGGCAGGGTATTCCCTTTTGATCTCTCGCTCCTTTTGGGTGTTGTGGTTTGCAATACGGGTATTGAGTGGCTGTCGTGTTCAATCTCTAGTTTACTTTCAGCACGCATCTCCCTTCCCTCACGGGATTTCCAACCACATTTTACTAGGTGTCCCCTTCTCTATCTGGGCTGCCTTTCCCCCAGCATGTGAGGCCAGCTTCCAAGCCATGAAGCCAACATCCTGGTATTATATACTACTATTCTTGGGTGTTAGTCTCCTACTCGTTATTTTATGTTCCACAGATGAGTGCAATCTTTCTATGTCTGTCCCTCTCTTTCTGACTCATTTCACTTACTGCCTTTCTGTGGTTCTTCTCATGGATCACCGTTGCTCCATTGAAGTCAGTCAAATGGACTTAGAAGCTAAACTAAAAATAAAAAGAAATGAAAGAGAGAACAAGAGAAGAAAAGAAGAGAAAAGCAAAGAGCTTAGAGAAATCAGATGGGAAACTCACATAGAAGTCCACTAAGCTCAATAAACAAAAATATTAACACAGAAGGTTCAACTAGCTACAACAACTCTCAGAGAGGAGTTAATGTCCCCATAGTGAGATATAACAATTTTCACAAACTTTCCTTTACTGGAGTATTTTTTTGATAATTGCATTAGCCATTTAGTTGTAATTAGAAATATAAAATAAATTATTTTGTGCCTGCTAAGAGTGCAGGCTTAGGGGAGGTAGCCGAGGAAATGGGGTCAACGATGGAGGAAAGGTCACCCCAGCAGCAGTGTTGGTGTTGGAATATTTAATACCTGTGACAAATGCATCAAGAGAGCTTTGTTAACCATGATATTTAAAGAAAGGAGATGAAAAGAAAAGAAAGAAAAAATAAAGAGGGAAAAGAAAAGAAAATAAACAAAGGCAAACTCTTCTGGGAAGGAGCTGTTAAATGTAGAAAACATTTCTCTTCTCTTGTCCTTCCACAAGAAGTATAAGATAAGGACAGATCAAGTCCCTAGAGGAGAATCTTTGTTTAGATTTGCAGATATAATGCAGCTTATCTGATGGGACTTTAGCCACCTGAGCACTCATTAGTTTGCAAAATTTTCCATGTCGAAAACAGAAATTTCCCCCTTTTTTGGTGGGGACTCCTCAAAACTCCTTGGATTCCTCCAGGACTACACCTGGTAGTGCTTGGGGCTGGGGTGGATGTGGGAGGGGGATGGAACTCAGGCTCTGTGTGCACCATGGTCCCCAGCTTGATAAATGCTCTTGTCTTCCCGCGTAAACTCCTTCTTATGAGCATATAAGCAAGAGGGATGTCTACGATGTTAGTCCACCACTTTCTACCTGAACCCTGTCTCTGCTTGTTCTCTGGTGCCTATAGATTAGCAGTGGGACCAACACTTTGTGATAATGTGGCACATACTATGGAAATGACAATGGGTTACTGCTGAGGTTAAGTTATAAGAGAGACCGCAGTTTCCTCCTTGATTTGTGTTGGCTCACTTGTTCCAGGGAAAGTCAACTGCTATGTTATAAGGATACCTGAGCCTCCCTAAGGAGAAGCCCAAACAGAGGGGAACTGAGTCTTCTGCCGTCAGCCAGACCCACTCCCCAACCATTGGGAGGGCCACCTCTGAAGTAATTCCTTCTGTCCCAGGCATTTCTGGGGACTACAGCCAATATTATATGTATTTCTTAGAGAAAGTGCACAGATCTTCATTTTCTTGGAAAAATGGAACCAGAGCCACCTATCAACTCACTTCTGATTTCCTGACCCACAGATGTTAAGAAATAAATAAATATTTGTATTTGTTGTTGTCTTAAGAGAAAAAAAGGAAGTGGTGGTCATCTCTCTCTCTCTCTCTCTCTCTCTCTCTCACACACACACACACACACACACACACTGAACAATAGAAATTGTAATGTGGGACTTGAGGATGTGACTCAGTGGCAGGGCACCTGCCTTGCAAGAGTGGGGCTGTGTTAGATCCCTGTACTGCCCTGAATCATAACCAAGTGCAATGCCCAGCATTACTTGGGTGGTCCTTGGTGCTGTGAGCAAGTGTGGGAGCAAATACAACCAAGTCAAGGGTGCGGTCCCTTGCACACTCACTACAACAACAAAGAGAAGGTTAGGCAAAAAAATTTTTAAATACAATGAGAAGAGACTCTAGGAATTAAGAAAAGCGAATATATTTTGTCTGTGGGGAAAACTTGAATCACTGGGCATCAGAAAGTGACTATGGTAGCCAACTTTCAAGACAGCTGCCAACCGTTTTCACTTCCTGAGGCCATGCCCTTGTGTAGTCTTCTCTTGTGGTGAAACGCCACAGGACTGTTTGGTCAGTAAAATACTGCCAATGGGACAAAATGTGTCTTCCAAGTTTTCTCTAAGATCACCAGCTTTGGAGGCAGACAACCACAACAGAGACATGCAAGAGTTTTTTTGAGAAATCCATAAAAGATGGGACTGGAGCGATAGCACAGCAAGTAGGGCATTTGCCTTGCACTTGGCTAACCTGGGTTCGATTCCCAGCATCCCATATGGTCCCCCAAGCACCGCCAGAAGTAATTCCTGAGTGCAGAGCCAGGAATACCCATGAGCATCACTGGGTGTGACCCAAAAAGCCAAAAGAAAAAAGAAATCCATTAAAGATGAACTGGGCCCTCCCCCCAATAGCTCAACAACTACCTGGTCATGAAATGAAAAGGTGTTTTCTGAGGGACACACTCCCTTCACTGAGGCAAATTTTCAGGTGCCTGCACTAAGGCCAGTTACCACATGAGAGGCCACCATCAGGACCACCAGCTAATGCCACAAATCGCTAGTCTTCAGAAACCAGAACTGATAATAAATGCTAAATCTTGTTTTCAACCACTTGTCTTTATATAATTTGTTTTTCAGCAGAAGATAACTAATGTACCCTTCTATTTTTGTCCCGACTCTTTGAAGCTGATTGTTTTAGTCCATGTTTATAATCTATCAAGTCTTCATTTGTTATTGGCAGAAGCATACTCTTCACTAAAATATTTGTGGAGATGATTTGACATTTTACTTAATCCAAATCTTTTGGGAATGATTAGGCTTTGTATTCCTTCTGTATAACTGCTATCATTCCATTGGGTAAAGATAAATATTACTTCTCAGTCCTAGACATTAGAAACACAATAGCAGTACGATGTTTGATTGTATGGGAGTGCTCAATTAATTGTTGCTGGCAGTCAGAGAAGTCTTCTCTGAAGAAGGGGTGATAAAACTAAGTGGGAAGTTTTCAGTATGATGGGAAGAACAGGAAAGAAGATCCCAAATGAAAGGAAAATCTGGTGAAAGGGCCTACAATGAGGAGGTGAGGCAACAGAATAGAGGGCTGTGGTCTTTGATGGAGAACATTCAGCTGTATCAAGGGGGAAGAATGAGACTCACCACTGAGGATAATGAGTGGGTTATGGAGAGACAATGAGAAACTGAGCAGGTCTTTTTTTTTTAATTTTATAGAATCACCGTGAGATAGTTACAAGCTTTCATGTTTGGATTACAATCACCAATGATCACACACCCATCCCTCCACCTGTGCACATTCTCCACCACCAATATCCTGGGTATATCCCCCCTTTCCCACCCTCCCCCTGCCTCTATGGCAGACAATATTCCCCATACTCTCTCTCTCTACTTTTGGGCATTATGGCTTGCAACACAGACACTGAGAGGTCATCATGTTTGGTCCATTATCTACTTTTGGTACGCATCTCCCATCCCTGACTGATTCCTCCAGCCATCATTTTCTTAGTGATCCCTTCTCTATTCCATCTGCCTTCTCCCCTCTGCTCATGAAGCAGTCTTCCACCTATGGGGCAATCTCCCTGGCCCTTGTATCTACTGTCCTTGGGTGTCAGTCTCAGCTGAGCAGGTCTTAAAAGAAAGATAAAGTGCAAGTGTCACTTGAAGTGGTCTCCAACCCATTGCTCAGACACTAATCTAGGTGCTGCCGTGAAGGCATTTCATAGATGTGATTAGAGTCCACACTCACTTGACAGGAACTCATTTCCCTAGATAGTCCAGGTGAACCTGATTCCATTAGGTGAATGGTCTTAAAAGCAGAGCTGAGGCTTCCAGTAGAAAAGAAAGTTGGCCTGTGGATAGTGATGGGGCTTTTCCTGTGGTCTGTCCTCTGCATTTCAGACTTGCCCCCACAGTGGCGCAATGCCAGCTTCCAAAGTCATGAAAGCCTCAGTGCAAATCTCTTACTGCTTCTGAGTCGAGCCTGGGTTTGAATCTTTTATTCATGATGTCCTTGGGGAGAGGGAATTTTCCTTGTTCTCTCTAAAGCTCTTCTCTCTCTCTTTTAATCTATATTTCTCACCCCATTTTCTGCGCTCTCGGTTCCGGGAGAGTTTTCTCTCTCTTCTTGGCCCCTCTCTTTCTCTCTTATTATTGATGCAATGGCGGGGCGCACGCTTTAGCTGTGGTGTTTGCAAACTCTTAGTTGCACCGGAAATTACACACTGCTGGGGTGCTGGGGATCCCAGACAGCAGGGCGAGGGGAGGTGGGACTGTGCTGGGGACTCCATTCCAACTGCAAGGCAGCAGCTCTACCAGCTGAGCTATCCGGGCCCTGGGAAAATTCCCTTGCTGTTATCTTACTGCCTCCCTTTTGTTGTTGTTTTTAATTTTGGCAATAACATTTAAAACAATTTTCAACAAACTCCTTATGTTCTCTGATTTCTCCCTTTTTTGTGGCAGCTTGTTTTACTTTTATTGAAGTTTTTTTCTGAGATACTAATTAGAATTCTTCTTAAAGCTTTTTTTCTCCCATTCCCCAAACAAATTTGTTTCCTCTGGGACATTCTGTGTCTTTCTTCTTCTTTGTTTGGTCATTACAGGTGTCTGGTGGGATTTTATTTTAAGTCCTGTTTTTAATTTTTGTAATTCTAAAAACATTTTATTTTATTAAAGCACTGTGATTCATAGTTATTCATAGTTGAGTTCTAGACTGCTGATATACCTGAACCCCTTGACCCCATACCCTCCTTCCCCATTGCATCCCTTCTCTCTTCCCCCCCACACTTGATTTCTTTCTTTCTCTGTCCTTTTCCCCTTATACTTTGGAGCCAGGGGTGAACTAGACCATTTGCCTTTAAGACACCTCGTTCCCTTGTCCAAATATTCTAAATGCCACGTATCAGTGAGCTCATCCTGCATTTGTCTTTCTTCCGGTTTACTTTGTTCAGTATATCTTCAGGTTCCATCCATGTTGCAAAGGAAGTCTCCTCCATGGCGGGTGGGAATGTTTTTGAAGTTCTATTCATAAAAAAAGTTCAAGCAAATCAAGATCAGGGAGCCTGCTGGCCGGGTCAGAGCTCTCGGAAGCTACATCCTCACTCTGCTTTATGAAGGATGGCTGTCCCTGTCCCTAGAGGGACCTGGCCAGGGAGAACACCGAATCAGCTGAGGGTGACTGAGGGTTGCCATAGGGAGGGGCGCCCCGACCTTCTCGCTAGCGTCATTTTCCCCACCCCTGCCTTTTGCTATTGACCGCCCTGCTTGTTCCATTTCCCAGGTCTGTATCCACATGACTCTTCACCGTGACACACTCCGCAGGTCTCCCAGACATGAGCCAGGACTGGGGGCTACTTCCACGTCCCAGAAATCAGCAGCCTGCCACCCAAGGCCAGTGCTGATGGCCACACATGCCAGTATCTAGACATCAGCTCGGCGTGGACAGTAGATCTGGGCTCAGTCCTCACACCTGCCGGCCAGAAGAGGTGGCAGATCGCACCCAGGCTGGCTAGCCCTGTCCACGCTGTCCTGGGCTCCCTCCACTACAGATGTTCAGATCCAAGCTGTTCCCTGTGCCCCGGGCAGCAGGCCCTAGGTTAGACCCTCCAGGCTCTCAGCCTCCATGGATTGGCTAGCCTAGTTTGCAGAGCTTGAATTCCTTTTCTTTCAAGCTGGTGGTCACTTGGTGGCTCGTGATGTGCCACGGGGCAGAAACGTGTAGGACGCTGTCTGGTGCACATGAAAATTTCACCCTCTAGCCCCACCCACCCACCCAACCGCTGCCATGGCCACACTCCTCGGATCTCCACAAAAGGGAGTGGGCTGAGTCTTATGGCTCCTACGGGCAGAGTGATGAGATCACCCATCCGCCCCTGCTCCAGCCCACAGGTCTGACTCCGGCGCCCCCTTTCAGGGTCCCCCTTCCCACCACTTCCCTTATTTCTGCAGCTCTTATCTGCTTGGAGCCTTCTGATGTTCAGTTTACAACTCTCTTCCTAATAGCCTCCGCACCCACGGCCAGCTTTGGTGGGCCTGGACTTAAGGTCCCCTTCCAGCACCGAGGACAGCGCCTGCTCCTCCCCTCCCCCTGCATGTTGCATGATTGAGTGGATCAGTGATGCATCTTGGCCCATCCCTGCAGCTCACGAAGGCCCTTCCGAACTAGGGCTGTGATTCAGTGGCAGAGCGCTTGCCTTGCACGCATGATGCCCTGGGTTCCATTCCCTGCATTGAAAATTCTGAGTCAATAAAGTAGGACTTGCAGAGATCTCGCTCCTTTCCGTCCGTGGGGGCCTGCATCACCGCCTCTCATGGAAAGCCTGTGGAGCCCTGGATTTCCTTTTTGCACAAAAGAATTTCTGAACAGAGCAGCTCGCTGCAGAGATTTCTCCAGACTCTAATTATCTAAAATTTTAGAATTCCAGGAGCATGAGGCCGCTCTCGCAGCTGCGCGACACCTTATGCTATTCATAACAAGCAATACAAAAGAGAATATGGGGGAGATTGTCTGCCATAGAGGCAGGGGGAGGGGTGGGATGGAGCGGGGGGGATACCAGGACATTGGTGGTGGAGGATGTGCACAGGTAGAAGGTTGGGTGATCGATCATTGTATGGCTGAAACTCAAACAGGAAAGCTTTGTAACTATATCTCACAGTGATTAAAAAATAATAATAATAATAGATAATAAATTAACATCCTGAGTAAAAAAATGAAATGTGGAGTTCATGCCCAATTCAATCAGCTTAATCAATGGCTGAATAAATAGCAGTACTCCTACATTAAAAAAAAAAAAGAAAAGAAATCGAATACCGTAGACGCCCTGCACATCTGTCCATCTGTTGTTCTCTATCTGGGCTTTATACAGAAAAAGTAAGAACGTTCTACCTGAGAACCAAGGTGTGGCCCGGAAGTGACTTCGTCCTACTGAGAAAGCATGATGGAGCGGCTCAGAGTGGTTCCAAACAGATGGACAGATTGGCACAAGGCTTCCAGGCACAGGGCCTTGCGGCCAGCATGATGAAAGGGAGATTCAGTTACCTGAGGACAAGTCTGACTCCCGTAGCCAGCACCCTTAGCCCATCTTGGGAACTAAGCTGAGCAGGGCAAGAACGAAGGGACGCCTGGGTTTCCCTTTGAGCCCAGAGACCATATTTGAGTGCCATCTGCTTGCTCTGGGCCACCGGGACCACTGAGGGGTGCAGAGAGCCAGGAGGGAGTCAAAGGGTCACAAATCTGTCATAGTCCGAGTTCTTCCACCTGCCATGCCTGGCCCTTCCCTAAGGTCGCGTGGATACCCCAGCAGGCACCCCCATTCCTGCCTCGAGCTCCAGTGCCACACATTGTAGCCTGGGGGGGTAGGGGCCCCCTGGATGCCCACATGCCCCCTCTGCAGGTGGTGAGTGTCTGCTCCCCAGCCCTGCCCGGGGCCCAGAGGCAGCCAGCTCCTGTGGGGAGCAGGCACTGTGGGGCCAGCACCCCGCTGTTAATGACGCTCCCTCTGCCTCCAGGACCAAATGCTAATTAACACGTGGGGGGTGGAGGGGGAGGGTGCCAGCCTGGTGTGAATCAGGTCAGAGTCCTGGGGCAGCTGGGGAATAGCAATTGTGTCAAATTACTAGCTAATTTGAAGGACCCAGCAGGGGCTCATTACCAAGGTCCCTCCATCAGGGGAGAGACTCTTGCTGCATCTTTCAACGCCTTGCAGAGTTTCTGCCCAGCCGCTCGCTCTGAGACCCCTGAGGCCTCTGGGCCCAGACCTTGCCTGCTCCTAGGAAGCTGGCTCTGAATGAGGGAGGGGGAGACAGACTCAGGCGCATTGGGAGTGGGATGGGGGGTGGAGGGGAGTCCATTCTTCCTTCTCCCCTCTAGCCCTCTCAGAGGTTGCTTTTGTTTGTTTGTTTTTGTTTTGTTTTGTTGGTTTTTTTTTTTTTTTGCTTTTTGAGTCACACCTGGCTATGCACAGGGCTCACTCCTGGCTAAGCACTCAGGAACCACCCCTGAGTTGTTCCTGAGGGGCTCAAGAGACCATATGGGATGCTGGGAATAGAACCCGGGTCGGCCACATGCAAGGCAAAAGCCCTACCCGCTGTGCTATCAATCCAGCCCCCAGCCCTCTTGGCCTTTTACCCTAAAGATGTCAGATTGGGCCTCGCCCTCCTTTCCATGAAGAAAAGCAGGGCCTTAGTTTTCAGTGCCAGGAGGAATTCCCTGGGGTGTGGGGGCTGTCAGGGACTGAGGGTTAGCGGGGCTGAAGGCACAGGAGACCCTGGAGGGACCTGGCTGGTGGCCGTGGCCGGGTGGCCGAGCTGCAGTTGCTGGTATCTGTGTGGTGATGCTGGAGGAATAATCGGGGGGCCAGCACCAGGCCCTCTACGGTGCCCCTAAGTATTCTGCGGCAAGGCTGCTCCTGAGACAAGAGAATTTCTGGAGGGTTTCCTGTGTCGTGGGCACAGGCGTCAGGTCCTGTCCTCAAGTCTTCTGGGAGGGCCGGTCCTGCCAGGGCCTCTTGCTCTGCCACTCCCTCATCCTTATGGCGCTGCTCCTCACCAGGGGTCACACTGATCTCCGACTGTGCGGTGAACCTCAGCACACACCCTCACAGACCCTGCCCTGCCCCTCCAGCCCGGCCCTCCCCAGCCTCCTCTGCCCTGTGCCCCAGCCACCAACAACTGTGTGGCTTGGAGAGAATCAGAAAGGCGCCACTCCCAGGCCACGTGTGTGTGCTGGGGCGCTGGGTCCAGGACTCCCAATAGCAGAGGGTCGCTAGCAGAATCATATCCCTAAGCTCCCCCAACTCAGGTCCTCTCAGGGCCAGTGGGGCTGTGGCAAGGCAGCCACACCACATCTACACCCTGGATGGCCACAAGATATCACATGTGATGTCCTGAGATCGATTCCCGTCCAGACCCCTAGAACACCTGCGGTCTTCCTATGACTCCAGAACTGATTTTCTACTGCTGCCCATCACCGCCCCCTGCCCAGCCTCCAGCTCCGCCTGTCCAGGTGCAGCAAGCCCTCCCCATGGCCAGCTCCACTTTCACTCCACGACTGCCCATCTGGACCTTGACCGCAGCCCACACAGCCTCACACAGCGGGAAATGCAGAAACATGAAGATGCGGAGCTGTCTAGTTCGTTGGAGACCATCTGGCTCATTACTTTAAAATATGTTTCCTGCTTCACTCATCAAGAATGGAGATTTGCTTCTTACATGCTCCGCTTTGGTGCCTGGTGCAGGAGGAATTTGTATCCGTCAGCTGACATTCACTTTACACCCATCACCTTTATGAACCCACCTTTCAGGACAATAGAATCAGCAGCCACCAGGCGAGAGCATTCTTTGCTTTAGATAAAAAGTTCATAAAGTGTTAATTTAAATGTTATCTGGGTACCAAGGAATAAATATTCATTATGGGGGAAAATAGAAAATGCTGTGAACCTAACAGTAGAAAATCAGAATTGTTCCCTTGAGATTATTGCTGTCAATATACACACAGTATTTTTTTCTATGCCTATATATACACACTAAAAACTAAGAGTTTATAATGAATTCATTACTAAAGTTTAACTTTTTTCCAGCTAACTATATGCACAATAATTTCTGTCTTAATCACAGAATATTCTTGCTTTTATGTTATATATATAAATATATATCACACACTTTTCTCAATATATTAGCTCTCCATTTTAAAAAATTTTTTATTTTATTCTTTAATTAGTGAATAACCATGAGGGTACAGATACAGATTCACACATTTTAGAACTTGTTTTTCCCTCATACAATGTTCACAAACACATCCCTCCACCAGTGCCCATTCTCCACCACCAATAAACCCAGTATCCCTCCCCCCCAATCCCATCTCCCCCCCACCCCACCCTGCCTCTGTGGCAGGGTATTCCCTTTTGATCTCTCTCACTCTCCAATTGGGTGTTGTGGTTTGCAATAGGGGTATTGAGTGGCTATTGTGTTCAGTCTCTAGTCTACTTTCAGCACACATCTCCCTTCCCTCGAGGGATCTCCAACCACATTTTACTTAGTGTTCCCTTCTCTATCTGAGCTGCCTTTTTCCCCAGCATGTGAGACCAGCTTCCAAGCCATGGAGCCAACCTACTGGTACTTATTTCTACTATTCTTGGATATTAGTCTCCTATTCTGTTATTTTATATTCCACAGATGAGTGCAATATTTCTATGTTTGTCTCTCTCTTTCTGACTCATTTCACTTAGCATGATACTTTCCATGTTGATCCACTTATATGAAAAGTTCATGACTTCATTTTTTTCTAACAGCTGCATAATATTCCATTGTATAGATGTACCAGTGTTTCTTTAACCAGTCATCTGTTCTCAGGCACTCGGGCTTTTTCCAAATTCTTGCTATTGTAAACAGTGCTGCAATGAACATATAAGTGCAGATGTCATTTCGACTATACTTTATTGCTTCTTTGGGGTATATTCCCAGTAGTGGTATTGCTGGGTCAAATGGGAGCTCAATTTCTAATTTTTTGAGAAGAGTCCATATTGTTTTCCAGAAGGGCTGAACCAGTTGGCATTCCCACCAGCAGTGTAGAAGGGTCCCTTTCTCACCACATCCTCTCCAACAGCGGTTGCTTTTGTTCTTTTGGATGTGTGCCAGTCTCTGTGGTGTGAGGTGGTATCTCATGGTTGTTTTGATCTGCATCTCCCTGATGATTAGTGATGTCGATTAGCCCTCCATTTTTATGATCATGTAATATACAATGATCTGTTTGGGCTAGAGCAATAGTACAGAGGATAAGGTGCCTGCCTTGCCCATGGCCAATGCAGGTTTGATCCCTGGCATCCCATATAATTCCCTGAGAACTTCCAGGAGTGGTCCCTGAGTGCAGAGCCATGAATTACCCCTGAGCACTGCCAGGTGTGACCCAAATCCCCAAGCCCTAAGTCAGTCCTCTGTTTTATTTGCCTATTCTGATTTGGTGATCAATGCAGCTCTGAATGTTCTTGCACATATTTTTGATTTTTCCACGAAATATAGCCTTGAAGATGGAATGATTGGGTCAAAAGACATATAAAACTTAGGTTTTAAAATGTATTGCAAAGCATGCCCCATAAAACTTATAATGCAACATCCATGTTTCTGCCCAATAGCACTCTGAGAATACCAATTTATATGTATCCTTGCTCATAGATGATTGCTAACTGAATGGGACCAAATAATACTTAATTTAGCACTTCTCTGATTAATATATAGTTTACTATGTATTCATATACTCACCAATTATATTTCTTCTTGTGTTTATCTATGTTCTCTGCATCACTGATAGCTGGAGAAGAAATCTGATTTCTATTGATTTTGTTTTTATTATTGAATCACAGAGAGAAACATAGTTATAAAGTTGTTCATGATTGGGTTTCGGTCATACAGTGTTTCAACACCCATCCCTCACCAGTGTACATTTCCCACCACCAATGTTTCCAGTTTCCCTCCTGCCAACTCCTCCTCCCCCCCAATCTTTATTCTCTCTGTCTCTGTGTCTGTCTCTGTATCTGTCCCTCTCTGTTTGTGTCTGTTTGTCTCTCTTGCTCTTGCTCTCTCTCTCTGTCTCTCTCTCTCTCTCTCTCTCTTGTGGTTTGCAATACAGGTACTGAAAGGTTATGATAGATAAAGTTTACCTTGACCTACCTTCAGCATTCAGCTCTTGTCCAGAGTGATCATTTCTAATTATCATCATCATAGTAGAATTCTATTGATTTTTAATGGTCATATATTTTGATTATTGGTCTTTTATCAACCATATATATTATGTTTTCCAAGGTGTCCAACTACCTTTGCCTTTATTTGTCATTGACTTGAAAAACAGAACTGTTCTCTTTTATGATCAAATCTATTGATTTTTTTCTTTAATATAATTTTTTAAATCACAATGAGATACACAGTTACTAGGTTGCTCATGATTTGGTTTCAGTTACATAATGTTTCAACACTCATCTCTTCACCAGTGTATATTCCAACCACCAAAGTCTCCTGTTTCCCTCCTGTGCACTTCCCCCCACTCCACAACACTGGTTGACTCTGGCAGACACTTTTATTCTGTCTGTCTCTCTGTCTCTCTGTCTGTCTCTGGGCATTATGGTTAGCAGTACAAAATCTATTAATTTTGAACTCTGGTGTTTTTACCCTTGTCATTATGTCGTCCCTCTCGGAGAGCCCGGCAAGCTACTGAGAGTATCTCGCCCGCATGGCAGAGCATGGCAAGCTACCTGTGGCATATTCTATATGCCAAAAACAGTAACAACAAGTCTCACGATGAAGACGTTACTGGTGCCCACTCGAGCAAATTGATGAGCAACGAGATGACAGTGACAGTGATCATGCTGAATGAATTCTCTTTTCACCTTGAAAATATATAGATATCAGCCAATATTTTTTCCTTATACATTTTTGGGCTAGTTTTGGGGATACACCGAGCTGTGTTCAAGGGTTACTCCTGGCTCTGTGCTCAGGGTGATGCTTGGGGGACCATATGGGATGCTGAGGATTGAACCTGGGTCGGATGCATCCAAAGCAAGTTCCCTACCCACTATCCGATCTTTCCAGCTCCTCCTTCACACTTGCATAGATTTTTTTTATATTTTAATCTGTCTCATAATCCAACCAACATTTATTTATTTCAAACCATGAATTTATTTCTTGATTTTTTTCAATCTCTTTAAAAACTGAAAGCAGCAGACTTGAGGTCATATTACAGGTCCCCCACACCCCCACTTCTAGCTACCAGGCATCTTCTGCTCTGCTTGCAGATTTGATTTGATTTTTTTTTTTTTCGATTTGGATGTCAGCTTTGCTTTATATGGCTGATTGTTTTGCCTGCTGAGACCCATGAACTCCTGGCCCCAAACTGCATCCAGCCAGGATAAGGGGCTTCCAGAATCAGAATGGGGAGAGTTCCCCCCAACAGAAAAAAACAGAGAACCCCCATGAAGAGGGAAATGTCACAGGAAAGCCACAGGCTGATTCTTGGGTTGATTCTCCTTTGCAGGAAAGGAAGGTGGCTCTGAATTCTGTGTCATTGTGAGGTGACATAGAGAAAGAAGAGCTTACAATGGGGCAGTGCGAAAGGGTCCACAGGTCACCTGTATGGTGACTTTGAATCTCATCACTCCATGGGGCTTGTAAAGCCTTGACACCCACCTTCTAATGCTCTTGGCAAGTCAAGCCAAGGACACATCCCTCATGGGAGGTGTCCCTAGGGTCCCCATGGGCTTGGTGGCCCCACTGTGTCTGGGCCCAGAGCTTCGTTAGTACAGGCGCAGGGCTGCCAGCCAGACTTCTTTCCTTCACTTAATTATTTAGGGATGTCATATAGACTGTGTGTGTGTGTGTGTGTGTGTGTGTGTGTGTGAAGTGCTGAGAGAAGAGAGGGAGGGAGGGGGTAGATCCACCTCTCCCCCCAGACATGCCCCTTTCCATTCACTCTATGTAGGAATAATGGACACAGATTGTGCCCTCGTGTGTCCTTGGGTTTAAATGAGACAGAGTTAGGCATATGCATGCTACCATGGGAGATTCCGGGAAGATTCCCTGGGCATAGTGAATGTGTGTGTGTGTGTGTGTGTGTGTGTGTGTGTGTGTGTGTGTGTATGTATGTTCGCGCGCGCTCGGGGCTCAAGGGTTATTCTCTGAGAACTAATCACTCTGAGAGACATTTAGCCAATGTAAAGAAGGGCCTGGCAAAGCCAGGAGTTTTTGTTGGTGGAAGGGGAGAGAGTTTGGTCCCAGCAAATGGACAACTTCATAATTGGGGGCTGCCCGGGGCTGATGGGTGTGTGGGAGTGTAGAGGAGGCCCCTGGGGACCATGGGGTGAGTTGCAGGATGTCTCTGCTCGCCAGTAAGTTTGCCCAGAAAAGGCGGAGTGAGCGGGGACTGGAACTTCTCCTGCAAACAGATTCTCTCGAGGCTTGGGCACGCTGGGAGATGAGGTGCAGAGTTGCAGTGGGGGCTGGGAGTTCAGCAGCCCCCGTGCCGGGCAGGAGGGAGAAGGCCTCCTGGCCAGCAAGATTCTCCTGGGCCCTATAGGCTGCCCCCTACCCCCCATCCCCCTGCCCCAGAGGCTTTCTGGCCCACCCACAGTGGGTGGTCTTGGGCTCAGACCACTTGAAGCCTCCACCTAACTGAAAGCAGAGCTCAGGCCTGTAGGTAGAGGACAGAGAAGGAAAGCAAAGAATGGGGACCAGGAGGGGAATGCTTCACTTTCTTTTTTTTTTTTTTGTGGAGGGGCGCTGTCCCGCACCCAGCAGTGCTCGGGGCATAGTGCTCCGCTCTCCTGGCAGGGCTCAGGGTCCATATGGGGTTCTGGGAATCGACTGGACCAGGGTTGGCCACACACGAGACGAGTGCGTTACCCCCTGTCCTCTCTCTCCGGCTCCGTCGCCTGCTCTCTCCCTCCTCTGAGCACGGCTTTAAGTCACATCTACCCTGGTCTCCGGGGGGCACCCCAGATGCAGGGTCTGAGAGAATCTGGGTTCCAGATGGTTCTATGCTCTCGGCACTCTTGCTACTGCAGCTCAGGGAGTGCCATTTGGCCCCACACTCCTTCTTGCTGTCCAGAACTGTCTGTCTCTGCCCATCCCCTCTCTCCTGGGTGTCAGGGAATCATTCTCCTAGCTCTATCTACTTTCCAGGAACCCTCGGAGAATAAAACCTAATTTGGAGCATGGGAACACTCTGAAAAGATCTACCAAGGTGTAGAGGAACTACCTAAAGGCATATATCTGGACTAGCAGGCCACTGTGTGACCTTGGAAAAGTGCCTAGCCCCCTCTGCTGTGTTGATTTGCTGCCCGAGTGCAGGAAGATGGTCCCTGCGCGGAGCAGGTGGATGGGTGCCCCGGCCGCCTTCGCTCCACCAGCCACCGAACTGATCACTAGCAGGGATCCTCTGAAGGGTTTAGCTGCAGGGGGGCAGGGGGGTGCTTTCTCTGGCCTCCGGGCACCAGCAGTGTAAAGTGCTCTTAGATCATCGAAGGGATGCTGCACTTTCTGTCTTTTGCACTATCAACAATTTCGAGCCCCTGACAGCTGAGGGGGTGGAGACAGGCACTTCCTTTCCCTCCCTGGGAGGTGGTGGTGGTGGGGTGCTGCCGGGGGCCAGGGTTAATGAGGAGGAAACTGGCACCCCAGGGCCCGGGTGTGGGTGCGGTGGCGCCGTCTGTTCTCCGTGCCGATGGCGTTGGCCCTGTGCAGACACTGCACAGCATCGTGCGTGGGTGTGAGATGCGCCGTGTACAGAGAGCTGACGCTCTGTGTGTTAGACACGTCTTTTTGCTTCTGCGTTCTCATAAGTGTACATGCATCTAAACGAAGATATGTTTCTACATGTTTCTGAGACGTGAGCTATTTTTAAAGTCAGTTTTTGTTGTTTTTCTTAATTATTATTTTTTTGAGGGGGGAGCATACCCAGTGATGCTCAGGGGTCACTTCTGGCTCTGCACTCAGGAAGTAGTCCTGGCGTTGCTCAAGGGACCATGTATATGCCGGGGATTGAACCCCGGTCAGCTGTGTGTAAGGCAAGTGCCCGCCCTGACACACACACATACTATGCTATTTCTCTGGCCCCCAAATCAGTTATTAATAGCACATTTAAAAAAAATGTTTTCTGGATGGTTCTCCAGTTGACACTTGCAGGCCATGTGGAGAGCGGGACGAGGGCTGGGCTGGGCTGGGAGTGTTGCCCTTCCCCCACCCCTGGGGCCCGAGTGAGCTCTCAGCAGGGTTTCAGGGGAGGAGGGCCTGGTGGGGGGGGGGTTCCCAGCAGCATGGTACACACATGACCTGGAGAACACCTGTGTGAGCAAGCAAGGCCTGGTGAGCACATGGCCCAGCCCATGAATCCACACCATGTGAGCATGCCCTGAGCACTCAAGGAGAGTCCCAGCTCTGCCATACAAATCACCCCCCCCCCCCACACACACACACACCCTGTTGTCAGGCCACCAAGCCTGGCCCGGAACTGACACCCCTCTCTCCTGCACGTTCTCAGTAGTGTCACCCCTTAGGGCTAGGGGAGCTCAAGGAAGGGGACCAGGAGAGGAGATGGAGCCGTCCCCAGCCCTGGAGGAATGACTCTGGGGGGTGGCCACAGCAGAGGTCAGGCTGGGGCGAGCCTGGGGTCCCAGCAGCTGCCATTCCAGAAGGCATACCCCCATCTTGAGTACCCTCATTTTCTGGAGTTGAACCCCCTTCTCACGTCCTGTGAGAGTGGGGTGCACACCCCTGGGAATTAGATGCCGTCCCAGGAGACCCCTGGGCCCTGGAGATGGTGTTGTCCTTGTGTCTCCAAGGCCTGGAAGTTGGACTTATTGGGGTGCTGGTGCTCAGGGATGCTAAGGGATGTCGCCGTGATCAGCTGCAGACCCCAGGCAGCTGCGTGCATAGGGCAGACATGTTGCCATGGCAACCAGAAAGCACCAGCATCAGGATAGCGGGTTCCAGTCCTGACTCGTCCATGCTTGGCTGTCAGCCGGCTCGGAGCCTCCTTTCTTGCCTGTGGAAGCCCAGATTGCAGCGGGACTGTGTGAGCATCTGCGGAGGTGGAGTGCCGGTGGTTTGGGGGGTGCTGAGTGAGTGTCTCTCACTTCTCCCTTCCAGGGTGGAGGTGACCCAGGAACCCACTGCACCGTCCCACAGGGACCGCCAGAAGCAGAGGTGTTCCCAGTTTCCCCCACCTGTGACAGTGGGACCCGTCTACTTCCTCAGGGGGCCTTGGGGGTCCTGTGATCGGGGTGCAGAGAGAGGAAGGCAGCCGGGGACCGCCCGCCCACGCCGGAGCCGGGTCAGCACCATGTTCTCGTCTGTCCACAGTGAACCCCTGGGCTAGGAAGATGCAGCCCCCCGACTATCCCTGCAGGTCCAGGGAAGGACAAGTGACCCTCCCCCTGAGGGGATGCGGGTGAAGCAACGGGCAGGAACAGAACCATCTCATGCCCCTCCTCACCCCCGAGCAGCCCAGGTGGGCCAGGTGTGCAGACCCCCCAGGGGAGGTGTGGGGGAGTCTGTGCCCCACAGAGCACCCCCACCCCCACCCCCACCCCCACCCCCACCAGGGAGAGGACCTGTGCCCTCCGGGCATACAGGACCCTCAGCCCAGGACCCTGGAGCTGACCCCACAGGAAGTGCCCAGGTGTCAGGGAGCAGATGAACCAGCAAAGGCCTGGGAGCAGGTAGGAGAGCCCCAAGGTGGGCACTGAGCACTCCAGGTGGTCCATGGCCAGATACAGACAGGGTAGAGCAAAACCAGGAGTTGCCACCCCGGAGTGCAGGACCACCCTGTGCCCCGGAGGCCATGGGGGGCACCCTCTGCATGCACAATACGAGCTCCCTCACAGGCTCACACCCTCACTTGTACACAGCCCCTCCCTCTCCCTCCCCTGCATCTCAAAGCAGAGGCAGGGGGAGACAGGAAAACCCGGACGGAAGTGGGAGCATTTATCCCAACGAGAACATACTGTCTGTGGGATTCAGGAGGGATTCTGAGGCCACAGACTAGCTGTTTGAATTGGTCCAGAATCCTATCACGCTTTCTAAATAACGCTTCCGTAACCTTCAAAAACCAAAAATCCCGGCCCCCCCAATTCAGTGCCCCATTGATTCTCCCCTGAGCGGGCCCGCACCCTGTCTCAGCCGGGCACTGCCCCCCAGCCAAACACAGACAAAGACTCTGTCGCATCTTTTTTTGGATCCAAAGGTGTTAAATCTAATCTCAGGGACCCCAGAGGTTCAGAGTTTCGGGGGTTGAATCCCAGGCTAAGCCCCTTGGGGGCTCTGGCATGGCGACTGTCTATCTCCGAGCAGGAATTGTCTTTGTTTCTAGGGGTGAGCAGGTGCGCATGCAGCATCTCCTTTATCTCAGAGCCTCCCAGACTCTGTTCTCTGGGAACACATCTATCCGTCTGCACCTCCATCTGCCCCCCCATCCATCCAGTCTGCCTTCCATCTATCCCTCCATCCTTTCCTTCACAGACCCCTCATCCATCCTTCATTCCAATTCCATCCCTCCACATACATCTCCTCCTCCTTTCTTCCATCCACTTCTCCATCCTCCCATGGATCCTTTATTCATCTCTCCATCCATCCCATTCTCCCCCCTTTTCTCTCTTTATCCCTCCATCCTCCCATTCCACCATCTCTCCATCCACCTTCCACCTATGCCTCCATCTTTCATCCATCCCTCCATCCATTCCTCTACCTATCTGTCCACCCTCCCACTCATAGATTTCAGATGATCCAAAGTCACATGGAACAAAGTTGTGCAGGTGGGTTTACCGCCCTGCTGGTTACCTGGGCCGGAGTAGGTCTGCATCATGCCCATCACCCAGCAGGACTCTGAGGTTGCCCTGCCTCAGTTTCCTACCACAGCCACAGAGCTGGCCTCTCTGGCTCCGGGTCTGCACTTCTGCAGGCCATGGTCATGCCCTGGTCTCCTGTGATCTTGTCAGGCCTCCTTGAGATCCCAAGGCTGCCTGTGGCCAGGCTGAAGCTCAACCCACCTGGACTCTTGGGCACTTGGTCAGTGCCAGGGTTGTCCCATGCGGAAGCCCCTTCCTCAACATGCCCTGGGCGCCACTGTTTCCAGACCTGTGTTCCCCTCAACAACAAATGACCAAAAGCATTGGAAGTGGCGATGGTGTTCTTAGCACTGAGCTGGCCTAGGAGAGAGGGCGATGGGTAGGAGGGTCTTTGGGACACTGCCAAAGGGGCAGGGGGCACTCTGGGGTGGATGTTGGGTTGGACCAACTCATACATGATGCTATCATTAACAGTACCATAAATCATAGCACCTCAAAAAAACCATGACAAATACACACACACACACACACACACACACACACACACACACACACACACACACCCCATCCTCAAATCTGGGAGTCACTCCTACAGGCTGGGTCCCACCCGGCCAGCTGGCCAGGGGTCCGGTCAGCGATGGGATGGGAAGCTGCAGTGATGGCGATGGTTGATGGTCGGACGAACAAGGTGGGGGGACGAGTCTCAGGTGCTGGTCACAGGCCGGGAGCTGGGGCTCCCCGGATTGCAAATGGCCCCGCATTCCTGGAGGGCTGGTGTTTACGCTCACAGGAAACAGCCGAGAGGCTGATGGCAGTAATTACCATTTCTTCTGCTCTCTGAGGGGCTGCTATCTTTGGCAAACTAATTACTAATAAGGTTTGCTCAACAGCCAGTGTAATTGCTAGAGAAAACTATCTTTAAGGACTTATTCTGCCCAATTTGAGGCCCGATGTCAGCAACTGGGGGTGGGGGTGGGGGAGTATTCCGAGAGGTCCTGTTGTGGGGAGCAGGGGGTCAGCGTGGCATCTCCTGGGCTGATTA
Organism: Sorex araneus; assembly: GCF_027595985.1. Classification (NCBI taxonomy): domain Eukaryota; kingdom Metazoa; phylum Chordata; class Mammalia; order Eulipotyphla; family Soricidae; genus Sorex; species Sorex araneus. The sequence continues at coordinate 346,160,828 of NC_073313.1, read as the reverse complement.
AGTCTCTTCACACCCACAGTATCTAGTTGTTCTGTTCATTCCCCCTGGGAAAGGCATCCTGAACAAAGAGGAAGTTTCCCTCCTTTGGGGCCGTTTTAAATTTGCTTTTGCGCAAAACCTTCACCTAGTGGCTCAAAAGATATCTAAAATCAGCCCCAAGTTGGGCAGATTTCCGGCCACATAAGGTGAGGGCAGAGACCTCAGCCTTTCAGAGTGTCTGAGAACAAAGAAGCCAGCGGCAGCTGCGTAGCCTGGCTGTCCCTGGGCCTCCTACAGCGGTGAACTGAGTGGCCTCTTATCTTCTCCCACAAATATGTGTTAATCAGAGGTGATCTGAGAGGTGGGAGCTCAGGACAGGGATACAAGAAGAGAAACAGGGTTTTCTCTTTCTGAGGATGTGCAGCAGAAGAGACACGAGGACACAAAAGGTGGCCCTTGATAGACCCCAAAGACAGCCCTTACCTGTTCGCGTCCACTGAGCGTACGTGCTTCATCCTTCCTGAGCTCAGGAGGAAAGGCCCCAGGACTGGGCCTGAGCTCCAGGGGAAAACCGTGTCTGAGGGTTAAGCCTGTGCGCTAGGGGAAATGCATCATAAAGGACGAGAGAGAGAGAGAGAGAGAGAGAGAGAGAGAGAGAGAGTACAGCAGGAGGGTGCTTACCTTGCAGGCAGCTAACCAGATCCCAGCACCCAGTGTGGTTCTTGGAGCCTGCCAGGAGTGATTCCTGAGCACAGAGCTAGGAGTAAGCCCTGACAACTTCCCCCACCAAAAAGGAAAAGGAAATGCATCATGACTTGTCCTGAGCTCTAGGCATCATGACTTAGCCTGATCTCTGGGGTTGTGGTGGGTGGAGAGGGGAGGGAGGGGGGGGGACGTATCTGTGATTTAAGACTGAGCTCTAGGAGAAAATGCTTCTGTGTTTTAAGGCACCCTCTGTCTGGAGTTGCCCACATCCCAGCCTGGGGGTCTGTTATTTCTCTTCCTCTATTTGTTCAAGCCCCTCAGTCCAGGCTGTTTTGTGATGGCTGCCTGAACAGAGTGATACGCCCGAAAGAGGTAGCCTCAGTTTCCCCTTGCAAGTGAGAGAGGAAATCATAGTCATCTCTTGCCATCCTTCCCCCACCGACCCAACACACGTGCCATCGTCGAGGTCTGGTCTCAGTATTCCCGGAGCTCCTCAGGACCGAAAAACTCTGTCCTGGAGCCCAGGCTGACAGGGAGGCTCTGATCAGGGGCAGCAGTGGCCAGAGAGATTTAGACCAACTCGACATCCTGTGACTTTCTAGTGTCTCTGTAAACATTTGCCAACAGATAAGAAATGCCGGGGCTGGGGGTCTGGGGATACTGGGATATTGGTGGTAGGAAATGTGCACTGGTGGAGGCATGTGTGTTTGATCTTTCTATGACTGGAACTCAGACATGGAAGCTTTGTGACTGTATCTCACGGTGATTCAATTAAAAAAAAAAAGAAATGGAAAGAGCCCTTAAAAAAGAGCCTGCACAAAACTCCCTTACCTTAACTGAGTCCTCTACTAAGTTCCTCCCCACTTTCCTTTTCTTCTACTTTCCAGCAAACTTTCCTCCTTCCCAACTCTAAGCCTGAGCATCGTCATTATTCACTCTTTTCCTTCGTGAGAGTATCAGAGCCTGGCAATCGTGGGTGTACGGGGAGACCCGCTACACAGGCATCTGGCCCCGGTGCCCGGCTCCTTCCCAGGGCACCAGCCCTGCAGCTGCGGCCTCCCTTTCCTTCTCCACTGCCTCGTGGGTGGGAGAGTTCAGGGCTCTGCCGTGTGAAGCTGCTCTAGCCGAGGGAAGGATCTAGGACTTTCTTCAAACGGGGCCCAGCGACTGATCGCCTCGGTGGGGTTGGAGCTGCACTTGCCGTGTGTACCTTTGTGGATTATTGTGAGTAGGAGATGTAACGTTCTTTCTGAGTGAGTGCTCTCCTGGCTCCCCGGCACCAAGGGCCAGGACTCTCCCAACCATCCCTGCAGGGAGAGGGACACCAAAGTACTTCCATCCCCTGTCACCCACAGCAGCTCAGGACACGCAGAGCAGTGACACGTGGGCTGGGCAGTGATGGCGGGTCCCTGTGTGGGTTCACGGTTCCCGGGTTCTTTGATGCTCTCTCTCTCCCCCTCTCTCTGTCTCTCTTTCTCTGTCTTTCTCTCTCTCTCTCTCTCTCTCTCTCTCAATAACGTAGGAGTACTGCTATTTATTCAGCCATTGATTAAGCTGGTCTGGATTGATTTAAAAAACCATTACTATTTTTTTAATTCAGGATATTAATTTTATTTTATTATTTTATCATTATTATTTCCCCTTTTTTGGATTCACTGTGAGATACAGTTACAAAGCTTTCACGTTTGAGCTTCGGTCATATAATCATCAAACACCCATCCCTTCACCAGTGCATATTTTCCACCACCAAAATCCCCAGTATTCCCCCCCCCAACACCCACATTCCAACCCTTCCCCTGCCTGTGTGACAGTTTCCTCCATACTCTCTCTCTACTTTGGTTACATTTGATATTTCGACACCAGTCCCACCACCACTCAAACCTGCTGAAAAGGCAATGGTAGACAATTTGTTTTGTATTGCTTGTTATGGATATAATATAATATAATATTAGTCCAGGAAATTCTGTGTCGTTCTCTTCTGGGAGCTTTAGTTTATAGTCTCTGGGTCTTGGCCATTGATGAGATTGCATGGCACCAGGGGCAGTTTGTGGGGGTGACTGCCAAGCTTCTGGAAAACTGGGGACCTGGGGGGAGGAGGCCAAGTCCTGATCCAAGCGGGCCTGGAGCTCTCAGTCATGGATTCCCGCCTACCTCTGTGCTACAGGCCCTAACTGCGTCTTTTGATCTCTTTTGAGATTTATGGGTCTCTGAAATAAGGCCAATAAATGAGCTTATATGTCTTAACATTGTCTAAACAGTGGGAGAAAATGAACACTTGATGGTAGTGATGTTCAGGTTAAATAAGGTAAAGTAGCATAAAATGCTTTTTTAAAAAAAATTGTTTTTGGGGTCTGGGGAGTAGTTGTTAACTAAAATGGGGAAAGTCTAAGTGAGGTGGAGAGGGCCTACCTGAGTGCCTTATTCTTTTCATTGTTGTTGTTTTGGGGGGCCACATCCGGCCATGCTCTGATTGCTCCTGGCTCTGCACTCAGGAATTAATCCTGGAAGTGCTGGCACTGGAGGACCCAAAGCGATGCTGGTCTAACTCAGGTCCACCACATGTAAGGCAAGTGCCTTATGCCATCCTATCTTTCCAGCTGCTGTTTCTTTTAGTTTTTAAATAAACGAGGAGTGCTTTCATTTTATTTGATTTTCATCCATACCTGGCTGTACTTAGGGGTTATACCCTGCATGATATGCCAGAGTGGTTCCCAAAGGTGCTGGCCAGACCATGTGGTACTGAGGATTAAACTTGACCTTTTGAATGCAAAGCATGCTGCAGTCCAGCCCTTTTAAATAGCACTGTGGCCCTGAGTACTTTTGTATTTGCATGTTTTTGCTGTAATATTTGTCATTGCTTCAGCTGCCATTGCTTAAGCTGCCGGGGCTTTACTCGGGGCTGGAAGAGACACTCAACCCACCCCCTCCGAGGGGCCCCGGTGAAGACAGCCAGGCGAGAGGGCAAGAGACTCTGACGAGTTAGGAACAAGCCTCACACATGAAAGAACTGGCAGAGGAACCTAGATGTGCAGGACCCGGGGCTGAGATCTCCAAACCTACTAAGATCAGGACTGGGCCTCTTCCGCCCAGATCCCCCATTTTACAGTAGCTAGGTGGTCACACCCAGAAACTGCCCCCGGCACCATGTAGTCTCATCAACGGCCAACTATAAAACCAAGCTCCCAACATCTTATAGACTAGTTCTCCCTCTCGGAGAACCTGGCAAGCTACCGAGAGTTTCTAGCCCACATGGGAGAGCCTGGCAAGCTCCCTGTGGCGTATTCATATGCTAAAACCAGTAACAATGCTGGGTCTTATTCCCCTGACCCTGAAAGAACCTCCAATGCGGCACCAGTGGGAAGGACGAGTAAAGAGAGGCTTCTAAAATCTCAGGGCTAGGATGAATGGAGATCTTACTGAGACTGCTTGAGAAAATCGACGATCAACTGGATGATGATGATGATGATGATGATGATGATGATGATGATGATGATGATGATGATATAGCTAAGCTGGAGGTGGTTTGTACGTATGTCTCCCACATACCTAACTTTTGGCTGTTTAAGTTCTTGGTAAACTTGGCCCCAAGTTGTTGGGGTCTGGTCAAAGGCACAGCAGCAATTAGGGGGTATCTGGAAGTCTGAAGGCACCATCAGGCTGCTGATGCACCCACCCCACAGATACAGGTTGGCCTGCTGGCGTCACCATACCCACTCTTCACTGCTCTGAAGAATGAAAATACTGAGCAATAAAGATGCTCAGACTTGGAGATAGAAAATTGAAAAGTGAACTGGAAAGTAGAAGAGAAACTCCCCAGCAGGGGCGGGACTTAGTACAGGACTCATCTTCACAGGGTCTCTACGGGGAAACTGGTGTTTGTGTCTCTTATGAACAAGGTGCCAGTGAATCCCCATTAATTTTCCTGAGATATCTTGTTCATTTAGGGTTGATGCGTTCTGACATAGGCTGGTGGGGGCAGCTGTTTGCTTACTGTTTTTAGGTTATGTATTTGACCACCTGCCCAGGTATTGCCCATTATCTCCTAGTCTCCTGAGAGCCCAAGACTTTGGGAAACAGTAAACTTCCTTTGAGAGAGCTCAGGAGTTTGCATGATGTTTTAAATATAGAAGGCAGACAGCTGAAACGGAGACGCTCTCAGCCGGCCAGGGGAAACGGATGTTTCCTCTTTTGATAGACTCTTGGCAAACTCTGCACTCTGGTTCCCATCTGAAAAGCAAGGATGGTCCAAATATCTCTCCCCAGGACAGAGGTGCTGACAGGGTCACTGAACGGGGCTGCAGCTCTAAAATAACTATTAGCATCAGACCAGGAGGCTGAGCAGAGTGTGGCCTCCGAAGCTCGTCTCCTGCCCTGAGTCCCTTGCACCTTCTCCCTGTGCCATCTCCCTAAGGTCTTCCCAGCAGAAGGTGGAAAGGATGCAGCTGCGGCACTTGTGACCCTGATTCAAATCCTCAACACCACATACAACCCCCGAGGACTGCCAAGGATCAATCCTGAGCTCAGAAGCGGGATTAGCACCTGAGCAGTGCTGGCTCTGGCTCCCAAACAAACAAATATATATATATATATATATATATATATGTAAATATATATATATATATATATATATATATTTACTTTGTGCAGAACATCCTTTGGGGTCTGAGAGACAGAACACCTTGAATGTGGTTAACCCGAGTTCAACCAGGACACCCCCATGGTCCCCCAGCACTGCCAGGAGTAAGCACTGAACACAGCTGGATGTAGCCCCCAAACAAAAACAAAATACAGCTGAAAGTCCTCCCAGAGCTGAGAGGGTGTGGCCTTTGGCTGCTTGTTTGGGGACCCCTCCTCAGGGGACTGTTGGGCTGTCCCCTCCCTCCCAGAGCCCCAGTCAGGCCCCGAGACCCCACTCTCTGCCTGGTCTGAGCCCTTTCTCCCAGGAGCGTGGTGCCTGGGCCCGCTGGGCAGCCAGAACTTCCTCCTCCAGGCTGGGATCCTGAAACTGGCTGCTGGACAGAAGAGCCGAAGGTCAGGGACTCTCTCCCCTCAGGACGTTTCCGACAGTCCTGGAGAGAACAGGGCTGGGGGCAGGCCAGGCCAGGGGTCCTCCGGGGGTCAGCCACCTCCACCATCTAGACCAGGAGTACGAAATACACAGCGGAGGAGCTGGAGTGATAGCACAGCGGATAGGGTGTTTGCTTTGCATGCCGCTGACCCGGGTCCGATTCCCAGCATCCCATCTGGTCCCCCGAGCACCACCAGGAGTAATTCCTGAGTGCAGAGCCAGGAGTAACCTCTGTGTACCACCAGGTGTGACCCAAAAAGGAAAAAAAAACAACAACACAGCATCCTGGCAGGGGAGAGTAAGGAATCCTGCTAGAGGCCAAACTAAGATGTGGGAATGCCTCTCCCAACCCCCGAACAAGGCCCAGAGAGGGTTAGTTCAAAGGGTTAAGCCCCCACTCCCCCGGTGGCGGCTTTGCTTCCTAGCAGCCAGCCATGTGGGCCCACAGACTAGACAGCCGGCGAGCCGGGACAGGCTCAACAGTCTGGCTTGCCTTCATAATCCCAGCCGAGAGCACACAGACGACTTCCGGCGTCCCTCCTGTACCCCCATGGCAGGCTGGCTGACTCGGGGCTCTGAACATCTTCAGAGTCAAGACTGCTCTGTGGGGGAGCTGGAGAGATAGCACAACAGGTCGGTCACTTGCCTTGCACACGGCCGAGCCAGGTTTGGTCTCCAACATTCCGTATGGTCCTCTGAGCATCTCCAGTAATCCCTGAACACTTACTTCCAAGTGTGGCCCCAAAACAAACTTTTTGGGGCCACACCTGGTGATGCCCTGGGGTTACTCCTGGCTCAGCACACAGGAGTCACTCCTGAAGATGCTCAGGGGACCGTATGGAATAGAGGGGGTTGAACCTGGGTCCACTACATGCAAGGCATATGCCCTCCCTGCTGTACCATCGCTCTGACCCAAGAGAGTCAAGAGTTTTCACCTCACCCCCTCTGGTGGAGCCCCTCCCCTGCTCTCCACCACACACACTAGTACTTTCCAGTCACTTTCAAAGGCAGCCAGTGTTCTTGCCTTCTTCACACCTGAACCCTGGGCTGGGGCTTGCCCAGGTGTTCTGGAATCTCACCAGCACCCATGGGTAACACAGCGAGGTGTGGGTGAGGCCCGCTGGATGGCAAGAAGAAATCCTAAATGATCGTCGGAGAGAGACACTGGAAGCATCACTTCCCTCCCTGATGGAACGAGGGCGGAAGTGAGGGTATTTTCCCCCCTCAGCCAGGTTGCTCCCCATACAAGGTAAAGTGCAGGCACTCAGCCCTGGGGAAGAGTGGCACCCCTGCACCTCACGGCATGGCCCTCCCGCCCAGGAGAGAGGTCACTAGTGCTGCAGGTGGTAGCGCCACCTGGAGGCCACTCTTGGCTCACTTGCAGCAACTGGGCAGGCAGGGGTCACCCCTGCAGCTGGACACCCCAAACTAGGTATACCCCCGGGTTTTTCTGCCTGAAAGAGAGACTTGGTAAGGTGTAGATTCTGAAGAAGAAAGGTGTTTTATCTCTGTCACTGAGTGCCCACCAGGTGCTTGAAACAAACAAAACATTAATGGTTACTTTTATAGCCAATGAATTTTGCCTTAATTAAAATAAAAAAAGACTGTGCTGTTTGCCTACCTGGGGTAAGAGAGAAGGAGGGAGAGAGGGAGGGAGGGGGAGAGAGGGAGAGAAAGAGGGAGGGAGGGAGAGAGAAAAGAGAGAGAAAGGGAGGGAGGGAGGGAGACAGACAGATAGACAGACAGACAGAGTGACAGAGCCCGAGCCCTAACCTTCCCCTGCTAGTTCGGACTCAGGTACAGGCTCATTCATCAAAAGCAGGCACCAGAATTGGGAGTTTTGGGGGAAAGTCTCCCCTCACACAGCCGTTTGTGGAGCAGTGTTCCTAGAGCCTCCTGTGAGGCTGTCTCAGACTGTGAAGGGATGTTCGTGGGCCCCTGGCGGCAGGCGGGACAGAGTGGGAGAGAGTGCCATGTGCGTGCGTGTTGATAGCACCCCTCTAAGGTTCCAGGGGCCCAGGCTGGGGAGGGAGTGCGGTGGGGCCTGGGAGATGGTTCGAAATCTGAAGTTCAGGTTCCACTGCAGAGATGGGGGTTCCATCCCAGCACTGTATGGACCCCTGAGCACTGCCAGGAGTGACCTCTAAGCACCAGGTCAGGAGGAGCCCTAGAGCAGCACTGGCTGTGCCTCCCAAAACAGGAAAAAATGAGGGAAGTGTGTGTGAACACTGCCTCGTTCTGCTCTTCCTCTATTACATGCGTGTGCACACACACAAACACACACACATGCACAGACACACATGCTCACTCATACATATGTGTCTGGGTGCCAATATATGCGTGCTAATGCAAACGTGTGCACAGATATACACACTACACACCAGCCAGTGCACAGGGTCCACATAGTCCCCCAATGTAGGTAAGGGGGTGTCAGGAGGTCGGGAAAGAATGGCAGACTCCGGTGATGGCAGCTAAATTAGGCTCTATTACGTTGGGCAGTAAACATTTGAATCATTCCCAGCACCTTAACTGCTTGGATTTGCATATGCATGAGAAGCTGGCCAGAAATGACGAAAATACAGACAGACATATATAGAGTCCTAAAGCAAGACAGCTCAGAGGTGAAGAATAACAGAGGGTGACTTGTCACAGTGGAGAACACGGGGAGAGTGTGAGGCTGCATGCTGTGTTAATGGGTGAAGATTCATTCACAGTCAGCATGAGACTCCGGGGAGGCCAGGGTAACCACTGAGGGTACACCCCCATGCCAAGTAGGCAGCGTTGCTCCCATTTCACAAGTTTGCAAGTTCACCCTACTGGTGAGTGCTGGAGTGCTTGAGACAAGTTCTCATTCAGCCTCCACAAAATCAGCCTTAACTTCTGCTTCCCAAAGTCTTGCACTGGAGAACGAGTTGGATGAGTGAATGAATTGGCCACCAGGCCAAGAGTGAACAGAAGCAATGAGAAAAGAAAGATTTCTTAGAAATTCACTCATAACTTCCCCAACTCAGACAATCATGAGAATGATAAACTGGGCATGGTGGTAAGCCCTAAATCAAGAATGCTCTTCATGGAAGAATCAAGGAACTCTCTGAACAGGAAGAAAAGCAAAGCAAGACAAAATAAAGCCCCTCACACAATGATGTCACTAACGTAAGTGTTTGGCTCACCTAAAATTTCTTTTTTTTTAGGCATTGAAAATATTTTATTGATCTTTTTTATGGCTTGCATTTAATGCTTTGATCTTTGATTTCTAATAAAAGTCCTTGGAGGGCACAACCCAAAGAATCATGGGAAAGAAAAACTAAATAATAACAGTGACAAATTCCTCTGGGTTGGATTGAAATTTGTCCAATCTGGAAGTCACTGACAAGTGTTGGACTGGAAAAGTGTACAAAACGCACACGTTCTGGGTGAGATTTCCTTTCCTGAGAGGAGCTGAGAATTCTACACCACTCTACTGTGGAAAAAAAAGATGAAATCTTGCCTTTTGCTATAAGCTGGGTGGAACTGGAGGAGTTCATGATAAGCAAGATAAGTCAGAAGGAGAATTACAAATACCAGACAAGCTCATTCTCTGGCAGCTTTTAAAGAGACTAAACGGGAACAGAGAGTGGCCAGTGAAAGCAAACCTTTCGACTCTGACCATGGAGGCCAGCCCTGGGGAGGGTAGGAGTGGCTCAACAGGTGCCGCAGACAGCGGTAGAAGGATCCCGGCACTTTGGTGGTGAAACTGGTATGAACACTGTGCCTCTAAAACAAAGAAGCATTTATACCCTTGTAAGTCAGTATCACTTTAATAACAAATTAAAAGAATTCAAATTCCAGGGCTCAGGAAATAACTTAAGGGGCTGGAGCACATTCCCGGCATGCTCGAGACCTCAAGTTCAATCCCTGCTCTTTCCACAGTGTGACCAGGTATGACCCCTCAGCACTGCCAGGCCCAAGAGCATCGCATTGCTGGGCTGAGGCATTTAACTCAGAGCAGTTTTCTAAGTACTGCTGGGGGCTAGCACCCAACCCTGCTGAATATTGTTTAGCGCACAGTCTCCCACGTTCTCCAAGAGAATGAAGAATTTCAGGATTCCAAATGAGGGAAAGAACCTTAAACGCCCCTGGGATAAGGGGTAGGGGCTGGAGGAAGGCAGGGAATAACTTGGAAGAGGACCAAAGCATTGAAATTAATTTTGGGTGAATTGTCCTGCAGAGAGTCTCTTGCCTGCGTGCCTGGCTGTCTCCCCTGGGGCCTCCTCAGAGGGGATGGGCTCCAGCTTCCCTCCCCACCCCGAGCAGAGATCCTGGCAGCCGAAGACCTCCGGAGCCTTAGCCACAGCCATGCTCAAGGCCCCTCTCCACACGTTCAGACGAGCCTCACGGCATGAAGGTACTGGCAGAGGAACCCAGATGTGTGGGACCCGGGGCTGAGACCTCCAAGCCTGCTCGAATCAGGACGGGGCCTCCTCCACCCAGATTTTCCATTTCCCAGTAGCTAGGCAGTCACACCCAGGGCCTGCCCCCTGCTCCATGTAATCCCAAAACATGGAATCCCATTAACGGCCATCACCCAGAGACTTAAAAGCAAGCTCTTGGAAGTGATATCTTATAGCCTACTTCTCTCTCTGGGAGAACCTGACAAACTACCGGGAGTTTCCTGCCCACATGGGAGAGCTTTGCAAGGTCCCTGTGGTGTATTGATATGCCAAAACCAGTAATAAGCTGAGTCTCATTCCCCTGACCCTGAAAGAGCCTCCAATGTGGCATCATTGGGAAGGACGAGTAGAGAGAGGCTTCTGAAATCTCAGGGCTAGGACGAATCAAGATGTTACCGAGACTGCTGCCATCAACGAGGTGATGATGATGTCCTGCAGAGCCCAGTTGAACCACCCCAGAGAGGTGTGTGAGCATGGAATGAAGGCATTTTCGGGGGTCAGCGATCTAGGACAGTGGGTAGGGTGCTTGCCTTGCGTGCACCTAACTCAGGTTCATCTCTGTCACCACATATGGCCTGCTGGGTCCTGCCGGGAGTGATCCCGGTGTGCAGAGCCAGGTGGAAGCCCTGAATACTGCCTGGTATGGCCCAGAAACCAAAGGAAAAAAAATGTTCCAACATGACAGACGCTGGCAGTACATCATCCATAGACCACACCAGAGACACACCCCAAGGTATATCTTCAGCAACGCGGGGAGGAGCCCACAAAGGATGAGGACCACGACTCTGAAACTACCCGCAGTCCCAGGGGTGCAGGGTGAACCCCGGCCACAGGTGTCCAAGAGAGAAGCACGTCCACCTCTCAAGAGCAGAGCACAGGGCTGGATAATCACAGCGAGAAACACAGGCAGAGCAAAATGGAATTAAAAAAAATTATTGCTTTCCAAGCTGCCATCTGCATTGAAAAAATGCCAAGATCTGTTTTCGTGAAATCCCTTATGGAGAAGCCCAGGCCCCTGACGCTGCCTCCCTGGGTCTGAGAGGAAATAGAAAAAGCCGCCTGCCTGATGGGTGCTGTCCAGCCACGGCGTTCATGGGAGCCACCTCTGACACCTGCACCCAGCTGCTGAGAAATGAAGGTTTAAACCCCTCCCAGAGAATGCCAGAAGCCTACACAGGCTCAACAGAACCCCTGTGAGGTCAACGAGAGGGCAAAATCCTCTCAAGCGACTGCAGTGCTGGGCTTGCATTTTTCTAGCTTTTTGTCATGGGAGGTAGAAGGGGACTCGGGGGGGGCACCTCCCAAGTGGTGTTTGGGAGGTGCAGGACACCTTGACCGACCAGGCTGATGGTTCTATGCGAGGGCCTGAGCTTACCCAGGGCACCCCAGCAGTGCTCAGGGACTGCCAGGGATGCACCTAGTGATGCTTAGGGGACCATGTTGTACCTGGAACTGAGCCGGGGTCGGCCACATACAAGGCTAGAGGATCAGCCCTGTGGGAGCTCCCCAGCCTCTATGCGGGAGTTTTCACTGCTCTGAAACACAGCAGTGTGGCCAGATTGTGGCAGGACCGTGTGACCCGTTGTTCCAGCACAGCAGGAGACGAGTCATGAATGGTGTGGGAGTTAACAGAAAGCCTGATCTCAAGAAGAAATGCTCCACTGCCCCTTCGATGGGCATCTGGTTCCATCTGTTCTACCTTGGCCAGGAAAAAATTGTTGCATAACCGTAGTGTTGAAAATGCTGGTGATTGGTGCAAATGCGTTTAGCATCTGCCATGAAAGCCCAGGGATCATTCTGGTCATAGGACAGCGTGTCTAGCCCACTGATATGCCTAAAGCAGCACACATGTGTTTGGTTTTAACATACTTGCTTGTATTCTCTGATATACATTCTCCGTCCCTCTCGGGGAGCCCGGAAAGCTACTGAGAGTATCCCGCCCACATGGAAGAGCCTGACAAGCTCCCCGTGGCGTATTCAACATGACAAATACAGTAATAACAGGTCTCATTCCCTTGACCCTGAAAGAGCCTCCAATCCTTGGGAAAGACGAGTAAGGAGAGGCTGCTAAAATCTCAGGACTGGGACTAATAGAGATGTTTCTGGTGCCCACTTGAGCAAATAGATGAACAATAGGATGACAGTGATACAGTGACAGGGCAGTGTGCACCTGTTTGATAGTTTGGCAGAGCAGAACCCAGAGGTCTGGGAGCCAGAGCGGGCAGGGAGAGAGGGAAGGCGGAAAGCGAGCGCCTGATCCCGTGACGCACTGTGGAAACCCCTGAGCTGATTGAGAAAGACAAGCCGAGGCTCACGCTGTGAAATAACAAGGGAAACCACAGAAGAAACCAGCAAAGGTCAGAGGTGGCTGGCAGAAGTCAGGGTTGCCAGGAATGCCATCAAGAACAGATGACAGCCGAGTCATGTCCGAAAGAGGTGAGTTCTCACGTTCCCTCACTTGTGCATTCACTGCCCTGCTTGTTCCTTAAACTTTGTACTTGATACCAAGGTATACCTGGGAGTTCAAAGATAAAGCAAAAACCCAGCTCTTGTCCTGAAAGTCTGGAGGAGGCAGGGTGAGGGAAAGATGACACTATTACTGTCATCATCCGTTGCTCATCGATTTGTTTGAGCAGGCACCAGTAACGTCTCTCATTGAGAGACTTATTGTTACTGTTTTTTGCATATCCAATACGCACGGGTAGCTTGCCAGGCTCTGCCATGTGGGCTCGATACTCTCAGTAGCTTGCCGGGCTCTCTAAGAGGGGCAGAGGAATCGAACACGGGTCGGCCGAGTGAAAGGCGAATGCCCAACCGCTGTGCTATCGCTCCAGCTCGACACTATTACCAGTATTAACTAGTAATAGACACTATTACTAGTTATTTAAATCTTAAAAATCATACGAAGGGGCTGGAGTGATAGTAGAGCAGGTAGGGCATTGGCTTTGCACACGGCCAACCTCAGTTCAATCCCTGGCATCCCATATAGTCCCATGAGCACTGCCAGGAGTAGTTTCTGAGCACAGAGCCAGGAATTACTCAGGAGTAACCCCTGAACACTACTGGGTATGGCCCCCAAACATAAATAAATAATAAAAACCATAAAAAACCCTCCATATGAATAAAGGCAATGATGTGAGTGTAATGAGTGTGAGAGTGACACGTCAGGTAGTAAGAGTGTAACTTAGTGACAATGGACAGAGATGGGGAGATGGCGTGGGAGAGAAGGAATGATCCAGCTGAAATCTCTGGGGCATAAAGCTAAATCATCAAGCAGGGAAGAGAAGATATTTCTTACCCCTCTACTAGGAACAGTTCAAAGTCTCTGAGGTAGAAGGAAGGGGAGGCTGAGGGCAGTTGAGTGTAGGAAGATGTGATATCTATATATAGGCATATATGTATATACCTACATATATCTATAGATATAGATATAGATATCTGGCCTCTTCCACCCAGACCCCCCATTTTTCAGTAGCTAGGCAGTCACACCCAGAAACTGCCCCCGGGCACCATGTAACTTCATCAATGGCCAACATCCAGAGACTATAAAACCAAGTATAGTATAGCCTAGTTCTCCCTCTAGGAGAAGCTGGCAAGCTACCGAGAGTTTTTCTGCCCGCATGGGAGAGCCTGGCAAGCTCCCTGTGGTGTATTCATATGCCAAAACCAGTAACAATGATGGGTCTCATTCTCCTGACCCTGAAAGAGCCTCTAATGCGGCTCTGTTGGGAAGGACGAGTAAAGAGAGGCTGCTAAAATCTCAGGGCTTGGACAAATGGAGACATTACTGGGCCCACTTGAGCAAATCGAGGATCAATGGGATGATAGTGATAATGATGATAGTGATACACACACACACACACACACACACATATATATATATAGAGAGAGAGAGAGAGAGAGAGAGTGAGAGAGAGAGCACAAGAGGGAGAACTAGGCTATAAGATGTTGGGAGCTTGGTTTTATAGTCTCTGGACGTTAGCTGTTGATGGAATTACACGGTGCCAGAGGCAGTTTCTGGGTGTGACCGCCTAGCTACTGAAAAATGGGGGCTCTGGGCAGAAGAGGCCCAGTCCCAATCCAAGCAGGCTTGGAGATCTCAGCCTCGGGTCCCGCATACCTGGATTCCTTTGCCGGTTCCTTCATGTGTGAGGCTCATCCAAACATGTGGAGAGGGGCCTTGAGCATGACTGTGACTGGGTTCCGGAGGTCTGCTCAGGGTGGGGAGGGAAACTCAACCCACCCTCTCTGAGGGGCCCCAGAGGGTTAATCAGATTGAAGGAAGGAATTGAGTAATCTGGTAATTTCCTTCAGGCTCTTTCTGCAGGGAGGGGTCCAGTCTCTTCAGGGTCTGTTGCTGGGAAAGGTCTTATCAGGTCTTGCTTTCTGTTTCCAGAAAGTGGGTCAGACTTAGGACTAGTGGCTTTATTATTTTCAGAAATTTCATTGCCATGATATGTGTATGGGGCTGGGGGGGGGGGGAAGAGGGGCTTCCCTGACCTTCCTGCTTACATCAGTGGCAGCCACAGAAGGAAGAGCCCGGAAGTATCCTAGTGCGGTGGCAACTGGCACGGGGTCCTGAGGATTGAGTGATCTTGTCTGGTTTCCCTATGGTTCTAGTGAAAAACAAAAATGCCTGAACCTGGGGCGTGCGGGTTAGGGGATGGCCAGGAGGGTGTGCTAGGGAAGGTCCACGGTGCTGACTGCAGCAGGAGGAGGATCATCCCAGGACCCCAGGAAGGGAGCCAGCGGGGGCCAGGTTCCAAGAAGACCCCCAAAGAAGGAGAAGAGAGAGATCAGGGGCATTCAGGACATCTGTGACACCTGGGGACTGTGCTGGCTGTCACCATGAGGGGCTGGGGTGGGAGTGCTACTGACACCCGGCGGGTGGATGCCAGAAGCACCGGAGCAGCTCTTTCTCTAGGTGTCTGAGGTTGCCGCCAGGCTGAGGGTCCGTGGAGCAGATCAGTGAGGGAGGCTGGGGATTGCTCAGCAGAGTTCAAATGACCACCCAGAGGACTGGGAAGAAGGGGTGCACTTTAGGCAGAGGGTTCCCACTGATATAGGATCCATGGAGCTCTCCAGCCTTGGGGGAGGGGACTGGATAACGGGTCTTCTCAAACTACCAGACAAGGAAGACACTGGTTTTCCTTGTTTACATCTAGGATCTTTGTAACCTGGATCGAGAAAGCAGAAAGGGCATGAGTTCCTGTGGCTGACGGAGATCCACCAAGTGCACGGACTCAGACAGAGCGCCCAGGGCTAGAGGAAGAACAGCCGGGAGTTCTAACTCAGTAGGCTCCAGAGAGATAAGACAGAGTCCCTGAACTGGAGGACTGGGTGTGGAGGAGAAAGACATGAGGAATAATGGGGTAATAGTGAGTCAGATGTCCTGATTAGAGCAGAGTTGGGAAGTGTGTGTGTGTGTGTGGGGGGGGGGGGGAGTTGCATTTCTAGACTGTGCAATCAGAGAGGGTGTCCTGGAGGAGGTGACTTAGAAAAATAAATGTACCTTAACGGACCAGGAGGCAAACAGGCAGTTCTACTGTATGTCCAGTAGAGGGTGCAAAGCAGTACCAGCAGACGCATGAGTGGAGGGTAAGAAGACATGGAGGTTTTCTCTCCTGAACACCCACCTACAACCCCGCCTCCAATAGGGGTTGTTTCTAGAGCCCAGAGCTGTGCCACTCAGGGATGACTCAGTGTTCTGTGAGCAACACTGGGGTGCTTACCAGGGACAGTCTGGCCTGCTGGGTACACTGGCCAATCCCAACCCCATGCACAGGGGCTAAATGGACACAGTACTGGAGTACTCTTAGGAAAACTCCATGTGAGCAGAGAAGAGATGAAGACCATTGACAGGAGGGGAAGGGGGCAACCCAGCTGACTCTGAGTGTTCCCCTCGCTCCTGCAGGCTGCGACCCCCGACCTGTCAGCTCTGGGAGAGGAGTCTCCAGTCTGTTGTCACAACTGGCCAGGAAAGATTAGTTTGTTCTCCCATCCAAGTACAAACCGGACCTGACCCTGCTTAACTTTGAGGTCAGAGGAGATTGGGTGCATTCAGGGTGGTATGGGGCTGGAGTGATAGCACAGCGGGTAGGCATTTGCCTTGCATGCGGTTGACCCAGATTCGCTTCCCAGCATCCCATATGGCCCCCCGAGCACCACCAGGAGTAATTCCTGAGTGCATGAGCCAGGAGTAACCCCTGTGCATTGCCGAGTGTGACCCAAAAAGGAAAAAAAAAGAATTTATTTCTTTTTGTTTTTGGGTCAGACCTGGGATGCTCAGGGATCACTGTTGGTGGTGCTCAGGGGACCATCTGGGGTGCTGGGATTGAGCCTGATCAGCCCCGTGCAAGGCAAGTACCCCACCGTTAGACTCTCTCTTCTGCCCCCCGGCTGTGTCTTTTACATATAGATTTCATCAACTATTTACAGAGCTTATCAAGGAAGTTAGTTTTACCAAATCCTATTACTACCACTGCAAATAACTTAGCACAGTTTGATGTAGACCATGACACAGACTATTATTATTTGTTTTTCATATTTTTGGCCACACCCAGCAGTGCTCAGGGCTTGCAACCTGACTCTGTGCTCAGGGATCACTTCTGGCAGTGCTCAGGGAGTCATATGTGGTGATGGGGTTGGACGTTGGGTCAGTTGCATACAAGGCAAGCACCTGGTTCACTGTATTAGTACTCTGGTCCTTATTACAGACTCTTTATCCTCTGAGTCTTCTTTTCTTTACCTATTTTCTCTGGGGCTGGAGCGATAGCACAGCGAGTAGGGCATTTGCCTTGCACGCGACCGACCCGGGTTTGATCCTTCCGTCCCTCTCGGAGAGCCCGGCAAGCTACCGAGAGTATCCTACCCACAAGGCAGAGCCTGGCAAGCTACCCGTGGCGTATTCGATATGCCAAAAACAGTAACAACAAATCTCACAATGGAGACATTACTGGTGCTCATTTGAGTCAATCGATGAACAACAGAAAGACAGTGCTACAGTGCTACCTATTTTCTCTGAGTCTTCTTCTCTCTACCTATTTTTCTACCTCTATTTCAAACTACTTTAATGTTGAATCTTATATGACTGATATTTTTAAAGAGGAGCTTCATTTGATTGAGGTGATATGGTTTAGATCAATTTCTGTGTCGTTATTTTACACCTGCGATGCCACTTTCCCAACATCCCACTGAGAGTCTGTAACCTTCACCACTGCACCAAGGTCCCTCCTTACCCTGCCCTCAACCCACCCCCTGCACCAGCCAGCTTCTCAACCTTAGTCCCCAGTTCTATCAGCAGGATGGTAGGGCTTGTAGCCACTGGAGATGGTCTAATCTCTTGCTTGATTTCTTTATACTTCACAAACGAGCCAGATCATCTGGTGTCTGTCTTCCTGCCTCTGACTCACTCCATTTCCCAGTTCCATCCAAGTTCCCGGGCAGGGCATGACGTCATCCTTTCAGGGAGCCAAGTGGCCTTCTCTGACACAGCTATTCCTCTGTCTCCTTCTCCACTCCTCTGATAGTGGGAATGTTCGGGTTCGAGTGTGGAGAGCAGAGAGCTGTGTCCGAAGACCCCGATGTCCAGTGGAGGGCAGTCTGGCCTGCTGCGTGCACAGAGCAAAATGGAGCCCCACTGAACCCTGCTGGGGCCTGCACAGAGAGTTCCTTGTGGCCCTCAGGGGACCAGGATCTGGGCTGATATCCAGGACAGCGAAGGCAGTGGGTCAGACAGTCCTCCAAAGTGTAACCCACAGGCTGCCTGGCTGCTCGGCCTGGAGTCTTGGCCTGACCAGAGAGAGCTGACAGGTATGACCATAGGTGACGGGCAGGCTGCCATTTCCCACACCAGAGGCTTTCCTGGGCATTTCCTCGTTCTTCTTACAGTCCTGCCTGTTGTGGGGTGTGGGTAGAAGATGAGAGAGCTGTGGCCGCAAGCCAGCAAAGGTTCAAATGCCAGAGAGAGACACGGGCATCTCATGGGCCGGGGCAGTGCCCTGGGAACCGGGCATGGAGACACAAGCTGATCTCACAGAGACACAAGAGGCTCCCGGTGACCATGGGGATTGCTTCACAATGGTTACTCGGGGGCTGGGGACAATACTTAATCAAATGGAAGGTAGGTATCAGCATAGATGCTCAGTGATCTTACAAGCTAAATGTTTCTCTGAGTTCTATTTTGGGGGGTGGGGTGGGGGATACATGCATGCCCGGTGATGCTCAGGGCTTACTCCTAGGTCTGTGCTCAGGGATCACTCTTGGTGGTGCTTGGGGGACGATATAGTGTGCCAGAGATTGAACCCTGGGTCAGCCCCTTACAAGGCCAACACCCTACCCGCTGTACTCTCTCTCTGGCCTCTCAGAGTTCTTGAGTTACTCTAGAAAATGAATCAAATCCAAGGACTGAGCAGGCGGCTGATTTACAGCCTGTAGGTCAGAAACACCACGATCTACCCTACCTTATGATTGGCGGGCACGTACGCGTGCGTGCACATGTACTGGGGCGGGCTCGTGCACGTGAGAGGCGGGCTCGTGCACATGGATAGGGTAGGGGCTCATGTATGTGTACGGGGGTCCTGGTGGTGGTGGCTCAAGCATGTGTGCCAAGGCGACCTTGTACACAAGTGCTGGGGCCCGCTGGTGCACGTGTGAGGAGGCAGGCTCGTGCACGTGCACGGGGGGCGGGGGGGGGGACGTGGCTCAAGCACGTGTGCTGAGGCGGGCTTGTGCACGTGTGCTGGGGGCGGCTCGTGCATGTGTGCCGAGGCGGGCTTGAGCACGTGTGCTGGGGCCAGCTCGTGCACGTGTGAGGAGGCGGGCTCGTGCACGTGCACGGGAGTGGGGGTGGGGGGCAGGTGGCTCAACACGTGTGCTGAGGCAGGCTTGTGCACGTGTGCTGGGGCCGGCTCGTGCACGTGTGAGGAGGCGGGCTCGTGCACGTGCACGGGGGCTCATTCACGTGCACCGGGGCATACTTGTGCACGTGCGTTGCAGCCCGCGCGGTAGGTAATCCGCCGAAATCAAGCCGGGTCCTAACCCTATGCAATCTGATGTGCTCTCAGGCGGATAGAGCTGAGTTGACTGTAGGACACCCAGCTGGTGACACAGAGAATTGGGGGGACCCCTCCCCCACACTGGAATTGGGAGCTGGGAACCACTTACACACGGTCCGCGTGCCAAGAGAGGAGGCAGCCACGCCAGCAATGAAGCAAAGATCCAGGTCTAGCCGGGAGGGAGGCCCAGCACCGTGGGTAGAGTGGGTGACAACGAGTTCCTCCCGGGATATTTGTCATACAGCCACCGGGTGCCAGGAACTGCTCTGGGTGCCAGAACATCCACCTGTGACCCAGACAGCAAGCTGCCCTAGAGGGCTGCCTGGGGCCCCAGGGAGAGGTTTCTGTCTGCCCAAGCCACTCTGCACACACCCCTCCCTCACCGCCAGATCCTGGACATTGCCAGCCCCCGTTGTCGGGGACAATGCCGAGGGCCTGTTATCGGGAGGAACTGCACTTCTCCTGTCCTGGGCAGCCAGCTCAGAGGGATGTTTACGGGCAGGAGCGACAGTGCAGTGGGAAGGGGGCTTGCCTTGCAAGCAGCTAACCCAGGTTTGATCCCCAACATTCCATAGCGTCCCCCTGAGTCCACCAGGAGTGACCCCTGAGTGCAGAGCCAGGCTTGACACCTGAGCCGGATGTGGCCAGCCAAAAGTAAGGGATGTTTTGGGGTCCCCCATCTCCTGTGCCTCCTGCTCTCTGGTCCGAGGCTCCTGCAGGTGGGAAGGAGCTGGAGGCCTCGGACCCAGGCCTCGCGGACCTTGGGCAGGCACAAAATGAGATTCTGGAGGCTTCCGGTCTCCTGCAAATACTCTCAGCTGTGGGATACCCGTTCCATGTGTGAACACCGAGCCTTTAGAGAGGGCTCAAGGTGGTTGCAAATGGTAGTCTGCCACTCTCTCTCAGCTGTGGAGGCCAGACGCTGCATTAGACACAGAGTGTCGGGGTGGGCACAGCAAGCATCGGGCACAGAGACAAGGCCGCCTGTGCTACGCCCCTGCCCCCGGGGCTCTTTGCTCCCTTGGCGATGAGGGCCAGGAGGAGGTTGGACTGTGAAGTCTCAGCAGCTGGGTTCTTGCCCTTGTAAAGAAAGACAAGCTTCTTCCTGGGGAGACCGAGCACAGAGACGGCCGGAGTGCATGCTCTGCATGGGGATGTGAGGTGGGGGGGCGTGGGGGGAGAAGGAGGGGTGCCCTGGGCTTGGCACACCACACTTTGCCGGGGTCTAGAAGGCCCAAAGAATTCGGTTTCGCACATTAGTTTTTTTTCAGTGCTGATGAGGAGAAGAACAGGAAAAACAAGGGTCTCTGCTCACTCCTCTCGCAGCCCTGTGTCTCCGTGGGAACCCGCTTTCCTCCCACCCGCAACGAGGCACATGTGACCTCACTGGTGTGTCTCCACTGTCCCAACCACGGTGGGTGTGGGGCTGGGTGTCCCAGTAGGGGCCTGGTCTCAGTGGAGGGGTGTGGGGCGAGGCAGGAGGTCCTGACTTGGACCTGAGATGCCTGGAGAGGTTCTGGCCCTCCTGGACCCTGCCCTGGAATAGTGGGTTGGAAAGTGAAGATGAGTTCATTCGGTCCAAACACGATGGTTGAACATCAGAAGTGGTCGGGTCTTTATTTAGAAGTTTGGTGACGTTAGTGTGATCAGAAATAAGTCGTCGGCATTTTGTGTATCAATTTGCTTCTGGTGAAATTGGTTTTGTCAGCTTCTGAGAACCTACAGACAGACACTTCCGGGGCGGGTGCGGGGGCTTGCCCTGGAAGGCCTCAGGGGCCAGGCTGGGGCACGGAGGGCAGGACGGAAGGGGGCAGTGATGCTGGGCCCTGACTTGGTCCTCCTGGAGCTGCCGGAGGCTCATTTCACCTGCAGTGGGACTCGCTGGCCCAGGGTCTCTCCTGGGGGAGAGTCCGCCACCCCCGGAGCCAGACAAGTCAGAGCCGGTGTGGTCAGCTCCCGGCTTGGACGTGGGCAGCAGCAATCAGAAAGGCCGGAATGCAGCTGTGCGCGCCAGGCGCAGGCCCCGTGGGGAGGTTTCTGTCCGCGCCAGCCACTCTGCCCAGCCCGTTGTCCGGGCTTCCTGGTCTGCACCTGGGGCTTGGCGGGGCTGCGGCGGGCACCGGGCTGCCTGCCCTTTCCTCCCACAGCTTGGCCCGGGAGGGACCCGGAGGCCCGGCTGCAGAGGAGGGCGCAGTGCTCGCCTGGTCTGGCAGTGCTGCAGGCTGCTGTGTGCCCAGGGCAGCGTGCTGTGACTGTGGGCTGCAGGCTGGGCCGGGAGCTCCTGCCCGCTGGTTGCTGAGAGAGGGAGACGAAGCCCCTTTGGGAGCTGAGCGCCCCGTTCTCGAGCTTGTGTTGCTGGTGGAGTCCCACGGCATCCCCAGGGCAGAATCTGAGGCTACCACCACGAGGAGAGCTCTGGGGGGTTCCACTCCAGATACCGAGGGTGGCTGCACCGCATTTCAGGCCTGAGACCAGGAAGCAGGGTTTTTATAGGAGGGAGACAGAAGCCTATTCCGGGACACCTCCATGGCCTTCATCTTCCCATGAGGTGCCAGGAGAATGGGGAGACGTTAAATTCTCTCCCATGTGTGTGTGTGAGTGCGTGTATCTTCATGTGTGTGTGTGCATGTGTGTGTATTTGTGTGTGCATGTTGGGTTCATGTGTACATGTATGCATTGTGTATTGTGTACATATTGTGTACATGCATGTTTTGTGTGCATGTTTATCATGTATGTGTGCATGTGGATGTGCTTGTGTGCATATTGTGTACGTGTGTACAAGCATGTTTTGTGTGCATGTTCATCATATGTGTGTGCATGTGTGTGCTTGTGTACCTTGCATGTGTGTTGTATGTGTTGGGTACATATGCTTGTTGCATGTGTGCACGTTGTGTTCATGTGTGTTAGTGTGTGCATTGTGTGTACATGTGCATGTGCATACATGTGTGTGTGGGCACGTGTATGTTCATGTATGTGAGGAGGACTGGGTCTTCAGGAGCTTTGGGAGGAACAGCCTGCCCCTTCTTAGCCAGTGCTGGTGCCAGAGGCAGGGGTCCTGTCTCCAAAGCCCACTCTACTCTTGTCTGTCACCTGCTGGCTCCCTCCCCATAGCAGTGCCCCCTTGATGCACCCATCACTGCAGCCAGTAATTGCCAGGATCTTACCTGCCTGTGTTCCTCTGGGGTGTCTATGGCATAACTCAGATGTTACCACTCCAAGTCCTGTGTTCACTGCTCTGAGCCATCCCAGCCCTCCAGCTCCAACTCGCGGCACCCCAACTCGGCATGGCCCAAGCATCCAGCCCAAAACTGTTTGCCTAGGGACTCTCTCTCTCTCTCTCTCTCTCTCTCTCTCTCTCTCTCTCTCTCTCTCTCTCTCTCTCTCTCTCCCTCCCTCCCTCCCTTCTATCCTCTTTCCTTCTCTTTTTTAAGGCTTGAGGGGTGTGTGTGTGTGTGTGTGTGTGTGTGTGTGTGTGTGTGTGTGTGTGTGTTTGGGGAAGTTAGTCATACCCAGCGGTGCTCAGGTATCCTGGCTTTGTGCTGAGAGTTCACATCTGGAAGTACTTGGGGAGCCCTATGTGGTGCTGGGGACCGAGCTGGGGTGAGCTATGGTGCAAGGTACGCAGTGTCCCACCCACTGTATCTGCAGAAATGTCTTCTGAGGGTGCATGAGGGCATCTGAAGATACTCATCCAGCTTCTGCTGCCAAGGAGCCCTGTGACCCCATATTTTGTGTGCTCCCAACTAGATGAGAGTGGAATAAGGTGGGCCCCTCATCCTGGCTGTGACCTTCAGGTTTTTAATTAACCTCTTCGCTAGCTATATGGGGTTGGAGTCACAGTTTTACCATCTGCACAATAGGGGGGAGGGCTGGGCTAGATGCTACTCATCTTTCTTTTAATTTGGGTATTCTTATCTTTCTTTTACTTTGATGATACCAAGAACATGCGCTCCCCACCTGACCCCAGCCCCAGCCCCCTTTCTCTTTCTTCCCCTCCTTCCCTCCTCTCCCCTCATTGGCAGGTTATGAGAATGAAGTTTGTCATCATCTCTAAAGAGAAGAGGAGAGAGGGCTGGAGAGGGTGAGGCAAGAGGAGATGCAGGCAAGAGGAGGGAAGCTGTGGGAGTTGGAGCAGGGCAGAGACTGGAAGGAGGGGTTCTGGGTGAGGAAGGGGTTCTGGGTGAGAGAGGGGTTCTGGGTGAGAGAGGGGTTCTGGGTGAGAGAGGGGTTCTGAATAGAAGGGGTTCTGGATGGCGGGAGGGGTTCTGGGATGGGACGAGGGGTTCTGGGTGGGGGAGGGGTGCTGGGATGAGAGGAGGGATTCTGGGGGGAGGGGCCCTGGGTGGGGGAGGGGTGCTGGGATAGGAGGAGGGGTTCTGGGTGGGGGAGGGATTCTGGAGGGGGAGGGGTGCTGGGATGAGAGGAGGGGTTCTGGGTGGGGGAGGGGTTCTGGGATGGGAGGAGGGGTTCTGGTATGGGAGGAGGGGTTCTGGGTGGAAGAGGGCTTCTGGGTGGGGGCCTGGGATGCTGAGGGGCTACACCTGCTGTGACTTGGCTCCCCATGTCTGATGCTAACTGATCTGTGCACTTCCACTTCCAGAGAACTTCCTCCTGCTCCAAGACCAGTCTGAGCTCCAGGCCAGCCCCCTGGCTCTGGTTGGCCTTGACAGTTTCTGCTGCTAAGAGACCACTTCTATGCTCGGATTCATCTTCACAGTCCACCCTCCCACCCCGCAAACTCACCTGCATCCACCGGGAGGCAGGAGTCTGCAGGGCAACAGGGCTTGGTTCTCTCAGTGAGGTTTTCTTGGCAGAGGCAGACATTGGAATCTCAAGCACTTGCATTTGTCAAAGACATGTTTAAGCCCTCACAAAGGCAGGGAGCAGCCTGGCGGCAGGCTCCTTGCTGCCTCTCCTCACCTGGGCGGGCTCTGCCAGAAGCTTGTGGGGGGCACTCACAGTTCCAGGGTCCCACCCAGCCCTGCCTACCCCTTCCAGGTCTGTATTCTTACAAGATGGCTTGAAAGTTGTTAAATAACTGGTGCAAGAGCCAGGGTTGCAGCGTGGTGGCAGAGCCCAGCCTTGCAGTGTGAGGCCCCGGGTTGGAGACCCCACACTGCAGAAACAAAGCAGTGGCTCAGATATGCCTTGCTGTCTGGCTGTGGCAGGAAATTCCACGCTGGGGGTGCAGCCTGGAGAGGGCGCTGCTCCCCAGCTGGTGCCAGCATCCCAGAAAGCTGCCTCGGGAGACCCCTGAGTCCCACAGCCTGCTCTGCTGTGGCTAGCCCCCCCACCACACCCCTGCTTCCCTCCACCAAGCCCTGATTCCCTCCAACCCACCCCCTGATTTCCTCCATCCCACCCCCTGATTCCCTCCACCTCACCCCTGCTTCGCTCCACCAACCCCCCTGCCTCTCTCTACACCTCCCCTCCTGCTTCTCTACTGCTTCTCTCCACCCCACCCCTCCTGCCTCTCTCTACACCTCCCCTCCTGCTTCTCTACTGCCTCTCTCCACCCCACCCCTCCTGCTTCCCTCCATTCCACCCTCTTTCTCTCCTGCCTCTCTCCACCCCACCCCCTGCTTCCCTCCACCAACCCCCTGCTTCTCTCCACCTCACCCCACAGCTTCTCTCCACCAACCCCATTTTCCCCTCCACCTCACCCCTCCTGCTTTCCTCCACCCCACCCCTCCTGCCTCTCTCTACCCCACCCCTCCTGCTTTTCTCCTGCTTCCCTGCACCCTACCACTCCTGCTTCCCTCCACCCCACCCCTCCTAGCTCTCTCCAACCCACCCTCCTGCTTCCCTCCACCCCCTGCTTCCTTGCACTTCACCACTCCTGCCTCTGTCCACCCCAGCCCTCTGCTTCCCTCCACCCCACCCCTCCTGCTTCCCTCTACCTCACCCCTCCTGCCTCTCTCCATCCATCTCTCCTGCTTCCCTATCTGGCTCAGAGCTCTCGGGCCAGCAGAACTCCAGGATTCCGCAGGAGCTCTGTCAAAGGGACAAAGAGAGGCACACAGCCCCAACCCTCACCCCACCAGACCCAGGGACACAGAGACCACCCCACACACACTTGCCTCCCTCTGCACCTCATAAACCAGTGCTCTCTCTCTCTCGCACACACACACACACACACACAACACACACACATACACACATACACACACACCAGCCCTTATTTCTCTGCCCTCCTCCCAGGGCCACTAGATTGCTATTTCCCTGGAGAGGAAAGGTGGGAGGGACTGTGCGGGACATTAGCTCAGGCCTTGGGCCCCGAGCAGTGCCCGGCTCTCTCCCCCAGCCTCTCCCCAAGACCCTGCAGCCTAGCAGCCCGCATGCCTGCAGTTCCACAGAGCACAGCTTCCCACGTGGGCAGGGTCCCTGAGAGATGCCCCTTCAGTCCAGAAGGGGAAGCAAGGGGCCCAGATAAGGCGAGACCAGCCCGGCAGGGTACAGGTCAGGGTCAGCCCCCCCACCCCCACCTCCAGCCCCCTTCCAAGGCTCTTCCCTCTGCACGGGCTCCTGTGAGAGGAAGCAAAGGTAGATTCTGGCGTAGGCACCGGCAAGCTGGAGAGAGGAGCCCACTGGGACCAAGTCTGTACTAAGGAGACTGCCCCTGGAAGAGAAGAGTGACCTGTGCCCTGCTTCGCCCCTGACCCATCCTCCTGGCTCTGGAGCCCAGGGTTTAGGCCTCAGAGGAACCCCAACCCCTCCCCACACAGAAGAGTAGACACAGCTGCCATTTATTGAGCAGCTACTGTGTTCCAGGGACTGTGCTAAGCACCTCACTAAGCTACCTGTATCCCCTTTTAATAGGTGATTGAAATGAGGATCGGAGAGGTTGGTTAACAGGTCTGAGGCCACATAGCTAGTAAAAGATTAGTGGAGCAGGAGAGAAGGATTTCAGCTAGAAAGCATCTCAGAGGCGTCCTCCCCCGGGCTGGAACCCAGCTCTGCGTGCTCTGACGTGTGAGTCCAGCTGATGCCCAGAGGTCTTGGTGCCAGAAGGAAGGACGTGCTAGAAGGAAGGCTGGACACTCCCCTGTCCCCACCTACAGCTCCTCCCTTCAGGGGCCCACCATAGGTCTCAGTGCCAAGGCCCTGCGATGGCAGAGCTAATGCCCAGTCTTCCTCAGACCTGGGAGCAATGCCCCTGCCCTGTGTGTGTGACCTCAAGCCTCAGTTTCTCCCTTTGTAAATTGGAGCCCCCACGCAGCAGGGTTGTTAGAAGGAATGGGAGGGTATTGTGTAAAGGGGATAAATAAACGCAAAATATGGGGACTGCCCCCTGCCCAGATCTGGGAGTGCTTCCCCTCCCGGTGCCAGGAGCCAGCCTTTCCACAGAAGGAAACAGAGGAAGGAGCCGTCGGCCTGGAGCCTCCTGGAATGTGGCAAGGCTCCTTGGCACCCAGGCCTCAAGCCCGGCTCTCATTAGCTCCCGACTAAAAATATCCCCACACCACACCTTCCTCCAGACCTGGGAGGGGGTTGGGGGTGTGGGAGGTGTGGGGTGCCTGAACCACTTCCGGGGGCCAGGAGGTGGGTCCTTCGGTCCATGACAGCACCCAGAACACAGGGGGCACACAGAGCAGGGGGTTTTATTGAAGGAGATACAGAATGGGGTGCAGGCTCCTGCCTTCAGCCAGCCCACACCTCCTGGGACTCCCGGACACCCCCACACCCGTGCCTGTACAAGGGTAATATAAAGTGGGGGGGTCTTACCCAGCCTCTTGAGAGGTGCCAGGAGGGCCTCCCGAGTTCTGTTGGGGAGAGGGCTGGGGGACAGAGGATGGTCCCTCCCGCAGTCCCCGTCAGGCGGGGGGCGGGGGGCCCGCCAGGACGTCCGTCACCTGCTGCAGGACAGCCCGGTCACTTGCAGCTCTGGAGCCGGGTCCTGAGGTGCTTCTCCTCGGTCAGCAGTGGGATGAAGGTGTCGCTGTGTGAGATCTTCAGCCGGCTGCCCCAGCTCAGCGCCTCCTTGCCGGCCGGCTCGGGTGGGAGGACATCCAGGGAGCCGCTGGCCTTGCCCTCACCCGCGGCGCTGCTGGAGTTGAGCTCCATGAGCTCCAGCTCGTGCTTGGCCGCTGTCTCCAGGACCCGCTGCTTGTTGTAGTACCTGACGAAGTTGTTGATGATGGGGTGGATGGGCAGGGCGATGGCGATCACCCCGCACAGGAAGCTGATGGCCGCGTTGAGCTTGCCCAGCGTGGTCTTGGGGTAGATGTCGCCGTAGCCCACGGTGGTCATGGTGATGATGGCCCACCAGAAAGACTGGGGGATGCTCTTGAACAGGGTCTCCGGGTGGCTCTGCTCCATGGTGTAGCCCAGGGCGGAGAAGACGAAGATGCCCACTGCCAGGTACATGAGCAACAGCCCCAGCTCCTTGAAGCTGCGCTTGAGTGCGTAGGTGAGGGTCTGGAGGCCCGACGAGTGGCGCGCCAGCTTGAAGATGCGCGCGATGCGCATGATGCGCAGGGCCTGCACGGCCTGCTGCACGTTGGTCAGCTCCATCATGCGCGCGCCCAGGTGCGTGAGCGTGAGGCTGACGTAGAAGGGCAGGATGGCCAGCACGTCCACGATGTTCATGAAGGACAGGGCGAAGTGCAGCTTGTTGGGCGAGGAGAAGAGGCGCAGCAGGTACTCGAGCGTGAACCAGCCGATGCACGCCGTCTCCACGTTCTCCAGCGTCGGGTGCTCCACGCGGTTGCCCTCGGCGTCCAGCACTTGCAGCTCGGGGATGGTCCCCACGCACATGACCACGGAGGAGATGAGGATGAGCAGGAAGGAGAGCACGGCCACCACGCGCGCCGGGCACGAGGACTCGGGCTTCTCCAGGAACTTCCAGACGCACTTTTGGCAGCGGCGCCAGCGGCCCTCGGCCGCGTCCACGCCCAGGTCGTCCAGGATGAGCCGCACGCGGCGCGCGATCTCCTCCAGCTCCTCGCGCTTCTCGCTCAGGTGGCTCTTGCAGCAGTCGTCCAGGAACTTGAGGTCCACCTTCCAGAAGTCCATCTCGTTCTTGAAGCAGATGGGGCAGATGCCCTTCTTCATGTGCACCTCGCCGAAGTAGTACACCTCGATGACGCACTTGAAGGCGTCGGGGTCGCGGTCGAAGTAGAACTCGCGCTTGCCGGGGTCGTAGTCGTCACACAGCGAGAAGATGGTGTCGTAGCCCCCCGCCAGGCAGTGGATGAGCTCGGCCAGCCGCGTCTCGGGGTACTGGCTCAGGAGGTCTCCGTACAGCACCTGCCGCACGCCCCCCACGTTCACCACGATCTCGATGTCGTCGTCGTTGCCCGCCCGGGAGTCGCGGCTGCCCGGCTCGGGCTCGGGCTCGGACTCGGGCTCGGGTTCGGGCTCGGGGTCCGGGTCGGGCTGGGGCTCCGGGACGGCGCGCTCCTCCTCCCCGATCATCCTCCCGCCGGGCGCCTGGGCAGCTCCGGCTCCGCGCCCCGCCGCGCCGCGGCTCCCGGGGGGCTCAGCCCGGCGGCTCCCAGCGGTGCGCGGCGCTCGGTGCCCACCTGCCTGCTCGGGCGCTCACAGCGGGCAGCCGCCGGCGGGCGCGCGCCGCGGGAGACGCCTGCAGCGGGCGGCCGAGCTCAGGGCGGGCATCCGGGCGCCGGGTGGGGAGGGGAGGGGGGGCTCCGGCGGCCACCGCCGGCCTCGCTCCCCGCCCCGGGTGGCACTCACCCCGGCTCCCGCGCGCGCGCGCGCGCCGCGATCCGCCGCCGCTTCGGGTTTCGGCTTCCTGCAGGCGCTGGCTGGGCTGGTGGGGGGCGGGGGGCTCCCCTGGTGGGTGGCGGGCACCTCCGCAGCCCCGAGGCGCGCAGGCGGCGGCGGCGGCGGCGGCGGCGGTGGCGGGTCCCCGCGTGCGCCCCCCACGCGGAGCGTGTCCGCGAGCCGCGGGACCCACGCAGTCGGCGGAGGAGCGCGCCGATAGCGAACTTGGGCTGGCTTGGCCCGAGCCGTTTCCAAACACAATAGGAATTCCAGCCTGACGTCAAGCGCTTTTTAAAAGGTCCCCTCTTCTGGTGAAACCCCGCAAGGCACGCGCGGCGGGGGAGCGGGTGAAGCCGCGGGCTCGGGGGCACAGCTGCAGCGCCGGCGTCTTGGTGACCACCGCGCCGCGCCGCCGCCTGCCCAGTAGGGAGCAGCGGGTCACCGAGGGGGCCCGGAACCACCCCCCACGCTGCAGGCGGGCCAGGAGCTTGCTCCCCTGCGGCTGACAGGAACCGGCCCAGGAACTTGGCTACCTGTTGCTCAGTGGCAGGTGTGTGTCTGGGGTGAAATGTCAAGTCCCACCCTCCTTCCACCCCCCAAAAGGCCCCTAGCACCCGAGTGCCTGCACTTCAATGGTTGCCCGCTCCTTGAAGCTTGCCTGCTGCCCTGCCCTGGCTGGCACTTCCCCTGAAACATGTGCCATCTCGCCCAGCCCCATGCCTGGAACCAAGGGACTGGCCCAAGGCCATATAGGTGGCAGGCGAGCACAGCGTGGGCACCTCTTAATCTAGTGCTTTTCTGCCACTGTGGTTCCTCTCTCACCTCACTTGGGAGGCAGGGGGAAGTTCTCCATCAAGCCCTCACTGCCCGCCGCCTGCCACTTCTCCGCATCAGGCTAATAGCCAGTCCCTGGGGCTTCCATAGCCCTGGAATGCCCTCAGCTCTTACCGCCCAGTCTCCCCACTCCGAGGCCAGTGCCTCTTGGCTCCTTCCTGCAGGGCCCGGCACCCAGCAGCCTGGTCTAGCCATGAAGCCACAAGCCCCCAGCTTTCCTGACAGCTTCCTGACTGGCTCAACTTGACCCGTCTCCAGCTTCACATCAGGGTCAGCTAGAGAAGTGCTCCTCTGTGGGGGAGACAGCATGAAGAGGGGTGGGCTGAGGGTACGTGGGAGTTTTGTATTCCACTTTGCTGTGGTCTTCAAACTACTTTAAAAGACATATCTTTAAATATATATATTCTGTAGGTCGGGTGTTAAAGCTTGCAGGTCTAAGGGTCCTGAAGAGATAGTGCAGCGGGTAGGGAGGACACGTGCCCTGCACACAGCTGACCTGGGGTTGCTCCCTGCACCCCCTGAGCCCTGCCAGCAGTGATCCCTGAGTGCAGCCAGTGATCCCCGAGGACACTGGTGGATGTGGCCCCAAACAAACAAACATGTTTGCCATTCTGGTAATTAATGAATCATGAAATCAATTTTCACAGGATTTCTTTTCCTTAATGAGCTAATGTAAAATGGATACTTTAGAATGCATCAGACAAAGTAAGTGCTGCATATTCTTAGCAATATTATTCTGTTTCCCTTTTAAATCCACGGATGCCGTGTTACGTCAGCACAGGAAACAGATTCAGAGAGGTTTGGTGCCACAAGAGTCACCGTGTGTTATAGGTGCCCCACAAGCTCAGTGCTCGCTGAATACTTTGCACTTTCCTCATTTGGAGAAACCACAGGGTTTTTTTTAATATTATTTTTTATTAGTGAATCACCGTGAGGTACAGTTACAGACTTACAAACTTTCGTGCTTGCATTTCAGTCATACAATGATTGGGTACCCATCCCTCCACCAGTGCCTATTTTCACCACCAATGGTCCCAGCATCCCTCCCACCACCCCCACCCCGTCCCCTCCACCCCGCCCTGCCTCTGTAGCAGGATTCTTTGAAGGTATTTGTTTTTTAATTTTTTTATTAAAAATTTTTTTCTAATTAAGATGGCATTCTCTTATATTTTTATTTTACCTCTTTATTGAATCACTGAGAGATAGACCCTTACAAAGCTGTTCGTGATTGGATTTCAATCCTACAGTATTCCAACACCCATCCCTCCACCAGTGTACATTTCCCAGCACCAGGTTCTCCCATCACCCCCACCTCTGAACCCCTGCTGACTCTATAAGTGCTTCTCTGTCTCTGTCTCTGTCTCTGTCTCTGTCTCTGTCTCTCTCTCTCTCTCTCTCTCTCTCTCTCTCTCCTTTTGGGCATTGTGGTTTGCAATATTGATACTGCCAGAATTTGGAAACAACCTGAGTGCCCAAGAACAGACAAATGGATAAAGAAACGATGGTATGTCTACACAATGGAATACTACGCAGCTGTTAAGGAAAATGAAGTCATGAAATTTGCCTATAAATGGATAGACATGGAGAGTATCATGCTGAGTAAAATGAGTCAGGAGATGGACAGATATAGAATGACTGAATTCAATTGTGGGATATATACATATATGTACACATATATTACATAGTAGAAAACCACAGGTTTTTAACAAAAAAGCAAGATGTGAGATAACGGGCCAAGGTTGCCCAACCAGCACCCAGATCCTACACACACACACACACACACACACACACCCAGAGTTATTCAGATATTTATTGAGCTTCCATCTCTCACACACACTCACACACGCATGCACACATGCACCAATTAGGATTTATACTCTGGAGATGTTTTGGTAATTAAGGGGAAGAGTTTGTAGACATTAGCAGACCCCAGAGGTGTGTGCAAGGGAACTGAGGTTCCTAAGCTTCCCTACAGGAGGCGCTGAGGGTGGGATCTGGCTGGATGTGGTGGGGCTGCATGTGCTGAGAATCCCTGAGTCTGTTTGACTCGAGGTCTGTGATGGGGGCCCCCAGGCAGACAGACAGACACTTCCTGACAGCGCCGGATGAGAGGAGGGCAGTGTCACAATGTCCAGAGTGATGGGGGAGCCCGGGAGCTGCAGGACGCCTCCCCCGCTCGGCAGCTTCGGAAGATCTGGGCCCCTGGCAGAGCCCTGCGCTGAGCCTGGAGAGCAGAGCCCTCGAGGGGGCCAGCTGCCCATGCAGAGGAAGGCCCTGGCCTTGGGAGTGGGGTCCCGGGTGGCGGGGGGGGCAGGGCTGGAAACAGACCACGAGCCCAAGTGTGTTTTGGGAGCAGTTTGGATTCTGAGCCAATTGTGCAAACTCCAGGTTGTTCCTCAGTCGTCGGTTGTTTATGCAATTGATTTATACTGGTATATTTATTGAGATCCTATAGACTGGAAAACAGGCAAACATAGCTTTGATGGACAGCTCAGCCACATAGCCAGGGCTAGTTCTGCCTCCAGCATGACCAGTTGGCACATTCCAGCCCTTGCAGGGAGAATTGGAGAGGCAGGCGGAGGGGGGGGTGCAGGAGGGGGAATCCTGAGTGAAGAGAGGGCAGAAGGAGCAGCAAATGCCAAATATAGTGGATAAAAGGCCCCCGGAACAGGCCACAGAGGAGCAGATGCTCGAGGGTGACAGCTATAAATCACTAGGGCAAGGTCTGGGAGGAGTCTGAAGTCGGAGGCTGTAACAGAGAAGCAGGCGTATGTCTGATGGAAGCCAGGACCAGAGGAGGAAAGATGCCGGCAGGCACAGG
The DNA here is from genome assembly GCF_027595985.1 of Sorex araneus. Classification (NCBI taxonomy): domain Eukaryota; kingdom Metazoa; phylum Chordata; class Mammalia; order Eulipotyphla; family Soricidae; genus Sorex; species Sorex araneus. The sequence goes on along the minus strand of NC_073313.1, from coordinate 346,128,212 downwards.
AACTCTACTTTCCACGGAGCGGCCTCAGCATAATGGCGAGAGAGGATCAGGAGTTCACTCACCAGCCCCTCAGTCCTGCTGGCTGTAAAATGGGTACATAGGACTCAAGCATCCATGTGCTTTTTCCATGTAATGAAAGCGGCAACTGAATGTAGCGGCTTTGCCTGGAGGTTGAAAGACTGACCTTTGTTGGTCATGGATTAAATTATGCCTCCCCTCCACCACCAAAAGACATGTTGGAAAATTAAAAAAATAATAATAATGTATTCCACTTTTTAGCATATATCACCAAATCCTAATCAGACTTCTGTCACTGTCACTGTCACTCCATTGCTCATCGACATCTCTCATTGTGAGACTTATTTGTTACTGTTTTGGGCATACCCAATACACCACGGGTAGCTTGCTGGGCTCTCCGAGAGGGGCAAAGGAATCGAACATGGGTCAGCCGCGTGAAAGGTGAATGCCCTACCGCTGTGCTATCACTCCAGCCCAATCAGACTTCAATTAATAAAATGTTTAAAGTGTTGGAAAAATACACACACACACACACACACACACACACACACAAAAGATGTGTTGATGTCCTAATTCCCATACCCAGAATGTGATCTTAATTGTAAATGGCACTTTGGCAACTGTGATTAAGATTTAAGTGAAGGAAAAAAAAAGATTTAAGTGAAGGGGCTGGAGTGATAGCACAGCGGGTAGGGCATTTGCCTTGCACGCGGCTGACCCAGGTTTGATTCCCAGCATCCCATATGGTCCCCTGAGCACTGCCAGGAGTAATTCCTGAGTGCATGAGCCAGGAGTAATCCCTGTGCATCGCCGGGTGTCACCAAAAAAAAAAAAAAAGATTTAAGTGAAAATGAGGTCATATGAGATGAGACTTCGGCGACCATTTAACCAGAGGAACCACCATGGAACAGAAGCAGAGACCAGAGTGATGCTGCCACAAGCCAAGGAATGCCAAGGATTTCCCATAGCCAGCAAAGTTGGGGAGAGGGGCATGATATCAGTGTGAGCCCCCAAGAAGGAATCAATCCCATTGACTCCTTCATGTTTGAACTTTTCCAGAACCATGAGAGAATACATGTCTAGCCACTTACTTCATGGTACTTTGGTGCAGAAAGAAGATTCAGCCAACAAGTATATGTGATTTGACTTGGGCAAGTCACTTAGCCTCTTCCAACCTCCAGGTTTCCATCTTTAGAATAAGGGTAAGGGGATACAGGCAGGGGTTAGTAGTGGGGATCAGACAGTGGGACAGGTGTGAGCAAATACCGCACTAAATCAGAGGAAAGGAAGACCTTATCTAGCGTGAGAACATCACGAAAGGGCTAGAGATTCACCGACTCTTCTCAGTGACAAACATGGTTGTTTCTCCCTGGTTCCAACTTCCACTTAGTGGTTCTCAGGGTTTACTCCTGGATCTGTGCTCAGTGGGCTGTATAAAGTCTGCCACACGCAAGGCAAACATCTTAACCCCTGTAATAGCTCTCTGGCCCCGGAATTTCTAAATTGTATATCACTTAACAGTTTTATTGAAATATAATTCACATCTCATACAATCAATCCATTTAAAATTGATAATTCAGGGGCTGGGCTGGAGCGATAGCACAGTGGTTGGGCGTTTGCCTTTCACACAGCCGACCGGCATTCAATTCCTCCGCCCCTCTCAGAGAGCCCGGCAAGCTACCGAGAGTATCTTGCCCTCACGGCAGAGCCTGGCAGGCTACCCATGTGTATTGGATATGCCAAAAACAGTAACAATAAGTCTCTCAATGAGAGACGTTACTGGTGCCCACTCGAACAAATCAATGAGCAACAGGATGACAGTGACAATTCAGGGGCCAGAGCAATAGTACAGTGAGTAAGTCAAATAATTGCCTTGCATGCAGCTGATCCAGGTTCAATTCCTTCAATTCCTGACAACCCATATAGTCCCCTGAATCATGCCAAGAGTGATCCCTGAGCACAGAGCCAGGAGTAAGCCCTGAGTACTGCTGGGTGTGGCTCCAAATAAATCAATAATTCAGGCCTGGGAAGATAGCCCAAGGATTGAAGCACATGTTCACAGGAAAGGAACTTAGGGTTGGGGCCCCAGCACTTCATGGTTCTGTAAGTACCCCAGGAGCAACCTCTGAGGCATTGAGCAAGAGTAATTCTTGAGTATCACCAGGTATGAACCTAAAACCAATAAGGCAATTCAAGAATTCAACGGCTCTTAGTATATTTAGAGCTGTGTTCCTATCACCATGAATAATTTTATTTCTTAAAAATTGAATCACAGAGTGATACATAATTACAAAGTTGTTCATGATTGGGTTTCAATTATATAATGTTCCAACGTCTGTCCATTCACCAGTGTACATTTCCCACCACCAATGTCTCAGATTGCCTCCTACCTCTCCCCTGCTTCTCTGGCAAGCACTCTCTCTCTCTCTCTCTCTCTCTCTCTCTCTCTCTCTCTCTCTCTCTCTCTCTCTCTCATTCTGGGATTATGGTTTGCAATACAGATATGAAAGACTATCCTGTATATCCCTTTACCTATTTTCAACACTCATTTCTTGTCCAGAGTGATCATTTCCAACTACTATTGGACTTCTCTATCCTAACTGCCCTCCACGCCCCCTCTCCGCCATAATTATGCAAGCTTTCAGCCATTGCCAGTCCTCCTGGTCCCTGTTTTCTCTGGCCTTTTTTTTTATATTCTCAAAATAAATGCATACTATTTTTTATATCCCACAAATAAATGCAGCCATTTTATACCTGTCTCTCTCCTTCTGACTCATTTCACCCAGCACGATACTCTTCATGCCTGTTTCATGACTTCATTTTTCCTAATAGCTGCATAGTATTCCATTTTGTAGATGTACCATATTTCTTTATCCAGTCATTGTTTTTTGGGCACTCAGGTTGTTTTCAGATTCTGGCTATTGTAAATAGAGCTGACGGCACATAATTTTAGAACAGTTTAATCACGTCCCAAATAGAAACCAAACTCTTTAGCCATTATCCCAAAGCCCCAGCCCCAGGTGACCACTAGCCCACTTCCTATTCCCATGAGCTTTGCAAGTCTGATGTATTCATTGAACATGTGGGTTTTGCCCAGAAACTGCTTGCAACCATGTCTCTAGACTGAACTAATCCATTGTCCCACGCCGGCCAAGGAGGGGAAATATCCCTCTCTCTTGGTTTTTTTTTCCCTTGGTCAAGAGGAAGTGGCATGGTGTCTGCCATATTATGAGAACTTTAAGCAGGTACGAACTTGGTGGTGTGGGAAGGAAAAAAAAAAGAGAGAGAGTTATGTACTTGGAACAGCGGGATGCTTGGGAAGTCTCGGGCAGGGGCCGATACCGGCGCATGCTCCACCGAGACTCGACCCGGGTGGCCACGCTTTGGTGCGGCCGCTTTGCTGCTGATTGACCACGATCCGGAGGCCAGCTAGACTACTTTTGGTCCCAGAAACTGCTTGCAGCCATGTCTCTGGACTGTGAACTAAGCCATTGCCCCATACTGCCCCAGGAAGGGAAATGATGCAATTTCTAACATAAATCTCCCTGGACTTAATTACTGAAATACTAGAATACAGAAGTCCTAAACTGCACGGCCACTACTGCGGCTGTGCGACTTCATATCTCTTCATTCTCAGCAATAGAAAACTAAGTATCAAGTGTTTCCTTGTCAGTAGGGCTGTTTTTTTTGGAGGGGGGGTGGAAACTCCAACAACAATAGTGAGTTTTGTGTTGAAATATGGAATGTAATCAAGGTAAAGAGAAAATGAGGTGAAGTTTATCAGTTACACAGGCGGGTGTGGGGGGTTGGGGATGGGAGGTATACTGGGGTTTTTGGTGGTGGAATATGGGCACTGGTGAAGGGATGGGTGTTTGAGCATTGTATAACTGAGACATAAGCCTGAGAACTTTGTAACTTTCCACATGGTGATTCAATAAAATAAATAATTTTTAAAAAGTGGGGTTTTTTTGGGGGGGGTTTGCTTTAACCCCTGTGTCAGTACTTCATGCCTTTTGAAATTATATTCTACTATAAGAAGAGGCCCCATTTGTGTTAATATTCTGTGACCTGGTACCATACTGGACAGCGTAGGATCCCTGGAAGCAGTTAGGGGAGTTCTGAGTGGGCTCAGAGAGAGAGTCACAGAAGCCAGCCAAAGGGCGATCCACAGCATGTCCTCTGTAGCACTGTCCCCAAGCCCAATCTGTCTCACTCTTGCTTATCCTTCAAAGTTCCATTCTCAGTATTCCCTCTTCTTCCAAGAAGTCTCCCAGGGTTTCTCTTCCACACTGGGTCCCCACCCTTTCAGGGGGCCACAGTGCCTCCCCTCTGCTCTCCCATTTCTCTGTTGTCTTCTAGTACAGGATCGTCTTGGACACCTGTACAACACGGACTGCTTTAACCGCTCACCCCATCCCTGACCTACTTGGGACTATCCCTTTCTGTGACTGTGGCTGGCACAGCGCCCAGACACCCAGGCCCTTCATAGATGTGTGTGAAAGAGTGAGGGAGTGTTTGATCAGGCACAAAGGTAGTCCCCTGATTCTTGCTCACACCTGCTGTCACTCTGAAGGCAGTGTAAGTCTCTTGGGATTGAGCGGAACTGGGAAGTGACGGGGATGCTTCTTTGTCACAGGCATGACACAACCTCATCTCCACAACCTCATCTCCCAACCAAGCACATCCCTCCCCAGCACCCAGACTCCCTCTCACACCTCCACAAGCTCCAGAACCTTCACTAACTCTAGGCCCAAGTCCAGAATGCCCTCCCCTAGCTCCCCACCAAACCCATGGTCCTCTGCACTCACCCGGCCGGAGCATCTCTGCATCCAAGGCTGCCCATCCCTTCCTACCTGCTGACCGCCGGGTCCCACTCTGCACAGTCTCTGCGAGGTGCCCCACTTCGTCTCCTTGAGTCAGGATGTTGAATCCTGGCCCCTGGCGTGACTGTGGCTGTAAATGAAGCCTTTAAGAAGGTTACTGAGGGGTTGCAGAGTAATAGCATAGCACGGAGGGTGTTTGCCTTGCACATGGCTGACCCAGGTTCAATCCCCAGCATCTCATATGCTCACCCGAGCACTGCTAGGAGTAATTCCTGAGTGCAGAGCCAGGAGTAAGCCCTGAGCACAGCTGGGTGTGGCTCCCTTCACCCCCAAAACACAGAAGTTTCTTTTTTATTTAACCACTGTGAGATACACAGTTGTTCATGATTGGGTCTCAGTATATAATGGTCTAACACCCATCCCTTCACCAGTGTATATTTGCCACCACCATGTCCCCAGTTTCCCTGCCATCTTCCCCACCTGCCTTCATGGTAGGCATCTCTGTCTCTCTCTCTGTCTCTCTCTGTCTCTGTCTCTGTCTCTCTCTCTCTTCCTCCCCCACCCCTTTGGGCCTTTTTTTTTTTCGGGTCACACCCGGCGATGGACAGGGGTTACTCCTGGCTCATGCACTCAGGAATTACTCATGGCAGTGCTCGGGGGACCATATGGGATGCTGGGATTCGAACCCGGGTCGGCCGCGTGCAAGGCAAATGCCCTACCTGCTGTGCTATTGCTCCAGCCCCCCCTTTGGGCCTTATGGTTTGCAATACAGGTATTGAAAAATTATCAGTATCCTTTACCTACTTTCAGCATTCATATTTGTTATAAAACAGTTATCATTTCCAATAATCACTGGCATCGTAAAATAAGGCAGTTATTATGATTACAATGAGAGTAGGGTGGGACCTCTTGGGAGACCCCGGGGTCTCTCTTCCTCTGCACACACGCATGGAAGTAAGACCCTTATGAGGACATAGCAAGGCCGCCTTCAGCAAACCAGGATAAAGGGCCTCTCCAGAGACCTTAATAGCTCCTCACTCTTGGCACAACAGCCTCCAGAAACTGCCCCCTGCCCCCCCAAAAAATTTCTGCTGTTCCCCCAACCCCAAATTGTGTTGCCTTGTTATGGGCGCTGGAACAATGACCGCCTCACCTCCCTCTTCCCTCCCCAGGGCGCCCCTGCTCCTGACCTCAGGTCATAAGCCGACTAATCTACCCCCAAGATCCCACTTCGTTGGGGGATGGTTCAGGCAGAAACACCATAGAACGGAAAATTAAAAATAAGTCTCTTTGCTATCTCTTTTTGTTGATGCACAGAAATTGAGCCAGGAACTAGGAGCCACGGAGAATTTCCTGAAGAATGAAGCCAGGGGGAAACGTCTGGACTTTTTGGCTAAAAACGGAGTTTCTTGCTGAGGTATGTTCAGTGCTGCATATAACTTCCATTCGAATTGTACATTTTGGGACGCTAGAGGGAGGGGGTGCAGGGCTGGGGAGTACAAACCCTAGATTAGATACAAGAAGCAACAATTTTAATGTGTTATTTTTCTCCCTAGTTTAAATAGGGAAAGGGGGGGAAAACACGGTTTATTTCAGCATTATGAGAGGCTGATTGTTTGCTGCATTTTCTTTATTAAATATGTATTCCTTTATTTGTCAAACAGTAACATTTTGGGCTGCAGAATGCTTCATTTCCAGGGCGCTAATTAAAACCAGCACATGTGTATCTAAGTGATTTGTCTAGACTACGAATGATGCAAGCTGTAATCGAGTCCCTTTTATGGAATAATCAGTTCTGTTCAGCTGAAACTTCATTGTGTGTTGCAGAATTTAATAATACCTTTCATTAAGATTCAGTTCTGTACTTCATCAAAAATTCGCATTTCATTATTGGCTACATACCTCTCCCTGCCAGGGAGCTGCCTGGGACCCCAGAATGACAGACCTGAAGACCACCTGCCCCCTCCCCGCACGCCTCCACCCCACCTTGGAATCGAGTCCCCAGGAGCCCACCCGGTGGGTGGGAGGGGCTGGGTAGGAGCTGCAGAGAATCCTGGGACATGTATTTCTCCGCCTCAGCTGTGGAGCACTTCCTATTCTTGGCTACTACTCTTCTTTGATTTCTTTTGGGCCTCCCAAGCGGGTGTCAAGGAGGTCCTGGGGCCCTACTGACGATGCTTGTCAACTCAAGGGTCAGAGGATGCCATAACTGCTCAGGCCCTGTTGGGGAGACCTGTTTCCCCACCCCTACCCCCCCCCACAAGCCAGTGCTGGGACCCTTCCTGCATGCAAAGCTTCTGTTCCAGCCCTTTGATCAGCCTCCTCAGTTTCCACCTGTGGTGGAGGGATTGCGTGAGTGGCAGGCGTGGGAGCCCTGTCTGACCTCTGGAAGCTGGGGAGGGCCCCCCTCACCCCAGGGCCACGGCCTGGTCTGTTTGGACTTCTTTCTGGCAAGAAACGGGGTCACTGTCTCACTTCAGGCCTCAGCAGCTAGCCGGAAGCCTTTGGGTTTTGAGCTTCTGAAACACAGTAAGAGCGCCAAGGAGAAAATTTACAGGAAAGCAAGTCCCTTCGCTCTTTCATTGCAAAATTAATATATATATATATATATATAATAACGGTAGCATAATATCAATATGTGAAAAATGCTAAAGCCCCATGTCGGTGCTGCCCACTTCCCCGCCCCCAAGGGTGAGCACAGCATATTATTTGTTGTTACTGTGCGTATTTGTTGTTACTGTGCAGTGACTCGTCCGAGCCCAGCAGCTGAAAGCAGCCCAGAGTCATTCCTGCCAGTTTCAGCACGCCAGGAGGCTGGCGAGGCTGGCAGGATCCTCTGCGTCATGCCTCACGGGGTACGAAGGGTTGGCTGGAGCCGGGGCCTTTTCTGAGTCTTCCAGACTTCATGGGAGAATTCATTTCCTTGCAACTGTGGAAATCCCGGAAGCCTATTCTCTGAGGCCAGCAACCGGACCTCTGCTCTCAGGGAAGGCCGACACTCTCCGTTGACAGGTCACCTGTTTAGGCCAGTTCCCCCTGGGAAACTCTCCCTTTCACACCAAGTAAAATGTGGTCCGAAGCCTTGCAGGGGAAGGGTGATGCATGCCGAATGTAGACTAGAGACTGAACACAATGGCCACTCAACACCTTTATTGCAACCACAACACCTAATTAGAGAGAGAGAACAAAAGGGAATACCCTGCCACAGTGGCAGGGTGGGGTGGGGGGGGAGATGGGATTGGGGAGGGTGGGAGGGATGCTGGGTTTACTGGTGGTGGAGAATGGGCACTGGTGAAGGGATGGGTTCTCAAACTTTGTATGAGGGAAACATGAGCACGAAAATGTATAAATCTGTAACTGCACTCTCATGGTGATTCACTAATTAAAAATAAATTAATTAATTTAAAAAATAAAAAAATTAAATAAACTGTAAAAAAATAAATAAAATAAAAATGTTATTGGAATTTTGAAAAGAAAAAAAAACAGAAAACTCTCCCTTTCAATAATTCAGGCAGTGTTATTGCATGACTATGTCTTTTTTTTTCTTTTTACTTTTTGGGTCACTTTATCACTGTCACCCCATTGCTAATCGATTTGCTCGAGCGAGCACCAGTAATGTCTCCATTGTGAGACTTGTTATTACTATTTTTGGCATATCGAATATGCCACGGGTAGCTTGCCAGGCTTTGCCTTGCGGGAGGGATACTCTCGGTAGCTTGCCGGGCTCTCCGAGAGGGGTGGAGGAATTGAACCCAGGTCAACCATGTGCAAGGCAAAACACTCTACCCTCTGTGCTATCGCTCCAGCCCAAAGCATAGACATATATTTTTAAATTTTATTTTATTTTTATAAAGTTGTTCACAATAGTAGTTATGAATAATCTGCTAAAGATGATCCAAAAGTTTCCTTAGAGGAAAGTGTGTGAAGATTGTTGCATCGTCCTTGTGCTTTAATATGATAATATGAGTGAGAAATGAAAAATTTTATCCAGAAGCAAGGCTACTTTTTGGGTCACACCCGGCAATGCACAGGGGTTACTCCTGGCTTTGCACTTAGAAATTACTCCTGGAGGTGCTCAGGGGACCCTATGGAATACTGGGAATCAAACCCAGAATGGCTATGTCCAGGACAAACGCCCTACCCGCTATGCTATTACTCCAGCCCCCATGATTATGTCCTGACACTCTTAAACTGAGAAAAGCAAGGATCAATGTAGCATTGCTGACAAAATCTGCACGGCTCTAATCAAAGAAGAACTAAGTGGAGAGGGAGTCTCTGCTCATGGCTAGGAAGGCTCGGTTTGCTGAGGTTGTCCCCACTTGATCTGTAAATTTGATAGAGTTCTAATGAGAATTCCAGAAAGTTATTTGGTGGATATTGATAAATTCTAAGGTTTTTTTGTTTGTTTGTTTTTGGGTCACACCCGGCGATACACAGGGGTTACTCCTGGCTCTTCACTCAGGAATTACCCCTGGCGGTGCTCAGGGGACCATATGGGATGCTGGGATTAGAACCCGGGTCGGCCGCGTGCAAGGGTGCAAGGCAAACGCCCTACCCGCTGTGCTATCCCTCCAGCCCCATAAGGGTTTTTTTTGTTTTTTTTGTTTTTGCTTTTTTGCTTTTTGGGTCACACCCAGATGTGCACAGGGGTTACTCCTGGCTCGTGCACTCAGGAATTACTCCTGGTGGTGCTCAGGGGGACCATAAGGGATGCTGGAAATCAAGCCCGGTTTGGCCACATGCAAGGCAAACGCCCTACCTGCTGTGCTATGGCTCCAGCCCCAGATAAATTCTAAGTTTTATATGGAGATTTTTAACCTTTTTTTCACACTTAATGATGCTCAGGGGTTACTCCTGACTCTACATTAGGAATTACTTTTGGTAGTGCCGGGGGACCATATGGGATTATACCCGTGTGGGCCATGTGCAAGGCAAACACCCTACCCACTGTACTATCACTCCAGCCCAGTTTTATATGGAGAGGCAAAAGATTTAGAACAGCCAGCTGAACATTGAAGAACAGTATCAAAGGACAGACCACCTACTTTAAGACTGACCATAAAGAAACAAGGCAGCTCGGTATTGGGGGTTGGGAGGATACAGACAAATGATCAATGAAAAAGCACTGAAATGTAGCTAGATAAATCTGATGGGGCTAGGGTGGCTGAGCAGAGAGATAATCCAGCTGATAAGATGCTTGTCTTACTTGTTACCCATGCCACCAGTCCAGGTTTGATCCCAGGTTTGATCCATGTCGTTCCCTTAGTGATCCCTAAGCACAGAGCCAGGACTAAGCCTTGAGCACAGCCAGATGTGGCCCAACTACCCCCCTCTGCCAATAAAATAGAATAAACTTCTAAATCTTTCTTTTAATGCTAATCTTTGATGATGAAACACAGGCAACACAATAAAGCAAAGATTAGATTATTTCATTTTATTTGGTTACTATGAGGTACAAAGTTATTCATGATTGAGCTTCAGGCATACAAGCTTCCAACACCCATCCCTTCACCCATCCCTTCAGTGTCCACTTCCCTCCTTCCACTAATGTCCCCAGTTTCCCTCCCATCCCCCAGCCTGCTTCTATGACAGGAACTTTATAAATACATTTTTTGGCATTGTGGTTTATGGTACTGTTACTGATAAGGTCGCATGCACACTTTACGAAGCAAAGATAATCTTGTCAACATATAGAGTTGAATAAAGTAGACATCTACATACAAAGAAAGGAATCCAGATACAGACTTAATAGCTTCCACAAAAATGAATGTACAATGGATCATAAACAAAACCATGAAACAATATAATTCCTTTTTTAAAAAAAAAGTAAGAGAAAAGTCAGGTGGACATACAGCAATGATTCTAGGTTAGGGTCCCTGAGAGAAAGAATTGAAAACAATATCAAAAAATGAAGCAACACCAAGATCCATGAGAGAAAGAATTCAATAGCTAGACTCAATTACATTTAAAACATCTCTACAAGAGACAGTGTCATAAACGGAGAATGTGAAGACAAGCCATAAACGGCTAAACAATGTTTCCCGATGAAATATCTGACAGAAAGCTATTAACTCTGAAATGTAGCAACCGTTATTTAAATTCAAAATCGAGAAAATGAACAGCCAAAAATTTTTAAGTAGACAAATCCTAAGACTTGAACAGGTAATAAAGATAATGAAATGGAGCCAGGATAATAGTATAGTGAGCAGGTTGTTTGCCTTGTACATGGTCAACCCAGCTTCAACCCCCAGCACTACGTCTGGTCCCCTGAACCGGCCAGAAGTGATCCCTGAGTGCAGAGCCAGGAGTACGTCCTGAGCACTGCTGGCTGTGACCCATAACCCAAAAGAGAAACAAAATCAAATAAATAAAACAAATAACCAGATGGCAAGTAAATATATTTTAAAAAAGATGTTTGATACCCCAGATCAGAAGATTACTTCTTAAAGTCACAATGGGACACCAGCACACCTGCTACAATGACCAAAAGTCAACATCAAGTGCTGTGTGTGTGTGTGGGGGGGGTGTGTGGAGTAGCAGAATCTCTCATTATCTCATCGTGGGGGTGCAAAATAGGGCAGGCCCTTTGGAAGACTGTCAATTTCTCATAAAATTCAAAACACTGATACATAGGGCCCAGCAATCATTAGTCACAATTGACCAATGAAGTCAAAAACCTTCTGCAAGAAGATCTGCTGAAAACCTGCTCAGAGATGCGTATAGCAAAGTTATTCTTACGCTCCATTACCTGGAAGTATTGAAGACATTATTTATTTATTTATTTATGTATTTGGTTTTTGGGTCACACCCAGGAATGCTCAGGCCTTACTCCTAGCTCTGTGCTCAGGGATCATGCCATATGAATCAAATCCGATCCAGCTGCCTACAAAACAAATACCCTTCCTCTTTACTATCTCTCCGGCTCTAAGAGCCATTTTCTCTTCTAAATTATTTTATTTTATTAAAAAAATTTTATTAGTGAATCACTGTGGGGTATCTAAGATATTCTTTAGTAGGTGAGTGGGCAAATAAACTGTGGTATGACCACACAATAGAATATTCTTGGGGGGGTGGAGAAAGAGAGAGAGAGAGAGGAAGAGAGGGGAGAGAGAAAGAGAGAGAGAGAGAGAGAAACAAGAGAGAGCACTCTTAAACCATGAAGTAATATGGAAGAAACCTCAATGCTCACTACTAAGTGCAAGAATCCAATCTGAAGGCTTCAACCAGTATAATGCTCATGTTCCTCCCCCCTAAATCCACCCCACCCCACACACACCTGTGTTACCAACTTGATCGTGTAGATCAGTTCTGCTGTTTTGCCTCTTTTGGTTTTTTTGGTTTGGGGGGTTTGATATTTTGTTGGTTGCTTGGTTGCTTGGTTTGGCTTTGGTTTGGGCCGTGCCTGGTGATGCTCAGGGGTTACTCCGGCTCTGCACTCAGGAATTATTCCTGGTGGTGCTCAGGATCATACAGCCTTACCCACTGTGCTCTCTCTAGGGCCCCATGTTGCCTTTGTGGACCTCGTGTTTTTCACTGAAGAGGCGCTGCCATGTGGAAGCCACAGGACAGCATAGGGGTGAGGTGGGTGGGGACAGCCCACACCCTCTGTAACCCTGCAGAGGTCAGCCAAGAGCCATAGACTCCAGCTGGGCTCCCGCGGGGACACAGCTCCTGGGCGCCTCTGGGACCACTCAGGGAAGCACCTGATTCTTCCCTCTCCGTGTCCCAGCTCTCTCACACCTGCTGCAGTCTGGAGAATGGCAAAAAAAAAAAAAAAAAAAGATGGGGAACTGCTGGCACATGATGGGTTCACCTGTGGCATGATGTGGGACATGGAAAACCGTCTACACTAAGAGTAAACTTGAGCAGAGCGGGAAGAGGGATAAAGTGAGGGAGGGAGGGAGGGAGGGTGTATGGGAGTAAAGAAAGGGAAGCTTCTGGAACGTTTTCTCATGTTTTGAAGACTATCATGTCAGGTAGGACTTGATAATTACTGTCATTTGTGGGATGTTTCCGTACAGGAGAACCAAACCCCGAGGATGTCGGGAGCGCGCACAGCGCCTTCCTCCGGATCTGCAGCCAGCCCGACGCAGGCGGTGGCGGCGGAGTCCAGGGAGCAGTTTGTGTCTCAGTCCCACGATGCACTGCACAGACGCAGCGGGTGGGGAGCAGGAGTTCCTTCCTGGCGCCTGCCAATCAGACAGGGCTTCACGCGGACCCAGAGGGCACCTGGGCGGACCAGGTTTCCAGAGAGCTCGGCCCTCGGAACTGGCAGGAAACGCATGAGGTTCACTTTCCTTCCCAGTGTCCTTCGAAGCAGGTGCCCAGTCCAGGCTTGGATGCCTCTAGCAATGGGAAGCTCCTGCCGTGCTGGCAATGGCACGGCAAGAAAAACTCTTTTATGTTGTTGTTGTTTGGCGGCAGGAGGGGGGATCGCATTCCCGGGTGCTCAACGCTTACTGCTGGTTCTGTGGTCAGGAATCACGTGGTCCGCTCAGGGATGCAGAGGACCATACTGTGTGCTGGGGATTGAACCTAGGTCAGCCTCATGCCAGGCTAGCTAGCGCTCTGTCCACTTTGCAGTGTCTATTGCTCTGGCCCAACACCAGGAAAACTCCTGGGAGAAAACCGGGGTTTTTCCTATTTCCCTAAGAGTGAATCATTCCATGGCCTAACCCCGTGGTGGCACTATCTAGGCAGGGAACTCCCGAGTCAGAAAATTAAGCTGAGTCCCACCTTGGCAGAGATGGGCTGTAGCGACGCCCCCCTGGTGGAAGCTGTTTCCTCTTCTTCTCCATGGAATCCTCACTGGGCCCATGCCCTGTGGCTCTTCCATGCCCTGGGGAAAGACACCCTGGGGCTAAATTGATAGCACACAGGTGCTTGCCCTGTATGTGGCCAACCCCTGGTTGGATCTGTGGCATCACATATAGTCTCCTGAGTCTCACCAGGAGTGATCCCCTGAGCACAAAGCTAGGAGGAAGCCTTGAGCATGGCTGGGTGTGGCAAAAAAAAAACTCTTCCCAAGCTGAGAACGGGAGCAAAACTGAGTGGTGGGGCAGAGGGGGAGCAGGAAAGCAGAGAGAAGTGGTGGGTCCTGCTTCTTTTCCTTGGATCCATGGGTCACATGCGGAGACAAAGCAACTGCCACGGCCATGGCCTTGGACACAGCTCTGTGGGCACTTTGGGGCAGGTAGCACCTGGTTACCCCCAGCAGGCTGGGGCCGGCTTTTATGGTGGAACGGGAGCAAAGAGAAAGGAGGACTGGATGGGAGTGAGCCCAAAGCCTGGCGAGCAGAAAGCAAGATTCCCGAAATCAGAAACATCCTGGCCAAGTCACCTGTGGTGGCCTCCTCGGGAAAGCCTCTGGGCTGCTCCGTCCCCCCTCTCTGGGCAAAGGCTGCCAGTAGCTCTTGCTGGTGACCTTGGAAACATCCCTGATTTGGAACCTGATCCTTCCAGCTTATTGCTCATCCCTTCCAGGGTCCTCTAGGTACCATGCACATGGGGGCCCCTGTCCTGGGTGCCTCCAGGAAATACAAAGGCTTGGGGTTCAGGACACTCACTAAGGGTCTTCCTAGGGTTCCATCAGGGCCACGGAACAGAGAGGAGAGGGAAAGCTCAGTGCCTCTGGGAAGGGCAATATCAGAGAGGTTCTGGAAGAAGCAGGCTTCCTGGGGAAAGCGAGCAGCAGCTGTGACCAGACTGGGTGGGAAGGACAGCTGCAGGACAGAAAGAGCAGCGGCAGGTGAGGGCGGGGTGGGACAAAGCTCTCCCCGGAGAGGGTACATACTTCCCTGTGGTGTGAGCTGCTACTCTCGCCCCAGGCGAGCTCCGCGGGGGATGCATTGCCCAGAGCCTAGGGGCAGGGCACCCCCTGTATGGGGTACAGTCAAGGAGGAGGACTGTGCAGAACCCTCGCCCTTCATGCTCTATCCCATGGACCTGACGTCCACCCAGCCACAACCTTAATAATCCAAAGACATTTTCAAGCAACAAGTATACAGATCCCCACCCCTGAGAGGCATAGACGCGTATCTATCCATCATACCATGTGCTTGTGGGGGAAAGCAGACTGGACAGATGAAGAGAACCAAAAAAGCCCATATATTTATAGGGCTCATATTTATTTCTATAGACAGGCTGCCGCTTATCTGCAATCCCCACCTAGGAGAAGCCTCTGGGCTTTATCCGGTCCACCAGACTCCCACCCCACACAGCCTGGAAACCACTTAGGAGAGGCAGTGAGAAGGAGGGTTGCTTTTAGTTGAGGAAGAACAAAGAGCTGTACATACAAGGGACTCTGTTCTCTGCCACCCTTGTGATCTACCCGCAGAGAGACCCCTGTCACCTAATTTAAATGTCTAAAAGGACTCAGGGCCGGAGAGACAGCACAGTGGGGAAGGCATTTGCTTTGGATGTGGTTGACCCAGCTACAATCCCTGGTACCACACCTTGTTCCTGAACAGGAGAGCCATGAGTGATCCCTGAACTCAGAGCCAAGAGTGGCCCCTGAGCACCGCTGTATATGTCCATCTCTGCTCCCCACCCCAAAGCTAAAAGGTTTCCTTCCTGTCTACTCCAGGTCTCTCTGGGTCTCCTCAATGAAAGGAGCCTTAATCCCCATCACCAAGGCCAACCTCCTCTGTCCTCTTCCACTTTCAATGGCTTTTTAAAATTCAGTCTCTGCTTGGCATCTCTGTTACAAAGACTTTAACGGCTTGCAAGTGCCCCTGAGTCAAGTTCAAGGCCCTCAGTGTTGCTTTCAGGGACTTTCTAACCATTTAAACCTTGGAGCTGGAGATGGTGCAGTCATTGACCTCTCAATTTTTGTCACTATCTCTCCTGATCCTGATCCCAGCCTTGTGCCTGGCTATTTCCCCTTCAACCTGGGGACCGTTGAACAATTCCCAAGAAATATGGTGTGCCTTCCACATAACCCAGAGCCCAGCGCTTCTCATTTTGACTGCAATCTTAACTGCACACATAAGTCTCCCTCTCCAAACAGTGAGTTATCTGAAGAGATATGTCACTTACTTTCTCTTTGTGCCCTCGGTATGCAGTTTAAGACCTAGTGAATGTTTGAGGTTAACAATTGGATGGGCACCTGGACAGATGGATGGATGGATGGCTGGATGAATGAAAAAATGGATAGATGCATATATAAAGAGCTGGACCAGTGGGTGATGGGTAGATAATGGATCAAAGCTGCTTGAATTGTATTTGGGTGGATGGATGGATAATAAATTGAAGATGTGGGTGGATAGATGATAAATGAAGACCTAGATGAGAATAATGGATGGGTAGATGAGTAAGAGATTGAATGATGGACAATTTATGTCTAAATAGATGCCAAAGGATCCAATTTTGATAAGTGTCTGTAGTTAGGGGAGGTGGGAATGAACAGAGGGAAGAGAATATTTTCCTACACAATGTGGGGGAGATGCTCCACAATTAAGAATGGTGCTAGACTTCCCTCTATGGTCTCATGCACATGTGCACCAGGAGGGACATATGGGAGTGACTTGAGCAGCAGAGACCAGTTCCAGATATGGCTCTTGCACTAAGCAGTGGTCTGGTCTTGGGCAAGACGCAAAGCCTGCCTGAACCGAAGATTTCTCTCTGATATAGTTGGGCAGGCAGGATGCAGCAGCTAGCATCTTGGCTCAGTGTTGCTGGCTAGAGTGGTCTCAGAGATCACTTGCTGTGTGATTTTGAGTGAGTCACTCTCCTCTTTGATCTTCTTATTCTTCACCTTTAAAGTATGATGTTCATAGAATGACTGCACTCATTTGTGGAATATAACACCTAACACCTAAAAACAATAGAGGTAAGGGCCAGCAGGATCACACCACGGTTTGGAAGCCGGCCTCACGTGCTGGGGAAAGGGCAGTTGGGACAGAGAAGGAACCACTAAGTAAACGATGATCGGAGGGATCGCCCAGGATAGGAGGTGTGTGCTGAAAGTAGACCAAGGATCAAACACAATGACCTCTTAATATCTGTATTGCAAATCATAATACCCAAAATTAAAGAGAGAGTAAGAAGGATTGTTACCTGCCACAGAGGCCGGGATTGGGGTGGAGAGGGAGTGGCAGGTGAAACACTGGGAACAATGGTGGTAGAAAATGTGCACTGGAGGAGGGATGGATGCTCGAGCATAGTTTGGCTGAAACATAATCATGAAGTTTGTAACTGTATCTCACAGTGATTCAATAAAACTTCTTAAAAAAATAAATAAAGTATGATGTTAGCAGGACTGACTTGTGTCCTGGCAGGAACTCGGAGATGGATGTGAAAGGTTCATGTCTGTGCATTGTCACGTCACTGGCAAGGTGACAGAAGAAATGTCTAGAAGTACGGGGCAGGCTGTGATAGGGTCACCTGTCATCAGTGATGACCCGCAGAAAGCTTCTCTGTGGGAGAGGGGCAGTCAAGTTCCCGAGACCCAAGAAACACCTCAAGCCCCATCCGTGACCTTACAAATTATGTCTGGGCCTCAAGGTCACTCCCACTCCCTTCAGGCCTGTGTTCCTGTTCCTGAGCTTCCCTGGCAAGGGCCCACACTCAGCCCCACACTCTCCCCTCCCTGGTGAACTCTCGATGGACCAGACCAGCATTCACTCCAGGCCCCACACTCTCCCCTCCCTGGTGAACTCTCGATGGACCGGACCAGCATTCACTCCAGGCAAAACTCCGCTCGCAGCCCGCACTCCCACCTAGCCTGTCCCCTGCTCCCCCACTAGTGAGCTGACTCACTCGGACTGCAGCCATGCCCATGGGGAGCGGAAGAGGGACAGCGGGAGGGGAGGCCAGAGTGATAGTAACTTAGGTAGCGCACTTGCCTTACACTCAGCTGACCCATGTTTGATCCCTGGCACCCTGCAGGGCTTCCCGAGACCTGCCAGGAGTGATTGCTGAGCCAAAGCTGGGAGTAGGCCCTGAGCAGTCTCAGGATTAAGAAAAGGGCCGACTCCGCGTTCACAACAACTCATACCTCACACCACTAGTCCTCCAAGAGTATCGCACTACATTTGATGGGGCTTAACATAGGAGGCAACAAATCTTTTTTTACAGGAAAAAAATTTCCCTGTATCTGTATATATATATGGGCTGGAGTGATAGCACAGCAGGTAGCATGTTTGCCTTGCACACAGCCAACCCGGGTTCGATTCCTCTGCCCCTCTCGGAGAGCCTGGCAAGCTACCGAGAGTATCCTGCCCACACAGCAGAGCCTGGCAAGCTACCCGTGATGTATTAGATATGCCAAAAACAGTAAGAAAAAATTTCACAATGGAGACATTACTGGTGCCTGCTTGAGCAAATTAATGAGCAATGGGATGACAGTGATACAGTAATACACATATATATAAGTATATATATATGCATATATATACACATATATAAGCACACAGGCTCAACCTCTAACAACATGCTAGTGATCTCTTATAGAAGGGTTTAATGGCCCCTGGGTAAAATACAGCTACCTTCACACATTTTCCTTAAGGAAACTTTTGTGTAGCTTTTTCAGTGGTTTTTCATAACAAACAAAACAAAATAAATTATTTTAGTTCTGCTTTGGGGCATAGGTTGGGGTTCAAGATGGAAACATCTAAAAATATGGTGGCGGGAAGGTGTAATGATGATGGGACTGGCGCTCGAATATTAAATGTAATCAAATATTGTGAAGTACTTTTTAAAATTAAAAATACAGGGGGGGGAAGTAAAGGGCTAGCGGTGGTCTACTGGACTCTGGGAGCTGGTGCAGCTGCAGAGGGTCCCTGCACAGAAGGTCCACTAGGAAAAGAAGGTACGGGGAGAGGCCAAACCGTGGGGAGGCAGGGGCTGACCAGCCCTGCGCCATCTGTGGGTGTGTTTGTGTTTCTTGCCCAGCAAAACTGAGCCAGAGGAACAGCCTCTGAGGCCCTTGGTGGGTCATTGAAAGTGGACACTCTGGGGAAGGGCACGCCCTCATCTGGCCACTGAGGGGACTGGGCAGTCTGTCTCTGGGTCCTCCCTGGAGCTACACAGTGACCCCAGTCTGGAGTCTGCTCTTCAGAAGGAAGATCCCGCCACTGAACAGTGAGAGGGCGACTGCCCGGGGCTGCTCGCAGGGGCGGGAGATAGCAGGTCTGGGCTTTGGTTGGGGCACAGAGGTGCAGACCTCGGGAGGGGCTTCCGTAAGGGGACGCCCTCCATCAGCTCTGACTGGGAGGGTTGGGCAGGGCAGGTCTGAACCCACACCTGATCAGTGTCAGACTTTCAAGACACCCACAGGGAGAGAGACGGCAGCGAGCGCTTAGCCACCTGCAAACGGCTTTCCAAAATAGACTCGAGGCATTTAGAGACGGACTTCATCCAGATTTGCCCCGCCTCCAGCTCTGAGCCATTTGTAGGACCACAGTCTGGGCACCCCTCCCACTCCCCATCTCTCGCACACCTCCCCCAGGCGGACCACTTGGACGGGCACTGCAGACATCCAGCTGCCTGGTCGATGTCAACTTGACCCCACACCATCTGGTCAGTTGAAATAATGTGGTTCCTCCTACCACTTCTGGCTCAGACAGAGCAGGACACAGTTCTGGTTTCCCAGAGTAGGGGGTGGAGAGGGGGACAATGGGGGTGTGGAATGTAGGGTGGGGGGAGGGCGGCCCAGAGGGAATCACAGCTACCACCTGAACCTGTGCAGGAATTAAATACCCAAAAGGGAAGTTTCCCCCTGAGATGGGAAACCAAAAGGGTTGGCTGGTGAGTTTTCTTGCCCTTCCTACCATTACACACACACACACACACACACACACACACACACACACGCACACACGCACACACGCACACACGCACGCACGCACACGGGTTGGTCTGCAGTACAGTGCTCCGATGGCTCCCCCAGAGATGTGTCGATGATTTTGGACCGGCCCTATTTTTCTTAGGTACCGTGACCTGCCTGGTTGTGCCACCCTTGGCATTTACTTTCTCCTTTCAGCTCTCACTTCCTCTTCCTCTCACACTTGTTTCCCAGGAGTGGAAACATCCTGCCCTCTCCAGAAAGTCCTGCCTTGAACTTTTGTTCCTCGAGAATCTGGGCTAAAGAGAATGAAAGTTGTCTCATGCTCTCCTGGTCAAGACAACTCAGAGCCAGGAGCTGGGACTTTGTCCTACTGAACTCCATCTGTCTTTGATGCGTTAATCAGAGGCTTCATTCCTCACACGTTCTCTGGCTGGGTTGCAATTGGTGGTTAAACAGTGTGCTCTGCTCAGGGACATCGCAGGTCACAGGACCACCCGAGGCATCGCAGGCTGTATGTCACTGGTGGAATCACGCCTCACCCACAAACACACGTAAAACTCCTAACCCTGCTCCCTCTGGATTTGATCTTCATAAGGAGAGTCTCTGCATTTAAAAGAAACTGTGAGTGATCACGGACATGATTCCTGTCTGTCTAGAGTCCTCATCAGGACACGCACCGATGCCTCTCATCAGAGGAGGGTGTGTGGGCTGATCTCTGGGAAAACGGGTGGCTAAGCCTCCTGTAAGCCCTTGGTCCTTTGGTCCAAGCCATTTGGGAACATCTGACCTGGAAGTCTATGATCTGGGCATATCAGAACAGAAACTGCCACTGAAGGGTGTTAGAGAATGAACGTGAAAATGTCAAGTCCTGTCACTACTGTTAGTGATGTTCATTATCGTCACAGAGCCATGTCAACCCATTCAAGCTGAAACAAAAGCCTGGGAACGTGTCGTCCTCTGCCCATACCTAAGACTGCAAATTTCTCAGCAATTTGCCACTCAGTATTTAACTGATCGCAGAACTCCTTAAAAATAACCTGTAACAGAGCTTCCGAGGCCATCTTTCTCTTGTTCTGCTGCGTGGTTTAAACTACCGGTACCTAATCGCCTCTTCTACCCACAGAAGATTCTCATGACTCAAGAGGAGCAGATTCAAATCTCAGTCCCAATATTGGCATTAATGTTTGGGGCCAGGACTCCGTCACTAATCAAAATGCATTTCTGTAGCTCATTTCAGGCACCTGTCAACGCACTTGCTAAAATCAAACATGTAAACTCCGAGGCATTAGCCCGGATAAACACCACCTGCCTCTTGAGTTTCAAGATGGATTTTTAATTCCTCTAAGTCAGAGTCTTCTTCCCCAGAACCACCTTCCCCCCACTTTCCTCCTCCCACCGCCCCCCGCACACTTCTTCAAGAATAGTTTTTGCAAGCAGAGTGGAATCTCTCTCCCCTGCTAGCCATTGCTTTGACAGCTTTGCAATACACTCTGAATCAGAGAGGAACGTCTGCATGCTTCCGCCTGGGGAACGTGGCCGTGTACACACAGCAGGAGGAGCAGGGGGGTTGCTGGGGAGTCTTGCTGCCAACGTGAGCTCTTTCCCCTACAAAGACTCCCCTCAAACCTCTGAGACTCGGTCAGGTTCCTCAGGAGTCCAGTCCACAGGAGGAAGTCCCCACAAGGGACTGTGTCTCTCCTCCCTTTGCTAATTTCCTTCCTGCCACAAAAGGACTCCTGTGGAGCATGGTGACAGTCACCGGTGCAGATAAGACCCAACCTTGCAACGCCGCCCAGAAGCAGAGCCTTGCAAGAGGGAGTATCTGGGCAAAGTTGGCAAGAACAGGGTATCAGCTGGCACCAGGTGTTAGGCCTTGAGCCTCACTCAACCTCCCAGTCACATGAGCCCTGCACACAGAAACTGTCATGTATGCTTAGCAAGTCATCCTAACTGCAGCGTCCAGCCTTGATTGGGATTGGAGAGGGGCAAAGCGGAGTGGGAGAGGTGATAGGCCCACAATGCTGTGGGCCTCTATAAAATATGTGTGTATTTGGCAATAAGGTGAACAGCCATCAGCTGATCCCAAAGGCGTTTCTTGGAACACCTGTCATCCTTCGCCCCACATCAGCCCAGATCCGGTACGTAACGTGTCCGGGCACCACTGGGGGAAAACTGTTCCCCAACAGACTCAGTGTGCTGAGTGGAACCCCTTCCGGAAATCCCAGAGGCTGAACACTCGGTCTTCCCATGGGTCTGTGGCCTTTTCTGTGGGTCAGTCGAGGCCAATGCCACCTGGCTGGGCTCATTATCCCACTTACCTCCTCCATAAATATTCATGTGTTTGATGACAGGGCCATTGCCCAGACCTCTCTAGCCCTGCTGGTGGTGTGGTACCACAGAAAATAAGATGATTGGCTTTTTTTCCCCCCTAAAAACCTGACACACACAAAAATATGTGATTGTAAAGTATGCCTGGCATCTGAAATTATCCCTTTTTACTTAGTGGCATTTCAGACTTGGTTTGATTGTCCTTACCCGGACACAGACGGCATCTACTGACAAACAAGATGCTTCTGCAGGGGGCCCTCTTCTTGGTGTGTCACATCCCCATCAGGGACTCAGTTTCCCCATCAGAGGCAGATCTGTACTCCCTGACATCTAGACCCGTGTGTTCTGGGGCTTTGAAACCCCAGCTACGAACCCCAGTATGTGCAGCCCCCCGAAACCATGTGTGAAAGCCTGTAAGCTGCAGCGTGGCGGATGTGAAGATGGGCCCTCCATGGAAGTCACTGAGGTTGAAGTAGGTCCTGATCCAACAGGATATGTGTCCCCAGATGATGAGGGGCCGGAGAAAATCTTCATTCAAGGTTTCTCTCTGTGGGCCCAGGACAAAGTCCTGGGGGCACACAGCAAGGAGAGGCCATCTGCACATCAGCAGGAGAGCCCTCACCAGAAACCTAATGGGGTGGACTTCTCCCTGGGAAAATGGTTGGCCAGCACTTTGGATCCTGGACTTCCAGCCTCCAGAACAGTGGGAAGTCGATTTCTCTCGTAGAAGACATTCAATATTTTGCATGGCAGCCTGAGTAGACTAAAATATATGGTGATTGGGTGAGAGAAATAGTCCAGGAATCGGGCTCTTGCCTCGCCTGCAACCAAATCCAGTTCCATCTCCAGTCCCATGTAGGGTCCTCCCGGCAGTGACCCCCTGAGCACTGAGCCAGGGGGAAGCCCTGAGCACAGGCAGGTGAGGTCCAAACACCCCACTCAGAAACAAAACATCGGATAGTTATTCTAGTTTTACAGGTAACAAGTGCAGAAAGGGGACATGAGTCTTAAAGGATGAAGGAGAAACTGACCAACAGTAGACGGAAGGGAATTACCTCCAGACAGGCAAAGACAGAAAGGCACAGAGAGAGGCGGGCGTGTGGAGATGATGGTGGGGTGCCAGGGTGGGGATCTGGGGTGCTACTGCAAGGCGACTCTATGCTTTGAATTAAACATTGAGGTTTATGGCCTGACATGAATATGAACCTAAATCTGGGAAATCCAAAGTATGTGACTCTACTCTGTATGCCAGGAGTAGTAGCTGGGACTGGGGCATGGAGGGGGGACAGCATAGCCTCAGAAGCTACCAATTCTGAGGTCAATGAAAGCCACCCATGAGCAATACTTGAACACAGTGATCTGAAAGCAATCAGGGGGCTGAGAAGTGCTGAGCCAAGTCAGACTATGGTAGCATGCCATGGCCCCGTGATACATGGGGCTGCAAAGATGGCTCAGTGGCCAGGGAATGTGTCTTGCATGCACAGGGATGTGAGTTTGAATCCTGACACAGTATGGTTCCCCCGACCACTATTGGGGTGTGGTCCTGAAGGCCCCTGTTGACCCTAGCCCATGTACATCTGCGTTCTCAGTCCCTACTATTGAGTCATCCACCCCAGTTGACCAAGTATGGCCACTGGCTCCTCTGAGCACTCTGCACAGCACTCAACTACAAGCAACAAAATCTGCTTCCACTACTCATGGCTTCTCTCCTCTCCAGTGTGATGGGGACTTGCCTCCACCTCGTCCTCTTGGTGCTCTTTCCTGTGTTAACTGGCAATCTACAGCTCTATGCTGAGAAGGACCAGGAGGAGCATCCCAGGAGCCCGCGCAGATACATGGCTGAGGTCTCCACCTTTGTGTGTGCCCATGTTCTAGTTTTGAACTTTTTCGAGACTCTTTAGTCTGCCCTTATATAAATACCTACAGGGACGCCGCCGCCCATGGAGACAGTCCTCTATTTCCATGAGTAGCCCCTGCCAGGATTTTGAATTTGGGGGTTAGAAGAAAATGTCTTCTGGGCTAATCTGGGCTAATTCCCTAAAAGCTTCTCCCATTACAAAAAGTCCCTTCAATGATAATTGCTGGCTTTTTCCTGTTATCAGCCACCCCCACCACCCCCTAAGCAGCTGGGCTAAAAAACTCTGCTGACTGCTTCCCTGGGGTTGCTGGCTTCTTAACCCTTCTCTCCCTGCTCATGCCATGTTATACCTGTGCACTGCGCTTGCATGCACTCACCCGACCCCCATCACTCACTGGCCATACATGAACCATGTATGGTGGCAGCCTCCCCTCTGGACAATCCCTCCCTCGACATAGGGGCTGCCCCTTCAGAATTACAGGAGGCAAATGTGTGACACACTCCTTTGCAAAGCAAGAGTTAATGTCAACCCCAAGGCAAGAGATACCCCACCAGCCCTTGGGGTCCACAATAGCCGGGAGAAATGCTTCAAGGCAGAGGAGGGGGGCAGGGACCCCAGTCTCTAGGGGAGGAGGAGACTTGGTCTCTCAAAGCATTGGCAGGAACAAATGTTGCCTTTCTAGCCTTGGCAGCCTGTCTGAACAAACAGACAGCTTAACAAATAGGTCTTGATTTGGAGGGATTTTAAATGGGAGCATTGTTGAATTACTCGGGGTCTGACTTTTACAAAAATCACTCTAGCTGAGCTGTCTAGCACTCTATTCCCCGTCTCCTGGGGTGAAGTGAGCTTTTAATGATTACAGCGAAAACCCAGATCTTTATAACCAGGACAAAGGCTGAAAAATGGATGTCCCTCCTAGATGGCCTCAAAAAGATGCCCCGGGGCACCAGCCCTGGATGGAAGACCCCTCCACCATCAGGCCCTCACCCCCCCATCCTCACTCACCTTGACTAAGCAATGATGATGTTGGGAGGAAGTTAGAGAAACACCCCCCCCACCACACACACAGACACAGACACACACACACACGTATACACACACACACACACACACACACACACACACGGGGAGACTGTGCAAATGCCAGTCAGATCCACAGTGAGGAACAGATTTTGTTTTTCTCAACATGATAATAAGACACATTATTATTAAGGGTCAAGGGTGTAACAGACACACAACTAAAACTGAGCATGTGGATGACATTTCTGAGCTCACAGTAGGTACCTGGTGTTACTCCCCATTCTCCTTTCCGTCAGATGCTCATTACACCAATTCACTCGGCATGGAGACCTTTGACTTTACCTAATAATTTTGTTCTTTCACTGTGCAAAGCAGCCACTGGATCTCTAAACAAACCTCTCTGCCCTCCTGCTCTCCCTGAAGTCTCAGCACCTGGGTACATACCTAGGGATCAATTAAAGGCATCACAAAGCAGGTGCTTCTAACATGTCCCCACTCAGGGCCAGCTTCGGCAGCTTTAGGTAGCTCCATTGCCAGGTCCCTTCCCTAGCAATAGCCGTGTGTTATTTAGGATTTGGCTCACCTGCTCTAAAGATCCAAGCATGAGGGGCTGGAGAGATAGCACAGCAGGTGGGTAGGGTGTTTGCCTTGCACGTGGCTGACCCGGGTTCAAATCCCAGCATCCCATATGGTCCCCTGAGCATGGCCAGGGGTAATTCCTGAGTGCAGAGCCAGGAGTAACCCCTGTGCATTGCCAGGTGTGACCCAAAAAGCAAAAAAAAAAAAAAAAAAATCCAAGCATGAGGGAGAAAGAAATGTATATCATGGAGACCATCCGGTAGTCGTCTTTGACTGACCACTTAGCTTCCTTGGTGCTAACAGAAGCAGTACCTGGCGAGATTCTATCAATACCAGAAATAGTGGAGCCTGAGCAGCAAATAGGGCATTTGCCTTGAATGTAGCCAGCCCAGGTTGGATCCCTGGCACCCACATGATTCCCCAAGCCCTGACAGGAACCATCACTGAGCACAGAGCCAAGAGTAAATCCTGAGCACCACTGGGTGTGTGATGACCCCTCCCCTGACCCCAAAAAAGAAAAAACGAAAACCAGAAAGTAAGATGTAGGGGCCAGAGAGAGAGAGAGAGTGTGAGAGTTAAGGTGCTTGCTTTGTATGTGACCTAGCCCATATGATCTCCTAGCACTGCTGGGAATGATCATGAGCACAAAGTCAGGAATAAGCCCTGATCACTACCAGGTGTGACTCTCCCCACCCCATTAAAAAGATGTTGTGGAGTTAACAGTTACAGCTCTGTCGCAAATTCATGGGTGGATGCCCTAATCCCCACAATAGCTGTATTTGGAGATAAAGGAAGCTTCTAAGGAAGCACTAGGGGTTACTTGAGGTCCTAAGGTTGGAGCCCCGCTCCAATACAATGTGTGTCCTTAAAGGAGGAGACATGGGTGAGCTCACTCTCACCCTGTCCTCCGTTCACAAGTCCGGAAGAGAATTCTCAGCAGACAGCAAATCAGACCCTCTTAGATCTTGAACTTGCAGCCCCCAGAACTATCAGGAAGGAAATTTTTCTTGGGGAACCACCCAACCTAAGGCGTCTTTCCAGGCAGTCCATGCAGACTACGACAGATGCCAAATAGTCTAGCTCGCCCCATAACAAAGTAAGTGGAGAAGGGGGCTTTCCTGGGAATCATATTAATGCTCCACGGCTGGGATTTGGACCCAGGTCTGCCCTTCTGCCTCTAGCTCAGGCTGTGCTCCTTGCATTGTCCCACAACCCCCTATTTTGAAGGCCACATGTTGGAATGGTTAAGATATGATGAGAATCCTGGGGGTCTAATGTCTGGGACAGCATTTACTGAAGAACACCCCAAGGAGCCCTAACTGTTTTGACTGCATTATGAATTGTGTACCCCAAATCAGATATGCTGAAATCCTAACCCTGAAACAGCAGTTTTTCAACCATGGATTGAAATCCATCAACTGGTCAGTGCCAGTCCATCCAAATGCCCACATGACTGTGAAAAAGCCACTTGACACACAGTATATTTGGATCACATAGTGGAACAATTACAAATGTTGATACATATGTATTTATAGGCATATATTTTTTATGACAAATAATGGTTCTTATTTCTGCCTGAGCAATCCACAAACTGTTTCTTCAATTTTAGCTAGGCTGCAGGTATTAAAAGGTTGAAACCACTGCCTTTGTGTGCGACCTTATTTGGGAACAGTTCCTTGCAGATGTAACTAAGTTAAGATGAGGTCACTGGGGTGAGTCCGAATCCAGTGTGACTGGTGTCCTTATAAGAAGAAGGAATTTGGGCAGAGACCCACAGAGAGAAGACAGTGTGAGGAGAAAAGGCAGGGAGAAGTGAGGGAGGAGGTTACAGTGTCACATATACAAGCCAAGGAGCCCCTGGGGCTCCCTGAAGCTGGGATTGAGATCTGGAATGCAAACATCTCTAGAACCTTCGAGAAAGCATGGCTTCTCAACAAACCCTTTGAACTGCTCGCTCGTGTTCTTTGTCAATGCTAGGGTGGGGTGGGAGAACTACACCAACGCAGCTAGTCAAGACCGGAGATGGAACCTCCTAGATATTCAGTTCATTTCAGGCTCTTCCCTCCTTCCTCGTCCTCCCTAGCAGTATGTCCTGCATGTGAGGACAGGTGTCCAGGAGAAGGAAGATGGGCATCTGCTCTTATCCCTGTTGCCTGGTACTTGGGCATGTGGTCTAGCATCTGTGGGGCTCCTGCTAAAGGCAGGCCACCTCCACACAGTCTCCTTATCACATCCAACCTGGAGCTATCTTCTAGCCTTTGACTCACATCAGGTTCTTCTGGGCAAAAAGGAACACTGTGGTTTTCCTGCTAGCAAAGCTGGGGCTGTGCAAACTTAAGGGCAAAATACCTGAAAATGCTTCCCACTAAAGAAGATATACATGGAGCTGGAGTGATAGTACAGTGGGTAGGGTGTTAATCTTGCACACGGCCGATCCGGGTTCAATTCCCAGCATCCCACATGGTCCCGTGAGCACCGCCAGAAGTTATTCCTGAGTGCAGAGCCAGGAGTTAACCACCGTGCATCGCCAGGTGTGACCCAAAAAGCAAAAAAAAAAA
The DNA here is from genome assembly GCF_027595985.1 of Sorex araneus. Taxonomy (NCBI): domain Eukaryota; kingdom Metazoa; phylum Chordata; class Mammalia; order Eulipotyphla; family Soricidae; genus Sorex; species Sorex araneus. The sequence continues at coordinate 346,100,239 of NC_073313.1, read as the reverse complement.
AAAAAAAAAAAAGATATACAAGTGTCAGATAAGCTTACAGTGAATTCTCAACATCAAGTCATTAAGAAATCTCAAATTGAAACCACAACATGAATCACTACACACCTATGGGCATCGCCAAAATCCAAATCCCTGACATCACCAAATACTGGCAAGAATGTGAAGTAACAGGAATTCTTATTCATTGTTTTTATGAATGCAAAATGGCGCAGTCACTGTGAGAGATATACCCAGTAATCTAGTGTTCATATTCCATGGGATTTACCCAGAGGAGCGGAAAGTTCCATAAAAATCTGAACATGGATGTCTCCAGCAGTTTTCTTCATAACTGTCAAAACTTGGAAACAACTAAAATGCCCTTCAGTCTGTAAAAGGGTAAGTCAGCCATAGAACATCCACACAACAAAGTGTTTTTCAGCATGAAAAAGAAACCAGCTCTTAAGCCCTGAAATGGCATGGGGGAAATTTAAATGCATATGACTAAGAGGAAAAAAAGAAGCTAGTTTGAAAGGGCTATGAACTGTGTAGTTCTAACAGTATGACATTCTGGAAAAACAAAAAACAAAACAACAGAGAAAATAAAAAAAGATCAGTGGCTTCCAGGAGTGAGGAGGAAGAGAGCAATGGACAGTCCATAGATGATTTTAGAGCACTAAGAATATTCTCAGCAATAGCTATCTGTCATTATACATTTGTTAAAGCCTATGGAATTTGAAACAGCAAGAATGAATCCTAAGGAAAACTATGAGCCTTGAGTGATTATTACATGTCAGTGTCAATTTTTCCCTGTTAAAAAAAAATAATTATCATTCTGGTTAATTATGTTGATAATGGAAGAGGTCGTTTATGTGTGGAGGTAGGGAGGATGTATGCAGTGCTCCAAACTTTTCTCCCAATTTGGTTGTAAGCCTGAAACTTCTCTAGAGGCTGGAAAGATAACTCAGTGAGCTGAGCACTTGCTCTGAATGCGAGGTTTGGGTTCAATTCTCAGCACCATATGGTCTCCAAAGCCCTACCAGGAACTGTCTCTAAGAACAACCAGGTGTAGTCCAAAAACCAAACCAAATTGAAAAGTTCTCTTAAAATCACTGTATCACTGTCATCCCATTGTTCATCGATTTGCTCGAGCGGGCACCAGTAACGTCTCCATTGTGAGACTGGTTGTTACTGCTTTTGGCATATTGAATATACCACGGTTAGCTTGCCAGGCTCTGCTGTGCGGGTGGGATACTCTCCGTAGCTTGCCAGGCTCTCCAAGAAAGATGAAGGAATTGAACCCAGGTCAGCTGCATGCAAGGCAAATGCCCTACCCGTTGTGCTATCGCTCCATCCCATCATAATATATACTATAATAATATAAAATAACATATAATATATAATATAATAATGCTACTATATAGAATTATCCTGAGAGAAAGAATTCAAGCATTAGAAACGACTGTGTGATTTCATTTATCTCCCTTCAGAAAAAAAAAAGGCAAAAATGGGAGTGTAGAAATCCTTTAGCATAACTGGATGAGGAAATGCAATGGTTTAAAGGCGGAAGTCCTGAATCACCCTTGGCCCCAGAGTATAGGGAGGAGAAGGAAAGCAATCGAGTGGAGGGGCAGAGAAAAGACGGATGAGAAGCATCAGTGGGCAAGGGGCAAGGGACTCAGGTACATCAGTGGTTAAGTGGCTAAGGAAGAGAGACCAAACTGCAGTGCCAACAACACAGAAATCACGAGACCCGAATTTTAATAACCAAACTTAGAAAGGTGTCTGTAGATGGACGGCAGGCTGGGGTGGCGGCGGGGTAGAAGAGGAAACCTGGGGTCATTGGTGGAGGGAAGCTGACTCTGGTGGTGGGATCAATGCTGGAATATTCTATGTCTAAACCCCAGCTATGAATAACTTTGTAAACCAGGGTGCATTAATAGCATAACATTTAAAGAAAATTAAATCTAGATTTCCCAGGATTTTCTAGATTTCCTAGATTTTCCTGGCAGAGCGAGGAGTAACTGGCTATACAGGGACAAAGGGTATTTTGGGCGAACGGTGCAAATATTTCATGTGGATTGTGGTGATGTTTACACAACCACATACTTTGGGCAAATCTCACCAGACTGTGTACCTAATTTTTATGACATGTCAATTAGATCTCGGCCTAGCTTAAATTTTTTAAAAAAAATTTAATTCAGAGAGTTTTTTTAAAATAAAAGTTCATTGTTGAATTGAAAGAAAGCACTTTTTAGTCTCATTTCTTCTGATTAATTCATGACTAACTACCATGTTTTTGTATAAGGAGAACTTTAAATAACAATGTATGTCACATTTGCTTGGTACTTTAAGAAAATTGGCTCTGACAAGGAACTTTTGTCTCTGTCATCTCTGCCACAGAATGAAGATGAGGAAAATTATTACCATCCTGCTTCTCATCCATCCACCCCTCGCCTCAGCCAGGACAGGTAGACCAGAACTGTGTTATTAGTCCCCCTTTTTTTTCTGGGGATGCAAAAATTCACTTCAAGAGTTGGTGGCAACCCCTGAACTTAAGCCCACATCTTTTTTTTACCACAGGAAAGAAGAAAACATAAAAGGTTCCTCATCTCAGCAGAACAAAGAGAAGCGTGTGAGGCGGAAGCAGGCAGGTCACTGTGAGCCCAGCTGAGGGAAAATTGATGAGCCAGAACCGAGGCTGTTTACCGACCTGAGGTCTATTTTGGGTGCTTCTCCACAACCCCACTCAGGAGATGTGAAGATGCCCGCCCACGTCTCACCATCCGCAGCCTCGGTGGTGGCACGGACCCAGGTGTGACTGGAATCAGGATGCGCCAGATGCTGTATCCCGGGTAGCTTGGTTGCTGGAATGGATCTGGAAGCAGAAAATGCCCCTTTGGAGACAGACAACCAATCGCAACCCTGCTCTGCCCACATCTACTGAAGCGTCTCCAAGTGTGGAGGGGCCTGGGGGGAGCAGGACGGCGCACATCAGGGAAGAACTGAAGAACTTTCACTTGTGCACCCCTGCTGAGAGGGGGTGTGGTGTGAGGGGCATCCTTCTTTTCTTTCTTCCGAGGGATTCAGGAAAAGCCAGAATCTCCTCTGCACAAAGACCTCTACTCGTGACCTCACCCCAAGATTTTCATCCCTAAGGGAGACAACTTTCACCACTACCTCTGAGGGGTCCACAGGGGTTTTTTCCCCAAGGATTTCTGAGAAAATAAAAAGAATTTGTGTAGGAAATTCAGTGCTAAACCAAGTGTCCTGGGTTTAATTGTCTCCCAAAACAAAGGTTGAAGACCTAATTCCCAGGACCTCGGAATGTGATCTCCTGTTTCCAAAGGAGATGTGATTAGTAAAGAGGGGTACTGCTGGATTGTGGATGTCTCCTTTAACAGGACCCATGTCCCTATCAGGAGAGGAAACTGGGGCGGTGACAGTCACACCAAGACAACCACCATGAAGCCGAGGGAGGTATCCTGCGGTCACCTAGGGTTCTGGCAGACAGCATCCCTAAAAGTTGGCTGAGGCTGGGGGCTTCTGCCTGTGGGGTCCACAGGACTCAGATGACACCTTCATGTGGGACTTTGTCAACTCCAAAACAATGATAGAATGTTTTTATTCTTTGAAACCACCCTGGGTACAGTGTTTTGTTAGGACATCCCTGGAAAGCAAAGGTATCAAGTTCAAAATCATTCTTGACTTTTCAGAAAGTTAATACACAAGAATTTCCAAGAAGGACAAGCTAAGCCTTATTTTTTCTCAGTTTATTTCACCACAGAACTTATTTTCCATAGGAAAAAAAGAAATCAACGCTCCAAGAAAGGTTTTGGAGGGAAGGGGACGATATGGAATGTGGAGCCTGGCAACCTGGGTGCTCCTCTCTCAGCCCCCACTCTCCCCAGGTCCTACCTAGAGCCCGCCTCATGTTTGCTAAAAGTGTCAATGAATGAACGAGCACCTCTGATTGGCAGTCACATTATCCTATCGTCAGTGACTGACTCTCCACCTTCAACCCCAATGGAAGACATCTGGAAACTTGTGTTTGTCTCTCCAGTTTCATCTCCCACCCTATTCCCATCCCAGGCACACCAGGACCTTAGTTATACTATGCTGGAGTGACCCACGACTTCTCTCTTTTCTGGGCCTTGGCACATGAGCCCTTGCAGCCTGAAATTGCCCCCACACTGCACCACACCCATTTACGTATGATGAGATGACCACTTATCCTTTAGTTCAGGAATTTAAGGCAGAGTCTATGAAACTCTCCCTGGTACACAGCCACCTCCTCCCCCGTACAAATTGCCCTCTTTCCTTCGGTGTCTAGTGAGCAAACGCAGACACAAGAGGGCCGGGTTTGGCCCCCCCCTGCTTTGCCTCTCTGAACTTCTGATTCCTCATCTATGGACCATACCTATATTCAAGGAAGTCATCGTGTATAAAAAGAGCCAGTTGTCAGAATAAATAGCGTGAACAACGCTGTGAATCAGCTGGCATTATGAGCCCTGCTTTTATTAGAGCATTTGTTCAGCTCCCCGGGGGGTAGACACACTCTGTGTTCCTCCAACTCCCAGCCAGCAGCACAAGGACCACCCAAGTGATCTGGCTGAGGAGCCGAGGACCATCCCAAGCCCCCGAGGGTCCTCACCCTTCCTCACCCTCCGTGATAGACCAACTTCCCCTGGGGACGAGGTGCATCGGCCGCACCTACTTTGGCAGGGCAAGCTGAAATCCTCTGCGTCCCGGCAATTAGCCTTCAGGGGTGGCACCCAAGCACTTCTCTCAACCACATGGGCCCTGGCACCCACTGGCAGGCAGGAAGCATTTCCTGTCTCGAAAAGTCTCGAAAGCTGCCACAGCAGAACCCACAGAGAAGTGGACCAGCATGGGGAGAAAGGGCACTGACCCCTCGGACCTTCACTGCCCAAAGGTGCCCTGCCTTTCATGTTTGGACCCTTCCCATTTTCCAAGCTCATGTGCACTGCCTGGTCTTCTAGACCAACAAAAGCCTGTGTTCAGATAGCAGGCATTGCGTGCCTTCCACTCACCAAGTGATATGTGAAAAATGAGGACAAAAATAGACATTTTGAGTTCCTGTGATTCATAAATATATTATTCAAGGTGCAAGCGAAATGGCGATCACAAAACAATTCTAATTGTCTAGTCCCCACCCGAAAGTTCATATCTTTCTGCTGTAGCAGTGAACACCTTCCCACGAGGGTCATGCAGGGAACCAAGCCTCTATGAGCACTTTCCCCCCTTTGGATTATGGCATAACTTCCATTTGGTCAAGTCCAGAAATCCTAAGAGGGAATTCAAATGATCTTTAACTCTCTATATGCCTATCCCAGGCCAGCACACACACCCTTCACAGTATCCAAGGGCTTCCTATCTTACTGTTTTTCTGAGTATGATCTTTATATCAGGGTTAAAATCCAAACAAATCACCTTGACATTCCAACAAACAGACATGGGAAATAGGGCGGCGGGGTGGGGGTGGGGGAGAGGGAGGAAGCAGGGAAGGACCAAGTAATTTCCCAATGGAAAATGCAATCTGTAAATTGTAGATGCTACGGTGCCCACACTTCATTGCCTCTTAGTCATATGGCCCCCTGGGCTACAAGGGAAGGGAGAAGTAGCTGCTCATTGGGCAACTGCATGTGAAAGAAAGGGAAAAAGAAACAAAACCAAAACCCGACAAAGGCCTCATGGGATTCTTTGTTTTGTTTGTCTTTTGGGAGGCCTCACTGTTCGATGCTCAGGGCTTACTCCTATCTCCGTGCTCGGGGATCATTCCTGGAAGGACTTAGGGGACCAGATGTGATACCCGGGATTGAACTCAGTCTGGTCACATGCAAGGCAAGTGCGCTACCTGCGGCACTATTGCTCCAACCCAATGGGCCCCAAGGGGGCGCCAGTGTCAGGGTGCAGGGAATGAGCAGAAAGCTGTGGGTGAGAGAAGCATAGAACCCAGCCTTTGGGCTATGAAGTTTTGCTAGCTAAACACTTAGAGAGTCACTGTCTTTCCCCCTAGCCTGATCAGGAGCCAGGAACAAACATCAATATGAAATGAGGAAATTTTGAGCCCCATCTCAGCACCCACGATTAGGAGACCACTAGCTCCTCCCATGTCATTTGGGACAGAGGCAGGACCATGACTGGAACACCTTAGAAATCTACCAGAGACGGGGTAGATAGTCTCTTTCTTCATTCTCTGAGTAGTAATAGCACTTTCTCTGTAAGGTATTTACCTACTTGCCTTGCACACAGCCTACCCGGTCCAATCCCTGGCATCCCATATGGTCCCCCGAGCACTTCTAGAAGCAATTCCTGAGTGCAAAACCAGGAGTACCACTGAGTATCACAGGGTGTGGCCCCCAAACAAAACAAAACAAAACAAAAGAAATCTACCAGAGTTGTTTCAAGTTCTTGACTTTAGCTTGTTTCCACTAGAAGCCAACTTACCGGGAATTGATTCTGCATCATATTCTCCCCTTAAGGGAGACAATCAGAGATGAGAGATACAACAGTCTCACAGTCTAGCAGTGATATCAGTTGAAGCAAATTAATTTTGCTAGAAGTGCACAAAGAAGTCCAGAAGGTGTGCGCCAAATGGAAGTCCATCTAAACACAGAAAATGCTAAAACTGAGCTGTCAGGTGAGGAGAAGCTCTTCCGTGTCCAGAGAAAAGGATATAACACCAACTGGTGAAACCATTGCCCATGGATATCTTGGGCAGGAAAAAAGGAGTCTAAGACAGAGGTGGAATAAGGCATTAACAGACAAAAACAAAACAATTGAGGGAATCATGGATGTGGCTCAAGATAATCTTTTTGCTTTGTGTGCATGAGGTCCTGGGCTAAATCCCTAGCAACACACATACACACACACATACACACACACACACATATGGGAAGAAACAAAATTTTTGAAACTTACAGGCTTTTACCAGGAAGCGCTGAATCTTCCTGGCTCTCACTTCCAAGAACTCAATGCACAAAAGAAACCCACCATATTACATAATTTTCACTGGCTGATATAAATAAGTCCTCAGACTTCTATCTCACTAAAGTGTTATCAAAATTGTAAGTGAGGTAGGTAGAATGTGTCTTTTATAATATCTTAACAACCTGTGCAATATTAGGGATATCAATAAACAACTAATTCTCAAAGTAGATCTTTCAGAAAATCCTATCCAGATCATTAGAAATCTAACCACACTATAAGTCTGCTAACATATGTGTTACTTGGAGTTTAGGCCAAGCTGTTATGGCAGAGGCTTCAAAATAAGTGCCTTAAAATAGAAGTGTGTTTCTCTTTCATATAACTGCGTGTGGGCAGTTGCCCAAGCTGACAGGTGTTTCTCTGGGGTTATCTTGCTGTCCAGACCCTAGGCTGACCTCCCTGTCTCCCGCACGGATACTGGCTCCTTGGAGTGTCCTCCATATCCCAACCCTGGTTTTTAGAACAGGGAAGGCCCTTTGGAGATTTAAAACAGCAATCTGAAAAGAATGGGAGTAGCTCGGCAGTCGAGTGGAGTGTCTGCCTTGCAAGTGTCTGCCTAAAGCTCAACGCCCAGCACACCTGTGTGATCTAATGGCTGTACTGCTTAAGACCCCTCTGCCATAACAAAATTGTCTCATCTCTGGCACACCACAGCCAAGTATATCCAAATAGCTGGAGTGTGTGATCTCCAGTGAGCACTGTAACCAAAACCCATGTGAGCAACACGACCAAGGTGGAAGCCCCAAGTTGCCCTGCAACCAAACAGCAACTGAAGTGTATGACTCCTAGCAAGCCCTGCAACTAATCATGCGTGGGCACCACAACCACATGTGTGCCATGCTTATCATAGCAGAAACAACAACAAGGTAAGGGGTGATACAATGACAATGATGATCGTTAGGAATTGTCCCTGCCCTGTCTTCTTCACGCCCAATGAACCAAAAGTCAATACCCTGGGCCCAGCTGCAAAGGATGCCAGGAGTTGTGGTCACTTGTTTGTGTTGATTTAAAATGCTGAAACTGCCTCAAGAATGAAGAGGAGCTAGCGGTCTCTGTTACAGCATCTAAGGGCAGGTCTTCACAGAGAGAAGCCCTCTGAATTTCAAGGGAATAAAAGTTTACTAAGGCAGTGAATTCAACAGTGCTGAGGGTTTATGTTCTCAGAATTTTTTGTTACTGACTCTTAATTATTGGTTACATGAAGAATACAATTCAGGCAAGTCTTCAGTAAATTTGAACAGGACAACCAGTTCAAAGATATAGTCCACTAAGCCCACTACCAAAATAAAGATTTACCCTAGAATGGTTAAGAAACGGCATAGCAATAGCAGCCCCATGTGTTGTAGCAGGAAGATTCAGAAACAGTTAAACTCTTGTTATAAAAATTGCTGGAAGTCGGTTCCACTTGCAGCCTGGCAACATGATGAGCTCAAGGGCCAATAAAACTGGTGAGAATTATTTTTAAAAGAAACATTCGTTTATATTCTCTCAAAATAGTCCTGAGCACATACAGAACAATGAGGAAATATTTATCCAATACAATCCACGAAAACTCACGAAGAAGAGGGAGAGTTGGTAACATATGAACCCTGGTCTGCTCCCTTCTCCCCGAGAGGCAGCTGACAGTGATTGAAACTCTGTTCCAGATAGATGAAGTCAAGAGCTGGAAGGTCTGGGTCCTTGGGGTAGCTGCAGAAGCACTCTGGGGAGAGACAGGATTTCTTATCCCACCCCCAGTTACCTATACGGTAGAGGTAAGGTTCTGGACAAATAAAGCTAAGAAGTGGAGGATCCTCTTCCCCTCCATCTCCACTTATTATAGAGGCTCTACTGTGGATATTGTGGACTGAAACAGGTCCTGATTTCCCTTGCCTGATTTCACACCAGGAGAGATAAGCAGAGAGTAATCAAAACCACAGTAGTAACTGAGTGTCTACCTTCCTGAAATCGGATTATCTCTCAGAAGGAGACAAACCACTCTCCCTGGTTCCAACTCCAGAGCCATAACTCAGAGATGTTACCATAAAACAAATGCAGGTCATCACAAAATAAAGCATTCCAGAATATCAAGAGACGCCAAGCCCCATGAAACTCCCAGCTATATCAGTCTCCAGGCTGAAAACTTTGGGCGGTATCATTCCAGGTGTACAGCTCCTGAAGCATATGGCTGCATACATGCTGGTGTGACACCTCCTAATTCCACAATTCTGACATCCCAGGAGGAGCACAAGAAAATCAGATGGGAAAATAGCAGAGAAATCCACTAAGCTCAATTAGTGAAAACAATAATACAGAAGCCTCAGCTAGCACCAAAGAGCTCAGTAAATCCTCAGACGATGACTTTAATAACACCACTGTGAGACATAACAATTTTCACAAATTCTTTTACTGAACTATTTTTTTTTATAGTTCCATCTACCATTTATTGCAGCAATCATTGTCACTGTCACTGTCATCCCGGTGCTCATCGATTTGTTCTAGCGGGCACCAGTAACGTCTCTCATTGAGACTTATTGTTACTGTTTTTGGCATATCCAATATGCACCTGTAGCTTGCCAGGCTCTGCCGCGCGGGCTCGATACTCTCGGTAGCTTGCCGGGCTCTCCGAGAGGGGCAGAGGAATCGAACTCGGGTCGGCTGCATGAAAGGCAAATGCCCAACCGCTGTGCTATTGCTCCAGCCCTGCAGCAATCAATATAAAATAAATTATTTTGTTTCTACTAAGGGTGCATACCCACACTCAGAGGGGCTGCCGTCCAGTTCAGGCCATCTGGCCACCAACTGCACCACATTTTTGTGCAGGGGTGTTGAGCCCCTGGACTCTTTCTATTAGTCATGCATTTGGTGCTCCTCTTTCTTGTCACCTCAGTTGCAGCAAAACTCCTGCTGAATAGAATCATTCTCTTTAGAACCACAGGCCAGCTAAGGAGAAATTCCTGTAAAATTCTGATAAAGACTTTTTTTCCTCTTTATTAAAACTTTTGGGCTGGAGTGATAGCACAGTGGGTAGGGCATTTGCCTTGCACGCAGCTGACCCGGGTTTGATTCCTCTCTCCCTCTAGGAGAACCCGGCAAGCTACCGAGAGTATCCCGCCCGCATGGCAAAGCCTGGCAAGCTACCCGTGGCATATTCGATATGCCAAAAACAGTAACAAGTCTCACAGTGGAGACATTGCTGGTGCCAGCTTGAGCAAATCGATGAACAACGGAATGACAGTGATAAAGTGATACAGTGAATAAAACTTTTCTGTATTTCCATCCTGCTTTAAAAGCCCTTTTCTAGTGGCTGCCATTAAAATAGCTGTCCTCTGACATGTCCTATGGAAACAACTTCTGTACAGGGAAATAGCATTTTGTTTACTGGCACATATCACATTATTTATCCTCTTTTCTATTGATACTATATTTATAATAGAAGGAGGAAGGGAAGAAAAAGAGGTACCCCAGTATCTTTGTAAGGCTCTTAGCCATGGAATCCTGGAAAATCTTTTGTAATTTTACACGCATAATCGACACCATCATTATCTAAACATGAGAGACTGCAAAGAAATTCTATAGTCATTGGAGGCACAGAAATTTCATCCCAGTTTTCCTTCTGACTATGCATCTTTTACTAAAACTGATTAGCTGAAGAATCATAAATTCCCACTAATAATTATGGATATTTTTTCCAAGTACAGTGGCTAGGGCGTTTGCTTTGCACGTGGCAGACCCAGGTTCGATTCCTCTGTCCCTCTTGGAGAGCCTGGAAAGCTACTGAGAGTATCCTGCCCACATGGCAAAGCCTGGCAAGTTTTGGATATGCCAAAAACAATAACAACAAGTCTTACATTGGAGATGTTACTGCTGCCCACTCAAGCAAATTGATGAGCAATGGATGACAGTGATACAGTGAAGGCTGTATGCTCAGTGGTAGAAAGCTTGGGACAATAGTGGAGGGAAGGTCACACTGGTGGTGGGATTGGTTTTGGAACACTGAATGTCCCTGTAAAACAATTGTATTATGAACAATTTTGCAAACCATGGTATTTAAATTAATAAATAAAGCATTCCAGAGGCTGAAGAGATAGTACAGTGGGCAAGACACTTACCTTGCGTGTGCCTGACCTGGGTTGAATCCTGGACACCTCATAAGGTCTACAAAGCCCACCAAAAGTGATTCCTCAGTGAATAGCCAAGAATAAGCCTTGAGCATGGTCATATGTGTCCCCAAACCCAAATAAATAATCACAAAATTCATGCAAAAAGGAGAATAAACCTTCACTTTCAACTAAATTGAGGGTAAGGTATTAAAAGGAAATAGTATTGGGCCAGAGTGATTGTAGAGCAGTTAGGACATTTGCTTGCATGCAACTGATTCAGGTTCAATACCTGGCACACCATGTGGTCCCCCGGGCCCACCAAGAGTGATCCCTGAGCACAGAGCGTTAGGAGTAAGCCCTGACCACCACCGAGTGTGCCCTCCCCACCAAAAAAAAATAAGGAGGCTGATGTATTCACTAGTGATACAAGTAAGCTATAGACCAATTAATTTTTTAGAGAGAGCCATGGTTGGAAACTTCTTAAATTTGGTGAAAAATATTAACCTGCAAATTCAAGATCAATAAACCAGGCTAGACAGAAGGAGATCCATAGACAGGTCATGGTTAGAATGCTAAAAGTCAGAGAAAAGGAGATCTTGATAGCAGTAAAAGAAAAAAGAATCATCACTTACACAGGAAGCAATCAGATCAACAATGGACTTCTCTTTATCAGGGAGAGCAGAGACCAGGCACAATGGAACAACATTCAAAGAATTCAGGGGGATGGGGTGAACAGAGAATCTCAATCTCAGTGGAGTTATTATTCAAAATAAAGACAAAATGGAGATAATCCCAGATAAACAGAATCTAGGAGACTTGATTGCCAGCAAAGCCAGGTGACAAAAGAGGCCAATATAAGTTCTGTAACAGGCAACATTACTGTATCATTGTCATCCCATTGATAATTGATTTTCTCGAGTAATCTCAGTAACGTCTCCATTTGTCCCAGCCCTGAGATTTTAGCAACCTCTCTTTACTTGTTCTTCCCAGCAGTGGCACATAGGAGGCTCTTTAAGGGTAAGGGGAATGAGACTCATCATTGTTACTGTATTTGGCATATCAAATACGCCACAGAGAGCTTGCCAGGCTCTGCCATGTGGGCAGGATGCTCACGGTGCCTTTCCAGGTTCTCTGAGAGGGATAACTAGGCTATAAGAGGTCACGTGCTTCTGGGAGCATTGTTTTATAGTCTCTGGGTCTTGGTCGTTGATTGGATTACACGGCTGTATGGTGGTGGCAGTTTGTGGGTGTGACCGCCAAGCTACTGGAAAATGGGGGATCTGGGTGGAGGAGGCCCAGTCCTGATCTGAGCAGGCTTGGAGATCTCAGCCCCAGGTCCTACACACCTGGGTTCCTCCGTAGGTTTCTTCATGCATGAAGCTCATCCAAATGTGTGGAGAGAGTCATTGAGCATGGTTGTGGCTGGGTTCCAGAGGTCTTCGGCTGCCAGGGACAGAAAAGCAATCTTTGAGTCTTATTATGGTCCACCCATAGGGCTCAACACAGAGACCCTCGCAGTAATCCAATATCCTGAGGATTATCGTTTTCTAGAAGAGAACACTGGGAGATAAATTCAAGGAGAGAAGTCACAGTCTCAAGGACACGTAGCTGGGAAGTGGCCTAGCTAAGGCTCAGTCCCCAGGGTGCCTTTCTTTGAGGCTGGCTGATGCTTAGGTGTATCAGAGTATGTAACTCTATGCATTTCTCAGGTCACAAAACCTTCCACACCACCAAAGGACAGAGAATTTCCCATACATACTCCTCAACATGTCAGGGCAGCGCAGGGGCCAGAAAGGAGCAGCAGCTCTCTGTCCACGATACCTGCAACCATTATGTGCAGAGACCCTCCACAAAACAGCATCCCTCGGTAACTGAATCTGCTTGCTGCCAGTGGGATCCTCTTCCCCATCCTGAGCGGGATGAGGGTTTGAGCATTACTCCCTGACTCATGGGAATCTGCAGTGGCTGCCAGGGGACAGTGAAATAGGAGAGGGGCAGCCACAGGGCGTGGCTGGACACAGAGCTGCCATCTGATGAGATTCCAAAGACATATGGCAGGAACTGGGATCCTGTCCTACTCTAAACAGCTCTCCCAACGTGGGTAGGTGTCGTCCCTCCACTTACCCCCTAGGAACTCCAGCGGGCGCCATTTTCTAGAAGCCAGCGATAACCTCCAGGTACTAGTGACTGTGGCACGTAATGCCAGCCCTCATGGGACGGGAGATGAGTGGGGACTTCTCCATCCCCCCGCCCAGGGACTCTGAGATGATGCCACACCCGGCCACTGTCTACTTAAGATCCCACACAGCCATGATCCAGAGACACACAAACGAACCTCCGTCCTGAGCAACTTGCTGCAGCGACCTCTTCAGACACTAATTATTAAAATTTTAGAATTCCTAAATTCTAAAATTTAGGACATTTTACTGCATCCATAACAAACAATATAAAACACACTGTCTAGCATTGCCTTTTCGGCAGGTGTGAGTGGTGGTGGTGGGTCTGGTCTCAAAATATCAAAGGTAACTAAAGTAGAGAAAGAGAGTAGTGTGCAAAGTTTGGTCACACAGGCAGGGGGAGGCATGAAATGGGGGGAGGGGGTTACTGGGGATTTTGGTGGTGAATAATGTGCACTGGTGAAGGGATAGGTATTGGATGACTGTATGATTGAAACTCAGACATGAAAGCTTTATTACTGTACCTCACGGTGAATCAATAAAAATAAATAAATAAATAAATAAACACCTCTCCCAGAGAGATGAACCCACGGGGCTCGAGGGTCTGCCCCCCCCACCCCCAGGATATCTTCTGTGATATTTTCAGCACCGATGACAATATCCCCAGCCGGGGGGATGGAAATATAGTCTCAGTCTTCCTTCTCCCTAAACACTCTGCATTCCTTAGGAGCAGTAAAACCTGTCTCTCACACTCTTAGAATTCCAAGTGTGTCTCTGGGATGAGTGGTAAAGCACACGCCTTGCATGGATGCAGACTGAGTTTGATCTCTTGCATTACAAAAAAAAAGTGTCTCCTAGTGACTAGCACATAATATATGCTCAATAACTCTTTGCTGATTGATGTGACCCCCAATTCAGGCCTCATTTGGAGACACAGTGGGAGACCATTTATTGGGCATCTAGAACCCACCAAGAACCAAATTAGGTATTTCCCTGGTTGGTATCTGAGTTTCTGTTAATAATTTTGAGAGTTAGGGATTATCCTCATTGGTGCCAACTGAGCCCAGTACCCTTTCCCGGACACTTATTTCAAGATTAAGGAGTTTCACATTGCAGGAGCAGAAGCAGATCCTATGGATGATTCAACAACTCGGTGTGCAAAGAGCAAAAAGCCAGGAGCAAGGTTTGAAAAAAAGGCTGGAAGAGGGAGGGAGAGAGGGAGGGAGGGAGGGAGGGAGGGAGGGAGGGAGGGAGGGAGGGAGGGAGGGAGGGAGGGAGGGAGGAAGGGAGGGAGGAAGGGAGGGAGAGGGAGGAAGGGAGGGAGGAAGGGAGGGAGAGAGGGAGGGAGGGAGGGAGGAAGGGCTCCCACTGGGACCACAAACACCCTGGGAGTTCTGGATATTCCCAACAGGCTCAGCCCCTGCATAAGCCCTGGGAGCCGTGTTTTTGTCCCCGTTTTACTGAGAGAAACTAGGTCAGGGGCGGAGATAACTTGCCATTCTGGTGGGCTCTGAGCCCAGGTCCCTCTGCCCCGTCAGGACCCACTCCTTCCTTTCCAGTGACCCACCTGAGCGTTATGTGGCCTGACTTACTTGTGTCCCTTACAAGCCAGTGTGGACCCTCATGGGACTATATCTGGAGACAAGGCTTGGAGGAGGTGATTCAAGTTGAGTGAGACTGTGAGGGTGGGGGCTGGATCCACAGACCTGGCACCCTTATACTGTCACTGTCACTGTCATCCTGTTGCTCATCAATTTGCTCAAGCGGGCACCAGTAACATCTCCATTGTGAGATTTGTTGTTACTGTTTTTGGCATATCGAATATGCCACGGGTAGCTTGCCAGGCTCTGCCGTGTGGGCGAGATACTCTCAGTAGGTTTCCAGGCTCTCCGAGAGGGATGGAGGAATCCAACCCAGGTTGGCCATGTGCAAGGAAAATGCCCTACCCGCTGCACTATCACTCCAGCCCTGGTGCCCTTATAAGGAGAAGGAACTCAGGGGATTCTCCATCAGCATCCAGCTGCTGCCCAGACACCCTCATCTTAGACCGCCAACTTCGAGGACACAGAGGGATGGGGTATATGGGGGGAATTTCCTCTGCGGTTGGAGCTGTCCATTTGTGGTATTTTTTTTTAATGGCTGCGAAGCAGACACACAAGATTTATCAGGTGCTAAAATAGTTCTATGTTGAGTGGAACAGGCTGCTAAGGACTCCTTTCCCCATTGTTCAGTATTTTATTAGGAAAATAACTTTAATAACTCCCCAGGACATTGCAGACTTTATAGAGGAGCAGAAACTTGCCCGCGGCCCAGGTTCTGTTGGTTTGACTCCCTCGTAAAGAATTTATGGAGCCCAATAATCTCTAGCATTCCTGAAAATGAATCTTCCCACCCAAAGCTTTACCTAGAAATCCTGGGCCTCAGTGTCCTTCTCCTGGGGGCTAACTGCCTATTCCTGGGGGGGGGGGGGACACATATATTTCGCGATGAACCCTTTTCCCCTTCCCAGCTGGTACAACGTGCTCATGTACCCAGTCTGTGCCATTACCCTAACTTTACCGAGAGCAACAACTCAAGTTTCCTGGTAGTAGGGGTCACCTGACTGGTCGAGGAACATCAGTCCTTGAACCCCATCCCTCACCTCCTAACTTAAAAACCCACGTTCTCCAGCCAATGCCACAGCACCTTCTTTTGCTAAACATCCTTCACTTAAACAACGCACCTGATGAAGAAGTGCACTGGCATCAATTTTGTTAAATAAGGGAATCCGTCCATGGGCGGACAATGAAATGCAGAAACGACAAGTAAATCATTAGAGCTCTTGAAGCACCTTGCCATCCCGTGAAACACAATGGCAGAAGGAGGAGGAGGGAGGGGGGGATGGACGAAGAAAGATGTGCAGGGGATGAAGTGTGTTTTCCTCCCTCTGCTCACCTGGCATCGTGTAGACCCCTCCCACTTCCACTCCCTTTACCACATCTGTGCCACACTGTGCCACACAAAGCAGACCCTGGGAGTAGAAGGTGCTCTTCTCTCCAGGCGGAGTGGCTGGTTCTTTCACCCAAAATGCTGCCTGTGGCTTCTCCAACGCTCTGTTCCCAACATCCTCAAGGCTCCCCAGGTTTGCTGGTGAACTCCCGGTGTGTTTTCCTAGTTGTTTATCCTTTACAAAGTGCTTTCACAGTCTACTTCTTATCTCAGCTCTTCCTGGTTCCAATCCAGTGCTCTTCCTGCCCTTCTAAGTCAGGTCCGGCTGTGCCCTGTGTCTCACTAATCGTACAGATCAAGCTTGAACTTAGCTCATTGCAATAAATTGGGATTTACTGATCTCTGGCTCCTGATCGAGTTGCTGAACGGCCGTGATCCCAGAGACTCAGAAACAAATCTCGAAACCCAGTGGCTTTGGGCAGAAATACCTCCAGATTTAATTATTAAAATTTCAGAATTCCAAAACCGCACAGCTGTGATAGTGGCCGCGTAACATCATATGCTATTCATAATCAGCAATAGAAAACAAAATGTCGGGGCTGGAGCAATATCACAGTGGGTAGGGCATTTGCCTTGCACACAGCTGACCCGGGTTCTATTCCCAGCATCCCATATGGTCCCCTGAGCACCACCAGGAGTGATTCCTGAGTGCAGAGCCAGAAGTAACCCCCGAGCATCCCAGGGTGTGACCCAAAAAACAAAAAAAAGAAAGAAAGAAAGAAAACAAAATGTCTAATGTTGCTTTTTCGGCAGATCTTAGTGTTGGGGGAGATCTCAAATAACAATAGTGGGGCAGTGTCGAAATATTGACTGTAATCAAAGTAGAGAGAGACTAATGTGAACATCATCTGCCACACAGGTGGGGGAAGGTGTGAGATAGGGGGTATACTGGGGTTTTTGGTGGTAGGAAATATGCACTGGTGAAGGGACAGGTGTTTCATCATTGTATGACTGAGTCTTAAACCTGAAAGCTTTGTAACTGTTCTCACAGTGATTCAATTTAAAAAAAATTGGATTTATTTGGGGTGAACATAGGGAGCCAGCAATATGGGCCTTTTGGGAGGAGCTCCATGACTCTGTTTCAACAGGAATCTAAAACCAGTGACATCATGCCTATTAATGAGCCCTGTCAATCACTGAGCCACACAAGCATCAAGGTCCAGGATGTCCCATGTGTCTGCTACCAGGGAAAGGACTGGAGTCCCCGCTGAGATTACAAGGCCCGCTGGGTGCTCCCTGAACTCTTCCCAACAGAGTCCCTCATCCAAGTCCCTTCCACTTGCTCCTCAAGCCTCCATTCTCCTTCCACAAAAATCATTTAAAATATAGTCGATGATTCACAGCAAAGACTAGAATGGCTCCCCAGCATCTTAGCGGGTCCCCGCTCTGCCAGAGCCAGTTCTCACGGCTTTCAGCAGAATCACACACTTCTCCACAAGTGAGAATGATTCTAAACCTTCCCAGTAGACATGAAACCAGAGATGGAGTTCAGTTCTGGATTCCATAATGTTTTCTGAAGCCTTTCACTGGAAATAGAAATGCTTTGCTTTTAGTTGAAATGCTCAAAGTAGCTCCTTTCTGATCTCTTTGAATGATACTATTTTTTAAAAAATTCATTTCTGTATTTATCTAGCTTTCTCATTGCTCTTCATCTGATGGTCAGGCTCGCACACATTCCTCACAAAGGTGCTCCCATGTTTTCAACTGTGGTGCTGACCAGGAGTCCTATATAAGGTTGTAGAGCACATACATTTGGACATGGTACTCACTTTGGTTTGTCCTTTTAGTTGAGGTGAGCAAATTATGGGCACAGCACTCCCCAAGGGGACATGCCCTAAGGTGCTTACACCCTTGCACTTTTGAGCTGTGGTACTCACACATTGCTTCTCTAGCAGTGCTCACCGAGGGTCTCACCCAGGTACTTCAACACACTTGACTGCAGAGATGGCATGTGGCCTGCCTCCCACCTCTACCCACCCCCCCCAGCGGATCCGACAGAGCCACAGGACCACGTGGGCTAGTGGGGATGCTAACTTGCTCATATGCTCTCATGCCAGACAGGTGCTCTAAGCCCCCTCACTATTCTAGCCCTTGAGTGATCCTGATTTGTTGTTGTTGTTGTTCTTTGGGATTTGGGGGGAATATTTTGGGTTTTTTCTCAAGGATGTGATAGAAAGGGCTAATACATGAGATTTATATGTAATTCTTTTACAAATGTATTTCCCCAATATCTAATTATCCCGTCCAAACCTCAGTACATTGTCTTCTAAGTTTCTAAGTGGTTTAATAATAGAATTGCTTCATTAACTCTGATACATGCTCAGAATCAAACAGAAAAAAATTAAAAGAAAATCTAGAAAACTAAGCATCTGTTGACATGCTTGGCTGCGTTCTAAACACATGTGTAAACTTGGTGGGAATGCCAACTGGTTCGGCCCTCTTGGAAAACAGAATGGACGTTTCTCAAAAAATTAGAAATTGAGCTCCCATTTGACCCACCAATACCACTTCTGGGAATATATCCCGGAGACGCAAAAAAGCATAGTAGAAATGGCATCTGCACTTATATGTTTGTTGAGCACTGTTTACAATAGCCAGAATCTGGAAAAAACCTGAGTGCCCAAGGATAGATGACTGGTTAAAGAAATTCTGGTATAACTACACAATGGAATACTATGCAGCTGTTAGAAAAGATGTATCACTGTATCACTGTTATCCCGCTGCTTATCGATTTGCTCAAGTGGGCACCAGTAACGTCTCCATTATTAGACTTGTTGTTACTGTTTTTGACATATTGAATACGCCACGGGTAGCTTGCCAGGCTCTGCTATGGAGGTAAGATACTCTCAGTAACTTGCCAGTCTCTCCAAGAGGGGTGGAGGAATCAAACCCGGTCGGCCGCATGTAAGGCAAATGCTCTATCCACTGCACTATCACTCCAGCCCTAGAAAAAATGAAGTCATGAAATTTGCATATAGGTGAATCAACATGGAAAGTATCATGTTAAGTGAAACAGTCAGAAAGAGAGAGATAGACATAGAAAGATTGTACTCATTTGTGGAATATAAAGTAACAGAATGAGAGACTAACACCCAAGAACAGTAGAGATAAGTACCAGAAGGATTATTCAATGACTTAGAAGCTGGCCTTGCATGCTGGGGGAAAAGGCAGCTCAGATAGAGAAGGGACCACCAAGTAAAGGGTGCTAAGAGGGCCCACTTGGGATGGGAGATGCGGGCTGAAAGTAGACTATAGACCGAACATGATGGCCACCTAATACCTCTATTGCAAACCACAACACCCAGAAGGAGAGAGAGAAAAAGGGAATGCCCTGCCACAGAAGTGGGTGGGGTGGGGGGAGGATGGGGTGGGGGTGGTGGGAGGGATGCTGGGACCACTGGTGATGGAAAATGGGCACTGGTGGAGGGATGGCACTCGATCACTGTATGACTGAAATGCAAGCATGAAAGTTTGTAAGTCTGTAACTGTATTGTGACTCACTAATAAAAACTTACAAAAAATAGTAATAAAAAAAACATGTGTAAGCTTGGTGGCTCAGGGAGTCTATCAAAAGTCGTTCCTGGGGTTTCTTCAGCTGCCGAGAAGGTCACTGAGAATGAGCCTACCAGCCCTGCTCCTGGAAGCCAGACCTCTCGGCTTCTCTGCAGGGAAAGACTCTTTGTGGCACTCTCAGCTGCTCTCTCCAGCTTTCTTCCCTCAGAGTGGCATCACCCCACCCAACAGCCATGCCCTTGCTGGGCATGCATCCCAAGAATGTTGAAACACTCACTGCATGAATGTGTGCACCCCGATCCTTATGGGCTTAAGACCTACAATTGCCCACATGTGAAATCTTCAATGTGGTGTCATTGAGAAGGAAGAGTAAAGAGAGGCTTCTAAAATCTCAGGGCTAGGATGAATGGAGACGTTACTGAGACCGCTCGAGAAATTTGAAGATCAATGGGATGATGATGATGATGTTGATGATGATGATGATGATGTTGATGATGATGATGATGATGATGATGATGATGATGATGATGAAATCTTCCTAAATGTCCAATGAGGGATGACTGATCAAGGAAGTTGTGGTATAAATACTGGACCACTGTTCAGTTGTTTTCAAAGAAGTCCCATCATTTTTTTTTTAACCATGGATGAAACTAGTTGAAGGGATGATGCTGAGTGAATTAAATCAGGAAGTGGAAGGCAACTACCGGATGGTTTCACTCATATGTGCACTATAAATAACCAAAACAAACCAACTGGCAAAGCACAATAAAAATAACTCTTGACTGTGAGCATCGGAGGGAACGGGGAACGGGGTGGGGGCTAGAGAAATGGGTAGAGGGTGTCATTCTGATGACATGATGGCACCGGGACTCTGTTAGTGGCTGTGGGCGTCTTATACACATTCAGAGGCTGAGTTTGTATCCCTGAGACTGGGCGGGCTTGCAAGTCAATGACCAATCAGGATTTTAGCAAAGTGGTCTCTGCTCCTGCCCCTCACACTTCCTGCCTCTCCGTTTCCCCTTGACTTCCTGTTCCCGATGCTGCCTTTGCCCCTGGGCAGGACTGTCCACTGCTTTCTCACATGGGAGTCTGGTGCCAGACTCACATATGGTCCCCATAGCACAGAGCCAGGAACAGCTCCCGAGCATGGCTGGGTTTGGCTTCCAAGCAAACAAAAACACAAGTTTCTACTCTTGGCTTCTCTCGACCCATCATCTCCCTCAAGCCCGCCTCAACTTCTCCCTTTCCTCACCCAGAGCTTCCAAACCCCACTCTGACCCGACAGTCTGTGTCCACTGAGCACAAGATCCTCGTTTCCTGCCAGCATCTCCCTGAATGCCCCTAAATGCTCCTTGGGATGGCTGACTGCCCGCGCTCACCACACTACCCCCTCATGGATGAGGCTGAAGGAGCATCATGGAATTCCTCCCTCGGCCCCAAGGCAGCCAAAAGTCAGGGCTCCCTGGAGCTCTGTGGGCTTCTCCCATGCATGTGGGGGGTGGGGGGTGGGGGGATGGGAGGTGACTGCCACGAGAGGTCGCCTCTCAGAGCTGGACCCCAAGGCCTCGCACCCTTCCTATCAGCCACCATCAGTCACTTGCCCCTGGGGTCTCCCCATGGTGGTGATCTCCGAGCAGGCGCACATCCTGCTGGTGATTGCTTATCCAAACACTCCTTGTCCTGCAGACTTAACCCGCACAATCGGCCCGCCGTGGGCCACCTCCCACATCTAAACAGTCAGTGGCAATGGGAATAGACACCTCCTCACAATGTTTTCACCTTCAACTCCTAACTCAGGGGAGCCGCAAAAAGGACCCCTACCCTTGAACAAAAGTCAAGGAAGAAGGCAGGACATGATGGCATCCCTGTCACCAAGGCAGGACATCCGCCTGATTTTCTCCACCTCCATGGCTCACTCCTGACCCTGAGCTGTGATGGAATATAAAGAGCTGAAGGCTCCCAGGGTTCTGGGGTTTCCGTGCAGTTCTGATCCCTGAGATTCCTTTCTAGTATCTAAGCATGAACCTGCCACTTAACCTCTCTGAATTCCTTCCTTGGTCTGAGAACAACCCCCCTTCCCCACCAGATAGGGTAAAGACACGGTAAGGTTGTGTGTGCCTGTATAACCCCATTCCCCATCTTCTCCAGCAGTGTTGGAGCCCATGGTGAGACGGGTGCAGTTTGCTGCGGCACCCGGGGAGGCTATTTTAGGAGGAGTGGTTACTAAGAAACACCAGACTCCCGGTAACCTTGACAACGATAGGTAAAAGAAGCCTGGTGCTCTGCCTTTCTGTCCTCCATGCCTGTCTCCTCCTCACTGAGCTTGATGTCGGATGATTCATCTGTCCCACGAGGCTGCCCCAAGGGCCAGGCAGATCTGAATCAGCCTCACAGACCCCACTCTGGGCCAGCAGGGGCAGGACAGGCTCCGGAAGGACACAGACAGCGCTCCGGCTCTGAGGACACTGTGGGATGCGCTTTTTGCTGCTTCCTTCTTGTTGTCATCTTTGGCACTGCCTTCCCTCCCCTGCCTGCTGTCCAGAGCAGTGATCGCTGTACTCAGGGGTCAGGAAGGGCTGTTGGTGGCCCCGGTGGGGAATCTAACACACAAAGCAGCTGCAGGGATGGGCAGACCTTCCTGAGAGGTGCCGAGGTCACGTTCTCTCTGTCCCAGAGGGTTTGAACCATGGTTTTTATTGAGTAGCTAGAGATGATATTGGTAGTTGTGATAGATACAGGGGGAAGTGTAGACCCTTATGGAGGGGAAGATTACCAACTGTAGCATGTGCAACACCAGAGTAATCATGGGTGGGGGACAAATACTACCGTTGTGACCATATGTAGAAGATATTCATGCCAGTATAACCATGAATAGAAGACCCTCATACCAATACAACCCCCTGTCATGCGTAGGGACAAAGATTATCATTTATAACCATCTGTAGGGAACAAAGATTTCCGGTGCAATCATGGGGAGAGAACAGACCCATGTGGGTGCTTCAAATACCCACAACCAGCATAAGAACTGGAAGGAGGGGCCAGAGAGATAGTACAGCAGGTAAGTGTTTGCCTTGGAGGCAGCTGACCTGGGTTCAGTCCTCAGTACCACATACAGTCCCCGAAGCCCACCAGGAGTGACCCCTGAGCGCAGAGCCAGAAATGTTGAGCACCGAAGGATGTGGTCACCTTTACATCTAAATGTCTTCCTCTCTATCCCATCCCATCCACTACATCCGGGCACCTCTACCACGAATCCTGTTTTCCTCTCCGAGCCATGCTTCAGTCTTACCAAGCTTGCAGCCCTAAAACTGTATTCGGTGTTGCTATTTCTGCGCTCGATATAAATGGAATGATATGGAATCACTCTGCCTTTTGGACTCCTGCCTTTTCTCTTGCTGTACACGTGCTCCGAGAGCCATTCTTCAGGATGGGCACCCGCTCGCATCTCTGTTTGCTCTGCCACACAACGTTCCTCCAGGCGAACCCAGGATGGTTGGCCACGCATTGCTCGGGATGCTCAGGAAGGGCCACGCCGGCTGCGGTGGGCACCGTCGGCCACGGCACAGAGCCTCAGTGCGCAAGTTTGAGTAATGACACCGGGACATTCGCATAACAACAATATCACGCAACACGTAACTCAGAATGTATGCCTGTCATCGAGTGATGCACCAGAAACTTATTTATTACACTATACACACCAGAAACTTATTTAGTCCTTCTCCTGAAAAGGAACGCTTCTGTTGTTACCAATTTTATGCCTGTGGGCACAGGCTGCTGTGAGAATTCTTGTTCAGAATTTCTCTAGCATGGACACCCAGGAATGCAACTCTGCTAACACTGAAGGTATAAGCCTTCCCCCTGCCCTCGGCCAGATCAAAATGTTTGCCACTCACTTGTGCCAATTTACCTCCGCCCCCCCCCCCCGCCCCAGTAATGGACAGACACGGGAATCCTTTTAATGTGCCTGAGAAGTCTTCATTTTAATGTCATTAAATTTACCCATATTTATCATTACGACCGATACTTCTTTGTTTCTAATTTAAGGATTTTTCTCTGAGCTGCACATCATAAAGAGAAAGATTCTAGTTTTCTTCTTAAAATTGTAGAATTTTTTACCTTCATTGCCAGGTCTTTAATATGTTGCGAAATGGGCTTTTGTAAATTGCATGAGGAAGGACTCTATTTCATTTATTTGTTCGGTTATTTTTATCTTGGCACTATTAATAAAAAGTACATTCCCCCCACCCCAGTCCACGCTGCCTATCATAAATCAGATTTCTGCACATGCTCGGTCTGTTTCTGGACCATGTTCTGTGCCATTGCTTTATTTTTATATGCCTGCCTCAATATCACATTGTTTTTATCACTGTAGGTTTTTACTTAGTATCATTAGCTCATAGAGTTACTTCTCCCACCTGATTCCTCTTCTGGAGTATTTTGCTTATATTTGGCCAATTCCTCTTCCTTATGTATTTTTGGATTCAAACAAAGTGTCTGTATGATTTCTAATATTTCATATAATAATCTATTTTATACACAACAATCTATTATTATGTATTGATTATAAATATAAGTAATATTAAAAATAATCTGTTGGAATAAACATTCCAACAAATACCTATTCTTTAATGTTTTCAGTAAAAATGCTTTCATTTTCCACCTTGATCTGGTAACTTTAAATTCATTTTTACACACTTAACATTATTTATGACATTAACCATATTTTAACACTAGTATTTTAAATTGCCTGATGAAAGAAAGATCCCACCCCCTCCTCTGCTAGCTGCATTTCTGGGTAGCCCATGAGAGGCTAAGGAGAAGATTAATTTTCCATAGGTACTCTAGCTAAGAAATAAAGGAATTATGGAACAAGAGTAGAAATAAAGGAATTATGGAATAACACACTTTTGTAGTGCCTGATAATTCATGATCATAGGCAATGATCATGAATGCCCACCAGCATTCTCCAAAGATAAAGATAAAACACCAAGTAGTCAGAGCATCTTAGCTAAAGAGCACGAGACACTCTGTAAAGCATGCTTGCCGTGGGTACTGACAACTGGCTTGATTTGCTTTCTTGTCTTTTCTCCATGACTATTTTTTTAATTCTTTTATTAATTCACCATGTGGAAAGTTACAAAGCGTTCAGGTTAAACCTTAACCTTAACCTTAATCTCCATGACTATTATCTACTGCCTCATCTTGATTTATAAGTAAAACTTGGAGAACCCACAAGAATTATTGTTTTGTGGGTTTCCTGGGAATAATGTTTGAAAAAAATAAAAATTAAAAAAATTTTAAAAAGCATGCTTGCCTAAAAATATTTAATCTAACATGGATCAACCTTTCGTCCATATTTTTTTTTTAATTTTTTATTGAGTCACCATGTGGAAAGTTACAAAGTTTTCAGGTTTAAATCTCAGTTATACAATGCTCGAATACCCATCCCTTCACCAGTGCTCATATTCCACCACCAAGAATCCCAGTATAGCTCCACCCCGCCCCCCCATACCCCTGACCCCCCACGCCCCTAGCCCCCCCATCCTTAGCCCTCCTCCCGCCTGTGTAACTAATAAATTTCACTTTACTTTCACTTTGATTGCATACAATATTTCAACAAAACTCACTATTATTGTTTGGAGAGTCTCTCCCCTAAAGTCAGACCTGCTGAAAAGGAAGCATTAGATAATTTGTTTTCCATTGCTGAGGATGAAGAGGTATGAGGTCGAGTGACCACACTTAGCGGCCTCTCAGTTTTGGGTTTCTGTATTTTAGTATTTTAGTAACTAAGTCCAGAGAGATATCTGCCAGAAGTTGCATCGTTGCCAACTTGTACTTCTCAGTTACATTATATTCCACATATGAGTGCAATCTTTCTATGTCTGTCTCTTTCTTTCTGACTCATTTCACTCAACACGATACTTTCCATGTTGATCCATTTATATGCAAATTTCATGACTTCATGTTTTCTGACAGATACATAGTATTCCATTGTGTAGATGTACCAGAGTTTCTTTAACCAGTCATCTGTTTTGGGGCACTCTGGTTTTTTCCAGATTCTGGCTATTGTAAACAGTGCTGCAATGAACATAGAAATACATATGCCATCTCTACTATAACGTTTTGCCTCTCCGGGATATATTCCCAGGAGTGGTATTGCTGGGTCAAATGGAAGCTCCAGATTATTGATTTATAGGAATAATGGAACAAACACATACACAAAAAATAACATGTTAAATGACACTATGGGCATGCAATGAGCGTACTCCACGACCTAGCATCCAGTTTTTCCAACAAACAGATTTCAGGGAAAAAAATTAAAAACTTGCAGAGAGACCCAGAGGAACAGGTCAGTGACACAGAGCAGATGTCTTGTAAGCATGCATTTCTTTTTTTTTTTTTTCAATTTAAGGCACTGTGATTACAATGCTGTTGATAGGGTTTCGTGCATCCAACATTCCAACACCACACCTTTCACTAGAGTGTCTCTCCCACTCCTCATATCCTTCCACCATAGTAAACTCTATTTTGTTGACTAGTTCTAGGTTATCCTTGTGGTCACAAGTTTAGTTACCCACCCACCCCCTCCTTCCTGAGAGCATGATTTTGCCAACTCCGCTGTTTGCAAACCCTGCCAACAAAAGCAGTTCCTGGCCACACCGAAACCAGGTGTACATGAGCATCCTCCAAAGGAGTGGGGCTTCCCGAGGAGCATGGCAACTAGACAGTTGTGCGAGCACAACAGCTGACAAGTGCAGGCCCTGGTGAGCGACCAGAACGAAAGAGTGGGAGCCCCAAACAAACAAAAATTAATAAATAAATGTGGGATCCCTGGTGCAATCACTGTGACTACAGGAGTATGAACCCGAGTGAGCCCCATGGCCACGTATGTGAACATCAGGAGACACACGGGTCACATGAGATACACCTTCCAGACCTGTCCTGTTGAGCCGCCACTCAACATCACAGCAACTTCCACAACAATGAAGGGGAAGGGAAGACAGGAGGCATCTCAAATAAAACGTGCAAAGGTACCAAAAGATTAGAGAAGTTCTTATAGACTCTCCAGTCAATCTATTAGAAGGGACATACCAAACACCATGTATGATTCTAAGAAACGCCGTATCTGATAATTAGAGAATTTTAAATCTTTTAAAAACACATACTGAAATATTTATGAGGAGAATTGTATGCTGCCTGGAATTTGCTTCAAAAATAACCCAGAACAGGGGAGTGGGTGGGTATGGATCAAGCAGAAGAGCCCATGAGTTGATAAATTGCTTCAGCTGGTGATATGCAATGGGAGTTCATTAAGCCATTTTCCTAACGTCTGTACATTTTAGAAAATTTCCATAGTGTAACCTTTTAAAAGCTAAAATGAAAGTGTCATTCACTTATGAAGGCACTGTTCTATATATGTATATATTATAAATATCACACGGAGTTTATTCGATGTATCATTCAAGATACATCATTCCTAAACCAACTCAATTTTTGCTTTATATAATTAAATAACTCTAACTAGGTAAATAGAAGTTCAGAATTATCATGCTCTTCTAATGAGTTGAGTCTTTTTATTATGTTCTAGGGGTGCTGTAATTCTAAACTCAATTTTGTCTGTAATAAGATTATCGCCACAGAGTTTGCAGTTTTTTCTGTTTGTTTGTTTCTTTGGTTGGTTGGTTGCTTTTAGTTATGAATTCAGGACCAGGGAGATGGCATAGGGAAGAAGGTGTTTGCTTTCACAAAGACAACTACAGTTCAAATCTCGGCACCACATACGGTTCCCTGAGCTCCACCAGGTGTGATCAGAGCCCAGAGCCAGGAGTAAGTCCTGAGCACATCTGGCTGTGGACAAAAATCAAAATAGTAACTGTATACCTCACAGTGATTCAATAAGAACAAAATATTTTTTAAAAAACTAAATTTGGAATAATTTTTAAAGTTAAGTAGTGAATTTATTATTATGCTTTTTTGTGTTATTGTTTATATATGCCTCAATGACAGTCCCAACGTTATTGTTTTATCCTTGCAATGCAGCTGCTACATCACTTCACCACCAGCATGCCAGGGTCCTTCCATCACCATCCCAGAGGATTTCTACACTGGGAAATTGTCTAATCCCTTTTTGGTTTCCTTATACTCCACAACGGAACAAGATGATCTGTTGTTTGTCTTTCTTCCTCTGACTCACTTCACTTAGCATCCTCCAATTTCATCCCAGTTGCAGTCAGTTGCGAGTGTTCATCTTTCCCTCCAGCTGAATATTGTTCCTTTGTGCATGTAGACCACAACTTCCTTACTGATGCCTGTTAGTGGGGACTTAAATTAGCTACAGTTCTTAATTACTATTGCTCCGTGCATCTACATTGAGCAGCTTTATATATTTATGCTTTTTCCTGCTCCATTTGACATTGGTTTCCCTTTTTAAATTTTTTGCAGGTGCCTCCAGGGACATGCCTATGGTGCTCAGGAAGCCAGACAATACCAGAAGTAAAAACTGAGTCCTTTATATACAAGACATCTACTCTACCGCTTGAGCCACACCCCCAGCCTGGTTCTTCACCACAGAGGATTTTATTCATGCGCAAGTGTAGACAGAACAATCCAGTAAGTCTACCTGCAGTCATCACCCCAACTGCCAGTCCCAACAACTCTCAGTGGCCAGCCCTGCCCAGCCCAGATTGATAGCCTCTTCTCTAGCTCCTATATTATCTTGAGCAAAACCTACTTCTCTTTTATTATGTTTTGGTTTTTGAGCTACACCTGGCAGTGCCCAAAACTTACTCCTGACTCTGAGCTCAGGGATCACTTCTGGCAGAATCCAGGGGCCATATGGAGTTCCCAGGACTGAACCTGAATTTTGCAAAACAAGTGCCCTACCCACTGTTTGATCTCTCCAGCCCCAGATCTTTTAAATCTCTCTCTCTGTCCCACTCCTCTCTCTACTTTTTTCTCCCTCTGTCTCTCTCTAGATCCCTTTTGTCTGCGCGTGCAGATCGGTGGCACTTTCTGTAAACTACGTGGTTCTGGTGCAATA
Organism: Sorex araneus; assembly: GCF_027595985.1. NCBI lineage: Eukaryota > Metazoa > Chordata > Mammalia > Eulipotyphla > Soricidae > Sorex > Sorex araneus. The sequence goes on along the minus strand of NC_073313.1, from coordinate 346,071,452 downwards.
GTACAGCTGGTAGGGCATTTGCCTTTCGTAAGACCGACCCGGGTCCAATTTCTCTGCCCTTCTCGGAGAGCCCGGCAAGCTACCGAGATTATCCCGCCCACACAGCAGAGCCTGGCAAGCTCCCCGTGGCATATTCGATATGCCAAAAACAGTAACAAGTCTCATAATGGAGACGTTACTGGTGCCCGCTAGAGCAAATCCATGAATAACGGGACAACAGTGCTATAGTGCTGTCTCTCTCTATTTCTATGTCTCTCCACAACAAAAGATACTCAAGGACTACAAAGTTGAGTGCACAAAGATTGCACTTGACAGTGCTCAGGGGACCATGTGATGCCAGAGATTGAAGCGGGACCTCCTGCATGTAAATCTCTGTCCCAGTCCATTAAAATCTCTCCATGGTCCTAGATCTTTCTTTTGTATATAGCATGCAGCCTTATTTGCTTTTACTTTTTTATTACAAAAAAACTGCACATCTTTATTAATTAAAACATAGAAATAGTCAACATGTTATTTTTATGTAAATGTATGCATAAACTAATACATCCATATGAAGGAATATTTTATGTTGTAAATTAATATAATGGAAAATTTTATATCATTTAGATATTAGCACTACACTCAGCACTATTGTCCCATTGTTCATCGATTTGCTCGAGTGGGCACCAGTAACATCTCCATTGTGAGACTTGTTGTTACTGTTTTTGGCATACCGAATACACCATCGGTAGCTTGCCAGGCTCTGCCATGAGGGCAGGATACTCTCAGTAGCTTGCCAGGCTCTCTGAGAGGGACAGAGAAATCGAACCCAGGTCAGCCACGTGCAAGGCAAACGCCTTACCCACTGTGCTATCGCTCCAGACAAATCAGACAAAATAAATTTCAGTGTGAAAAAAAATCCCCAAGTAAAGAGATGAACTTAAGTAGAAAAATAGTCATCCTCACCAAGAAATCTCAAAAGTCTTACTCTTGGGGCAGGATTCGAACCGGGTGGCCATGCGTTTGCATGGCCGCTTTGCTGCTGAACAACCAACATCCAGAGCCAGCTAGATTATTTCGGAACCCAGCAAGTGCTTGCAGCCATGTCCCCAGACCGTGAACTAAGCTTTTGCCCCACATCGGCTAAGGGGGGAAATATCCTTCCTCCTTGGTTTTTCTTCTCTCTGGGGGGAAGCAGGGTGGTGTACGCCATCTTATGGACGTTTAAACAGGTATGAACTTGATGGCTCGGGAAAAAAAAATGTGTTTTGAACTTGAAACAGCGGGACGCTTGGAAAGTCTCGGGCTGGGGCTGGTACCGGCTCGAGCTCTGCCAGGATTCGAACCGGGTGGCCATGCATTTGCACGGCCGCTCTGCTGCTGAACGACCAAGATCCAGAGCCAGCTAGATGACTTCTGAACCCAGCAAGTGCTCGCAGCCATGTCCCCAGACCGTGAACTAAGCTTTTGCTTTATGCTGCCCCAGGAAGGGAAATGATGAAATTTCCCACTTAAATCTCCATGTACTTAATTACTAAAACACAGAAATCCTAAACCGAGCGGCCAAGGACCTTTTACCTCTTCATTCTCATTAGTGGAGAACTAATTATCAAATGTTTCCTTGTCAATAGGGCCGTATTTTGGGGGGATAAACTCCAAGAAGAATAGTGAGTTCTGTGTGGAAACCCCAACAACATTAGTGAGTTTTGGGTTGAAATATGGAATGTAATCAAGGTAAAGAGAAAATGAAGTGAATTTTATCAGTTATGCAGGTGGGGGTGGGGGGTGGGGGTGGGAGGTGTACTGGTTTTTTCTTTTTTTTTTTTGGTGGTGGAATATGGGCACTGGTGAAGGGATGGGTGTTTGAGCATTGTATAACTGAGACATAAGCCTGAGAACTTTGTAACTTTCCACATGGTGATTCAATAAAATAAATTTAAAAAAATTTTTTTTTAATTTAAAGAAAAAGAAAAAAGTCTTACTCTTGGGACTTAACCCAGAAAATAAAAAATGTTGGAATATTTCTAGATTTCATTTGCAGTGATGGTGACATAAATCTACAAAAGAGATTAAAAATGTCACACATGTTTATACAAATATGTTGTACCATGGTCAGTTTTAGAGGTTTGGTAATAGACTATAGCTAGGTGAGATGCAACTCTCAGGAGAAATGAATAAAAAGTACATGGGCACTTCCTCTCGTATCTAAATTATTCCATTTCTAATTGGCAATATTGAATTTCCTCTAAGTCTAAAATTTCAGAGGCAAATCTTTTTTACAAAATCTAGATATTTAGGGCTGGAAAGATAGGTACAGTGGGTGGGGCACTTGCCTTGCTTGTGGCCAACCTGTGTTCTATCCCCCAGAATCCTGTATGGTCAGTTCCCCGAGCCAAGCCCCCCGAAGAGTAATAACTGACTGCATAGCCATTTGTAAGCCCCGAGGACGCCCATGTGTGGCCCCTCAAACACACACACACACACACACACACACACACACACACACACAGAGCGAAGTTCAAGCCGTGTAGTTGAAGCCATTACTTGTCATTCTGCCAGTTGCTGCTACACGACCCCCAAAGAACTTCCTGAAAGCAGTTCTCTGTGGTTCTGTCAGCTGATTCCTACGCTACAGAGCCAAGAGTAAGTTCTGAGCACCACTGGGCATGGCCCCCAGGCCAAAAAAAATAAAATTAAATAAAATTCCTTCTATTGTGGAAAGAAGAAAGAAGGAGAGAGCAGGAACAGAAGTAGGCAAGGGTGTGGCTTAGATCTGGGAACAACCAAAAGGTTTCTATCAGACAGGCTATATTTTGCTTATTTGCTCTTACAACCTGGATAAATTTTATCCTTTCAGTCTGTTTGCATGTATGTAATTAATAATATATGGGTATATTTTTACCATAATTTGTTTTTATAGTTGATATATATTTGGGGTTGGTGATTGGTCACATCCACTGACTATTCTCAAGTGTGAAGAAGTGTGAAGGTGCTCAAGGGACCATATGTGATGCGGGGCTCAAACAGAAAACACAGGACATCTGCATGCAAGGCAAGTGCCTTACCCTCAGTACTACCTCTTGGGCCTCTTGACCTGTATCTTTATGCATCTATTTTCTCGCATCCCTTGCCTTTACACTTAGTGAAGGTGGAGTTTCATTATTGCCTCACTTATTCCCTTTACTAGTTTGGAATTATACATTCCTCTTTCTATAGTTAATATAAACCTTTCAAATGCACACTTAATAAAATCTAAAATATAGCCTTATTTGTCTTCCAAACTATTGAAGAAATGTATAAATGATATTCTAACAAAGTGAAACATTTGCTTTATTTGTTGAGTCTCAAAAATTGACTATTATTTTATTATTGCATTTTTAAGTATAGCACTGTAGCACTGTCTCCCATTGTTCATCGATTTGCTCGAGTGGGCACCAGTAACGTCTCCATTGTGGACTTGTTGTTACTGTTTTTGGCCTATCGAATACGCCACAAGTAGCTTGCCAGGCTCTGCCGTTCAGGCAGGATACTCTCAGTAGTTTGCCGGGTTCTCCGAGAGAGAGAGAAATTGAAGCCGGGTCGGTCGCGTGCAAGGCAAACACCCTACCCACTGTGCTATCGCTCCAGTCCAACTTTTAAGTATAGCCATAGGTTTTTAGGATTTATCCACATTTCTTTTTTTTTTTGCCCTCCATGACTATTATATTGCAGATCTTCTGTATAGAATGATACTTCTGGCTTTAGACCTTCCATTAGCTGGAATGTACTTGTGATAAACTCAGTTTTGTCTTTAAATGTCTTTATCCTACTCTTATTCTTTTTTGTTTGTTTTTTTAGGTCACACCTGGCGATGCACAAGGGTTACTTCTGGCTCATGCACTCAGGAATTACTCCTGGCGGTGCTTGGGGGACCATATGGGATGCTGGGAATCGAACCTGGGTTGGCTGCGTGCAAGGCTAATGCCCTACCCACAGTGCTATCGCTCCAGCCCCCATACTCTTATTTTGTGTGTATGTGTGAAACAAGATAGTTTCTATTAAAACTTTAGAAATATGTGAGTGGAGAGAAGGAGAGAAATACACATTCAATGAGAACACGGGCTTCTGCAGAGTGGAAATAAGCAAGCAAAGAAATACAGTAGCAATCAAGAGAGATGCAGGTTTGAAGGGAAAGCCCCTATTCTTATTCTTGAAAAATGATTTTTTCTGCCTGTGAAATTAAATTATCACTTAAATTTTGCATATATTAAAAATTACACAGTTTCTGGCTTCTATTATTTTTAAGGCAATAACTATTTTACCTTTTTAAAAGTAGGAAGGAAAGAAAGAAAGAAAGAAAGAAAGAAAGAAAGAAAGAAAGAAAGAAAGAAAGAAAGAAGAAGGAAGGAAGGAAGGAAGGAAGGAAGGAAGGAAGGAAGGAAGGAAGGAAGGAAGGAAGGAAGGAAGGAAGGAAGGAAGGAAGGAAGGAAGGAAGGAAGGAAGGAAGGAAGGAAAGAAAGAAAGAAAGAAAGAAAGAAAGTCCCTTTTGGACCCGGCTGTGGAAGGAGCATGATGGAGGGGCCCGAGGGAGCGCCCTCGGACCCCAAGCAGCCCACTGAACTAATTCCGGCATGGGACCAGAGACCCCACGGCGTGCTGAAGCTGTGGGACCCGGGCATCCCCCAATTCTTTTAACCTGTCTCTCTCTCAACTCCTCCCTCCTGAGCACAGCGCAGGGGCCGCGGTTTTCCTGTGCGCAAAACGGAGACGCCGAGCCTCTCTCTAGGTTTCTCCATCTTATGAGCACCATAAAAGGGTAAAAGTTTGTACTGATGTTATTTCTGGTTGTACTTTCCCTGGACTTTATACAGAAACCCAAAACCGCGCGGCCGCAGCAGCGGCCGCGCGACTTAATGTCATCTTAGTATGAGCAATATGTAATGGTTCCTTTCTAATGGGGCGGACTTTTGTGGGAGATCCTAATAGTAAGTCTGTTGCTGAAATATTGAAGGCAATCAAAGTGGTAGCCATCTCACTAGACTGAACTAAGCTATATCCCCACGCCGGCTGAGAAGAAATTTTCTTCTTTCTCGGGAAGAAACGCGGTGTGTCATCAACTACAGTGTGATGTCCATTAAGCAAACAGACCTGGTGGCGTGGGAATGGGATATAAGGGGAAAAATTATGTACAAGGAACAGCGGGACGCTGGTGGAATCTCGAGCCGGAGCCGACACCAGCGCAAGACCGTCGGTTCCAGAGACTGCTTGCAGATACTCTACAAGTCTATCAACTAAGCCAGAGCCCCACGCCTGCTGATGACGGGAAATAACCATCCTTTTCGGTTTTTTTTTCCCCTTGTCAGGCAGCGTGGCGATTACTAAAACAGGCGTGAACTCGGTGGCGCGGGGCAAGGGGGAAAAAGAAAAACTATGTAACAAACAGCGGGACTTAATATCTCTATATACTTAGCAATGGAGAACTATCAAATGCCTCCTTGGCAATAGGACTGCTTTTCTTTTTTGGGGGAAACCCCAACAACGGTAGTGAGTTGTGTGTTGAAACATGGAATGTAATCGAAATAAGGCGTAAACGAAGTGAAACATATCATGTGCAAGGGTTGGGACTGGGGAGGTGGGAGGGGGCGGCAGGTATACTGGGGGGGTTGGTGATGGAAGATGGGCACTGGTGAAGTGAAGGGTGTTTGAGAACTGTATAACCGACATAATCCTGAGAACTATGTAACCCTCCACATGGTGATTCAATAAAATTTAAAAATAAAAAAAAGAAAGAAAGAAAGAAAGAAAGAAAGAAAGAAAGAAAGAAAGAAAGAAAGAAAGAAAGAAAGAAAGAAAGAAAGGAAGGAAGGAAGGAAGGAAGGAGGAAGGAAGGAAGGAAAGAAAGAAAGAAAGAAAGAAAGAAAGAAAGAAAGAAAGAAAGAAAGAAAGAAAGAAAGAAAGAAAGAAAGAAAGAAAGAAAGAAAGAAAGAAAGAAAGAAAGAAAGGAAGGAAGGAAGGGGAAGGGGGAAGGAAGGAAGGAAGGAAGGAAGGAAGGAAGGAAGGAAGGAAGGAAGGAAGGAAGGAAGGAAGGAAGGAGGGAAGGAAGGAGGGAAGGAGGGAGGATGGGAGAGAGAGAAAAGAAAGAAAATGGGAGAAAGGGAGAAAGAAAGAAATATCCTACAATTCCCCAAAAGAAAGTCAAAGCAAAGTCTCTGAAAACCAAGAAAACTGTTTAGAAACATGTTCACAACTATAAGCAAAAAAAAGAAAAAAAACTATGAAGTTTTTCATGTCATCTATATTCTTTCAGCTCAAGACTCTGCAACTCTGAAAGCAATCCAAGAATTCTCTAAGAATGTACCACAATTAGCCTGACCAGTCTATCCATCACCAGGGTCCTGACCGCGTGGATAGCCACGAAGCAGTAGCACACAGGTATTCTCAATGTCAGCCCCGTCAACACACATCAGATCAACTAGCTGGGAGTAAAGCCCCCTGACACCAAGGTGTCAAGGTCATAATCCACCTTGGCTCTATGGAGAGAAGAAAGCACTGGAAATTGCCCTGACTCTCAAGCTTCTGATCTAACCAATAAAATTGAGGGATCGGTTCTAAATAAGTTTTTCACCATCTGTAAAATAAAGGAAGGAGAGGAACTGGAGAGACAGCACGGTGGTAGGGCCCTCGCCTAGCATGTGGCCAACCTGACTTTAACCCCCAGCATTCCATAGAGACCCCCAAGTACTGCCAGAAGTGATTCCTGAGTTCAGAGCCAGGAGGTAAGCCCTGAGCACCACCAGATATGACCCCAAACCAAAACCACAATAGCAAATAAAGGAAGAAAAGGAGGAGAAATCTTTTACTATGTGTTATCCCTCATTTGAAAGTGCTTATTTGGTTGTCTTCTTGACTTTGTGTATAGCCAATTAAGCATGTTCTATTCTTTCATTATACTTTACAACAGCCTCGTGAGGCAGACAAAACAGCTTTCTATCACATGAAGGATTCAGAAGCTGAGGTTCAGGGAGATCAAGACTTCGAACAAGGCCTTTCAACCAGACAATTTTCTACTCTTTGTCTAAAAAAAAAAAAGAATCAATCAAGAAGCAGTAAATTAGGTCTAGGCTTTGTCATAACTAATAGCAGAGAAATGAAATAATTATCAAAAACATCATGAGGGGATCTGTTCACCCTGGAGGGGAATCAGAAAAATAAAGCTAAAGCTCAGATTCAGAGACCCCAAACACCAATGGACTGGTGTCCCAACTACCAACATCCAAACTCTTTTTTTTCTTTTTGGGTCACGCCCAGTGATGATCAGGGAGTACTCCTGTCTCTGCACTCAAGAATTACTCCTGGAGGTGCTCAGGGGATCATATGGGATGCTGGGGATTGAACCCGTGCAAGGCAAATGCCCTACCCACTGTACCATAGTTTCAGCCCCCAACACCCAAACTCTTGCGGGACATATTGAGTAGATAAAAAGGAATTTCAGATAATCACTTTCAACTCAATATAGAATGACTACAGGACTGGAGCAATAGCACAGTGGGTAGGGCATTGCGGCCAACCCTGGTTCGATTCCTAGGTCCCTCTTGGAGAGCCCAGCAAGCTACCTAGAGTATTTTTATCCCACCTGCACAGCAGAGCCTGGCAAGCTACCCATGGCATATTTGATATGCAAAAAAAAGTAACAAGTCTCACAATGGAGACGTTACTGATACTCTCTCAAGCAAATCGATGAACAATAGGATGACAGTGCTACAGTGCAGTGTTACAGGATGAGAGAGCCTAGAGCAGTACCACCCAATTTTTTTTAATGTGCAGCCATCGGTAAAATGCTTAGAGTATGAATCTTCCAGAATAAAATGCTTATTTGAGGCTAGAGATAGTACAGTAGGCAAGGCGCTTGCCTTGCATGCACAGACCCCAGTTCAATCCCCAGCACCCCATATGGTCCTCCAGCAAAACTAGGAGTAACCCCTGAGACCAGAACCAGGAAGGACCACCCCCAGAAATGTAAATTTATCTGATAAATTTTGTAAGCACAAAATGAACTAGCATTGATTACCCACCCCATCACATACCTTCTAAGAAGTACACACAAAAAATGGAATTTTATGGAAAGGATGAAAAATAGATATAAATGAGAGATATCCAATATTTGCTTCCACTCCCCAGTGAATCATCTTGGACACTCCCACTTTGGAGGCTCCGAATTTGGACCCCCGTGAGTCTGTTTCTACTTGAAAAGGATAGTGGGGGTAGGTGGCAAGAGTGAGCCCAGAGGGGCTGGAGAGATAACACAGCGGGTAGGGCGTTTGCCTTGCACGCGGCCGACCCGGGTTCAAATCCCAGCACCCCATATGGTCCCCTGAGCACGGCCAGGGGTAATTCCTGAGTGCAGAGCCAGGAGTAACCCCTGTGCATCGCCAGGTGTGACCCAAAAAGCAAAAAAAAAAAAAAAGAGTGAGCCCAGAGCCTGAGAAGCAAAGGCTGTTTGGGGGAGATGCAGCCTGTCCCCACAAGCCAGTCTTGGCCCTAATAAACTTCCTCCTTGTAGGGACACAACTGTGGTGAAACCCTAGGTCAGAGGTCTTTCCAACAGCCAAGGCTTCCTCCGTAACTGAAGTCCTAAGCTTTCCTTCCAAGTTCTAAGTTGTTCTTCCTTTCTCCTGGATGCATTTGCATCCTCTTGTTAACATCAGGTTATAATCAGGCTACGCCTTTCCAGTCCTGCCTATTCTTACAAACTAACACTTGCCCCTATTCAGATTCTACCCAACACTCCCCAGCATGAGGTAAATGGCCCAGTTCCATCAAAAAGAGCATGATGGCCTTTTTGCCGCCGCGCGAGCTTGACCCCGGAGGCAACTGAACTACTTTGGACACGAGCATCGCCCCCCAAATGCCTCCAAACTGTGTGATCAGAGCTACTGGCCCATGCACCTCCAGTGGGGTATGGTCTTTTCTCTCTCAACTCTTTCTTATTGAACGCAGTGAGGCAACTGCCGGTTTTTAGAGTATGCAGGAACCCGCGGGAAGCCCGGGAAAGCCGAGGGAGCTTTGTTTAATTTTGCTTTTTGGGTCACACCTTATGGTGCTCAGGAGTTACTCCTGGCTCTGCACTCAGGAATTACTCCTGGCAGTGCTCGGGGGACCATATGGGAAGCCGGGGATTGAACCCAGGTTGGTTGCATGCAAGGCAAATACCCTACCTGCTATGCTATCACTCCGGCCCCCCATGCTGATTTTTTGTACGTCTCCCTTCTTATTTTTGTTTGCTTTTCATTACTCCCCCCTTCCCTGCCCTTTGTAATTGTTGCTGAGGTGAGCAGGGGTCACACACTTGGTTGCAGCACAGAGATCTCCATGAGCAATGCTGCCAGGCTCCTATTTGGTGTGAGATCCGACTGAGGACACTGAGGACTGCGTGCCTGGGAGGCAGGCTCCTGATCAATGGAGCTATAACAACCTCTGTTCTCCTCCCATTTTTTTTTCTTTTTAGGTGGTGGGGACATGTTAGGGCCATACCTGACCATGCACAGGGCTTACTCCTGCTCTGTGCTCAGTGGTCATTCATGTTGGTACAGGAATCGTGATGGTAGGTCTCTGTTTGTCTACGATTCCCAAGTTCTTCAATCACCGTCTGTATCACTGTCATCCCATTGTTCGATTTACTCGAGCGGGCGCCAGTAACATCTCCAGTCATCCCAGCCCTGAGATTTCAGCAGCCCCTCCTTACTCATCTTTCCCAATGATTGGAGGCTCTTTCAGGGTCAGGGGAACGAGACCTGTTAGTGTTACTATTTTTTGCACATCGAATATGCCACGGGGAGCTTACCAGGCTCTGCCGTACAAGTTCTTCAATATTTTCAACAATGAAAATATTGAGTAATAAAGATGCTCAAACTCAGAAAATAGAAAAGTTTATTGAAAGTAGAAATAGAAGAGAAAGAAATTAGTAGGAGAAAATAAGTAGAAGATAAAGAAACTCCCCAGCGGGGCAGGAACTTAGTATGGGATTGAGTTATGTATGGCTCACCTGGTGGGTTTTTTTTTTCTTTTTGGGTCACACCCGGCGATGCACAGGGGTTACTCCTGGCTCTGCACTCAGAAATTACTCCTGGCAGTGCTCAGGGGACCATATGGGATGCTGGGAATCGAACCTGGGTCGGCCGAGTGCAAGGCAAACGCCCTACCCGCTGTGCTATTGTTCCAGCCCCTCACCTGGTGGGGTTTTATAGGAACACTGGGTCTTTGTGTGACTTACCAAGCAAAGCAACTGGAGTATTCCCATTAGCTTTCCAGAGATGTCTTGTTAATTTAGGGCCCATTTGTGCTGCTTATATGAGGTTAAGGTCTTACATTCCCATTTAAGCTGGTGGGGATTATTTATTTTAGACCTTTTGGACTTTATATTCACCCTATGCCCAGATATTATCCATTATCTTTTAGTCTCCTATGAGCCCAAGGACTGGGACAGATTTTATGGTCTTGGGAAAGTGTAAACTACCCAGTCTCAGAAAGAGTCCAGGACTTTACAGGAATATCTAAAATGTAAACTTGGGGACCAAAGTGATAGTGCAGCAGGTAGGTTGTTTGCCTTGCACCTAGCTAATCTGGGTTCAATTCCCAGCATCCCATATGGTCCCCCGAGCACCGCCAGGAGTAATTCCTGAGTGCAGAGCCAGGAGCAACCCTTGTGCATCTCCAGGTGTGACCCAAAAAGCAAAAAAATAAATAAAAAAGTCAGCTAAAATGGGGCCACAAACAGACAAACAGCAGTGGCAGGGGGAAGTAGAGGCTTCCTTGTGGATCCAGGGGTGGAAGAGAGATTGGCCATATTCAAAGCAAGCAAAGGAAACCTCTGTACTATCTTTCTGGCCCCACATGCTCCTCTCCTTGTTATGAAGGATATACTCAGCTTTATGCATTTCCTGGGTGAGGAAAAATATCCCAGCCCTGGGAGGTTGGACATGATAACTTTGAGAATCTAAAGATGTCATCCACTGACACCAAGCAAATAGTAGGATACATCTTCCTGAGAACTGTATAGATAAATGCAAATATCTTCATTAATCTGAGGAAACCAAGACTCAGCAAGACCAAGGCTTAGATCTTGCTCACTCCTCATGTGTCCCACAACTGTTATTTGAGCGTGGGTCTGTCTGGCTTTAATTCCAAGTATGTTCTTCTCCTTGGTGTCAGAAGTCCTGAAATAAGAAGGGCACTTCAGCGGGAGCAGTGTTGCTGGTGTTCTCATAGTCAGTAATTATAAGCTAAAATAGTCAAGATTTCTAAACCACATATAATTTTTGGAAATACTTGGCTTTTTTATTACAGCTGAATAAAAATGCCCATTACACTAACCAGATACTGGAATTAGAATATAAGAAAAAAATTAAATATGAAAACATCTACTGGTATATAATTATTCACTGCCTACAGACTTTATATTTTAAAAATAGTCGTGAAGAGAAGGAATAATTAAGCTGGCATTATTACTCCATGATTAGATCACCACTGCACTTTAGTCACACCATTAGCAAACTTCCTTCTGATTGAAACTGGAATGCCGATCAAGATTAATTAGATTTCAGGGTCAGTCATGGGAAAATATAAAATGTGACTGCCGTTTTTAATTAAAACAAACCCAGAAATTGGCATGCTATTCTGCACAATCTGCAAGGCAGCAATGTGAGTGCCCTCTGATAAAACTGATTTGATGCGATTGGAAGGAAAGTCATGGCAAGTTGGCAAACCTTCACTGCCGATGTTTCCTGCCTTAAGTCAACTGGAAAAGGCACACAATCTGAGATACACAGGCCAGAGAACAAACAAGAACAACACAGTTTAAAAAATCTAGAAAGTTAAAGACTAGTTAAGGTGGTACCTGGTGTGCAAAGCACACTCATCAAACCTTACCACAACAACCTATTGGGAAGGCAGCTTCAGGTTCATTACATGGTAAGGGGGAATATTTCCTCTCCAGGGTCTGGCAAAATCTCTGAGGGAAGAAGTCTTTCTCATGACTGAGAACTCATAGTTTGGTTTCCGTTGAGTCATTCAAATGGAGAAAATCTTTATTTGAATTAGGTAGGGACCAATAATCAACAGTCCAAGGATAGTGGAAGGAAAAAAGTGAGGGTAGAGAAACCAAGAATTCAAAAAATATCAGGGCATAAACTGCCCTTGAAGTTTCCCTTTGAAATGTTGATAAGTCTTTCTGGAAATTTCAATAGAACAAAGAAAGGAGCATTAACAGATGTACACTATTCTGGGCTATACAGAACTGGTGACCAGGCTGAGTCCTGGCAAAAAGTCCATTGTTATTGGTCTTCATAATTCAAACTTTGCAAACTGTCACTTACTTGATAGCTTCTTCAAACAATGACTTTTAGACCCAACTCAAAGGTCTTTATTAGTTGTCCCAATCAGTTCAAACACGTGACAACACATTTTCTCTGAAGTGGTTAAACTGCTTTAAAAACAAAAACCGTTTCCCTTCCCTTTGTTGTTTGTGCTTGCTGTTGTTGCCATGTATGAAGGTCGGTCATATGCCGTGTAGTGACCGCACACTTGGTTGTGGCACTGACGGGCATGGGGGTTGGAGGGCGTCCCACACTTGGTTTTGGTCCTGACTGTGAAGGGTCCCACCCTTGGCTGTGGTGCTGGTTCACTAGGTGACACTCTTGCTAAGTCACCTGCTCCATTTTTAAAATGGCTCCTCACATGTCAACTTTTCACATTGCAAAGTAGGTTTTACAGGCTTTAATTTTCACTCTTGTTCAAGAGCCCAGGACCGCGTTGTACTCCCATTCCAGTTTGTGTGAGACTACGGCAAGTGATTCACCCAAGGCCTCACATGCAGAAGCCATGGTTGGGGGGAGCTAGTGTGCCTCCCAGCACCTGCCCCAGAGACCCCGGACACAGCCACCCCACAGCCGGGTTCCTGCCTCATGTAGGCGCTCCAGAAAGTTCAGAAGGAGCTTCCACAGGCCGACTCTAGCCTGTGATTAACAACTGAAGCTGGGGCTAATTTGCCTCTGAGTCACCATGGTGATATCTTACTTAGCTCCTCTTACCCCCCAAAACAAGAAGCTAACAGCTGGAGAAAATAGCCCAGTCAGGAGACTCACGGAAATAGTTACTGGTGCCTCACACGTGCCACTTGTTCTCCATCTCTGGCTCCAGGGAGTGTCCCTCTTGAAGAGAGGAACCAGGAGCATCATCTCTACTACCTCGCCCTATAGCGGTTATGAGAATGAGATGAGTTCGCTCCTGTAATGTGCTTCAAGTCTGCTGGCTCGCCGTCCTCCCAATAATGGGCCAGGAAGCCTGTTTCCTGGGCCGATGGATGAGATTTGTTCTGCCCATTGTAATGAAAGATGTCTGCTACCTGGTCCTGCTTTTTGCTCATTACCACTATCAACCCTCTCGGAGAGCCCGGCAAGCTACCGAGAGTATCCTGCCCACACGGCAGAGCCTGGCAAGCTAACGGTGGCGTATTCAATATGCCAAAAACAGTAGCGACAAGTCTCACAATGGAGACATTACTGGTGCCCGCTCGAGCAAATCGATGAACAACGGGACAACAGTGCTACAGTGCTACCACTATCAGGGGAAGCCTGAATCCCAGTCGTCCTACGTTTACCATATCTGTGTACTCTGTCCCCCTGATGTCTGTGTACTCTCTCGCCTCACCATGTGTAGCTCTGCCTGCCCCCTTCCCCAGCTGCAAGTTCCTAGCACAGAACATTCATTCCCCAGCTTGGGAGTGAGCTTCAGCCTTCGGAGATGACTCCTTTGGACCAACATTGGTGCTGAACAAACTCAGGATTTTTCTCGTTCCTTTTTTTTGTTGTTGTTAATTAAATCACCATTCACCTGTTTGAGCAAATCGAAGATCAACAGGATAACAAGTGATACAAGTGAATCACCATGAGCTATAGTTGTAAAATGTTCATATTTGAATTTCAGTCATGCAATGATCAAACACCCGTCCCTCCACCAATGTATATTTCCCACCACCAATGTTCACAGTATCCCTCCCCTCGTCCAACCCCTCCCCCTGCCTACAGGGCAGACAATTTCCCTCTTGCTCTCTCTCCACTTATGGGTATTATGGTTTTCAATACAGATAGTTAGAGGCCATCTTATTTGGTCCTTTATCTACTTTCAGCACACATCTTCCATCCCGAGGGATCCCTCCAACCATCATTGACTTAGTGATCCCTTCTATGTTCCAGCTACCTTCTCCCCCAGATCACAAGGCAGCCTTCCAACCGTGGAGCAATCTTCTTGACTTTTGTTCTCTACTGTCCTTGGGTATTAGTTTCATATTATTATATTTGATATTCAACAAACAAGTGCATCCTGTCTGTGCCTCTCTTTCTGACTCATTTCACTTAGTATGATATGCTCCATGACCACCCACTTTATAAGCAAATTTTATGACTTCATTTTTCCTAACAGCTGCATAGTATTCTATTGTGTAGACATACCACAGTTTTTTTTAACCAGTGGTCTTTTCTTGGGCACTCTGTTCATTGCAGCATTTTTCTTGTTCCTTGAGTGCCCATCTTTGTCTCTTCATTTTGATGGGAATTTTGCAGCAATATCATATTTTGAATATCTTTACAGAACTTTTACCTGTTTTAATGAAGTCTTATCTAAAATAGAATTACTTGCAAGTCTTGGTTCTAGAAAATTCCTCACCCAGAACCTAAAGGAAAAGAACCTTTAATGCATCTCCTAAAGTTGTCCAGAAACTGTCTTTGCAGAGAACTCAACATCCAAATGACTGTGGTTCCCATCCCAGGTCCCCTGCTGGGGGCCGCGTGAAAACAGCTTCTCCAGGTGCAACCCAAGACTCTAGCCTGTGCGTGAGGAGGGCTGGTTGTACCTCAGAGGCAGAATATTCTGTTTTGATATGTTGCCAGCAAAGGCCCCAGGAACCCAACCATAAATGGGGATTATTTCAGACAATAGGCAAGAGGGCAGAGTGGGGAGTGCGGCCACTTCTCAAGTACAACACCCCCAGAATAACCTCGGAGCATCCCTGCCCCCAGTTAGCACCTCCTGTTAGACACGCTTCCTGCCCTTACTTCCATACTCCCCCCTGAACCTTTAGCATCGTGTTCTTTGGATCCCATGCATGGAACTTTCCTCACTTTTCTTTTTATAATTAATGTCTACCTTGGCTTTGCTATTTGAGACCATTGCTTGGTGTGATTTCTAATTTTGCAATTTTGTTTTGTTTTGTTTTGTTTTGTTTTGCTTTCAGGCACACCCAGCATTTCTCGGGAGTTACTCCTGGCTCTGCACTCAGGAATTATTTCTGGCCCTGCATGGGCCATACGAGATGTTGGGGATGGAATCCAGGTCAGTCATGTGCAAGGAAAATGCCCTATTGGCTGTACTATCTCTCTGGCCCCAAGTTCTGTGATTTTTTTTTATGGACACTCAAATAACGTTCCAGCATCTGGTCTACCCTGGAGAATGTTCCACGGGCACTGGAGAAGAATGTGCCTGGGTCAGAGGGGTGTTCCCACCACAGGGTGTTCCTGTCCGTCTGTGGATCTCGGTTCTCCCAATTGCACACTCAGGGCTCTTGGTTCCTGTCCACTCTATCTGTCCAGTGGCGAGAGTGGCTGCTAAAGGGAAGGTCCTCAGGCAAAGAGAGCATAAGAAAACCCTCACAGGGGACCTTCCCTGAGCCAGCCAGCTCTTGCAGCATCTCTGAGCACTCCAGGCCACTCTCTCAGCCTTCTTTATTCCCGTCCATCATCTGTGGCTCCCACACTTCTACACAGTAAGCCAACAGCAACCAAAGCATGGGTTCCGCTTTCTTCTGGAAAAGAGAGAATTTAATTCCCTGACTGACTTCTCAGGCAGGAGCTAATTACATCCCATCATTCTGGCACAGGGAAGAAAAGATTTTTTTTAAGGCTTCATATTAAAACAGGCTGAACAATTATATCCTGCCATGATTTCAATTCACTGTCTCTTTGGACTGCCTGCAGCGTGCCTGTTCTGAGTGCCAAGTGTGAAGGGAGCTGGGTCCGCCCCCGAGAGGCTGGCCCGACGGCGCCCTCTCCTGGACAGTCAGCGTGGCCTCTGGAGGGTCAAAAGGGTTGCTCCAGAGCCTGGACTCAAGGCCCTGCCGTTCCTGGGGCGGTCCCTGGAGGGTGATGCTGTGGGCTGGAGAGTGATGGATTGAGGAGCACTCTGGCAGCACACTGGCCATCAGGGTGGTCAGTAACCTGTCACTGCATTGGGGCCATTAATAGGGCGTTCTTTTGGCTGAAATAACTTGGAAAGCAGCAAGGTCCAGCCATAGCCATGCCACTGCACCAAACTGTTTCACTCAGGGCGCCCTAGAGTGGGGGTGGGTGAGAGCCCTCCCTGCCCCAGGGGACCCAGCCCGGGCATCCCGAAAACTTCCAGAACCCAACTGCCGCCATGCTCAAGGCCGTTCCGCACACGCTTGGGCCAGCCTCACGCATGAGTGAAGTCCGACAAAACCCAGGTAATGCAGAACTTTGTGACCTTGGACTCTGGGCTCAACGGGACCGATCAGGAGTGGAGATCCTCTGCCCGTTTCCCCCAAGTCTCCTGTGACCCAGGGCTCACGCCCATAAGCCACCTCCTGCAGGCGCCAGATAATCTCCTCATCGGCCACCATGCAGATCACACAGCTTTTTCTCCAGGAAGGGAGCACAACATGGCATCCGTTATAGCCATGCCACTGGACTCTGCACAGGCCTTTTCACTCTGAGCTCCCCAGAGGGGGGCAGGCGAGAGCCCTCCCTGCCTCAAGGGACCCAGCCCTCCAGCCGGAAACCTCCAGAACCCAACCGCTGCTATGCTCAAGGCTGTTTCCCACACGCCCCAGCAGAGCCTCATGCATGAGTGCCTGTATTCCTAAACACATCATAAGACACTCCCTACCCATTCTCCTAAGTACCACACCACATTTGATGGCGTACAAATCATAGAGGGAAATATATATACACATATATATGCACATATGCATAGATTTAGAAATATATATGAAAGCTCACATCACTCAAACTTTAACATTCTAAAGAATGTTTTAATGGCCCCTGCCAAAATAGAACAATCTTTACACTGTCAGAAAGAAAGAAAGAAAGAAAGAAAGAAAGAAAGAAAGAAAGAAAGAAAGAAAGAAAGAAAGAAAGAAAGAAAGAAAGAAAGAAAGAAAGAAAAGAAGGAAGCAGCAAGATCCAAAGATCTTTTCCATCTTAGGCACTATATTCTCATGTGTAGGGTCCACCAGCGTTTGAGTTTCAGTCAAGGAACCTGCCCTGGGCTCGCCCTGGCGTGGTCTGACTAGAAATGTATGAGGCCGAGCCACCTTCTGGCCTGCGGCAGACAGCACCTGAGTCCCGTTGTGTGTGTCAGAGGGGACCGTGATGAGAGGCACGGAGAGGCTGCTGCAGGGTGCATGGGTCACTCTGGCTGATTGCTGGTCCCAGGTCCCCAGGATGTGGCACACGTCAGGAGTCTGCACATTGCATCCTTCTACACACTCCCCTCAACACATTCTCGCCCTTCTCTTTCAGCTCCCACCTCTCAGAGACCGGGTGTGAGCTACCAGGTCTGGATACAGAGACAGCATTTGTGTGCTTGCTCGCCTGTTTGTATTTCTTCTTTATCTCATTCCCAAAAGGATCTGAGATAATGTTCGATAATATAGCACGGATACATTTAAAACTCAGGATGTCAGAGGACAGTTTGGCAGGGTCTTACAAAACTAAAAGTATTCTTCGTACACAATACAGCAAGTAAGTTGAAGATATGTCCACACAAAAATGTGCATGCAGATGTTTATAGCACCATTATTCATGGTTGCCAAAACTGGAAGCAACTACGTTGTCCTTCTGTAGGTGCATGTATAAATAAAACATGATATGCCAGCCTGAAGAATAATATTAGGTGCCAGAGAGATAACCAGAGAATACCCAATGGGTATGGCATTTGTCTTGCATGAAGCTGACCAGGGTTTAACTCCTGGCACCCCACATGATCCTCAAGGCCCCATCAGGAGTTATACTTGAGGGCAGAACAAGGACACAGCTGAACACAGCTGGATGAGACCCCAAAACAAAGCAAAAATACAACAGCACTATTTTTTGACATGAAAATGAAATAAACCAATGAACCATGAACAGACATGGAGAAACACAAATATATATTACTGAGTAATAGCCTCTCTAACAAGATACTGCTGAGCCCAACTACATGATAAATTGGGAAAAATCAGATACTAAAGAGATGAGTGGTTTCCAGGAGAATTAGGGGTGGGATGAATAGCAGAACACAGAAGAGTTTTAGAGCAGTGGAACAGGACTGCAGGATACTACGATGACAGATACAAGTCACTGTATCTTTGTCCTCATCTACAGAATGTACATGACCAGGAGCCAAGCATAGACCATGGATGTGGGTGTTAGTGCTGTGTTGATGCAGATTCATCGATTATTATAAATAGGCCTCTGGGAGGAGGGACAGATACTGACAAAGAAGAAGATGTCTGGGGTATCACGGGGTTAACCTCTGTGCCACCCCCTCAACTTTGTTGTGTGACTATAGATGATTTTAAAAAATAAAATCAGTTTTTTTTAATCAAGTTTTAGAAAGTACATGTAGAACTAAAATGCCTGTGAATATAAATAGTCCAGTTTCTCAACTAATCCCAGAAGAGATGCCAAGCTCATGAAACTC
This sequence comes from Sorex araneus, assembly GCF_027595985.1. Taxonomy (NCBI): domain Eukaryota; kingdom Metazoa; phylum Chordata; class Mammalia; order Eulipotyphla; family Soricidae; genus Sorex; species Sorex araneus. The sequence continues at coordinate 346,052,744 of NC_073313.1, read as the reverse complement.
TCAGGTATACCAGTATCTGGGCTGAAAAACTCAAGGGCCACCTTGGGCGGGGGACAGGTTGAGAACTGTCCCAGTTTTACAGTTCCAGGGGCTCCTCCTGGTGTGCGCCCCTGCACATGTGGCCACACAATAAGATTCCACAACACCGACAGCCCAGTAGGACTGCAGCAAACTAGATGGGAAGGTAGCATAGAAGGTAACAAACTCAGTAACTGAAAACAATAACACACAAGGCTCAAGTAGCAACAGAAAGTTCAGTAAATCCTCACACAATGACTTTCATAGCACCACTGCGAGGTATAACAATATTCACAAATTTTCTTCCACTAAACTCTTTCTCGACAATTCCACTTACCATTAAGCCTTAACAATTATTCTGTTCCTGCTAAGGAGGTAGGCTTGGAGAGTGGGTGGGAAACTGGGGACAATGGTGGAGCGAATGTCACACTGGTGGTGGGATTGGTGATGGAACATTTAGTGCCCAAAACAACTCTATTACGAGCATCATTGTAAACAAAAAGTGTTTAAATAAAGTTAGTTAAAAAAAAATAAAATGGGGGCTGGAGCACAGTGGGTAGGGCGTTTGCTTGCACGAGACTGACCAGGGTTCAATGCATCCCATATGGTCCCCTGAGCACCGCCAGGAGTGGTTCCTGAGTGCAGAGCCAGGAGTAACCCCTGTGCACCACCAGGTGTGACCCAAAAAGCAAAAAAAAAAAAAAAAAAAGCCTGTGGGAATGCTACTGTGCACATATTCAGTTACCAAAATGAGAGCAGAGATTTCTCAGGGTGAAAACAAAGAGAAACCCAGTCCATTATCATGGCTACTTTTACAAACCTGTGAAATTAAGCTGCAAATTCTATAGGTGCCCTCATGAATTCTCTCAAAAATGTGGGGGACCGATCGGAAAAATAAATTCAAAATGTGGTCAACAATGTGAGATATAAAACTTCCAAGCACATGCTACATATAATATTGCGTACTGCTTATGGTAGCATGCAATATAAATTATGAATTCTGGTATGACTGCCTCCCAAACAGATAATGCCAAACCTTCGGGGATTAAATTCCACCTCTCTTGGTTCTTTCCCAGCTGGGCCAGTAATAAAAAATGGCATCAGGGGGGCTGGAGCGATAGCACAGCGGGTAGGGCGTTTGCCTTGCACGCGGCCAACCTGGGTTCAAATCCCAGCATCCCATATGGTCCCCTGAGCACCGCCAGGAGTAATTCCTGAGTGTAGAACCAAGAGTAACCCCTGTGCATCGCCGGGTGTGACCCAAAAAGCAAAAAAAAAAAAAAGGCATCGGATAAGTTTGCAAAGGAAGATGCATTTCTAGTAAGCCCAGAGGAGCCACAGTGATTAGGCAGGACACAACCTCTGCAGAGATGTAAAGCCCCGGTTGAGAAGCCTTCGGTACCAAGAAGAGAGGACGGGGGAGGCCACATATATGGCAAAGGACTAGATGGCCTTATTATACAGTGGTAGTAAAGGTGAGATTCTCAGAAAGAAAAGGCAAGTACACAATAATCCACACCTGGGTGATATCCCACCCCACCCCACCCATTCAGGTACATTCTACCAGTAAAAACATTTTTTAAAGGCCCAAGAGGGCCAGATGAGATCTGGAGCAGCCGTGCACGACACGGCTGGCCCCTCTGCTCCTTAAAGACTATGATCCAGGAGGTCTACTAACCCATTTTGGCACCCAGAGACTTATAGAAATGCATCTAGACTGTGAGCTGAGCTAAAACAACATAAATCCAAAACCGCAGCCGCGAGAGCTCCTATAATCTTCATTCTCAGCAATGGAAAACAAACTATCAAATGAAGCCTTTTCAGCAGGTTTGATTGTTGGGGGAAAATTCCAAATAATAATAATCAGTTCTTTGTTGAAATATTGAATGTATCCAAAGTACAGAGAGAATAAAATGAAGATTATTGGCCACTCAGGTGTGGGGGGAGGGGGGTGGGAGGAGGGTATATTGGGGTTCTTGGTGGGGGAACAGGTGCACTGGTGAAGGGATGGGGGTTGATCATTATATGACTGAGACTTAAACCTGAAAGCTTTGTAACTTTTGTCACCGTGATTCAATTAAAAAAAAAGTTTAAAAAAAGCAGAAATTAAAAAAAAATTATGGAGAGTACTTGTGCCCCAAATAAAGGCCCAAGAGGATTGCTCTAAGGCTTGGAAGCTAGCCTCACATGCTGGAGGAAGAGGCAGCTGGGATAGAGAAGTGACCTCTAAGTGAATGATGCTTGGAGGGCTCGCTCGGGATGGGAGATGTGTGCCGAAAGTAGACTAAATAGACTATGGACCAAACATGATGGCCACTTACTACCTGTATTGCAAACCATAACACCCAAAAGGAGAGAGAGAGTGAAAAGGGAATTTGCCTGCCACAGAGGCAGTGGCAGGGCAAAGGGGGGTTCTGGGGCGGTGGTGGCAGGAGGCATACTGGGAATATTGAAGATTGGTAGTGGAGAATGGGCACTGGTGGAGGGATGGGTACTTGATCATTGTATGACTGAAATGCTATCACGAAAGCTTGTAAGTCTGTAACACACAGTGATTCATGAAAAACTTTTTTAAAAATTGTTTTAAAAAGGCAACAGTCAGGTGTGGGAAGATAGTACCGTGGGTAGGGAGCTTGCTTTTACATGCACCCCACTCTGGTTTGACCCCCGGCATTCCATATGATCCCCAAACACTGTCAGGGTTATTCTCTAGTGCAGAGTCAGGAGTAACCCCAGAACAGTGCCGAAACCAAACAAACAAAAATGAAAGGGCAGCAGTGTAGAGAACAAAGATCTGTCCTTTGACTAGAGAAAGGCAAAATGATAAGGCAAGGACAAGAGGCACTCCCTTTCTTGGGGTCTTCCCTGCTCTCAGCTCCAAATCATGTCAGAGCAGTGCTCTTGGGACCAATTCTGAGAACCTCGGGGTGTAATGGTTTGGCACTTTCCCTGACGCAAGTTTCCTCTAGGGAACATCGGTCAGAGTCAAGTCAACAGACTTCAGCTGCAACTGTCGAGTTTCATTTCAGACAAGCAAACCCAGGCTGACAGGAAACACCCAAACAACAGCTGTTCATTGTGTCAGAAACAGAGAATGTCCTTTGTACTTTTCTATGTTTTAAGTGGCCAAAATAATTTCTAACTTACCACGACTTAAAAGAATGTCACCACATTAATACACAAGCTGGTCAGAAGATAGATTCCTGGGGGTTGGAGCGATAGCACAGCGGGTAGGGCGTTTGCCTTGCACGTGGCCGACCCGGGTTCGATTCCCAGCATCCCATATGGTCCCCTGAGCACTGCCAGGGGTAATTCCTGAGTGCAGAGCCAGGAGTAACCCCTGTGCATTGCCGGGTGTGACCCAAAAAGCCAAAAAAAAAAAAAGAAGAAGAAGATAGATTCCTGAGGAAGCCCTTTCTTTCCCTAGGGCTGGTGACACAGCCCGGACCTAACTCATCAGCCTAACTCTCATCAGCCTGCCTTTTAATAAGTATAATAAGAAGTTTCCTACGGATGATTCTTAGGGCGTCCCTCAGGGCCAGCTGAAAAGGTACCATGGGAGCAGCCATTTTTTAAGTGGAGGTGGTGAGATGGGAGTTCAGGATAGAACTCCTGTCTCACAGGTATGGAGGCTAGAAAATAATCCTGGTATTGGGATCCACCAGTGCCACAAGTATGGACCACAACTGGGGATGAGAGCCCTCTGCCAAGTGTGTATGAGGGAGAGGAGGAAGGGAGGGAGGAGGAAAGATAGGAAGGAAGAAAGGAAGGAAGAAGGAGGGAGGCAGGGAGGGAGGGAGGGAGGGAGGGAAGCAGGGAGGGAGGGAGGGAGGGAGGGAAGCAGGGAGGGAGGGAGGGAGGGAAGGATGAGCTATTATATAGGATTTGCATTGCCCTGCTTGTTTGAACTTGGTTGAAGTCTTTAAGCTGAACACAAGGCACCCAGCAGCTTAAGAAGTCATCGATGTTGCAGACATATTTCAGTGGGATGGGACATGACTTGAATGTGTGAGGTCCTGGCTTCCTTTCCGGCACTGCAAAGAGAAATTTAAAACTTTGAAGCCATCTATCAAATATTTGAGATATTCCCTGGATCCTAAGATGTTATGCCAGACATCTGCAGGAGAATAGACTCTGTCTCCAATGACGCATAGCTGAGACCACTTAAGCTGGTTAACACTCGCCAACCCTTCCAACTCCTCACCTCACCGTCCTCTCATCTCCCCATTAGCATGCCTCACTTGGTCCTTCCTGGGCCCCTTCGGGTTTCTCTGTGGATCCGCATGCCCTAGTGCAACTCTTTCATCCCAAGCCAATGTGTTTTGCCTTTTTGAATTGTCTCCTGAATTTTTAAGATAGACAAAATCGAAGGCACAAAAGAATAAGCAAGAAAGACAAGAGGCTTGACCCGACCCAGGGGAACTTTATATTAATGTCTAGCATATTCCAGAGCGAGAGAAGCCAGGCAGCTCCGTCTCCCTGGGTGCTCGCATTGCACCATGCTCTCCAAGGTAGCATTTCATCATTGCGAGAGAGGTGAGGGTCAAGGTGATGTCACAGCAATTCATACTGATCTGCCCAGGACATCCCTCCTCTCCCCCCGCAACACCCCCCCACACCTGGCCTAAAGAAAGAACATTTCCCATCATTTTGCCTCTGTCCACAGCAATGGCCCGGTCTGCGACACCCGCCATAAAACGGAGGACATAACGTGCTGGGCATTGGGTGCCAGCATTGACACTTGGAGTTCCCCCAGCATGCTCTGCGAGCCCCCAGCTGTGTGCTTTGGGGGGGCGGCTATAAAGGTCAGAACACTCTTCCCACACCGTCCACCAGCTGTGGCTCATACTACAAGACCCGCACGGCAGCAGCCCTGCACTGGAAAGTCTGGTGGCCCAGTGCTGGGAAGAAGCTCCTTCTCCTGGCTCCTTCCCTCCTGCTGCCAGCACATCTGCCCTTCCAGGAACCTTCTCACCAATTGTCCTCCTCTCCTCAACCACGGGGCCACCACACCTTCCTCATACCTGGTCTCCTGAGTCAGGTGCACTGGTCCCTCTGTCCTTTCCCCACCAATGGCAGCTAGCCCGGAGATGCCTGCCCCCACCCCACCACCCCCTGCCTGGGAGAGCATCTGGGACATCAACGGAGGCGCTGGATCAAGGATCAGACTTGGGGGACAGGAGCTGAGCCTGCTGCGAGGTACAGGAAGGACAGCGAGGGTCTGGGGACATCTCAGACCCTTCCCTGTTCTCTGAACCGCATGAGAAGCTGGAAGTGAGCTGTCAGGCAGATCAGCCGTCTCTGATCTGGGTGGTTGGCGCGACTGGGAAGGTTGTCATTCCCTCAGCAAAGCCTTAGGAACACTGGGTGGTATTTGATTCAAAAGACACGGAAGTACAATTTAGAGCTCATTTTCCCTGCTGGGACCCTACTCTTATCCTGGCCCCCTCCCAGAGTAGCTTTGAATTGGGGGGAGGGTGGACCCCGGCAAAGCGTTTCTGTTTGATGATATAATAGACGCCTGTCACCGGCTACCTGGACACGGAGAGGAAAGCGGGCCGCTGGGGACAAGCTCCCGAGTACCGCTAAGTAGGAAACTGACTGACAGACCCATGCAGACATCCTAGAACTCCGTGTCCTTGGATAATTTGGTCTCAAGTTCTAGAACATGCTGCTGCTAGGATACAGCCAATGAGTAAACACCCTGACTTTCTATTATTATTTCATCAGATCCCAGTCTCGGTGGCTTTATGAAACGACTAGAATGCCCGTGACCTCCTCTTTGTTTCACATCCAGGGACACTTTCGTGTCCCTCCCTGGTGAGACCTGTCGCCGCCCAGGGACTCAGGAGGTCAACTGAATCCCCCCGCATTCCTCCAGAGGAGCCCCACTCTTGCCAGGAGCCTTCGCCCTTTCTCTCACACGATTCCTAAGGTCACCTTTCTTCCTGTCCCCCAAGGCAGAAAAGCAAAATTCTTTCCCCTATTTTCTCAAATCTCTCACCTGGACAGGCTGCCCTAACTTTCCTAGTGACCTCATCCTTGCCACCCCCAGGAATTCAGGACAGGAGACCCCCAGGTCTCTCTGCTGAACTTGTAACAATTGTCCAGTTACTCGTCAACCAGATAACCCCCTGCCCGATCATCTGAGTCTCGGAGCTTTCCTGCTGTGACCCACAGGGGCTCAGGAGTTAGGGGCCTCCCCCCAACTCCCGTGAGCCACCCTCAGCCCTTCCTTCGGTCACAGCCGTCGGACTCAGAGTGACCTGCTAAGCTCTTCTTCGTGCTCATCCCTCTTCGGAGACTCACCATCACTGCATCCTTGTCAGCTCCAACATCTGGAGACAACAGCGGGCCGGTTGCTGGGGGAGACGCCGAAAGATGACATTCTGGGCTTTCAGCACCTCTGCAGCCCACGGGAAGCTCTAAACATCCCAGCACAAAGGCTTATGTGGCCACCTCCGTCAGGCAGGTGCCCCCGGCCGAGAGCAGACCCCGTGTGTGTGGATGCTGCGGTACTTTGCCGAGGGGAACTGGGGGAGAGGGGAAAGGGGGAGATGTGTTTGTCTTCCACATTTACCTTTTTAAGTAAAAGTCCCACCCTGCCACCCCCATTCCACCTGCCCCCAAGCCAGTGACCTTTCAAACGGGCAGACCTGATGACAGGAGCGGTGCCCTGTGCTTTGCTTTGGCAGTTTATGCTTGGTCTAAAGCAACTAACACCTGTTAATTGTCTTCAGCATCTCCTCGGTCAAAAGTGTCAGGATAACCTCTCGGTATCTGTATTGCAAACCATGATGCCCAAAAGGAGGAGAGTGTGTGTGTGTGTGTGTGTGTGTGTGTGTGTGTGTGTGTGTGTGTGTGTGTGTGTGGAGAGAGAGAGAGAAAGGTGGGGGTAAGTAGGAAAGTGCCTGTCAGACAGACAGGCTTGAGGGAGGGTGGCAAGAGGAAACTGGGGACTTTGGTGATGAGAAATGTACCCTGGTGGAGAGACGGGTGTTGGAATACTGTATGGCTGAAACCCAATCATGAACAGCTTTGTAGCTCTGTATCTCACGGTGATTCAATAATTTTTTTCGGGGGCTGGAGTGATAGTACAGCGGGTAGAGTGTTTGCCTTGTGTCCCGTCCCTCAGGACTTGGTCAACGTGGGTAACCGGGAGAGGGTGCGAGAGTGAAAAGGAGACAGACGCAAGGAGAAAGAGACACACACAGACAGACACAAGAATGGGAGAAAGCTCCAACTTTATTTCTCTTAAGCTAGTCTTTTATAATTGATTATATGAGGAAGTGGGCAGAATGGGGAATAGCAAAGAACGCAAACATTAAATGAAACTGGATGTGGGCCCTGATGGCAGCTTCCCTGGGCATTGTTCTGCAACCTTTCCCAAGAAGCGGTTGTTCCTAGTTACAGGTCAGTTTGTACTGACATATTGATTCCCAGGCATGGGTTTCTGGCCATTCCCAGGCATGGGTTCCCAGCAGCCTTGCACACAGCCTACCCGGGTTCGGTTCCCAGCATTCCATATGGTCCCTGAGCACCACCAGGAGTGAATCCTGAGTGCAGAGCCAGGAGTCAGCCCTGAGCATTGCCGGGTGTGACCCAAAAAGCCAAAACAACAACAACAACAACAATAATAATAATAATATATTTTTTTTAATGTGCCCTGGAGTGGATGATAAATTATATCCTCTTCCTTGGAGGACTCTAAAGATCTGATACTTCCTCCCACACTCCACTTAGCTCAGATCCTAAGCTTAACATCAGCCTATTTCTTCAGGCTCTTCCTAACATACTTCAACCTGGCTCTTAAAGGTCCAGAAACGTTGAAGGAGTTTTCACTCCCTTGCTTGCAGACAAGCTATTCTTAGCCCCCAGCTCGCTGTCCATGGACCCTCTACAGGAGTGCACCTCCCCCGGGCACCCCCAGCTCGCCACCTCTCTTTCCAGACTTAGCGATTGTCCACATTTCGGGCCCCCTAAACTTAAGACAGCAAAACCTCCTCTCCAGGGCACGTGCCGTGTTTGCAGCGGGAGCCGGGGGCAGCGCATACACACTCCAGAGCTGGCTCGGAGCCTCTCGAATCCCCGACTAGTGCTCTTGGCGGCACAAGTGTGGGCAGCCACTTCAGCTCCCAACACGCTCCTTTACCTGTTGATCCGCTTTCTAGTGTTTTAAGGATTGTGAATGCGGTACACAAAGGACTCGTTGGCTTTGTTGGTCTGGCGTAGCAGCGGGACTTTTCTTTGTACCTGGAGGCACGCACCGTCCCTTCCCTGCCACCTTCATCGACTCGGCCTGCATTTTCCTCTGCCTTGATCTTCCCCCTTAGCCAGCCTCCCCATCGATTCGCTGTATCTTGGCACGCTCGCGCAAGCCCGGCTTGGGGTGAGCAGGAAGGCTGTGTAAGGCAACAACATGGTGGCAGGAGAGCGCCAGGGCAGCCTCCAAGGCCAAGGGGCCGGGAGGAAGCGCCTGTCATGAGGTGAGCGAGCTTCGAAATGGGCTCCTGGAAACGGCTGGAACAGCCCTGCTAAGTGCTACAACACTGTAATTCAGGTCTGAGCTAGAGCTTGATGTGCAAATAAAACCAGCGTTTGGATAGGGGGTCTCTAGGGAGTTGTATTCTGGAAAATTCCATTTACAAAGCTGTGTGGGTCTCTAATGTGAAAGAAATAGAGCACAGCCACCTCCAGGGAAACCAACACCGCAGGGTGGAGGAGGAGGCCCGAGGAGAGCACTTGCAGGGGTGGAGGGGGGCGCAGGGAGGAGGCCCTGGATTGGCTCCTGGCATCACAGGACCCCCGTGTGTTACTGGGAGTGACCCCTACAAAATAGTAATCAATAGAAAGGAGAAAGAAAAACCGGAAAGTCCTCAAATTCTAAGACAAGTGACCCCTGAGCACAGAGCCAGGAGTATCCCCTGAGCACCACTGCATAGGACCCAAAAAATAAATAAATGAAAGTAGAGGAACGGAAGAAAAGAGATTTAAAAAAAAAATCCAAAGGGGATGGAATAACAACGTGAAAAGCTTGGCTCCATGCATTGGTTAGTACAGTGTGTAGGGTGCCTGCCTTGCACACATGCTGCCCCAGATCTGGGGGACATGTGGTCCCCCCAAAGCCCCTCCAGGAGTGACTCCTGAACACAAAGCCTGGAAAAAGCCCCGAGCACCATCAGGTGTGGCCCCAGAACAAAACAAACAAAACTCAGCCACTTTTGGGGTTTGGGACGAGGTTTGGTGGTCAAGCACTTGCCTTGCTCGGCCCTGGTTTAATCTCCAGCTCTGCCCACACCCCTGCACCCCCCCCCAAATAAAACTATAAAGTCAGCACCTTTGAGATGGGTATATAGTACAGGGCTTAGCACTAATCCCATTTTAACCCTGGAACCACAGTTTCACTGGGTATAGCCCAGGAGGCCCCCAATACCCCCAAGGGTGTCCACAGGGTTCCTGATGGCCCATAGGTTCAGCCCCCCCCCACCGCAGAGACCAGCTAGCTGATACCTTGGAAGACAGACCAAAAATAGGCGCGCTTCTCAAACATCCTGTTGTACAGATATAAAAATACCCCAGAATAAAACGCATATGATTCCCCAGACAAAATTCAAAGCTTCTAAATCCCTTTCTTGTTCCTGCTGTGTTCACGTTCTGGTGCCCCCCACCCCCGCCGACCCCCGCTCCCCCGTACCCTGCCTACTGCTTTGTCTGGTCAGTGCCCACAAGGAGGCAAAGTGGCAGCAGGGGTAGCACAAACGCACACATCAGCTGCCCTGGGGAATGTTCACGTTTGTTTGATTGGGGACCACACCTAGCGATGCTCGACAGTTACTCCTGGCTCTGCACTCAGGAATCCCTCCTGGCAGTACTCAGGAGACCATATAGGGTGCCAGGGTTTGAACCCTGGTTGGCCGCATACAAGGCCAACACACTAAGCACTGTACTATTATTCTGCCCTGGTGAACGTTCTTGGGGTGGTGAAAGGAGGGGAAAGACTGGGGCAGGTAAGTACAGGAAGGAAGGTCCTCAATAAACACCAAATTTGCTGTGTGTATGTGGGGGGAGGGGGAGAGTCCCGTATCTGCGTCGTAGACTCTTTTTTTGTGTTTGTTTTTGAACCTCCCCTTGGTGTTCGGGGGCTATTCCTGGCTCCGCGCCTTAGAGTGAGTATTGTATTTCCGGCCCTTCCATAGAATCTCATGCTCATAAACATACACTATAAATTAATTCACAAACATGGGACTGGAGAGACAGTAGAGCAGGTAGGGCATTTGCCTTATAGACCAACAACCCAGGTTCAATCTTGGCATCCCATATAGCCCCCCAAGAATCACCAGGAGTAAATCCTGAGTGCAGAGCCAGGAGTGACTGCAGAGCATTGCTGGATGTGGCCCCAATTTTTTTAAAAAAAATTAAATTAAATCAATTCAGGAGCTGGGCTGGAGAGATAGCACAGCAGTAGGGCATTCGCCTTTCATGTGGTTGACCCGTGTTCGAATCCTCCGCCCCTCTCGGAGAGCCCGGCAAGCTACCAAGAGTATCGCGCCCGCATGGCAGAGCCTGGCGAGCTACCCATGGCGTATCCGATATGTCAAAAACAGTAACAATAAGTCTCACAATGAGAGACGTTACTGATGCCGGCTCGAACAAATCGATGAGCAACGAGATGACAGTGACAGTGACAGTGACAATTCACGAGCAAATATTTTCTGATTGTTCACAGTGTGCCAAACAATAAACATACAGGGGGAAGAGAGGCGCCCACCTCTGTGTGCATGAGAAAACCAGACGACCTAGGCCAGTGAGGCCCGATCTGGCTCCTGCCGACTAAGGTCATGGGGGCCTCAGAGACACCCACCGCTCTGAGTTCTGCAGTAACGCTGGGCTAAGACAGCCATAGGGCTAGACTCCACCCCCTCGAGAGAAGCTCCTCAGAGAAGGAGAGGTACACATCTAGAAGGGTCCAGATCATTCTCTCTCACAGAGGAGGTTTTGCTCTCCAAAGCGCACGGCTGTAGGCAGCATCCGTGGCCCACATAGAAATAAGGCTTCTCTTTGATCAGTTTGAGGTTTCTGCCGCTTTTCATCTCAGCTCAGAAGCGGAACCTGGGTCGAGATGGAATCACTGTCTCCTTTTGAAATTGTGGAGCTGCCACTGACGGGGTTTAAAAAAAAAAAAAATCATGACTTCCTTTTTCTTCAGCTCTGCATTGTGCTCGGTCTCTAAGCTATTGGAATTTTGCAATCACATTTAGAAAATTTGTAGTGCCGGGTTTGCAAGGTCTTTGGGAGGTTGGAGATGCAGGGAAGAAGAATTTATTTTAGAATTCCTTTTCTCTGTGGTATCGTCAAAAGATTAGTTCCCTATAGAAAAGGCAGCTTCTGACAAGCAGCGGCCACTGGGAGACTCCGGAGCTTTGGAGCTTCGGGCCCCGAGGAATCATTTTGCTGGCCCAGCCTCTCTTTCCAGACCCATCTGTTTCACAAATATCACGGAGAGTCTCCTCATGCCAGGGGTCTTGTCCAGAGAACAGAGGTGGGCCCAAGTCCCCTTCCCTGTCTCACAGATGCTCCCAATGTCTCACCAGTATGAGAAGGGGTGCCACTGTTCAAGGTCCTTTAAAAACCCACCAAGTCGGGGCTGGAGAGATAGCACAGCGGGTAGGGCATTTGCCTGACCTGGGTTCAATTCCCAGCATCCCATATGATATGGTTCCCCAAGCACCGCCAGGAGTAATTCCTGAGTGCAGAGCCAGGAGTAACCCCTGTGCATTGCCAGGTGTGACCCAAAAAGTTAAACACACACACACACACACACACACACACATACACACACACACACACACACACACACACACACACACACACACACACACACACACACAAACCAAGTAACCTGGCTGTCATTCAGAAAATTTCTAAGGCCTTCCCCTCCCTCCCTCCCCTTTACTAGGGAGAAGTCAGGAAAGAGGAAAGTATCCTTGGGGGATCCAGGACACTCCCTTCCTCTGTGATGTTTTATTTTCTTTGTTCTTTGCTTGGGGCCGGGGTAGCTCCCAAGTCGTGCTCAGTGGGCTGGGGGGTGGGGGAGCACTGCTCCTGAGACTTGACCCACCAGGTGAGCAGCTCAGTGCTAGAGCCTACGGGCATGGTGATGCTTGAGACCTGCGGGGCTAAGGCCCACCAGGGTCACCCCGACGGTGCCCAGAGCCTTGAGGGCTAAACCTGGTGATGCTCCTGGGGTCCCTATGATCCAGGAATCAAATTAAGGTCCCTTGCGTGCCAGGCACACTTGTTCGCCCGCCCTCTCTGCCAGCCCCCTGGATGTTTCTTGCCCACCTCTCGTGAAGGATTAAAAAACCCAAGTCGGGAGTGGAGGTCATGCAGCAGGGAAGGAAACCTTGCCCCCAACACACTGAGCCCGGGGCATCCTAAAGCAGGAGAAAGGTGGCTAGCTAGGGATGAGGGCGCACTGTCATGGGGAGGAGAGCCTGAATCTGGGGCCTGTCATGGCGCAGGAGCCAGCATAGACCAGACAGTGCTGGACGGTCGGCCCAGGGCTGGGCTGGGCCACTTCTGGGCTAGATGTGAGGATTATGCCTGAGGCTCACGCCCAGCCTTCCCGCCACTCCGCGGGGAGATTTGGCGAGCTGAATGGACGCTGGGCTGGCCTCTATTGGGTGGTCGTGAGGAGGGGGGGATGCTGAGAGAAGCAGAGTGCCCCTGCATTGACTGTGCCTCTCCGTGGGGTTGCTTGGCTCTCTGAAGGCTGTGCGCCTTGTTTTGTTTTTTTGTGTGTGTTTGTTGCGTTGCCCAGGATGGAACCCAGCTCAGTGGCGCCTGCCCACCGCCCAGCTCTGCAGCTGCCCACTTCCTGCTGCCCTGGGGCCTGTCCTGCTGCTTTCTTGTCTCAGCTGGCTCTTCTCCGCACCCCACACCTGGGTGCTCATTCCTCTCACACACACGACCCCCATCTCACTCCCAAGACCCTTTAGGAAAAGCTCCCCTAGGGGCCAGAGCGATACTGGAGCGATAGCACAGCCGGTAGAGTGTTTGCCTTGCACTCGGCTGACCCGGGTTTGATTACTCCACCCCTCTCAGAGAACCCGGCAAGCTACTGAGAGTATCCCACCTGCACAGCAGAACCTGGCAAGCTACCTGTGGTGTATTCGATATGCCAAAACCAATAACAAGTCTCACAATGGAGACGTTACTGGTGCCCGCTCGAGCAGATCGATGAACAATGGGATGACAGTGCTACAGGGGCCGGAGTAGAATAGCAGGTAGGGCATTTGCCTTGCACGCGAAGGCCTGGGTTTGACTCCCAGCATTCCACATGGTCCCCCAAGCATTGCCAGGAGTAATTCCTGAGTGCAGAGCCAGGAGTAACTCCTGAGCATCACTGGGTGTGACCCAAAAAGAAAAGAAAAGCTCTCCAAGAAGGTTCGTGTTCTAGGGGTGCTAAGACTCTGGTTTCTGTGGACTGAGATCCGGCGGCTCAACCCTCTCCAGTCCAGCCCAGGACCCGGCCGTGCCTTTCTGAGTTCCCAGCATGTGCCCTGCTGGCCCACTTAGTCCTCATGGGCTCCTGGCCTTGTGCGAGTCTCAAAGCACTGCCTGAGCCCCCAAGCCATGACCTTCCCCACAGGGATTCCTTCTTTCTGCCCTGGGTCTGCCCTGTGAATTAGAGAAGGCCCTGTGAGCTCCACCGTGTAACTCCCGATGGTTCCCCCCGCCCCCGTGCTAGTAATCAAACCCAGCCAGTGTTTTTTAAAAAATGTAAACATTTTTTCTGAAGACACAAACAGAAGCTCACAACAAACCCGCACATTTACTATTCTTCCAGCTCAGGTGAGGCAGTGCCCCCTAGGGGTTCTTCTGGGAACTGCCCCCCACCCCGCTACACCGGAAGCGGGTGGTCGCGCTCCCTCTGGCTATGCAATTCCTAGAGGGCAGAATCCCACCTTTGGATTTGTTTGTGACCCGACCGACTCCTGGCTGAAGAGGGAGACGTGATGATTATGCCTGAAGCTCATGCCTAGCATTCCCGCGACTCCGTAGGGAGATTTAGCAAGCTAAATGAGCACTGGGGTGGTTTCTGTCTGGTGGCATGACTAAGAGCGCTGTCTGCTTTGGAGAAGCAGAGTGCCCCTGCATTGACTGTGCCTCTCGGTGGGGTTGCTTGGCTATCTAAAGGCTGCGTGCCTTGTTGTGTGTGTGTGTGTGTGTGTGTGTGTGTGTGTGTGTGTGTGTGTGTGTGTGTTGCGTTGCCCAGGATGGAACCCAGACTCATCCACGCTTAAAGCATGTGCTTCATCACTGAGCTAGGTTGCCCTGTGTGTGGAAGGGAATACTTACTGGAAGGCAGGATTCTTGTCTCATTCATGTCCCAGAACCTAGAACTAGACCTGGAATATAGTGGGGACTCAGTAAACTGAGTCAACAAACTTGAATAGGCTTGGATGGAAGGAGTAGAAATCCTTCCACCACCCCAAAATATTTGTAACATTGTAACAGTAAGTTGCACTCATCTGGAAAAAGAAATGAGATTTCATTTTTTCCTACCTATGATATTTTTTTTAAGAAGCAAGCTTGAATAAGGAGATCTCCCAAAAAAGACCAGAGCTCCCGTACGACCCAATGATACCATTTGTTGGCATCTAGTCCCAAAAGATTAAAATATTTATTCAAAAAGAAATGAGCACAGCTGTGTACACTCAAGCTTTAAGTACAAAATATGGAAACAACACAAATGCCCAGATGTGCTGGGCATTTAATGGGCAACAGATGAATGAATCAAGAGTGTCATCTATGTAAGGAAGAACTAAATCATGCAATTTGCCACAACATGGATGAAACTAGAAGTAAATCATGTTGAATAAAGTCAGTCTGAGGGAAGGGACAGAAACTGAATGATCTCTCTTGTACATTAAAGACACACAGCAAGGGAGCAAGTAATGGCCAAGGGCCACAGAACTGGAAAATTGATCCACAGAACTGGTGGGGGTGGGAAATGTGGAAAAAGAGGGGACATTGGGACATCGGGCACTCTCGTGGTGAGTGTGGTGTTGGAAAGATGTAGGTATGAAACATCACCAGTGGTATTTGTTGGATATTAACCGTAAGAGTTTTAGACTTCATCAGTGAATTTTCCCTTTTCCTCTTGCTAGCATCCCTAATTTAGTTAAAGTTTATCTTTAACCTTTAATTTGTGTTTTACCTCTTATTGTCTCAATTCCCAAGTCAGTCTTGATTACTTAAAAGCCACATTTTCTGGTAATCCTGAAGTACTGTATATTTGTACCTGTTTTTCTATTTCCCCTATAGACTTTTTACATTTTCCTATAGAGCCGTGTTCTTTGACTAAACATAAAAAGACTGTTAATGCTCTGCTCCTAATATTTGGGAGTTGATTGGCTGAACTATATCTACTCCTGGGTGTTGGTCATAATTACTTGACTCAGACTTCAGTTGCTGTAGTTCCTAACAACCCAAGAGGGAAGTCCTGTTCTGGGACTGGGAAGGAGCTGGGGCGAGTGGCAAAGCTACCCTGGCATCAAAATGGGACCGTCTAGAAAGCATAAATTCAAGCGGTTATGACTAGAGAGACAGGACCCCCACGGGGAAGGACAAGTTGAACTGGCCTGAAGAGACTTAGTTTGGGATTTACGGTAAAAGACTTGCTTGCCCGGAGAAAGCCCGGAGAAAGAAGTGTTGGGATCTTTATCTCTTACTGCATTTATCCAAATAACTGCAAATATTGATAAGAAGTAAACTTAATTGTTTAACATATACAACTAGAAGGAAAGACTAGCATTGTAGATGTCTCTGGGAGACAGAGTGTCTCCTTGAGTTAATCTTCCCAAGAGGATTGTCTCTGCCAAATGTTTTATCTCTGATCAATCACACCTATGCCCTTACCTCAACCCCCCTCAGATGTTCTATAAGTATGCTAGCAGCTCTGCATTACATGGGCCACTGTCACTATCAGGCTGTGGTCCCCGTCTCTCTGTCTCTCTGCTGGGGAGGCCTGGGGAGGACAGGAGGGGACTCTTGGCCATGAATGCACGCATCGCACAGCACCCCCATATTTTTTGAATTCACAGTATTGTGGATGACAGTATCTCAATAAGGATTCAGAAGAACTTGAGCTTTTGAGAGTTGTTCTGGCAGAAATGGACTTTTGAGAGCTGTTCTTGCAGAATCCCACAGCGCAGTGTGGGGTCCTAAGGCCTCCTTTGCTGAAGAAGGGCCATGTCCGTGGCACTGGTCAGATGACTGGTGAGGTCCAGGGAGACGTGAGGTGCCACCAAACACCAATATGCCTCCCAAAGATACCCCTATGACATCTTTGGGATGGGACACCAACCTGTGTGCAAACTGCTAACCTGGCAATGCCCCCCACCACCAGGTTCTTCCTGGGAACAGTGGCCTGTCAGGGGTGTGTCCAGGCTGGGTCTAGAACTGGGTGAGAGTTCAAGCCTCTGGTCCAGCAGGAGTCACTAGTGTGGACATGGAAACCAGCATCTTCACTTCAAGCCCCCAGGAAACAGAGCTCCTCCCAGTGGGCTAAGCTGGACTCCTCTCCTGCACCCCTGAGTCCCAGGACTTCTGGTGTCCCCACGCAGGAGGTGGACAAGGTGAGTGGAATCTGCCATGCTCCCCTGTTTGTCCCAACCCCCACAGAGAGCCTGGCCTGGGTAAGGGACTAAAGGCGAGAAGAGAAGGAAATGACATAAACTCAACGTTTTATCCTTCTCCAGCTGGAGAAGGATGTCAGGAGGTGAGGAGGGGGGCGGGGGGGGGCGGGGGGGGACAGTCACCAGGAGGCAGTCCTCAGCTTGGAAGCTTCAGGGAGAGTCCAGAAGGACTGGAGAGTCAAGCATCAATGGGCACAGCCCCGCTCAGTGCCCGGACCCATGTCTGTCTGCACTACAGTGTCTCAGTCTGTTCATGCTGTTAGAACAAGACATGTGGGGCAAGTGACTTGTTGAACATCTGCAAATGCCATGGGCAGACGAAGGAGGAAATGAGGGCCAGGTTGGTTGGTGATCAGTTGCCGTTTGTTCCATTCTCCCCACACGCCTGTTCCAGTCGCACTAAGCTCCTTATTCCCGTCTCCTCCTGTCTCCCTCGCTCGTCTCTCCTGTTCCCACTCACCGCCTTGGTCTCTCTCTCTCTCTCTGTTCTCTCTCAGCCTCCCAGCATTGGGGGTAGCAACCACACCAATCAACATATGAGAGCCCTTCTTGATCACCTGCCGCCAGGAGATCCCCCTCAGAGGGTGAAACACCACCTAGGGTGCATTTCTCTTTCCCTTAGTCTAACAATCATATAAACATTCATCCTAATTCTACTTCTTCATAATATTAGTAATTTTGTATGGACACAGGAAGAGATACATTAAACTTATAGGATTGCTCTCCTGGGGACATCTCACTATAGATCTCAGACTACAGTGCTCAAGCCAGATTAATCTTTCCTAACCCTAGCAGGGTCCTAATCTAGTTACTGCTTTTTTTGGATCAGGACAGAATTTGTCCATGACCATGCTCTTAACATAGTTAAGTATTATGGCGCTTTGGCCTGACCCATATTGATGCCAGAGTAGCTCACAGCTTGCCCTGGGTCCATCCAGTCCCTCGCTGGGACCCTGCTTTTGGGGTACTAGGAAGTAAGGGCAACTGACGCTTATGTCAAGAGAACATGCCCAGGAGTGAATATTATTTGGAGTCAATTAACTCCCAAGTTACAAAAGCAGAGCATTAACTGTCTTCCTGTGTCTACACAAAAAGGACATTGCTCTGAATTATGCAAAGGACAAAAGGAGAAAAGAAAAGCATTATTTACAAGCTAACAGTCTGATTAGGAGATAAAGGTGATTGATCAGTTGGGGAAGCAGAGCACAAAGAAAGAGATTACAGATAAACACAGAGGAATGGGAGCACTGTGATGAGAGTAACCCAATAAACCTAAGCTCCCTGTGGCAAGGCAGATAGGACAAACCAATATTATCCTACATTGTACAGTGCTGGGGGTAGCAACCAAGCACCACTGGGTATGGCCAAAGAAAGAAAATAGAAATGCTTTGCCACCGTGAGATGGCATTTGGGTTTGGGGAAGAGTACAAGGATTTTCCTTCACAAACCAATTTCCTTCACAAACCAATTCACTAATCTGCCGTGGGGCCGGAGCCCTGGTACAGCGGGGAGGGCATTTACCTTGCAAGCAGCTGAACTGGGTTTGATCCCCGGCATCCCATACGGTCCCCTGAGCATCACCAGGAGTTATTCCTGAGTGCAGGGCCAGGAGGAACCCCTGAGCATTGCCAGGTTTGACCCCAAAACAAAACAAAATAAAAACAAAAAGGCTCATCTGCACTCTCTTGAAAGGTGCTGTCTGCAGGGAAGGAAAGGGATTGCCACCAGCATCCAGCACAGGGACTTAGTGCCACCTGGTGGCAGAATGAACACTATTGCGCCTAAGGAAAGGGTCACTGGGGAGATGGGCTTTGAAGGCAAATTTAACTTGCAAGTCTTGCAAATCACAAATTTCTAGATGTTCAGTAAAACCACTCAGCCCCAAATAAGTGGGGAACTCATTCGCACAAGGCTTTATGGTTTTCCTTTCACTGAGACACTTATTCATTGGCAGTCCCTTCATTCATTTCCCTGGACCCCTGATGGGAATGCTGGGAAACCTGGAAGGCAGACACACAACCACATCCGGGCCTTCATCTTCAAGATGTTCTTGTGGCCCTGAAAGAGGCAGCCCTAGGGTCCATTCTGCCCAGGGGAGGAGCTCAAAGGGCAGAGCTTGCAGGTGCAGCCGTCCCTCAAGGCTGCAGGGGGTGGGAGGGTGCGTCATGGGTCAGTCTGAGTGAATGGACCTCACCAGGCAGGATGGGGACCTGCTTCCTAGGATGACAACTGAGATCCAAGGCTTCCCACCGGAACTGCAGCACCCAGGGATGGCTGGGGAGCTTTTGGTATGGGCAGCTCCTTGCAGAAAGTCTCCAGACTGAGAACTAAGCCGTGCCTGCCCAGGAGGGGAAAGGTATTTCTCTCTCACATTTTTTCCTTGCCGGGGGTGAAGGGCGTGGCGACCGCCATATTATGAGGACCACAGATGAGAGTTACAAGCTTGTAATGATCCAATATCTGGAAGAAATTTCCCTGGACTTAGTTGCTAAAATACAGAAATCCAAAATCACGCAGCCGCTATTGCAGTCGTGTGACTTCATATCTCTTCTCAACAAGTCTGACTCTAGTGGGGAACTCCTAACAGTAATAGTGAGGTTTTTGTTGAAATATTGAATGTAAACAAAGTAAAGAGAAAGTAAAGTGAAATTTATCAGTGGGGGGGGGGCGGGATGGGAGGTATACTGGGCTTTTGGTGTTTTTTTTTTTTTGGTGGTGGAATATGGGCACTGGTGAAGGGATGGTTGTTTTAGCATGTATAACTGAGACTTAAACCTGAAAGCATTGTAATTTTCCACAGTGATTCAATAAAATAAAAAGATGTGTAAAAAAATTAAAATTAAAATAATAATAATAATAATAATACTGTGGATGGATGGATGTCCTAGTGCCAGGTCTGGCCCTTGGAATGAACTTTATTGGCATTTAAAGTTCTACAGTTCTCTTGTGACTAGCACAACTGGAGCATGTTTTTGTCAATATGAAAGATTATTCTATTGAGAGTCAACATGAATCCATCATAACCTTGTCACTCTGCTTTGACATGTCTCAGCATAAAACAATAATGATGGGGAGTAGGACAAGGAAGAACAGAACTGGGTCTCTCTGAACCTCAGAAAGGTTGGGGATGCTCTTGAAAGTTCTGGAAAAGAATGGAATAAATGAGAAACATTTAAAGAAGGGGAAGAAGGTGGTGGTTATAAGAGTTCAGAGTTGCCAAATCCTAAAGCAGGCAGGACCTGTGGATGGAGGGAGAGCTGAAATGTTACTTAGATTTCAAATTTTATGGGATTTCTGAGAGGAAACACTTGACTGATAATCCCGTGGGTCTGCTTTATGATAAACAGATCCTGGCAATCCAGGATTTCTAGGTAGCAGCCTAGAGTTTTGGCTTCTGGCAGTTACCAGTGCTCTCAGACATGAGCGGAGTGGGCATGAGCTGGCAGAAGCAGGAAGGGGGTGAGAAGGCTGGCATTCCACAGGCGCAGAGGTGAGTGGGGGAGGGCTGTGTGGGGGAGGGGCTCTTGAGGGGCGGCCTCCACCGGACAGGATTGTAATGAGCAGCCCAGAAGAGACATGGGAGACAGGAGATTCCAGCAGAGGCTGCTGCAGGCAGAGAGACGGGGGTCCTAGTAATGCCGGTTTGGAAATAAAGACACTGTCTGGAATCCAACAAAGGCGTGAACCCATCTGAGGGGCCTGGGAAACTAAGATGCAGAATTCCATGGTTGAACTCCCTGAGAAAAGAGTCTTCTCGCAGCATCAAGGACCATGCTGAGCCTATCAAGGAACCCATGAGCAGTTCTGAGTTCTCCCATTTGACTATACTTTAGCAATAGACTTGGGGTGGGAGTTTGGGAAAACTATGAAAAAACTAACTTGTCAAAGGGAAAGGTGTGCATTCCAGCAAAGTGGAGGGAGCCCAGATCTCTGCCTGAGATGTGTGTCCTCTTCCTTTTGCTTTGTTCTCCATCTTGGGGGTCTTCCTGAAACCCTACTTGGGATGAGTGTTTGGCTCTCCCCACTCCGGAGAGATTCACCTTCTCTCTTGAGACCAGAGCTATATTCCCCTCCTTTCACATCTCTGACGTAAACTAACTCTCATACTTGTCTCCTTCCTGAAATTATTTTCTGTAAAGGTAGGCAATGGACTAAGACTGATTTTTCCTGTTTCCTGCAAAGAGAAAATTCTCACTCCAGCCTGTGTCCATGGCTCCGGGATAGCCCAGTGATGGGGACCAGTTTCCATGTCATGTAGATCAAGTGGGACTCAGATTGACCAATGCTGCCTGGAGACGGTGACGCATGAGGCATTCACAGTGCAGAAGCTTGAAACAAGCTCTATCCATCTCAGACCACGCCGGCACATCCAGGGTGGCCACAGAGGGTGAAGAGGAAGCAGCAGACTCCCCTGAGGCTCCCGCCTCTCTCCTCCACACCTCACATAAATCACGTACAACAACAGGAAACCTGCAGACATGTGGAGAACAGTGATGGAGACAAGGACCTCCTGCCAGGGGAGTGAGAAGAGCATAGGGGTCCCGGATGAACCCCATTTTCTATTTGTGGGAGAGGCTTGGTTCCTAGAGAAAATTCCTGAAAAGGAACCATCTGTTTTCTTTCCAAAGAATTTTCATCCCTCTCTATTTGGTTTTAATTTATTTATTTTAAAATTTTGTTAAAGCTCTATGATTGGCAAAGTTATTCTTAGTTGGGTGAGAGGAACCACCCAACTTTTTTTGGGTGGGGGGTCTTTTGTTTGGGGGGCGTGTCATACCTGGCGATGACAAGGGTCACTCCTGACTCTGCACTCAGGAATTACCCCTGGCTGTGCTCAGAGGACCATATGGGATGCTGGGAATCGAACCCAGGTTGGCTGTATGCAAGGCAAACGCCCTACCCGCTGTGTTATCACTCCAACCCTGAGAGGAACCATCTTGCCGGCAATCCAACTGGTACAGAAATCGGACCAAGAAGCAGGCGGTACCCGAGAGGTCTGAGGGGAGAAACTCAGTTTTATTTTGCATACGAGCTGACACAGTTGTAACATATACAATGATTAGGACAATCAGCAATTAGTACACTTTGCTTTAAGTTCCATCTAGACACTCATTACTTCTATGACCTTGTTCTGTCCCTGCTCAAGTCACCTGATCGAACTTGCTTTCGTGCTCGGTTCTTGTCGTAGCTGTGTGAGTCATGACCCGTTCATCTTTGCCCAGCTCCTAGAATGGGTTCTTCAGAGGTCGGGCCTCAGGTTTCCCACTTCTGCCTCTGGCTTTCCCACTTCAGGATGCCACCAAATGCCACAGGCTGCCACACCCACCTTGGTCAGAGACGAGGAGGAGAAAGTCTGTCTGTCTCATCCTCTCCTTCACAGAGTGCCCCGGTGGGTTTTCCC
Source organism: Sorex araneus (assembly GCF_027595985.1). Lineage (NCBI taxonomy): Eukaryota > Metazoa > Chordata > Mammalia > Eulipotyphla > Soricidae > Sorex > Sorex araneus. The sequence continues at coordinate 346,030,622 of NC_073313.1, read as the reverse complement.
GGTGCTGAGCAGCCACTGTGCCCGCCTCCTAACTCACACCAAACTAGGGTGGCAGTTGTACACGAAGGAGAACAACATCATCATTTTCTATGTTTTAGAGTTTGAGTATCAGACGTCGCAAGCGGCTAGTGGGGGTCGAGAACAGAAAGAGGGTTCACTCTTCCTTGTGGCCTGAGGTCCAGGTAGAGGAGGTGTCACTTAGGCAGACCAGTAACGTCTGATGAATGAATATTCCCTTTCCTGGCTGAGGAGATAACTCGCGAGCGTCAGCGCACCCCTTTCGTGAGGGATCCCTGGTTCAATCCCCCCATATGGCGTGCTCCCCTGAGCACCAGAAATAGCCTCTTAGCTCCCCTAGTCCCCGCTCCAAAGATTCACCTTTTCCCCCTTGACCTTCTCTTGCTGTGGAACTGTAACTGGGCTTCAAAGAGGAGCGACAGAGCCCAAGGAAGAGCAGAGTTCCTGCCTTGCCAACAAACATATGGCCACAGGCTCTAAGCCCTGGTGCCCCGCATGTGCAAATATGATCCTGGCAGCTCTGTGGTCTGCTGTGCCTCAGTGGTGCAAGCAGTTTCCAACTGCCAGGTGTGCGAGAGCACCTGAAAAGGGAGTGCAAACTTCTGCAAGCCCCATGGCCGAGAGCATGGGCACCCCAGTGAAAATAGGCCAGCGCCACAGTCAGGCTTGGGGTGTGTCCTGGTTACCACTCCAATAGTGAACAGAAGGTGGGGACCGAGGGGAATTCAGAAATAAGTGAATAAAAATGTAACTTCGACACATGAGGCCAGAGCTACCGTGCGCGTTTCTCGCCATCTGGCAGCTTCCTTCGGTAAGTCCTTTCTTTCAATAACTACAAATTGCTTTTGAAATGATCAATAAGTAAATGAGTTTTCAACATGATCGCAAGTTTTCTTCTATTTAGCAAGCTAATTCTTTTTGTTTTGGCTTTTTGGGTCACACCCGGCGATGCACAGGGGTTACTCCTGGCTCATGCACTCAGGAATTAACTCCTGGCTGTGCTAAGGGGACCATATGAGATGCTGGGAATCGAACCTGGGTCGGCCGCGTGCAAGGCAAATGCCCTACCTGCTGTGCTATTGCTCCAGCCCCTATTTAGCAAGCTAATTTAACAGGGGTAGTACATATTTGGTGGTACGGTCTGTCTGATGTGACATCCAGATGTGAGTCACCCACGGGACAAGCTAACAGCAGCGTGTGGAAGAAAGAAAGGAATTACATGAGCTTTAAAATTGCAGCCTGGAAAAGTGATAATGAGTGTGATGAAAGACTCCTCCTGGCATGGCAGAGAACTGGGAAGCTGCGCTATAGCCCAGGTGAAGAGTAAGGAAGACAGCAACACGGGGATGGAGTGAGAGATAACTGTTTTGAGCCTGGTGAGCTTGGTTGCTAGTAGTTAAAACGAACCTGAGTTTTTCTTGAGGAGGCCACATCTTATGAACCTGGGGGGTGCAAAAGTGGGGAGAAGGGTCTGAAGCGACTCCCAGCTATGCTCGCTCAGAATCACCCCTGAGACACTAGAATAGCTGGACAGGGAGCTCTCTTCTGCTGGAGAAATGAGTTGGACGAAGGATCACGCCTAGAGAAACGAGTTGCCACAGGTTATCCAGCCCATCTAGTTCTGGACAGAATAATACAATCCAACGGAAGACACGAGAGTATTCTCGTCTTATCCCCCAACCAGGCCCACGGATGCAGCGTAAGAACCTCCCCCGGCACCCCACCTAGGCTCTAGCTAGAGACGCGCCGTGGGAAGAGCCCCGGAAAGGTGGGGCCTGCCTCTGTCCAGGGAAGCAGGTCAGGGCTTCCTCCTGAGACTGGCGGCGAAGGTGACGCTATTGAACCACATGGAGGGGGCCGCACGGTCCAAGCGGCCACCCTGGGGCGGGGTTGCAGCTTTGCCTGAAATCCTGCACATTGCCTCGGCAGGTGGCCCGGGCCAGAGCCAGAGCCAAACTCCACGGAGCCCAGCCGTGGGCCACGCCTATGACGTCAGACGGCATAGGAAGCAGGGGAGATTCTCACTTCCTGAAATGCTGCCTTAGGAGAGAATCCTGATAAGGAACGTGGGACTAATTCCCATGTTTGCTCAACTGCAATAAAAAAAAATATCTTTTATTATTGTCCTTGGCAAGGATCTGCGGAGTCCCAGAAACACACAGAGTCTGCCAACCAAGCTTCTGCTATCCGGATGTTTGGTTATCGCCAATTTAGATACTGCTTAAGGGGGGCCACGCCCACGCGCACAGCTGGAGAGACACCCAAAGGAAGCCAGGGAGCAGGACTTCCCTGACTCTCTCTTCTCTCTGCCCCTTTGGCATCCATATTACTCTCTCTCTCTCTCTCTCTCTCTCTCTCTCTCTCTCTCTCCTGTGATCACATTCAATATTTCAACACCAGTCCCACCATTATTATTTGGAATTTTCCCCCAACACTCAGACCTGCCGAAAAGGCAACATTAGGCCAACTGTTTTCTATTGCTGGTTATGAATAGCATATGATGTCGTGGAGTCGCACAATCTTGAAATTCTAGCATTTTAATAATGGAGAGATTTCTACCAAGAGCTGCTCGGTTCCGAAATTTGTTTGTGTGTCTCTGGGATCCTGGCTGTTAAGGAGATTAATAAGTAGCCAGGGCGGGTGTTTGTGGGCGGAATCTCAGGGTCCCGTTGGGGAGGGGGAGGAGAAGAACTGGCTCCTCCCCTATCCCATGAGGCCTGGAGCGTGTTGTCACTACTGGCCTGTACCTGGATTTTCCAATGAATTCTGGAAGATAGCGGCCGCCAGGCCCCCAGGGAACAGGCTGAGGGACAGCACCCGCTCCCATCTGGGGTGGCCCAGCGGAGGTGGCCTAATGCAAAGTCTGGAGGCATTTCTGCCAAGAGCCGCTCGGTTCTGAGATTCATTTGTGTGTCTCCTCGTGAGTATTTTTGAAACAAAGATTATGTCGTTCTCAAAGTCTCCTCCCCAAGTTCTTCCACTAAGCGTGTCACGTGGAGATGCTGCAGAATCACTGTATGATAAATATATGGGCTGGAGCGATAGCACAGCGGATAGGGTGTTTGTTTGCCTTCCTCGAGGCTTAACCAGGTTTGACTCTTCCTCCCCTCTCGGAGAGCCCAGCAAGTTACCGAGAGTATCCCGCCCGCACGGCAGAGCCTGGCAAGCTACCCATGGCATATTCGATATGCAAAAAAAGAAACAGTAATAACAAGTCTCACAATGGAGACGTTGCTGGTGCCCGCTTGAGCAAATCAATGAGCAACAGGATGACAGTGACATTGACAGTGATGGATTAATGAAACAAAGAATAAAATAAAATTTAAAATAGTTTTCAGGACCAGGGATGTGGCTCAGTGGTAAAAGTTCATGTCCCACATGCATGAGACCTGGATTTAAGCCCTGGCACTGCAAAAAGTAATATTTAATTTTTTTTGTTTTAATTAATCAAAATTTTAAATAAAAATAAATTTAGAAAATTATTACTAGGACTGCACAGCGGGTAGGACATTTGTCTTGCATGCACTGACCCGGGTTTGACTCCTCCATCCCTCTCAGAGAGCCCGGCAAGCTACCAAGAGTATCCCACCCTCATGACAGGGCCTGGCAAGCTACCTATGGCGTATTCGATATGCAAAAAAACAGTAACAACAAGTCTCACAATGGAGACGTTATTGGTGCCCACTCGAGCAAATCAATGAACAATGGGATGACAGTGCTATGACAGTGCTACAGTGCTATTACTAGGGGCCAGAGAGGTAGTACAACAGGTTTGCATTTGTCTTCCATGCTTATGACCATAATATGGTTGATTCATTCACTAATGCCCACTAAGAGTGAGGCCCGAGCACAGAGTCCGGAGTAAGCCCTGAGCACTGCAAAGTATGATCTAAACAACAACAACTAATAATAAAAGAGAATTTTTACAGGCTCAATTAACACCCTGGTAAATCAGATGAAATATTTTATTGATGTTGAATTGAACATGATTATGTGTGGTTCTGTGCAAGAATAACCACACACACACAAAAATTATACATATATGAAAGAAAAGAGTAACAGTAACTTTGGGAAAACAATATTTGCACAATCTGTATCATCTGTATTCTTTTGACTTCCCTGAGAGTTTGAAACTTTTTGCCAAATGAAAACTATTTCAAAATAGATATTTCAGTCCTTCAATATCTACTCTTCTGGAAACAGGGTTAGGAATCCTCATGCTTAGAAATTCATCCCTTTGAACCTTTGGAAAAGAATTTATTGTAATCACACTAGAGTTGTAATTACAGTTGTTTCAACATACCAGAAGACAATTTGGCAACATCAATAAAATTTAAACGATCGTGGCTAGGCGGATAGCAGTGAGATGTGGCAAATAGAGCAAAACAGTCATCGTAGAGCCTGGCTGGTGAATGTTCACTGGAATGTTCCCTGGAAATACATTCACTGAAAAGAGGAACATTTGCTGGGTCGTTCATTGCGGGGTGAAGAACTCTACGTTTGTGTACACGGGGAGCCCCTGAGAGCTCATGTGACACAGGCTGAGCCGAGAAGGCCTCTGAGACTTGGGATTTGGGCAGAGCCCTACAGACGCGACAGGACTGTTGTGTGCAAGTGGAGAGGTGGGTCAGGGGCACACCAGGCAGTAACAATAACATCACTGTCACTGTCACTGTCATCCCGTTGCTCATCGATTTGTTCGAGCGGGCACCAGTAATGTCTCTCATTGTGAGACTTATTGTTACTGTGTTTATCATATCCAGTACACCACGGGTAGCTTGCCAGGCTCTGCTGTACGGGCGAGATACTCTCGGTAGCTTGCCGGGCTCTCCAAGAGGGGCGGAGGAATCGAACATGGGTCGGCCGCGTGAAAGGCGAATGCCCTTCCATTGTGCTATCGCTCCAGCCCAACAATAACATATTTTATTTTATTTATTTCTATTTGTGTGTGTGTTGGGGCCACACCTGATGGTACTCAGAGCTTACTCTGGGCTCTGTGCTCAGGGATCACTCCTGGCGATGCTGGGGGGGACCAGATGTGGTATCAGGTGTTGATCCCAGACAAGCACCTTCAATTCCTGTGCTGTCTCCCCACCCCCACAATCACTCATTTTAAATCTCTCCCACATAAGATAATGGAAATGGAAATGGCCTAAGAGGTGTGAATAGTAACACTTAAAAGAGAACATAGAGCAAGTAACTTCCTTTGGGGCACGGGCATATGGCGGAAAGTAGCAGTTCTTCCGCACATGTGCTTGGCTGGAGAATCAAGGCAAGCCAAAGAGACAGAGAGAGGCAAGCAGAAGCCAGGAGTGGCACCAGCGAGGGACCAGCAGACCTGGAGACACTGAGCATCCAGGAACGCTGAACCCACAGACTTCAAGGTTTAGAACCAGCGAGAAATCAGCCAGAGGACTGGACGGAGAACATCAGGGACCCAAAACTACCTTTCAAGCTGCTGGGTGGAGGATTCTGTTCACAACCACCGGGAGCACCAGAGATCGCATTTGACACACAGGGCTCAAGGACCCACTAGGGGCTAGACCAGCACCCAGGGTGACCGCTGTCTCCGTGGAGGGGCCGGTGCTCAGAACAGGCCCGAGCTCAGCCTCACGCTGCCTAAGAGGAAACACAGAGGCTGGGAGGGGCTGGGCAGGGCCTGTGCCAGGCTGTGCCCTGCTGTGTTCTCAGCCTGGATCCTGGAGTCCAAGGCAGGCGGCAGCTCCCCCAACCTCAGTGCCTTCCTCCATGCTTTCGGGTCACTCACATCTGAGGAAGGAAGAGGAAACAGTCGCCAGAGGAGTGTCTCTGCTCACTCCCATCTGGTCCAGCCTGCCTGCCTGTTCTTCCCGTTCATCATGGAAGGGGCAGGAATCAGGAGTGTGTGTGTGTGTGTGTGTGTGTGTGTGTATGGCGGGAGGAGGGGAGATAAGGTGCGGCCCTTATAATTGTCCAGCTTGGGGGCTGGGAAGCATAAGGAAATAAGGGGGTTCTGTTTCTTTCACCTTTAAAAAAAAGTGGTTTCAGGGGGCTGGAGCGATAGCACAGCGGGTAGGGCATTTGCCTTGCACGCGGCTGACCCAGGTTCGAATCCCAGCATCCCATATGGTCCCCTGAGCACCGCCAGGGGTGATTCCTGAGTGCATGAGCCAGGAGTGACCCCTGTGCATCGCCGGGTGTGACCCAAAAAGAAAAAAAAAAAGTGGTTTCAGGAAATTCGCATTGTCTCAATTTTATAGGAGAAAAGTGGTTAGGAGACGAAATGTCTAAAGGTCTAAAGAGACTCCTTTGGAAAGTAATCATGAAAAAAATTGATATAGATTTCTCTAGAATAGGACTTACCTATAGAAATATGTGCGGATATATGGAATCAGGGCTGGAGCAATAGCACAGGGGTTGGGCGGTCGCCTTTCATGCAGCTGACCCGAGTTCGATTCCTCCGCCCCTCTCAGAGAGCCCGGCAAGCTACCAAGAGTATCGAGCCCGTGCGGCAGAGCCTGGCAAGCTACCCGTGCGTATTGGATATACCAAAAACAGTAACAATAAGTCTCTCAATGAGAGATGTTACTGGTGCCCGCTCGAACAAATCGATGAGCAATGGGATGACAGTGATATGGAATCAGAACACAACAAAAATCATAGCCTGGGTGGGGCCAGAGGGATGGTTCAGGGGTTAGGTTTGACCCCCAACACCACATATGGTCTCTCCAATTCCTCCCCCCACCCCCATCTCCCTACTCAGCGCCACCAGGCATAACCCCTGAGCTCTGTGCAGAGGCTGGAGTAAGGCCTGAGAGTCACCAGGTGCGGCATAAAAACCACAAAGAGGGAAGAGACTAAGTCTGGGACATTGGCCAGAAGGTTTTTATCTGTTCTTCGAATGACAGTCCTGTGCCAACCTACCCCTGTGATGTCCAAATGAACTACCTCTCCAGCAAGGGGAGGACACACAGACTGTGGGCTACTGACCCCGGAGGTAACTCCAGCAGCACCCTCAGTTCTACACACAAACCTCACCCCAGAAATCAGTAAAGGAAGCAGGTACGTGGGCTGGAGAGTGAGTGCAGGGGGGAGGACGCCTGCCTTGCAAACGGCTGATCCATCCCATGTGGTTCCTGGAGCACTGACATGAGTTACTGAGTGTAGAGCCAGGGGTAATCCCTGAACATCGCTGGGTGTGGCCCAAAGGGGGAAATAAAAGGAACAAAAGAGTGCACCCTGACTATAAAGGGCCCAAACTGTCCTCCTAGGGGGGCAAAACCCGGGTCAGCTACTTAGAAGGCAAGTACCTTACCCCAAGTACTCTCTCTGGGCCTGAGCTATCATCTCTGTAGGGTTCATGAGCCCACAAAAACTCATCCTCCTCCTCCCCTATTTTGGGACTGGGTAGATCTCAACACGTCACCCAGGATTTGGAGTTTAGGGATACAGGGAAGCATCTTTGGAGGAGTCTCTCCAGGGAGGTGCAAAGACATGTGTGGATGAAGAGTAACAAGAATGTTCGGAGGCCAGAGAGCAGACTGTACTCATGAAGGTCTCGACCCGAATCAACCCAGTTCCTATTCTTGGGCACAAACAGACTCTATTTCTCAGCTTCCTGGCTGTGTTAGGTTAGGTGGGGGACGCAGGGCTAGTTTCTGGTCAGTTAAACACGGGTGGAAGAGCACCCCAGGCCTGGCACAATTCCCCATAGGATCCTCCTCAGCATCGTTTTTACTGTGGAGTCAGACAAGTGTAACAAAATCAAGCGAGGACTCCAAGTAGGTTCTAGAACTGCCCTAATAGAGTAGCTACTGGCTACCTCTGGCTGTGACCATTCAAACTGTGGCTGTGTAGATGGAGATAAGCCAAAAGTCAAAAATAGACCCTGGGTTACAAAGACTTAGCGTGACAATCTGTTCCTTCACTATTATTTTTTAATGTGACCACTAGAAAAATGTTCTATTTCATCTGTATCTGACATAGTTCTCTGGACAGCCCTATTCTAGACCAACAGAGCTCAGCTTTTTATTTTTTTTCATGATTATCTGCCAAAGAGGCCTTTTTACACATTTTATCTCCTAACTCCCTCTCTCCTATAAAACCGGAGCAAGGCAAATATACTTCAAACCTTGGCCTTCGAAATATCTAAGACTTTTTTCACTTTCCCTCAAGAAATCTATTTAAATGAACCCTATTTGCATTCAGAACCATATTTAAATGAAATTGAGGCTGGAGAAGTTAAGAGACTGGAGGGCATGTGTAAATCAGTCAACTGCTGGACGGACACCCCTCCTCTCTCCCATGAGAAAGGATGCCTTATCCCCTGTAGTAAACTGGGATTGTGGGCTGTCCAAAGGCTATGTGGGGGGGTTGTTAGCCTTGGATTTGAGTAGGCCCACAAAAGCACTCTTCTGACCCACCCACTTTTGTTGTTTGTTTCCAAACAAACCCTATTATGACTGAAAGAAGAGATGCCTTTGTTTTCTTACAACCAATAGTGCCCATGCCTAGTGTGTGTGTGTGTGTGTGTGTGTGTGTGTGGTGTGGTGTGGTGTGGTGTGTGTGTGTGTGTGTGTGTACCAGAAGAGAGAGGCTTTGGAGATGGAGGTGCCAGAATCCCTGGGTCACCATCTAGAATGCTTTTCAAGAGGAAGAACAAGAAACAAATCTCATAGACCACTGAGATTTCAGGGTGGCTTGTTTTAGATGCCACCATTGATGACTTTGACACTCCAACCCCCAGATTTTATAACATAATCAAAAAGATCAAAGAACTCTTACAGAAGAAAAGCTCAGAGATCCAGGGTCTGGGCAGTAACTCATAGGACTGGGGGGCCTGCTTGGCATGTGGGAGTCCTAGATTCAATACCCAAGCACTATCATGAGGGACCCCTGAATATTGTGCCTGAGTAGCCCTTGAGCATCACCAGGTTTGACCCCCAAAACAAACACGCACAGAGGCTGAAGTCATAACACATTGGGTAAGCCAACTGACCTGGGTTCCATCCTTGCATCACAAATGGTTCCCCAAGCACTGCCAGGAGTGGTCCCTGAGCACAGAGTCAGGAGTAAGTCCTGAGCACCACCAGGTGTGGCCCCAAAACTAAAAATCAAAGCAGAACAAATCAACCAAAATCACACATAGAAAATAACGTCAGGAACCTATAGTACCCAGCCAACCTATTTACACAGAGTCTGCAAATCTCTCCAGGTCACACGGCATGCCGACACCACCCATCGGCCGGTATTTGTTGCTGACTTCCACATGGTGTCTTGCCTTATGGCCACTTCCAACATGATGTGGTGAGGTGACAGTTTCATGGACTGTGCTCCCTTCATTCCCTTGGCAACCCGGGCCTGGAAGGATTCTCTGGTGTGTGTGTGTGTGTGTGTGTGTGTGTGTGTGTGTGTGTGTGTGTGTGACAAATCTTCTAGACTCTGGAAATGCCAACCACTCACCACCACTCCTAGAACACATTGTTGCTGGGGTCAGAGTCCAAACTTTTTAGGAATGAGGTACTCCAGAGAAAGAAACCATTTGGAACAAACGGTAAAATAAAACCAAAACGACCATTGCTAATGTAGGAGAAATCAGAGTATAAAAAGAAGGTAGTCTAGACATATTATGTTGAAGATATTTCACTTGTTTGATTTTGCTTTGTTTGGAGGGCACACCCAGTGATGTTCAGGGGATTACTTCTGGCTCTGCACTCAGAAATTACTCCTGGAGATGCTCAGTCACTTGAGTAACTCAGAAGTCACTCCTGGCGGGGATCATACGATATGCTGGCAAGCATTCTACCTGCTGTACTTTCTCTCCAGCCCTGAAGATATTGATTTCATTTTTGCAAATTTTACAGATGATGAAGTGAATTCTTGCTGGGACTGTTCCAGAGGTAGGATGGAAACCTTATTAAGGGAGGACCCCTAGAAGTTTAACAATTGGAGTTTCTACCAACACGGCCTGTTTGGGGTCTGGAGAAACAGCTCCATGGCTTTGAGCAGTAGCCTCACAAACCATAAGGTTTCAAGTTCAATCACCAGTGCCATCACAAGTGCTGAACATGATTCTGGTGGTTCTGTCAAAGGACCACCACAGCCAGGAAGTGTGAAACCCAGTGAACACCTGTGTGAGCACAGTAGCGGCCCCTGGTAAGCTCCACATCACCAGGCAGGGGGTCAGGTGTTCAAGAACTGAAATCCCATGTGTGACCTCATCAGCACTCCAACTAAAAATGGGTGGGCAACAGTCAGGCGTATGTGTAACCCCCTCATCACAGCAGCGAGTTAACACAAAAATAAGTTTATAAAATGGACCCAGGAGATGGATCAAAGGACTGGAGCAAATGCTTAGAAGGGAGCTCTGGGTTCAATTCCTGGCATTGCTGTTTCTCTGAGCACTGAGCCAGGAGTAGACTCCAGTACCATGCATTGCCACCAGCACCATTCCATGTGACCCAGATACAAATAATAATAATAATGATAATAATGAAAGAGGTTTTATTTATGGGCTGGTGAATAGTATAGTGAGTAGGCATTTGCCTTGCACACAGCCAACCGCCATCACCACATATGGTCCCCAAGCCCTGCCAGGAGTGACTCCTGAGCACAGAGCCAGGAGAAAACCCTGAGCATCACTGTGTGTGACCCTCCCAAACTAAAATAACAACAATAATACTGTATCACGGTAATCCCCTTGCTCATCAATTTGCTCAAGTGGGCTCCAGTAACAACTCCATTCGTCCTAGCACTGAGATTTTAGCAGCCTCTCCTAACTCATCCTTCCCAACGGTGCCGCATTAGAGGCTCTTTCAAAGGTCAGGGGTGTAGGATATCTTTAGTTTGTCCTTTCTCCCTTGCCACAGTTTGGGCTTATCTGGTAATAATCTCTAAACTATTCTAGACTATATTGGTATGTCCTGCTCCCCTTGCCACTAGGAGCTTAGGTATATCAGTCACGCCCATTAAGGCGCTCCTGAGCCACTCCCACTCCTTTGTCTATATGTAATCACTTCCATGCTCTCTTCCCCAACTAGTTAATCAGCTCTTCCTCTAATCAGACTCTGTTAATTTGTAGGGTCAGACCTTGCTAGGACAGTGAACTCGTATTGTAAGTTAATATTGCCTTTCTCCTCTCCTTATGCCTTTTGAGTAGTTTACTTTAAAGCAATATCCTTTTTGTATGGACAAAGAAAGACAGTTGTTAATGTGTTGGTAACATGGGATTTAATTGGCTTCAAATATTATTCACTCCCGGGCATCTGCTTTCTCGACTTAAGCCTCAGCTGCCCTTACTTCCTAGCACCCCCAAAAGCAGGGTCCCGACGAGGAAGGGGACGGACCCAGGGCAAGCGGTGAGTTATGTGCTACCCTGGCATCGAGATGGGCCTGGCCAAAGTGCCTAATGTTTAAATATAAGTTAAGAGCTTGGTCATGGACATGTCATATCATGATCCAAAAGCAACGACAAGACTAGGACCCTGCTAGAGATAGGAAAGACTAACCTGGCCTGAGCACCGTAGTCTGAGGTTGAGGTGACCCCAGGAAAGCAATTCTATAAGCTTAATGCATCTCTTGCTATGTCCATACAAAAGATTAATTTTATGAATACTTATATGCTAGCTGGACAAGGAGAGGAGAAACACACCTATGGGATTCCACTCTTGGGTGGGTGTCCTGCTGAAAGAGTATCTGTCCTAGAAGAAGCATCCCCTGAGGGAAAGAATTTTACCCCTATTGATTGTGACCACACCTATCTGTAAGCCCCAACTCCTCATTCTGGGGGATTTTACTAGGCTGAACGAGTGGGCCGGGGCAAGGCCCAGTGCCAGATCTGGAGAAGCTAGGTCCACATCCAGATCCAGAGGAGAAAGAGAATGGAGTAGCATGGGGGAGGAAGAAGCAGGAGGAGAATCAGAGGAGAATGGAGATAAGAATGAAATAAACTGCAACTGAGACCAACCAGCCTGGCCCTCGTTCCTTCCTTCGCCTGCCTCATCATCGCCATCAACCTCCCTGGTGTGGTGCCCGCTCCCTTTTCTTTTTTGTGTTTTTCACAAGGGGAATGAGACCTATCACTGTTACTGGTTTTGGCACATCAAATACGCCATGGGGAGCTTGCCAGGCTCTGAAAAATATAATGAAAAATTATACTTATCCTAAAACAAAGCTCCATGGTATCAGTCCATAATTTTGCTCAGAGCCTACAAGTCCTTCTCCTGCTGATGCCTTGTCAAAGGCTTTGAAATGAAGACTGGAAACTTTCTAAAGTCAAATTACTACAAAATTGCTACTTGCTTCCTGTGGTGTGCTTAGCAAGTGTGTATTTATTTGCCTGCTCATTGTGATCAAAACTTTAACATGTCCTTTCACTAGAGTCCAAAGAAAGTTATGCTCTCTAGGAACAAAGAGGAAAGGGGAATAAAGGGAGCGGCAGTCAAGGGAAGGAAAGGGGGGAAAAAGCGCGACCAGAGGCCCAAAGACAAGTTTGTGCGAACAGAACTCCAGGCGGGAAAAGTCTGAAAGCCCAGGGGAGCGGGAGCTTCTTCCAGGGGCTCCCGGGAAGCAGAGGTTGGCCAGCCCCGCCCCCAGCAGATCCCTCCTTCCGCCCTTCGCCCCACCTTCGTTAAAAAAAAAACAAACCGGTATTCACTACCCGGCCGACTCCCATAGGCTAGGCAAATGAGCGACTCCAGGGAAGACCAATGGGCTGCGGCCACGGCTTGGCGAGCGCCTTCCGGCCCGCCCCCGCCGCGCCTCCCGGAGCCTGCCAGGACGAGCGAGGGCGGGACGTGGGGCGGCGGGGGCGCGGCGCGGCGGATCCGAGGCCTCGGCGGCGGCGGCGCGGCGCGGCTGTGCGTGCGGGAGGGAGCTCGGCATGGCTCGCCTGGTGCTCGGTAGGTGCGGGGCGCCCGGGGGCTGGGCGGGCGGCTCGAGCGGGCCCGCGTGTGCTTCGGCTTCTGCCCGGGCAACGGACGGGCACGTTGCCGGCCTTGGGGTGGGGACTCACGGGCGCGGCCCACGCGAGGGGGTCCTAGGGGCTGCGGGTGGGGGCGGGGGGTTTGCGGGGTCCGAGGGGGCTCGGGAGAGCGCTGGGATTCGTTGCGAGGCGGTAAAGGGGGGAGGGGAGCCCCGCAGGGCGATCGGGGTCAAGGGGGCCCGGGCCGCCCTAGGCCGGGGCCCCGCGAGCAACTCGTCGGGGCCCTGCAGGACTTGGGGCGCTTGGTGCGGGGTGGAGGGGGGGGGTCGCGTTGGCGGGGGGCCGGGAGGAGGAACTTCCGCAACTTCGCCGGGGGTCAAGGGAGGAGCTTGTGCTCGTGGGCTGCTGGGGGTTGGGCAGGGGCGCTGGGGGGGGGGGTGGATCGGGAGGACCCCCTGGTGGGGCGGGAGCCTTCCCCCCACCCCCCCGGAACCCAGCTCCGGCTCCACCCTGGCGGGCCTTGGGTACAGAGCGGGTGCGAGCTCCAAAGGGGGGCGTCCGGCAGCGGCTCGGGTCCCTCCTCGTGGAATTCTTTTCCTACTCGTAATAAATAGCGAAATTAGCAAACCCTCGGCCGCCCGTGCCGGGTGGATGGATGGATGCGAGAGGGAAGGGAAATGGGGCTCCTCAAAGCCGCTTTCGGGGGCAAGGGCGCTGGGGAAAATAAGAGTGCGAGGCAACTTTTCAAACCAGTGCTTGGGGCGGCCGCCTGCTCTGGAGATTGCAGGGAAGCGGGGTGGAGGCCCCCCCACCCCCCACCCCCGCTCTTGTTCCCTGAGCCCCGGCGAGGCACCGAGTGCCCCGAAGCCGGCCCCACCCCAGGGCTTGCCTCCCGACCACCCTTCCACCCCTCTCCCGCGCGCGCACACGAGCGGTGCGCACCGTGGCGGCGCGCAGCTGAACTAGCCTAGAGGATGCACCAGATAAGAATCTTTGGTGTGCCCCTGTCTGGGGATGCACCAGATTTGAGTCTTTGCTGTGCCCCTGTCCGGGGCATGCACGAGGGGTTGCACCAGGTACGGACTAGTTGTTGCGCCCCTGTCTGCGGCATGCAGGAGGGGTTGATCCCCGGGGGAGATTTTTGTCTCCGTTTAGCTCCTCTCTGAAATTTCGGACTGAGGTCTGCGAGAGTCGGGCTCTGCCCAGGAAGTGCTCGTTCCTCTCCTGCGTGTCGTCAGCCTTCTGCAGGGAGCCCTCGGGGGTGGTTCCGCGCCACTGCTTTTGGGACCCAGCTCGCAGGTGTGGGACATCCGCGGTCGCGGCTGGGATTTCCAGCATCCTTGAGTGCCGTGGAGGAGGAGGGACGGACGGAAAGCCAGATGGCCCAGCCATCTGCTGTCACATTCCAGTCTGGAATCTCCACGCTGCCGAGCTCAGTTTCCCGTCGGAGCTCATTCCCGGGGAGTGGGGTGGTAAGGAGAACGTTAGGGCATGGTTGGTCAGTGTTGACCTGCTTCCTGCGTTTTTTCCCTGAGGGATTTTGTGAGAGGGGTGGTTTCTGACTGCATGCGTGCCATCACCTACTTTTCTGAGTCTTCAGTTTAAGTGCCTTTTAACCCGACTAGCACACAGAGCTTTTGCAGGGACCTAGGGAGCCAGTTAGCTGGCGCCTTCAAAAGAGCAGATGCCTCTTGTAAGGACCCAAGCAAAAATGTGGCAGTAGAGGGGCTGGAGAGATATTATAGCAATGAGGGCACTTCCCCGTACACGCCGGACCCAATCCCCAGTGCAATTCCCAGAACTGATAACAGTCCCCTGAGCCACCAGGAGTGATCCCTGAGCACAGAACTAGGAGCAGGACCTGAGTACCACCAGATGTGGCCCAAGTTTACAAATAGAACAAGTTTAGCCCCGTCAACAGGAACGGGGGACGTGACCTCCGTTTTTGTGTGGAAGGGAAGCACAGTTCTCCAGTAAAAATCGTGGTCCCTTGGGAGCCCAGCCTTTTTCTGAGCACCCAGAAAGGAGCCTGCATTCTGGGCCTGCCTGATGAGCAGGAGAGGGAAAAGGACCCCTCCCGCCCTTATCCACTGAATGCATTGCCTTGGCGTTATGCTCCTGTCCTCTCTTCAACCCATAATTGGGGTTGTATAACCCTGTTCTGTCTCTGAGGATGTGGCTTCAAGCAGGTTACCCTAACTGTGTTTCCATTTCCTGGTCTAAAAATGAACTCGAACCAGACTACAGAGTTCTGAAATGAATGAATATCAGGAGTGTGTAGAATAATGCCCAGTCCAGTGTCATGGAAGTTTCATTAGTTAAAATGGCAGTGTCGGGAGATAGACGGATAGGTGAAATGTTAGCCATACACATCCCCAATTTCGCTTAAGGTTTTCTCCCTAGGAAATCTGAGGGGTAGGAGGCGGGACTTAAGAATTTTTAGTATTGGTCTGTTGGTCATGAAAAAAAAAAGGCAGCAGTCAGACTCTTTGGCGGGTTGAAGACCATTCCTAGCTGTTTGGGGGAATGGTGAGCTGCTGGCTAGCAAACCTGTTTTCCCGATGCAAAATTTGCCTCCCAGCCCCTTTGCTTTCTCCCCGAGCTTGCTGTATCCCCAAGCTGAGCATAGTAATTTAAAATGGTTTCATTTAAAAATTGGTTACATGTAGAAGAATAGACAATATTCAATTTTAAGAGGAAATGTCTGATTTATTTTGAGCAAACAAGGTTACAGACAAATGTATAGTAAAAGTCATTTATTTAAATATATTTAGATTTCTCGGTGGCATGGAGAAATGTAAAAAGATCCACTAAAATAGTGTTTTTCTAGTGGACCATTGACCTTTTGACTTTTTCCATCTTTGAAATTTTCACTATAAGCTCATTGTATTGAACAGCCATCAATTGATCTCCGGGCAGAAAGGTAGTAGAGGGTGTAAGATGCTTACCTTGCCTGCAGCCCACCGTGGTTAGATCCCTGACGCTGTATGTGGTCCTCCCCAGCACCACCAAGAGTGACCCCTGAGCCCAGCCAGGTCTACCTGCCCCCATCCCACCGCCCCTAAAAGGCAGTGGGTCATCATAAAGGATTCTCATTTTCAAGTTTATTCAGAATTAGGACTGTCTCATTTTAGGTGCTTAGTTTGCACGCTCTGTTAAGTAAATCAAACACTTAAAAGTTTCTGGCAGCCAAAAGGGGGAGGAGGGGAGGGAATCTTGGTGGTGGAAAGTGTTCACTGGTGGACTGGTAGAGGGATGGGTGTTGGAGCATTGTATGACTGAAACCCTGACCATGAACAGTCTTGTAGCTGTATCTCACGGTAATTTATTTTTTTTTAAAAGAGTCAAATAATTTAAACATTTGAAGATACTAACCAGTATAAGAAAAATTACATACGGGGCTTACAAGATATTTTAGGATGTAAGATGCAGCCAGGTTTTGCTCCCCAAATAAAGAAATTAAAAAGTTTCTGGCTGCCACTGTGCTAAGAGTAGCATACCGCATTTGATGGGGTATATAATAGCAGGCAGCCTGGCTGGATTTAAAAAAAAAAAAAGTATTTGCAACAGACTCAACTTGTAACAACATGTTAGTAATCCCTTCTACCAGGGCTTAATAGCTCCAGGGTGAGATGCAACACTTCACACACTCCTCTAAGGAGGCTTTTTAGGATCATTTTTAGTGGATTATTCACAGCAAGCAATAGAAAATAAATTATTGAGAGGCAGACTTTTTTGGGGTGATGGGAATATTCGAATTAATGGTGGTGGGAAGGTGTAATAGTGGTGGGATTGGCATTTTAATAGTAAATATAAATAAACTATTGTGAACAACTTTATAAAAATAAAATTTAAAAGAAAAAAAGTTTCTGGCAGCCTTGGAAAGATTATTGAACAGCACCATCCAATGGAAATGTATAACGTGAGCTGTAATTTAAAATTTTCTAGTAGCCAGGAGCGGGAGAGATGGCGGAGCAGGCAGGCACTTGTCTGGCACAAGGCTGACCAGGGTCAGCTCCTCATATGGCCCCATGACGCCCACCTGGAGTGATCCCTGAGTGCAGTCAGGAGTCAAGAAATAATAATTAAAGGAAGGGGAAAATTAATACTGTTGTCAGTTGAACGTCTTGACTTCTTAAACCTTTATCAGGTCATAGCTTTTCTGCAAGTCCTTAAGTACTACATCTTTCAGTGTTCGTTTTTTCATCTTTTAGAAGGTGAAAAGAAAAAGAATCCTGGCTAATGTTGAATGAAATGAAATTATTCAAGGATCTTTATTATAAGCTTTCACTTAACACTGTGGATGGGTTCTTGGAAACTAAAAGACCTATAATAAAACCAGAATCTAGAATGAACATTTTTTTTTTCTTCAGCAACAGGCAGTTGGAATTTTTTTTTTTTCTCATCTGCTTGATAACAAAACGGCATCGAGAGGCCAGAGAGATAATACAGGGTTAAAGTGTTTTGCTTGCCTTTTGCGCAGCGGACCCAGTTCAGTCCTCATATGGCCCTTGGAACACCACAGATTTGGCCCAGTCTCCTACCCCCTAAGCATTGAACAGGAGACTTGTATTTAAGAACTATTATACATTTACTGTTGCAGTTTCTCAAAACTTGCCAGCAATGTTCGATGAGCACTGATTGATTATTTAGACTGTATCTCAGCTACCAGACTAGCCAACAGGGGGACACTTGGGTCACTCTATGGGCCAACAGTGCTATTAGTGATACAGTAGCCTTTTGTACACATGAAAATTCTTTCTAAGCTTAACCAGCAACATTATGAGTCCCTGATGATTTGCTGTGGACAGTTGGTAGAACTAAAAAATTTACAAGAAAAAATTGTCTTTAAGAGTCCTAATCTTAAGGGAGACTAAGTTTTCCTTTAAAAGTTAATTAAAGATTGGGGCCGGAGCGATAGTACAGCGGCGGGGAGGGCGTTTGCCTTGCACGCGGCTGACCCGGGTTCGATCCCCGGCATCCCACATGGTCCCCCAAGCACCGCCAGGAGTAATTCCTGAGTGCAGAGCCAGGAGGAACCCCTGAGCACTGCTGGGTGTGACCCAAAAAGGCAAAAAAAAAAGTTAATTAAAGATTGTATGCTAATATCTCAGTTGAATAACTTGAGGGATAAATCGCATTTGGATTATTCAGGATCACCAAACTAGATTCGATCTCCCAGTTTTTCACTGTCTTTCTTAAAATCTTTTTTTCGATGCAACTTAAGAGATAAGAGGGTGGACTGTGTTACCTGGCTCAGCACTGCACGAGTGGGAGTAAGCTGGCGGCGACTCCGGCTGCAGCAGGAGGGACTGTGACCTGGGCTGTCCTGCCTTGGTCAGTGGCCAGAGCGGGAGCTGCCCAGATTTCCTGTTAGAAGGCAAACTCTGCCGTTAATAATGGTTTATTTTTGTCGTCACTGCAGGTGTGGTGAGCTGTACCTTCTTCTTAGCAGTGAATGGTCTGTATTCCTCCAGTGACGATGTGATTGAATTAACGCCATCAAATTTCAACAGAGAAGTCATTCAGAGTGATGGCTTGTGGCTTGTAGAATTCTATGCTCCATGGTAAGTGTTACAAAATAGTTGTCGTATATTTGTGGTACTTTAGGGAAAAAATAGCACGTAGAAATGCCATTTTATTACTTCATCTCACTTAGCTAGTTAATCGCTTAAATACAGAGAAGTAGAGAGGAAAATGTGAAACTCCACTAGGTTATTAGTAAAGGCCTTGTAGGCAGTCCTGCCCCTCTCCCACATGGCCCCAGTCAGTTTTTTAAGAAGTGGCCAGATTAAGCTAATTGGTGCAAAAGAGCAGAAAGAAACTTCCATAATATTAAGGTATTTCTCTTAGGATGAGAAAGGCTGGAAAACTGATTTTATGAAGAAAATTCATGGTCAGACAAAAGGGAAAGACTAATATTGGCTCCCTTTTCTTTCTTTTTTTTTTTTAAATTTATTTTATTGAATCACCATGTGGAAAATTACAAAGTTCTCAAGCTTATGTCTCAGTTATACAATGCTCAAACACCTGTCCTTTCACCCGTGCCCATATTCCACCATCAAAAAAACCCCAGTATACC
Organism: Sorex araneus; assembly: GCF_027595985.1. NCBI lineage: Eukaryota > Metazoa > Chordata > Mammalia > Eulipotyphla > Soricidae > Sorex > Sorex araneus. The sequence continues at coordinate 346,011,621 of NC_073313.1, read as the reverse complement.
TCCCACCCCCAACCCCCAACCCCCCACCCCCGCCTGTATAACTGATAAATTTCACTTCATTTTCTCTTTACCTTGATTACATTCCATATTTTAACACAAAACTCACTATTGTTGTTGGAGTTTCAACATACAACTCACTATTGTTGTTGGAGTTTACCCCAAAAAAATACGGCCCTACTGACAAGGAAGCATTTGGTAATTAGTTTTCCATTGATGAGAATGAAAAGATATGAAGTCTCCTCATTCTCATCAATGGCCACTCGGGTCGAATCTCGGCAGATCGCGAGCTGGTATCAGCCCTGGCCCGAGACTGCCCAAGCGTTCCGCTGTTTCAAGTTCAAAACACTTTTTCTTTTTTTCTCCTTCCCACCAAGTTCATACCTTCTTAAAAGTTCCATAATATGGCAGACGCCACACCGCTTCTTTCCCCAAAGGGAAGAAAAACCGAGGAAGAAGGAGATTTCCCCTTCATGGCCGACATGGGGCAAAGTCTTAGTTCACAGTCTGGAGACATGGCTGCAAGCACTTGCTGGGACCAGAAGTCATGTAGCTGCCTTCTGGATCTTGGTCATTCAGCAGCAAAGCGGCTGTGCAAAAGCATGGCCACCCGGGCTCCCTTTTATTTCTTGAAGAGGGTTTATTTCAGAAATAAGGGGACTTAAAAGATTTCATTTAAGAGTCAGAGCAATAGAACAGCAGACGGGGTGATTGCCTGACACGTGGCCCACCTGGGTTCCATTCCCAGCATCCCATATGGTCCCCCGAGCACCACCAGGAGTAAGCCCTGAGCTTAGCAGGGTGTGACCCCAAAACAACCAACCACCAGAAAATTTCCGCACGTCCACATTCATCTGTCTATTGGAATAAGTACAAAAATTTCAAACAAATGTCTTTTTTTTTTTAATTAATATTAAAAGACAATACATGGACCGGAGTGACAGCATAGTAGGTAAGGCAGTTCTGCCTTACATATGCCAACCCAGGTTTAATCCTGCACCCCCTACGGTCCCCTGAGCCCTGTCCGGAGTGTTCCCTGAGCTCAGAGCCAGGAGTAAGCCCTGAGCATCACTGGGGCTTGGGGTCAGAGATGAACCCAAAATGATCCTGAGCACAGAACCAGGAGTAAGCCCTGAGTACAGCCAGAGGGAAGGGGACAGTGGTGGTGGGATTGGTGTTGGAATGTTGAATGTCATAACAAAGCATCACAAACAACTTAGTAAACCACAATGTTTAAAGAAACGGGGGTAGGGGCGGGAGCAGAAATTAAAGTGCCATTGGAATTAGAGGTGTATAATTATATATAATTAGAAAATATATAATACATTGTTTGTGTAGCTAAAACGTTTTGAATACTGCTTATCTTTAAGAGCCCTTGATTTTTGTTTGTAAATTTTGAATAAGTTAATTCCTTTGTATTGATAAATGTGCAGACCATTACATCCTTGAATACTGTTTTGGTGTGTTTTGGGGGTTCTACCTGGAGGTGCTCCAGGAGGACCAAGCCTGGTTCACTTGCATGCAAGGCAGGCGCCCTGTTTCCTGTACTACCTCTATGGCTCCAGCATCTTTGAGGACTTTTTGGAGTGGGATTGGGAAGAGGCTCCAAGGGGGCCCAGGGGCCACTCCCAGTGACACTCAGCCAACAGGGCTGGTGGCCAGTGCTAAGACCCAAGGACACAGTGCTGCTCAGGCCTTCAGGGCCATCCTGGTGGCCACAGTGGTGCTCAGGAAGCCTGGTGGTGCTGGGGACCAAACCTGGGTCAGGACATGCAAGGCTGTGCCCAAACTCCTCAGCTGGCTCCCTGGCCCTTTCTCATGGACAGATTTTGCAGATTGTATCTTTTCTCTCATGAGCGGTTTGCCTTGTTTGGGAGAGGTATGATATAAGATATAAGATTTTGCCTCCTTTCTGAAGGAAACCAGATAGTTCAGAGGGAAGGATAAGAATCTGGGAGTTGATCATTGCGGCTCCACTGGCAGTTCTGTCTGATGGTGTTCCAAGTGAAAGCATGCTGAATGGGAGCAGGTACTCGGAACCTCGCTGTGGGCTCTGGATTCCTTCCTAGAATAAAACACGGCTTGTCATGTCGCAAAGGAGACCGAACATCTGAAATAACATCGGGCCAGAGAAAATGGGGGTAAGGTGCTTCCACCGCATGGTGCCGGCCATGGCTGGACTCTCCGCGCTGCCGGTGGTCCCTCCAGCACAGGAATAGCCCCAAGCTTCGCCAGGCGTGAACCCAGCCCCGTCCACGCCAAAAAACAGACCGACATTACCAAAGGTTAAAATATTTGTGGGGTGCCCTACTCCATTACCTCTAACGACTGGCCACCATCACTCTGACATCGTCGCCTAATCTGCAACATCCGTAGTGCAGGTTCCAAGAAAACTGCCCTTTTATTCCTGACAAAGCCACACTCCCCAACTCTAGCGTGTTTGTATCAGTGGTGAAAGGCGATCTCCTGAGTTTCGGTCAGCAAAAACAGTGTGGGGCTTTTTGGTTTTTGTTGTTTGTCATCTGAGTTTACAGAGCTTCTAAATTTTAAATAACAGTCCTTTGAGGAGGGAGACCCAGCAGAATCACCCTCAAGTTAGAAGGTAGCCAAATCTTCCATGTATGTATGTAGCATTTTGATTTGTCTTTGTGTTGTTTAATGTTGATATTGAAGGTGGTACTGGAGCAATAGCACAGTGGGTAGAGCGTTCGCCTTGCATGTGGCCGACCCAGTTCAATTCCTCTGTCCCTCTCGGAGAACCTGGCAAGCTACCGAGATTATCCCACCCGCACGGCAGAGCCTGGCAAGCTACCCGTGGCATATCCGATATGCCAAAAACAGTAACAGCCAAGTCTCACAATGGAGACGTTACTGGTGCCCGCTCGAGCAAATCTATGAACAATGGGGTGACAGTGATACAGTGCTATTGAAGGTGGTATATTTACCCTGAAAGTCTCTGTAAGAAACTAAAAATTAAAGAAGTACGATGTTCTGTAAAATTAGGACATTTGAGGCTGGAGCAGTATTCCAATGGGTAGGGCATTTGCCTTCCAGGCAGCTGACCCAGGTTCAATCCCCGGCATCCCATATGGTCACCCCTAAGTATCACCAAGTGTAGCCTAAAAACTTAAATAAAAATGGGACCTTTGAAAGTCTAAGTAGTTCTCCTAAACACATATCTGCAGAAGATGTAAGTATGTAGAAGCTATATGTAAATATGTAGAAGTAGTATATAGCTTGTACATACATCTCCTGGAGATACTTATATCTTCTAGAGAGATGAGTATTTATACATATAAGTAGTATGCGAAGGTGTGTAGAAGCTACATTTCAGAGCATTTGTCTCCCTGAAAGATCTGACTTTTTTTTTTCTTTTTTTGGGTCACACCCAGCGGTGCTCAGGGGACCATATGGGATACTGGGGATCAAACCTGGGTTGGCCGTGTGCAAGGCAAACGCCCTCCCTGCTGTGCTGTCGCTCCAGCCCCAAGATCCTGACTTTCAAAACACACACACTTGAGATGTTGAGGTTTTCTTCCAGATCACTGCAGCAAAGCGAGTATTGCACTAAAGTACGATTTTTCTTTTTGCCTACCCTGTGCATATACAGGTTGTATATGTACAATACCACAGTCCGTTACAAGTACGATGGCATTATTGCTTTAAAAAGCAGTGTATAACATCTTACTTACACAACTCACTGTGAAGTGAGCAGATGCTTCTGGAAAAATGGCACTGATATTTGCTTGGTGCAAGATGGTTGAAAATTTTGGATTTGTTCTAAAAATGCAGTATCTGCAAGTCATAATGAAACAAGATTTACCTGTAGTACCTAGAAGCCCCGACCCCCGTGGAAGGTGACGTTCCTTAGTGATGAAGGTATCGGCGAGCTCAGTCTTTACCTGTGATTCTGGAGGCGTCTTAACTTCTCAGTGTCTGCTTCATCACCTGTAAAATGAAAACAATATGGTCTGTCCGCAGAGTTGTGCTGGTTAAAGGAAATGCTGCAGGAATAGGGCTGGGTGTGGTGTTGGCATATGGCATTTGCTCGCCTAGAGATCCCCTAGAGAGCTAATTAGAGGATTTACTTTGTGTAAAAGAAGAGACCTGGGTGAGGAGATGACTCAGAGGGTTGGAGGCACAGGCTTTGCGTATGGGGAGCGCCAGGTTTGATGCAGGTACTGCATGGTCCCCCGTCTGTCCATGTGCCCTCCCCCCCCCCCCCAGCGTGGCCCGGTGTGGCCCATCCCCAAAAACTGAAAACAGAAGGAATCAAATCACCTGAGTAAACTCTGGTCTCTTCATATGGTGGCTGTTACACAACAAAAAAGAAGAGTATCTGTATATGGTGGGATGAGCAGAACAGGTTGTATGTAGATAAATACATGAATATACACATTTTCTTTTCCCTAAGGCTCTATATGTTTTGCCTCTCACCCCAAAGATACTAGTAGCTAAAAGATCATGGTTGTGGTTTTGGTTTGGTTTTGCTTTGGGGTCCCGCCCAGCTCAGATGTCCGGTGCCGCTGCTGGCTGTACTCAGTGTTGGGGATCAAAGCCAGAGCCTCACTCAGGCGCCCCCAGCCAAATCCCTGAACCCAAGGTTGGAGCCCGGCTGGTAAAACAAAGCAAAATAAAAAAGGATTGGACTAGATCAGAGAAAATTGATAGGATTTCTGTAAGGCTACTAGGTTTAAACATCACTTGCAGAGTTTATTTTAAAATGTAGGTTCTGGGGCCAGAGAGCTCAATAGACTGAACCCTCGCTGTCCATGTGGGGGGCCTGGGTCCCAGCCCCTCAGTTCTCCAAGCTCTACCAGCTGTGGTCCCTACCCACCAAAAAACACTACAAAAAAACAAAAGCAATGTAAGGTTTCCACGGGCCATGGATGTGGCTCTGTGGTAAAGCGTGTGCTTTACATGTATGAAGATCCTGGGTTCAATCCCAGGTACCACAACAAAAAAATTCCCAGAGCTCCACTTTCTGGTTCTTGAATCTTAGGAGTCAGCATTTCGCCTGATAACTCAGACTACACATTGAGTCACACTCAACTAGAGAACTTCTGGCATTCCTATTCAGGCAGAGGATTACAGTTGGAACTGGGTCTTTAAACTCTTGAGATATAATTAAGCTGGAATTTGGAAGCTGTGAAATTACCAGATAAAGGTAAGGAATCCTATGATATGAAAGGATTATTATGGCCAAGTCTTGAAACTGAGCTCCTTCAGGAACTACAAGAGGATAATTTTTGAATTAGGGATCAAAAACTAACTCTTACTTTGTGTTTTCATCCCATAAAAGGTGTGGACACTGCCAAAGGTTAACACCAGAGTGGAAGAAAGTTGCAACTGCACTGAAAGTAAGTTTCAGTAGGGGCTGGAGAGATGGTGCAGTGGGTAGGGGGCTTGCCTTGCACATGGCCAAGCCACATTCTGTCCCCGACATCCCATATGGTCCCCTGAACATCGCCAGGTGTGACCCAAAAACAAAAACAAGTACTTTTCTATGATGCCCCCTTTCGCCTGTCTCTTTAAATCAGCACGAAGCGCATTGATGCATACCGAGAAGCTAATTTGCACAGACATTCAAGATCCTGGTTCTGCTTCCCAAATCTTCAGGAACAAGGGGCAATATACATTTCCATATTGTTCTCTGCGAGGGGTGGGGGATGCAGGAGACGACTCCTGACAATGCGGTTCTGGGGATGGACCTTGGCCTTGCACATATAAGATGTGTGTTCTACTCCTGAGTGCCTTGGTTACTTTATTATTGTTGTGTGAACTATTTCCCGTAGTGCTCAGGGCTTACTCCTGGTTCTGCACTCGGGGATCACTCCTGGCGGTTTTAGAGGACCGTATGTGGTGATGGGGATTGAATCTAGTACTTTTTTTTTTTTTTTTTTTTTAATTTTTATTGAATCACCATGTGAAAAGTTACAAAACTTTCAGGCTTAAGTCTCAGTCATACAGTGATCAAACACCAATCCCTTCAGCAGTGCACATGTTTCACCACCAAGAACCCCAGTATACCCCCACCCCACCCCCTTCCCATCCCACCCCCCCACCTGTGTGGCTGATGATTTTCACTTTCTCTTTACTTACATTTAGTATTTCAACAGAAAACTCACTATTATTATTTGGAATTCCTCCCCGCCCCCAACAATCAGACCTGCCAAAAAGGCATCATTTGATAATTTGTTTCCCATTGCTGAGAATGAAGAGCATATGCGGTCATGTGGCCGCGCGGTTTTGGATTTCTGGTATTTTAGCAATTAAGTCCAGAGAAATTTCTGCCAGAAATTGCATCATTGCAAGCTCGTACCTCTGTTTAATGGGCCTTATAAGATGGCGGTCGCCGAGCTGCTGGGGAAAGGAAAGGTCAAGAGAGAAAAACCTTTCCCCTCCCAGGGTAGCATGGGGCCGTGGCTTAGTTCACAGTCTAGAGGCATTTCTGCAAGTAGCCGCTGGTGCGGAAAGTAGTTAGTGGGCCTCCGGGATCATGGATGTTCAGGAATAGAGGAGCCGTTTGTGTGCGTGCAGCCGCTCGGGGTCACATCTGGGCAGAGAGCGGCTGAATCTATTACTCTTAACTGTGACTCTCTGTGTAAACTTGACCCTTCTCATTATTTTCTTAGCTTAGTTGGCATGAATCCTCAGGTGACAGGGTTTTGTGGCTCCTGCCTCAGATTAAAGAAAGATACTTCCTTTCTTTTTCCATAGGATGTTGTGAAAGTTGGTGCCGTTGATGCAGATAAACATCAGTCACTAGGAGGTCAATATGGCGTTCAGGGATTTCCTACCATCAAGATTTTTGGATCCAACAAAAACAGACCAGAAGATTACCAAGGTAATGACACTCTTCTTGACTACTCCATTCTCCTGACTAGAATTTTAATTTGAGCAAGTAGGTGGAAAGAGAACTTCAGGTTCTGTTAACTTGTTTGCCCTGCTCTCTGCCGGTTTCTCAACACTTTGTGTCTGAATTTCTTCTTCATCTGTACAATGGGTTAGTGACTCCTACCTCTTCTGATAAAGTTTGAGTATATATCTTGTGCGGGTAAAGGATTCTTATTACTGATGCTTGTGTCGACACAGCTCTATGGGCAGTGGGGCTCTGTGTACCCCTCTGTGTTCAATAAAGATTCACAGATGTCTCTGAGCTTTCCTTACTGTAGAAAAGGGATCTGATAGTCTTTGACAGTTGGTAACACTACCAGGCTCGGGGGTTGGGGGGTGGGGTGTGTGTGTGTGTGTGTGTGTGTGTGTGTGCTGGAATGGTCCAGGGGTCTGCCTTACCTTAGGTGTACATTAGAAGGGAAGGGGTGCTCTATGTGTGTTTTTTTTAAAAGGGCAGTAGGCCAATTAAGTTGGAACCTCTGGTCCAACATCTCAGTTTGGACAAACAAGACCTGTCATTTGAAAGTCAGTTTAAATTGTCTGTTCATGTACCTATGGAGTATTTTGCCTGTGAATCCTTAGACCTGTGTACTCGGATTTGCATCTCTGGTTTTTAGTCTCCTAATTATACTAAATTAGTACCACAAATTCTCCCTGTTTTCTGTTTTCTGAGCTGCCCCAGCAGTGCTCAGGGCTTACTCCTGGTCTGTGCCGAAGGATCACTCCTGGTGGAGCTTTGGGGTCCTTAACCTCAGTACTGTCTCTCTGGCACACTGACAACTAAGGGGAGAAATCAGGCTTCAGGACTGCCAGGGCGCAGTATTCCTCTGGTCACCCTCTTCCATCACTTCAGCTCTCACAGACATTTGAGGTCACTGGAGTTACTCGGCAGAGCTTGTGCTTGTGCTTCTCAGGAAAGGGTTGGGGATAGAGTAATACTCTGTTTAAATTTAACACTTTATTTATGTAATACTTTTGTGGATCATTTAATAAAATTGTGGGTTTTTTAGGGGTGGGGGGGTCTCTCCTGTTGGTGGTCTTAGCTCTAGTCAGTGCCAGGGATCAGCCCCAGAGGGGCCCATGTTACATGCTTTCCCAGAGAGTGATCACCTGGGCCCTGGAAAAGTTTTTGTTTTTTCTCTTTAAAGAGAAAGACTTTGGGGCCAGAGTGTTAGTACGGGGGACAGGACGCTTGCCTTGCATGCAGCCAACCTGGATTTGATCCCTGGCACCTCATATGCTTCCTCTAGCACCACCAGGAGTGGTCCCTGAGCACAGGGCCAGGAGTAAGCCCAGAACACAGCCAGGTGTTGCCCAAAAACAAAAAGAGAAAATTTTGGTTTTTTCTCTTCTGTTCCTTGGAACGCGTTAGTGTCCTGCTTTCTGTGAGAAGGATGAGTTTCCAGCAGACGGGCTGAGCTGATTAGTACAAGAGGCATCAGTCAAGTGTAGCCGGGCTTGTCTTGAATTGTATTCCACGTACAGAAAAAAATATATTGAAAAAGAAAAGTGGAGGGAGTGTAGACCCTGGAGTGTGGGTGGCTGCTGGCTGCCTCCTGCACCTGCTAGGCCGCTCGAGGGGATACTTACCTCTCCCGGGCTTGCTCCGTGTCTGCACACTGCAGGAGTGGGAACCAACTTGAGGCCGAGAAATTTCACTGAAGCTGGTATATGCGTGAAGCATGAGACTTGGTTAGTATCCCTGTAGTTGGGTCCCATTACCTGTAGGGAGCTTGTGCTTAGCTAAAGCATTTCTTCTACTCCCGAATCTTTCAAGTTGCGTTAGTATTTCTTTCTTTCTTTCTTTCTTTCTTTCTTTCTTTCTTTCTTTCTTTCTTTCTTTCTTTCTTTCTTTCTTTCTTTCTTTCTTTCTTTCTTTCTTTCTCTCTTTCTCTCTTTCTCTCTTTCTCTCTTTCTTTTTTTTAAAGAAATAAGCAGCTGCTCCCAAACACTGCATGAGGGAAAAACAAGCACGAAATGTGTGAATCTGTAACTGTACCCTCACTGTGACTCACTAATTAAAATTTTTTTTTTTAAATAGGAAAATCAAATTAAAAAAAAGAAATAAGCAGCTGCTTTTCAGCTTTAGAATAATGCATTCACTTTGCTGTGTTATACAAATTTTGTGTTTGGAGAAGGGGTGGCATTTGGTATGCTACGTGCTCTGTTAACAAACTGCCAGGAGTGGGCCCCCGAGACAGTTTGACACAGTCACTGGTGTTCCTTTTTATTACTGGTTGATTGGTTTGGGAGCAGCACTGGGTAGAACTTGGGGGATCATGTGGTGTAGGAGACTGAGCCCAGGGCACCTGTGGGCCAGGCATGTGCCCCAGCCCTTCAGCTACTTCCTCTGCCTCACCCCTAGACTCTTACACAGATAGATTCTAGATGTCACTGTACTGCGTTTCCTTCAAGAGCCCAGTTGGAAATCTTAGGTCTTACTTCTTTCTGGACAGTTTGATTAGGAGATACTTTTTATTTTTTTTTTAATTATTTTTTTTTTCTTTTTGGGTCACAACCGGCAATGCACAGGGGTTACTCATGGCTCTGCACTCAGGAATTACTCCTGGTGGTGCTCAGGGGACCATATGGGATGCTGGGATTTGAACCCGGGTCGGCAAGGCAAACGCCCTACCCGCTATGCTATCACTCCAGCCCCAGGAGATACTTTTTAAAAGAAAGGGGAAAGAGACTGGAGAGCAAGTGAACAGGTAAGGCACTTGCCTTGCTTGCAGCTAACTTGCGTTTGATCCCCAGCACTGTGTATGGTCCCCCAAGCATTATCAGGGAAGACCCCTAAGCACTGCTGGTGTGGCCCCAAAACAGTCCCCCTCCCCCAAAGGAGGAGGGAACACCAAAAGATGAAATGCGTGAAAGAGAGTGTGTGTGTTTTGCCGTCACAGTCTGAAGGTCGGTTTCTGGCAAACATGATCTTGCCCTGCTGAGCTCGTGCGCGCCTTTCTTGAGCAGAGAGTCTGGGGTGGCAGGGCTTGCTGCTAACGGTCAGGATGAAACCAGCTGTAGAACCCCGAAGCTCAAATGCAGTGTTTTCAGTGCGATAGAGAAAACACCAGGTTTGCTTTCCAGGTACTTTATATCCTGCTTTCTCCAGTCTTTTCTTACCTCATCAAGCTAAGTTTCTCCCGTTTTCCTCATATAGTACTTCATACTGAGGAATTTCCCCTTTCCCTAGCTAGATGAAGTTGCTGCAAATGTTACTAAATCCCCAAGAGTAAAATTCTCATGTGCAGGTCAGCAGAAAGTTCTTGTTCCACTAACCTAGTCTGGGGCAGAGGAGTTCCTTGGTTTCCCGGCGTCAGTGCCCTGCAGGATGCATGCTGGAGTGAGATCGCCTTTCCCCTCGACCCGGTGCTGTCGGATCTGGGAACATGGGCTGATGCTGACAGGTGTACGGAGGCACGCCTCTCCTGCCTCCCTTCCACCTGTCCTTCCTCTGTCCCCCTGTAGGTGGCAGGACGAGCGAGGCCATCGTGGATGCCGCGCTGTCCACCCTGCGCCAGCTCGTCAAGGATCGCCTTGGCGGCAGGAGTGGAGGGAGACAAGTAAGTGAGCCTTTGTGGTTTGAGACGCGTGTGACTTGAGCGCCCGAGCGGGGCCTCCTTAGGGAAGATGCCTTTCGTTGTTTTTTTTCTATCTTAAATTGATAAACTTTAAAATACATGGGTGGAGTGCATGCTTCACATGTCCGAGGCGCTGGATTTGATCCCTGGCAAAATAAACACGTGTCTGTCATGTAAGTATGTAAATGACATAGTGTATAATGTGTTGTTTTATATTAATATTTCTATGTAAATTTTATATATAGATTTTAAGATGGAAAATAGAGGTGGTCAGGTTGGTGGCCCCTCCCATCCTGCTGATGTCCCCCCTCAGGACCACAGCTGCAGGCTCTGGCCCCCAGGGCAGCTTCCTGGGCCCAGGCTTGATGGAGTGAGGTTGAACTGCAGAGGGAGAGAGAAGCCTCCTCGCGGGTCCGCTTGCAAAGGCGAGGGAGGACACTGAGAGTTCCCTCTGGAGAGCTGATGGGCAGGCAAGGGTGGACATGGATGGCCTTTGGGCCGCCCTCTAGGACAGTTAGCCCGAGTTCTGTGGCTAGTTCTCTGTAGGGAAGGAGGAGAAATGCTGTCTGATGGGTCGGTGTTTTAGGTGCCCTCGTGTGAAATGTTTTTATGAAAAGGCATTAAGTTCTTATTGATAAATAGGGATAAAATGGCCCTTCGCCTCTTCAGTGAAACTCGCGTTACACAGATTCAGCACTTAGCCGCCGGTCCTCTGCTTTTGCCTTTATCTTACACATTTAATGGGCCAGGCTTACTCCGCACGCAACGGCATTATTAGCTGTGTTAATCTATAGTGCTAGATCTGAAAGAAAATGTTCTGAAAAGTATGAAGGGTTGAATATTATTTTTTTCTTTCTTGAAAGGTAGACGTGTTACGGAAAGGTAGTGGCTGTAGTTAGGCGCAGGCCCTGGGGAGGACAGAGTTTCCAGTACGGAGACTGGAACACCGTGCTTCTACTTTAATTTTGGCAACAAGAGTGGGGAAATAATCTCGAATTTGAGTATCAAAGGGTATTGGAAATTAGGCCCCTGCTTCTTTGACTTTTGTTTGGCTTCTTTGACTTTTGTTTGATCGCACGTACAAAAGATCAAAAAGTTAATTAGAGAGAGATTAGAGTTTTGTTTGAGCCAGGAACTGAACCCCATCTTAAAACCGCAAGTCATGGGCTTGCCCCTGAGATTATTAAAATCTTTGGCCTAAGATTATTAAAACAAAACAAAAATACCCCTGGAATAAACCAGCTTGAATCTGAATTAGGATAGTTTTATAAGGGGGAGGAGAGATAGTGTAGTGGGGAAGGTGCTTACCTGGCACACAGTTGACCGGGGTTTGACCCCTGGCATCCCATACTGTCCGTGAGCATCACCAGGAATGGTCCCTGACGGCCGGGATCAGATGCCTCACCGCTGCTGGGTGTGGCCCGTTAAAACCCACAAATGCAGGTGTTAGGAGCCATGAAACATTGATCTGCGTTGAGGTTTCTGATGAGACCAGAGATACAGCGCAGAGACTTCGAGCCCTATACATAACGATCCCTGAGTTCTGTCCAGCACCACATGCCGCTCCCCCACCCCTCAAACCACAGGGTGTAGCTGCCATCAGCTCCAAGCGCAGCTGTAGTTCAGGCTGGGCAACAGCACCAGTTTGAGTAAAATCGTTTTTTGCTTAAAACTCAAAAGCTTTGTTAAAATATAGAAGCAATTATGTAAAGATAGCTAGATAGAATAGAAATTGTGTTCTTTGGGGCAAAGTTGCAGTTTAATGTTGAATGTCACAAATTACAGGGTAGAAGTGAAAGCACAAGTAAGAAGGACGTGATTGAGCTGACAGATGACAGTTTTGATAAGAATGTCCTCGACAGTGAAGATGTGTGGATGGTTGAATTCTATGCTCCCTGGTGTGGACACTGCAAAAAGTAAGTGCTTCTTACCAACTCCTGCGAGTCACTGCATTCTTAGTACATTCGCAGGATCGTTTTGTTGAGTGGTCTTACCTCTGCAGCCCCCCATTCGTTCCATGAATTTGGTTTTATTTAGTTTAGATTGCACACATAAGAGAATTCCTACAACGCCATGTAAAGAGCTGAACCACGTCACAATACTCAAGATCCCTAGAAAAGTTCTGACTCTAAACGGAATGAATGTTAGACGTAGGCGTTAGTTGCCAAGAATTTCCTGCCTCCTGTTTTCAAAGCCTGACAGGGAAATAGTGAAGCAAATAAGAGCGGTGGACTTCTTTCTTAATGGCACTCACTGGTTTCCGAGTGGTATTTACCTCGAAAGTAACGGACGTTTTCCGGACGTTTTCCTCTAGCCTGGAGCCTGAGTGGGCTGCAGCTGCCTCAGAGGTGAAAGAGCAGACCAAAGGGAAAGTGAAGCTGGCTGCCGTGGATGCTACCGCCAATCAGCATCTGACCTCTCGCTACGGGGTGAGTCTGGCGACTGCCGTGTGAGACGCACGGGACTTACAGCTGGTCCAGTGCTTTGAGTCTCCCATGGAGGGGAGAGGGTTGATGTTTACTCATTTCATAATAAAGTTACATTATTGCTGTACCTGAAAAACAAACTCAGATCCACCAATTTTTATTTTTCTACCCTGTGTTGTACATGCAATGCACATGCAACTCTTCAGGTTTTTACACACTGTTCATGTGGCTTTTGAAGTTGTCCAGTTGGTCTAGAGCCGAGATACTAATGCTAAGTATCTCTCCAGGGTTTGAATCTGGTTAGCTGGGCCTGAAGTCGAGATGTTGAAATCCCTTAGACCTTGGTGCTGCCTGGGGAATGTTTGGGTACTCCTTTTTAAGACGGTTTAAGAAGGCATAAAGATCATCTTATTTCTCACTGAGTATTAATTTGATTTTGGTGAACAGATTAGGGGATTTCCTACAATCAAGATATTTCAGAAAGGCGAGTCTCCTGTGGATTATGATGGGGGACGGACCAGATCCGATATCGTGTCACGGGCCCTGGATTTGTTCTCTGATAACGCCCCTCCTCCTGAGCTGCTTGAGGTAAACCGAGTCTGCCCCTGCTGCTGGGGCAAGTGTTCCTGTCCCAGTAGAAGAGGCGTTCTACTGACTGGCGCTAATCTTCTCCAGTAATCTCTTCCCTTCGCTTCAAAATACTCTGAAGTGTTCTGTTGCTTTTAAGATGGGCAAAATTAGTCTGATAAATTGCTGCTTATCACAGCTTAAGAGTACTAAAACAGACCAAAGTACCGCTGAACTGCTTAAAATAGAATGGACCCAGTCACTGACATGTGCAGTTATGATACTGTGATACTTTTCATAGTTCTTCTCATTTCATATCTTCTTATTTAAATTTTTTTTTTCCCATTTGGGTCATACCTGGCAATGCACAGGGATTACTCCTGACTTTGTACTCAGGAATTACCCCGGCGGTGCTCAGGGGACCATATGGGATGCTGGGAATCAAACCCAGGTTGGCCACATGCAAAGCAAATGCCCCACCTGTTATACTATTGCTCCAGCCCTCATTTAAATTCTTACATGAGACTTAGGGATTTTTTTTTCTTCCATTTACATATGTGGAAACTGAAGCACAGGGATCCTTAAAAAATACAAAAAATAAGCCCATCTATAAATCTGTACGGCTGTCAACCAGGCAATATGTTCAGGCGTTCTGGTTTCATAACCAAACATTAATACATTGCCTGACCACCACTGCGGGTGGCTGAGATAGGAATAAAACATAAGAATCTTCTCGAGAGCATTACGATTGGTACCTAAGGAAGTGGCGGGGAAGAAGCCTCTTGCTCTTATATTGCTTTGTTCTTCAATGGACGTGGTGATGTCTTGTTTCCAGCCATATTCCTGAGTTCCGTAAGGGTCTGGTTTGGGGGCCACGCTGAGCAGTGCCCAGGGTAGACCCCAGAGTCCCTGTTTACAAAACATGTTCCCACCCTTGGAGCCATCTCCCTGGCCCTTGTTTTCGACTTTTCTGGAAGCTGGCCTCCCGACGGTCTGTGTTTGGTCCCGCAGATCATCAATGAGGACATTGCCAAGAAGACGTGTGAGGACCATCAGCTGTGTGTCGTGGCGGTGCTGCCCCATATTCTGGACACGGGTACGAGCAGCGCAGAGCCGCTGTCTGTTAGCTGTTCTATGAGAACACCTTCTAAGTAGATTCATGTTATGAACTCCTTTATTTTCTCTGAAAACTCTCTTTGTCTGTCTAGGAGCTGTAGGCAGAAACTCTTATTTGGATGTTCTTCTGAAGTTGGCAGACAAGTACAAAAAGAAAATGTGGGGGTAAGTTAATGTCGGTGTCATTGGGGTAGGAGAGCATAATACTTTTGGAAAGTGCCAGGTTCCCTCAGTTTTTCTCCACAGTTTTCTATGCACATTTCTGTATTCACATGGACTGTTAAGATACAGAGCTAGGGGCCAGAGCGATAGCACAGCGGGTAGGGCTTCTGCCTTGCACACGGCAGACCCAGGTTCAGTCCCTGATATCCCACATGGTCCCCCGAGCACCGCCAGGAGTAATTCCTGAGCACAGAGCTAGAAGTAACCCCTTGGCCTCGATGTGTGTGACCCTAAAATGCAAAAATAAATAAATAAAAGATACAGAGCTAGTCTAGGTGAAAAGATCTCCCCCCTTACCAGTGTAACAGCGTATTTTTTTCCTACGGGAGTTGTATTTTAAGTGTTAGGGCTAAGGCGGGCAAAAATAACCTAAACCTTCCATTAGTAACATGGTTGAATTCTAGTCACTGTCACTGTCATCCCATTGCTCATCAATTTGCTCGAGCGGGTACCAGTAATGTCTCTCATTGAGAGACTTATTGTTACTGTTTTTGGCATATCCAATACGCATGCATAGCTTGCCAGGCTCTGCCGTGCGGGCTCCATACTCTCGGTAGCTTGCCGGGCTCTCCGAGGGGGCGGAGGAATCAAACATGGGTCGACTGCGTGAAAGGTGAACGCCCAGCCCTGAATTCTAGTACAACCTTAAAATCTAGATGAAAAGGCAGAGAAACTTCAAGATTTTGTTGTTCTTGGTTGGTTGGGAGGGGCACACCTAGTGGTGTTCAGGACTTGACTCGGGGCTCTACACTCCTGGCGGTCCTGGGGTACCCTGCGGGGTTTCAGGAGTTGAACCCAGGTTGGCTGCTTGCAAGACAATCGCCCTACCTGAGGTATCACTGCAGCCTGGAACTTAGATTTTAAAAACCAAGTCTGCATCTGTCTCCTCCCCCCTTTCTTTGTGCTTTGCTTCTCACCCTAACTTATCTGTCATTTCCCGGCTGTGCGAGTCTTCCTCCTGCCCGTCCCTCTCCGATAGACGTGCCCTTCTCCACCAGAGCAGTAGTACTTGGGTGTACCCATGGATGGCGCTCTCTGAGGGTTGTTACTCTGCACCCCTGTAAAATTTGGGTCAAGAATTGTAAGCGTTTTTCTGTGTACATGAATAATGAAGAAGTTAGACTCTGCGAGGAGCAAACAGGGCTGGGGAAGTAAATCAGAGCTAGTGTACGGACTTCACATGTGGGGCCCTGTGTTGGATCCCCACTACCGTGTAATTTCCTGAGTACCGGGATAATCCTGGGCCACCACCATGGGTGACCCCAAAACAGCATAGGAGATTGAAGAGCGTGTGTAGTATCTCAAATGCTATGGGTGGAGCTCCTGATGGACGAAAGGCAGAATACTGAGAGCAGGCCAGGGCGGTGGTGCAGGGGTTAGTACTTAGCCTTGCCTGTGGCTGGCCCAAGTTCATCCCCAGCACTGCATATAGAGTGTCCCCCCGAGGACAGAGCCAGGAGTAAGCCCTGAGCATCTCCAAATGTGCCTCCCCCTCCCCTCCCCTCCCCTCCCTCCCCAAAAAAAAGAATAAGAAGAAAACTTGGGGCCAGAGAAGGTAGCACAGCAGGTAAAGCACTTGCCTTGCCTGTGGCTGACCCAGATTTGGTCCTGGCACCCCACAGGGTCCCCTGAGCCCCACCAGGAGTCATCTCTGAGCATCGCCAGGCATGGCTCCCAGCAAAAAAATGTATGAGGTTAATGAACATCTTGGGGATTGGTGGGGGGCACTGTTTTAGTGGTAAACGAATAGATTTGGGGAGACTTAAGGAGTTAGGATGTGGGGAACATGAGAAACACGGTGGCTAGTTCAGACTGCATTGAGGGCGGGACAGGCTCGGCTTTGGTCCCTGCTGCCCCGTGATTCCCTGAGTACCGCCTGCTGTGTTGTCAGCATCCTTACACTCCTCCTTACCCACCCGACCCCCCGGGTTTTAAATGCACTATTGTTAAGAACAACTAATGTCTACACCAACTGCGTTCTATGCGTTATTAAGTGTGTGATCTTTTGCTTTTTAGTGTCGGTTTGACTGTAACTCATTTAGAAGGGACCTTGACCCCCGCTCTGCTTTCCTAGGTGGCTCTGGACAGAAGCTGGAGCCCAGACTGACCTCGAGAATGCACTGGGCATCGGAGGGTTTGGATACCCCGCCATGGCCGCCATTAATGCACGCAAGATGAAATTTGCCCTTCTTAAAGGATCTTTCAGTGAGCAGGGCATTAATGAGTTTCTCAGGTAATTCCTTGGTTCCTGTTCTTGCCTTGTGTGGTGGTGGTGTGGCTTATTTATTTGAAACCAGGTATAAATAGACGAGGCCTTAACTCACTCACCCTGGCACTGTAGTTGGTGTTTCTCACCATCTGGCAGCCTCATTAAATAGACGCTACTTTCTTTCAGTAAATGAAATTTAAAACGCCGAAATTATCAATAAATCAAGTTTCAACTACATGGCAGCTTTTTCTGTTGTCCGTATTTGGTCCCACATCAGTGGCACACACAGACATCGGCAGCTTCTGTGCAATGATTTTGAACTTGATGCACTCAAGAATGAGATGTTTATAAATCAATTTTTAAATGACCTTTCTGTACCTTGCGTGTCAGATACTCTTTCATGGATGTATGCTGCAGAGGGAACCATATTCCTTTTTCTCCCTGCCCTTGTGCCACCTGTGCCCTTCTGTGCAGATGGCATTACCCGCCTCCTGCTTCTCCTACACGTCTCCCGTCGGCGGGAAGTGCCCGTGTCCCCCAGCCCCCATCCTCGTGTGTTTGAACCATGGTGGTTTCCTCTTCTAGGCCTTGGCTTCAGGGCAGTTTTATGGAACTACATCTCTAGTTACTGCTGGAGAGCCTGGCTTACACTAAGCTCTTGGTAAATATTTTATCAGGAATAGGATTCTTTTCAAAATAGTTCCAATTAGGTAGAACTTCCCTGCCCTCTGGGAACTTACTGCTGAGCAGAGCGCAGCCTGTAGACAAAAGGTTGTACAACAGCACTTCATCCCTTCTCAGCAGCCCCTCGTGTCACAAACCTTAGAAAACAAACGTGAGTGATAAGTAACTGTGGAGTCGAGCCTGTGATGTGTTATTGGGAATTACAGGTTCCCTCACTGACGCTGAGTTTCACCCATACTTACTTTCCAAGTACAGGGACGATAGAGGTGAATGCTCCTCGGGAAAGGTCCGGGGGCAGTAGCATGTGCTAAGCCTGAGACAGTGACATTTGTGTTTGAGATTACGTGGGTCACTAGTTCTCAGATGTCGTGCCTTGGAGGTAGGAAGAAGCCCTAGGACCCAGCCAGCTTCCAGTGGAGAAATGTGTGGGACAAATAGAGAGGCAGCAAAATCGTGCCAGTGTTCCCGCCTGTGGCCCTGAGCCATGTTTCTGAGCAGTGTCTCAAGCACCTGGGGGGTCAGTTTGGAGACCAGCAGACCCAGGGCCACCCTCGGAAGACTCCCAGCCAGACCCCGACCCCCAGTGACCTAGGAGGGCTGGGCCCGGGGCGGTCATGCCCACCTCAGCAGGGGCGGAGCTGCTAGCATTCCTTCCTCTCGGTGTGCATGCGTACCGCTCGTTGGCCAGCCCGCAGAGGGTTAAGAAGCAGTGAGGCTAGGTTAACTGTTTATGGATGTAGTGGCGGTGGTTCGGCTGTACCCCAGCCAAGGCAGTGTCGTGACGCCTGTCTGTCTGAAAGGGACACATTGTGCACTTAACTGGAACTGCAGGCAGCAGTACAGGGCTGTGTGTGTGTCAAAAAGCCAGAAGCGAAGAGAAGGCCTGAATTTTTGTATTCAGTTTGTTTGAGAAGCAGCGGCGGCAGCCACATCCTTCTGTTTTCAGGTACCAGCTCCGTCCACCAGGGACCCATCCCTGATGCCCCTTCGCTGACCTCTGAAGGGAAGAGTGTTTAAAGCACCATGTCTGGGGCAGAGGTGATCAAAGGGTTCAGGTGCTTGCCATGCACTTGTCTGACTCTTATTAGATAGATCACCAGTGCCACATACGGTCCCCCAGCGCTGGGAGTGATCCCTGAGCAGTGCTGGGTGGCTGGCTAGAAAAAAAAAGTGCCCCCAAAATATCCTCTTAAAAACTTTTCTGAGGTCTGTTTTCGACTAATCGCTGTTGGGTTTTCCCGTGATCCAGATTAACGTTTAACAGTCTATGTACTTGATGTGTGTTTCAGAAAAATAAGTTTGCTGTTAATAATTTAATGGGAACTAGCTTGATCCGATGCCAAGGCCTTGGGCGGGAATCAGCTATTGTTGTACCGGAAGTAGAGCTGGTCAGTCATTGTTAGAGAACCCTGGTGTGCCTCAGCTGTCCTCTGACCTGCGCCTGTCTCGGCTGTTTCCTCCTAGGGAGCTCTCTTTCGGCCGCGGATCGACAGCGCCCGTCGGGGGCGGGGCTTTCCCTTCCATCAGCACCAGAGAGCCTTGGGACGGCAAGGACGGCGAGGTGAGGACCGGCGCCTCTGGGGTGCAGGCGCGTCTCCGTCCTGTCCACTCCCCAGTCAGCCACGCCCGCTGTCGGACCTCAGTTTAGCATGTTGCTGCAGTCTCGTCATTGAAGTGCCATCGGGAAGAATCATCTAAGCTCTTCGAAATTGGGAGCTGGAGAGATAGTAGGGGAAACACTGCATGCCTTACATGCAGCCACATGGGCTGTGACCCTGGTTCAAGTCCCCACCACCATATCGCCCTCCTGAGCATGCCAGGAGCACTCCAAGCGTTACTCCTAAGCATAGAATCAGGAATCACCCCTGATTCTGTGCACCAACCGGTGTGGCCTAAGCCTTACCCAAATTTTTAAAAAATAGGGAGAAGAAAAAAGGGGAGTTGAGAGGGAGGGGTGACAACTGAATTTGAAAGAAAACGGTAATAATCGTAATTGGCATTTGGTATACTTCGGGGGCAGGGGGCACGCCTTGCTCAGGCTCTCCTGTCGTGCTGGGGGGCATGAGGCACCAGGGATCATACCAAGGACTCCCCCGTGAGCAGCCTGAGCTCTCTGCACCCAATTGATACCTGTGACAGACACTAAGTCTCCTTGATGACGGTCCCTTCCTGATTCTTAGCCCATCGTGGCAAACATTTAATCTGAGTCTTCATTTACTTTGTTGTAAGGAAATGTCAGATTACAGCTTTAGCATTAGCACTGAAGGTCACACTCCCCACTATCTTCAGGGTAGTGTAGTTAGCTGTCACTTCCTTTGGAGACTAGTTCTGGGCTTGAGCCCAGGCCCTTGGCATACAAAGCACGCACACCAGCCCGGTGAGCGCTCTCTGGCCCTGCTGTCACCGTCACAGACGTCTGGTCATGTTTCCTTTTGCATTCCCACCTCTCCCATTTATGCAGTAGAGACAGTTCGGAGTGGGGCCTGGATCTAGTGTTGTGAGCCCACATTCCTTTATAGAAGTCACTTCGCTGCTCTGCCGAGAGGCGGTTGGCTCCTGACTGGTGGGGACAAGACCCTGCAGGGCTAAAGCAGTGGCTTTTGTTTTCCAGCTTCCCGTGGAAGATGACATCGACCTCAGCGACGTGGAGCTGGACGACCTGGGGAAGGACGAGTTGTGAGACGCTCGGCGCAGACTTCAGTTTTCTTTTCTTGGGAGCGTATTTTTTCAGCAGTGAAGGAACATTCTTAAAATGAGATGGATCTACCAGTGGCCTTTTGAACCGAGAAGTAGCGCACTTGATTGGTCGTTTGAAAACACTGCAACAGTGAACTCTTGCATCTCAAGAAAACATTGAAAAATTCTATGAATTGTTGTAACCAGTGCATTGGGTCATATTCTGTCACATAATATTTTGAAGAAAACTGATGGGCTGTTCAAACACTTTTCCCTCCCTCTGCTGCTTGGATGTTCTTGGAGGTTGTTTCTTATGTGTTTTTTTTAATGTGATTCTTTTATTTGAATATTAATGGATTTTTTTCCATTAAAGAATAAAACAATATTTTGGACAATGCCAATAAAGTGTCCAGATCATAACCTAGAGTCTAATGTTTAGCCAGGAAGTTAGTAGTAGGAAGGGACTGTCCTGATGTCTTCCCTCCGTATGAGTTTGTGATTCGAGTTTTTGTGATTCAAGTGATGCCATCAGGAAGCTTGTCATAGCACCCAGAACACTTGCAAGGCCAGGTTCTCTCAATGTGAGATGAAAAGCAAGTTGATAGATATAATGACAAAAAAAGGACAGTTGTCAGTTATTAGCAGCATTTCACCCCTGATATTTTGCCTTTGGGCCGTCACTGGTGACTAAGAGGGAGTATAGCTCGTTATCCAGTTAGCACAAACAAGATTTTGTGTTACCACTAAGTCTTCACGAAATGCCCATTAAAATGTAAACTAAAGCAGCAGAGTACTAATTCATAGCAGCCCCCGTTTATGTAAAACACTCAGAATGAAGCTTTGAATTATGTTAGAAGATAAGCAAAGAGACAATTCAAAGGAGTAAGAGCCTTTTATTGTAACTTAAAAAAAATAAATACCATACAACTGTAACTAACTTTTGTGAGCCATTTCTCTAAAACTCTAACTTGTGTAGGACAGTCCTAGTAACCTGTTCTCTAGTGCTGGGAAAGAAGCATCTGGTAGTTTGCGTGACTATGAAAGATCTGGTTTCAATTCGTCCTTCTAGTCCAGGAGATGAAGGTCAATGTGGAAGTAGACATAAGGAAAATAGTCTTGATTGTTGAGTTGCAATCCAGGAATCTCTACAGATGCCTGCGAAAGAGGACGGGTGATGTTTAAGAGCCCCGGCACACTCCCTGTGCCTTAAGGTTCTCCAAGCTCTAGCCCATTTTCTGCCCCTCAGCAGCCAGCCTGTCCCCTCACACAGCTCTCCCCGCTCCCCTCTGACAGTGAGGAAGTGTAGGTTTCCAAAGACCATCTCAGGGAAGCCTTCCCCCAAGTGAAAGGGACGTAGAGAGCAGTGGTTCCTGGATCCCATACGTACATCCAAGATGCTGGCAGCGGCAACTTCATCCAGATGTTTGAAGACGGAGTTCAGAACCTCTCGGAGGCGCTTGGTGGAGGATTTCTTGTGAGGCTGCAGGAGCACGGCCTGAAAGTTCACTGGTAGGCCATACCTTCTCAGACAGACAAGACGTGGGGGTAAGGCTCAAGTAAGAACGGCAAGTTTCAGCTAACATACTAAGAAATCAAACTGAGTTGAAAAAAAATATTACTGTGTCAGGTCAGTAGTGAGGCCAATGACAAGATCTTACTGGATAGAAAATTTCAAACCCTGCCACCCCACTGCTAATCATGATCACCTTTTGACACCGAGTTAAAAAGTTATCCGTGTATGATGAATAGGTATGACAGGATGAACAGAGGGTCCAAGGCCAGGGCCAGAGATGTGACTCGGTACAAGGTGCTTGCCTTGCATATGTGAGCCTGTGTTCAAACCCAGCACCATCAGAAAGGGAAAAAATGTTTTTCTCCATCTTTTAAAAAAGCCAACGATCGCGTTTATCATCTTACAGATTCCTTTTGCTGAGCTTGAGTGGACAAAAATGATGCTAGATATGCTCTGTGTGCAAAGTACATTTAAAACTAATTGCTGGCGGCTATACTTACGGTGGCACAGCACCCTGTGCCCCCCCATGTAGCCTTGAGGTCATGGGGGAGGAGCCTCGCCTGCAGCCTCAGGCTTAAGAACCGCATAGCCCACCTCATCTCTTGACTGCGGGGCCTTTCTCTGCCTCCCTCAACCGTAGCCTTGTGTCTTCTGATTAAAAATCAGAACTGCAAGGACTGGAGAGAGTACAGCAGGCTAAAGGCTAAAGGCGCTTGCCTTGCATGCCGCTGACCCAGGTTCAATCCATAACACTATACAGTGAGTGATCCCTTAGCACATCCGGGTACATGCAACCTCCCTTCCCCAAATAATAAAACTTCAGAGGCTAGGAACATGGCTCAGTGGAACAGTGTGTCTGGCGTGCAGGAGACTTGGGTTGGACTCCCCGCACCAACACAAAAAAAGAATTTCAGTTCCTTCAGCTCATTTCCAAATTTGAGTAACCAGTACCTTGTCACCCAACCATCCTTTGAGCCACTACACTCTCTTCCACCAATGATCCTGTGGCCCATCCCTGGGACGTCTGAAACCTTAGCTTTGCATTCGGACTCATTGGTCACTCCCTCCTGCTCCTTTCTGGCACCCCCTCGGTGGGAGAGGTGATGGCGTATTGGGCTGAGACCACCATTCTAGAAGGCAGGCAGGTTGCCCCGTCCACACTGCATGTGGCCCGAGTACTCTATTCTAGCTGGAGTAAACCCCAACCCAATGCCAAGGTTCGTGTTCTAACAGAAGGACACAGGAGCCGAGGCCAGCACTGATGTGTGTTCAGACAAAGCCAAGCACTGACAGCCTCGAGGGGATGAACTATAAGCAATGAAGCAAGTGAGAGCCAGGTGAGCTGGAGGGAGAAAACCGTGGCAGGAGAACAGGACAGGTCTTGGGAGGGAGGGAGGGAGGGAGGGAGGGAGGGAGGAGAGGGAGAGGCAGGGGTATCTCAGCTACCCACAGCCGAGGTCGGGGGCCCAGAGCTAAAAAGCCTGGGGAACCACTGGCATCATTAAAGGTCGGGTGTTTGGGTAATGCCTAAGCCAGGCAGATGCAACGGCTGGGAAACGGGCAGGGAAGGAGAGCTGGGGGTGACAGGCAAGGCGGGTGGCCAGGAAGGATCCCGAGGCAGCCCTCAGAGCAATGGGCAGAGGCGGAGCCCACCACAGGGCCCTCGAGCTGGATGAGCCAGCAGGTAAGGGCAGAGCAAACCAGAGAAGCTTCTAGAAAAGGTTGGAACCAGCTTTCGTGACAGCCCATGTTCCAAAGAGCAGCAAAAAGGCCTTCAAAAATGAAGTCCTGGGGCTGGAGTGAGATAACACAGCGGGTAGGGCATTTGCCTTGCACAGGGCCGACCTGGGTTCGATTCCCAGCATCCCATATGGTCCCCTGAGCACTGCCAGGAGTAATTCCTGATTGCAGAGCCAGGAGTAACCCCTGTGCATTGCCAAGTGTGACCCAGAAAGCAAAAACAAACAAACAAACAAAGTCCTAGGCTGGAGAGGCGGCAGCTCAAGTTCGATTCCAGCACTTGCACACTCCCCACCCCATCCCCTGCCAGCCCCCAAGCCCCGGTTGGGTGTCCTGGGGGGATCCTAACAGCCTGACCGTCTACACACTGGCCAGCTTAGCCAGGCTGGCTGTGGCCCAGGCCCTGGGCACTGCTGGGAGGGAAACCACTTTTTCCTCTTTGATTCCCTTTTCATAATAATGAAGTATGGGCTGAGAGATAATGTTGCTGTTAGGGCCTCAGTCCAGCATATGCCCGACTGGGATTCGACTCCCAGTGCCACATGGTCTCCGAGCATCCCGGACACAGCCCTGACGTTCCCATAGGGCCTGAGCAGCGTCCTCGCACCCCTGCGCTGAACCAACTGCCCAGCTGGCTAAAAAATCACCATTGCATTGGAGACTCTGGACCTCCCAACTGGTGTTGGGAGCTAAAAAAAAAAAAGAATAAAAATTATGCACATCTAGAAACGGCACCAAAAGCAGAAAGCCAAACGGAGGAGTGCCCACCCATGCCGGAATGCTGGTGTGCAAATCACAGGGGGCGCCTGTGTCTGTGCTCAGCTGGTTCTCACAGTCGCCTCAGTGAACCAATTAAAAAATAAAAGCAGGGGCTGGAGCAATAGCACAGTGGGTAGGGCGTTTGCCTTGCACGCGGCCGACCCGGGTTCGATTCCCAGCATCCCATATGGTCCCCTGAGCGCCGCCAGGGGTGATTCCTGAGTGCAGAGCCAGGAGTAACTCCTGAGCATTGCCAGGTGTGACCCAAAAAGCAAAAAATTTTAAAAATTAAATTAAATTAAAGCAGGGCTGGGGCTGGAGAGATAGCACAGCGGGTAGGGCGTTTGCCTTACATGCAGCCGACCGGGTTCAAATCCCAGCATCCCATATGGTCCCCTGAGCACGGCCAGGGGTAATTCCTGAGTGCAAAAAAAGCCAGGAGTAACCCCTGTGCATTGCCAGGTGTGACTCAAAAAGCAAAAAAAATAATAATAATAAAATTAAAAAAAAATAAATGCAGGGACCGGAGAGAGTCCGGGGCTCTGGGGGGCTGCCTTAGAGGGGTGGCCCAGAGCTCGCAGCAAAGAGCAGCATGATATTTGCCTCCAGGCTTGCAGGACCACGGTATAGCAGGGGCAATGGAGCTGGGGGGCTGTGGGCCCCGGAAAGCAAGAGCACGTTCCCAGGATCCCGGAGGTGCAGAGGGAGAGAGGGTCAGGCCAGTCCCGTGGAGGCTGGAGGGCCAGAGAAGGCGGGAGCACGGGCACCCCCAGAGGCGCCCCCTCAACACGCACCTGAGCACGGACTCCACGAACACTCGCAGCGCCTTGATGTGGATCCAGGCAATAAAGGCTTCGCTGAAGTTCACCTTGAGCCAGCGCAGCAAGGGGCCCTGCAGGGACAGGACAGCCCGTGAGCGCTCCCGGGCCGGCCCCCAGCGTCAGGTCCGAAAGAACACGGCTGTGGACAGAGCTGAGAAGAAACGACCCGAAGGCAGCAGAAGCAGAGAGTCGGCTGGACAAGGGCCCCTCCAACCCCCGCCCCCTAAGGCCTCGGACCCTGACCTCCGGGCCGCCTGGTGCCCGGGAAGCTCAGCTGACCAGCTGCCAGGTGGGCAGCTGTCCAGAGGCCCACCTTCTGAAGGCGCTGGCCACCAGCTGCCACTGACCCTCACGGCCACAGCCTCCATCACTAGTGCTGCCGTGGCCATGGGGTGGGGTGGGGGCACCTCAGGCCCTTAGGACAGACCCTAAGATGCCACCCCCCACCTCCAGGTGCCCCCACGGGTCCCGCCAGGCAGCCAGAGGAGAGCTGAGCTGCCCGGACATTCCCCCCACCGGCCTTGCCCGCCACCAGCTCCGCCACCTCCTGGCCACCAAGCCCCGGTCACTGCTGGGGGAGGGGAGGGAGAGCCCCAGAGAGGCCCTCTGCGACCCGGGAGGAAGGCGTGATTCCAGGCTCCTGGCAGAGGAGGCCTCCGAAGCCATCACCCCCAACGCAAGGATTTATGTTGTCAGAAGACACCGGAGCTGGCGAGGCCATGCAAGACGAGCCGGGGAACCCAGGGCCCCCGGGGGCGTGCTTACCTCGCCCTCGCCCTCACTCTCTCTCTCTCTGTCGCTCTGCCCCGCAGCGGGCCTATCGGGGTTACCTAGCGGGGTTACCTTAACCTTGTGGTCCGGGAAGGTGGATGATCCCTTTTTAAGAGCAACACAGGAAGTTTGCTAAAGGCACAGAAATGATTTATTAATCTTTCGGCAGAGAGGGCGCGGCAAACACACAGATGTCATTCTCAGGGCCTGGAGAGTGCGGGGAGGGAGCCAGCCGGAAGGGCAGGCCCGGCTGGGGCGGCTGGTCGAAGGCTCTGGGGGTTCAGACCCCAGACGGAGCTGATGGCTGGCTGGGCGGGTCAGCCTCATCCCCCTTCCTGCCTCCCGGCTGCCGCCACCTCCCCCAAATAGCCGGGAAGGCAGGGGCAGGACCAGGGGCACTGTTGGTGGTGCGGGGAGTGGGGGGTCGCTTAGACCAGGGGAGCTGTTTGTCTGGACTCGCCAGCTTGCCTGGGCATTCAGGGTGCACAGAGCGCCCCACTCCATACCCACATGGCACCCTCTGCCATGTCTCTGCGAGCAGGTGGGATTGTGGGGAAACGCTCCCTTTGCTCTCCTCGGGGACAGCCCGGGACCTTGCCTGCTGCTTCAGGTTGACAAGCCCCAGGAGGACACTTGCTGCTCACCACCACCTCCACACGGTCATGGGGGCGCGGGACTCCCCCAGCGCACTCCCTGCCTGCTTCCACCTGGCAAAACTATAAGTGTCTCTGGGTTCTTCACCATCCAAGTTTCTTTCCCTATGCAGAGATGCCTTCCCTGGGCCCCAGGGCAGGTAGGGGGCGCAGGGGGCAGGGGGTCTACATCATAGGGGCTGGAGCCATAGTATAGCAGGGAGGGCATTTGCCTTGCACACGGCTGACCCGGGTTCGATCCCCGGCACCCTATATTGTCCCCCAAGCACTGCCAGGAGTAATTCCTGAATGTAGAGCCAGGAGGAAGTAAGCCCTGAGCAGCGCCAGGTGTAGACCAGAAACAAAAACAAAAATGAAGAATACACGGCATCTGAGCCCCAGTGGCCCTGAGCCCGGGCAGCAGGTGTCGGCTCTTGGCTATCACTGGCTGCAGGCCCTTGCCTGACACCATTTGGGTACTGTCTGGGCCCTGCCCAGGGGCGTGGGGGTTAGGGCCAGGAATGCACGGAGCAGGACAGAAGCTCCTCAAAGGAGAGCACAGCGTCCCGGGAAAAAGGGCAAGGACAGAGGAGAACGCTGTGGGGTTCAGGCTGGTGGAAGAGCCCCTTTCCCGCCGGGCTGTGAGGCTGCGAGGCCTCGGGGCCCCGGGCTCTGGCTTGGCCTGTGTCTCCACGAGGGGACACCCTTAGGAAGGGGAGAGAGTCGGGGGTTCGGAGCAGACCAGCCCCTCATAAGTGGGGGGCTGCCCTGAACCCACTGTGTCCGCACCCTCGTGGGGGTGCCCCAAGCAGGTGACAGGCACTTCCCCAACATCCGCCCTCGTTCCTCCCAAAGCTGGAGGGACCCCTGAGGAGGGGGGCGGGGGGAGGGGTGGGGAAGCCCATTTCAGAGGGAACATGTCCAGAATCCTGGGGAAAGGCCTTTGGCCAGGTGGAGCTGGACGCGCAGAATCCCTGGGTGGAGGTCCGGAAGGGCCCGGGGCCAGCGCTGGGCGGGGAGCACATTCTCAGGCTGCCCACCTGCACACGGGCCGCCCGGAGGCCTGGGGCACATTCTGTTCATTCCTCCCTCCCAGCCCCCCAGCACCACGGGCCAGCACCGGGGCCGCCCACAACCCTCCCTGGTGGGCACGGGGCCGGGGACCCTAGACGGGGCACACCGCACGGCAGGCCCCTCAGGGCACCGCACTGGACGGTGCTCACCTTTGCCCTAGAGTGTCCCTTCTGCCCATCCCCGAACACAGTGCCCTGCCCCGGGCTCTTGGAAGCGGGGTGCCTCCACGGAGGAGACCGCCGGGGCAGGCACGGGGGCTACAGTGGAGACTTGCCAGCTCCCCGCCTGAAGCTAAGGGGAAGAAATCCCACGGCGAAGGCTGTCTCCAGGGCTTGGAACCATAGTGAGGGGGACAGCGGGTGGCCGACCCTCTCTGGGCGCCCCCTCCTGCCTGGCCGGGCCTGACGGGCAGGGACACGGCAGGATCCTCTCCCAGGGAACACAGGGAGCATCCTGGGGCTCCCCTGCAGTGTAGAGCCCCCAGGGGCTCCTAGGGAGGGTGTGGGGGGGTGGACTGAGACAAGGTCCCAATGGGCAGAGTCCGCACCCACACAAGGCTCGTCCTGGCCCTCCCCCCACCCCCCAGAACAGCTGCCTGGAAATGGCCCCAGGGAGGGGAGGGGCCGGGCCTCTGCCCTGGGGTGGGGTGTACTCACATACTGTTGCTTCTTATCGGACAGCAGGCGGGTCATCTCCTCCCTTTCCCTCTTAATTTCTTTTTCGTCATAGTAAAACTCACGCACGGTGAACCTGGAGGTGGGTGGGGGGCAGAACCACCAAGTCTGTGCGTGCCTGAGAGAGACGCAGTGCGGGGGCGGGGGGGGGGCGGGGCGGGGAAAGCGCCTTCTAGCGCCCACCCGGCCGCGGTCCTTACTTGTTCTCTTTGGCTTTGATTTTGAAATCCTCGATCACCTTCCGAAAGAGCGTCACGGTGAAGAGGCCGCCCTCGCCGTCCTCGGCGATGAGTCTGTGGGAGGGAGAGACAGACGGGATCCCCAGCTGGTCCTGGGCCCGGGGACGTGGGTCAGGGCAGAGGTCAGCCTGGCGGCCTGGGCTGGGGAGCGGGCAGCTGGCCTGGAAAGTCCCCGTGGTTAGTTCCAGACCCCCCGCCCCCTCCCCTCAGGTCCGCCAGGTCTCCTCGCTATGTCCCCTCTGCCCTTGCTTCTTCTCCGGGCTGAGACCTGGGGCACGGGGTCCGAATCAGGCCTAGCAGGGGAGGAGGAGGAGGAGGAGGCCTGAGGCTGGGCCATTGGCTCCTGGAACGCCTGAGAGATCAAAGCTGGTCACCTGGCCTGGAGGACACGCAGGGCAGCACGGCCAAGCTCCAGGGGCGGAAACAGGCTCACCATGTCCACGTCCCGTCCAGCACCCTGGGCTTCTACTCAGACGGCCTCCCTGGCACAGTACTAATGTGACTGCTGCTGACCAGGCCACCCGATGGTGGGGGTCCCGTGGGCAGACTGGCAGGGCCCCCCTTCCTGTTTATCACAGCCCCCTGTTCCAGCCCAGCTCTGGAGGGGCTGACCCCTGACTTGGCCTCCTACTCCTTCAGCCTCACTCCTTCAGGGACCCCGGGCTGCCACTGTCCTGTTTTCTTGGTGAGCAGGTGGCCCGGCCCTGAATGGGTGGGTCAGGGGCTGGAGCCATAGCACAGCGGGTAGGGCATTTGCCGTGCACGCAGCTGACCCGGATTCGATCCCCAGCATCCCATATGGTCCCCTGAGCACCTCCAGGAGTAATTCCTGAGTGCAGCGCCAGGAGTCACCCCTGTGCATCACCGGGTGTGACCCAAAAAGCAAAAAAAATAAAAAAATAAAATAAAACCCCCCAAAAAAACTGAATGGGTGGGTCAGAGGCCAGTGGCCTCCCGAGGCCAGGGGAGGGGATGGAGCCACCCTGCTGCCAAGCTCTGGACCGGGAGGCAGATGCAAGGTTGGGCACAGCTGTGCCCACTCAGTGCTGGCTCTTAAAATGCCAAGCGACGGAAAAGGTGTGGAGACTCACGAATACCCACAGAGCAGCTGATGATGTCAAAGGGTTCTCCTGGGATCATGGATGGTGCTCAGCGTGGTTAGAGCACATGCCCAGCGGTGCGAGGCCCCGAGTTGGATGCCGGGCATTGCACAGCGCCCCCCCCACCACGCCCCAAGCTCTGCCACTGTGTACCCAGGGGGATGCTGCACCAACAGGTTCCTCTGGGCGTTCCCCAGCACTGGGGAGGGTGACCCGTCTAATTCATGCTCATGGTCACAACTGTGAACACTGATTGGGCTGCGGTAGAAACCCAGGGGCCTGCCTTGACCGGTGCCCTATGCTGCCCCGGCCACGCCCCGCGCGGCCCGACCACGCCCCGCGCTCTCGGCTTGGTGCCTCCCAGGGCCCCCAATTCTCCGGTGCTCTGTGCATGCCCAGTCACTGCCGTTTCTGTCCTGTCCACTCAGGGACATTCGCTGCGTGGCTGTGTGCCACTTGCCCTGGGGGCTGGCTCTTCCCCCTGTAATCTCAGGGTGGCGTCCACTGCCCCTTGGTTTTCTCAGGGCTGGGGAAGGGTCAGCAAAATGTGCCTTTGTCCCTCTGCTAACAAGTCCCGCCCCCAGGCCCACACCTGACCCAAGCCCAGCAGCCACCTACAAGACCCTGCCCGGATCCACTCTGCTGCCATCTAACTGGGTCCAGGTGGGTGGGAAAGAATCAATGCCAAGGAGAGGAGACCTAGGCCCCACAGCAGCCAGGGAGGGCTTCCTGGAGGCAGCAACAGGGTTTGCAGAATTCTGGAGGCTGAAAGGAGTTGGGCCGGTATGGCCTGGCAGACACAAAAGGCCCAGCGTCTGCAGGCAGGGGGACAACTGAGGAGGGCTGCGGGGGGGTGGGGGCTCTGTGCATGCTCAGGCGTGTTTGGTGCTGAGTAACCCCAGAGCACTCACAAGTGCCCAGCACAGGCTCTGGGGAGGGGTCCCACTCACTTGGTTGACCTCGGGACCACCATGTCGGAGAGGGATTCGTAGGTTTTCTGCCACTGTGTGTAGCTCTGTCTGCGGGATATAGAAGCATTTGGTGATTTTTGCAGAAAGGCCGTGAGTGGTCAGAGAGACAGCACAGGGGCTAAGGCCTTGCACACGGCCCAGCTGGGCTCAATCCCAGCAACCAAGCACTTGCCAGGAGTGATCCCAGAGCAGGGGGCCAAAGTAACCCCTGAATACAGCCAGGTGTGTCCCCCCCTCAAAAAAAAATTAAAGAAGAGCAAAGGCTGGGGTGTCCTGAGCACTTAGAAACCCAAGCATGCCCTCTTCCCAAGGGGCCGAGGGACCAGAGAGTGCCCGCTAGCCTTAAGGCCCTGCTGCGGGGGCCGGGAACTCCCTGCCAAGCCCCACTCACGAGGTCCAGATGCATATGTGGAGCCCCCACCAAAGGGAAAGGACCCAACCTGTGGGGGCCCCCGAGACAGAGATGCTCCGCCCCCGCCAGCCAGTTGCCTCCAGGGGCTGCTGAGGTCCAGACCATGGGCACCCCCCCCTCTCCCCTACTGGGCCGGCCGGTCCCCCTCCCCCATCATCAATACTTACTTGGGGACGATGACCAGCAGGGTGACGAGATACTCGGAGTCCAGCACAAAGTCCTCCTTGTTCACGATGTCGCTGAGAGTGCGGGTGAAGAGGTTCCCCCTGGGCCCAGGTGGGACGAAGGGGTGGTCAGCGGAAGGGCGGGGGCGGGGGGAGAGGGGCAGAGTCTTCGGGACCCTGAGTGTCCCGCACAGGGTGTCTCCTGCAGACCCTTCCCAGCACAGGGGCCGCAGCGCGCATGCTCCCGGGGCTCCAGCCCACCCCCCCCACCCCCGCACCCCCCGCCCCAGGCCGCCCACTCCCCGTCAGCAAGGCCCTGAAAGGAGCCGGCACGCGAGCCCTCGGGCATCCCAAGCCAAGGCCAACGTTTTAGGCAAAATCTCAGCGCTGTCCAACCGTCCATCCGCCTGTCTGTCTGTCTGTCCGTCCACCCGCCGGGCACGCCTGGTCCGCAGGTACTCACATGGACCTCTTCTCCAGATTTTCCAGGTTGGTCTTCAGGGTGTTGTAGGCGACCGTGCGGGACTTCAGGTCCGTCTCGATCTGGGCCAGTTGCTGTGGGGAAAAGCCAGAGGGGCGAGAGTGGGCCCCGTTCCCACGCCCAGCCCCGCGGCGCCCGCCCGTCTTCGGGGAGCCCACTCCTGCTCAGAGGCAGCCCAAAGAAAGGCCCTGGGAGGCAGACACGGAGTGGACACGGGGGTGCTCCCAGGGCTGCCCAGTGACAAGCCCAACCTCGCCACCTCACGCTGTTGACTGGCCATGGCCCTCATCACGGCCTCAGGCGCGTCAGGCTCCCGCCACCCTGGGCCTGCAGGCCCAGCTGACCAGGCGGCGGAGCACGGGCCCCGGGAACTGCAAGGCCCCAGAGCACTGAATAGCACAATCCTGGTCCCCAAGCACTGCTGATGTGATCCCCCTCCCCCAGTAGCTTGGAAAAACAAAACAAAAATTTTAAGTAAAAGGAAACTAGAACTAGGGATGGGACGCAGTGAGAGAGTACTGCCGCACATGATTGAGGTTCCAGGTTCAATTAACTACTGGCACCACACAAAAAATAATTAAATTAAAAATTTATAGACGCTCCATTCTGGAGTTGCCTACATCCTGGCTCACTGGGGAATTTCTCTTCCTTAAGAAACCAGCCAGGGGTGGGCAGTTGGCTTGGAGGGGCGGGAGGGATACTGGGGACACTGGTGCAGGGAAATTACACCGGTGGAGGGATGGGTGTTGGAACATTGTATGGCTGAAACCCAACCATGAACTCCTTTGTAAAATAATAATAATAATAATAATAATAATAATAATAATAATTTAAATGAAACAAAAATGTAGAAATCAGGCAATGCATAGATGCGACAGATGATGTGGGACATTCTGAATCATCAGATCTTAAATGGGTGATGTATAGGGCAGGAAAAATTTTGGTATCCCCAGTAACCCCCCCATACACACACAGCTGAAGAATATACTTTACACCTGAATGTCTGTTATTTTGGGGGAAATTAAGGGAAACAGTAATGACATGGGAAACAGTAATGACAAGGAGATATTGAACTGTTCTCATATTCTACATTTTGATGTTTGATCTCTAATTTTTTTTACTATTAAAACAACTTTCACTTCTAATTTATCAGTTACACAGGCAGGGTGGGGGGCTGGGGAGGAGGGGTTGTAGGGGGGAGGTTTACTGTGGTTCTTGGTGGTGGAATATATGCACTGGTGAAGGGATGGTTGTTCGAGCATTGTATAACTGGGACTTAAACCTGAAAGCTTTGTAACTTTCCACATGGTGATTCAATAAAATAAAAAAAAAATTTAATTTATGAATTATTATAGCTATTGGAGAAATTGCAAAAATAGTGCAGAGAGATCCAGGGGCCAGTTTTCCCCATTGATAAATCCATAATAACAGGATAACCTCATAACCAGGAAGCTGACAAGGGTCTTTGTTTTTGCTTTTTCAGTATTGGGGATCAAAGTTGGGGCCTCACACATGCATTTTTGCCTATGTCACTTCCTCAGGCCTAAGAATAATATGCACATACATACACACGCACACACATACATACACACATACATACTCACATACACATGCACATACACGCACACCCATACACACAGGCATACATATATGCACATACATGCATGCACACACACACAAACACACACACATGCATACACATATACACTTAGAATGTGCTCATATTTTTAAGGGGGGGTGGGGAAAAACCCAAACAATTCCTACATCTCTTTATTTTCCTGATTTCGCCAGCGCCAATGAGAAGCTACAAAGGAGTGACTGGAAACCAGTGCAACTGGATGGACCCAGGCTTAGGAAAACAGCCAGGCCCAGCTCTGACCTCCGGTTCCCAGCCTGCCTGGCTGTGCAGCCCAGGGCCAGTTGCTGAACCTCTCTGGGCCCAGAGCCACAGTCCTGCACTAGCCAACTCCCCCGCCATCAGCCCCTCCCTGTGACTGAGTCACGGAGGCCAGGTGTGGGTCACACTGTGATTCCTGGCGAGAGGCCAGGCAGGGCACGTGCTCGCCGGAACCAAACCCTTTCCTGCCGCACCTTGCATACGGGAGGCGTCTCCCACTCCCCACCCGGGGCGGCTGCGAGTGGCCCTTGGGCTCCCTCCAGAGTACCCAGAAATGTTTTTGGTGGTGGAGACACTCGGTTAGTGCCCCCCGCAGTGAGTCAGCAGGGATCAGGCCCTACCAGCCACGGGGCACACGTGTGTGGTGAGAATGGGACTTCTGCGTCACCGTGGGGACAGGGCGGATTCTCTGAATGGCAGCCCGGCTTGGCATGCGGGATGCCCAGGTCTGATCCCAGAGCCATGTGGCCTGCCAAATTCCAGCAGGAGTGATGGCCGAGCACAGGGCCAGGAGTAGCCCACCCCGAGCACGGCCGGTGTGGTTCTCAAAGCAGAACAAAATGAAGAAGGAACTGCCAGCCGTGCCCTGTCTCTGGAGATGGGCACCTCACAGCTGGAGCCTGGGCCGGTGACGTGCTGGTCACTGCACAGCCACCCGGCCAGCTGCTTCCGGGAAGGATCACAGGCAGGCTCAGTTCCGGGGTGTTGGCCATGTCAGGCACCGCCGAGAGCCTGAGCATCAGGGCCCGGGGTCCACACCGTGGCTGTGTCCACGAAGGCAGTTCCTGACCAGGCATTCCTGGCTAACAGATTCAGACGCGTGTGACTGCGGCCAGCCCGGCAGACGGTGGCCAGGATGGGGGCAGGTGCCCAGAGCAGGGACTGCAGAGAGGACCCCTGGTGAGGGCCAGGCTCGGGGTAACCCCCCAGCACAGCTCAGGTCAGCAAGACTCCGGGCCCGTGGACACTGGGGCTCGACCCGCGCGCGGCCTTTCAGCTTCTGAAAAGGGAGGAGGGGCCCCTGCACTGTTAGAGCAGGTGGAAGGCCCCCCACCAGGAGCCCCAGGGGCCGACACAGGTCAGGAGAGGGTCAGAACCAAAGCACCCAGGATGCTCACAGATGCTGGGGGCTGCCGGGTGCAGGGGTTTCCTCCCTGCGGAGGTAAGACCACCGGGCCCAGAGAGCCACACTGCGGCAGGAAACTGGGAGCCCCAGGGAGTGGGGACAGAGAGAACAAGTGAAGAGCTCGCAGGCCTGTCCGCGCTGCTGCCACTTCCCTGGTCAGCCGTCCGTTTGTCCTCTGAGCCCCTCCTTCCTTTTCCCGAGTGCAGCCCGTCACCTTCCTGCCTCAGATCCCCGGAGTTAACTGTCCTCTCGGGAGATAAGGATGAGACCACAGGACACAGTCACGTGCCCGGGGACCATTGTGGCTCACGGGCAACCACCAAAGCGGGTGGTGTCTCCTCACCACCACCCACAGAGTCGCTCTTAGGGCCCCCTGGACAAGAGAGGAACCGGGTTCCCCCTCCAGCCCCCACCTCAGTGTCCCCCAATGCAGGCCCAGGTGAGCACGGTCCCTGAAGCACCCATCCCAGGGCGGCCCATGGCCTGACTCCTGATCTGGGAGGTCTAGCGCGGGGCAGACCCCAGCGTGGCCACAGTGGGCGTGGGCTCCCAGGGCCTTCCAGAATCACTGCCCAACTGTCCCAGAGGCACGGGCACCTCTGGGATGCCAGCAGGGCTCCGGGAGCCGCACCCAGATTCCAAGCCTGCCCTCCCCGCCCCAAATTCCCAGAGCCCGGCGGCTGCCGGCGCCCACAGCTGCCAGGAGCTGGCACAGGGCGGGGCGGTCTGCGGCCACCGCCTGCCCCGCCCCGCCCAGCCCTGCCCTGCCACATGGGGTGTCTGTCGCCGCCGCTGTGTGCAACAACGAGGCTTTGTTCCCCGACACCCAGGCCAGCGAAGGAGTGGGTGCGGGCGATCACTGACCCTCAGCCTCAACTCCAGAACTGGGTCCTCACGGGACAGACTGGAGTGGGCGTGGGGGAGGGTGGGGGAGGCCCAGCTGCCCTCACTCTTGGAGGCAAAGCCAGAGGTGGCAGGACCAGGGGGGGTGCACGGGGACGCCCCGTCTGGCCTCACTTATTGTTGCAGGTGCCTCCGTGTCGGGGTGACGCCTCCCATAAATGCCTCCCAGGACTTGGGCTGGGCACCAGCCTCCACCACAGCACATAGCTGGTGTCACATAAACGGTCACCTGGTGGGATGAAGGGGGCGGAGGGAGGACCTCTCCATCCGTACGTTTGCGAAGGGTAGTGACGGAGTTAGCTCCCTGGAGCCACTCCCGTGCACAACACACAGCCCAGGGGCTCAGCTGGCGAGGGACCCCCGCGCCATGCCATGATGAAGCCCGTCACCGTTGGATCTCGGGGCTGTCGCAGTCAGGAGTGTGATCCCCAGTGAGCGCATGTGCCGGCCCCACAAAGAAAGCGTGCAAGCTGGTGAGCACCAGGGCTGGGCAGGTGATTGGCACCATGGAGCGTGCCCACAACAGAGAAAGAAAGGGGAGATCAGGGAGAGAGGGGGACAGTGAATGGGCACCAGGACTGGGTCCAGAGCACGGAGGGGACAGGCTGCCTGCCCGGTGCTGGAGAGGAGAGAGGAGACGGGGAATACAGACACCCTGGCAAAGGCCTCACTTCAGTCCCTGGGCTCCAGCCAGAACTGGAGAGAGGCAGACAGAGCGGGGACCTGGGGTCACTCAGCACAGCCCCGGTCTCCAGCCTCCTGGGAGTCCCTCTAACCTATTTTGTCTGGGGACAAAACAGCCACCGCTGCACCCCGGAGCGAGTCCCCACACAGAAGCCGAGCAGCCGCCCTGAGAGGAAGCATCCCCTTACCTTGGCGAGCGTGTCCACCACACTGACCAGCGGCTGCTTTGCAGGGTACTTGGCCATGTCCCACTCGAAGTGGGTCACAAAGGACGTCAGGTCGACTGGAAGGACACAAGCACATTTCCATGGGTGAGCAGCTCTCCTCTGTCTCCCGGGACACCCACCCAGGACCCCGCTGAGGAACACGTCACCGCCGCTGGGTGCAGTACAGCCCCCGACTCTCACTATGAAGGTGGCTGCTCCCCAGATCTATGTGGGGGTGATGCTGCTTTCCAGCGGGAGAAGCCCCCCACCCCAGGAGCTCATCTGGAGGGGCCGGCCACTCTCTGGCTTTCCTAGCTGGGCCCCTAGGACCACAGAGACAGACCATGGCCCAGCCTGCCAGCAAAGAGTCTCCGCCAACCCGTCCTCTTATTGGTTTTGAATTTTGTCTTGTTTAACTGCAGCAGGCCCAGGGCCCCACACAGGAGACAGACATTTACTGCTCAGCCGTGTCCCCAGCCCCCAGCCCCGACCCCCCACTGGCTCTAGCCTCAACAAGGCATATTCGATGCTGGCCAGACCCTGGCTGGCATGTGTGGATGCCGAGCCCACCCAGTGGGGCTGTGTGGTTCTTGGTGGACATGATCACCCAGGGATGGGGGCACTTGCAGATTTCCTGGGGCGGGGGCTAAACTGGAGGAGAACCATGGGAAAGAGAAGGCGGCAGGAGAGACGGGGACAGGAGAAGCTAAGACGGAGCAAAGTGCCGGGCCGGGAGGAGCCTGTGAGCAGGAGGTTACATTGCAGGAGGGACACTGGGCACCGCCGGGCTGTGCTCCCCAAGAGGACCATCATGATGTGGGCCACCGACGGGAGACGAGAAGAGCTCAAATTGGGATCTCTTGAGTTGGGGATGTGGGTACCTAGATCCCCAAGGAGCAGCTGAAAACAAAACGGAGTTCACCAGAGATACCACTTCTTAGCCTCTACCCCTGAAACATGAATTCGAAAGGATCTGTGCACAGTTGTGTTCACTGAAGCACCAGTACAAAAGCCAAAATGTAGAAACAACCCAAATGCCCAACTACAGGTGAATGGATCAAGAAGCAGTAGTAGATATACACAATGGAACAGTACACAGCTCTAAAAAAGAACAAGAGCACTCCACTTCCAGCCACATGGATGGAACTAGAGGATAGCATGCTGAGTGTAATCAGTGAGCAGGAAAAGGACAGACATAGATTGATCTCTCAAGTGGCACTTACTAAAGATACACAGCTGCAGACCAGAGTGAGAGTACAGCGGGTTGGGTATTTGTCTTGCATGTAGCTGACCCGGGTTCAATCTCCACATCCCACATGGTTCCCCAAGCACTTCCAGGAGTAATTCCTGAGGTGCAGAGCTAGGAGTAACCACTGAGCATTGATGGCTGTGCTCCTCCCCCAAACAAAACAAAAAGATACACAACAGGGTAGCAACAAAGGGCCAAAGGCAACAAACTGACTCAAACAACTGAGTTTGTGAATGAGGGGGTGGGGGGGAGGAAAGAGCCGGGTGCTGGGGTTCTTGGGGGAAGGAGGTGGGTACACTGGTGATGGGTGTGGTGTTGGAACTATGGGCATGAGAAATCATCACTAACAATATTGTGAGTCACAAAACCCAAATAAAGTTTTGTTTTGTTTTGTTTTAAAATAGGGGTTCGGGGGCTGGAGCAATAGCACAGCGGGTAGGGCGTTTGCCTTGCACGTGGCCGACCCGGGTTCGATTCCCAGCATCCCATATGGTCCCCTGAGCACTACCAGGAGTAATTCCTGAGTGCAGAGCCAGGAATAGGGGTTCTAAGCAGCTTTTGGCAGAAATGCATCTGGACTGAGCATTAAACTACAGTGCTGTGCCACCCTGGGTGGGGAAAGGTGTCCCTTCTGCCTTTTCTCCCTGGTGGCGCGGTGGCTGCCATCTTTCCAGAGCCTATTGGATAGCCAGGTATCATGCAGTGACATGACATGAGGGGCCTCTCGGGATGGGGGGGTGGAACCGGCCTCTCTCCTCGCCCTGACGAGGCCCCAAGTTGCTGCCCATTACTAGCTCCTGGCTCCTGAGCGGCCATGATCCCAGAGGCACACAAACCAATCTTGGAACCCGGAGGCTTTTGACGGAAATCCCTCTAGACTTATTACTGAAATATCAGAAATCCATGCAAAGTGGCCACATGACATCATATGCTCTTCATAATCAGAAATAGAAAGCAAATTATCTAATGATCCCTTTTTGGCAGGTCTGATTGTTGGGGAAAGTTCCAAATAATAATGGTGGGTCTTTTGTCTAAATATTGAATGTGATCAAAGTGGAGGGAGAGTCACTTTCTCCAGATGGAGCCCTGGCGACACTGAGCAGCAACTAACACGGCTCCGGGATTCGGGACTGGGACACATCCGAGCCGCAGGGGGGCACTGGAGTGGGGCGGCACCAGCCCAAAACTCCAAGTGGTCCTGGCCGCCGGAAGTCACGCCCTCGACCCACCCTCGGCGCCATCTTCCCACAATCAACAGAGAAGCGGCAGGCATTCTGGTGAGCAACGCGGCCCGGAAAATGCTCCGGACCCGAATTGGGGCCAACAACACCGGGGAGCCGGAAGGAAAAGGTGCAGCCTGCACACCTTCTCCAGATGGAGCCCTGGCGACACTGAGCAGCAACTAACACGGCTCCGGGATTCGGGACTGGGACACATCCGAGCCGCGCGGCCGCTAACGTGGCTGCGTGACCTTTTCTAAAACCTGAAAACACAGAATCTTTTAATGGAAAACTAATTATCAAATGCTTCCTTAATAGGGTTATCTTGTTTGGGGGTATAACTCCCACAACAATAGTGAGTTTTGTGTTGAAATATGGAATGTAATCAAGATGAAGAGAAAATGAAGTGAAATTCATCAGTTATACAGTTGGGGTGGGGGGCAGGGGGTATACCGGGGATTTTGGTGGTGGAATATGGGCACTGGTGAAGGGATGGTGTTTGAATATGGCATAACTGGGACATAAACCTGAAAACTCTGTAACTTTCCACATGGTGATAAAATAAAAAAAAAAATAAAAACAAATCTGAATGACAAACAAAAAAAAAGTGGAGGGAGAGTAAAGTGGGAATCATCTGCCACATAAGCAGGGGGAGGAGAGGCATGGGAGTATACTGGGGTTCTTGGTGGTGGAACATGTGCACTGGTGAAGGGATGGGTGTTTGATCATTGTATGACCGAGACTTAAACTGGAAAGTTTTGTAACTGTTCTCACGGTGATTCAAAAAATAAAAATTTAAAAATAAATAAATTTTTTAAAAATAGGGGTTTGGAGTGGAGGAATGGATGCCAGCAGGTGGGGAGCAAAAAAGTAGCCTCAACTGAAGCTGCTGTGCTTGATACTCCCCCCCCGCCCCCCCCCCCCCCGTAGCCAACACTGCGTGGACCTCAACTACAATAC
Source organism: Sorex araneus (assembly GCF_027595985.1). Classification (NCBI taxonomy): domain Eukaryota; kingdom Metazoa; phylum Chordata; class Mammalia; order Eulipotyphla; family Soricidae; genus Sorex; species Sorex araneus. Next base: position 345,971,650 of record NC_073313.1, on the reverse strand, counting down.
AGGATTTTTTTTTGTAGTGAGAATACTTGAATGACATCTGTTGTCATCCTTTCATAAATAATGTTTATAGCAATAATCATGACAATACATTTACTTGCATTAATAAATTCTTTTTTGTCCTTAAAAAAATTGGTGATTGATTGCCTAAATGCATTGACTTGAAGGAAAACAGCATGTAGATATTCTATTCCTCTGTGGTGGTGTTAATATTTACATTTGAAGTTCTTTTTATAGTTCTTTTTAAAGTTTTAATTAAAAAATGCTTTTAATGAATCACCGTGAAGTAGTTACTGACTTACAAAGTTTCGTAATTCCATTTCAGTCATACAATGATAGAGCACCCATCCCTCCACCACTGCCCATTCTCCACCACCAATGTTCCCAGTGTCCCTCCCACCCCCCCATCACCCCCGCTATGTTTAAAGTTTTAACTATGTTTTACTATGTGCTTCCATGTGCTATTTTGGATAAAGATACCTCATTTTCAATGAAGAAGTAAAACAAATTGAAATGAAAACAAACCTTGGACTCAGTCTGAGCAACTTAGGGCCCCAGGTGGGGAGGTAGAAGGGATCAAGACCTTCAAAAGGGGCAGGGAGTTTTCATCAACTACTTTGGAAGTCTGTTGGTACTCTGATGGGGGCTGTGATGCACTCACATACATCTCCAAAGAGTCAATTCGGGATTGTTTTACTGTACTCTTCCACCCTCTTCAGTACTGTGACCAGCTCTCCTCTGGTGATGTGGACACGGGCATGGACAGAGCCAGTAATTGAAGCTCCACGGTGAAAGGAGACCATGAGCTTCCAGGACCCTGGAACACCTCTGCCCTCCAGCACTGACCGCCGTGCCTGACAGAGGAAGGTCAGGCCAGCACATCGCTGGCCACTGGGGATGACCCAGATGAGAAGAGGCCCTTGGGATGCCAATGGCGAAGGAATGGCAAAAGCACCGCTGGTTTCAGAGCCACAACCAAGGGTGAGATCCCAGCACACAGCCAGATGCACGCGAGAATCCCAGCGAAATGACTGTCCCTCTGGCTGGGCCCCACAACCTAGTATGTGAGAGAGACCCCCAGTCACTGCAGTAATGGTAACAACGGGAAGGGCAAAAGTATGATTGGTTTTTGGAGCGCTGCAGAGATAGTACAGTGGGGAGGGCATTTGTCTTGCATGCAACCAACCCAGGTTAGATCCCCAGAATCCCACTTAGTCCCCCAAGCACTGCCAGGCGTGATTCCTGAGTGCAGAATCAGGAGTGTGCCAACCGCCCCCTTCACAAACAGTTTTTTTTTAAATATGCCATGCAGGGGCAGAGAGATAGTACAAGGGATTAAGGCACTTGCTTTGTATGAAGTTGGCTCCTGTTCAACTCCCAGCACCACACACAGTCCCCTGAGCCCTGGTAGGGGTCACCACTCCATAGGGTCCCCCAAGAACCACCAGGAGTGATTCCTAAGTGCAGAGCCAGAGCTAAGAACAGCCTGAGCACTGCTGGGTGTGGCCCAAACCCCTAAAGGTAGACTGATAGATGGGTTTAACAGAGGCAGATAAATGTAGGTAAGCAGATGCCAGCGGAGAGTAGACTGATGACAGTGACACATACGCCCGACCACAGAGGGGAGCCTATCTCCACGTACCTGGCGCTCACACAGTGGAACACCTGAGCCCTTGACCAGGAGCACTTGGCCGTCTGGAAGCCAGGAGGCGAGACCTCCCTGGGCTCCCCGCCCAAGCACACCCTCACCTCTGGTGTCCAGAACTATGTGAGGTCAGTGGCCACTCCTCAGGCCTCCCAGCACGTCCTATGCAGCAGCCCGGACAGACCTGGGCATGAACGAGGTACAAGTGGGGACTCTGGTATTGCCGCACTGAGTCAGGGACATGTCTCCAGGAGGAGTCAAGCCCAGGAGGAGCTAACGGCAGGCACGTCCGGATGAATGCAGGGGTAAGTCAACGATGAGAGGCACCAGCGGCAACAGCGGGCACAGCGCCACTTCCCGAGCCCCTGGCTGACACTGTCACACGTCCCATGAAAGTTACAGGCTTCCAGCTGGGGGCCAGCACCACCTACAACCTCGGGCCTAGCTCCCTCCGAGTCAAAAGGTGCTGGACACAGCTCGCCAGTCGAGGCACGCTCATCTTGAGAAGAAAAACAGGCCTGCGAGGTCTTCTGCAGAGCCAGAGACCAGGGACCAGGGACCAGCGGGGTCAGCCTGATGGCTTTAGGGTGGTGACGTGCACGCAGGGGCTAGCCAGACGATGGTGAGCTTGCTCATCTCCTGCCATAATCAGAGGGATCTGTGTCCTTCTCTGGGCAGCCGGGCAGAGATGCAGAGAACAGAGAACAAACAAAAGCAAAGGTGCCAGCAGAGAGCTGAGTCGTACGGGACCACGTACTCAGAGAAGAAATTGGGACTGGGAAGAAATCGTGACTCCCAGCGGCCAGCAGCCCTACTCACCCCCCCCCCCCAGGCAGCTCAGTGGCGGGCACTGCCCTCCCCACCACGTGCCCTGGACTTCACAGCGAGCCCCACAGGAGAGCCGATGAGAACGTGGCGGGCCCCACAGAGACAGCCCAGGGAGCGCGCTTTGCACGCAGCTGACCCAGGGTCGATCCCCGGCACCGGCACCGCAGCCAGACTGCCTTGGCCATCATTTACAGGACCCGCAGGATGACCGAGTTTGGGGAATCCTGATTAAGTCGCAGAGACCAACGGGCAGGAGGCCTCAGGCTGAAGAAACACAGTGACTCAGTGATGGACGATGTTGCCCTCCTGGAGAGAGGCAGTCTCTCAGAGCTGGCACCCCTGGAGCCGGGAGGCACCCAGTGGAACTGCTTTGTACGGAGAAAACAGCTCTGTACCTCCCTCTGCTCCTGAAGGCCCTCTTAGCTACAAGCTGCGAAAAGACACTGAGTGATCCATGTAACAAAATATATATATATTTTTATCACCGTCCCTCTCGGAGAGCCCAGCAAACTACCGAGAGTATCTCACCCGCACGGCAGAGCCTGGCAAGCTCCCCGTGGCGTATTTGCTATGCCAAACACAGTAACAAGTCTCACAATGGAGATATTACTGGTGCCCGCTCGAGCAAGTTGATGAGCAACGGGATGACAGTGACAGTGACAGATCAACCTTAGGGCCAAAGAGATAGTATGAGAGGTGAGGTTTAGCATGTGGCTGGCCCTGGGTCCATCCCCGGCACCATATATGGGCTCCTGAGCACTGCCAAGGGGTCGCTCCTGAACACAGAGCCAGGAATACACACACAGCACTGCTGGGTTTGACGCCACATTCCCCTAAACAATAATGGTGATTTTTTGTTGGCATCAACAAATATTCTCAGGGTAAAACACTGCTTTTTAGGGGGCTGGAGTGACAGCACAGCAGGTAGGGCATTTGCCTTGCATGCAGCCGACCCGGGTTCGATTCCCAGCATCCCATATGGTCCCCTGAGCACTGCCAGGGGTAATTCCTGAGTGCAGAGCCAGGAGTAACCCCTGTGCATCGCCGGGTGTGACAAAAGAAAAAAAAAAACCACTGCATTTTAGCAAATCCTGTCTGTGAAGATCTGTCGTGGGGAGGGGCTGGCAAGCGGGCGGCCCCAGCTGGACCCCTGGCCTCGACCCCACAGGCCAAGTGCCAGGCTGGCAGCACCTGTGTTGACTGCAGCCCCCACACCAACATGCAGCAATAGCCACCCCAACCTCCACCGCAGGGAGAGGGCGCCGGCAACCCTCTGAGGAGGGGCTTGCCCGAACCCTGCCAGAGTGAGCAGAGCCCAACACCCAGGGCTGCTCCTAGCACCAAAATCAGCCAAGTCTGGTCTGGGACCGAGGCATCCCCTGAGGCTAGAGGAAGGAAGGTCTTGGTAGGAAGAAGCCAGCCAGGGCACAGAAGGCACAGCCTGGTGGCTCAAAGTCCACAGACGCCCCAAAGAGCAGACCAGGGACACGGGACAGCTGGTGAGTCTGGGAGCCCAAAGGCAAAGGAAGCTGAAATCCAGAGTCAAAGAAGCCCCTGGACCCAGACACACAGGACCACTGGGGACAGGAGACAGGTGTGGGGGGAGGGGCGGGGTGGTGTGAGGGAGAGAGAAGGGAACTGGGAGGCAGGAGAAAAGAGAAGAGAAGATGGGGAGAGGGAGAGGAGAGGAGGGAAGGGAAGGAGAGGAGAGATCGGGAGAGGAAGAGGAGAGGTGGGAAGGGCAGGGGGTGGTAAGGAGAGGAGAGGTGAGGAAAGGAGAGAGGGGAGGAAGAGGAGAAGAGAGGAGAGGAGAGGAGAGGAGAGGAGAGGAGAGGAGAGGAGAGGAGAGGAGAGGAGAGGAGAGGAGAGGAGAGGAGAGGAGAGGAGAGGAGAGGAGAGGAGAGGAGAGGAGAGGAGAGGAGAGGAGAGGAGAGGAGAGGAGAGGAGAGGAGAGGAGAGGAGAGGAGAGGAGAGGAGAGGAGAGGAGAGGAGAGGAGAGGGGAGGGGAAAAGAGGCGGGGATGGGAGGGGAGGATAGGGGAGGGAAGGAGAAAAGATGGGGAGAGGAAGATGAGAGGAGAGAAGGTGAGGAAAAGGAATAGAAGAGAGGAGAGAAGACAGGAGGGGGAGAGGAGGGTAGGGGAAGGAAGGGGAGGCAGGAGGGGAGAGGAGAAGGGGAGAGGGACGAAGGGAGGGGCCAGTTACGGGGACAGGAGGCGGTGTGGGAGGGACAGACACACAATTGCTATCTGCATCATATGGGCATGGTGACCACGCTAAGAGGTGATTACTGGAAAAATCCATCGTAACCTGGTCACTGTCCCCCCACAACCAGATTGAGGGCCACTGTCGGGGGCATGCGGGGGCCACACACAGCACACACACACACACACACAGCACACTGAACACAACCTACTCTTTAAACATTTCATCTTTTCCTTTAGACCTGCAACACAATAGTGGGGTGTTATTAAACAGGATTAGCACACACAGCCCGGTTCCCACTGGGAGGCGAGACGAGCAAGCAAATGCGAGCGTCCCGGACGAGTGGGGGAGCGATGCGTCACAGAGTATAGTGCTAAACTAATACATGCTCTCGTCTTCAGTAGCTGTGCAGGGACGCACGGGCTGAATACTCTTGCAGATAATCAAACACCTCATCGGAGTATAAAGTACCTTTCGGAAGTTTACTTTTCTGGCTTACTTTAAAAGTACTCAATTGTACGTACACAGTTGCACAAACGTCGCTAGGCTCCGCAGCTTTAACCTACCAACACGGGGAGGCCAGAAATCCAATGTGAACCACCACAAAGCATCTGGGCCTCATCTGCCAACTTTCTGGGCACCTTCAGAGTAAAGGCTGGGCTGGAGATCTGCCTTGGCACACAGATCACCTTAGCAGGCTGGGTGGGTGGGCAAGGGGGCACAGATAAGCTTTTCCCACTGACACAAGGTGGAGGTGGGAGAGAGAGGGTGAGAGGGCCAAGCAGTAGATTCTGGCTGAGATGAGACCCCTCGAACCCCACTTTTCACTGGGTATTTCACCGAGGAATTTAGCTACGAGGGAGCCAGGTCAGATGCTTGGAAAATCCAATAGCACAGCTAAGAGCTCGTCACGAGGCCAGCGGCACTGCACAGCTGACCAGGTGCGTCTGGGTCCCATATGTCAACCCAGCCCCTCTCCCCCCGGGGGTGGGGGTGCCCTTATTCTTGAGTCGTGCCACAGCCCAGAGGGGCCCAGGGGCTCAAACGGGAAGAAGGCGGCAGGGACCTACCTCCATTGGCCAGTAGGTTCTCCTGCACCTTTCCTTTGGCGTCTTCCATCACGTCCACCACACTCTGGGCCATTCTCTTTATGAGGCTTTGGGGGAAGAACAGAAGGCTGGTTAAGCAGGGTGGGGGGAAGAAGGGCAGCAGGACACCCCCCCACCCCGAGGGGCAAGCTGGCCCTGGGGATGAGGAGACTTCAAACGTTCAGTGCCTGGGAACCAGTATTTCCACTTCTGAGAAGGCGTGTGAAGGAAGCGGGGCAACAGAAAGTGCATTCTGGAGAAGAAGACGCTCTCCACGGCGCCGCGGCCCAAAGCGAGAAGCTGGAAACCACAGGAAGGTTCCACAATAAGGGATTGTTCTGGGATGGTCGAGTCCGCTGAGGGACGACCAGGCAGCCGCTGAAAATAAGGCTCACAAGGAATTCCTAACGCCACGGAACAAGGCGTGCATTATAATGTTATGGCGGGGGGGGGGGGGCGCAGACTCCCAGATGCAAAACTGTTGGGTCTGCAGCATCTTGAAAATAGTCTTCCTGGGGGCTGGAGCAATAGCACAGCGGGTAGGGCGTTTGCCTTGCAGGCAGCCAACCCGGGTTCGATTCCCAGCATCCCATATGGTCCCCTGAGCACTGCTAGGAGTAATTCCTGAGTGCATGAGTCAGGAGTAACCCTTGTGCATTGCCGGGTGTGACCCAAAAACAACAACAAAAAAGTCTTCCTATACTAGAACCTAGTGTTGCTGGTTTTGACAGTTACAGCATTAAAATGCCTCCAGAGAGTTGGGAATGCCGACTGGTTCAGCCCTTCTGGAAAACAATTTGGACGACTCTCAAAAAATTAGATATTGAATTCCCATTTGACCCAGCAATACCACTGCTGGGAATATATCCCAGAGAGGCAAAAAAGTACAATCGAAACAACATCTGCACATGTATGTTCATCGCAGCACTGTTTACAATAGCCAGAATCTGGAAAAAACCCGAATGCCCCAGAACGGATGACTGGTTGAGGAAACTTTGGTACATCTATACAATGGAATACTATGCAGCTGTTAGAAAAAAAGAGGTCAAGAATTTTGTAGTCAAGTGGATGGGCATGAAAAGTTTCATGCTGAGTGAAATGAGTCAGAAAGAGAGAGACAGACATAGAAAGATTGCACTCATCTATGGTATATAGAATAACAGAGTGGGAGACTAACACCCAAGAACTGTAGAAATAAGTACCAGGAGGTTGACTCCATGGCTTCGAGGCTGGCCTCACGTTCCGGGGAAAGGTCAACTCAGAGAAGCGATCACCAACTACATTGTAGTCGAAGGCCATGTGGGGGAAGGGAGTTGCAGGCTGAATGAGGGCTAGAGACTGAGCACAGCGGCCACTCAACACCTTTATTGCAAACCACAACAGCTAATTAGAGAGAGAAAACAGAAGGGAATGCCTTGCCACAGTGGCAGGGTGGGGTGGGGGGGAGATGGGTTTGGGGAGGGTGGGAGGGACACTGGGTTTACGGGTGGTGGAGAATGGGCACTGGTGAAGGGATGGGTTCCCAAACTTTGTATGAGGGAAGTATAAGCACAAAAGTGTATAAATCTGTAACTGTACCCTCACGGTGATTCTCTAATTAAAAATAAATAAATTTTAAAAAAAAATAAAAAAAAATAAAAGTTTCATGACCACAAAAAAATAAATAAATAAAATAAAATAAAATAAAATGCCTCCAGAGAGAAGGTTTCAGACATGATGAGAAAAGCGCTGAGTCTGGGGTAGGAGGGAGCCGGTCCCCTGGGTCCCCAACCAATCACAAAATAGACCCTTCGGGCCAAATTTATTTCAGCTCTTTGGCGGTTCACCCTAGGATGCAGAACGTGGCCCATTTTGCAAGATTATTGTGAATATGAATTTAACTAAATCCGATTAAACTAATGACCTAATTGGCCCGGTAGGCGAGCGTGTGCGTGCCGGAGGCAGGGGAATTAGAGGGCCACGGGAAAACAGGCCAAACTGGGATCAAAGTTGAAAGGCTCTCGTGACCCAAATCTCTGTCTGGGGCCTGGGAGGGGACTGCATCTGTGGGTCACTGAGTGGGGACTGTCCACCAGGGCCTGTGGGTGCAACCTAGGAACGTTGGGGCAAAGACAGCATGGGCAACGCCCCCCCAAACCGTGGGGGAGGGAACATGCAGGTTTCCTACTGGTGCAGCCTGTATCCAGGACCCGAGTCTGAAAACGACAACTACAAAAAGTAATTAATAATAAAAAGAATTGCCAGAGGCCCAGGGTGGGTGATGGCTCACAGGGCTGGAGCACACGCTTTACGTGCAAGAGTCCATGGCCAGCACCAGCAGGTGAGGCCCCTGAGCAAGCACCAGGCATGCACCCCCCAAAAAATTAAATTAACTGTCAGGGAGACAACTCCAGTGGCTCTGGCTGGAAGTAAACTTTATTTAAAAAAAATTAAAATTAATGAACCAACACATACACATGAGAGAGAGAGACAGAGATAGACAGAAGCAGAGACAGACAGACAGAGAGAGACAGAGACAGGGGGCCAAGAGGAATCACAACTCTGGTAAATGTTACCTGGGTTAAGCTTTTCTTTTTTTTTTCTTTTTTTTTGGGGGGGGGGTCACACCTGACGATGCACAGGGGTTACTCCTGGCTCTGCACTCAGGAATTACTCTTGGCGGTGCTCAGGGGACCATATGGGATGCTGGGAATTGAACCTGGGTCGGCCGTGTGCAAGGCAAACGCCCTACCCGCTGTGCTATTGCCCCAGCCCCAGTTAAGCTTTTCTTACGGTTTGCAGAATCTATCAACGTTACAGAACATCTTATAGTCATTATTTCAAGCCATCCTGAGGAAAATTCTAGAAAGGATGTGTGCCCATCCCAATCCATAGGTGGAAAGACTGAGACCCAGAGAGCGCATCTGCCGCTCCCCCATCCCCCCAGTCTGCCTGTGGACCCTGAAGCTCTTGGCCGACAGGCTACGAGTCACCTTCACCGTCGCTGTGATGCAGGCTGACATCAAAGATGCTGACGTCTCCTGAGCAGCTCTGCCCCTCACTCCTTATGACGTGGGCACGTGACCTAGTCCTTCTCACGGTGCTTCCTTGTCTGTACAATGGGCACGACAGCCCTCACCTCACAGCTAACCCGCTGCCGTTAGCGCAAGGCTTCTAAAGGAGCAGAGCCTGGGAGATTGCTCAGGAATCTTCCGACAGCAGAACATGGGCAAGAGGAGAGCAGGCTGGCTTCCTCCCTCTTCCGGCACCCCCTGACTTCCTCCCCTCCCCCTCAGAGCTATACCTCACTCTCCAGCCCCCCCTCATCCCCATCCCCCACTCCCGATTATTCTCCTGTGTGACAGTGTCCTCAAAGGCCTATTGGGGAGGGACCCTGGCTGAAGCCTGCGCTCAAGGGCGGGTGCAATCCTTCAGCCAATCCCATCTGTTCGGCACCTGCGTGCCACAGTGCTATGAACAGAGATGCAGTGCATGCACTGAGGACGTGGCTCGGGGGGACAGGACGCACCTCACCTGTGTGAGGCCCTGGGTCCCAGCCCGGCTCTCAGAGCTGCTGTCCCTTACGCCAGGGCAGCTCCTCTTGGTTTACAAGGAGGTGTGTGTGTGTGTGTGTGTGTGTGTGTGTGTGTGTGTGTGTGTGTGTGTGTGTGTGTTGGCTCCCAGCAGCAGCTGGGTGTGGAACCTCACCTACAGTGACCTCACTTCCTTCAGGACCGACACACAGGCAGTGCTCCCTCGTCACGTGACCACATTTCCTTCACGAAGACATAAAGGAGGAGTTTGCTCGTCCCACCATTCACAATTCTTTGTACCTCTCAATTCCAGCCTCTAGGAAGAGTTTGGTGGCATGGACTGTCCATGGTAAGGCATGCAAAATTATCAGTGGACAACTCAGGGCTACGTGGTCCAATGAAGCTGGGGGGGGGGGTGAAATGTACATTGCATATCTCCCTGAGCCCAGGGATGTAACCCGGGGCGAGAACACATGACTTAGGCACCCTAGGTACTGCCTGGTGTGATAAGCAGATCCCATCACTGATGCAGAGACCCTCCCGCCCCAGAAATATAAACTAAAAGAGCCTGGGCTGAGCTACAGTACAGAGCCACAGCCATCGGATTGTGCCGTGAGAACCAGAATGACTGGAAGGAGTCCACAGGCTGCTGCCCTCTCTCTCTCCTCATTAAACTGCGCTTTAGTATACCTCAAAATTCTATGATACATTTTGTGGTCAGGTTGTCTCCATGAAAAAGCACTGAGCTGGGGCCCAGAGAGATGGCACGGGAGGTCAGGCACTTGCCGTGTGAATCCCGACACCACATATGGTTCCTTGAGTGTTGCCAGGGGTCACTCCCACGCATCCTCCGGGGTGGCCTGAATTCACCTTTCCAAACCAATACAAGGGAAAGTACTAATTTTATTTTGTTTGTTTTGTGTGGGAGCCACATCCACAGTGCTCAGAGATGATCCCTGGCTCTGTGCTCAGTCGACCAAACACAGTGCCGGAATGAGGGCCAGCTGCGTGCCCTGTACTATCTTTCCAGCCTCAAAGTACTGATTTGATTTGATTGTTTCTAATATCTTTTTTTGTTTGGGGGCCACACCTGGTGATGCTTAGGGGTTACTCTTGACTTTGTGCTCAGAGATCACTCCCGGCAGATACTTGGGGATATGAGACGCCGGGGATCCAACCCAGGTCAGCTATGTGCAGAGCAAGTGACATATGCCCACTTGGCAAGTACTTCCACATTAAAGTACTAAGTCTAAAAACTACCAACGTATGGGGCTGGAGCAATAGCACAGAGGGTAGGGCGTTTGCCTTGCCCGTGGCCGACCCGGGTTCGATTCCCAGCATCCCCTATGGTCCCCTGAGCACCTCCAGGAGTAATTCCTGAGTGCAGAGCCAGGAGTAAACCCTATGCATTGCCGGGTGTGACCCAAAAAGCAAAAATAAATAAATAAATAAATAAATAAAAACTACCGACGTGGTACAAAGTTTAAGGCACTTGCCTCGAATACAGCTGGCTCCAGTTTGATCCCTGAACACTTTGGGGAATAAGCCCCAAGGACAGAGCTGAGTATAGCCCCAGAGCACTGCCAGGTACAGTCCAAATGATCAAGCACCTCCTCCCTCCCTCCCCCCGCCGCTAAAAAAAATTAACCCAGATAAATAAAACTGCTAACGTGGGCCAGAGTCAGAGCTCAAAGGACTGAGGCCACACTTCGGGTGGTCCAGAATTGAGCCCCACTAGCACCAACCACATGGCCCCAAGGGCTGCAGGACCACTCCCAGAGCACAGAGCCCCGAGCCCCTCCAGCCAGGTCCCTGAGCCACCACAACAGGAATAATGAAAATGAACATTTGAAAACTGAACCATAACTTGAAATTGCCGCACACAGAGAAGGAATGCAGATGGTCCGGCCAAATGCCCTTTCCTTCCGAAGGAGCATGACGCCTTGCAGTCACCAAACGTCTTTCCTACTCAAAGACCAGATAAGACAGACTTTGGGGACTGTTCTGTGAGTGCCTTAGACTGAGCTGCCAGGCATTGGTGATTATATTCATGGAAACTTCGGGGCTTACCTCACAGTGTCCACTGACTTCTGGCCCCGTGCTTCCCACTGACCACAGAGCCTCTCATGCCACAAGCAGTGAGCCACAATGCTGCATCCAGGGACTTCCCCATTCACAGGTCATGGGGAGCACTGTGCACGTTAGGAAAGAGCCAGTTGGACCGTTTCATCCATCACACTACGTTTTTTGTGTGTTTTTTTGTTTGTATCACTGCATCACCATTCCCTACTACCAGACCATTGGGGTTGCATCTGCTTTTATTTTTTTGCTTTTTGGGTCACACCTGGCAATGCACAGGGGTTACTCCTGGCTCTGCACTCAGGAATCACCCTTGGTGGTGCTCAGAGTTACCATATGGGATGCTTGGGATTGAACCCGGGTCGGCTGCGTGCAAGGCAAACACCCTACCCGCTGTACTATTGCTTCAGCCCCCTGCATCTGCTTTCTTTGTGTGTGTATGTGCCACACCCAGCAATGCTTAGGAGTTACTCCTGGCTCTGCACTCAGGACTTACTCCTGAAGGTGCCCAGGGGACCATATGGGATGCCAGAGACGGAACCCGGGCCGGCTCTATGCCAGGCAAGTGCCCTACTTCCTGGACTGTCTCCAGCCCCTGGATCTGCTTTCATAGGCTGCTGCAGTGCTGACACGTTTTGCCCCTGGTGCATATGCCTATCTAGAATATTCTGCTGAAGTAAGTATGTATACGGATTAGAAGTCCCAAATATCTTTTTCTCTCTTTCTCTGTCTCTCTCTCATACACACACACTGACCACACAGCCTTACTAGGTGTGAACCCCCAAAACTACACACACAAGATAAAAATCAGAGCCACGATGAGACCTCATTTCTGTACTTATCTGATGAACAGATTAAAAAGATACTTTTTTTTTTTGCGGGGAGAATTTGTATGGGGCTGGGGTGGTTGGGCACACACACACACACACACACACACACAAACACACACACCAACTACTGAAATAAAGGTCAACATTTACTATGTTAATGAATAAAGCCACACTCACCACACTTAACCACACTCAACACATTCACCTCCCAATACAGAATCAAAGCAATGTAGAGTCCCACCAACAACTTTACACCCTGACAATATCCTGACAATATTCACATCAAGAAGCTTTTAAAGGTTTCATTTTTTTGTTTTTGTTTTTTGGGGTTTTTATGGTTTTTTTTTTTTTTTTTTTTTTTTTTTTTGCTTTTTTGGATCACACCCGGCGATGCTCAGGGGTTACTCCTGGCCCTCCACTCAGGAATTACTCCTGGCGGTGCTCGGGGGACTATGTGGGATGCTGAGAATCAAACCCGGGTTGGCAGCGTGCAAGGCCAACACCCTACCCACTGTACTATTGCTCCAGCCTCATATCAAGAATCTTTTAAATATGATCCGGGGTAATAGTACAATGTGCATGCGACAGACCTGGGTTCTATCCCCGGCAACCCGTATGATCCCCTGAGGACTGTCAGGAATGATTCCTAAGTGTAGAGCCAAAAGTAACCCCTGAGCACCGCCAGATGTGGCCCAACCACCCCAGCCCCATGCAAATTCCGCCGCCCCCCTGCAAAAAAAAAAAAGAATCTTGGGGCTGGAGCAATAGCACAGTGGGTAGGGCGTTTGCCTTGCCCGAGGCCAACCCGGGTTCGATTCCCAGCATCCCATATGGTTCCCCTGAGCACCGCCAGTGGTAATTCCTGAGTGCAGAGCCAGGAGTAACTCCTGTGCATTGCCAGGTGTGGCCCAAAAAGCAAAAAAAAAAAAAAGGATCTTTTTAATCTGCCCATCTGATAAGTACAGAAATGAGGTCTCATTGTGGCTCTGATTTTCATCTTCTGTGTGTGTAGTTGGGGGGGGGTCATACCTAGCAAGGCTCCGGGGGCTATTCCTGGCTCAGTGCTCAGGGAATGCTGTGTGCCAGGGAATGAACCGTGGCTCCCACATACAAAGTATGTGCTCCGCCCTCAGAGCTAGCTCTCTGGCCCTTGATCTTCCTCTAATTATAGCAAGGCTGGCAACCTCTCCAGAGGTTTACTGATTTGCCAAACGCCGTCCCCTATGAAGAGCCTGTTCCTAGCCTTTGCTGGGTTTTCTACCAGACTCATTCTTTTTTTTTTTTCTTTTTGGGTCACACCCGGCGATGCACAGGGATTACTCCTGGCTGTACACTCAGGAACCACCCCTGGCGGTGCTCAGGGAACCATATGGGATGCTGGGATTCAAACCCGGGTCGGCCGCGTGCAAGGCAAATGCCCTACCCGATGTGCTATCACTCCAGTCCCCAGACTCATTCTTTAAGAAAATAATTCGCAAAAACTCTTAAGTTGGGGACCCAGGTAGAGAGTGGAGCAGGTAAGATACTTGCCCTGCATGCCACAGACCTCGTTCGATCTCCAGCATCGCATCTGGTCCCCCAGGAGCCTCCAGGAGTGATCTCTAAACACAGAGCCGGGAGTGAGACCTGAGCGTAACCCAGGAGGTCCACTTCCTGCCCCACGCCCCTCAAAAGACTTAACTTCATTGTTTGCGGGACTCAATTCTTAAAGGAGTATTTGAGCTACGTAAAACATTACAAAGATAACAAGAATTAATATTTAGAGAACTGGGCTGGGAAACAGTGCCCGCCTAGTGTACCCTGACTCAGGTTTGCCCTACACGTCTCCTGAACACACGGTACAGACTGGAGGACCGCAAGCATGGTCAGGGGCAGCTCCGTAGGTTCCCAACACCTCCAGGCTGGACCTGGTGGTTCTCAGCTCTGCAGGACCTTGAGCAGAACCAAGTCCTTGGGGTTTGAGCCACTCAATCCGAGCATCTACCAGAGGGGCCCCTGCCTTCTGGTCACCACTTGGGAGCACCCTGTCCTTCCTTCCCCCCTTAACTTCATCTCTGCCTACCCAGAAAAAACAAAAACACTTAGAGAATTAAGTCACCATGCACGGTTAACAAGTAACAGAGCAAGTATTGCTCCTTATGCTGAATGCTCCAGAGGCCATATCTTCAATTCACTCTAGCACCTCCTTCTCCAACATTTTTTTTTTTTGGTTTTTGGGTCACACCCAGCAATGCACAGGGGTTACTCCTGGCTCTTCACTCAGGAATTACCCCTGGCGGTGCTCAGGGGACCATATGGGATGCTGGGATTAGAACCCGGGTCGGCCGCGTGCAAGGCAAACGCCCTACCCGCTGTGCTATTGCTCCAGCCCCTCCTTCTCCAACATTTAAAACAAACATTTCACTAGAAGGGAAGAAATAGAGATCTTTTTGTTTTTGGAGGCTCCACCCAGAGGGGCTCCTGGTTAACTCTGGGCTCTGGGCTCAAGGATGACCCGTAGTGGGGCTCAGAGGAACATCCAAGGTCAGGGACTGAGCCTGGGCTGGTGGGAGCAAGGCAAGCCCCTGACCTGCTGTCCGACCTCCATGGCCTTGAAATCATTTGTGATCCAAGTGCAGGGGGAGAGGGATGATTCAACAGACTAGCTTGCAGGCTTTGGATGCAGGAGGCCTAGGTTGGCATCCAGCGACCCCCGGGAACCTCCAGGAGGATTCTCAAGCACCAAGTCAGGGACAGGCCCTAAGCATTGCTGGGTGTGACCCCCAAAACAAACAAAAATTGCAGGCAGTATATAATGTTGGTTGGGACACTGGTGCCTCTGCTCTGTGCCCACATGGGCATTTCACTGTAAACACACTTTACCTCATTTGAAAACAATGGGCAGAAGGTGGAGAGAAGACTCGGGTGGGAGAGCAGAAGCCCAGTGAGGGTGGACCCTGATTGGAGCCCACGTCAGGGTCAGACACAGATGGCCCTGAGCCCCCCGCATGGCCAGGCAACCTCCCTATAAAATACTGCTTTCAGTAAGAACCTTTTGTTTTTTTTTTCAAATATTTGCTGTTTTTTTGTCGGATACTACCTTCAGTGACCTAAGTCAGCCTCCCTGGCCGTGAGAAAGATGAACAACCTGTGCCTTCGTGGCATTCTAGCATGCAAGTGCAGAGCCTGAATGCAATCATGAAGAACCAGCGGATGAGTCAAGTTAAGAAACATTTCACAGAACAACTGACCTGTACTCTTCCGCAAGCCCGGGTTTGTGCAAATCCGTCTGGGGCCGGAGAGGAAGCACAGGGGGTGAGGCGTATGCCTTGCATGTGGCCCACCCTGGTTCAGTCAATCACCAGCCATTCCAGTCCCCTGAGCACTGTCGGGTGCAGTGCAATCCTGGAGGCCGCCAGCAGCACAGGGGAGGTCTGAGCAGTACTGCCTCCTTGCACAGACCCACTGCCTCAGTTGGCCCAGAACCGTTGGGAGGGGTCCTTGGGTCTCCTGAGCACGGCTGGGGAGGCTCAAACAAGAAACAAAACAACGTCTGAAGAACGGTTCCAGTTAAATGAAGCAAAAGAGACACAATAAGATTGCGTGGCAGTAATTGCTGAAACTAGCGAGAGAGCCCTGCTCTGCATGGGGTCCCCTGAGCACTGTTAGGAGCGATTCCTGAGCACAGAGCCAGAACTAAGCCCTGAGCACAGCTGTTTTTGGCTGTGACCCCAAAGAAACACAAAAGAAAAGAAACTGGTGGTATCTGATTGAAATCTGTAGATCATATGTCAACACCTTGCTGACTCTGACCGTTGTTCTAAGTTTACATAAGAATGTTTGTTTGGGGTCAGATAGATTATACAGGAGGTAAGACACCTCAATTGTATGGGCTAAGGCAACTGATTCTGGTTTAAATTCCAGCACCACATAGGGCTCTAAGCACAGAGCCAGGAATAGCCCCTGAGCATTGCCAGGCATGAACCCTCCCCCCGACCCCATCCCCAAAATAAAGAGTGTTTGTTTTGCAGACGCCAGAGAGAGTACAAGGGTTAAAGCACATGTCTTTAACCCTGATTCAGTCCAACCCTGATTCAGTCCCTGGCCCCACGTACGGTCATCCAAGCACCTCCAGGAGTGCTCCCTGAGCACAGAGCCAGGAGTAAGCCCTGAGCACACCAAGGGTGCACCCCCTAAAAAAATATTTTTTTTAAATTGGAGAGTAGCACAGGGGCTAAAATGCTTGTCTTGCATGCAGCTGATTCCATTCAATCCCTGGCATGACCGATAGTCCCTGAGTACTGCCAGGAGTACTGACCCCTGAGCACAGAGATAGAAGTAACCTATGAGCACTGCCATGTATGGCCCAAATCCCGCACCCCCCAAAAACGAACATTTGTTTTTAGGGGCTACACAGAACAGTCTTTAGAAATAAAGAGGCATCTTATCTGAAACTCAGAAGACTTGAAGAAAAGTGAGACAGACAAGATCTAGTACATGAGGTTCATCGCTCAAGTAAATTTAGTCGAGTTCATGGACAGTGAGATGACAGTTTTAAGTTTTGCAAAATCAAAACGTTCTAATGTCAGAAAAAATCCAAACACAAGATTGAGGGCTGGGGGATAGCTCAAGGGATTAGAGTACATGGCTGACACACACAGGCCTCAGGCTCGACCCCTGGAGCTACACGAACTCCCTGGCACAGCTGGGTGCCGCCCCAGTGGCCCCCGAGAAGCGCGAGGAAGGCCTACACGAACAAATAAATGAAAAGATCTGGACCCAGGACATAGCTCAAAGGTCCGAGGCAAGTGCTTTGCATCAGAAGCTCTGGGTTGGGTTTCAGTCACAGGTCCCCTGAACCCTGCGAGGAGTGTTCCCCCCCGGGGGGGGAGACACAAAAAATAAATACAAAACCCTGCAATATTGCAATATCTAGTGGTTTACATACCATCACTAAGATATCTTTCCCAGAGGCTGGAGCAGCAAGGGCATTTGTCTTGCACACTGCCAACCCTGGTTCAATCCCCCGCCCCCTGCGCGCGCGCACACACACACACCTACACACGCACACACACACACACACACACACAAACACACACACCTACTCCATATGGTGGTCCCCTGAGCCCCATCAGGAGTGTTCCCTGAGCCCAGAGCCAGGAGCAAGCCCTGAGCATAGATGGTGTGCTTCCCCTGCCCCCACATTAAAAAAAAATAGTGTAATTAAAAATAAACACTTTTTTAAAAAGAGAGACACATTCCCAGAGAGGAGTCTTTGAAGAGCTACAAATAGGCTGAAAGCTTCCTTATAAGCAGTTACCAAAACTAAGTACAGATCACGTCAGGCCAAAAAAAGGGCCTTCAGTCAGGAGTTACGAGAAACAAAGAAGGACATTATATACTAATAAAAGGTTCACTAGAACTAAAGGTATAACAACTATAAACATTTACACACCTACATCACAGAGCACTGGAACACATGAAGCCAAGGCTGACATAATGGAAAGAAGGGGAGTTCTACAATAAGTTAGAAACCTATTTAATGAATAGAAAAGTGATTGTTTTACTGAAATAAATCCCATTTATTGCTAACAAAAAAGATTCTAGGAGGGTACTACAAACAAGTAGAAAATCTAATTAGATAACCAAGGTGAAATGAATATTTAGAAATAAAGTATGCCAAGACTAAATAGGGCTGGAGCGATAGCACAGCAGTTGGGCTTTCGCCTTTCACGTGGCTGACCCGTGTTCGATTCCTCCGCCCCTCTCAGAGAGCCCGGCAAGCTACCGAGAGTATCGAGCCTGAGAGGCAGAGCCTGGCAAGCTACCCATGGCGTATTGGATATGCCAAAAACAGTAACAGTAAATGAGAGACATTACTGGTGCCCGCTCAAACAAATAGATGAGCAACGGGATGACAGTAACAGTGAAGACTAAATAACATATAAATAGAAAATATGAATAAAGCTCTAACAGGTAAGGAGAATGAGAGAATAATTTTTAAAAATCTTCTAACAAAGCCAGGAGGCCTTGTCCTTCATAGGAAGCTTACTAAAGTGGAGAGAATGGTCAGTTCAGAGATGGGAACACAGTGACAATGATAGTGAGAACTGATAACTTTGGATGAGAATGGGGACTGAAGGGATAGGCATGATACCCTTTCAGGAACAGTACTGCAAA
Source organism: Sorex araneus (assembly GCF_027595985.1). Taxonomy (NCBI): domain Eukaryota; kingdom Metazoa; phylum Chordata; class Mammalia; order Eulipotyphla; family Soricidae; genus Sorex; species Sorex araneus. Next base: position 345,953,308 of record NC_073313.1, on the reverse strand, counting down.
CCACAGTGCCTAAAAGGGAAAAAGGGGAAAATGCCTGATATAGAGTCAGTCTGGGGGCAGAGGGAAAATGGGGACATCGGTGGTGGGAAATGTACACTGGTGAAGGGACGGGTGTTGGAACATTTTAAGACTGAAACCCAATCATGAACCACTTTGTTACTGCATATCTCACAGTGATTTTATATATATATATATATTTTAATTGTAAATCTTCTAATGAAGAAAAATATCAGACCTGATGGATTCAAGCGTGGTTTACAAAAAAAAAAAAGAGTGGTTTACACTTAACACTTCAAGAAGAACTAATAGAAGTCTTCAACTGAGCCCTGCAAGATGGAACAGATGGGCCTGGAAGAATAGCATTGGGAGGGGTTGGAGTGATAGCACAGCGGGTAGGGCGTTTGCCTTGCACCCAGCTGACCCGGGTTCAATTCCCAGCATCCCATATGGTCCCCCGAGCACCACCAGGGGTGATTCCTGAGTGCAGAGCCAGGAGTAACCCCTGAGCATTGCTGGGTGTGAACCAAAAGCAAAAAAATTAAAAAGAAAAAATAAAAAAAGAACAGCACTGGGAGACAGAGCTGCTGCCTTGCAAGCGTAGGGTCCTGAGTTCAATTCTCCAGAGCCCCACATCTGTGAAGCACAAGCCCAGCAGATCAGCTGTGTGGGCTTGGCAGTTCTCATGCTCAAGACCATAAGACTTGCCCACTGCTATACCCCAGCCCAGTGGGTCCCAACCAGGGAGTGAACCCTGAATACCACCCCACCCCTCACTCACCCCCACCCCTCACTCACCCCTTGTAGCAACACCAACATGACCGATGAGCCTCAGCTCAGAGTGTGATCCCAGAGGGCACGGGGCCAGCACCCCGACTGGCGGTGTGCAAACGTCAGTGAGCCCTGAGCCCCATGAGCTGTGAGACTAAACACCGTGAGAATCGCAGCCAGGCCTGCGTCGTCACTGCAGCTACTGGAATCATGGAGGGAAGGGGAATGGGGAGGGAAAGGAGCAAGGAGATGAGATCCCATGGAAGTTCATCTGCGACAAGGGAAGCGTGGGGAACATCTAGCTCATTTCTACCTGGACACCAAAGTGAGGAACAGACACGCTGTGAACATCCAAACCGTGTGTTCACCTGGACCAAGGAAATGGGCTTCTGAACTACCAGGATGGCTCGTATACACACATCCCATGATGGCATCACACTGATGTCATGGAGCGGGACAAACACGCAGCACCTCCATGGATCAACACGAAAAAGGAATTGAACCAAATGTAAGCGCTCTTTCTGGATGAAAATTTCAAAAATGCTCGACAAATGAGAAATAGAAGGAAACTACCTTCACATGTTAAAATACAAATATAAAAATGTTACAACAGACACCAAACTCCATGGTGAAAGACCGAAAGCTTTTCCACGGGGGCTGGGAAGGAGACATTTTTGCCTCGTCAGCATATTTCTGCCCTGTTTATGTGGGGACCCCTGGGACAGACCCACCAGAAAGTCTTACGGAACAGCACGGACTGTCCTGCCCAACAATTCCACTTGTAGGAACTGGGCCTTGAATATCCTGGCTCCAGTGTGCAAACCGTACACACACTCTGTTGGCACAGAGTATACTGCCAACAACCAGAAGCCATCTCTGCTTTCAGGACCCCGCTGACTCGCGGGATCACTCAAACGTCTCTAAAAATGAGAGTGGGAGGTCTTTTATGGAACATACATCCCGGGGGACAGGAGGGAAAGCCTCTGCAATAACCCCGGTCACATTCTTTGGGTAAAATACAAAACCAAACCGGTCACGTGCCTCTGGCTCCGAGGAGCACCTATGCTTTGCAAAAGCAAAACAAACAAAACCCCATGTGACTCCAAAAGAGGAACAAGCTCGGTGCTACATTGTTGAAATGTGCCCTTTGGGGAGTGTGACTGCAGAAGTAGAATTTGAATGTAAACAATCATGAGGGGCCTGGAGAAAGAGCACAGGGGTTCAGCACGCTTCGCCTCGTGAGCGTATGGTCACGTGTCCAAGCCCCCTGCGTCCCACACGAACCGAGAGCAGTTTGGGCAGCTGCGGTGTCTGTCAATTTCCCATCCCACTGCAGCCACGGGTGCAAGCACCACCGCAGCAGCACTGAAGGGAGGTGGGGGAAAAGTAAATTAATAAAAGCACCAGCATGTATTAATCATTAAAGAGGAACAAACAGCCCAGCAGACCAGTAACAGCCCAGCAAATAAACACAGCAATAAGCTCATGGAGCCAAGTGCGTGCTCACTGGGCACACAGCATCAAGATTACTTTCAAATTCACTGGCCCGATCTTGGTGCCTCTCTGGAAGCCCCCCAAGGAAGAAACGGAGTGAAAATGACTAACAGGGGGGCTGTAGCAGGTGGGATGGCCGAGCCTGGTTCCATCCTTGGCATTCCATATGGTCTCCTGAGCACTGCCAGGAGCAGTTCCTGAAGGCAGAGCTGGGATAAGCCCTGAGCACTGCCAGGTGTACCCCCAAAGCAAAAAAAAAAAAAAAAAAGTCAGCCCTGAGCACTTCTGGGTGTGTCCCCACCCCCAAAAGAGGACGGAGGAGTGAGGGGCATTACCCAGGAACCCTGAGGAGGTGGCAGGCAGGATCCAGACCCCTGACATCCGTTGGGAAGAGTCAAAAAAGATGGGGCATGCCTAGACCATGGGGTATAGGAGGAAAACTCGGTTTTTGCTTTGGAAAAATATGTAGAGATGGTTTTGGTGGGGAGAGCTACTGCTGGGGGTACCCAGGGGCCATCAGAGCTGTCCCTGACGGTGTCTGGGGAAAGGGCAGGCCAAGCCAAGACATGCCTTGCGGTGCCAGAGACTCACGCGTGCAAGGCAGGGTCTTACCTCTTGTGCCATCTCCACCCCCGTTCTTTCCTTTAAAAAAAAACCCACTGGGGGCTGGAGCAATAGCACAGAGGGTAGGGCATTTGCCTTGCACACGGCTGACCCGGGTTCGATTCCCAGCATCCCATATGGTCCCCCGAGCACTGCCAGGAGAAATTCCTGAGTGCATGAGCCAGGAATAACCCCTGTGCATCGCCGGGTGTGATCCAAAAAGCAGAAAAATTAATAAATAAATAAATTTTAAAAACCCACTGAGTGCCAAAGTACTGTGTAAGGCCTTTCATGTGGCTGACCCAGATTCAATTCCTAGTGCCACAGATGGTCCCCTGTGCCCCTCCAGGAGTATCCCTGAGTGCAGAGCTCAGAGTAAGCCCTGAGAACAGCTGGTGTGGCCCCAAAACCAAATAATAATAATAATAATAAAGAAAACTTGGGCTGGAGTGATAGCACAACGGTAGGGCGTTAGCCTTTCATGCGGCCGACCCGTGTTCGATTCCTCCGCCCCTCTCAGAGAGCCCGACAAGCTACCGAGAGTATTGCACCCGCACAGCAGAGCCTGGCAAGCTACTCGTGCATATTGGATATGCCAAAAACAGTAACAATAAGTCTCACAATGAGAGATGTTACTGATGCCCGCTCGAACAAATCGATGAGCAACGGGATGACAGGAATATAGAAAACTTAAAACCCACCGATTCTAAACTTGGGGGTCTCAGGAGGCCCAGGGCGCTCCCTGCCTTTGGAGTGTAGGGGTTACCCACCAGCCTGAGGTAGGGGTGTTACTGAAATCTCTCTCCCTCCTCCCTTCCTGCAACCCCCAGGGGGCGGAGTCTTCCACGGCTGGGTGGGAGCGTGGACAGGGCAGCTCAGGCCGCAGCTCACCACCTCAGGCCTCAGCAAGAGCTGCGGGCCCCTGACAGGCAGGGGGGAGACCTGGCCCCCACACTCCCGAGGACACACCCAAGGCCCCAGCACTGAGGAGTCTGTGTTGCTGGGTGTTGCCATGGCAAACTCTGCCCACCTTCACTTTTCCTCCCCAGCACTGCACACAGGACAGCAGGTGACAGTCTCGGTCCTCCAGGGCACACAGAGCTGCATCCGGAGCCCTCAGGATGAAGAAGGCCACTGTGCGCCTAGGCAGAGGACCCGGGGCAGGCAGGCCCCGATGTCCGGTCTGCGGCAAGCCGCCGGGGCCCGGAGAGAAAGGACCCATGTGGCCTAGCCTGGTTCTACCCCCAGCACCCCCCGCAGCCCTTCCAAGCACCATCACGAGTGATCCCTGAGCAGTGCCGGGAGTCAGCCCTGAGCATGGCTGGACATGGCTCCCCAAACAAAAAGAAATCAATAATAGGCATTATTATAAAGCAAGCCTCCTTTCCAGTCTCCCAGCAGGAGAGCAGAGGGAACCCTAGGCACCCCCCCCCCCTCCCCGGGCCTCTGTCTGGCCGCGGGGAGCCCGGGAGATAAGGCCCAGAAGCTTGCACGAGGGCGGACTCTGCCCAGAGAGGTGACTCACCCATGGGCCCCGGGAAGCTCACCTGCTCCTTTGTCTCGCAACTGGGTCCTTCCATGAATCAGCCGCCCTGCAGCGTCACCAGGAAAATGTGACAGATCATGCAGGGACTTTCTTTTTAGGAAAACAAAGATCTACTGAGCCCTCTGGGAGGGTCTAGGGCAGGGCTGGGGACGTCCAGCCTCCCCGCCACATAAGGCCTGTGAATGCTGGAGTCCGGCCCAGCTCCTGTGCTGTAGGCCTGCGTTCTATGTCTGTTGTCTGTTGATGCCTGTTTGCTGTCTCTGTTGCTATCTGTGTTGTATGTCTATCGTCTGTGTTGATGCCTGTGTTGTATGTCTATCGTCTGTGTTGTTGTCTTTGTTATAAGTCTACTGCCTGTGTTGTGATCTGTGTTGTATGTCTATTGTCTGTATTGATGTGTGTGTTGTATGTCTATTATCTGTGTTATATGTCTATTGTCTGTGTTGTTGTCTTTGTTGTATGTCTATTGTCTGTGTTGATGTCTGTGTTGTATGTCTGTTGTCTGTGTTATTATCTGTGTTGTATGTCTATGGTCTGTATTGATGTGTGTGTTGTATGTCTATCATCTGTGTTATATGTCTATTGTCTGTGTTGTTGTCTTTGTTGTATGTCTATTGTCTGTGTTGATGTCTGTGTTGTATGTCTGTTGTCTGTGTTATTATCTGTGTTGTATGTCTATGGTCTGTATTGATGTGTGTGTTGTATGTCTATCATCTGTGTTATATGTCTATTGTCTGTGTTGTTGTCTTTGTTGTATGTCTATTGTCTGTGTTGATGTTTGTGTTGTATGTCTATTGTCTGTGTTATTATCTGTGTTGTATGTCTATTGTCTGTGTTGATGCCTGTGTTGTATGTCTGTTGTATGTGTTGTTGTCTTTGTTGTATGTTTACTGTCTGTGTTGTTGTCTGTGTTGTATGTCTATTATCTGTGTTGTATGTCTATTGTCTGTGTTGATGCCTGTGTTGTATGTCTGTTGTATGTGTTGTTGTCTTTGTTGTATGTTTACTGTCTGTGTTGTTGTCTGTGTTGTATGTCTATTGTCTGTGTTGTATGTCTATTGTCTGTGCTAAAGTCTGTTCTACACGTCTGTGCTGTCATCGGTACTGATGCCCGTGATGATCCCGGTACTGTATGGTCTGCAAGTGATGTTGTAAATATCCAAATGACTCTGACCAGAGAGAGAAAAGTTTCCTCATCCTTGAAGAGGGTCTTCCCTCCCCCTCTCCAGAATAAAATTCCTTGGCACCCCCTGGAGCTAGGCCTTAAAGCAGCAAACAGGAGGTACCCCCCACTGCAGCCACGGCTGTTACTACACCCTGGACTCTCCCAGGAATCATCCCCCTCTGGGGACTCTGGGGGTCTCCAGAGACTCCAGAAGGTTGGACAAGGACTTTAAGGGGCCCTAGGGGACCTTGGGGACTCTCATCCAGGGCTCTGAGAGGTGGAGGGCCCTAGTGTGCTCTGCAGGAGAGCATTCAGGAGGATCTCTTCAGGACCTTGGGGATCCCTGATTGTGGGGGGGGGCACTTTTTTTGGTTTAGGTTTTTGGGCCACACTCAGGGATCATTCTTGGTTCTGAGCTCAGGGGTCACTCCTGGTGGGGCTCAGGGTGCCAGGGAGTGACCCAGGGATGGCACATGCAAGGCAAGGCCCCTACCTGCTGCACTGTCACTCCGGGCCTCGTCCTGACCACAGATGCATCATGCTTTGCTTTGTTGCTTTTGGTGGTGCCAGGAATCAAACCCAGAGCCTTCTGCACACAAGGCTGGTCAGTGCTCTAGTGCTGAGCTACAGACCTGGGCACCAGACACACCAGGTGAGAATTCTCAGTAGAGACCTACACTTGGATCTTCAGAGAGGTTTTCCCGTCTGCACACTCTGAGAACCACTTGGTGCTACAGAGTTCACTGGGGCTGAGCCAGCCTCATAGGCCTGATTTGTCCATACTTGGTCCACTCAAAGACCAATCTAAGGGGTTCTCAGAGAGAACTCAAAGAGGAGGCCCAGGTTCAATCCCAGACCTCCCTGGGAGCGAACCCCAAGCACAGATTCTGGATAGGCCCTGAAAGCACTGCCAGGTGTGACCCCAACACCTCCCCAGCAACAACAACAAAAAGCCAATCTAGGGACTCGCTCAGGGTTCAGCAGTTGGCCTTCTCCTGCCTCACAGGCATAAAGACAGGGAGACCAAGAGTTAGACCCCCCAGCCTCACCCCACAGGCCAAGGGGGTTCTGTCGCTCGGGACACCTGGTACCCCCATGAAGTGCTCAAGTCTCGGGTACATCACTACCAAGTATACGTGGCCCCAGTCCTCTCAGAACAGCGAGGAAGGAAAGAAGGAAGTCCACTCTCAGAGGAAACTGGACAAGGGAGGTTCCTGCTCTAAAGTGTCCCCAAAGTGGGGCCAGAGGATTCGTATAGTGGTGAGGGCACTTGCCCTGCATGTGGCAGACCCAAGTTTGATCCCCAGCACCCCAGACGGCCCCCTGAGTCCACCAGGAGTGATCCCTTAGCACCCCCCAGTTGTGGCCCCCCAAAGCCCCAAAAAATAATAAATAAAAACAATCAAGTGTCCAAAAGGCTACAGAAATGGCTTGGCGCAGGGAGAGGGGAGCTAGAGCACATGCTTTGTGTCTCAGAGGGCCACGTTCATCCCCTGCGGGGCCAGAAGGGACACTAGAAGTAGCACCCCAGGCCAGGTGTAACCCCATACCAAACATACGTAAATGAATTAACAACAATGTCCCTGAAATGCCTGGGGAAGGCCCCTCCTCCTGCCCCCTGCAGTCTATCAGGAAGAACCGGAAGTTCCCTTGACTGTGGCCATGGGTCTCGCTGGGTCACATAGCTGAATATGGGGGAGGTTGCAAACATTCTTAAAAATTCATTTTAAACTTCTTTACAGGACCGAAGAAATAGCTCAACAGATTGAGCACGTACTCTGGAACCCCGGATTATCTCCTGAACACCACTGGGAATAATGCCCCCAAATACAAATTGCCAGTAAAGCAGGGTGTGGGGACCCCCCCCAAAAAAAAACCCAAGATAATAAATATCTTTATGATTTACTATCAGTCAACATTTGCTTTGGTTTTATTGTTTGTTTGTTTTCATTTTGTTTTGGGTCACACCTGGCGATGCTCAGGGCTTACGACTGGCTCTGTGCTCAGGAATCAATCCCGGTGGTACTCAGGAGATAGGACACCAGGGATCAAACACAGGTCGACCATGAGCAAGGCAAATGTCCTACCTGCTGTACACAATCACTCTGGCCCCAGTGTTGTGTTTCTGTTTTACAGACCTACATACCTGGATCATGTTAAACTTTCTCAGGCAAAAAAGGAGTCTCAAGTGGAAGTTTAAGGAGCCCTGCCCTAAGCAACCAGCTTGGAAAGGTGTGTGCGTAACTGTGTAAGTTCTGGAAGAGTTTGCCAAAGTCAATCCACAAGCAGTTGGGTCACCAGGCCTGGTGAGGGGGTCTCCACCTCTGGACCCACTCCAGGAGCATGAAGAGCACTTGAGCTGGGAGGAAACCCGGAACACAGCCTCCAGCCATTCCAGGGAAATGAACAAAAGGTGTCTGACAGGCCGATAGACCCCATAGGGCCGTGAGCATGCTGGAAGGCGCTTTCTTGCGTCTCCTGGGAGACAGTTCTGTGATCTGTGCAAGCCACTTATGTGCGTGGCTCTTTGAACAGGGACTGCACTTCTGAAGAGAGGCTTCATTTGAGAAGCAAGAACACAAGGATTTACGCAAAGATGCTAATTATTTAGTAGCAGATGTGAGTAGGTGTCCTTTTTAGAACAAGACAGGGGAAATATCCAAATAAAAAACAAAGTTCCATAGTAGCTTGACAGAGTGCAAGTTCACCAGGTATGAGGCCTGAGGTTTGACCCTTGACAATAATAATAATATTATACTGTATTGTCATACTGTCATCCCATTGTTCATCGATTTGCTCGAGCAGGCACCATTAACGTCTCCATTGTGAGACTTGTTGTTACTGTTTTTTGGCATATCAAATACGCCACAGATAGCTTGCCAGACTCTCTGAGAGGGACAGAGAAATCGAACCCAGGTCGGCGGCGTGCAAGGCAAACGCCCTACCCGCTGTGCTATCGCTCCAGCCCAATAATAATAACAGCAACAATAATAATGTGGAAGAATCTCTCCTTCCATTAAATGTTCTTTTTTGTTTGTTTGTTTTGGGGCCACACTTGGTGATGCTCAGGACTTATTCCGGGTTCTGTGCCCAGGGATCACGTGTAGAGCTGGGCACCAAACCCAGTTGGCCCCGTGCTCGGCAAGTCTGCCTTACCCATTGTGCTATCCCTCTGGCCCCCACTAAAACTTCTTCACGTCACCTTAGAGTCATGAAAGTCTGACTCTATTGTTGTCTTCCCACTCAGCATCAAGGCCTGTATCCCAGAGGCAAGGGTCAAAGGGATGAAGGCCACAGAGATCCTTGGAAAGTGTCCAGGACAAAAACAAAGCTCTGAGTGGGGGCCAGAGAGATAGTACTCCAGTGGCCAACGTGCTTTCCTTATGTGGAGCCAGGGATTGCTCCTGAGCAAAGAGCCAGGAAAAGGCCTTGAGCATCCATGGTGTGGCCCAAACATCCTTCATCTCCACCACCAAACCCCCCCCCCAAAAAAAAAAAAACTGAAGCCAACCAACAAACAAAAACAAGGCCACTGGGACAGCTCAGTGCTCCCTACAAGGGGGCCGAAGTGGGGGATGGCTTGCTTTGGGAACTGCTGACCAGAGAGGGAGAGAGAGGGCAGTGAGGGTTGCGTGAATAGACGGGAGGCCAAGGAATCTCCCTGTGGTGAGGTGTGTGAATTGCATCTCAACTCAAACAAAACAAAACAGAACAAAAACATGTCCCTGGACTTTCTCCTGGCTCCCAAGGCAGAGACTTAGCCTGGAGAAGAACATCCAGGGCTGCGTGGGCACCCGACGCCAGTCAGCATGCGACGTCATCCCCTTCTCCGAGGCCCCTGGCTCCCTGCCCTTTCCTTTTCATCGCCACCGTATTTTATAGTTAACCACCAACCCGTCCAAGGCCTGCCCCGGCTCATCAACCTACCCAACCGTTTCATCTCTCTCCCGTGTTCCCTCCACGGCTCCCTCTCTGCTTTCCCTGCCTCTCCCAACCCAGGGCCTCCCTCGGCCCCGTGGCCAGCACGATCTCGAAAACTTTCCATCTTCACGTGCCGCTGAACTGTTTGAACTATGTCAGTGAGGTCCTGAGTTCAGATGTTGATGTTTGGGGGCCGGTGAGACATCTCCGGGGTGGGGGGGGGGGGTGGCTGGAGCACATGCTTCATGGGCAGGTGCCTGAGTTCCAGCCCCAGCACAATACGGTCCCTCAAATACCACAGAGTCACCCCCAAACACTGTACTGGGACTAGCCCTCACTCCCGGCATCCCCAGGTGTGGCCCCAAAACCAAACTACAAAACAGGGATGAGAGAAAGGAGGGGTGTAAAGGCAGAGCGTGAGACACCCAGTGGCCCTCCTCGGGGCGGGTGTGGGAATGTCTTGGAGCCCCCTGACTCCAGAGGAGCCGGGATTCCAGTAATCTGAGATTGGAAAGAGCACAAAAGAGGAGCATGTACACAGAGGAGAATATAGGATGATGCCAACTCAAGACATGAGGCCAAGGACACCAAAAAGGACCTTCAATGGCTGCCCTGTAGCACTGTAGCACTGTCGTCCCGTTGTTCATCGATTTGCTCGAGTGGGCACCAGCAATGTCTCCATTGTGAGACTTGTTACTGTTTTTGGCATATCGAATATGCCACGAGTAGCTTGCCAGGCTCTGCCGTGTGGGCAGGATAATCTTAGTAGGTTGCCGGGCTCTTCGAGAGGGACAGAGGAATCGAACCCAGGTTGGCGGCATGCAAGGCAAACGCCCTACTGCTGTGCTATCGCTCCAGTCCGATGGCTGCCCTGTGTCCTCAAAAACATTTAAACTAAAGACTTCCCTGAGCCTCAGGGTCTGACCCCTGCTCAACAAGGACAATAATAATAATACAGGGAAGAAAAGGTGTGCGGGGGTCAGGGGGGCTGAAAATCCATGATTACCCATTGACCCTACTCGAGGACATTACCTAACAAACCTAGTAATACCACTGTGAAGAGATATGTGCTGCCCCACATTCACTGCAGCACTATTCACAGAACAAGAGCCAGGAAGAGTCTAAGTGATGAGCAGCTAGAGTGGCCAGGTGGTACAGGAGGACGGGCATTTGCCTTGCATCCTGCTGGCCCTGGTTCTATTCCTGGCACCATATATAGTTCCCTGAGCACCACCGTGGGTCACTCCAGAGACAGAGCAAAAAATAGCCCTGAACACCAGTGGAGTGTCCCCAATTCTCCTCCCAAAATATTAATAGAGAAGATGTGACTCTGTGTGTGTGCGTGTGCATGTGCACACACACACACACACACACACACACACACACGCATGCAATGAAGTACTACTCAGCTAGGAAAAAGGCCCTGCCATTTGCAACAACATGGACAGAATGAAATGGGATTATTCTCAGTGAAAGAAAAAGGGTGGCTTCACTCACATGTTGTATACAAAGAAAACAAACACGAGTCATAATATATATATATATGTGCATATATATATATATATATATTTATAAAATAAACTTGCAAACTCTAAGACCCAAACTCACAGTTCCCAGAAAAGGTGAGTGGGTAAACTGGATAAAATGGGAACACTTGTAAGTGAAGGATCGAGTTTTAAGTGGAAATGTCAGGTGGTGCACACGGGTGCCGACCTCAAGTGCCACAGGCCCGAGCCTTGCCCGCAGGTGTGATGCAATGTTAGTCCAATAAAGCAATTTTGAAAAGTCTGATGGAGGCCCTCTCAGCCCTGGAGAGGAAGGAAAGTCTCGGAGGCCGCCGGCCACTCGAGGTATGCAGGGCACCCACGCGGCCTGTGGAGGCGGAACAAGGCTCGGTTCTTTGTTGGGTGCAGCCCTTCCTCCTGCGTGCCGGCATTAAGGAGCCACGGAAATGCGACCCATCCCCGCTCACAGACTCTGGGTTTGCTGGAGCAGCTGGGATGCCCAGATGGGCGGGGGTCCCCGTCTCGAATGGCCTGAGTGAAGCAGACCCCCCTCCCGCCGCCTCCCTACCCTGCCAAAGGGCAGGCAAACAAGACGAACAGCTGAGGCGGGACAGAAGACTCTGCCCAGGCCTGGGCGCAAGGGTGGGGAGAAGCAGCTGCCGAGAGCATGGCCTGACACACACCAGCAGGTCTCTCAACGTCCATCTGTGCTTGGGGTCCAGCTCACCGGGCTGTGGGTGATGTTTCAGGAGGGGATGCGGGAACAGAAGCGCCTGACCCACGACAGGTGAGGGAGAAGCAGAAGTGACCGACACAGGAAGCACCCGCCTTAGCAGGGGCGTAACTCACGACAGCAACAAGAAGGAGGCACCCGGAAGCAAACAGCCGGTGGCGATCCTCAAGGGGGCCAAGGGGGACAGCTCACAAGGGCTGGGGTATGTCCAGGAGGACGGCAAGGGGCAGCAAGTACACACACAAGGATGCCACAGATCTGAAAAACCACTCCTGGGATTGTCCAAGAGACACAGAACAAGAAAACAAAAGGACGGACCCCTCGGAGAGACCCTGGTGCTTTCTCTAAGTAGCAAGAGATCAGGTCATGGGAAAATTTCAATTTTTCCAAAGGAAGGGTCATGGGAAAACTTCAATTTTCCCAAATTTCAAAATTCCCAAAGGAAGAAAGAAGTCACACTTTCCCTGCCAACAGAATGGGTGAGATACAGAAACAAACAAAAAGCTTCCCAGGTGAAGAAAAAGGCATTAAACATGTGCAGAACATGGCGGGGGGTGGGGGGGTGTCGGGGGAGATGAGCATCATGGGAGCACGTGTCAAAGTTAGGTCAAGAAAAAGTCACTACAGTGAATCAGTGGCTGAAGCAAAGGGGAAATGGAACTGACTGCGCACGCAACTCCGAAACCCCTAGCAGGCAAGAGGAGGGAAAGCGGGGAAAGAAATTTAAAGTGAGAAATCAAAAGAGGAAACGGTGATTTAGAAAACCGAGAGAGAGAAACCGTCTTCTCCCAAAGTGGAAAGCGGACAACCCCCCTGGATAACCTGACAAAGCAACCGAACACCTACAAGTGAGAAAGCGCAAAGGGCTGAGACAAGCTCTCAGTGCAAGAGGCCTGAGGAGATCCCCTGGCACTGTGTCCTCCCCTGAGTTCTGATAGGAGTGGCCCCCAAGTCATACAGGTGTGCCTCCCTCCCCGCCCCCCAAAATTAAAACTTAGCAGACAACTACAAAACTGTATGTAGCAATGTATGTTCAAAAACTGTGCAAACAATTTGGAAAAGCTAATGGCGTGAATCGTTTTCTAGGAAAACAGCTCAAAGGGCTGGTGCATCAGCTGTGAATGCAGGAGCCCCTGGTTCCGGCCTCAATACCTCCAGGAGAAATTCCCGGGGAAACAAGCCAGAGCGCTATCTTGGTATGGCCAAAGCTTCTAAATAAACAAATGAATAATTTTCTCAGCTAAAAAAATATGGAAAATAAGTGCTGCTGATAAAAAAAATAAAAGCACGCAAAATGAGAAACTGGTACCCACACACCCCTTACTGCTAGTGATGTCAAATGGATTATCAACAGGATCTTTCATCACCCAGGTGTGAGGTTCTGCCCCCGTGACTTAGCATATATCTTTGAGAAAAAAAAATCAGTGCTTAGCATCTCAGTCCTTCAAGATGTGCAAATATTTGGGCTGAATCATGAATGATTGTGTGTGTGTTTCTTTTGGCTTGTTTTGTTTCACCAAGCAGAGAGCCACAGGAAACCCGAGGAACAGTTCCCTTGCTGTGAGGATGAAGCAGAACTTTGTAATTCTCTTTTTCACACCTCTATATGCCATTTTTAAAAACATTTTAAGTATATTAAGCTTTTTTTCTTAATGTCCGTAATAATTACCTGAGGAAATGACTACAACACAGGCAATACACGTTTTTAATGTGTATATCTTAAAGCACCATACAGTTTGATCGCCAATAATGACAGTGATTGATGATGAATGTTGGGAGGGTAGAAGAGAAGGTGGGAAACCCCCTTTTCAAGTTAATTCATATAAAACCCGGGACACTGGGGCTGGAGGGATGGCTCAAGGGGCTGCAGTGCCTGTGGGGGGCCCATGTTAGCCCAGAATCATGCCAAGTGTAACCCCCCCCCCCGCACCCAAGCATCCCTGTGTGTGGCCCCAAAACCAGACCAAACCAAAAGAACAACAACAAAACACAGGGCACAAAGTATTGCCAGGCCTTGAACCATGTCAAGGCAGGGTGGGCAAAAACAAGCAAGGCCAGAACCGCTGCCCCCAGCCCACCTGCTCTCTCGAAGCTTCCCTTGTAGGGAACAGGGAGAGGTTCGATTAGACCCCTAAGGGCCTGTGCAGGATTTTTCTTTCAGTCCTTCAGTTAGTTCTTCAGATTCTAATTATGCAAATGACTACAATCTAATCTAACTGGGGAGATGGAGATTAGCCAATATTCGCCCCCCCCAAGAAAAGACACAAAGCCACCACGAAGAGGGCCAGGAGGAGGGGGTGCCCTGGGGAGGGGTGGCCCTGGCTCTCTCAAGGAAAGGTGACTGGCAGATGGCTAGCAGTAGAGGTGGCGTGGTGTACAGGAGCCCAGCCATTGATGGATGCGGAGGGCAAGGGTTTAAAAGTCATTCACAAGGGGGCTGGAGTGATAGCACAGTGGGTAGGGCGTTTGCCTTGCACTCGGCTGACCTGGGTTCGATTCCCAGCATCCCATATGGTCTCCTGAGCACCGCCAGGGGTAATTCCTGAGTGCAAAACCAGGAGTAACCCCTGAGCATCGCCGGGTGTGACCCAAAAAGAAAAAAAAAAGTCATTCACAAGAGGGCAGGAAATAGAGGCACAGCGCCGGGGTGCAGGCAGCTGAGAGGAGTCCAGACGGCAAACAGCATTCACAGGCATTTGACTAATATTTGCCTAATGGCACGAAGATCCTCTCCATAGCACATTCTTGCGGTCATGGAGCAGGGGAGCTTGGGTAAATCTTTTTTTTAATTATAATATTTTTTCTTCTTCTCTTTCTAGAATGCCCGTAGGAGGATCTACTCTCTAAGAGTCGCATTGCCAAGCAGACATCTACTCTCAGGCAGGTAGACTCTTTGATCACCCAACCCTCTGTCAACTTCACAGAACCCCGTCGGGAAGTGAACAGCTGCTCCACATGCCAGAGGAGGCGACCAGGGTTGAGGGGCAGTGACCAACAGCCTGCAGAAACCCAGGGGGGTGTCTGAGCGCCAAGACCTTGGGACCCGGAAGAGCTGAACCTGCACCCCAGATGAAGCTACTCTAGAGAGGCTGGGGATGCGGCTCAGTGGCAGGACAGTTGCTTTGCACGTGTGAGGTCCTGGGTTCAATCCTCAACACCTCAAAAAATCAATACAACTATGAAGAGCATTTCTTCTTTTTTTACATTTAAATATTTTTTATTATTATTTTTTACAGACTTACAAACTTCCCTGATTACATTTCAGTTATATAGTATTCGAGTACCCATCCCTCCACCAGTGCCCATTCTCCACCACCAATGTTCCCAGTATCCCTCCCACCCACTGCCTCTGTGGCAGGCACATTCCCTGTTTCTGTCTCTCTCTCTCTCTCTCTCTCTCTCTCTCTCTCTCTCTCTCTCTCTCTCTCTCTCTCTCTCTCTCTCTCTCTCTCTCTCTCTCAGAGCATTTCTTAAAGGGGGGAAGAAGGGAGCCGGCTGGGGAGACAGAACAGGGGTTAAGGGGCTTGCCTCACCGGGTTCGATATCTGGCACCACAAATGGTCCCTTGGGCTCTGCCAGGAGTGATTCCTCAGCATATAGCTAGGAGTAAGCCCTGACCACTGCTGTGTGTGACCCAAACACTAAAATAAAGGATTGGGGGGGGGGGGGAGGAGGGAAGACCTGAGGAGATGACTCAAAGGCCCAGTGGTCAGTGTTTGCATTGCCAGAACCCCAGGTTCCATCCCTGGCCCTGCTGGTCCCTTGAACACCCTGAGCAGAGTCAGGCGTGTACCCCAGACAACACACAACAAGGAGTGGGGGAGGGAGGTGGTTTAGGGATAAAACCTTTCGGTTTCTCAAACGTCCATGGATTCCAATTAGCACCGGGCACTCGGGAGAGGAAATCAAAAAGAAAGGGAGAGCAGTGAGCAGGAGCTGCCTTGCAGCGACACGGAAAAACACTCCGTGCCCCGAGTAAATAAATAATAAAAGGCTACGGAAACAATACACCTTGCAAACTGCTCTGCCTTCTCTGCTGGCCTGGCCAGAAGCAGCGCGGGCAGGTTTGTGCTGCCTCGGTTACAAGCCCGGCGAGCATTATTTACCTAAAAACACTCGAGTCCCTTCCAAAGGACGCAAAGGGCGTTTCTGAGCACAGCCCGTGACTTTAGGCCGAGACCCAGGCCTACCTCCGAATACAGGGTGCTGTGACCCTGCTCTGGAATAGTGCCAGACACAGGCACCCGGGGGTGCTCAGACCACATCCCACCGATACCTCTGACCCAAGAAGAACGTTCCTGAGGGTATAGAGTCACAAGGAAAAAGTAAAACAATCCACAGTGGGTTTCACTCTTACCACACCCAGACTTTAAAAACAACACTGTCGGGGGTCAGAGAGATAACAGGTGAGGTGAGGCATCTGCCTTGCACACAGCTGACCCACGTTTAATCCCCGGCACAAAGGGTCCCCTGGGCACCGCCAGGAGTGATCTCTGAGCACAAAGACAAGAGTAAGCCCTGAGCACAGCAGGATGTGTACTACCCACCCCCCCAAAAAAAACAACAAAAAACAAAAACCAAAACAAACAAACAAACAAAAAAAACAGTAACTCAACAAAAACCTTTAGGACCCAGAGAAATAGTTTAGTGGGCTGAGCACATGCTTTGCATGCCAGAGGCCCAGATTCCAGCCTGAGCATTGCATGGGCCCCTGAGTTCTACCAGCCTGAGCCTGGAGGAGTCCCTAAACACTGCCAGATGTGTCCCCCCGGCCCCCAAAGTAACTGCAGGGCTAGAGATGTAGCTCAAGGACCAAGTACTCGCATGTGTAAGACCCCGGGTTGGATCTCAATAATTTAAATGATTAAATAACTTAAATAAAATAATTTAAGACCAGAGGGATAGTTTGGGTTCTATCCCCATCATCATATGGTTCCCTGAGTATTATTCTCAGGCACAACCCCGAAGCACAGAGCCAGTACTGCTCGTGTGTGCCCCCCAAAGAAACCCATAAAATAAATACATATATTTTAACAACATTTTTAAAAATTAAAATATCTGAAGTCAAATATGTCCTATCAGTTTCACAATTAAAAAATTGTTTTTAGGGCCGGAGCGATAGCACAGCGGGTAGGGCATTTGCCTTGCACGCGGCCGACCCGGGTTCGATCCCCGGCATCCCATATGGTCCCCCAAGCACCGCCAGGAGTAATTCCTGAGTGCAAAGCCAGGAGTAACCCCTGAGCATTGCTGGGTGTGACCCAAAAAGCAAAAAAAAAAAAAAAAAAGTTTTTATTGCTCTTGCTTATTCACACAGTTTAAGTTTTCTTCCTCCTTCCTTCCTTCCTTCTTTCCTTCCTTCCTTCCTTCCTTCCTTCCTTCCTTCCTTCCTTCCTTCCTTCCTTCCTTCCTTCCTTCCTTCCTTTCTTCCTTCCTACCTCCCTTTCCCCCCCTTTATTCCTTTCTTCCTGTGTCAGGGATTAAACTCAGTGCCTCACAAGGCAAGTACTCTATAGCTAAACCACAGCCCTGACCTCTGTATTATTTTTGCCTGTTTGTTTATTTTTGAGACACACCCTGCTGTCTTCAGGGCTTACCCCTGGCTCTGCATTTAGGGATCACTCCTGATGGGGATTGAGGGACCATGTATGGTGCTGAGGACTGAACCTAGATTGGCCATCTGCAAAGCAAGTGACTTACCCATGTTATTTCTTCAAGCTATGCTACACCACCAGCACAATCAACCTGAACAACAAAGAGGCATCCAAGAAACTATACTGAAAAAGTAAAAACAACGTGGAAATATTCATAATCGATAATTAGAGAATTTTAGAGCTTCAGAGGTCACCTTTAATTTTGATAAATAACAGAAGCTAAAAGACTTGTAAGAGGATGCATTTGATGTTAGAGAAAGGTCTAGATAGATAAAATGTTGAGTGGCAATGAAGCCAGCCCTCTGTTTTACTAAGGAGGGGGTATGTGTGTGTGTGTACGTGTGTCTGTCTGTCTGTCTGTCTTTCTGTATGTGTGTGTGTCTATCTGTCTGTCTGTCTGTCTGAATTTTGACCCAAACCAGGCAGTATTTAGGAGCTATCCCTAGCTCTGTATGCAAGAGTTACTCCTTGAAGTGCTCAGAATATCATATGCCGCGCTGGGGATAAAATCGGGGCCTCTCACATGTGAAGCATGCACTCAGGCCACTGAGCTCTCTCCAGCCTGAAGGCAGTCTTTTTATTTTTTTCTTTTTCTTTTTTAAAATTTTATTGAATCAGGATGAGATAGTTACAAGCTTTCATGTTTGAGTTACAATCTCACAATGATCAAACACCCATCCCTCCACCAGTGCACATTCCCCACCACCAATATCCTGGATATACCCCCTCCCTTTCCCACCCTCCCCCTGCCTCTAAGGCAGACAATATTCTACTTTTGGGCATCAGAACTTGCAACACAGACACTGAGAGGTCATCATGTTTGGTCCATTATCTACTTCCAACATGCATCTCCCATCCCGACTGGTTCCTCCAGCCATCATTTTCTCAGTGATCCCTTCTCCATTCCATCTGGAAGGCAGCCTTCTGAAGCCACACGCTGACCCTGTCCTGGCAGCCTCAAGCTTGGCAGGCAGAGCTGCTCAGAAACTGAAGGCAGGGCCAAGGAATAGGGAACAGCTCAGGGATAAAGTAGGTGCCTTGCATGAGGAAGACATATGGACCAGATCCCATGTATCACTGTATCACCGTCATCCCGTTGTTTCATTGATTTACTCCAGCAGGTGCCAGTAACGTCTCCATTCGTCCCAGCCCTAAGATTTTAGCAGCCTCTCCTTACTCATCTTTCCCAATGATTGGAGGGTCTTTTCAGGGTCAGGGGAATGAAACTGTTATTGTTACTGTATTTGGCATATCGAATAAGCCACAGGGAACCTGCCAGGCTCTTCCGTGCAGGCGGGATACTCTCGGTAGCTTGCTGGGCTCTCCGGAGAAGATCCCATGTACCACACACAAAAAATAAGTAAGAAAACTGAAGCCATCTGGGCAGTGGGCGGGCCTTCAGTCTGTCAGGGCCCTCACCTCTATGGCAAGAGAGCTGAAGAGAGGAGCTGCTGGGGCCAGAGCAATAGCACAGCAGGTAGGGTGCTTGTCCTGCACATGTCCAGTCTGGGTCTCATCCCCAGCATCCCATATGGTCCCTGAACACCACTAAAAGTGATTCCTGAGTGCAGAGCCAGGAGTAAACTCCCTAGCATCCCTGGGTGTGACAGAAGGTGTAGGAGGAAGGAAGAAAGGAAGGAAGAAAGGAAGGAAGGAAGGAAGGAAGGAAGGAAGGAAGGAAGGAAGGAAGGAAGGAAGGAAGGAAGGAAGGAAGGAAGGAGGGAGGGAGGGAGGGAGGGAGGGAGGGAGGGAGGGAGGGAGGAGGAAAGAAAGAAAGAAAGAAAGAAAGAAAGAAAGAAAGAAAGAAAGAAAGAAGAAAGAAAGAAAGAAGAAAGAAAGAAAGAAAGAAAGAAAGAAAGAAAGAAAGAAGGAGGGAGGGAGGGAGGGAGGGAGGGGAGGGAGGGAGGGAGGGAGGGAGGGAGGGAGGGAGGGAGGGAGGGAAGGAAGAAGAAAGAAGAAGAAAGAAAGAAAGAAAGAAAGAAAGAAAGAAAGAAAGAAAGAAAGAAAGAAAGGAAGGAAGGAAGGAAGGAAGGAAGGAAGGAAGGAAGGAAGGAAGGAAGAGGGAGAGAAAGAAAAGAAAGAGAGAAAGAAAGAAGAAAGAAAGAAAGAAAGAAAGAAAGAAAAGAAAGAAAAGAGAAAGAAAGAAAGAAAGAAAGAAAGAGGGAGGGAAGGAGGAAGGAAGGAAGGAAGGAAGGAAGGAAGGAAGGAAGGGAAGGAAGGAAGGAAGGAGAGGGAGGAAGGAGGAAAAAGAGCTGGTTCCAGTGTTCTCGAGGCTCATGTATTTTACACCCCCTGTACTATCTCTCTGGTCCAGGATAAAATCACATTTTCTGGATGTTACTTTTTGTTTGTTTTGAACCACACGTACAGCAGCTCAAGGGTTACTCCCAGCTCAAAACCAAGCACCCTGGTAGTTCTGGGGGTCATGCGGTGCCAGAGGCAGAACCCAGTTCTACCCGCTGAGAAGCGTGCATCCAGCTCTTCAAGCCATCACCCCCGTGCCAGGATGTGACCATCTTTAAGAACATGTCCTGGCGCGTATATGCTACCCGAGCCCATGTGCTGCTTGCACCCAAGTAGCCGAGCACATGTGGCACCTGAGCACATGTGTCCCTTGCATCTCCCCTCTTGAGATGTGTACTCTCCTGCTTCCATATCTAATGCTGGGATGTGTGTGTAGAGGCTGTCTCTGCCCTTGGAGAAACCCGGGTTCTCTCTTGAGCACGTTACTCTCTCTCACTTTCTCTCCCTGCTTCCCCTTCCTAAAAACCTCCAAATAAAATCTGTTTTTATTTCAAAAAAAAAAAAAAAAAAAGAACATGTTCTGGGATTTTCTCATACTTGACTTCATATGATTCTGAGTCCCTGAGTTTCTCTGAGACAGCACAGAGAGGAGGGCTGTTACGTCACGATGCGAAAGGAATAGCAACAAGTCTGTGGCAAGGCAACGTGGCTGACCTGCAAAGTTTTATACCCAAATAGTCTGGCCTAGCATGTTTGAGGATCTTTGGGTTTGATCCCCAGCACATCAAAAAAAAATATATATATATATATATATATGTATATATATGGAAAAGGACGTCAATGTAGCAGTGCTTGCCATGGACATCCATGAACCTGTAAGGTGGATGTTTACAAAAGCAAGGTGCAGAACATGTGCTGTCATTTGCATCGAAGTATTCTAAAGAAAATGTCCATCTCTGCTTGTCCATGTACAGGCTGTCTCTGAAAAGCTCTCCTCAGAAAGGACGAGGGCACTGCCTCCAAAGAGAGGAAATGAGGAAACCGGGGAGAGAGGAAAAAATTCATTGCCACTGGAGAGCTTTCCTACTGTCATCCGAATGTTTCACCTTGTGTCCCTCGCTACAAAACCAAAGTCAGAGCCTGGGGGTGGGGGTGTCGGCTACACCACTTACTCTCTGAGTGGTTCCCTCAGGCCACGGGCATTTTCACTTTGAAGGCACACACCTTAAACAGAGATAGAAAGAAAGCAGCCACCTGCACAAAAAGCGATCTGAAGAGGGGCTGGAGAGATAGTACGGAGGGTTGGACACTTGCCACTTGCAGTGCATGTGGCCGACCCAGGTTCGATTCCCAGCAGCTCACACGGTCCCTCAGCACCTGCAGAGTGATTCTTGAGCACAGAGCCAGGAGTAACCCCTGAACATAGCCATGCGCTACCCCCAAACTGAGGGGGCTGGGGGGGGGGCAGGAATCCTATCTGAAGAGCCTCCTGCATGCCCATTGATCAGCACCCCCACCTGCCCTCCCCTGATACTTCCAGTGACTTCTGGTGCCAGATCTGGACAAGTATGCGTCCAGCCAGGACAAGCGCCCCGTGTCCTTCACACACAATGTCAAATTCTCACTTGTATGTAGTAAATAAGAAATAGTTCACCTTTCAGCAAAGGTATCGAGTTTCCCCAGTTCATCAGAGAGGCCGACGAGGGAGTCCAAGGTTCCCACCTAGAGAGACGGCGAGAACATCAGACGGTCACTTTCTGGCAGACAAGTGGAGGGGGGGTGGTGCCTTTTCAACCAAAAAGTCCCGGGACCTCTGCAACTTGCATCTTGAGTTAGTGGCCCTTGGTCAGAAGGACTCATAAGAGAACGCAGTGGGGCTGGGGATTTTCTTTGGCCAAGAGGAGAGACGCCCACATTCCTGCCAGGGGAAGGAATGAGCGTGAGGCCACAGACATCTCAGGGCCCTTTTCTCTGAGGACAGTCTCTGCTAACGAGGTGATGAAGTCCCCTGGTTGAGGACCTGGCCTGGAGAGCAAGCCAAAGGGGGCACCATTTGGGGGCCAGGGAGGTGGCTGTGTGGTACAGCACTTGCCTGATGGGTGTAAGATACTGTATTTAACCCCCAGCACCATTAAAAAATAAAAGGTTATTTCTGGAAACTCTTCTTCTCCAAAATAATCCGGCAGACGCTTTTCTCAGTTTTTCTTTGAGATTATTAACAGTGATCCTGCCCAGTGTGGGCTTGGACTAGCAGCATTTCCGCCCACTCTCATTTTTTTCAGATGAGCTATCATGATCTGTTCCTTAGTGCAGAAATCACTACAAGATCCAAACTGTATGTAAAAAGTCTATTTGCAGGGCCAGAGTGATAGTACAGTGGGTTGGGTGTTTGCCTAGCCTGCAGCTGACGTCCGTCCAATCCCCGGCATCCCATATGGTCCCCCGAGCACTGCCAGGAGTAATTCCTGAGTGCAGAGCCAGGAGTAACCCCTGAGCATTGCTGGGTGTGACCCAAAAATCGGGGAAAAAAAAAGTCTATTTGCATTCTATTAGAAGGCATTTTATCACAAGACAATTTGCTAGATGACCTGATTTGTTTTATCCCTCCACCACTGCCGCCTGCAATGCATTTCTCTCTCTCTCTCTCTCTCTCTCTCTCTCTCTCTCTCTCTCTCTCTCTCTCTCTCTCTCTCTCTCTCTCTCTCTCTCTCTCTCTCTCTGCGTGCGCGAGCACGTGTGTGTGTGTGTGTGAGGGATCGAGCCCAGAGTCTCACCCATGAAGGGTAAGTGCTCTAAATGCAGAGCTGCGTCCCTGGTCACATCTCTGTGTCTCTCAGAAGGAAGCTTCAAGTTTATGCCCCTTGGCATCAGACCACCTCAGAGGCACGCCAAAGAGATGGTCCGTGTCATGCTCCTCCTTCACGCTGGTTTCATCTGAACTCTGTGCACCACAGGGAGAGTACCCAAACCTGCACGCGCCACCGATCTCTGTCCGCCACCTGTCCGGCTTCATCAGAAGTAAGAGGGGCACTGGATTTCCCACCTGGCTCCCATGTCCAGAGCAAGATCGAGGCTCCGAGGCAACACATTTAAACTACCTCGTCGCCCTCCTTAGATGGTGAAGACAAAGCCGAAAGAATTGGAGACTTAACAGGAGACTCAAGTCTATAAAATGCTCTGCCCCACTACTGGAACCACTGCCATTTGTACCTTCTTTCCCCTTTTAATCTTATTTCAATTTACTTATTTTGGTTTGGAGGCTACACCAGCAGTGCTCAGGACTCACTCCTGGCTCTGCACTCCTGGATCTCTCTGGCTGGGCTAGGGGGTCAGATGAAGTGCTGGGGGTCGATCCCAGGTAAATGACTTACCTACCGTAACAATCTCTCCAGCCCCTCCCTATTTATTCTTCCCTGTGGCTCTAAGTCCATCAATATGGCCATGAGTTTTGAACTCGGGCAGCAATTCCGAGCAGACCACAGCCACCCTGTCCACCCTTGCCCCCAGGCTAGCAGTCAGCAATGCTGCTCTTCTGTCCCTTTGTCCTTGGCCGCCTACCCCCCAGTCCATCACCTCCCTCTTCCCTCCCCTGGAATTTTACCTTGAAGTCGGGAATCGCGAATTTGGTGTTATAGGACAGGTTGGACTTGGAGGTTACTGTGTTCATCCTCTCCAGGGCTTGCAGATTTTCCTTATCACCAGGGGCAGAAATTAACCAAAACTCCGACATGCTTCCCAGTCTTCTTCAGGGCAGTTCTGGCCAGAACCACAGCAACACGGGTAAACTGAAAGAGGAGGAGAGAAGTGTCAAATATCTCTACTTTACCCCTCCCTGTCCTCAGAATTAATCCTCTTCGGGATTTGTCACTCGTCCCATTTCTCATTCTTGCCTCTTTTGACCTGTCAGTTTACATTCTACGGCTTCAAGGACACCCATTTGTACGAAGCCAAATGAGAGGCTCTTATCTCCACTTGGAAGGCCCTTGGGGAAGGCGTGAAGATACCCAGGGCTCTGGGTAATTCGGACTGCTTGAAGAAGTAGGTGGGAGCGTGAGCAACAGCACAGGGGGTGGGGTGCTTACTTTGGTCGACCCCGGTTCGATCCTGCACCCCTGAGGTCTCCTAGGCTGCCTGAGCTCAAGAGGGAGGAGTAAGCCCTGAGCACTCCCACGTATGGCAACCCCCTCCAAAAAATTAAATAGGGTGGGATCATTTCCTATTTGGGGATTTTCTTCCCCCGCCCACCCCCAACCCTCTCCACAGAGTGTGTGCTTGCTGTGTTGACTTGGGTGCCTGCTGGAACGTTCTCTGCCGTGCACACGACTGTCTTGGTGGATGCCAAGTACCAATGAGTCAAGGAGGGACTTTCACAAGAGGCCACCGGGGCACACCCCTAAGTCCTAAATTCCAGATCCTGAAACAGGTGCTGGCTTTAGAAACGGACTTCAGGGGACCTCTCTTCTATAAAGTAAGGGCCAGGGAGGGCAAGGGCCTCTGCTGGTAGTCGTCCGGCCACAAGACCAAGTGTCCACTCGGCACAGGTGGGAAACTTGCCGAGCCTCGCAGGTAATTTCTGCCCAGCGTCTGTGGCCTCTGAAGTCGTTCTGCTCATTCAAACGTGGCCACACCCACACCGTTCCCCCCTAGGCCCTTTAGCCGGGGCTGGCTGGGGGTGCGGGGGAGCGGGAGACGCTCGGGGCAGAAGAGCCTCCCCAGCCGGAGTTCTATCGAGCAATATATATATGTATATATATACATATACATATATATGTATATATATATATATATTTTTTCCCCACCCGTTTCGGGCTCTCGTCTTGCTCCAAACCAAGAGTTTTGTTTCTCCCAACGCGGCGCCCCCAAGGCAATATATATATATATATATATATTTTTTTTTTTTTTTTTTTTTCCCGGTCCCGGCTGCAGGCTGGCCCCCGGGGCAGACAAGTGGAGCGAAGGTGGGGGAGATGCCACGAGCCCCCGCGGCCCCGGGAGCGCTCACGCGGGCGCCGGCCTCCGGGTTCCCACGGGGACAGCGCGGTGTGCAGCGCGTCGGCAGAGCCCACGGCCGTGGCCCTCGGCCCCGCGGGAGCCCGACCCCCAGCCCGTCTTACCCGGAGCGGGCGGGCCGCGCGGTCCGGGCTGCGGCGGGAGCGCTCGGCCGGCTCCCGGGAGGCAGCGGCTTCTGCGCGCGCGCCCCGCCCCGCGCTTTTATCCGGCCGCGGAGGCGCCGCCGGCCACGCCCGCCCGCTGGACATTTGCATACTCGGCCACCGCCTCCCGCCCGCGTAGGTGGGGGCCCCCCACCCCGGGCCGGGTCACTGACACCCCGCGTCCCCCCGCATCCCCGCCGCCCAGAGCTCCTGCTGCCCGCCGGGTGGTGGGCGCGACGCCCCCTCCAGAGCCCCTGCCCGCCTGTCGGAGCTGGGTGCCCGTTGGATTGCGCAGCGTTTTCGGAGGGGCTCCCTCGAGACCGGGCGACGCAGGGACAGGGGACACCCGCCCCCCACACCCCAGCCCCGGGCCGCGGCCACTCTCTAGTGACAGGCGGCGGGCTAGGTCTCTAGGGACACCCGGGGACAGGGCTGACCTGTGCAAAGCGACACCGGGGTTTCGCTTATGTTTTGGAACGCTGCACGCAGCTGGGCAGAGGCGCGACGGAGCTCCCGGGCCACGTGGGCGGAAACCTGCCCTGGACGAGGTGCATCGCGCCCACCCCAGCTCCAAACCTCCCCGATGAAGGGGCGAGGGGGGGGGGCGTGGAAACGTACTGCCAAAGTGAACGCACGCTTGGTGCGCCCTGGAGCAAAGAGAGCCCCTCCGCGGTGAACCTGCACGCGTTCGTTAACCAACAAAACTCTGAGAATCCGTTTTCTCTGGAGCCCAGGAGGAAACGGGTGCGTCCTTCTCCCGGCGGAGCGTTTTCCTCGATTTCTGAGAAAGATAGACATCTCAGAATGGTTCTGGTGGGGAGGGGAGGGGGGAGTGTAGAAAGTGCGGCTGCTGCCTCGGGAATGAACTGCCCGAACTTAGAAAAGAGAGCCAGTGAGCGCATCTGTCCGTCTCGCGCGGTGAACGTTGTGTCAGATCCTTGGGAAAGAGGGTTAAGGGGCAGCCCCAGGGCTGGGTCTAGAAAGTCCCAGATGGAGATGGAAAAGGGAGCTGCTAAGGTCACGCCACGCCGGCTGGGCACCTTCGCGCTGTGGCGGCTATGGAACGCCCAGCACCTGCAGCCGCATCATCGGTATTGGGCCATGTGCATTACTCAGTCCTTGCAACACTCTCCCGAAGGAGGACACCTGAAACCGAGGGATGAGGAAACCTGGTGAGGATGGGGAGCTTCCACAGGGATTCCAGGCGAGAGGGCGAGCGCGTGCAAAGCCTGAGGTCTCTCTCTGGACTTTGGTCGTGCCAGGCTATCCAGCCAGAGAAAACGGAAGCATGGAGTTGGCAGCAGACCTCCTTGGCAAGCAGGTGCCGGGTGCCCACAGGAGGTGCATGGGATGCGGGCTGTCCCTGGCTCATGGCAGAGCTAGGAGTCCCTGTCAGCCCAGGGTTTCCTGCCCTCCCTCCCCCATCAGGACCATCCACCTGGCTTCTCAGAGATGGGATGGCCACGCGGGAGAAGTATCCCAAAGAGGTGCCGAGCATCCTTCCTTCAACAAACAGGGTTTCCCCTCACAGCCTTGTTTCTTAAAATAGAAGAACCAGGGGGCTGGAGCAATAGCACAGTGGGTAGGGCGTTTGCCTTGCATGCGGCAGATCCAGGTTCGATTCCCAGCTTCCCATATGGTCCCCCAAGCACCGCCAGGAGTAATTCCTGAGTACATAAACCAGGAGTAACCCCTGTGCATCGCCAGGTGTGACCCAAAAAGCCAAAAAAAAAAAATAGAAGAACCAGACACCAAGTAATGCCTGGGCCTGGGATTAAGAAATAATAGCTTACTGCGCTCCTTGACTTATTCAAAATCCTCCCACTGGGGGCCAGAGAGATAGTACAATGGATATAGTATTCACGTGCACTTGGCTAAGCCAGGTTCAGTCCCGGCATCCCATATGGTTCCCCAAGTACTGCCAGCAGTAATTCCTGAGTGCAGAGCCAGGAGTAACTCCTGAGCGTCGCCAGGTGTGATCCCTCCAAAACTTGGAAAATAAAGAATAAATTCTTCCACTCAAAATCTATCCCCCTCACACACCATCTTCACAGCTTACGATTCTCATTAATTTGGGGGGTTTATAATTGTAATTACTCCTCTAAGGGGAGATTGCCTGGCTTCAAATAACTTTTCTTGCTTATTAAGATTATTCCATGACTTTTATGGAGAATTTGGAAAATGAAGTCGGCAGAAGTACAAATCACCTGAGGAGCTGGGATAAATAGTAGAGTGAGTACTGAGTTTGCTTTGCAAGAGATCAACCCAGGTTCAACCACAGGCACCCCATATGGTCCCCTGAGCTCTACCAGGAAAGATCCTTGAATATAGAGTCAGAAATAAGCCCTCAGCATTTATCAGGTGTAGCCCCCAAACAGAAACAACTCCCCCCCCTAAAATCACCTGTATTTTCATAATTTGAAAATAACCTCTGTTAATGATCAAATCTCTTTTATACTTTTCAGTGTCTATTCCTATATATAGATTTGGGGGTTCCTGGTGCAACTGAGATGATATAGTTTAAATAGAGTTTGGTATCTCAGTGGTGATTACTTTTAAACCATAAGAAAGTCAGATCTATCTTATCAGTACGAGATAACCTGGTGTCATCAGCAATTTTTCAGAGCTCAGAACTTAAGTCAAATACACAGGATTTCAAAGGCAAATAAAGAGATCTTGCTGGACAACTTACATCTTGAAGGACAGAGGAAAAACAAGACCCACTCACTTGCCTAAGGGTATTTTGAATTGTACTTCTCAAAGGTAATCATACACTTACTTATCTGTTTTGAGCCAACTTGTATTAATCTCTCGAGTTTCCCTATAAAAGGGGATCAGCCTTTCAATGCAGAGAAAAAGAGAGAAATTAAGTCAAGCTGTGCTGCCTGATCTCCAGGTATATTGGGGCAATGTAAGACAGCATTTCTAACCTATAAAGAAAAGTTATATACCTTTGCATAGGTCAGCCCACAGCAGATTTTAATGCCCCATTTTTAATCTATTCAAATTCCTCCCCTCCATACACTCCTCCCAGAGTCTCTGAAATCTACTCACTGCTAAATGAGAACAAGGTTCGCTCAGCCTTGAAAATATGCCCGGGGTTATATGAAATGCTTCATAGACATAGCCTGCAAGAACCCAGGTCACAAAGAATACTATCTCTTCCTGGGACTTAAAGACGGGTGAGGAAATGCCTTCCACCTTGAATCCTCTCCAGCTTATTAAGCATTTGACTCTGGCTAGATATTCCAGAAATGCTTCTGCCGTTGGCACTGGCTATGCATTGAGCCAGCTGAGGTCTGCGCAAGATCCCGCAGTCCTGCAGGTCAGAAACCAGAAGGACAAGATGGGTCCAGTCTGTCGGTTTTCTCCACCGCTCCACCTGCTGGGCCCTCTTTAATGCTTCTTTCCTGGAGACAGCCCTCCTAAGATGTTCTTACCCAACTAGCATAGACACATAATTGTGCTTGCCGTCAGCAGGGAGCAAGGGGGGCCGGAAAGGGGCGGATTTCTCTAGACTTGACTAAGAACGCAGCCAAGGTTTTCTAAAGGGCAGATCTCTGGTTGAGAAAAATGAAGAATTGTCCCTTGATAGGCAGCACCACGTTGCAGAAACAGATTAGGCTTTGGGCTGAGACAACTGGATAAGCAGCCCAGCCATACTGAGTGGTTGGGCGGCCATCTGAGGAAAGGAGGACACCTACTTCCGTGCCTTTGGGCTGTACCTCAGAGAGGACAGTTGAACCTTGGAGGCAGGAAGGTCAAGCCTGGGACCTGAAGTGCTCCACAAAAGTTCCCTTCCTCAGGAACACCAAGTAAAGGATGTTGGGAGGACCCACTCGGGTTGGAAGCTGCGTGCTGAAAGTAGACTATAGACCAAACACGATGGCCACTCAATACTTTCATTGCAAACTACAACACCCAAAAGGAGAGAGAACAAAAGAATGCCGTGTTGCAGAAGCCTGGTGGGGTGGTGGGGGATGGGGTGGGGGTGGTGGGAGGGATACTGGGAACATTGGTGGAGGAGAGTGGGCACTGGTGGAGGGATGGGTAAACGATCATTGTATGACTGAAATGCAAACACTAAAGTTTCTAAGTTTGTAACTACTGTACCTCATGGCGATTCACTGTCACTGTCACTGTCATCCCATTGCTCATAGATTTGTTTGAGCGGGCACCAGTAACATCTCTCATTGTGAGACTTATTGTTACTGTTTTTGGCATATCCAATATGCCACAGGTAGCTTGCCAAGTTCTGCCATGTGGGCGCGATACTCTCAGTAGCTTGCCAGGCTCTCCGAGAGGGACAGAGGAATTGAACACGGGTCGGCCGCATGAAAGGCGAACACCCTACCACTGTGCTATAGCTCTAGCCCTACGGTGATTCACTAATAAAAAAAAATTTTTTTTAAAGTTCCCTTCCTCTTTCTCTCCCTATTTAGATGTCAAAGTGCTTCACAGTCTGGGTGGGATACATTAGAATAAAGCCTTAGTAGGGCCCAGAATCTTTCTTCAAAGATCCAAAGTACTTTGATCTTGATAGCTTTAGCCAATACCCTGGTAACTGGAGATCAGCAATCAGGATGGTTTTCACTGTTTCACTGGAGGAAGGAAGGCAGACGACAGTCTCACAATCTATTCTGTCCAAGTGAACAAAGTTCAAAATATTCTTCTGTTGATCCCTTATTCAACAAGCTTGAGGTTTTATTTTCTCAGTATTTGCAAATGACTGTGGAGCACGCAAAAACCAACACACACACACACACACACACACACACACACATCTCCCTCTCATTTTCAGGCTTGTGGTAGCACAAAGCAAGCGTGATAAAAAGAAGCTCCAGGGGCTGGAGTGATAGCACAGCGGGTAGGGCATTTGCCTTGCACGCGGCCGACCCGGGTTCGATTCCCAACATCCCATATGGTTCCCTGAGCACAACCAGGGGTAATTCCTGAGTGCAGAGCCAGAAGTGGCTCCTGAGCATCGCTGGGTGTGACCCAAAAAGCAAAAACAAAAACAAAAAATGAAACTCCAGTGCCCAGTTCCAACTCTCACAAAGATGTGAGCTAGATGCAGGGTGTGAAACCTGCATAAAAATGAGGGATGCATAGAGGCAGGCTGGAGGCAGGTGGGGGCAGGAGCGATACTGGAGACATTGGTGGTAAGAAATGTCCACTGGTGGAGGGATGGGTGATGGAACATTGTATGACTGAAAACTGATCATGAACAATTCTGTAACTGTGTATCTCATGGTGGTTCAATCAAAAAAATTTTTCTTAAATGTGGGATTACATGTTCAAGAAATATGGTGGTCCTCATTTCCCAGATGAGGAACAGGCCCCAGGAGATGAAGTGATCTAATCCAGAGCAAAATTAATGATCTTGCCTTGATGCAATCACTTCAGTTTCAGGTTTTGAGTCTTGAACCCGGTGTTCCTACCTCCCGGGACATTTTGCACAACAATGTCTAAACTACTCTTCTGTGCTGTCCAAGGGCTAGCTCAGCCAGTGCTCAAGGTCCTGGCATTTCTACTCATTAGCAACATGAACTTGGACAAGCTCTTTGATCTTGGAGGATGTCAATCCTCCCTGGTGTTAAATAGTAAGGCCCAGGGACAGGGCCATACCAGTTCAGCATTAGAGTATGCTGTACCTGGGGTTCCCTTGAAACCCCCTCTCCATCTTTCTTTCTCTTGAATCTCATGTCCAAATTCCTATTTCCCCTCTGTGTTTCTTTAGAAGATACAGCTCCCGCCCTCTTCTAACACATGGTCCATTTGCCACACACGTCTTTAGTCATAGTAAATGTGGCTCTGACATGGCTGTCCGGGTGCAGCCAGTGCTTGGGGGGGGAGCAGTGTTCACGTCAACACTATTCACAATAGCCCAAATCTGGGAACAACCCAGGTGTCCAGGAACAGATGGCTGGATAAAGAAACTGTGGTACTCGG
This sequence comes from Sorex araneus, assembly GCF_027595985.1. Lineage (NCBI taxonomy): Eukaryota > Metazoa > Chordata > Mammalia > Eulipotyphla > Soricidae > Sorex > Sorex araneus. The sequence continues at coordinate 345,922,570 of NC_073313.1, read as the reverse complement.
ACACCATGGAATACTATTGGCCATAAGAAAAGGTGAAATCAGGCAGTTTTCTGCTACACAGGGGAGGGAGCTGGAGAGTATCATAACGAGAGAAGTTAGTTAAAGGAGGATGGACTGAATGATCTCTCTTATTAGTGGGATATAAAGCAAGAATGCAGAGGGATAACAAGTGCCCCAAAGTGACAGAAACTGAGACCTGGTCTTCGTAGGAAGCCTGTCAGGTGAGAGGGGGTGGGGCAGGGGCGGGGCAATGGGGGTGTGTAGGGGGGAAGAGGACACTCTGGGGAAGGGCACGATGTGGGATTGTGTGATGCATGAAACCCTATCTCTAGCAGGATTGTAAACCTGTGTGTTTATATAAAAGTGCCTGTGAAGGAGGCAGGCGGATGGGAGGGAAGCTGGGGACGTTGGTGGAGGGAAGTTGACTTGGGTAGTAGGACTGAGTATTGTATGCTTGAAGCCCAATTATGAAGAATGTTATAAATCATGGTGCCTCAAAAAAATTTTTTTTTGGTTGAGGGCCACATTGGGTGGTGCTCAGGGTTTACTCTGGCTCTGAGTTCAGGATTCACTCCTGGCAGGTCTGGGGAACCATAGGGGATGCCAGGAATCAAGCCTGGGTCGGCCAGGTGCAAGACAAGAACCCTATTTGCAGTGCTGTCTCTTTAGCCCCCACCTCAATAATTTTTTTTTTTTTTTGCTTTTTGGGTCATACCCGGCGATACACAGGGTTTACTCCTGGCTCTGTACTCAGGAATTACTCCTGGCGGTGCTCAGGGGACCATATGGAATGCTGGGATTCGAATCCAGGTTGGTTGCATGCAAGGCAAACGCTCTATCCACTGTGCTATCACTCCAGCCCCTCAATAAAATTTTTTAAATACAATTTTTAAAAAATTAAAATGAGACATGAGAGACATTCAGGTTCTAATATTGAAGTTAAGAGAATCTGCCCTCAAACAGAAGGGAATGCCCTGCCACAGTGGCAGGGTGGGGTGGGGGGAGATGGGATTGGGGAGGGTGGGAGGGATGCTGGGTTTACTGGTGGTGGAGAATGGGCACTGGTGAAGGGATGGGTTCCCGAACTTTGTATGAGGGAAGCATGAGCACAAAAGTGTATAAATCCGTAACTGTACCCTCACGGTGATTCACTAATTAAAAATAAATAAATTTAAAAAAAAAAGAATCTGCCCTCAAATCTCAGTTCTGCCATTTCTTAGCTGTGCCTTTCCACGCTCTTGGTTTTTCTGTAGCCCAGCTTTCTGAAGCTCTCTTTAACTCACCTTTCAGTTGGGGAATGACAAGGGGCCAGTGCCACAGCACAGTGGATAGGGCGCTTGCCTTACATGAAGCCAACCTGAATTTGATTCCTGATATCGTATATGGTCCTCCAAGCCCCACCAAGAGCCCCTAAGCACAGAATGAGGTATAAGTCCTGAACACATCAAGCTGTGGCCCCAAAACCAAAGTAAATGAATTGTAAAATGATAAAGAAAATGAAATGAGTCTTGGCTGAGATTGGGATGAGGATGTAGTTTACTGATAGAGGACTTACCTTGCATGTGTGATGCCCTAGGTTCAATCCCCAACAAGAAAGAGAGAATAAAAGAGAAATAGAAAGAAAGAGAGAATGAGTAAGAGGATGGAAGGAAGGAAGGAAGGAAGGAAGGAAGGAAGGAAGGAAGGAAGGAAGGAAGGAAGGAAGGAAGGAAGGAAGGAAGGAAGGAAGGAAGGGAAATAGAAAAAACTGCGTATGCAAAATATTCAGTGTTTGATCATTTTTTTGCTCAAAATTAAAGGCATCTGTAGTTAGGCACCACTTCTACTTCATTCACTATCAACTTCTTAGTACTGAACAGATGCTCAGTGGGTATTTTTTTGAAGCACCTGAAGCCTGAAGCAGAAATGTTAGAGGTTGCCTGGAGAATCAGGGGAAGCTGGGGAAGAATATTTTGCTCCTTTTCCATCTTTAAAATATTATTATTAGTTCCCCTCTCCTTCCTTTACTCTTGTTATTGTGATGACATGTGATTTTGGTGCTCGTCAGGGGCCAGGCGCTTAAGTTGTGGTGCTTGCGCACATTTTGGTTGTAGTGCTCACCAGAGTTTGAACATGGATTGGGGTGCTCACACACTTTAGTTGCATTGATCCAGAGATCACACACTTTGTGGTGGCACCAGAAATGCCACACAGCAGAGCCTTTGGGATCAGCGCATGTGTGTCCATGCTGGAGATGACACTCAAAGCTTCAAGCTTGCAAGGCAGTTGCGTTGCCTCTAAACTATCCCCAGGTTCCAATCTTCAATCTAATCTGTTCTAGACGTTTTAAGGGATATGGAAATATCATGGGCTGGAATTATAGCATGGTAGGTAGGGCGTTTGCCTTGCATGCGGCCAACCCAGGTTCTATTCCTCCACCCCTCTTGGAGAGCCTGACAAGCTACCAAGAGTATCTCAACCGAACGGCAGAGCCTGGCAAGCTACCCATGGCATATTCAATATGCCAAAAACAGTAACAATAAGTCTCACTATGGAGATGTTACTGGTGCCCGCTCGAGCAAATCAATGAGCAATGGGATGACAGTGATATTGACAGTGATGAAAATATCATAAAGATATAAACTGTGTAAATATTCTATTTTTGTTCAACAGAGACAACATTCATGGTCATTCATTTGTGTTTGCAAGCTTGAAAATTAGAGACAATCTATACGCCCAACAAATGAGGACTGATATAATCATGTAAGTGTATAATTGTTCTATGCACTCATCATAATTCATCAGTGATGAATTATGTGGGCAGATATTTGGCATTGCTGTGATAAGACTCACTTTGTCTTGACTTATACGGAGATGGGTTTTGACATGTAAGTTCAAAAGCAACAGGATATAATTTTCTTTTATATCATTTGTGATTTTAAGCTTATTCTTTCTAGTTTTTATTGATATAAAGTGAGTTTTAAATGGTAGTAAAACAAAATAAGTGCTAAGAAAAAAAGAGAATTGGTAAAATGAATAATGATAGCATCAGGCTGTCATTAAAATGTTGTAGAGGAACATTCAATGACATAGGAAATAATCATGAAATTTTAAGTGGAAAACTCAAAATTAAGTCTTAAATTTTGTGAGGAGTCACAGATGAATAAAATAATGTAACATATACATATACAACTTAAAAGGAAAAAAATTGGTACAGGGGATCGAATTTAGGTCTCACAGAGGCAATCTAAGTGCTCTTGTGCTGAACTGCATCCCTGCCCGATTTGGGTTTGGTTTTGCAGTTGCAGGGACAGAACCCAGGTCTCATGCATGAGCATCACTGCTAAGCCCCTTCCCGTCACCTTCCTATCCCACTCCATCCTTAAGTGCCCGTTCCTGAATCTTCTGGAAATCACATTTCTCAGGTGCAAAGTCCCTGCTGGCCCAACTTCTCACAAGTCTCTTCTTGCAGGACCCCCTGGGCTCCTGGGACCCCCTTTTCTTTGGAGCCTCTGCTCACTGGTGATCTCTCCTGGATCCGGGCCACACACCCTACCAGATACTAGAACTTTCCCCAGTACAGGAGACAGACTCTAACCCTGCAGCCCAATTTGCTGCCACTTTCCCATATGCTTGATGAACTTGTATAACCAAGGGACACAGTTTTGCTTTTCATTTACCTTCGAATGACCAATGGATGCTAGTCGTATTAGTCACAGAATAGAGATACTCACTTAATTCTGCTGTTTGCTGAACTTTTCACACACCTGGGGCCGATGCCTGTCCTGCATCTGGTCCACGCACTGGGAGTTAGGACTCTGGTGGTAGACCAGTAATTGTCCACCATTCTACACCTGTGGGTCATTGGCTGAAGATCATTCCTCTACTGGACAGCACAGCTGGGACACCACCTCTCCCATTTTCAAGGGGGGGAGTATAGGCCCCTAAGTCATTCTTTCCTCAGATATTAGTCCCCCCCTAATTGTCACACTCACCATCAACAATTACGTTTTCACTCTTGGTGATATCACAAGGCCTGGCCTTTTCTTTCCTCCCTCCCCATTCACTTCTGTTCCCTCCTCTCTCCCCATCTCTCTTTCCTCTGTTCCTCTCCACCCCCCCCCCACTCCTTCACTGTCCTCTTACCCCCTCCTCCCCTCTCTCCTGTTTTCAAGGATGAGTACCATGAACCCTTTACTCCAGCATCCTGGCCTCAAAAGTGCCCCATGGGCAGAGAGTACTTAGTCCCTGGCTCTGCATATTTGCCTTCTCTTCTTCCGAACTCAAGGCCACTTCTGCAACCAGGTTCCACCAGATCTTCAGCCAGGTTAAGGAGCCTCTAATCTTTTTTTTTTTTTTTTGCTTTTTTTGGGTCACACCCAGCGATGCTCAGGGGTTACTCCTGGCTTTGCACTCAGGAATTACTCCTGGCAGTGCTTGGGGGACCATATGGGATGCCGGGGATCGAACCCGGGTCGGACGCGTGCAAGGCAAACGCCCTACCCGCTGTGCTATCGCTCTGGCCCCAAGGAGCCTCTAATCTTGATCCCCCTGTCTTTACGGGAGGTGGAGTTACTGGTGAAGCACTGTATGTCACCCATCTGGCATACTCCATACACCCTCCAGGTGTTAGTCGGGACAGAAAGAATTACCCTGGGACTAACTGGGTCCAAATGATGAATACAAGTTATTTGTGCATTGAGTGTAAATTATAGCAAACTGAAGAAAGGAGGTCCAGACTTCTAAACAAAATGTTCCACTTGCAAAGCTGCTTAAAATAAAGGTCTTCCAGAAGCCATGGCACAATTTTCCACTTCGCTAGGAAATATTCCCCCTCTACATGCATGAGGACATATTAAGGTATTCTGTTGGGGTTTACAATGATTACTAAACACATGAAACTTCAAACAACAACAGTGCCTCCTCCCATTCCCAGGCCATGATAAGGCTACGTAATAAAAAGATTAAACTTTCCTGTTGTTCACTGTCATTTGATGTGTATATAAATCTTTGTAAAAGCTACCCAAGCTTCTGGACAGCATTAAATGCCAGAGATATGTTTCCTTAGGGCTAGAAGGTACCCTTTGAAATGAAAGCATCAAGGAAGACGTCTGCCTGTTACTGCTTGCTCTAGAACTATGCAAAAGTTTTATGTTTCCTCCAGTGAGGCAGTTAATGAGCTCAGGTGGCTATCCCGAGTTGCCCATGTAAGACTCAGACAAGGAACAGGACTTCCCTTTCTCCACCTGATATCTCTGCTGTTGTTGTTGTTTTGCTTTTTGGGTCACACCCAGCGATGCTCAGAGGTTACTCCTGGATCTACACTCAGGAATTACTCCTGGCCGTGCTCAGGGGACCATATGGGATGCTGGGAATCGAACCCGGGTCGGCCGCATACAAGGCAAATGCCCTACCTGCTGTGCTATCACTCCAGCCCCCGCCAGCTCATATCTTTACTTCCCTCCTTAAGCTCATTGATCCACCTTTATATCCATTCTTTCATGGCCCTTCAGCAATTTCATCCCTTTATTTGTCTTATAGGATGGGTAAATCTCTGATGATAGTACAGTCCAGCTCTCTGTGAGAATCATGCAGCCACTTCTGTGGTAGGAGGAGATCTGATCACATCGATGGTTCCTGGAAAGAAATCAGAACATGTTGCCCCCAAATATGCCCCTTTGCAGATTGTTTGAAAGATGCTTAAGAAATCATAAGTGCACACAGTGGAATACTGCATGCTTTGAGGAAAAATTAAACACACATGTTTTTTCTGATCATGAAATTCCCTTATAAATGGATGGATATGAAGAGTATCATGCTGAGTGAAAAGAATCAGAAGGAGAGGGACAGACGTAGAGTGATTGTACTCATTTGTGGGATATAAGAAAGACATAGCATGGGACTAATCCCCAAGGACCGTGTAAACAAGGGCTGGAAAGATTGGTCCACAGTTGGAAGTGGGCGTCAAGTCCAGGGGAGAAGGCAGTTGGGATAGAGAAGGGACCGCTATGACAATGATAGTTGGAAATGATCACTCTGAATGAGAACTGCATGTTGAAAGTAGGCAAAGAATCAAATATAATAACCTCTCTGTCAGCACCTGTATTGCAAACCATAATGACCAAAAAGGGAGAGAGGGAAAAAGAAGAAAAATGCCTGTCATAGCCGCAGGCTGCTGGAGGGGGTGGGCACGTGGTGAGAGGGAAACTGGAGACATGGCTGGTGGGAAATGTACACTGGTGGAGGGATGGGTGTTGGAACATTGTATGTCCTAAACTCAACCATAAAAAACATTGTAACTGTGTATCTTATGGTGAAGAAAGAAAGAAAGAAAGAAAGAAAGAAAGAAAGAAAGAAAGAAAGAAAGAAAGAAAGAAAGAAAGAAAGAAAGAAAGGAAGGAAGGAAGGAAGGAAGGAAGAAGGAGGGAAGAAGGAAAGAAGGAAGAAGGAAGGAAGGAAGGAAGGAAGGAAGGAAGGAAGGAAGGAAGGAAGGAAGGAAGGAAGGAAGGAAGGAAGGCAGGCGAGACGAACTAGAGTCAGAAAAAATATTTCAAATCTTTTATGTGGTAAAAGATTTGTAATTATAATATATAAAGAACTATTATAACTTAGCCATAAAAGATAAATAATACAATTTGAAATGGGCAATGAATCTAACACAGAAAGCAAAGACAAATAGTTAGCTAATAGGGCTATGAAAAGATGAGTCACTAGAGAAGCATATATAATTAAAAACCGAGATTTACTACTTCACACCCACTGCTATGACTATCGTTTTTCATTGAATTTTATTTTATTATTTTTATTCATTGTTTTGGGAGCCACACCTAACAGTGCTCAGGGCTTACTCCTGGTTCTATGCTCAGGGATCACTCTCCGCAGTGCTCAGGAGACCATATGTAGTGCTGGGGATCAAATTTTGTTGGCAGCTAACAAAAGGGAGCTCCCTACTTACTCTACTATTTTTCTGGCCTGGCTATAGATTTTTAAAGAGAACAAGGATGTTAACAAGGAAGTAGATAAACTGGAACACTCATACATTGTTGTGGGAAGATAAAAATGGAGTGTGGCTTTGGAAAATCAGTCACGTTTTAAGTGTCAAGCAGAATGATGAGATAACCCGGAAATTTACTTCTAGCTAGGTACTGAAGAAATAAAAACATGTCCCCACAAAAACGTATACATAATTATTAAGGACAGCATTCTTCATAACAACCAAAAAACAGAAACAGCCCAAATGTCCATCAGCTGATGTAGAGATAAATAATTAATGTGGTATCTCTATACCATGAAATATATTCAGTAATAAAACAGAATGGGATAGGCGCCAAATCAACAGTACAGCAGGTAGGGCGTATATTGTTCCCCTCAAGCACTGCCAGGAATAGTGATTCCTGAGAGCAGAGTCAGGGATAACCCCTGAGCAATACTGGGTGTGACCCAAAAAGCAAAAAAAAAAAAAAAAGGAATGGGATATAATTACCTACTTTAAAACTGATGGCCCTTGAGAAGGTTATGCTGTGCACTATTTAAATAGCCAAGATATAATCAATGGTTGCTATCTAGTGACATTTCCTTAAAACCTGAAAAGCACAGGGTTCTGAGAGCTTCTGGTGTAAACACATGGAGACGTGGGGGAGTGGGGTACCTGGAGAAGACACAGAAGCTCCTAGCCCTTCCCCTGGGCAGCTCTTCACGCTGGCTGTTCATAATAAGCCCCTGGTTTCATAAACAGTTTCTCTGAGTTCTGCCAGCTGCTCTCACAAATTTTTACTTTTTTTTTTTGCTTTTGGGGTTATACCCAGAGATGCACAGGGGTTACTCCTGGCGGTGCTTGGGGGACCATATGGGGTGCTGGGAATCAAACCCAAGTTGTCCATGTGCGAGGCAAATGCCCTACCCACTGTGCTATGGCTCCAGCCTCTCTCACAGATTTTTAACCCCAAGAATGAGTCTTGGGAAATCCTAACTGGTCAGAAGGCCAAGCAGCAGCCTGGGCTGAAGCAGGGAAAGGGGGAGTTTTGTGAGACTTAGTCCTTCACTGGGACAATCTTCCATGGGCTTTGTGTAGACAGCGTCACAGTGTCTAAATCACAGCCTACCCAGCTAGTGTCCTAAGAATGATTTAAATACTTCTAGAGAGAAAGCACTGCCTTCTGGAAAAGGTAAACTCAGAACAACAAAGTCAGCACGAGCCTGAGCCACCGGGAAGCTTTTCCAGTGGGGCCTCCTACCCCGTATCACAGGAGCAGTGCGTGAAGCTGGAACTTCAGCGGCTGATTTCCCCATTGCCAGGCCAGAGGCCACACGTTCCCTCTTACTCATCTCTGGAAGAGTTACCCCCACTATCTGAAAGTAGAACATTCCTGTTTGGTGTGGTTTGGGTAGATTGTTTTTAAAGTCTGGAAATACGATTACCATGAACTTATATTGGGGCAATCTGAGCATTTATGACACCCGCCCCCCATAACCTATCAAATTAAACCAAATAGAAATATTCTCATTTGAGGTATTGAGAAAAATCTGTATTTCCAATGGTCAGCCCAAGGCCTACCTGAAAGCAGGTTAAGAGTAAATGTTTGGTGGCTGGAGTGATAGTACAGTGGGGAGGGCATTTGCCTTGCACGCAGCCAACCCGGGTTGGGTCCCCAGCATCCCGTATGGTCCCCCAAGCCCGCCAGGAGTGATCCCTGAGTACGGAGCCAAGAGTAAGCCCGAGTGCCTCTAGGTGTGGCCCCCAAATTTTTCAAGAGAAAATGTTTGTCTCAGAAGTAAATTATCAATGATCTTGAAACATATGCATACATATTTAATACCTATATCAAAAAAAGTATTTAATTATTTAATAAGTATACATTATTCAAGGCCATTAGTAACGCATTGCCATCAATAATATACTCTTTGATTCATAACTTGATAAATATTGCTGAAACTAAGATTCTAGGCACCTGTCACACATGCCAGGCCCTTTGTTTTTGTCTCAGCACCGTGCAGTCAACATTTGCTAGAAGTGAGTCACTGTGTCACAGTAGGAGTGAGTGAGTGGCCTTCCAACTCCAACTCCCTAGTCCAGCTTCCATCCCTTGCTCTGCCCCTCAACTCTCCTTGGGCCTCACCCTGGAGATAGCTCTGTTAGTGACTCAGATTCTTCTGAGCCTTTTTCGGAATCATCTCTGGGCCATGCATCCCACACAGTGAACACGGCATCCCACACACGCTGGGCCTCAGGAAAGGCCGGCATGACTGTCTCTGCCACCTGGCCTGGTCTAAGGAGACCTGCACTCAGCAACCAGGGAAAAGGGAGGAAGACAAGGTAAGGGACACGATGGGCGTATGAAGTGGCCGGTGATGCAGCCTTATTTCTCACTCTTCTGACAGTCTTCTGCCCTTGTGGGAGAGCCAACACCTCTCTGTCCCAGCACCTTGACAGGGCAGTATCGAAAGTTCCCTGCTCCAAGATCCAAAGACTCACAATTCTGAGAGGAAGAGAGCAACATCCCGCAGAGATACCTCTGGACCCCAAAGTCACCGTGCAGTTAAAAATTTAATTCTAGCTGCATCACTCTATTTAAAATCTTAGAATTCCTGGAGTGCGCTGCCACATTTGTGGCCATGCGACATGTCATACTTTATATTAGGGCTTAATGGCTCCAGGGTGGTACAACAATCTTTACACACTTTCCTCTAAGGAAACTGTTTTTGATCATTTTAGTGGATTATTCATAACATGCAATACAAAAAAATTATTTAGGCCCTGCTTTGGGGTCAGGCTTTGGGGATCAGGGTGGAAGAATTCAAAATATGGTGGTGGGAAGGTGTAATGGCAATGGAATTGGTGTTGGAATATTGACTGTAATCAATTATTGTAAGCAATTTTATAAAAATAAAACTTTAAAAAAGCTTAAAAAGAAAGTTCTCTGGGATGTATGAAAAGTGATATCACTGGAGCCATATTAAAAGAGAGCTGGAGAAAGCTGCTGTAAAAATAATTGCTTTAATGTCATCTTCAAACTGGGTCTAACTTAGGATTGGAATAAACACCAACATTCCAAGGAGTGAACAAGAATGAGAATCTCCTCTTTGGAATGACTGACCCAGAGCATTTAAATATACTTTTAGTTTGGGACCACTCCACCTGACCATTACTTCATCTTTTTTTTCTTTGTGTAAGAAAGCCCCCGCCTTCACCCCAACATGGTTTCTCCTTGGAATGTGTTGACTTTTCTAGCAGCCTGAATCTGTGCTCCCTGAATTGTAATTCTCTGCTACTTTCCAATAAATAAGACAGAAATGCACTTGGCTCACTGCTAACCTTCCTGTTCTCTTATTAAAAGTTAATAGGTACAGCGCACCTATGTTCATTGCAACTTTTTATGATAGCCAAGATCTGGAGACAACCCAAGTACCCAATGAAAGATGAGTGGATACAAAGAATGTGTCATATATGCGCACAAGAGTACTATTCAGCAATCTGAAAGAGACATAATCTTGGTTTTCATGACAGTGTGGATGGAATCGGAGGTCAGAAAGAAAAAGAGAAATGCCAGGTGTTCTCGCTCATGCATGACATATAAAGAAACCAATCACGAGAACAGACAACAGCCAATAAAAGCAAGCCTTTAGGCTCTACCACAGAATTAAGTGCCCATGGTAGGTGCTGAAAGGGTAGACATAGTCCAGCAGACTCTGTGTGTGTGTGTGTGTGTGTGTGTGTGTGAGAGAGAGAGAGAGAGACAGAGAGACAGAGACAGAGACAGAGACAGACAGAGATAGAGACAGACAGAAACATCGGAGATAGAGACAGAGAGACAGAGAGAGAGGGAGAAGACAGAGAGAGAGAAAAGAGAGGAGAGGGATACTGGCACTTTGGCAGTGGGCAGACACAGCAACATTTTATCCCTAAGACCCATAAACATCCACAGTCTTATAGCCCAAGGTTACCCGATTTAAAAAATAAATATGGTAATAAGTACAAGTGAGGAATTTGCCCCCACACTTCTGAAAGGGGTTATTTATTTACCTTGAGGCCACACACGACAATGCTCAGGAGTCTCCTCCTGACACGGCTCTGGGAATCATGTAGTGGTAGGGATGGAACATGGCTGGTCACACGCAAGGTTGGCACCTTGCCCACTTTGCTCTGTCTCCAGGCTCCCAAAGAAGCTTCTAGGTTCACTTTAGAATTTCTGGCTATGCTTGTGAACACGTATGCTGCTCTATATGACCTTTCCTCCCCGCGGGTTTATTCAGTGGGAGTGATGCACCAAGAGGTGAAATAAGGTGAAATCAATGAACTTGGCATCTTTTCTGTAATACACTATTATTTTTGTATATAAAATAATAAAAGCACTGTAGCACTGTCATCCTGTTGTTCATCGATTTGCTCAAGCAGGCACCAGTAACACCTCCATTGTGAGACTTCTTGTTACTATTTTTGGCATATCAAATATACCACGAGTAGCTAGCCAGGCTCTGCCGTGTAGGTGAGATACTCTTGGTAGCTTGCCGGGCTCTCCGAGAGGGACGGAGGAATCAAACCTGGGTCGGCTGCGTGCAAGACAAACGCCCTACCGCTGTGCTATCGCTCCAGTAAAAATAAATAAATAAATAAATAAATAAATAAATAAATAAATAAATAAATAAATAATAAAAAGATATGAACATGTATCTAGTTGGACAATAAGTTTCTTCTAGAATCTGCTCCCTCATTCTCTCCCCATGAAGCCTCCATAAACATAGATTTGGATTTCTCAAATGCCCCCCAGAAGCACAGAACCCCTTTTGACGTCATTCCAGCCTCGGCCTGCTGCTTCCACCAGCTCAGCTGCCACCCAGCACTTCCTCCTTCCTGTCAACACCCCCCAAAAGCTGACCTGTGGCCTCTCCAGACTTTCCACCTGGCCCAACCACCCCCCACCGCCTGGCTGCTGCAGAGCCTGCTGGTTGCCCCCAGCTCCCACCCCTCTCTGCTAACATCAGGTCACTTGGGCCCTTGAGAAATCTTTGAAAATTGCAGCTCTGAGATGATCGCTTCCTGGTTGGGGATCTGATCCTCCGCATGTGCAGCTAAGGTCCTTGCTGAGCCAACATCACCCACCATGGGCGCTCCTCTGTGCCTCCTGCCGCTTGGCCTTCCGGCTCTTCCTACCTCGGGGCCTTCTCACCAGCCAGCCTGGGCCTGGAATGTACTAGCCTCCCGGGTGTCGTGGTTGGCTGCTGGACACCACCCACATCTCTGCTGAAAGGGGCCCTCAGAGATGCCTCTGTGACAGAAGTGTCCCCCACCCCCTTCCCTCCCAGCTGCCTGGGTCCCCTCCACAGTGACCTCCATTGCAGTTACCGGAAATGCCTTCGCTCTCTGCCACGTAACAATACATGGCAAGTGTATCGTTATTAGTTCTCAATCACACCCTTTAGTGGCCACGGCTGCACTCCTGGCTCAGGACCGGGACAAGGGGTGTTCAGGGCTGGCTCCCAGTGATGCCTGGGGAACCGTGCAGAGCCAGGGATGGGACTCGGGGTTCCCACATGCAGAGCGACCTCCCTGGTCCTACAATTATTAGTTGAAGGAGGAAGGTCAACTAGAACTGATTACAAATGTTATGTTTCCATCTTCCATGATTTTTCCCTCTTAGACCCCTCTAGATCTGAGTTTTTTTTTGAGAACCAAAAATGTGATAGCTAGCCAAGTCCCTTGGCTGCCCAGATATCAAGCCCATCAATCTTCCTATTTTTCAGAATCCTCACTTAAGATTCCCATCATCTGTGGAGGAATATCTTTTTTTTTCCCTGATGTTTTGGGTTTTATTTTTACTTTTTAAAAAGTTGTTCACAATACTTTATTACATTCAATATTCCAATGCCAATCCTGACACCATTACACCATCCTACCACTATTATTTCAAATTTTCTCACCATCACCCAAACCTGCCCCCAAAGCATGTACTGATAAGGTATTTTGTGTTGCTTGTTGTTGTGGAGGAATATCTTTGTTTTTCTCTTTTTTTCTCTTTTTGGGTCACACCTGGCAATGCACAAGAGTTACTCCTGGCTCATGCACTCAGGAATTACTCCTAGCAGTGCTTGGGGGATGATATGGGATGCTGGGAATAGAACCCAGGTTGGCTGTGTGCAAGGCAAACGCCCTACCCGCTGTGCTATCGCTCCAGCCCCTGTGGAGAAATGTCTTAAAAGTACCAATTAGCAGAGGCCAGAGAGTGCACAATGGGCTGAACACAGGATGTGCATGTAGGAGACCTGTGTTCGATCTCCAGCACCAACTGGTCCCTCTAAGCACTTCCAGGAAGAACCAAGCACAGAGCCAGAAGAGTACCTCTCCTCACCTTGCACTGCCAGGTGTGGGACCAAAAACAAAGAGAAAAAAGCCATTAGAAATTGAATTTGTTCTCTGCTCACAATTGCCACTGACGAAGTGGGCTCAGAAGAGCGGTCATACTGTTCATTGGCTTGCAGCTGGTTCTGTGAGAGGTAAGAAACCTGGGGAGTAGAGCTGGAGAAATAGTAGAGTGGGTCGGGCATCAGCTGTCCTGCACACAGCTGACCAGGGTTTGATCACCACATCCCATATGGTTCAGTAACCCCTGAGCATTGCTGGGTGTCGCCCCCAAACTAAACAAAAAGACAAGAATCTTTGAGTTGTACTTTCTTTTTTTTTCTTTTGCTTTTTTTGGGGGGGGGGGTGTCACACTCAGCGATGCACAGGGGTTACTCCTGGCTCTCCACTCAGGAATTACCCCCGGCCGTGCTCAGGGGACCATATGGGATGCTGGGAATTGAACTTGGGTTGGCTGCGTACAAGACAAACGCCCTACCCTCTGTGCTATTGCTCCAGCCCGAGTTGTACTTTCAAAGGGTGGAAACTGGGGTGTTGGCTCTGGTGGGGGCAAACTCTTTCCAGGCTGAGAGCTGCTGTCCCTGTGCTCTGGTTTGCTGGCTGCTGGGGCCACTCACGGCTCTGCAGGTGGTTTTCAGGCCTTCTCCGTGGCCTCTACCATTAGCTGGTGGGCCGGATGTCAGCCTTCTCTCAGGCCAGCCGCTGTAGGAATCTCTGACTCCCTTCTCAGCCTCCAGCAGGGAACTCTGCTCTGAGAGGGCTTCTTGGACTTAGGCCCGTTCTCTCTATCAACTGATTTGCCACCTCAGTCTATCATCCTCCTGCACTGGGCCCCTGGTGTGAATTCTCCTCTCTTAGGAGATAAGGATGAGACCACAGGAGAGACTCATTTCTCCACAGGGCAAAACAATCTGGAGTCGTTTGTACCAAAATGAAGTCAGGGACTCTTGGGGGTCAGGCGGGCACATTCAGGTCTGCTTGCAGGCTCAGGCAAGTTCAGTCGGTTGAACTCAAACTTGACCTATGGCAGGGCCCCGGGATTGAGGTTTGGCCAATCAGTACGTGATGAGCTTTCCTTGCGCTGAGCTTTCCCACCAATCAGAACTTCACAGTTTGATTACGTAATCTGCATTAAATGGGCGCCGACTACTAGCCTGCCTTTAATGGATTGATTGAGCGGGCTGCACCTAGCCACAGGCAGCGCAGGCACGCAACTCCAGTATTTCTTGAGTTTTTGTCTCTTCAGCTGCAGTTTTAAGCCTCCGATAATTGTCTTCCTGCGCTGTCCCTCGGCCAGGACCTGAGTTCTGGATCTACTGGTTTAAGGACCTGCTCTCAAGGGAGCAGCTTATAGCTCAGTGGTGGGGCACATGCCGGCATGAGTGAGTGCCCAGGCTCATCCCTATCCCCTGCTCTTTGAGAAGAAAGAAACAACAAGGCCCATGGCTGTGCATCAAGGAAGGACCAGCTCCCTCCTCCGCAGAAGTGCCCCACCTGGTCACTGCTTTCACACCGTCAGGATTCACAGCTCCTGCTCCCCTGGCCCACAGACTCTTCCACACCTCCGTGGGTCACTCTAGAGTTTCAGCTCCTGTGATTGCTCCAGCAAGAACCTCCTCCGAGTGAATCTTTCCCGTGACCATCTGGCTGTACAGCTGACATACGTCCTGTGAGGTTTCTGTTTTGCTTTTGGGGGCCACACCCAGAAGCAACTTCTGGCTCCATGCAGTGCTGGGACCAATCAACCCTGGGTCTTTCTGCATGTTGTTAATACATCCTTTTAATTTATGTCCCTGAGCCCTCCATACTGTAGCTTTCTGTTTAGGTTCCTTTGTCCCCCAGTTGGGAACCAATCTCAAATCACAGTGACCAAAACTCAGAACATTTCTCTGCGAGGTCCTTTCAAAATCCCCTTCAGCCTTGATGGGACCCGGTTAGGACAGCCCTTTGGTTGTGGACCTGGATGAATCACAATGGCTGTTCCCCAGTGACTGCCTTTTGACTCTCTTGCAGCCTAATGATTTCTCAATGGACACAGATTAGCACTTGGGTGGCCCTTTCTAGCACTGCTGAGCTACGGACAGGTGGGCAGGGCAGCTAGATCATCAGGTGCACTCGGTGAGGGTTTTGCTGAAACAAGGGAGAGAAGATTTGTGGAGAGAGTCATCAGGGGAGAATCTCAGGGCCTGAACAGAAGGGAATTCAGTCAGTGGGAGGAAGAAGAGCCAGATCAGGGGGTGGTGGCAAAGGGAGAGCGCAGAGGGGTGTGTACACGGCAGTGGGAGGTAGGCATGAGCGGGAAGTCTGGCAGGCTGTGGCAAGAGATGGGATATTGGTATTTAAGCTCTTGGAGGTGGAGCAGTTTCAGGTGATGACAGGGAGCTGGGCGTGACCGTGTAAGGAGTGGGCAGGTGAAAGGACAACAAAGGGAAGGTGGGGGTTAGAGGCAGGAGTGGCGCCGGCCCCTGAGGTCCCTGAAGCCACCCCTCTTGGGCTGGAGAGAAACACCACTCCAAGGTCAAAAAGTAACACTTCAATGAGGAAGAGAGAGGAGCCAGAGAAGCCTTCGATCACTCATTTCTTCCTTTATTTGTAGGAGGAAGAAATTTGATACAGCACTTTGGGGAAGAATAATGATCTTGACATGGTTATTAAAACCATCTTGGGGAATAACTTTAATAGCCATGGTTATTGAACACACACACACACACCAAGAGACAGGGGAAGTTCTGAAAATTTCTACTTGGTCTCCCCCAGACCCCACCCCGCCCCCCTGCCCCTGGTTTATAGGAGTCACTCCTACTCATTAAAATTTTGTTTTTCCTCCTGCGATTCTGCCTTCATGGCAGGGACCGTCTCAATCAAAAACTTAGAAGAGTAGAGAAAAAAACATCGTGTTTTTTTGTCCACTGTACCTTGGTTTAGATTCATCCTTCTATTATTAGGAAATACTTAATATCCATTAGCTTAACCTCACAGTGACCCAGGTAGATGTCAGCCTCTCCCTGCTGGAGTTGGTCATTCCTGAGCTCCTCTCATTGGAACACACATTTTCTTTAGAGGGAAGTGGAGGAACATCCAAGGGCAGGGAGGCACCTGGGCTGGCAGCCTGTGCCCTCAGGAGTCCCAGGGCAGGGCTCTGCCAGGAAGCCGATGAAGGCCTTTGCCCCCAAAGGGCTCCTTCGAGCCTGATACTGTAGGACATAGCACACTGGAAGGAGCAGAGAAAACTGAGTTTAAGGGAAAAGCAAATGGGTTCGAGTAATAACTACAACAAAAAAAGGAGGTGTCTGGCTGGAGCGAGAGTGCTGCCAGTGAAGCACTTGCCTTGCAGGTGAACCACCTGGCTTTGATCCCTGGCACCACATGTGGCCCCAAGCCCCTCCCAGGAGTAATCCCTGAGCACAGAGCCAGAAGTAAGCCCTGAGCACTTCCATGGGTGGCCTCCAAACAAACACAAAAAGGGGGTCCTCATGAGCTTCTCCAAATTCATGCACAAGTGACATAACACAGTCTCAGCCAACCCAGAGATAACCACAAGCCCGAAACATGCTACTCCTGCATTATTTTAGTAAAAACAGGAATTTCCCCCTCTGCAAATCCATAGATCCCAACAGTTTCACTCTGCTGATTGGCTCCTCAGGGGAACGACTTGGCAGAGTGAAGACCCAGGCCTGGCATCCTTCCTGACTGTCGTGGCCCCCATCCCTGGAGGAACCTGGTGAGAACTGACTGCTCCATAGCAAAATACACACATGTAGGTATTTGACTTCAGCTCGGGGGCTCTAATGCCCTCACCCCACTTCGGGAGCCCTCACCTAGGGACCTGGGGGCAGGTGCTGAAGAAGGATGGCCAGTCAGGCCCCATGACCACAGCTCTGTCAGACAGGAAGCCTGCCATCCTGGCCTGTTCGGCACCAGAATGCCCGGTGAGGTCTGCAGTCCTGGAGCAGAAGCTGGGAAGCTCCATGAGCATGTGGGCCGGCGGCCTGGGCTGGGCAGGTGGGATCTAGGTTGGCTTCCATGCTTGGAGGCTTTCTGAGAAAAAGAAAGAATGGGGTCATGGGCCCAGGAGGCGGCAGCTGCCGGAGAGAGGGGCGTGGGAGTGGGGCAGGAAGCGTCGGTTCCCTGGGCAGTAGACTGTGGTATCCAGGCCCAGGGGGTTGCAGCTGGACAAGCTCCGGCCTCCTTTCATGCCGCTTATGGGGGACAGGTTTCCGGTCTCTGAGGGAGCTTCCACCAGCCCTCTCATACATTTCTTTTCTTCTAAGTGGCTCTGAGTCTGTGACTGTTTGTCACCAAGAAACCCAACAGAACACACTGTCATTCCTGAACAGGGGAGGGTCCAGGGGGAAGGGTTGGGAGGGGCAGGGCCTGAATCAGGCTCTCTCAAGCAACCTGGGACAAATTTGTTGGTCTTTATAAACATCCAACCCTATAGAACAGCCAGAAAATAGGTACCCACAACAATATGCGTGCCTCGTAGGTAAAGCTGTGTTTCGCCACATTTTTGCCTTATTGCTGTTCCCTCAAACTAGGTTTCTTCTCAGGAAAGATCCCCCTTTCCTTCTGGTTGCTCCCCCTCTTCTCCCCGCAGTCTTGTGCAGTACTAAACCCCCATTTACACAATTTTCACCTGAGGTCCCTTGACAGCCCTGGGATTCATATGCCCCCGCCCGCCAGCTGAGAAACACAAATGTACACAATCATTGCCTTCTCTAGTCAAGTTTCTTTATTTTTTAAAAATTATTTTGGTTTTGGACAACATCTGATGGTACTTCTGGAGGTACCCAGGGGACCATATGGGATTCTGGGGATTGAACTCAGGTCGGCCACATACAAGGTAAGTGCCCTACCTATCTCTCTGGCTCTAAGTTTATATGTTACTTTCAAGTGAAACAAAAACATCAAATCAGGAGGGCCCAGAGATGATTCAGAGGTAGAGGGCATGCCTGCAAGCATGGCCCCAGTAGGACCAACAATTCAAACACCGTCATTGTCCCCCATGCCCAAGTGATGCCAGCAACTCTGTTATTTGGGATCCTGGAGCCACAACAAAAAATGTGAAACCTCTGACACACCACAGCCAAGTGTGAGCACTACAGCTAGTGTGTAAAGCCCTCAGCCAAGTGTGTCAACTGCAGCAAGTGCCACAACTCAAGTGTGAGGGGATCACAACCAACGATCACTTCCCATGGTCATTGCAGAAACAATTTTTTTAAAATGGAAAGGAAAAAAACTTCAAATCAACATGACTCAATCTGATGAATGTTTTGATGAAAACTAGTTGTTGATCTGGTGTGGGTTCTTTTGCGTGCTCTACCCCTCCCTAAGAAAGATATAATTATTCACATTCAGGCCCTGACCTCACCAGGCTTTTCACACGGTGCCAAGTTATTCTTGTCATATCACTTCATACTGATCACCTGTCTACCTAATCCCCGAGCCAAGGCAACCTACAAGTGGCATGTGTCACCACTCCTTGAATGTGAACTTGGTGGTGATACCAAGTCAGAGTATTTTTCAGATGATGGTCAACAAGAGAATCATATACATGCTTTTATCAATTGTTGAAGAGCCTCACTGAGAGGAACAAAACCCCCTAGAGGTTAGTTTGAGAATGCAACTGTAAGCCACCCCAGTCCCTTTAAGAAATATTGCAGTGAAGGATTAGATCCAGTGTTCCATGAGCATCTATTTAAGACCTTATGGAGATGAAGGACCAATGGGGGCTGCCATGGTACTTAGAGGCAGTGCAAATGAGGTGAGAGGGAGGTTCACACTTTTCATAAAAATAATGATTCAGTTGTAAAGTCTACGGAGGGAGTGAGAGGCAGAGATGGGAAGAGCCAGGAATGGGAAGCAGCGTCTTGAGCTTTAACTAGGAAAGACACAGGGACTGGCAAAGGTGTTTGCTTGTGTTGTTTTTGTTGCTGCTATTGTTGTAGAAGCCACTTCCAGCAGCACGTGGCAGGGGGCTGGAGGGGGCAAGTAGGGCCACTGCCAGTGTTGCTCAGCCAGAGGTTGCGGGAGGTGGTGGGGGAGGGCACGAAGGGGGAGCATGCAGTACCAGGATTGTACCCAGAGTCTCACAATGCAAGTCACGTTAGAGTGTATTCTTTGCAACTTTCAGAGAACTAGCATTTTGAGTTGGAGTGCACCATACAAGAATTGTTCCTTAAAGACATGATTGTTTTCTCCTGTGGGCAATATTTGAGTCATGGAAATCAGGGAAAGGATTGCAATGAGTCAGGAAGGTAAAGGTAAGGGGGCTGTTTCCACCCCTGGAGCAGTGGGAGTAAATACTTTCTCTGCATCTAATGATATGATCCAATAACTTCTGCCCTTTTTTATTGTAGTACTGTATCACATGAGTTGATCTGGATGTTGAGCCATCCTCGTAACTGTAGGAAGCATCCACTGGGTTATGATGTAGAATGCCTTTAATGTATGTTGAATTACATTTGCTAGTATTTTGCTATGATGCTCTGTAATTTATTCTCCTTCCCTCCTCTGGCCACATCCCAGCAGTGCTCAGGATTTACTCCTATTTTATGCTCATGGTGGCACATAGAATATTCTAGTCCTGGGCCGGAGCAATAGCACAGTGGGTAGGGCGTTTGCCTTGCATGCGGCCGACCTGGGTTCGATCCCCGGCATCCCATATGGTCCCCCAAGCACCGCCAGGAGTAATTCCTGAGTGCAAAGCCAGGAATAACCCCTGAGCATTGCTGGGTGTGACCCAAAAAGCAAAAAAAAAAAAAAAAAAAAAGAATATTCTAGTCCTCCTAGTGGTGTTCAGGAGGACTAGATATGTTGCCTGGATCGAGCTGGATTGACGGTATGCAAGGCAAGTGCATTAGGGCCCCTACTATCTTTCCAGCCCCCTTTCTATTTCTTGTGTGTCGTTCTTGCCGAGTTCGGTCATCAGAATGTATGCTCTCTAGAACGTGTTTGGGTGTAACTCTCTCTTCTTCACGTTTCGAGTTTGAGACAAGACTCATGTTGTTTATTTGCTCTGGCCCCACACCTAGCAGGGCTCAGAGGCTACTCCCAAGCATCTGGCGGAAGGAGAGCGCTGACACCGGGCTACTGGGAACAGAAACTGGAGGACCCGGCGAGCGCAGAGGGCCTGACTCCGCTGGGCACACACTCAGCCTGGAGCTCAAGACGCCGCCGGGAGGGAATCGAGGGCTGCTCCCATCTTAGGCCACAGTCAACATACCCCTTGCCCTGTCGGCTAAGTCGCAGGGGGGGGGGGGGGGGAATCTAAAACTCTCAGAGTTAGGCAATAAGGCAAGTTGGTTCTATCGGTAACCGGGGCGGATCAAGCTCAGGAACTTTGAAAAAAGTGTGCCCACGACGGGCGGTGTGTATGCCATCTCAAAGGCCTCCCCTCTCCCCTCCCCGGACCATCCTTCCCCATCCGCACCGGATCTTCTGTCTTACTATTTTTTTTCGGACCGTTTGCTCTATTAAGTTGGCTTTGCCTTCCTTCCTAAGTGGATGATGCCAACCGTCCCGGAGACATCCGGACGAAAACCTCCCTTAGCTTTCAGACGGTTAGCGCGCGTTTCTCGAGGGCTGCTGCACGGCAGGAGAGACAATTCCCCAGGCCCCGAGCCGGCCGGCGCAGCGCGGGGCAGGCGCTAGCGTTGCGCAGAGAGGATGGAGAAACGGCTCCGGGGAGGGGCTCGCAGCCGCGGGTGGCGGCTGGTCCGGGTCGCCTCGCTGCACACCTGCCTCGCTGGACACCTACGCCCGCTCCGGGAGCTCCGGGAAGTCCCCTCTTCCGGGAGGGACGCGCACTTCCGGCGCGCGGAAGCGCGTCATCAGCCCGCGCCGGCGCGCACGGGGCCGGGGATTCCTGATGCTCATGTGCACGGCTGGGACCGGGCTCTTCGCCGGCTACAGGAGTCGCCGCTATGCAGGTCTCCAGCCTCAACGAGGTGAAGATCTACAGCCTCAGCTGCGGCAAGTCCCTCCCCGAGGTGAGTGCCGTCCCGGTGGCGCGATGCTGGCCCCTCTGGGAGTGGGGGCTCCTCTCCCCCCTCCGACTGGGTGGGCTGCAGAGGCTGGGGGTGCGGGGGAGGCGGAATCCGGGGCAGCTGCTTGGCCGTCGTAGGCGCTGAGTGATGCGCGCGCCCCGATTGCTAGAGGACAGCTTCGTTTTCATTTTCGTGCCTCTGCGTCCGCAGTCGGAGTTCTTGCTGTGTATGGTCCAGGTTCCAGGAGGACAGCGTGAGCAAGAGGGATGCTAACAGGTCATCTACCGGAGAGTAGTTTTTAAATTTAGTTTAATTTTATTATTTATTTTAAAGCCGCGCAGAACTTACCCTGATGTCCTTGTCTTTGAACATCAGAGTTGGAACGCACTCAGAGTATCAGTGGCTCTCCTGTGCGTTGCTTGTATTAAAAACACAACTGAGACCCGGTGCAGGGAAGGCGCCTTATCCAGATCACTTCTGCAGGCTCTGAGGCTCGCCTATTGTTTCTTAGAAGTGCTCTCCTTACAGACGAGGCTCAAGGGTAGCTGTGTTGGGCCAGTGGGGCGAGAAAAGACTTTGCTTAAGTGCATTCCCTTTTAGGGACTACTCGTTAGAAAGGGTTTTTAAAACATGCCAGTTAGGGGCTGAAGAGACAGGACTGTGGGTAAGACCAGCCGACTGGGGTCAGCCTGCCAAGAATGAACCCGGAGCGCAGAGCCAGGTGTGGTCCCCAACCAACCAAACAGAAGACACATGCCACTTAATTTAGTTTTGGCCTTTGGGCTCCTCCCCCCTCAGTGCGTGAAAGTTGCCTCCTGGCAGTTGTACAGAGGCAGGACTGGAACCTGGGTCTCCCTGACTGCAAGCATGCAGCCTTTTGAACCTTTTGAGTTATATCCCTGGGCCAAAACATGCTACCTCAGTGAATGCTGTTGCCAGTGTGAGTCCTGTCCCTGGAAACTGGTATAATAATTTTAAGGTAATCTCTTCTTTTGTGGGTTTGCCCCTGACAGAGTCAGAGCTAACAACAGCCTTCTTCCTTCCTTCTCAGAGTTCAGGTTAAGGAGCTCCTGCTCTTCCCAGCAGTTTTCCACACAGCATGATTTTGCTCGTTCATTTTGTGCATTTGTTGAGAAGGGACTGTGCAGTGGTGACGATGTGAGATAAGGGCCTTGGTGGAGAGAAGTGTCAGACGCGAGCAGGTTTGGAGTCTTGCAGATCGGGGGAGGAACTTGGGTGAGTGAGTGACTAGAAGGGAGCCCCTGGGGACTGAGTGTTCAGAGGTGTGATTTGGATGCTGGTTCAGAGAGGGCCTTTGCAGAGGCGCAGAATCTTGGCTGACTGGGAGGCGTCAGCAAGGGAAGCTGTGCTGGAGAAGTTCTCAGTGCCCAGAAAGTGGTAAGTGTCCGTGGTGCACGCGGCACGTTGGAGGAACAGACACAGGGAGCTGGGCGTGGCCAGTGAGGCGAGAACCTGGGGGCTGGAGAGACGGCCCTCGTGGGCTAACGTAAGAAATCAGGGTCTGTTCTTGGTGCAGCTCAAAGGAGACGGGAAGCCCAAGTGGGGTTCAGGAGGCATCTGGGGGGAAGGCTCATGACATTTGCTAACGGGCTGGATAGTGGTCAGGAGAAGTCGGAGTGCAGGAAGGGAGGAAAGCCAGAGAGAAGTTGGCAGTTTGGGAGCCGAGTGGCTGAAGGCATGAATGCAGAGTGGAGGGGCACTTTAAGGTGAGGAGGAAGAAGGGAGAGAGCCAAAAGAATCAGAAGGTTATTTTGGTTTGGGGGAATCATACTTGGCTGGGCTCAGGGCTTACTCCTGGCTCTGCGCTCAGGGATCACTCCTGGCAGGGCTCGGGAGACCATATGGGGGTGCCAGGGATCAAACCTGGGTTGGCAGTGTGCAAGGCAAATGCCCTGCCCACTGTACTATTGCTGCAGCCTCCTCCCACCCCCAATTTTGTTGGTAGCTAAGGTTGGGAGCCACTTTTCTGTGCCCTCAACTGAAAATGTATGGGCCAGGGATATGGCTCAGCAGAAGGGGATTCCCCTTCTGCCTTGAATGTGTGAGAGTCTGGGTTGATTTCTGGCACTACATAAGTCACTGTCATCCCATTGCTCATCGATTTGTTTGAGTGGGCACCAGTAATGTCTCTCATTGAGAGACTTACTGTTACTGTGTTTGTCATATCCAATACGCCACGGGTAGCTTGTCAGGCTCTGCCGTGCGGGCGCGATACTCTCGGTAGCTTGCTGGGCTCTCCAAGAGGGACGGAGGAATCGAATACGGGTCGGCCGCATGAAAGGCGAAAGCCCTACCGCTGTGCTGTCGCTCCAGCCCACTACATAAACCAACAAGGAAATGCATCTGTTTTAGAACAAGTCTTCAAGGGCACTCGATTCTGTGGTCACTTGCTTCCTAGCTCGGAGCTTGGAGCTTGTGATTTCTTGATTGGATTCTCTCTCTCTTCCCTCGTAATAAAACAGAATTGTTTTACATCAACATAAGTTTTTTTTTTTCTCCTAGTGGCTTTCTGACAGGAAGAAAAGGGCCCTACAGAAGAAAGATGTTGGTGAGTATTGTTTGCCTCCACGTCGCCTGCACTGTTCGTGGCAGTAACAATGCAGCGTTGTCAGGCTTGTCTGATCATACACAGCAAAGCAGTGGAAATGAACTCTTTACCCTTTTCTTCTGAGACCTTCCCCGTGAGGAGGTTTGATTTTACTTGCTTAGAAGCAAACAGATTAGCATGCTACTGTTTCGTGGATAATCTCAGAAAATGCAGACTCCTAGGTGGTCCCCAGGTGGGCACATTGGCCTGGGCTGCCTCGCCCTCCCCCAGCTGGACTACTCAGTGGGTCCCAGATGATGTCACATGCAGCGAGAGACCTCTCCTGGGGATGCCCACTGCTGCTGGTGTCGGCAGTAAGCCAGCCAGCTCTGTTCTGTTCTCTCCCCTCCCCTCCCCTCCCCTCCTCTTCTCTTCTCTTGCTTTTTGGGTCACAGCCGGCCATGCTCAGGGGTTACTCCTGGCTCTGTACTCAGGAATTACTCCTGGGAGGTGCTGGGCGGACCCTATGGGATGCCGGGGATCGAACCTGGGTCGGTTGCATGCGAGGCAAACGCCCTACCCGCTGCACGGTCACTCCGGCCCTGAGCCTGCTGTGTCCACAGACACAGGCTGCTTCTCCGCCCGGGTTCTTGGCCACATAAGTACCCCTGAGAAATGATTCAGGTGCCAGGGCATGGCACTGCCTTCCTGACACGTCCGGCAAGATGTGGAGGGATTCTAGAGGCCCAAAGGGGATCGTCTCTCCCGCAGGTGTTCTGTTCTCAAATCTAACTTCTTCTCCAGCAAAGTTTTTTTCCAGGAGAATTGATTCTCGTTTGCTCCCTGCCTTCCCTTTGCTAATGTCTTGTGGTGATCAGAGTCCCACACTTGCTTGGTTGTGGGACTTTTGCCTGCTTGCTTGGGGTCTGACAATAAGTCATGTCGAAATAGTATTTTACACAATTACTGTAGCACTGTCGTCCAGGGGGCACCAGTAACGTCTCCATTGTGAGTCTTGTTGTTACTGTTTTTGGCATATCGAATATACCACAGGTAGCTTGCCAGGCTTTGCCGTGTGGGCGGGATACTTTTGGTAGCTTGCCAGGCTCTGCGAGAGGGATGGAGGAATCGAACTCGGGTCGGCCGCGTGCAAGGCAAATGCCCTACCTGCTGTGCTATCGCTCCAGTACTTGTTTCGGCAGCACAGATACTAAAATTTGAATCATACAGAGGAGATTAGCCCAATTACTACTATTATTATTATTATTTTCTTTATCTTCTTGGGTTACACCTGGTGATGCTCAGGGGTTACTCCTGGCTCTGCACTCAGGAATTACTCCTGGCATTGCTCAGGGACCCTATGGGATGTGGGGATAAAACCCCACCTTTGCCGCAAAACGTTGGCATAAAATCTGGGACGGTTTGCAGTGAAGTGCAGTTAACTGGATGTTTGACCATTGCAACCACTTTGTAAAATGTTAAAGTTGTTGAGCAAAATGATGTCAAGCTCCAAGCTCACCTCTGCACTCCCTCCCTCCCCCCGCCCCCCACCAGCCCCAGACTTGGAGACGCTGGGCCAGAGACTGCCCGGCGTGCTCTGTCTTCCCTCCCTGCAGAGTAAGCACAGGGCATTAACCGCTCACTCGTGTCCTCTCTTTGTAGACGTCCGTCGGAGAATTGAACTTATTCAGGATTTTGAAATGCCTACTGTTTGTACCACCATTAAAGTATCAAAAGATGGACAGTATATCTTAGCTACTGGTAAGTATGTTTTTGGTCATGATTTATATCTGCCCATAGCAGTTGTAGACCCTAAGGCATGCCTCTTAATTGTGTTAACATTTTATTTTAACAAAATCTCAGACAGAATTATTGAGAAAATGGTCCCGTATGTGTCCATCTGTCCACCCCTGGCTTCTGTGCTGGTGTTTTAGGATTCGCTTTATCTCTATCTCCGCCCCTCTTTCTGTGTATCAGTTCACAACTATATTTTTGATGCATTTCAGAAGAAGTTGCAGGCATCGGCACGTGCCCCTGAGTGCCTCAGCCTCTGTGCTGTGAGCTGGAGTTCAGGCTTTAAGAGTTTGGGCGAAGGGAGGTTTGCCTCAGTGAAATAGCCAGCTCTCGTGTATTCCGTTGGATAAGTTTTGACAACTGGCATGTACCAGTGTGGCCCAGGCCCCTTGATCAGCTTTGGGGAACTTTCATGCTGCCAAGGACCATTTGGACTTTGTCACATAGTTGCCGGGACGTTGCAAGGAGGTGTGCTGTGGGCAGTGGACAACGACGGCAGTGAAGGTTGCATCTGTCCTGTCAGGGGCAGGACCTGGTCACGGGAATCCATGGACCTTAAGTGTCCTGGGCAGGGCATCCTCCACCCTGCATTGTTTCACCCAGAAACTTTTTTTATTTTCATTTTTTTTTTCTTAAAAAAAATGAGTCACCGTGAAATACACAGTCACAAAGTTGTTCTCAGTGATACAATGTTCCAACACCTGTTCCTTCACCAGTGTGCATTTCCTGCCACCAATGCCCAGGAATTCTAAAATTTTAATATAGCTGAGGTTAATTAATTAATTTTGTTTTAACTGGATGGTGACTCTGTGGTCCACAGGCATCTCTGTGGCATAGTGCTCTCTTCTGAGAGAGGTTTATTTCTGGCTCATGGTCGTTAATGAGCTTACCTGGCGCCAGAGGCAGTTCATGGGGGTGACTGCCAGGCACACGGAGATGGGGGTGGGGGTCCATTCCCAGCTCCATGCAAGCCTGGAGACTTTGGTCCTGCATACCTGGGTTCTTCAGCAGATTCACTCATGGGTGAGGCTTGTCAGAGCCTGTGGAAGTTAGCCGTGAGCATGGTAGTGATTGAGTCCTGTAGGTTTTTGGCTGCTGGGGCTCTTTTGTGGCAGGTTGGGGGCTCACCCTCCCCTCCGGGTTGCCTCGGATTCGACAGCCTGGTGTGGGGTCTAGAGGCATCTCTGCAGCGTGTTGTTCACTCTTCTTTCAAATGTTCTTGAATTTATCTCTTCTCCTTTTTAATTAATTAATTTATATTTGGTGCCACACCTGGTGGTGCTCAGGGCTTACTCCTGGCTCTGTACTCAGGAATCACTACTGGCAGGGCCCTGGGGACCATATGGGGTGCTGGGGGTCAAGCCCAGGCTGACCACGTGCAAGGCCAGTGCCCCACCTGCTGCACTGTCTCTCCGACCCTTGTCTTTGCAGTTTTGATGATTAGCAGCAGCTTGTTTTATTCAGCTTTGTTAGACCTTTTGTCATGTTCATTAGTTACTTATTATTTTCATTTTTTGATTCATATATCATTTTTCATAATTTCAAAACCTCCAGTCTCTCACGTTCATATAATATGAATACCTTGAGCTACCTGTTTTTATTTTAAGAAAAATATATTTGAGGGGGATTATTTTTCATTTATTGTTACTTGCTGTTTATACTCTTTGCTCTTTTCTCTTTGGGCTTTTGGGAGAACTGTGTGTGTGTGTGTGTGTGTGTGTGTGTGTGTGTGTGTGTGTGTGTGTGTGGCTTTTGAGATGTTCTCAATGCCCTACTCCTGGCTCTGTACACAAGGGCGGCTGCCAGTAATGCTGGGGGGAGACCACGATGTGCCAGGGATTGAACCCGAGCCTCCTGCCTGTAACGCTCAGTGTCCTGAATTCCCTCTGGCTCTGCTTTTAATTTGTTCTCATCCAGTGTGGTTATAATTAAACCCTACCTACCTTTGAACAAAAGTGTATTTCACACATCTGCAGGGCACTGATGATGGAAAGTTTGTCCTTCGGTTTTATAGCACATTAATTTTTCATTTTAGGGACATACAAACCTCGAGTTCGATGTTACGACACCTACCAGTTATCCTTGAAGTTTGAAAGGTGTTTAGATTCAGAAGGTGAGTAAAGGTGAGGTTGGAGTCCTGGAGGGGCCCCTGAGACTCAGCTGCTCCTCTGCCTTTTACTTTAGAAGTGGCTCCTGTTTCCTTTCTTTCCGGCTAACACATGACCTCCGGGGGGCTGCTTATACCGTGAGCTCATAGCGCTGGGTGGAGGTTGGCCAGGCTGTGCTGTGGGCGGCACTCAGGGTGCCAGAGGGCACTCGGTTCTAGAGGTGCTGGGCAGAACCCTGCTTCAGAAGGTCTGGGGAGGTGGGCGGGCTGGAGTCTGTCATGGTGGCATCTTGTTGCTTGCAGCCCTCGGCGTCCTTGTGCTCCTCGTCCAGTGCTCTCCCGGTCCTTTGCGCACTGGGAGTCTCTCCTTCCCCTGCAAAAGCTGGACTGCTGGGCGGCGGTGCCCACAGCGCTGGCACGCCCCCTAGTGCCTGTCCCAAAGGGCGGCTCTCTCCTCCAGTCACTTGAGCTGGGGAAGGGCAGGTAGCGGGCTGCTTTCTGACCAGCGCCATCCTCTTCTGAGTCAGTGCCCTCCGCTGCTGACAGTAGCCATTCTCACACTCTGCTCCAGTGCAGGACTGTGGCTGAGCGAAGAGTTACTGTTGCCTTGTTGTTCTTTTGTGGACCTGCAGAGCTGTACTGGGGGCTACTTGCTCCTGGCTGTGCTCAGGGGCCACAGGGAGCTGGGGATGAAACCTGGGCTCCTCCCCCTCCACATGCCAGGCACACACACCGGCCCTTGGAGCCTTCTCCCCAGCTCTGGAGTTTTGTTTTTTGATTTTTTTTCTTTTGGGGTCACACCTGGCGATGCTCAGAGGTTACTCCTGGCTCTGCACTACGCAGGAATCACTCCTGGTGGTGCTCAGGGAACCATGTGGGATGCCAAAGATCGAACTTGGGTCGGCTGTATGCAAGGCAAACGCCCTCCCTGCTGGACTATCGCTACGGTCCTGGCTCTGTTGTTTTTAAAGTAATGCTTTTGGAATATCCATTAATATCCTTTGCTCTGAACATCTCAGAACAGCTGTGGTGGATCGTTCCTGTGAGTTTCCTTAATTTTTAAAAATTTTATCCTTTATACAGAAAATCTAGCCACTCTATTGAGAAATTATGGTCTTAATGTACAGTTTGGTACTTTGAGGATGATAGAACTACGGCAAGAGCTTTGTTCTTTTACGTGGGGGCAGCTGAAATGGAAAGAGACTTGGTGTTGGATTAGAATCTTTGCGTCGTTTGTCTTTCATTTAGAATGTGGATTGATGGTGACAGTTCTCTCTCCCATTTCTTGTTTTTCAGTCGTCACCTTTGAAATGCTGTCTGACGACTATTCCAAGGTATGCCCAGGAGCAGTGGTTTATACCGATGTTCTCAGAAAATGAATGAGTTGGTATTTATGATGTGTTCTTATATTCCATTGTTAAACCGGAAATGACTGGACGGTAAACATCATTTCTGGTAACATATTTGTAGTTGGTCACATATGTGGTAGATTTTATCTTTTAAAAAATAATAGTGATGGAGCTAGTCTTTGATTAGTCTGGTATCAAAATGGGTTTTCCATGCCACGTATGAAACCTTATCTATATTGTAAAGAATTGATAGCTGTCAGTTTTTTAGATTGTGTTATTTTGTATTTGTGATTTAAAAAAAAAAATTGGGGGTCATACCCAGCATTGCTCAGGAACCACTCTGGGGAACGATGTGTGCAGGGCGTCAAACCCTGGGCCTCCTGCTCCCGCCCTCTGCACTTTCTGCCCTGATCACTGCATTTTGACGACAGTGTTACTTGTCAGGCGGCTTTTATTTGCTTACTCACAGGTGAAGAGTAAAATAGCATTGTTGTATGTTTAATTTTTCTTAGCCGTCTAACATTGGTTGCCTTCTACTTTAAATCCCATCAAATATGCCCCCTCATCCGTTTTGGTCCCCCGAGCACCGCCAGGAATAATTCCTGACCATGGAGCCAGGAGTAACCCCAGAGCATCACCAGGAGTGTCCCAAAAGGCAAAAGCCAAAAAAAGAAAAAAGAAGAAGAAGAAATATTCTGCATACAATATTTGTTTTCTTAGTTGGTACAATGGACTAGAGCGATAGCACATGCAGCCAACCCAGGTTCAATTCCTCCATCCCTCCCGGAGAGCCCAGCAAGCTACCGAGAGTATCCCTCCCGCACGGCAGAGCCTGGCAAGCTACCCGTTTCGTATTCGATATGCCAAAAACAGTAACAACAAGTCTCAGAATGGAGACGTTACTGGTGCCCGCTCGAGCAAATCGATGAGCAACGGGGTGACAGTGCTACAGTGCAGTGCTAACCCTGCAAGTCAAGTATTCTGAAATACTATAAAACAAATTTTTTTTTATTGAAGATCTTTTTCAGTTCCACAAGTCCATCTTTCACTTGTCATTTTGAACAGTTAAAAGAGTTAGTGAAGTGGGGCTGGAGCAACAGGATGATGGTAGGGAGCTCACCTGCCAAGCATCTGAGTCAGACTTGATTCCTTGCATCCCATTCCCCTCAGCACTGTCAGAATTGATCCCTGAGCACAGAATCAGGAGTAGGCCCTAGCACCGTTGGGTCTGGCCAAAATTCTTCTTTTTTTTTTTTTTAAATTGCTCTTTTGGTTCATACCCAGCGATGGTGAATGACACTCTGCACTCAGGAATTACTCATGGCAGTGCATGGGGGACCATATGGGATTCCGGGGATTGAACCCAGGTGCACCGTGTGCAAGGGAAACGCCCTCCCTACTGTACTATTGCTCTGGCCCCTGGCCAAAAATCTTAAAACAAACCCCCCCCCAAATAGTAAAGTGCCTTCTTTTACTTAAAATAATTCTATTTATTTATTTATTTATTTATTTACTTACTTTTTAAGTACCATCAGAGGAAGCTATAATTTTTCACTTAGAGGAAAGTTGAATTTTCCGAGCTGCCATGAACTGTGAAGTCGTTTATGCTCTGCGGAGCGGCTGTCGTAGCAAGGAGCCCAGGCCTTTCTGGGGCAGCAGGGGCTCTGCTGCTGACCCGCCCTCCATCCTACTCTGTCCTTTTGCCCCGATAGCTGTTTAGCTTCTGGTTTTGGATATGTAATTTTATAACGGATTTTCACCATATATTGATAAATTTGCTTTTAAGTATCAGCTCGGGGTGGTGGTGATAGCTCAGAGGCATGGGGTGCATTCTTGTGAGAGGGCCCAGGTTTGAGCCCCAGCACCGCCTGGCCCTCGAGACACCAGTGTCAGTCCCGAGGAGCACTGGATCACCAGCTCTGAGCATCGCCAGGCCGGAAGCACTGGGTGGGCCCCCAGGTTCCCGGGGGATCTCTGCGGAGGTCTCTATAAAGTTCATAGTGAACACACTACCTGCGGGGTTTTAAAGATGACTTTTGTCATATAGTAGTGTTAAACCCACGCAGAGAGTTTATCAGACCCTGAGTGTGAGTGTGAAGTAACTGTTCTTAAGGGAAAAAGGAAATTACGCGCCAAGGGTCACTCACCAAGGGCCACTGAGCCAGGTCGTTGAAGGACATTTCTTTGAAATAGTAGTTGCAAGTTAGAAGTTCAGATTTGCCGTAAAACTGTTTAGCATACAGCTGGGTACTGAGAAACCAGTGGGAATGCCTGGCTCCTACTCCCAAGTCTGTTGTACTTACTTCCGTGGTGCTGTGGAATAGACCCCGGGCCACTCGCTCAGCCACGTGGGCTCGATCCTGGCCGCTTTGTCCTGATTCTCCCTCACAGTGGTGTGTGGACAGGAGGAGGCGGAGTATTCTTTGCCAGTTAGTGATGGTCAAATGACCGGCTTATGAGCCTAAGCAACCTAATTTTTTTCTTCTGTTTCATTTTCAGATTGTCTTCTTACATAATGATCGATACATTGAATTCCATTCACAGTCGGGCTTTTATTATAAAACCAGAATACCAAAGTTTGGGAGAGACTTCTCTTACCACTATCCGTCCTGTGACTTGTACTTTGTTGGCGCAAGGTAACTTGGTCCGCCCCCCCGGTGGTCTCCTCCTGTCCGATGCCTGCTGACTGCTGCCCTTGAAATTGAACTTGGGGGTTTAAGGAATAAGACATGATTGTTGGCTTTCATTTGCTCAGAGGGTGTAGTTCTGAAATGGCCGATAGATTTACAAATCGCTTCTTGACCTCACTAGCGTGGTGTCTGCATCGAGAGGGATGGGGTAACCTAGCCAGGTGATACTCACGATGACGTTCATTTCTTTACCCCGTTCTAGAGCATTTGCACACTTACCTAAAATGCTACTCTAGGATGAGGGTAATAATACCCGTTTTAGGATGTTTTGGAAAATATGAAAAAGTGTCTGTAAGAAAGTCATCATATTTAATTATGTAATCCAGAGGAACCCTTACTAGCATTTCATTGTGTTTTTTTCCCTTTAGTCTTGTATTATATACAGATATGTATGTTGGGATCCTTTATTCTCTATGTAATTTGTAAGTCAGCTGCTGCTTAATGACTTCAGCTCATCTCCTGGCACACAGTTTCATTTCCTTTTACACATGACTAGACTCACACAGAAGAAAATATTTTTTTTTAGGGTGGAACATATTTTTGTATCAGTTTATAGGGCATTTATGAGTGGTGTGTATATATATATGGGATATATCCTGAATTTTTTACTTACATAAATAAAAATTTCATTGCACTTAATTAGACATTTAACTTTACTTGTTGCTTTGCAGCTCTGAAGTTTATAGATTAAATTTAGAACAAGGGCGCTACCTGAACCCCCTACAAACGGATGCTGCGTGAGTATTCCCGGAATGTGGCTGCTATACTTATTCTGACCAGGGGGTGGCGCCAGAGGTTCAAGCTGGTATCTAACGTTCCCTTTAAAGCAGAGTTCGGGTTAGAAGAGGGCAGTATCAGGTTGAACTACCACTTTATTTTCATCATCAACATCCAAGAAACAATAAAGCCATATAGACAAAGTTAAAAAACAAAAGTTCCATTAAATATTTCTTTAAAAATCACTGGAGTTTCTCTTAAAAATTTAAATATTTAAAAACATACTCAAATTACTGTCACTGTCATCCCGTTGCTCATTGATTTGCTCGAGCGGGCACCAGTAACATCTTCATTGTGAGACTTGTTACTGTTTTTGTCATATCAAATACACCATGGGTAGCTTGCCAGGCTCTGCCGTGCGGGCGAGATACTCTCGGTAGCTTGTCGGGCTCTCCAAGAGGGGCGGAGGAATCAAACCCGGGTCGGCCGCATGCAAGGAAAACACCCTAACGCTGTGCTATCACTCTAGCCCAAATTACAAAAAAAAAAAAAAAAAAAGCAGTATTTTTTTGCAATGTTCCTTAAATTTTTGCTGATAATTTTGTGTTTTGGATCTTCTGTGGATCTTCAGTTAATTTGGAGTACTATTTAAAGTTACTTGTTCATAGCTTTCTGCTAGCAGACATTTAAGGTTTTCCTACTTAGCATATGGATAGTCTGCACTTTAGTTTTTGGCAGCTCAGTAAAATATTTTACCTGTATTTGTTTCAAAGAGAAATCCTTTATAAATTAGCTTTTCATAATAATGATACCAAGTAATAACTAATAGTGAATGCCTCTGTGTGGCATTATTCAGTATTTTATATATATTATTTTAAATTAAAAAAAATTTTTAAGTTTAAATTTTTGGAGTTTTTTTTAACTTTTGTAGTTTTAAAAAACAGTTTTGGAGTTATTTCAATTTTTGGAGTTTTCTTGTGGATTTGGAGTTTTTAAGTTTTGTTGATTGTTTCGGGGATGCTGCGGGGTATCCCTGGAGCTCTTAGGAGTTCAGGGCTGGCCCTTCGCCCCGAGGACCCAGTTTGGGGGATTGTTTGGGCCACGACCATCTGGTATAAGCTGTTTTTAACCACCACATCTGCAAACTGTTCCACACGAAACTGGGCAAAGCCCCACTTGGAGACGTGGATCTGCCGGGGTCACCAGGGAACTTGGACCCGGTCCAGCAGGCTTTTTCCCGGCTCCAGCACCTCGAAGTTGCCAGCGTGTCAGGCCAGAACGCCATCCTGGGAGTGAGAAACGCCGGTGGCCACGTGCCTCTCGGAGCACCCCCTCTTGCGGATACTGTTGAGCGTGTCTGCGTCTTTTCCCAGAACGGGGGTCCCCTGGCTAGAAAGGGCAGCATGTCCTTCCCCACCTCGGCTGACACTAACCCTGCCTCCTTACACTGCTTTCCCGTTCCAGGGAGAATAACGTGTGTGACATAAATACAGTACATGGCTTGTTTGCCACCGGAACCATCGAGGTAAGTGTTGGTTGGCTCCTGTGGGAGTTCCTTCTTTTCCTTTTTTTGGGTGGGGTGGGGCGTGGGGGTCCATACCCAGTGACTCAGGGGTTCCCCCTGGCTCCACACTCAGGGATCACTCCTGGTGGTTCACCAGGGGACCATGTGGGATGCCGGGTATCGAACTTGAGTCAGCCACGTATAAAGCAAATGTCCCACCTGCCGTATTCTCGCTCCAGCCCCCTCCCCATCTCCTGTCCTTGACCAGAGGCCTGAGCCCTGGTGTCCGGTGCCCAGTGCCACTGCCCCTTAAGCTAGGTTCCCCATTGGTGGGTTTTTTTTGCTTTTTGGGTCACACCTGGTGATGCACAAGGGTTATTCCTGGCTCTGCACTCAGGAATTACCCCTGGCGGTGCTCAGGGGACCATATGGGATGCTGGGAATAGAACCCGGGTCAGCCACGTGCAAAGCAAACACCCTACCTGCTGTGCTATCGCTCCAGCCCCCCGCCATTGGTGGTTTGGCGCTCCTCTTTACCCGGCTGACTTGCTGGAGGTTCAGCTGAGAAGCCTGAGCGAGCCTTTGACACCTAAGTCATAGACACGGGGTGGCAGTGCCAGAGCCAAACCAGCGTGGAAGGTCGGAAAAAGCAAACTTGTATCTCCACGGGATACTAAGTGTTAATGTAGACAGTTTGGGGACAAGAAAGGATGCTCCTCTATGATTTGCCTAGTTGCAGCTATTACTGAAAAATGCTGATCTTTTTGTTGTTGTTGTTTAGGGCCGTGTGGAATGCTGGGACCCACGAACGCGAAGTAGAGTGGGCCTCTTAGATTGTGCCTTAAGTAGCGTCACAGCCGATACAGAGTAAGTGGAAGCTAATTCGCAATTCAAATATCTGTCATTTTTCGATGCAAACTGGTGTATCAGTTCCAGGCTACCACGAATTGCTAGCAGGATGAAACCTGAGGTTGTAATTTGTATGATTGTTTGACAGAAAAATCGTTTCCTAAAAAGATAGCTCTTGGGACTGTAGCAATAGCACAGTGGGTAGGGCGTTTGCCTTGCATGCGGCCGACCCGGGTTCCATTCCCAGCGTCCCATATGGTCCCCCAAGCACCGCCAGGAGTAATTCCTGAGTGCAGAGCCAGGAGTAACCCCTGAGCATCGCTGGGTGTGACCCAAAAAGAAAAAGAAAAGATAGCTCACTAAATGGCAACATAGAATTCCCTTGTGGAGTGCTCCTTAGTACATAGAATTGCCTTATTTATTTATTCGGTTGCCATGGAGTTTTGCCAACAGAAATACACTGTAGGAATTTATGCTTCTGGATCTGGTGACAGACTCAGGGGCCTCTCTGTGAATCGAGATGGCAAAGGTGTGGGGATGCCTGTGTTTTTGGTATGTGTTCTCGTGTTTCAGTTCTACATTTAAAATAAATAGAAAAGTAATCCACACTTGTAGGATGAAAAAGCTTGAATTAAGTAAGAAGCACCCCCCCTCCATTTTTGTTTTTAAAAATTTGAGGGCTGGGGAGTGTTCAGGGGTGAAGGCATTTACTTGCCTCGCGTGCAGCTAAGCCAGGTTTGATGCCCAGCTCCACGTAATGGGCCCAGGAGTGAGCCCTGAGCGCCTCCTGGTGTGGTCCAAAGACCCAAGTAATAATAAATAAGGCCTGAGTGAAAATTAACGTGTCTGCACTGAAGAACAATGCCAGCGTTGCATTTGCAGCAGGCCTTGAAACAGGCTGGTGTTCTGCAGTCACAGATAACGGTATGGACAGAGGTCTCCGGTTCCTGGGGACTGCGTGTAGTTCCACGCCGTGGCTTCAGGGGGCGGGAGAGCCCTGCGGGTCTCAGCTCAGGAGCCGCTCCCTGGGTCTGGGGTCCTGGGCGTAGGCAGTGCCGAGGCCGGTCAGCCTGTCACTGACCGTGCGTTCTCTCGTTCCCCCCTGCCTCAGAGCGCTGTTCTCCTGCGGCCACACTGGCTGCAGAGTGAGAAACTCATAGTGGCCATGATCACTGTCACTTTCTCCTTTCCGAGGCTCTCCGTCCCCATGTGGGAATTAGATCCTGTTCGGTCTGTGTAGCTGGGTGGGGTCAAGACCCGGGTGTGTCACACACGGCTAATGCTCGGCCACTGACCACAGCCCTGTCCCTGGCCTGAGCCGTAGTTTTTATTCTAGTTCAGCATGAGTGCTCAGGGCTCACTCCTGAGCCCATTATGTGGAGCTGGGCATCAAACCTGGCTTAGCTGCACTCGAGGCAAGTAAATGCCTTCACCCCTGAACACTCCCCAGCCCTCAAATGTAGAATGAAAGTAGAAACGAACATCTCCATGCTTGAGCATGTGCCATTGTTTCCTCTGAAGCAGAAAACACGATGTTTCTATAAATGCCTTGTCCTGGCTTACTAGAATGAACGATACTGTCATGTATCCTTTTCAGTTGATTTGAAATTTTCCAGACGCTTTTTCGATTAGCTTTAAAATAGAAACATCTTGGAAATGTTCCTCAGTCTTTCAGTGGTCTGTTTAAAGACATCAGTTGCACGTAGGCATCTGGTTTTGATGAGAGTTCTTACAATTAATGTTTTAGGTGTGAAGGGGCATGTAAGACCTTCCCTATTAAATTCCAGATTCTTGGTGAATTTGTTAGAAGAAGGAGGCCTGGCCCAACCGACGTGAAGCTCAGATACTTTGTCTTTCAGGATTGACAGTTTACCAACAATCTCGGCTCTGAAATTTCACGGTGCCTTGACCATGGCGGTTGGAACATCTACAGGGCAGGTATGTGTCTCGCTTGGCAGTTGTACACTGAAGTCAGTGTCTCAGACGCTCGCTTGTGTCACGGGCGTGTCCTTTTATCTGCTCATTGTGGGAAGGGAAAGCGAGCCGTGGATGTGTGGTCGTAGTAGAGCGAGCACCCCTGATGCCCCATCTCCGGGTACCTGGAGACATTCCCTGATGCCACGTCTGTCTCTCCGACCTGGAGACATTAACTGATGCTGCATTCTCCCGGTACCTGGAGACTTCCTCCATGCTGCATCCTCCCTGCACCCGGAGACATTACCCGATGCCTCATTTTCCCTGGTGCCCGGAGACGTTCCCGGGTGCCCCGTCTCCCGGGCATTCTGGTTCTGCCCTGACCTGCACGGGAGTGGAGTCCGCCTCGGTGTCCCTACTGTGGGTCAGGGTGGTGCTCCTCAGCCTCATTCCCACTCCGGCCCCCTCTGACCTTGTTTCCTCCCCGTGCCCCCAACCCTCCTGTCGCACCAGTTGGTTTCTGATTTATGTGATCTTTTTTTTTTTTTTTTCGCTTGAAATAAATTGGGCACCATCTCGTGCCTGGCTTAGAAATGCTGATTTCGTCTAGTTTCTGCAGAGTGTGTTGTCCAGATTTCTCTGCCAGGAAGGTTTCGAATTCTGCCAGATCCACCATGCCTTTACGTAGATCTGAGGACTGTGGAATCCCTGCAGATAAGAAATGTCCTCATTTGGAGCTGGAGCGATAAGTATAGCGGGTAGGGGGCTTGCCTTGCACGTGTCCGAGCCAGGTTTAATCCCTGGCACCCCGTAGGGTCCCCTGAGCACCACTATGAGTGACCCCTGAACCCAGAGCTAGGAGTAAGCCTTGAGCACTGTTGGATGTGACACAGTAACAAAACCTCAAAATCTAAAATGTGTTCATTTGACCAGGAAGCCTGACTTTCACCTCATCTCATGAGCCACGCGCTGGGCAGCGAGGGTCAGCGGAACATCCCTCTGCACAAGTCAACAGGCTGCGTTCCCAGGTCCCCCTTTTCTCAGAGCCCATCAGTGCGTCAGGTTGTCCTTCCTTTGGGACAGGTCCGGTAGACTGACCAGTCTCTTCCCAGCTTTCCCAGGCGCTACCTCCCGTGCCAGGGCCTGAGCGAGCTCCCCCAGGCCTAAACCCTGCTGCCACCCTTGTCTTGACTTGGCCAGGCCTGTCCTCACTGCCTTTTGGTTCTCCTTTCTGCGCGTCACAGAGGCCCTCAGTGAGCCTGTTGAATTTACGGAGGAAATAATCGCTTAGGGATTGCCCTTTGATTCCTTTCGAAGTTCAGCTCAGTAAGTAGCTCCCACTCTCAGTGTGCCCTGAAATGATTCTTGGTATGACTCGGTAAAGCCATGTAAGACTCCAGAGTGTCTCTTTCTAGGGCCTGGAGCGATAGTCCAGTGGGGAAGGCGCTCGCCTGACATGTGGCCGACCTGGGTTCAATCCCCATCACCTTGAGCCCCTCCAGGAGTGACCCCTGAATATGAGGTCGGGGGTAAACCCGGAGCATAGCTGGGTGTGGCCAACAACAACAACAAAAACACAAAAAAGATTTTCCTACAATATTTTTTATGACTGATTTGAGATTGGGGCAGGGGGCACACAGAATGGCACATTTCTTGGTACATTTCTTGGCGGCCACCCGCTGTGGCCCTCAGGGTACTCCATGGTCCCACAGCATGGACACAATCCTTTGAGCCATATCCGAGCCCCATCTTAACTCTGAAATGTTGCTTCTTGAAAGGAAATAACTTGTTGGGATCTTTTTCTCTCTCTTTTCTCTTAAAGGTTTTATTATATGATCTTCGTTCCGATAAGCCACTGCTAGTTAAGGATCACCAGTATGGACTGCCCATTAAGTCAATTTACTTTCAGGATTCATTAGATTTGATTTTGTCTGCAGACTCGCGAATTATCAAAATGTGGAATAAGAACTCGGTATGTATATTGTCGTTGTTGTTGGAACTGTTTTCTTTCTTTTTTTAAAATTTTATTTATTTATTTATTATTATTTTTTAAAATTCTTTTATTGATTCACCATGTGGAAAGTTACAAAGCTTTCAGGTTAAAGTCTCAGTTATACAGTGCTCAAACACCCATCCCCTCACCAGTGCACATATTCCACCACCAAGAATCACGATACACCTCCCCCCTTCCCCCCACCTCCCCAGCCCCCCACCCCGCATGTGTAACTGGTAAATTTCACTTTACTTTCACTTTACTTTGATTACATTCAATATTTAAACAAAAAAAAATTCACTATTATTGATTTGGAGTTTCTCCCCCCTAAAGTCGATCTGCTGAAAAGAAAGCATTTGGTAATTTGTTTTCCATTGCTGAGAATGAAGAGATATGAGGTCAGGAGGCCGCACTAGCAGCAGCATAGTTTTGGATTTCTGTATTTTAGTATATTAGTAACTAAGTCCAGAGAAATGTCTGCCAGGAATCGCAACATTGTAAGCTTGTACCTCTCAGCTACTTTATATTCCACATATGAGTGCGATCTTTCTATGTCTGTCTCTTTCTTTTTTCTTTTTTTTTTTTTCTTTTTGGGTCACACCCAGCGATGCTCAGGGGTTACTCCTGGCTTTGCACTCAGGAATTACTCCTGGCGGTGCTTGGGGGACCATATGGGATGCCGGGGATCGAACCCGGGTCGGCCGCGTGCAAGGCAAACGCCCTAACCGCTGTGCTATTGCTCCGGCCCCATATGTCTGTCTCTTTCTTTCTGACTCATTTCACTCAGCATGATGCTTTCCATGTTGATCCACTTACATGCAAATTTCATGAGGAACTGTTTTCTTATCTTCACATTTCTCTAATGCTCTCGAACTTTTTTCTTGACCTTTTTTGAGTTATGTGGGTCCTTAAGATAGACATTGAGTACCCACTGGAGTTTTTAGTAAGGAGCCAGTTATTTCAGGACAGTGTTGGTATTTATATAAGACCAGCAGAATGGCTTTCTGGTAAGCAGCTTCCCTGAGGTGGGGGAGGGGAGGACAGTGCTCTCTGCTGAGTGCAGCGGGAGCGTCGGGAGACCTTAGCGTCCCCTCGGCACCCCCAGGCGCGAGCCCTGAGCACCAGTGCCTGTGGCCAGAAAGGGAGAACGTTTCCTGATTGGCCACTGTTGGTGTGGCTGGGGTGGAGACAGGATTCTCTTCAGCACTGTGGGGGAGACTGTTTCTGCACCTGTGGGAAACAGGACCGGGACTGCTTTAAAAATCCTGGGGCTAGAACTTGCGTATAACTCAGCCGTCCCCTTTCTTGGCATTGATTCAGAATGATGCCCGCACCCCTCTGTAGACTCCGTGCAGCAGCGAGGGCATAGCCGGGAAATAACCCCCGTGTCCGAGAACAGGCGAATGGGTGAGCTCCAGCAGGGGCACACGGGAATATTGTGCAGCCGGAAGAGAAGATGAACTCTGGCATTTCACTGCAGCGTGGGTGGAATTTGCGGGTTTCTTGTTAAGTCAGTCAGAGGAAGGACAAATACCAGGTGATCTCACTCATCTGTGGTACCCGGGAAAGCAAAACAAAGGAAGAAACAATGCTGCATGATGACAGGGCCTTGGTCTTGGATTATAAAACAGGGATTACCAAGCAGGAAGAAATGAGGGGTGGGGGGCTGGAGGTGGGTGGGGACAGTGCTAGAATGTAACCCCATGCTTTACTCATGGTGAAGTGCGGTAACTTTCTGTCAACACCTCTGCCCGGACCATTGTCGTAAACATGGTATAACGGTTGCTTTACTCACGGTGAAGTGCAGTAACTTTCCATCAACACCGTGCACAGACCTTTGTCGTAAACATGGTATAACGGTTGCTTTACTCACGGTGAAGTGCAGGAACTTTCCATCAACACCGTGTACGGACCACTGTTGTAAAAGCGTTACCTAAGCTGTTGCAATAAAAATGTAAAAGGGAAAAAGAACTGGACCCATGAACGCCCTTTCCTCAGTCTTGAGGGATTCTCAGAACCCTTTGAAAGCCTTTATGAGCCAATTATCCTTCCGTATCGTTATTATGCATCTCCCTTTTATACCTGCTTCCCACCTCAATCAGAGCAAAACAACCTCCCCTTTCTGCCACTCTTCCCCGTCTTCTTAAACATATCTGGAGAGTCTTCGATACCATCTTTCCTCATTTTCAGGGATCATCCATGGCATAGCAAAGCTTACTGATTTCAATTTGTCCTTTTTTGAGTTTAGCTTTCCTTTCCCCTCTGCACCTGTTGTCTTCAGAGCAGTGTGCTCCCCTCGGGGGCCCCGGGTTCCTGGAACTCGGTTCATGGCAGGGGAAGATGAGGCGCTTCCAGCTCCTGGAGGTTCTTGGAAGGAGAGCCCAAATGACGCCTCCCAGAACCGACGGGGCTGCTGGCCGTGAGCACCAAACTGGACAAGTCTTAGGAAGAGCACCGCCCCCCCTCCAGGCCAAAATCCCTTTACTTTTATTCTGGCTGTCCAAGTTCTGATTTATTTTTAATAGAAGACCATCATTACCATGAGACACTCTAAGTGCTTACTTTCTGATTTTAAGAAATGTATCGAATGCCGGTAGGGTAGAAGCCACCCTTCCCCTGCCTCCTGTTGTCCTAAAGGTGGTGCCTGTTAGCAGTGTGGGGGTAGGCCCCCACCCCGCCCCCTCCGCCTCCCCCTCCAGGTTCAGGGGGTTCTCACTTGGGCTGGTCACCTGCAAGGCAAGTGCCCCGCCCACTGCCCTATCTCCAGAGGCATCTGCCCTTTGTTTTGTTCT
Source organism: Sorex araneus (assembly GCF_027595985.1). Lineage (NCBI taxonomy): Eukaryota > Metazoa > Chordata > Mammalia > Eulipotyphla > Soricidae > Sorex > Sorex araneus. The sequence goes on along the minus strand of NC_073313.1, from coordinate 345,880,992 downwards.
GCGCTATGAGTCTGACCCCCCCCTTTTCTTTCCTCCCTGTTTCATTCGGGATCTTGGGAATAAGGGGGAGGGTTGTGTCAATTTTATTTTATTTATGCTTTTGAATTAGGACTTGACTTTTTTTTTTTTAATTAATTTATTTATTTGCTTTTTGGATCACACCTGGCAATGCACAGGGGTTATTCCTGGTTCATGCACTCAGGCATTACTCCTGGCAGTGCTCAGGGGACCATATGGGGTGCTGGGAATCGAACCCGGGTCTGCCGCGTGCAAGACAAACGCCCTAGCCGCTGTGCTATCGCTCCAGCCCCAGGACTTGACTTTTTTTAGGAAGTGTAAAAACAGCCACCTTCCCTATGCTTTAACTGTAACCATGTAACCACCCCCACTCCCCCTACCCTCCTCTTCCCCCTCCCCCCAACTTTTGCCATTGGGGCTTCTGCTAATGAGTTAATAGAGGCAAGATCTGGCAGGGATTTTCAGTATCAGTTTTTGAAAGCATCACGCGTTAGTTTTTACAATAATTGTATTTCAGCATTGTTGTTTCTTATGACTAAAAACTGTCGACCAACACCCAGATTACTTAGTTTTGCTTGACTTGCTTTCTGTGTTCATGCTTCTCATGGTCTTTTTCCATTCCCATCTTCTGTCTTTTTTCTTCTTAAGCTTCTCTTTAGTGTTTATGCACAGATCGCTTGGGAGGGAACCGCACTTGTCCTGCGTGGGCCTGACCCGGGCTTGAGTCCGGGTATCCCCAAACTCCTAAAAAAAAAAGTAAAGACTACAGCCTGCCCCGCTCCCACATGTAAAATTGAAATATGGCTGGAGCGAGAGCACAACGGGTAGGGCATTTGCCTTGCACGAGGATGACCCGGGTTCGATTCCTCTGCCCCTCTTGGAGAGCCCAGCAAACTACCGGGATTATCTCATCCGAATGGCAGAGCCTGGCAAGTTCCCCGTTGCATATTTGATATGCCAAAAACAGTAACAAGTCTCACAATGGAGACGTTACTGGTGCCCGCCCAGGCAAATCAGTGAGCAATGGGATGACAGTGATACAGTGATTGTTAGACTATATAATAATGCATGCTTGATATGTTTATAGGATTTCCTTTCACAAGGTATTTTATTTAGGTTTTGGGACTACAATTGGCTGTGCTTAATGCTTCCTCCTGGGCTCTGTGCTTAGGGGGTTCCCTGGACCCAGGGAACCATACCTCGTGCTTGGGGGGTGTCAAACCCAGCGTGGCCATACGCAAGGCAGTTGCTTGCCCACTGTACTAGGTCTCTGGTCCTGTAAGATATTTTATTGCCATTGTTGTATTTGATCTTCCTCAGGACCTCAGTTTGGCACGCAATCGTCCTCGCTGTACCATGCTGACCCCTGGCCACGTCCCCGGTCCTTTCTTTTAGTTTCTTTGATTCCAGGTTTAACTAGATTATGAGACTTTCCCCCTTGCTGTTCTTGCCCTGCTTTATCTTCTTTAGCTTGGTGTCAGGGCTTGAAGCCTGGGCCTTGTACATTTTTCTACCGAGTAACAACCCCCAGCCTTAATTGTAAAGGGTTAGAAATATTAGACCTTACTATTTTCGTACTGTGTCGACATAACCCTTAACACTTTGTATTTCTTTTCTGGATGAAGGCGTCTTGCCCGTGGTCCTCATTTCTAAAGTGGGAGCACTTGGTGCGCTGATTAAACTCTCCACGATTGTTTTATGAAGGAATTTTGTGGTTTGGTACTTGGCGTTATGTAACTGCATTGCATCGCTTCCCGTGTGTTTTCTTTTGCGTGACATTGCCCGCCAGGTCTTCCTTTAACTATATCAGTCATTTCTTTTTGGTTAACTCTTTTAGGGAAAAATATTCACTTCCTTGGAGCCCGAACACGACATTAATGATGTCTGCCTCTACCCCAACTCAGGTATGTAGCGACATGTTGTTCAAGGATATGCTTTCTTGGGCTTTACTACTTCAGTCAAGATTGGGCTCGCTCAGGGCAATTCTTGGCTGTTGTCCTTATTTGAATCAGGGACAGGAAGTGGTGTGGATGATTCAGAAAGTGGCCGAGGCAGTGACTCAGTCCGAGCAAGTCGCGGTGTTTAGATGGGTAGCAGGTGCGATGCTATTTTCGTGTGCTCTTTAGCTCTTTACGTGATTAGTAAGAGTATGTGGAAATCAGGGTTCGGGATCGGGAGAAGACCAGAATTGCCTCATAATAACAACAGAGCCGGCTGCCGCAGCTGTGGGTCTTGGTAGCTCCCCTGTCGCTGGCTGCTGGGTCAGGGAGCTGAGCGATTTCAAGGTCCAGCCTCGGGGGCCCCTCTGTAGGGAACACTCAGCACCCATCAGTCAAACAGTGGGGCCCAGGGCAGGACAGGAAAGTTCTGGTGGGTCTGGACAGATGATCCTTGAACAGCATGAGGGGCAGAGTGGATGCTGACGGTCAGAGAAGAGTGAAATTCCGTAGCTGGGGTTGAGGGTCCTTCAGCAGGAGAGTGAGAGGGCCGGATAGGAGATTTGGTTACCTCCGACCTTGCTTGGGGCAGGGAGGGGTCTCCTGTGTCGGGGTGGGTGGGTGGGAGGGGGCCCTCTCCCCAGGCCCCGCTGAGTGGTCGGTCCGGCTGGCTTGTAGATGAGACTGTGCAGAGTGTGTCTGGAGGGTGTGTCTAGCCATCAAGGAAAGTGGACAAGGTCCCCCTGGGGGCCTTAGTAGCCTCAGGTACAATTGGGAGGCGCTTTCTGTTTGCTTACAAAAAGGTCCGTTTGCAGGGGGTGCTGAGTGCCTTATTTGTTCGTCCATTTGTTTTCTGAAGAGGGCACAGTAGGCCAGTAATTTTGGAAGCCCCTAATGGATTAGAATTGAAAGGATTGAGATGTAATACCGAGAACGGAGACCAGGGAGAGAGGTCGAACATAGAAGGATGGTTTTTTTGAACATTTCAGTATTAGGAAGCAATGGGATGGCGGTGGGGGGATGGTCGAGGGTCACCAACCTGGTTTCCCAACAGAGTCCCCTGAGGGGAGCTTTTATTTTATTTTATTTTATTTTATTTTATTTTATTTTTTTGGCTACTCTGGGCTCAGTGCTCCGGGCAGTGCTGGGGGGACCGTACAGGCAAGCACCTGGGGTGTCATCTATTTCATAGTCTCATCTGCAGTCCTGACACAGAAATGCATGTGGCTAACGGGCGCCCTGCGTGAGCCCTGGCCCCCTCTTCCCTGCCGCCCCCCGGGTCTGGGGCTTGAGCACGGGGTTCAGGGCACAGTAGAAACTGGAGTCTCTCTCTGGACAAGTGAATCTGCGCAGATGAGTTCTGAGATGTGTGTATCAGAGGGAGGGCTTGAAATTACCAGTAGCCGAGGTGTCGAGTGGCTAGGACAGAAACTGCCATTTGAAGGGGAGCCAAAGCTAAGGCGGACCGTCCAGCAAGCACTGAGGATCGGAGCAGTGGCGGTGGGAAGGAGCGAGCGGAGAGTTCCTGGTGCCCTCGCCAGTCTCGGTGACGGGTGCTGTAGTGGAGTCGATCACTTAACCTTTGTGTGAGACTGGAGTCATTGGCCCACACTTTCGTCTTTCTTACATCTCGAGGAAGGAGAGAACGTGGCTTCCCTTCCTGGGGCTGGTCACCGAGCAGGGTGGGGTAGGACAGGCCTTTCCTGAGCCCGGAGCCCAGACCCGCCTTAGGAGCGCTCTGCCCTTCAGGAGAGGTGGGAAACGCTGGGTCTTGGTCATGAGTTTTCACCTCTGGCAGCTGAGCGGGTTTTTATCATCCTAGCGGGGGCAAGGGTGTCAGCCGGGATTCTGGTGAATCTGGGAACAACCTGCAGGACGCTGGGGTCCTTGTGAGTGTCCAGTGATCTGACCTGGGTGCCAGGCTCTGTAGGACGATGCGTGAAGCCCCTGGGCTGAGGGCGCTGCGTGGGGGGAGTTGGAAGGACGGGGGCAGCATTGAGAGAGGTTCTCACCCCTGCTGTCTAGGGGGCTGGCCCCACGTGGCCACTGAGCACTGCAGCGTTTCAAATGGGAGTGTGCTCCAGGTAGAAAACTCAAACCCTGGGGCTGGAACGATAGCACAGCGGGTAGGGCGTTTGCCTTGCACGCGGCCGACCCGGGTTCGATTCCCAGCATCCCATATGGTCCCTGAGCACCGCCAGATGGGTAATTCCTGAGTGCAGAGCCAGGGGTAACCCCTGTGCATCGCCGGGTGTGACCCAAAAAGCAAAAAAAAGAAAACTCAAACCCATATCATATTATGGAAAAGGGTGTGATGTCAATTGTTAATTTCAAATACTGACCGTGTGTTGAAAATATTGGGGGTCTACTAGGTTAATAAGATCTATTAAAATTAATTTTTTCTTGGGATTTTTATTCCTTGGAGGGGGGATGTTGGGCCATAGGCCGGAGTGCTTAGGGGTCACCCCCAGCAGTGCCCAGGGCCCTGCAGCCTGGTGGACCCCGGCCCTCCTGCCTGCAGAGGCTGCACTCAGCCTGTTGGGGTGTCTCTCAGCCCATACCTATTTATTGTCTTTCTTGATGTGCCTGCTAGATGATTTCAAAAACACACGGCTCGCATAATGTTTCTGTTAACCACTGCTGGCCTCGACTGAGATCGTGTATTTTGCGAGAAGGTGCAGGATAGGTATAGCAGCACCTGTGGGTTAGTCAGTGGCACGGGGGCTGCTGAGGCCAGGAGCTGCTCCTGGCTTTCCCGTCGCAGCCGAGAATGGAAGGCAGAGGCCCCTGGGGCTGCCCGCCGGAGCCTGTGCCGCGCCTGGGCTGCCGGGGAGGCCTGGTCCGCGCCCTTCTGTGGTCAGGCCCTTGGAGGCCGGTTCTTGTGCTTGACCCCCGCTCCCTCTCTGTGTTGCCCGGAAGGGCCGGTTAACCCGCAGCGGTGCGACCACTTAGGGAGGAAGCCCTCTTCGAAAAAGACCCAGCCTCATCTCAGACTGCGCAGAAACCCATTCTTCAGACGCCCGCTGGAGTGGGCCACCGTGTAGTGGATGGGGCTGGGGAGAGAGGCCAGCCAGCCTGGAGGGTGGAGGACAGCCTGCCTTGGTGTGTGTGAGTGGAGCAGAGAACGGATGCAAGTTTGGGGTTTCTTTACCCCCCAGCCGCACGGGGCCCACATCAAGTTCTAGGTGTTTTAGCTTTATCCTCTCATGATAAATGTGTGTGTGTGTGTGTGTGTGTGTGTGTGTGTGTGTGTGTGTGTGTGATGCTGGGGATTGAACCCAGGTCTTATGCATGCCTCTGCTGAGCCCTATTAAAAAGCCAGTGTACGCTTTTTAATGAAAATCAGAAGGGTGTCTCTGGGAAATATTTCTAGAACATTTATGTGATGAAGAAAATAACATTTAATGTTGTTTTAATTGTTCGTAGTATAATTTCAAAATTAAACACAGATGCAGAAAGTTCCTCGTAAAGGAAGAGTTGGCAGTCTGTACGGAAGGCATTGTCGCACTGAGAAGTGCCTGGAAGAAACTGCCCTTAGTAGGAAGCATGCCACAGTGGGGGCTGGAGGGCTCGGCAGGGAAGGGGCCACCGTGACAGTGAGTGACAGTGACAGAGGGCAGTGGCCACTCTGGATGAGGACTGGGAGCTGAGTGGAGGTAGAGTGACATGCGCAACAGTGCTGCAAACCACAGTGCCTAGAAGGAATAAAGGGGAAAAAAGTGCCTGGCATAGAGGCAGGCTGGGGACAGTGGTAAGGGAAGTGGACGCTGGTGAAGGGACAGGTACCAGAACATTGGGTACTTGAAAGTCAATTGTGAATAACTTTGTAACTTTGTAATTCATGGTGGTTCAACAAATAGTAGCTTTTTAAAAGTCTGGGTTCATAGAGAGCTCCGAGGGCTGGCGGGCGGGCTAGGCATGATCCTGGCACCACGTGGCTCCTTAGCACCGCCCAGAGAGACCCCCGAGCACTGCTGTAGATGCGTCTCCCCTCCGCAGCCTCCCCCAGGAACAATTACCAAAATCCTAGACTAAAAAATGTCTGTGTCAGAGATTGGCAAGTTGTGTTTTGTTTTGTTTTTTTCCAGCCTGAGTTAAGAATGATTGTCACACTTTTAAGTGTTTAAAGAAAACAAAAACAAAAGAACCATGTGTGACAGGTGGCACGTACGTGGAATTCAAAGCTGGAATTCAAAGTGAGGGTCTTGGGGCGGAAGGAGTTGTCCGGGAGCACAGCCGCACCCCTGCTTGGCTGGGTGGGGCCCTGCGGCTTGGCACCACGGCCGCTGGCAAAGTCGCCGTAAGACGGACCATCTGGCCGCCAGGCTGAAATGCCACCCAGGCGTCACGGGAACCGCGAGGAGCCCCTGGTCCGCATTATTCCCAGTTCCCAGGAAAGAAAGGTCGCTCCCCTCCAGTGTTGCGCCGTGAAGCGTTTCCAACACGGCCACGTGGGGAATGGGGTCAGGTGTGCCTCTGTTTCCCCGAGAGAGCCGCTGAGCATCCTTGGCCCTGGGGCTGAGGGTGGAGCGTCGAGGCTTCTGGAGTCACGACGCCTGCCCCCCGGCACAGTTCTGCGGCGCGCTGGGGAGCAGAGTGGGGTCTGGGGGAGGCCTGGGCTCCCGGGGGGCGAGTCTGTCCTGAATCCGCTCTCGCAGCCAGACCATCTTCAGCTTGCCCGAGTTGCCCCTAAAATGCCTTTCTTGGCCTTTTTTTGCGTGTGCGGGGGGTGGGGTGGGCATGGGGGTTGCTGAGGTTTCTCAGGCAAACCCGTATTGACTGTGTAGGGTCCTTGAGTTTCTTTGCCCGTGGCATCAGTCCCCAGGGTCAGGCCAGGCGTCTTCCCGGCGGATTCTCTCTGGCTATCTGCGGCTAATCTTCATGGTGTCCTTTAGCCTTCTCTGCCAGCTCCAGGCGCCTTTCCTACGACACCGGTGGAGATGTTGTCCCTAGGGCTACTTGGCAGAGTGTGGGGTCTGCGAGGGTGACCCCAGGCCACGGCTTGCCGGAGCCGTGGCTTGTGGAGAGCCAGGCTTGTTGCTGAGAGCTCGCTTCTTAGAAGTTAACCGAGCCCAGAAATGAGGCAGGTGACGCGCCTCACGAGGTCGCCGGCAGCGGGGGAGGAGGCCTCGCCTGCCTGTCCAGGCCCTGCCGGGAGCGCGGCTGACTCACGGGCCGCGCCGTCTTCCCCCGGCCTTACCACACCTCACCCCTTGCACACCCTCCGTGTTCTGTGCTTAATCCTCGTCCACATTCTGGAAAAGCTGAAAGCTCCTTCCTTTATCTTCCCGCTTACTCATTTCGGCGTAATTAAAGCCGAATCACAATTACTGTTTGGTAACGTGGGTCTAACGCTCAGGCGACTCGGAGCACTGAGACATGGTTTCGCTGTCCCTCCTCTCCTGCTCCTCCCGCTGTCTCGCCCGCGTCCCCCGTGTCCTGGCCGCTGTGTGGGCCAAGGGGGCTGCAGCCCTGGTGGATTCAGCCCACGCCCAGACCACGCCCCCCTGTGGAATCAGGCTCACGGGGTCCCACTGCGCCGGTGGCAGGAAGAGACCGATGAGTTTCCCACTCGGGAAGGTTGATTTCAGGCCGAGTGCTCTGATCAGTTGCCCGGCCCTCCTTTTCTCCCCCACCACCAGGGCTTCTGGGGGCTTCTGGGGAGTCCCTAGGCCCAGGGCCAAGTGGCTCCGTCTGTCACGGTGCAGAGCAAAGAACCGGGGGGAGCGTCCGCGTCCAGGCCTGCCCTTGACCCCCGCGTCCCACCCCGTGTGCTGTGACCTTGTGTTTGTGAGAGCTTTCTCAGAGGCTGGCCCGGGGAGGGAGCGCCCGGGATTCTCCCCTGCGCCCGGTCAGCGCTTGCCTGTTCCGAGCTGTCCTGCTGTCCCGTGTGTCTGACCCGTCTGGGGAAGGACCAGAGCTTTGTGTGTTTCCACCATGCCCGTGAATGGATAGTTTTGTAAAATGCAGCAGGAACGAGTTGCTGGAGGAAGGAGCGTGCACAGTTGCATCTCGGGACGCCGGGAAGGCGCCATGCTGTCGTTGCCCGGGTTCCTGAGTTCTTCTTTCAGTGTCTGCACTCAGCCTGGCGTATTGCTGCCTTACACGCTGCTGGGAGCACACGCTGATGGTACAGGCGTTACGTGCTGTTCCAGGAGCCTTAAGGTACATGTGGGCATGCGTTGCACCTGTTTTGGGGGTCGTATGTGCCGGGCAGGTCAGTGCTGGGGTCCGGGAGGGCTGCCCTTGGTGGTGCTCAGTGGTACTGGGACTGGAACTTGGGTCTACTGTATGCTGTGGACGTGCTCCAGCTCTCTGAGCTGTTCCCCCCACACCCCACACGTGGACCACTGTCCCCTCTGTGGATCTGCTTTCCCCAGCTCTCACCTAGGTTCCCCTCGGGTTCTGGACTGACTCCTGGTCCGGTGTCGTTGTCTGCTTCTCGTTAGGGACTTCCTGTCCGCCCTGGGCTCTGTGGGGCCGTGTGCCTTTGCCATCTGAGATTGGTTTTGGGCGCGGTGGCTGGTTGGCCTGTACCATTGCCCATATATGGACAGGCGCGCTTCCAGCCCGGATGCCTTTGCGGATGGGATTAGCTCGGCTCTGTGGCTGGCCAGGTGGGTGTGGCTCTGCCCCCCTGAGGAATGTTCCCTGCCGGGCGGGCACGCCAGCATCGGGCCAGGCTCAGGGGCCCAGCAGGAGCCACGTTTTTAGCTTTTTTGGTTGGGAAGTCTCTTCCATCCCCGGAACTTCCGCAGCATGTTGAAAGCGTCGGGGAAATGGACCTGGGACACAGCGGGAGTGAGTCTCGCCCCGCTGGCCTGAGTGCTCGCTTCCATTCGCAGCAGGAGCGCCGGAGTGAAAGGCTTCATTGGGGCCACGAGCTAGGAACAGCCCTGTTTTGTTGTCGTTGTTGTTTTTTTCTTTTTCTTTTGGCTTAATTTAGATGAGCATTATGATTTTTGTTTGTTCACGTCACACCTGGTGGTACCAGGGCTTAACCAGTACTGCTGGGGATGGAGGCGGGGGGAGCCGTACGTGGTGCCGGGGATTAAATCAGGTTGGCTGTGTGCAAGGCCTTACCCACTGTGCTATCCAGCCCCTACATACACATTCTTGCTTAGTTGTATAGTAGATGTACATTCCTAGACTTACTTTCCTTTTGTTTTGTTTTTGGGTCACACCCAGCAGAGCTCAGGGGTTACTCCTGGCTCTGTACTCAGGAATTAATCCTGGCACTGGGGGACCATGTGGGATGCTGGGGATTGAACCTGGGTCGGCTGCATGGAAGTCAAATGCCCTCCCCACTGTAATATCACTCCAGCCCCATAGATGTACATTCTTGACTTAGTCCTTTTGAATGTTTTCATCTGTGTGTGTGTGTGTGTGTGTGTGTGTGTGTGTGTGTGTTTGTGTCTGTCTGTGTCTGTGTGTCTGTCTTGGTCCTAGTTCAGGACTTGCTTGCACTTTGGAATTACCTGTGAGATGTGGTCCTGGGGCCACAGAGGTAGTTCACTGTGCTCAGTGCACATGCTTTGCATATGTGGGAGGGCTGGGTTTGAACCCTGGCATTGCTTGGACCCCCCAAGCACTGCTGGAGTGACCCCTGAGCACAGATCCTGGAGTAGCCAAATGTGGTTCTCCCCACAGCACATGCTGTGGGTCGCGGGGTTACGGCACACTGTATGAAACAAGGGGTCACAGCACACTGTGTAGGATGCGGAGTCACAGCTCAGAATGTGGGACACCGGGTCACAGCACAAAGTGTGTAGCCCCCTATAAAAGCAAAATTATTACCACTCTCTTGCATGAATGTCTTAAAATTCCCTTGTACATTCAGTTACCATCGTAAGGGCTGTGACATCCCCAGGGCCTTTAATGTCACAGCTACATTAGAGCACGTCCCTTAAGTCACTTGGTTTTCGTGTCAGACATGAAGTTTTATTTTTTTGTTTTAAAATTTATTTTTATAAAGTTGTTCACAATATTTGGTTACACTTAATACTCCGAACGCCAGCCCCACCACCATTACACCCTCCCACCACCATAATTCAGATAGTTCTATCTCGAACCCCAAACTCAGCCCCCAAGGAAATAATTTATTTTGTATTGCTTGTTATGAATAATCTGCTAAAAATGATCCAAGAAAGGTTTCCTAGAGGAAAGTATGTGAAAATTGTTGTATTTCACCCAGGAGCCATTTAGCCCTTCTTTAAGAGATTAATAACATGTTGTTAAAGGTTGAGCCTTGTGTGCTTTTATCGGTATCTGTATACATGTATTTCCCCCTAAGTTTGGTTGCCTTCTGCTTTAAACCCCATCACCTGTGGTGTGCTGCTCATGCTATATTGGTGGTGTCTGAGCATGGGAGAGCGGCCGTGGGCTTGGCGGCGGTTGAGTTTTGGAGGTTTTCGCCTGCCGGGGCTGGGTCCCTTGGGGAGGGGAGGAGAACTCACCCACTCCCCTCTGGGTAGGCATGACATTTTTTTTGTTATTGTTTTTAATTCTTTTTCTTCTTTTGCTTTTTGGGTCACACCTGGCTCTGCACAGGGGTTACTCCTGGCTCTGCACTGGAGAATTACTCCTGGCGGTGCTTGGAGGGCCATGTGAGATGTCGGGGATTGAACCCGGGTTAGCTGCATGCAGGGCAAACGCCCTCCCCGCTGTACTGCCACTCCAGCCTCAGCATGAAGTTTTAAAACTGAAACTAGGAGCTACTTTGCTGTGAAACTTTGTGGAAATAATTTACTTTGGTGGGAAAGGGGTGGTGGTGCCAGGGCGCAGACCCAGGAACCTCAACACTGGCACGGCAGGCGCCCTGGGCCTGGCTGTCCGATCCCCGGGTGGTGGAAGCAGCGGCCTGTACGCCCTGATGCTGATCGTGGCGACGTGCTGGCGCGGCCTGCTGCTGCCTCGGAGCCGGGCACTTCCGCTCTCCCCTGGGAAAACAGCGCCGTGCTTGTGTCGATCTGAGCCCTCTCTGGTTGGAGCTTCTCTGGAACTCAGAGCCTGAGCAGCCGCAGCCAGGAAGGGCGTTCTTCCCGAGGTCTGATGGTGCCCTGCCCAGATACCAGCCTCGCCACCACCCGCATTCCCCGTGCCCGGCTTCTGCCATCCGTCTAGTTCTGCTCACGTCAGGCCTCTCAGAATGTGTGATGAAAGGGTTCTTTCCTTCCCCCCACGTGCTCACCTTTCTGATTGTGTTTATTTCCAGGAATGCTTCTCACTGCCAACGAAGCCCCCAAGATGGGCATCTACTACATTCCAGTAAGTGGGGCACCCGGGAGCTGTGATTAAGAATAGGCCAGGCCCAGAGCTGGAAGCCTTCCTCACGGCGGGGTGGGGGGGGTTGGGGAGGGAGGAAAGGCAGCTGGAATAGAGAAGGGATCCCTAAGACAGTGATGGCTGGAGGAATCAGTCGGGATGGGAGATGTGTGCTGGAAGTGAAGGACCAAACGTGATAGCCTCTTAGTGTCTGTGTTGCAAACCATAATGCCCCAAAGTAGAGAGAGAGTATGGGGAATGATGTCTGCCATGGAGGCAGGAGGAGGGTGGGGAAGGGGGGGTATACTGGGATCATTGGTGGTGGGGAATGTGCACTGGTGGAGGGATGGGTGTTTGATCATTGTATGATCGAAACTCAACTGTGAACGCTTGTAACTGTATCTCACTGTGATTCAATTAAAAAAAGGGGGGGGGGCAGGCATAGACACTTTAAACCGGACGCACATTTGTATGATCTCAGAATTGCCGGAGACCCAGTTTTCTCTTCTGTTTCTCCGGGTCCCTTTTTCTGTGTGGGATTTTATTTTTTTTCCTTTAGTCCCAAGTCCTGGCAACTTTAGGTTAACACAAGCCAGAGGCATCAGGACCGCCAGTTGCTGAGAACCTGCTTTCTCGGGGAATGTTAGCATCTTCGGCCTCTTTGGTTTCCCCAGAGAGCTGCTGAGAAAAACCCAGAGGGACCACTCCCAGGTCCTGGCATGTGGGGACAGTGAAACATGAGCTATTCTGGCTCAGCTGAGCCTGGTGCTGAAACTTGTACTGAAGTGCTCCTTCCTGATCTGCCTTCATGCCCTGCTCCCTTGAGTTTTTTCTTTTTTTTTCCAAATAATGCCACTTGTCTTTGCTTGGAACTTTCTCTTTGTAATACTTCTTCAAAGTCAGCAGAGAGCCCAGGGGTCTGAAAGCCTGCCCGTTTTCATAAGATTTTATCGAACTTAACCCGGTTGATATTTGGCACAGAGCTTTGTTTGAGGCCTCAGGAACCAGAGAAGCATGTGTGTTTAGTGTGTGATTCATGCCAGACGCAGGAGGTTTGGGCTGTGATTTGTAGCAATATCTTATAAATCAGGCATAAAAGCTCTTTCCTCGCCTTTGGCCCTGTGCTCGAAATGAAGACAGCTTAATGTTCTCTCGCTTGTTAATTTCTGCCTCTTTGTCTGATACCATCTTGGCTGAGTGCTTACAGTCTTGATAGATTTAAGTGCAGTTCCCGATTTCACATCCCCACAACTAAGTCTTTCATGGCCCAGTGGTGTTCTCCAGACATCAGCACCTTCCTTTTCCCATCAGAAACCAACGCCTGTTAGGAGCTTTGCTTGCCTGTTCTTTCCGTGTTAGGATCTTCAGCTGCACCCCTTATGCTGATGCTGGGAATTGGTTTTCAAGGGTGTGTGTGTGTGTTCGTGTCCTGTAATGTAATCTTAGTTTCGTTCTTTTTTTTTTTTTTTTTTTGCTATTTTCTTTTTGCTTTTTGGGTCACACCCGGTGATGCACAGGGTTTTACTCCTGCTCTGCACTTAAGAATTACTCCTGGCGGTGCTTGGAGGACCATATGGGATGCTGGGAATCGAACCCAGGTCAGCCACGTGCAAGGCAAATGCCTTACCCGTTGTGTTATTGCTCCAGCCGCGTCGCGTTCTCTAGCATGAACTTCTATGTAGACTGTAGAGCGAATCCAAGCCTTTTCCGGTGACATGCATCCCAGATCCTGTGTGTGTGTGTGTGTGTGTGTGTGTGTGTGTGTGTGTGTGTGTGTGTGTGTGTTCTCTCGTGTGTTCATGTTCTGTAATGTAATCTTAGTTGCATTCTTTAGAATGAACTTCTATGTAGACTCTAGAGTGAATTCAAGCCTTTCCCAGTGACATGCGTCCCAGATCCTCTGTGTGTATGTGTGTGTCTGTGTCTGTGTGTTTGTGTTCTGTAATGCGTTCTTTAGAATGAACTCCTATGTAGACTCTAGAGCGAATCCAGGCCTTTCCTGGTCACACGCATCCCAGATCCTGGTCACCGTTGCTGAGAGTTTCTGGGTTCCCAGCAGGCGCTGAAGCCTCTCCTCACAGGGAGCAGGATATTCATGCGTGCTTTCTAAGACACAGAGTGGTCTAAGCTCAGGGTATGTTGCTTGTTTGGGAAGTAACTTGTTGGATTTTAAAAGAATAAAAGTCAGTATATGCTTTGAGGGACTCTAAAGATTCTATGCAGTGTCACAGAACTCAACCTTTTCCTTTGGGGGGGGGCATTGCCGAGGGGTCCTCCCAGGGATGCTCGACCAGCCCTGCTGGGGGCTTCCGTGCTGTGGGCCCAGCTGCTTGGGCACTGGTACCGGGGATGCCTCGAGTGGTGCTCAGGGCTGTCCAGGGCGCCGTGCTCGTGGGCCTGTGGTGTGCTGGGTTAAACGTAGTTGCTTCCGTGTGCAAGGCAGCCCTACACTCCCGACCCCCGAGCCCAACTTTTATAGGGGTGTATTTTAAGACATTTTAGAAAATAATTGCCTATCTTGACTCTTATTGCAACGTTTTAGTATTCATAAAGCAACAGAATTTACTAAGTATTTTAACATTTCCGACTCAGTTGAAAACTCTGTACTCAGTTTAGAAAGCAGTTCGGGAGCCTAGTCTCCTGCAGCTGGGGCGAGGTTCGAGAAATAGCTGATACATGACCCATACTAGGATGTCTATCTCTTTTTTATTTTTTTCTTTTTGGGTCACACTTGGCTCTGCACTCAGGAATTACTCCTGGCAGTGCTCAGGGGACCATATGGGATGTTGGGAATCGAACCCGGGTTGGCTGCGTGCAAGGCAAACGCCCTCCCTGCTGTGCTATTGCTCCAGCCCCCAGGACTTCTATCTCTTTTTTATTTTGCTGTTTTCCTTTTTTAATTGAGGTACTGGACTTATAATTGTCTCGTGCACACGTCGTTGCAGCCCCTGCTCGACACCAGAGTGCTCGCTTCCCTCCACCGGTGCCCCAGCCCCCCCCCCATCTCTCAGGAAGCCGTTCTGTAGACCAGCTCTCCCGTTCTATGGCCCGTGGCCACTTTTGCTCCTGTCCCCCCCCCACTTTCCCTCTCCTTCCGCTTTCCCTTCTTTCCCTCCTTCCTGCGCTTCTCTCAGTCCCTCCCCTTCCTCCTCCCTCCCTTCTTGCCTACCTTCCTTCTTTTGGTGATTATAACCATCGTTTGTTTCTTTACTCAGGAAATCCCTTTTGATTTAGTACCTCCTGTTTCTGCTAGGAAATGGCACCTGAGCTTTCCTAGCATAACTCATGAGCTCCACAAACAGAGATGACTAGGTATTAAGAAATATAAAACCTTAATGCATTTTTAACAAAAGTGTGACAGAGGACATATTAACTGTAAACTTGTGTACGTGTCCTCACGGGGGCATGAAAAGGCAGAGGAAATGCAAGTTTTTAATAGCTAAATTTTTATGAAATTTAATAGCTAAATTTTTATGAAATTTATTTCAAAGTGAAGTCTGATGAATGTCTTTTAAGTCTCTTGAGTTGCAACACTCAAAACCCAAAAAAGGTTCATAGAAGGGCCAGAGGATTATATAGGATGTCGGGGATTGAACCCAGGTCGGCCATGTGCACGGCCAATGCCCCACCCACTGTGCTCTCTCTCCAGCCCTGTTCCTGTATTTTATCTTTTTCCTTTTTTTGGAGGGGGGAGGTCACACCTGGCTTTCCACAGGGGTTACTCCTGGCTCTGCACTCAGGAATCACTCCTGGCGGTGCTCAGGGGAACATATGGGATGCTGGAAATCGAACCTGGGTCGGCCATGTGCAAGACAGACGCCCTACCCACTGTGTTTTCGCTCTAGCCCCAGTGTTTCTGTATTTTAAAAGTAAAGAGACCAACAGATGCTTTCATTGACTCCAGGCTCAGAGCTGGGAATGCGATTATGAGTGAAACTGTCTTACCTCTGTTTTGTGAGTTTACAGTCCAGGGAGCAGAAGCAAGGATAGACAGGTGTATACTGTGAAGCGCTGTGAAAGAAAGGAAGTCAGAGACTGCGGTAAATATGTGGATGCTGGCACATGCTACCAGTGGCTCATACCTGAATATGGGTTCATGCAGTCTGCAGCTCCGGTGTAATTGTGTTATGAAGGTTGCCCAGGCATTGGCTCTCCGTTGTCAGTCTCTTGTATATCCTCCTTTTATTAGGATAAATATCAGAGTCTTCCTTCTGCGTTACAGATCCAGAGCAAAATGGTGAATGACAAGTGTGTTCCCCACTGCGTGGGCTCTGTTTTCTCTCACCCTCACAGGAGTATAGATTTCTCTGAACCGTTAATCCATTTGCCGAGCTGAGCAGATGGTCAGAGCATAGAACCAATCTGTGATGGTTGGTGTCACCAAGAAGGGACAACTCGTCAGCTGTCAGTCGGACACAGAGTGGTCAGAGAGAAGTTAAAAGTTAGAAGACAAGAGTCTGCACAGCCCTGGCCCCCCCACTCTGTGAGCCGAGAGGGGTTGCTCCTGCCTGGGGCGGCCCCTGGGCCTGGGGGGGCAGGGGGACTTCTGAAACGGTTCCAGGGTAATTTTCCCCAGAGGGTGAAATTATGACTCCTGTCAAATCAGTCTGTGTTCAAACTATTCTCTAACCATTAAGTGAGGGCATCAAGCACATTTCTCTTGGATCAAGGGTCCAGTGTTAAAACACAAATGTCTGTGGGTAAAATTCTGGGGAGTGGGAAACAGGCACCCACCTCACTCCAGCGGGCCCGGGGCATGGCCACTTTCTGGCCAGTGCCTGGCTATTGGCCAGTCTCTGGATGTTTTTAGTCACCCACTGTTTGTACGGTTTGTAAACTAGGCACTCTGGAATTGGAATCAGATTTTTTTTTTTTTTGGTTTTCTTTTTTGGGTCACACCTGGCGATGCACAGGGGTTACTCCTGGCTCTGCACTCAGGAATTACTCCTGGCGGTGCCCAGGGGACCATATGGGATGCTGGGATTTGAACCCGGGTCGGCCGCGTGCAAGGCAAACGCCTTACCCGCTATACTATCACTCCAGCCCCCGGAATCAGAGATTTTGAGGGTGGGTCCGCACCCAGGTGTCCGGCGCTCCAAACTCCTGGTCAGCTGTCCAGTTGTGTATATGAAGTGCTGTGGGCACACGGTGTTCATCTCCGCAGCTTTCCGACTCTGTGCCAGGGCAGCTAGGTGACAGGGACCGAGTGGTCCCCCAACCCTGAAATCCTTACCTAGCCATTTTGGAAAACATTGTTGACCTCTTTGCCGAAGGAGGCAGAGCTTCCCATTGAAGTGCAAAATCGGTCCTGCACTTACCTACTTACTTCCTTATGAGTCTTTCCCTGTTGTAAGTCATAATGTAAAACACAGAGTGTCACGGCTTTGTCTTTCCCGCTGTTACACCACCTGTACCTACAGCAGTGCCCGTTACACTGTAGATTCTCAGTCAGTGTGTGTTGGAACGTTAATAAAACAAATTTCTGTGGGAGTAATTAAAATTTCTCTCCGGTAAATCTTAGATAACGATTATTTATTTGCACAGTGACTGATTTGCAATGCTGTGATAGCTCTTCTTATGCAGTATTCAAAAATGAGCGTTTGCCTTTTTGCTGCCGCCACTGTGGAAATACAGAGGTGGAGAAGATGGCTCATGTGTGCCAGGATGCTGTGTTTATCCAGGGGGATAAGGATCAGTCCCCGTGCCCTGACAGTTCGTTCTAATCAGCCAGATCAGAGACGCTCAGTGCGACGCAGGCCTGTGTAAGAGTGCCAGCAGATCTCTAAAGTTAAGCCTCCCGACTTGGACTTGCTGACTTGGGAAAATCACTGTTTACAGGGGAAGGCTGAGCCTTGTTGTTCCGAGTGGCATCTGATGGGCACCCTGGAACAAAGCAGGCTCATGGAGAAGAGCGTTGGGATCACTGCTCCCCAACCCCCGCCATGCCAGTCTCTGGGTACCAGCGTGATGCCGGGCCGCTTTCAAGGGAAGGTGGACCTTATAGCGGCAATTGGAAGGAATGGCGCTTGCGTTCCGCAAGGGCAGATGTCATTCCTCAAACTCTGGCTGAACCCCCAAAAGTGTAATTTTATCTCAGATGCTGTGCTAAGTGTGTGCACTTAGAAATTCGGACTCCAAGCCCATTCGTAAAATCGTGGGTGTGGCTGGGTGCTCGGCTCTGATCCCCCACTGCTCCCGCCCCTCTCGTCCTGCTCTGGTGGCCGCTGGAAGGGAGGTGGGCCGGAACGGCTGCGGCTGCGTCCGTTGAGTCATATTGATGCAAATGGGACATCTGTTTAATTTGGTTCTCCAAGAAAAGTATCTTAAAGGTAAAGTCAGTCTTACGCAGAAGAGCTCAGAAGGGAAGGTACCTCAAGGAAGGTGAAGGGGAGAAGGAAATTGACTTTTCTGGGCAGACGGGGGGAGAGTGAGAATCTATGCTGTTCATCACGGTTCCCAGTCACCGAAAGGAGCCGGGTACCAAGCAGATGGAGTTGTTTTCTTTTCTTTTCTTTCTTTTTTTTTTTTTTTTAAAGTGAGTTTCCTCTCTAACCCAGGCTCATGGCAAGTTTTTATCTTGCACCTGAGATTACTTTATAAGGTATGGCGGCGTTCTGCTTGTAATTTTTCAGTTACATATTTATAACTCCGAAGTGGGGAAGTAAGGCGTGAGGGTCAGGTGGCTAATGAAGTGTTCTGCGCCAATACAAACAAGTTGTTTGCGCCTTTACAAAGGGGGAAATGTGGGTTTCCTATTTTAATCTAAACATTTGGAGGCAGGAACGTAGTATCTGTGGCCTTTTTCTCAACAAGGGAAATCCTGTCTGTTTCCCATCTCGATTTATTGGAGCGCAAGAATAGCATGGATGTGTGGCACTTAGGAAGTCATTCTCTCCGCATCCTGTCACATTTTCAGGAGCTTATCTCAGCTCCGGGTAGGTAAGCCTGCACGTGGTTTCCATGTAGGAGTCTTTGAGGCACACATCACAGGCACTGATTCTTATGCTGGTCTGTCAGATGGTGCTTGATTTTGCTTACAGAGTTACCCCTCAGAAATGCCCCAGCTTCCAGGAAATAAACTTCGCTTCAGGCGATTGACTGAATCAAATACTAACCAAAGGTCCTAACTCCTCCCTCTTCTCCATACTCGGCAAGTCAATCTCTTTCCCCTCCTCGTTTGGACAAGAAAGAAGTGGAGATAATTCCGTGTTCTCCTGTTCCCTGCCAGCGAGGAAGTGCTGTGGGCACATTTGCAAGTGGGCGCAGTAGAACAACCCCAGGATTGGTTTGAGTGCCTGACTGTTACAGTTGTGTGGCCGTTTGCCTGATGGGCTCTTTCTCAGCTGAGTCTTTTGGGAGAGGGGGCTGGGGAAGGGGGGATGCGCCTAGGCAGTGCTCAGGAAACCAGGAGCTCGGTCTTGTCCTGACGGTGCGGGCCAGATAGTTCAGTGCTGGGGTCCAGCAGTGCTGGAGGGCGCCGGGGCTACCCGGTGATGCGCAGGGGCCCCGGGCTGTAGTGGGCATTGAACTTGGGGCCTCGTGCACCTCGTGCATTCCAGGCACACGCTCCTGCATTTCGAGCTATCTCCCTGGCTCCCTACTCTGTGTGTGTGCATGCATGCGTGCGCGTGTGTGCGCGCGCGTGTGTGTGTGTGTGTTCTTAATGTTTTTTTTTCTTTTATCTTTAAAAATAGGAAGCAGGGGAAACCCTGCATTGATTGTTAATACTTCAAGTGAAGATTAAAAGTGGAGAGAAATTAGGTGAACTCTCATCTACCTGCCTTTTCTCCTTTGTATTTTCAGCTTAGCCATAAGAGTTTCTTGTCTTGTGAACACTTTGCAATCCTGCAGGGAGATAGCATTGCCAGTAACGCGCTAACCTTGCACTCGATGGCCCAGCTTCAGTCCCAGACTCTTTCTGTGGTCCCCTGAGCCCTGCCAGGAGTAAGCCCTGTGCACCTGCCGGCTGAGTCCCCAAAATTAAAAGCAAACAATCCTTCAGGAGGTAGTTGTTGAACCGTATTAAAATGTATTAAAATGAGGGTCAGTGGGAGGCTTTCACATCAGCAGCATTATTCTTAGAAACAATATGTAAATAATTGTGGGGCATATTGAAAGAAAGAGTCGCTCTACCGGTTTCTAACCTGGCTGCCCATAGTAAGTTGTATCATTTTGTTTTTGTTTTTGTTTTTTTGTTTCTTTTTTTTTTTTTAAAGAGTAACTGGAGGTTCACAGCAAAATTAAGTGGAAAGCACAGGATGTTCCTGTATGCTGTTTCTAGACATGCACTTGTGCACACAAACTGTAGTGACAGTGATGTAGGCGAGGATATGTCCATACGGGCACACAGCCTTTGTCCCACTGCCCGCCTTCCGTGTCAGACTGGCACATTTGTTACCGTCTGTGAAGTTACATGGGCACATCACTCTCAGGAGTCAGTAGGACTCACTCCTGATGGTATATGTTGTGTGGCTTTTGACCAATGTATAATGACATGTATCTGCCATTATGTACCATCCAGAATTGTTGGCTGCCCACCAAGGTTTTCTGTGTGCCACCCATGGACCCCCTCCCTCAAGCCCCTGGCAGCCACTGGACTTAAAAAAAATTACTCACTTATTTATGTAAAGTTGTTCATGATTTATTACATTCAGTATTCCAACACTAATCCCGTCACCAGTGCACCTTCCCACCACCATTTTTTCCAATTTTCCCAACAACCCCTCAGGCCTGCCCCTAACCTTGGGATTTTTATTGTCTCTGAAGATTTGCCTTTTGCAGAATATCATAAAGTTGGAATCAGACCATGTGTAGCCATTTCTTGACGAACGCTTAGCTCCTTTCCCTTGGCGATTCCTCCCTACCAAGCAAGCTTTAGAGCTCATTTCTTTCTACCACCAAGCACAGTTTCATTGTATGGCTGTAGGACTGTAGTTTGTGGGAGTTTGGGCAGTTTACATAAAACTGCCTTAAACATTCTTGGGCATAATTTTGTTTTTGAGGCCTTTGGGTAAATAACAGCGATTCCCCTTTCTGTGGGAAGAGTATGTTTAGTTCTCTAAGGGATACCAAAGTGTCTGTGCATTTTGGATTTCTGTCAGTAATAATCAGAAATCCTCTTGCCCCATGTCCTTCCCAATTTTGGCATTTTGAATTTTAGGTATTCTGGGAGCTGTGTAGTGATATCTCACTGTTTCAGTTTACAAGTATCACTTACCGTATTAGCCATGATGAGAACATCGCCCTGGTGTTTGGTCTTTGGGGCTTAGTGAAATTGAATGTTTGGAGAGAGGGGTCATTGGTGGAACAAACCCTTAGTAGATAATTTTCATGAACCTGTCCTCAACCTCAAACATGAAAGACACTTTAACACCTGGGCCTTCCTAACTCCAAGCTTTTCTGAAAGGAGCGACAGTAAGGCTGCTAAGGGACTTGTATATACAAGATGTTAAAGGTGCCCTAGAAATTACCTTCCCATAGGTGGGAGGGTCAGTGAGAGTCCTGGTGTCCGAATTTTGAAGCCATGAAGGGCCCTTCCATTGAAGATGTGGGGAAAAGGATAGTGAGGTCAGGAGCATACCTCTTCACACCAGAGTCTTGATCCGTTCTGTCTGAGAAGGTGCAGGGCCACAGAGGAGGAGGGAACCCAGAGCAGCATCAGCACCTGACCGAGGATGGGATGGGATTGGGTCATGGCTGGTGGTGCTCATGGCTCTGTGCTCAGGGATCAGTCCTGGCGGGGCTTGGGGTATGATATGGGGTGCTGGGGATCGAGCAGGTTTGCTGTGTGCAGGGCAAGCACCCGACCCCCTGGAATGTCACTTCAGCTCCCGTTTATGAGTCTGTACTTTTGGCTCTAAGTTGAACCCGTGTCTTTGCTTCTTTGGCAGGCTGGAAACTTTTAGTGTGTCTGTTTTGTTTCTTGGGTTGCTGTGTTGTGTTTTGTGTTCTTACCTCTTTTGTAAAGCTATTTTTTCTTTTTGAAAATGCTTAGGCTTTAGGGGCCGGAGCAGATAGGGTGTTTGTCTTGCACATATCCAACCCGTGTTCAGTCCCCAGCATCTTGTATGGTCCCTCGAGCACTGCCAGGAGTAATTCCTGCGTGCAGAGCCAGGAGTAAGCCCTGAGCATTGCCGGGTATGGCCCCCAAACCAAAGATATATTTAAAACAGACACAAAAAGAATACTTAGGATTTCCACGAAGTTTGGACTCTTTCCCAAGATCTCACTAAAACATGGTTTGCTGTTCTGGATACCCTGCTTCCCTCCACAGCCCGACACACACTTGCCACGAATTTTGCAGTAGAAAGTCGGGTGTTGGTGGGAGTGTGAAATCTGCTCATCATCTCCGGGAGGAACACGCGCATACTTAAAACTTTGAGCTGGGGGCTGGAGCGATAGCACAGTGGGTAGGGCGATTGCCTTGCGCGCCGCCGACCTGGGTTCGATTCCCAGCATCCCATATGGTCCCCTGAGCACCACCAGGAGTAATTTCGGAGTGCATGGGCAATAGTATAGCAGGTAGGGCATTTACCTTACACACCGCCAACCCAGTTTTGAGCCCCAGCATCACATATGATCCCCTGAGCACTGCCAGGAGTAATTACTGAGTGCATGAGCCAGGAGTAACCCGTGTGCATTGCCGGGTGTGACCTGAAAAGCAAAAAATAAAATAAAACTTGGAGCTGGGGATTTTAGAAAGTTACGTTGAGTACTTCATGGCTCACCACATTTATTTTGTGAGAAATTACAGTTGGATTCTTTGCCATCTTTTTTTGCTTTGCCTGTGGACTTTCTTTGGGCTCTCTGCTTGAATTTGAAGTGCTCAGGACTTCCTGGCCACGTGTGTAATGCTCTCTAGATAAGCACTGCGAAGTGCTGGTAAGACCTTTTGGATGCTCCTAGAATAGAATCTGTAGCTGTGTGCCCTTGAGGAAGCAGCGGTACTTATCATTTTAAAACACTGAACTCTTCCTTTGTTTCAGCGAGGCTTCCATCCCCAGATATATTTAAACACAAGTGCTACTCCCACTCCCCCGCCCCCTTTTTTTTTTAATGTAGCTTCAGAATGAAGACTTGGAAGGCCTTAGAATATGCTGGAAAGTTATTAATAAATTCCTTTGCCTGCACGGAAATAGGATTGAACCAGGAAACTACTGATGTGGTGGTAACCGGGATAACACACCAGGACCATCTGTGGAATTCTTGGCAGGAGTAAAGTGGCAAAACAAGGTCTTGGAGAGTGCTTATTGCCAGGTGCGTGATCAAAAGGACACATGCATTTTCCTATGACAAAATTGGCCGGGCGCCTCCAGCACCCAGGGGTGTGTGTGGATGTATGTGCGTAGCCGTTGCGGCTGGGCATTTTTAGCACATGTAGGAAACCGGGAGAGGAAGGGCTGGAAGTCAGGTCTGGTCCGTGGCCGGAGTCCCTGGAAGAGCAGAGGCTTATGGGAAATGCAGAGAAGGGCGCGGGGGCCCAAGTGTCGGGCTGTGAGGAGCCCTCAGTGGGGTGTGCGGTGCAGGGCGAGAGAGCGTGAGTGGGAAACAGTCGCAGAATCATCTGCTGTTCCTATTTGAAGATACTCTTCTCTTTAAAAAAAAAAGTGGGGAAGAATTAAAGGAAAATAGAAGCTGAGGGGGTTTTTTTCATGCGATTTAATACATTTGTAATTTTTGTGGAAAGCCAGCAGCAGTCTAAAGCTTTTTTTTTCCACCGCAAGTTGGAATTAGCTAGACTAAATATAGTGCAGCTTTGAGTACTCGAGAATTTGAAGCGATTTATTTTATCAGAAATTTTAATGGCTTTGGATAAAATTTTTGCTTACTTTAACTGCAGTGGTTCCTTGGAGAGTAATTTTATTTCCCCTGTCCCTAAGCTGATTTTCACTCAGCTTACGTGTTCTGGATGTTGCTCAAAGTCAGTGGATCTCTAGTGCATGTACGTGTTTCGTTTCCCATGGACTGCTACACTTTGGTGTCCCGGAAGCTTCCTTGCCGTTCCAGCACCTCAAGTCAATGCTAAAGTGCGTTAGAGGAGGAATGGTGTGGCTTTGTGTGTAGTTCCACTTGGTGGAATAGACAGAATAGTCTCTCTCTAGGCATGGTCTTTGCAGTAAATCTGCCCAGGGGTGATTTCACAACACCCGAGCAGGGTCCCTGGCCCCAATCCTCCCATGTTCCCACCTTACACAAATAAGACAGAGTGAGATTAAGTACGTTTTGCATCTTTCTGGACGCTCCTTCTAAAACTTAACCAGGAATTTATAACCTTATTGATACGTCAGAGACCTCACCCAGCACAGACAGAGAGACAGAGAGTAAAGTGTAGAAACAGAGAAGTTTTTTGGGGTTGCAGTCCCGGGAGGACCCCACTAGCCCCTGGTGAGGCTGGGGTAGAGCCGAGCCCCAGGAGGCTAAGTGGGATTTTGAGCTGTCTTGGGCGGGAAAGGGGAATAGAGATGGGTGGGCCTCCCGTTATCTGTAGGGGTGGATGTGAGGAAGCTCGGAATGTGGCCTGGTGGCTTCCTGTCTCCGGACGGGCCATAAGTCCCTGTCATCCGCACTGGGGGGGGGGGGCACAGTGATCTTACATTCCCGGAATGTCACTCTGTCATCAGCCAGGCGCCATTTGGTCCCGAGCAAACCTTACACTTACCGGCTCTTGGAACATGGTTCCAAGGCAGATCTTCATGGAGCCCCCTTTTCGGGAAGCTCTTGATATAATGGAATGCCTGAACGTGAAACGCGGTAGGCGTACAACCGCACGCAGATGCTTAGTGCTCCTTCTGCACGTCGCCAGTACGTTCTCGCCAGAAATGTGTCAGCATCCGAGACAGTCTGCACGGGAAGCTCGTGGGACCTCTGCAAGTGGCTGGTCTAACCAGAAAATACTGTCAGGTTCTGAAACTGGGAAGAAACTCCTGTAGACTGAAGGAAGCGGACACAATTAGTCTGGTGAAATGCGTGATCCTTAATAGATTTTTTAAAAATGTACAGCAGATAATTAAGCTGGAATTCCTAAGCATAAAGTCAACGCCTTTACTTACAGAGCTCAAGGGGACGCTCGCCCTGGCAAGAGGAGGCCCCATGGTAGTTTTTCCCCCATTCCCACCATTCCCCTCAACCATTGATGAAGCTGCTTTCTAGAGAGTGGGTTACCTATTCTAGGTATTTCACCTAAATGAAAACATAGGGCACGTGGCCTTCTCTGACTCCTTTCACTTTTAAAAAAGGAACAGCACCTATATATATATATATACATATATATATATGTATATATGTATGTATGTATTTTTGTCTTTTTGGATCACACCCAGCGATGCTCAGAGATTACTTCTAGCTCTGCACTCAGGAGTTATTCCTGAGTGGTGCTTGGGGGACCCTATTGGGTGCTGGGGATCGAACCCGGGTTGGCGGGGGGTAAGGCAAACACCCTACCAGCTGTACTATCACTTTAGCCCCCTGAACAGCACTTTTAAAAAATAAAACATGCTTGTCCTGCTTTATTACCTAACCAGCATTGCTGACAGGCATTCCATCGTATGGATACGCGACATTTTGTGACTCCATTCATCATTGAGATGCATTGGGTTTCTTCTGTTTGGGGCCGTTGTAAATAATGTTGCTATCAGGGCTCATCCAGGTGTTCTTGTGGACATGTTTTCAATTCTTTTTTGTATGGGTCTACACCAAAGAGTAGAATTGCTGGATCCTATGATGACTTGATGCTTTACTTTGTTCTTATTTGTTTTGGAGGAGGTAGGGGGTGAGGGGCTGGGGGGCTGTCAAACTCAGGGCATCGTACATGAAGTCTGAAGTCGCGTCCTAGCACTGAGCTGCATTCCCAGGCGCTGACATCTGTTTTTCACAGCTGTCTCCCACTCCACATTCCTACCCACTGTGGGCGAAGATTTCTCCAGATCCCCATCAACGCTTGTTGTTTTCCCTTGTTTTGACAGCCCGGTTGCTCATTGCGGTTTTGATTTGCATTACCCTAACGACCTGTGGCAAGCATCTTTTCATATGCTTATTGGCCAATTTTATAACTATTAGGGGGAAATAATCTATTCAGATTCTCTCTCTCCCTTCTCTCTCTCTCTCTCTCTCTCTCTCTCACTCACTCGGGGGGGGGGGGGCTCCAGTTTTGTGACTATTTGGGGGAAATAATCTGTTCAGATTCTGTGTGCGTGTACGTGTGTGTGTGTACGTGTTTGGGCCACTCCAGTATGTGCCCATGGTTTTCTCCTGGCTCTGCACTCAGTACTTCTGGCAGTACTCAGAGGACTGTGTACAGTGTCGGGGAACCCCGTTCAGCTGCATGCCAGGCTCGCATCTCACTTGCTCTGCTATCTGCTATCTCTCCAGGGGCCTTCTTTGTTTACTTTTAAATTCTTGTCTTTTTTTTTTTTTTGCTAGCCGTACCGTTTATTTCTATATTGTAGGTGATAGATACTAAATGCATATATTTAAATGTGTTGGGTGTCCTCTGGGACACCTTGAGAATTGGTGTTCCTTAATCTTGCTTATTTGGACTTATAGACCCTCCCATAGACTGTCTATAGGTTTGATCTCAGAGTATTTGCTGATGGTACAGGCAGTTTTACTTTTTTTTTTTTTAACTTGGTCTTATTTTAGTGTCCAAACTACTTTTTCAGTGTCCAAGCTACTTTTTCAAAAATGAAAAATGAAATTCTGCAAGATTTTTTTTCTCCCTTTTTTAAGACAAATCTTTTAAAATCTTGAAATTAAATTGCTCCTTTGGTAATCTGATTTTTAGGAACAAGAGAACAAAGCACTACAAGTAGAGTACCTTTAAATGACTCATAATTACTCACTAAATGCATGTAAACTTGGGTGTGCAATTAGGCAGCTCATTATGTTGCAAATGCAATTACATGCTTAAATGCAAGGCCACTCCCTCAGCTCACCCAGCTGTCTCCTCTGTCTGGGGCTTATGATCAGTTATTATTAAGCCCCGGCTGTCAGAATTCAAAAGTACATGCCAGAGCTCGCGGTGCCTCTCAGCCAATAATGGGGGAAATGTTTGAAAGGAAATTTGTCTTTGAGTCTTTGCATTGTAGGACTGTCTTTTTCTTTTTTTTCTTTTTCTTCTTCTTCATCTTCTTCTTTTTTTTTTTCAAACCGAAGCTCATTCTTCCTCTTGAGAAGGTTCTGTCTAACGAGGTACTTAAAATGTAGTTAACCTCTATCCCCTCTGAGGGTCTGCAGTTCTGAAATCACAACACCGGGAAAAGTGTGTGTGTGTGATACACGAGTGGCAAAAGCTCACCAGAGTTGCTTCATGTGGCCTCAGAGCCTGACGTGAGGCTCTTGCTCCTTCTTCCTCGCACCCGAACCCGAATCACCGGTATAGATTAGGTGTCGATTTTGCTGCAGAGACAAATGCTTTCATGCTCGACCACTCCCCAACTCCCCACTACAGGGTTTTTTTTTGTTTGTTTGTTTGGTTTTTTTTTTTTGCTTTTTGGGTCACACCCAGCAACGCACAGGGGTTACTCCTGGTCTGCACTCAGGAATTACCCTTGGCGGTGCTCAGGGAACCATATGGGATGCTGGAAATCGAACCTGGGTCAGCCTGGGTCGGCCGCATGCAAGGCAAATGCCCTACCCGCTGTGCTATTGCTTCAGCCCCCCCGCTACAGGTTTTATGTGAGATACAGTATAATGCTGTGTTACCTTTTTTATTTTATTTTATTTTATTTTATTTTATTTTATTTTTTAATTTTTGTGTTACCTTTTTTAAATGCAAGAAATTCCATTTCAGGCTGGAGTGATAGTTATAGCAGGTGGGGTGCTTGCTTTGCATGCACTTGGCCCACGTTTGTTCCTGGCACTGCATCTGGTCCCCAGAGCCCCTCCAGGAGTGATCCCTGAGCCAGGGGTCAGCTCTGTGCAGAGCCCGGAGTAGCCCCAAAACCAAAACCAACAACCACCAAAACAATTCTGAGTTCGAACCCTTTCTAGTCCCTTAATGTTTCCGAAAAAGGATAATGGTCAGAGGTAATTTCACTAAGAATGAAATATTTCTAGTGTGGGTCAGGGATTAAAAACCCCTGCCTCTGAGAGTTGGGGTTGCTACTGCCGTTATTATTTTGTTATTTTTTAAAATTGTTCTTTCTAGTTGCAGAGCTAATATTTATCTGCTTAAGATCCTCCCCCCCACCAATAGTTCTTTTCTCTCTTTCTCTCTCTCTCTCTCTCTCTCTCTCTCTCTCTCTCTTTTTCTCTCTCTCTTTATTTGGCTTTTGGCCGCACCAGGCTGTGCTCAGAGCTGACTCCTAACTCTTTCTGTACTCCAGAATCACTCCTGGCAGGGCTCAGGGGACTACATGGTGCCGGGAATCAAATCCAAGTTGCCTGCGTGCAAAGCAGGCCCCAGACCCTCTGTACTGTCTTTCCTCACCCCCCCCACCCCTTTTGGTTCAAAATTAGTTCTATAAGAACTAGTTTCTATGATCTAGAAAGTAAAATTATTTTATATTTGTACTGTCTTGTTGCTTGTAGGTATAATGAACTGTTAGCTCATGTTGTTATAACATCAATATGTATTACAAACATTATAAATAATGTTTAAGTTAAGAATTCTAAGATTGTAGTATAAGCTGAATGGTAAAATAATTATTCTAACCATGTATTTTTGGTATAATTAGTGAATAAACAATTAGTTTTACATAGCATTGGCTTCTAACTAGTACAACATTAAGTCTTAATGTAAAATTACAGCCTTGATCAGGGCTGAGGTCAGCCGTTGCCTTCAGCGCTATCTTCATCCCTTGCCTCTCAGATAAAGTCCCCCAGAGCCATCTAAAATTGTTCTGCTATGGCGTTCACTACATTAAATTGTACTTGATTGTCTCTTAACTTTGTTTTACTTGTGTTTGACATCGAACTAACTGTCAGTGCTCAGTTTACCTTTCTAATGGAGTTGAGGCATCTAGTCCACCAACCAAGAGTGCTGTCTGTGAAACAGCTCTCCTCTGCGTGGTTCTTCGGCTGGGACTTCAGTGAGTGAGTGTACCAGGGAGTGCAGTCAGCTTCAGAGGGCTCTGCGAGCAGGAAGCCTGGGTTCAGGCCTCAGTACCCCCCGCCCCCCGGACTCCTTCTAAAAGAGTAGGCGACAATGGAATCAGAATGAGTATGTGACTCAGTAAATATGTGACCAGTGAGAACGGAATCAAAATCTACCACCTAGCATTGAATGGGCCTAGTTTTAATTTGTGAACTTAACTTTTACTTAAATATTTTACTTCTTTTTCCCATTGAGGTTGGACTCTTAGACTGTCGTCATTCTTTCTAGTTATCATTCGGAGATATGTATTGCATCATGCCACAATGCATTCTGAGTAACTTATAGAAGATGGGTTTTCTGGAAAAGCCGACTGGAGTGAGAGCACAGCGGGTAGGGCGTTTGCTTTGCACGCAGCCGACATGGGTTTGATTCCTCTGTCCCTTTCGGAGAGCCCGGCAAGCTACCGAGAGTATTCTGCCCACACAGCAGAGCCTGGCAAGCTACCCGTGGTGTATTCAATATGCCAAAACCAGTAACAAGTCTCACAATGGAGACATTACTGGTGCCCACTCGAGCAAATTGATGAACAATGGGACAACAGTGCTACAGTGATCTGTGTGTGTGTGTATGTGTGTGTGTGTCTCTCTCACCTCCCCCTCATGTCTCTCTAAATTTCTTTAATATTTTTTATAAGAAATATTTTATTGAATCACCGTGAAAAAAAAAATTACAAAGCTTTCAGGTTAAGTCTCAGTCAAATACTGATTAAACCCCCATCCCTTCACCAGTGCACATGTTCCACCACCAAGAACCCCAATACAGCCCCCTCCCACCCCACCCCCCATCTAAGTAGTTAATGATATTCCCATTATTCTCTATATATATTGAGTACATTCCATATTTCCATACAGAACTCACTATTATTGTTTGGAAATTTTCCCCAACAATCAGGCCTGCTGAATAGGCATCATCTAATAATTTCTCTTCATTGCTGAGAGTGAAGACTTTGAGTCCGCGCGGCCGTAATTGCGGCCGCGCGGTTTTGGGTTTCTAATATTTTAGCTCAGTTCACAGTCAAAATGGATGGCTGCAGGAATCCGCTCTGGTGCCAAAATGGGTTAGGAGACCTCAGGATCACAGTCTTTAGGCGAGGAGGGTGTGCTTCTCGTGCCTCGGCTCCGGATCTTCTTTAGTATTTTGCCTTAAAAAAAACAAAAACAAAAAAAGCAATTCTACTGCATGTACAGGTTTTCCTGATCCAAAAGTAGGATTGTCTTATTTCTTTGTTGGGGGTTTTCACCTGCTGGTGTCTGAGGCTCCCTCCTATCATAGCTTTGCTGGGGGGACCAGAATTTGATAGTGGGGCTCCCCATGCGAAGTGTCCTTGAGCCGTTGCTCTGGCCGCTGGAAAGCTTTTCAGTGTTGCAGTGTTTGGTAGCAGGGGAAGCCTGAGCTTAGCGGTGCCATACACCGGGTGTTCTGCTGCAGCCGTAGATCAGTTGAAGTTTCCCATGCATTTGTCCATTTTGGTTTAAAGTTTTACGTCTATTGATACAGATCTAATGAATGAGATTTTCTTCATTACAGATTTTTTTTTTTTGCTAGCTAAAAGTTGAAAGTAACTCGGATTTAGTTCCAGTTTTATGTTCATTTCTCATTCTTCAAATTATAATGACATGAAAATATCAAAATTATCTTTTCTTCAGTCAGGTGCGGGGGGGAGAAGAATCACACCTAGCTGTGCGCTCAGGGCTTCCTCCTGGCTCTGTACTCAGGAATCGCTCTTGGCGGGCTCGGGGACCAGATAGGGTGCCAGGGATCAAACCTGGCTTGGCCACGTGCAAGGCAAGTGCCCTACCCATGGTACTATTGCTCCGGCCCCCGAAATTATGCTTTCCTACTCAGTAGCATCGTAAGATGGAAATACATTGACATTATTCTGGATTAGTACAGTTCGCCTCTTTGTCTCTATTAATGCTAACAAGTCTTTGCTGTTGTTTTAATCATCCTGGATCTGTCCAAACCGTCCTTCTAATAATCTTCAGTCTTTATTTCTGCCTCAGCCAAGCTCTTGGGGTGTGGTGGAGTGACTTCTCAGCGTGGGGGAGGGACTTCCCTCGCCTGTGAGCTCCCGTACAGTGCTGACGCTCTGGCTCTGTCCACCTCTTCACGCTTCCTCCTCTGTGCCCCACTCCAGAATAGATGGGAGTTTGGGTTTGAAAATTAAGCTCATGTAATTACCATCTTAAAGACAGTCGTAACCCTCGAGGCGGGATCGTGGGCACGTGGCGTGTATTTTCATGTACTTCTGCCCACATGGATTAGAGCGAGCACATACTTGACTGCCTGAACGGAGGCCTCCCCACCGCCTGTTGGTAAAGGAGCCCGATTTTGAAAGACAGAGTATTTCTTTTTTGATTCTGTGATGTGCTTGTCATTAAAGTTGCTGCGGGACCTGCCTCGTCCATTCTTAGAGCAGATTGATGAGTCACTTTCCATGTCGCTGCCTGTCCTGGGACTTTAGGAGGCGCTTATACGTTAAGTGAAAGGTCAATAATCGACAGTAGAACTTTATTTATTCCCCTGTCTTTTGTAATTGGATCACCGTGAGATACACAGTCACAAAGTTGTTCATGATTGGATTTCAGTCATACAATGTTCCAACACCCGTCCCTTCACCAATGTACATTTCCCACCACCAGTTTCTCTGTGGCAGACACTTCTTGCTCTCTCTCACTCTCTGTCTCTCTGTCGCTGTCTCTGTCTCTCTCTCTCTCTCTGTCTCTGTTTCTCTCTCTCTCTCTCTCTCTCTCTCTCTCTCTCTCTCCCTCCCTCCCTCCCTCCTTCCCTCCCACTCTCTTTTAGACAGGCAGGAGAACATTAAAATAGGGCCGGAGCAATAGTACAGTAGGGAGGGCATTTGCTTTGCACGCATCTGACCCAAATTCAGTCCCAGCATCCCATGTGTCCCCAAAAACAATAACAACAAAAAGAAAAAGAGCATTCAGATAGAGCAGCCTTCATCAGCACTCTGAAACCAAGCCCTCGAGCTGAGCTGGGAAGCAGGCATCAGCCGCAGGGGCGAACCGA
Organism: Sorex araneus; assembly: GCF_027595985.1. NCBI lineage: Eukaryota > Metazoa > Chordata > Mammalia > Eulipotyphla > Soricidae > Sorex > Sorex araneus. Next base: position 345,849,651 of record NC_073313.1, on the reverse strand, counting down.
GCCCTGTGACGGTGACCCGGATTCCCTGGGTCCCTGGACATGGGCAGGGCCGATCCGAACCAAGGTTTTCCTCGAGCTCCAGAGCCGGACTGCCTGCTCTTTGTCTGTTTGTTTGTTGTTGTCGGTTTGATTTTTTGGGTGCCAGTCGAGTGGCCTCTGAGCCACATCCCCAGCCCAAGCCTCAAACTTTGGGAACTTGGTTAGTTTGAAGGAGTAGCCGGTGTTTGACTCTGAAGAGAGCAGGGAGTGTGCCGACCTTGGCAGATCAGTATGGCGGGTGCTCAGGAGGGGTGTGTGTGTGTGTGTGTGTGTGTGTGTGTGTGTGTGTGTGTGTGTGTGTGTGTTTGCCTCTTGGGTCAGACCGACCACTTGTTTTTTGCCCCTTACTGGCAGACCTTGGAGCAGGCCTCGAATGTGGATAAATCTTGCCGTTGAAACCCATTAAATCGGTCATTTTAACTATGCAGCTGTTAGAAAAAATGAAGTCATGAACTTTGCATATAAGTGGATCAACATGGAAAGTATCATGCTAAGTGAAATGAGCCAGAAAGAGAGGGACAGACATAGAAAGATTGCACTCATCTGTGGAATATAAAATGGCAGAGTAGGAGACTAATACCCAAGAATAGTAGTTTATAATACCAGGAGGTTGGCTCCATGGCTTGGAAGCTGGCCTCACACGCTGGGGGAAAGTCATCCCAGATAGAGAGGGGAACACCAAGTAAAATGTGATTGGAAATCCCGAACAGGGAGGGAGATGCACGCTGAAAGTAGACTAGAGACTGTACATGATGGGCACTCAATACCCCTATTGCAAAGCACAACACCCAAAAGGAGAGAGAGAGAGAGAACAAATTGGAATGCTCTGCTACAGAGGCGGAGTAGGGTGGGGGGATGGGATAGTGGGGTGGGAGGGATACTGGGTTCATAAGTGGTGGAGAATGGACACTGGTAGAGGGATGGGCTCTCGAACATTGCATGAGGGTAAAAGAAGCACAAAAATGTGTGAATCTGTAATTGTACCTTCACTGTGACTCACTAATTAAAAAATCAATGATTAAAAAAAAATCGGTCATTTTAACTTACAATTATTTTCACTTTCTGTTTTGTTTCTGCCCTCCCCCCAAAAAAATGAAGAAACATATTTAATAAGATCATGACACCAGTCTTAATATGGGGTTTGATGGAAATAGTTTCTCTCACAAAATTCAGTGACTGTAGACTGGAGACGGTACGAGGATAAGGCATGTGGCTGAACGTGTCTAATCTCCAGCACCACGCATGGATACCTGAGCACAGAGGAAGGAGTTTGCCCTGAGCACTGCCAAGTGTGGCCCTCAAACCAAAACAAAAACGTAATGGGCGTGAGTGTGTTGTAAAGATTATTTACCATAACCAGACCTGTCCCTATGAGGCATCTGAATAGTTCCTTTAGGATCCAGCTAACATCCAAAAGAGGATTGCAGAACATTACTGAGTATGACTCTGAGAAAGTGGGTTTCGAACTGAGCTGATATTTTCTTTATTCCTGCCCTTTTTGCTAAAGTCAGATGGGGGTGATGTGACCCAGTGGCAGAGCTTTTGTCTTACTCGTATGTGGCCCTGAGTTTATCTCCAGCACCAGAAAATTATAAGGGAAAAAAAGGAAGTCATAAATGCTATCTAATTTTCATGTTTTTAACTGATTGAAGGTTTAAATGCTTTAAACTACTTCAAGGTTTAAATACTTGAAAAAAAAAATCTTTCTGGGGCCAGAGAGATAGTACAATGGGGTAGAGCGCTTACTTTGCGGGTGACCCACCCGGATTTGATCCCCAGTGTCTCATATGGTCCCCAAGCACCACCAGGTGTAATTCCTGAGTACAGAGCCAGGAGTAAGAACTGAGCATTGCTGGTGTGATCCCAAGACAAAAATGAGCCAATTGATTAAAAAATACCTTTTTATAGGGACTTTGGTAACCAGTGCCCCCAATACCTTGGAGAAAATATAATTTTTTTTTTCTTTTTGGGTCACACCCGGCAATGCACAGGGGTTACTCCTGGTTCTGCACTCAGGAATTACCCCTGGCAGTGCTCAGGGGACCATATGGGATGCTGGGAATCGAACCTGGGTCGGCCGCGTGCAAGGCAAACGCCCTACCCGCTGTGCTATTGCTCCAGCCCCTATAATTTTCTATAGTGTGTGTATGTTTGTGTATGTGCGTGTCTGTGTGTCTGTGTGTTTGCTGGGGTGAGGACGATGCACTAGGGCCACATTGGTAGTGCTGGGGGCTACTCCGGGCTCTGTGCACCAACAAAATGTGTTCTTACATCCAATAGTTCTTTGTGTTGAAGGGTTTGAATGTTTTTAATCTAAATAAGGAAAAGTTAGATTGTCGGGGCTGGAGCAATAACACAGCATGTAGGGCATTTACCTTGCATGTGGCCCACCTGGGTTCGATTCCTTCATCCCTCTCGGAGAGCCTGGCAAGCTGCTGAGAGTATCCTACCCACACGGCAGAGCCTGGCAAGCTACCCGTGGTGTATTTGATTCGCCAAAAACAGTAACAAGTCTCACAATGGAGACGTTACTGGTATTAGAGCTTTTTTTTTTTTTTGCCACAACTTTAATTCTATGTGTCCATCTCTAAAAAGTTTGAACTAGATTTAATCGTTTCCATTCTTGCTTTCTCTTTTTTTCCCTCCCCTATTAAATTGGTTGCTACCAGATAAATAGGCCACTGTCACTGGAAGGTCCATTTGGCCAACGTATAGCATTTTGGCCGCCTCTGTGTAAAGAGGATTGCAGTAGCTCTCTTTCTACAAGGCAGGCATCTCTTGGAGATAAGCTTCGACCTGAGTGAGACATGCTAAAGGCAGAGATTTGTATCAACAGCAGAAGTGAAACTACCATCACAGAACTCTGTGGAAGTCGGTAGACTCCAAAAAATATATTCATATCCTGTTAGTTGGTTATGAACAAGGCTTCCGTCTTTAGGTCCTCAGTTATTCATAGGGACTGACTTGATGGCCTGGTGGCCCCGTTTAGATCAAGTCTGAGAAGTTCTGTGTACCAAATTTTAATGAATTAAAACAAAGCAAGAAGCCCATATAAGATTGAATATAATTCATCAGGTTATTTTTTGATGAAGGTAGCTCTCATTTGGGACCTTGTCATTTGAAAATGTAGAATATCTGTGTGCCTCTGTAGATTCCAGTACTGGTATGGTTTCTGTTTGTATTCGCTTTTTTTTATTTTGGACCACACACAAGAGCTACACCCAGGGCTCGAACCCGCACCCCTGCAGTGCAGAGCGTGCACCGCAGCCCTTTGCGCTGTTCCCAGACTGCTAGTCCTGTTCCTGAATGAAAGAGCTGATAGATAAATGCAGGGGATGTGGTTCTAAGTGCCCGAATTGTTTATTTTGCAAGTTCTAGTGTAAGAATATTCATTCATGCTCATCAGTGGACTTGTATCCTGGATTAAGCGAAACTTCCCCCTTCTGTGCTTATTTGTAAGTTTACAAACCTGCTTTGCTCGTTCTCTTCCATTGTGTACGTGTTGGTTATTTACTTGTAGTTCTTTTCCAGCACTTCTGACAGAGATGAGGCTTTTAGAATTGTATGTGAGGAAATCTGGCCCAGGGCGCCGCCCCTTAGCTGACAGGTGGAGACTGTGCGCTGGCTCTGACCTTCTGGTGCCCCCGCAGGTTCTGGGGCCCGCGCCCAGGTGGTGCTCCTTCTTGGACAACCTGACAGAAGAGCTAGAAGAGAATCCAGAAAGCACCGTCTACGATGATTACAAATTCGTCACCAAGAAAGACCTGGAAAACTTAGGTAAAAGAAAAAGAAAAACCTGACAAAATGGTTATGAGCTCGCTTCCTTTCTATCTGTGTGTTTTTCTGTTTGAGCACTGTGTGGTGGTTTATCTGGTAGCCGTATGGTCATGTATGTAATCTCTGCTTCCGGAAAGGCTCAGCCTATTGAAATGTTTTGTATCTTAATGAGGGATCGTTTTTAAAAGCATCGATTATCATTTTTCAACAGATTGTGTGTGTGTGTGTGTGTGTGTGTGTGTGTGTGTGTGTGTGTGTGTGTGTGTATCTGTGTGTCTGTCTGTCTACACCTGGTGCTACTCAGGCTTATTTTTGGCTCTGCCTCTGGGATCACTCCTGGCCATGCTCAGGTGACCCTAGGCAGTCCATGGAATCGAACCCATGTCCACAATATGCACAGCAAGTGCCTTCCTTGCCATCCTCTCTCTGGCCCCTATATAAAATCTTGTAAATAATTTATTTAAAAGGCAGCTCTGCAGTGAACCCCACTTATTTCCTAAGACCATTAACCCTGAACAGCACTTGCACATTCTGAATGTTCCTCGCAGCCGTCTTCAGCGTAGTGTTTCTCAGACCGTGCCCCATGGACCAGCGTTTCTGCAGGACGGGGAGGGGGGTGACTGATAACGGACACTGGGGCTGGCAGGCTTCCGCCATGGCGCCTGAATGTCACTTCAGGCCTGTATGGTGGGGTCAGTGTGTGACCCTCCTTAGGCTTAGCTTCTCTTCTCCGTACACTGGGAATAATGGTGATGCTTTTACCCGTGGGGCTACTTGGAGAATGAACCAGACGGTGCCTGAAAAGTACGTCGGCCCGGCATCTAACTGTAATCAGTGAATGTTAACTATTATCTTGAGGATTGTGGTAAAATAATAAGTTTGGGAAATGCTAGGTTAAGGAGAGTTCAAGCCGCTCCTCTGCTTGTGGGCGCCTTTGAACCTTTACTATTATCACACACTGTAAATCTCCAGGAGGGGGAAGAAAGTGTGAAACATGTTCCAGGCTTCGTGGATCAAAGAGCCTTCTCTTCCTCAGAAGGTTTCTTGGGACTGATGTTCTGTGGAGTGAATAGTGGGAAACGATGCTTTGGAATGGTCTCAGTTCCAAAGCGTGAAGGGAAAAGCGTTCTTCTGGGTTTTATTTATGCCCGTCTTGGGATGGAAATGATTCTGTGATGCCAAAAGAAATTGTATGTACTTAATAGAAGTGGATTCTAGAAACTCGCAGGTACCTGAGTGCAGATTGTAGTGCATTCGGTACATTTTATTTTATTTTACTTTTTGTTTTGTTTCATTTTGTTTGGGGGTCCACACCCAGCAGTACTCAGTTTTACTCCTGACTCTGTGCTCAGGAGTCATCGTGGGGAAGGTCAGGGGAGCATTTCCCCTGTCCCCATATTCCTTGGCTCCATTCCTGGTATTGGTACATTTTATTAAAATCATTAACCACCCCCCTTTTTGTTGTTTTAAGATTCATTGTGAAAATCCACACTCTGTAGCTCTTATTAGCCTAAAAAATTGTAAGAAAATAATTTTTCCCTATCAAGTCTTTCAAATATTCAAGTCTACCCAAAGTTTAATTTCTTTTTTTAATGTTCTGTAAAGTATGCTTAGTACTACTACATAATTTCTGCCTGGTACCTAATTTTCAGATCTGGAATGAGCTTATTCCTTCCACTTGGAAATTAGGGTTATTTTTCTTTGGAAGGGCAATTAGTTTTATGCTAGTAAAACTGCTTTTTGCGAAGATGTTTCACTTATGCACTTTTATGTTTGTTTTTGTTTGGGCGCCACCCCCGGCTGTGCTCATGGTTTATTCCCAGCTCTGTGCTCAGGGATCACAGAGTGGTGCTGGGGATCAAAGCTGAGCTGACCACTTATCTTGAAGATATTTTAATAAGTTTCCTAGATAAATTTTTGCAATCAGTTAGGTAATTTCTGTGGCATCAGCAGAATAGCATTTGTCAACACCAGATCTAGAAATTTCTATAAATGATAATGCTCAAGGCAGAGTTTCTGATTAATTAGCAGTGAAATTATGAAATGTGTGTACACGTGTACATGTGCATAATACATATAGTAGTGTGCATACATATGCTTGCACACATTAGTATGAATTTTTCAGTTGTTCCTTCTTGGGACCAGTCAGACATCCTTTCCGTTTTGATAGTTGCCTTTTGTGTTTGCAAGCAGTGGGGGGTAACTGCCCGAGCTGATTCCCGAGTGTGGAGCTAGGAGTCACCCCTGAGCATGACGAGGTGTGGTCCCAAACCTCTCCCTCTCCTCAAGATTCGCAGCTTGTCAATCTCGTTATTTAAAAATTAGACTAGATTGTGGAATTGAAAAATTTGATAATTAAATAAGGGACCTTTCTGTACCAGTCTGTCTTGAAGTTACAAAGATTTCTGTTCCTTTTTGTGTTCAGAAATATGTTCTAAATTAGTAAGGATGATATTGCTGGGGTAGATTAACATTTTCTCCATAGTTACTGAAAATTGGTCATGTGAATCCTTCAACATTTAATCAAGATTTCATGAGGTCCTGTCTCCTGATTACCTCTCCCCAGGGCTCACACATCTCATTGGCTCACCGTTCCTGCGGGCATATATGCATGGATTTTTCATGGATATCAGACTCTATCACAAGGTAAATAAATACACAACGACAGTGAGTTTGGGAGACACATGAGCAGTCTGTCACTGGGGCCTTTTCTTGAAGCATCGTAAAATATCCTTATTAATTATAAGATTGTCTATAATAGCTATTCTTTAGCATAATCGTGATTCTTAAAACCTGCCGCCAGCTCTGACTCTGGTGTTGCCTTTCTCTTTGAAAAGGTGAAACTGATGGTGAATCCATTTGCTTACGAAGAGTACAGGAAAGACAAGATCCGGCAGAAGATAGAAGAAGCTCGTGCCCAGAGAGTGCAGTTAAAGGTAAGTATTGCGCACATCCAGATTAGGTGTGTGATTTAGGAGGAGAGGCTGGGGTCCCGACGTCCAGGGGGCCCCGGCGGTGTGAGGAGGGCTGGGGCGGGCGCTGGGCTCCCGGGGGACTGCTTGAGGGTGATCCGCCTCTGTCCTCTCCCGCAGCCTGCTAGACCCACCCGTAGCCATGCTGCCAGGGTAAAGAACTGTGGGTGGGTGACACCAGCCCCAGAGCAGGCAGACAGGGGGAGGCGGCTCTCCGCCCTCCCCTGTGTCCCCTTCTCTCAAGCAACCCTTCTTGGTTAAGGTTAACCCGCAAAGGGCGCAATCATTATCTTACTGAACGGTGGTAAGAAAGTAAACGTGAATGCTTAAATATGAATTTTTTTTTTTTTTTTTTTTTTTTTTGCTTTTTGGGTCACACCCAGCAATGCTCAGGGGTCACTCCTGGCTCTGCACTCAGGAATTACCCCTGGCCGTGCTCAGGGGACCATATGGGATGCTGGGAATCAAACCCGGGTCGGCCGCATGCCCGCTGTGCTATCACTCCAGCCCCTTAAATATGGAATTTTTTTCACTTGAAAGTCTGGTGATTCTTTCTCCACTCCGTCCCCTCCCCCCCAGTCACCAGTTGTAAGAACAAGGACTGTTCTCATGGAGAGACTGGACTGTGAGGGACTAGAGCCCTAGATCTCTGCAATACTTTTCAAGTGATATTTACCTCACAGAGAGAAAGTGGAAAAGATAATAAACGACTTCTCCTGAGAGCTTTCAGACTCACGTCTAGGAGTCCCCCTAGAGATTTGCCATTTTAGAAAGAGGAAATAACACAGCAAGCTTTACTAGTAGCCTTTCAGGGGAGCCCTGTAACTGCATCCAGAGGTTACGGTGACCAGCCTACTTCCTGCCCCACCCCTACCCCTAAGCAGTGTGGTACCCGGACCATCTGAGGTAACCATCTAATGCACCTTCAGCCACCCGCTCCTTCGTGCCTCGGCAGGAAGGCACTGGGTGCTGGGGGGCTCTCGGCGCCCAGCAGTGAGGTACTGGTTTCTTGTACTAGGTGCCCACCTGGCAGCTCTGTGTTCATGTTATTTCCTAGTCTGGGGATAATGAAACTCTCAAAATAAATATTAGGTAGCTCATTAGGCATCTTCTGGGGCCAGAGCGGTGGTACCGTGGATAGGGACTTGCCTTGCATACAGGTGACCCGGGTATGATCTCCAGAATCCCATGTGGTTCCCCGAGCTCTGCCAGCAGTGATTCCTGAGTGCAGAGCCAGGAATAAGCCCTGAACTTCGCTGGATGTGCGTCCCCCTCTCCCCGCCAAAGAAATGTTAGACATCTTCCACTTAGGAAATGATACTCGGGGGAACTGTTAACCGTTTATATTGAATACTCTGTGTTGCAGGTAGGGCACTTGCGTATACATGGCTGAGCCCCGTTTGCTCCCTGCTACCGCACATGATTCCCCAAGCCCCACCAAGAGTAATCCTGAGTGGCCCTCCGGGAATCAGCACTGAGCATTGCCATGGTGGCCCCTAAACCAAATAAATAAGATAAGCACTGTCTTTTAATACAGCTTTATTTTTCATTCCTCAACCAGAAATTGCCAAAAGTTAATAAGGAACTGGCACTTAAATTAATTGAGGAAGAGGAAGAGAAGCAAAAAGCTACATGGAAAAAAAAAGTTAAGGTAAGATTTTGGAAAGTAGAGAAAAATCATTGATGATAGTTTTTTTTTTAAACTGTCTTTTTATTTTCTTTTCTTTTTTACTTAAAACCTACTTGCAGTTGTTTGCTCTTTTGTTTTGCATTGTTTTCCTTGTTGTAAGATAAACATATACTCAACGAAAAAGTTGTAGAACAAAATTAGCCATAGAATTATATTCAGAAAAAGTCATCATTAATATGTTGATGAATTTCCTTTCTGTCTTATTTCTTAAAATCATGAACTAACTGATAGCAAGATAATATATTTATTTGGGGTCTATAACATAGCATAAGTGGTTTCCCATGTAAAACAGTTTCCCATGCAACTGTTTTTGATAGCTCTGTGTTCTGCATTAAAGATGTTTAATTTATTTGAACCTATCATTGCTGAATACTTAGATTATTCATAGTTTCTTTCTGTTAACTAAGTTTATTCGTGATTCCAGAAGAAACCATTTCATTAAACTTGACACTTGGGCTGTGCATGCTTATTTATGACTCCTGCTCTTTCTTCTAATGTAAAATATACAGAGTTCACGAGTGGGATAAACAAGGACAGGAAGTGACCCCTCATCCTCCTGGATGCGCAAAGGCCCTCTTGTCTTGTCCTGTCCCGATCCACCCCCTACCCCTGCCTCACCTGTGTTCTGACTGATTCACGCTCACTGCTCCCTGGTTATTCTCTGCTTTCTGACCCTTTCTGCGCCCTCTTATCTTGCTCTGTGGTGTTCTTTGATCATGTGGTTTAAGTCCAAAGCCTTAGGAATCTTCCTTGCGTATGTGATGGCTTGTCCTTACATGAGCATTCTGTAAGAGTGTCGCAACCGTCCTGTCTATCTACAATGGCTCTGCCCTTCCTGATTTCCGTCAGCCTACGGCAGACCTGCTGACATCCCCGTTTTGTCCAGCGTCATTTCATTCCAGCTTGATTAGGAATAAAGGCCCTCGGTGTCTGGCCAGTGCCCCGGGTGGTGTTTCCACATTGCCCGCATATCTGCATGGACTTTCTCTGGGATCTACAGTCCCTGCCCGCATCCCAGGGCTATGCCCACGAGGCTCACAGGGGTGACACACTTGTCGGAGAGGGAGTGCGCAAAGGCGTTGAGTACACAACAGGGGCTTGCCCTGCCCTCCCCTCCCCCCCCCCCCCCCCCCCCCCCGTTGCCAGCATAGCTTTGGCCACCTGTGAACCTGAACTGGCGTGAGTGTTAGAAAATGAATGAACGGAGGCCGGCACAGTAGCACAGCGGGTAGGGCGCTTGTCTGGCACGTAGCCAAGCGGGGGTCGGTCTCTGGTACCCCAAATGGTTCTTCCCACGCCGGAATCCCAGAATACCCCCCACCTCCAAATGACTGCATGGAAGAATAAAAATGATTGTTTTATAGAAGTATTTGGATCTCTAGAAGATTGGTAATGACTGTGACCAAAAATATGCAGGGTGACCGCAACTCTTGTTTATGTCCATTAGCCTATGGCAGAATCAGTGGCCTCCGCATGCAACTGTGTTTTCCAGGGCCTGCCCTATTTCCATGAGGACAGAGCTGTATTCAAGTCTATGAGTGCTCCCTGCTGCGTGGGCCTTCTCCGAGAACTTGCAGTGACCTTCTGTTGGGCAGGCTTTGGCTCATTAAACAAACTTTCCAGCTTCCTGGTGTCATTTTGGATATGATTTTTGGATTGACCCTGCCTTAGCACCTCAGCAGAAAGAGTGGCTCATGGGCCATAGATGCCTTCATTTTTATGTTTCCTGCTCTGAGCTCTTACAGACATTTGCTGTTAGAGAGGGTAGGACCTGAGAGTTTGCTTCTTTATTTTGGCTTTGGGGCTGTAACTGGTGGTCTCAGTGCTTGAGATAGTCTCAGTGGTGTCCCAGGGGGCCAGGCCTCCTGTAAGGCAGGACCTGTGAGTGATCTGCCAGACCCCAAGTATCATCTTGATCCTGTGTGTAGCGTAGGGTACCAAGCTCAGGAATCTTTGTAAGACCCATGTACAGAGATGTGGACGAATCCTCTCTCCTCACCTGCCTTGCACTGCTCCTTCTGCAGAGACTTTTGATGAGATTGGGCGTCGCCAGAGAAAGATTGGAAAGGGTAGTGCTAAATGGTAAAAATGACCTCACGCCCTGAAAGAAATGCCAAGTGATGTGGTCAGTGCAGAACGTTGTGATGGCTCTGTGCCTTTACACTCTGGGGCCAAAGCTTTAATAGGGTTGGCCTGTGGGGAGCCGAGTGTGCCTTGTTTCTGCCGCAAGGAGAGGTACCGTAGAAATTCTTCCCTTCCTCCATCAGACAGAGGTTTCTTTCAACCTGGAGGTGTCTGTCTTTGTAGCCAGGTCAGCTGAGAAAAATTCTGCAGGAAAGTGGTTATTGGTAGTATTGTTCTAACTTTGATTTTTGGAGATTCGCTGGCTAAAGTCCGGCCCCTATATCAGAACTTAATTTTGTTCTGTCCGGCCCCTATATCAGAACTTAATTTTGTTCTGCAAATACTTAAATATAGTCCTCTAAAAATCGAAGACTGTTATTACACCAAATTTATATGATTTGTTGTTTATAACACTTTTGCCTAATTAAAATGAAGACTTTAAAAATCATTCAGGAGTTTAAGGAAAGAATCCTTCATTATAATTGTAAAGAATACTTGAAAGAATTGTCCAATCCATCAGCAGTTCATTAGTCTTGCCTTTGAACTCGTCTCTTCAAAACCCCCAGAGCTTTAATAGCTCTGATAACTCCTGATTTGAAAGTCCCTATGGGGTAGTTTTGGCTCTGAGTGGAATTTCAGAGGTAGACAGCGAAGAGGGTTCCCAAATACCGCTGCCACTGACAACATAATTAAAGTCTCAGAGCTGTTTGCCCTACAGCCGACGGGGAACGGGCGTGGAAAGTGACCCTCTCTGTGATGTCAGGAAGCATAATTTAGACCGGGTTTCAACTGAAGAAGTTCGTTAACCCTAATTACGAATTCATTTATTCTTCCAACACGTATGTATGGCACACTAGTGGCTGGCAGGCACGACCTGAGGGAGCCCCGGGTTTGCCAGGATCGGGGTGTCGTTATTCCGTTGTAGTTTTCCACAAGCGGGATTTCCTGCCTGATAGTCTTACGCCCACAGCTTTGCCATGCGGCCTGAGGAGCTGGTACAGAGACAGGACCTCGTCTTGGGTGTCGCAGAAGCTCAGCTTGTCACCCGTGATGTCTCGAGGGGCTGCCTGCGGGAATTACTAGAGAGCTTAGGAAAGTCATCTCTCGGGGGAGAAGGTTCTATCACGCGTCCCCAGTCTGCTTTAGGTCAGGCTGGCTTTAATGTTCAAAATGTTATTACTATGTTGTGTGTGTTGGTTCTGAGGGGTCAAGTCCAGGGCTTCGTACATGCTTGTTTGTTTGCTTTTTGAGTTTTTGCTTTAGGTGGGTTTTAGCAGACACTGGGGGGGATGCTGCTGTCTTCAGACCCCCGTATTCATTCCGATAATCTGCATCAACTTAATGTCATGGATTCCTTAGCCCTGAAAGAATTCATTTGTATTCAGTGCTAAGCATTCCGTCTGTATGTGAGCTAGCTATATTGGGGCAGATATTAGCAATGCTCATCTTAATCAGACCGACAAATAAATTTCTTGGTGATGGGCACAACACTTTAAGATGTTCTCTGAATTTGAGTGCACGTGTTGGGCACACTTATCAGTGTATATAGGGCAGATCCCTAGCCAGGCACCTGCGACCCATTGAGAAGTCATTGCTGCATCTCATCCTCCCTCCACCTCCCACTTTCTCTTCAGAATTGAGCAGTATCCGTTGTCTGTTTGCTTCTCCATTCACCCACTAAAGGCCATCTTGGTTTCCTGGAGCATTTCTTGCCCCATGCTGCTTCTCTTTCAGATGGTCTTTATTATTATTATTATTATTATTATTATTATTGCCCCATGCTGCTTCTCTTTCAGATGGTCTTTATTATTATTATTATTATTATTATTATTATTATTATTGCTCCAGGCTGCTTCTCTTTCAGATGATCTTTATTATTATTATTATTATTATTATTATTATTATTATTATTATTGCTCCAGGCTGCTTCTCTTTCAGATGATCTTTATTATTATTATTATCATTATCATCATCATTATTTGGGGCCACACTTGGAGGTGCTCAGGGCTTACTCCTGGTTCTGCACTCAGGGATCACTCCTGGCAGTGCTCAGGGGACCATCTGGGATATCGGTGATTGAACCCAGGTTGGCTGCGTGCCAGGCAAGCACCCTCCCCGCTGTACTAGTGCTCTGGCCCCTTAGATGATTTTTGGTGACTCCTCCCCATTCAGCATGCCAGCAGCCTTCCTGAGCTAAACCTTTAAATTGTTTTTGTTTGGGGCCAGATACCAAATAAAAAACTTTCTGATGTATTGAATTCAACTCTTGAATTTTTGTTGTTTTCTTGAGCCACACCCAGTGGTGCTCAGGGCTTATTCCCGGGTCTGCACCCAGGGATCGCTCCTGCTGCCCTCGGGAACTCACTGGGTGCTGAGGATCAAACTGGGATCAGCTGCGTGCCAGGCCAGCACGCTGTCCTCCAGCTATTGCTCCACCCCCTCAAGTCTTGAATTTACCTGTCTGTCTGTCTGTCTGTCTCTCTCTCTCTCTATCTCATCAAACATTCAGGAGAAATTCTAACCGTATTTTTCACTCTTAATCCTGCCATCTCCTCCATGGCTATGTTGATGCTCAGCCCGAAATGTATCTCACACTCACCCTTCCTGAAGCAACTCCTTCCCGTCCTTGCTGTCCCCCTTGCCCGGGTCAGGCGCTGCCTCTGCCCCCAGCTCCCTCGTGTGCTGCTGTCTTCCTGGCGGTCCCCCCCTCGGCAGCCGAGTCTCCTGCACCATGCTCCCTGCCGAAGCATCTTGACGTGCCAGTTCCCGTTGGCATCTGAGATTCTCCAGGCACACTTCCGTTTCTCATCTATTCCACTCTTCCTTCTCTACTTTGCAGGCCGTTCACTCTCTGCTTCTGAGTAAAAGAAACACCTTGCTACTTCAGAGTCCTTTACAGTCCGGTCTGACTTGAGTGCTTTTTCAGCTTTCCCGTAATTCTCACACCATCCGTCTCTGCATGGGGCTGAAATGCACCCAGCTGGCCAGCTTCCTGCCACATGCCACACCCCCGTGAGCCCTGTGAGCCATCTCCAGTCGGAATTCCCTCTACCTCTGCACTCCCAGCACACTTTCAGTTCTGCTTAGTAGCATTTCTAAGGTGCCCAGAGCACACCAGGGTATTCTCTGCTTGTGTTTTTATTTTTTCCTTTTTCCAGTAGATTGTGAGTTTGCATCTTGGATCAGAAGCTAAAAGTGTTTATTTTTAAAAGCTTTTCCTCTGCTATTTTATTTTTTCATGATGGGGGAGTGTGTTTGGGGCACACTTGGCCGTGCTCAGCGCTTATTCCTGGCTCTGTGTTCAGGAATCACTCCTGGTGAGGCTCGGGGCACCCTATGGCGTGCCAGGAACTGCTGCATGCGAGGCAAGCTCCTTAGCTGCTGTTGTCTCCTGACCCCTCAGGAGCTAGACGTTTTCTCTCTTTGTTTCTTCCTTAAGCCTAAATCTGTCCTGGGAGTGATGTGTAAGTAATTGAAACTTAACGTTATATCTTGCATCTGCCAAGTAGATCCAGGTACGTGAGGGACTGGAGCGATGGTACGTGGTGGGTAGGGTACTTACCTTGCAAACGGTTCCTGGCACCCAGTAGGGCCCCGAGAGCCCTCCAGGAGTAAACGCCAAGACCACTAGGTGTGGCCCCAAAACAAAATAACAGTCAAAAAAAAAAAATCACAAGTTGAGTTCAGCATGTCATAGAATTTTAGTGATACTAGGCAGTTTGTCACTGTCGCTTGTTCTGCCGGGAGTCACGTGCCCCCTCCTCTCCACTCAGTTGCTGCCTCGCTCTGTCGCTCTCAGCCCCAGCAGAGTTCGTCTTTCAACCTGTTCTCAGACTGTTGACAGATGATTTTAATTGATTTCTTTGCTCACATAAGCCGTTGAGTTTATTTATCTGGCCGTCTATAGCAGAGAAGGAATATAATGAAATCCCTCAGGGTGTAAAACTCTCCTCTGTTTAGGTGACGAGATAACTTTCTAGTACAACAAAAATAACTGAAGATGGGACTAATAAAAGGAATTTCGTGTCAGCCTTGAGCTATCTAAATGGGTCTCAGCAAAATTTTATTGTGTCAGAATTTTGAGAATATGTCCTTTGGCAGGGAAATGCTGAATGCCCAGGCCGTCAGACTAGCACAAGGTCATCTTACCGGCACAGGGCCCTCAGACCAGCACAAGGCCATCAGACTAGCACAGGGCCATCAGACCAGCACAGGGCCATCAACCAACACAGGGCCATCAGACCAGCACAAGGTCATTAGACTAGTACAGGGCCGTCAGACCAGCACAAGGTCATCAGACTAGCACAGGTCTGTCAGACCAGCACAGGGCCATCACACCAGTGTAGGGCCATCAGACTAGCACAGGGCCATCAGACCAGCACAAGGTCATCAGACTAACACAGGGCTGTCAGACCAGCATAAGGCCATCAGACTAGCACAGAGCCATCAGATCAGCACAAGGCCGTCAGACTAGCACAGGGCCGTCAGACCAGCACAGGGCCATAAGACCCAGTACAAGGCCATCAGACCAGTACAGGGCCATCAGACTAGCACAGGGCCATCAGACTAGCACAGGGCCATCAGACTAGCACAGGGCCATCAGACTAGCACAGGGCCATCAGACCAGCACAGGGCCATCAGACTAACACAGGGCTTTCAGACCAGCACAGGGCTGGCAGACTAGCTGTGCTTTCTCTCCAGGCCCTGGTATCAGATTTCAGGGCACATACCCAGGGGAGGTCCCCCCATTTTTTTTAAGTTTTATTCCAATACAGTAACAGTGCTTTAAAAGTCATATTTCCAAAACAATAATTTCCTTGAAATGTGTTTTTTAAAAAGTCAGTTGAAGAAAATTTAAGCTATGAAGCATCAAGTTAGCCAGAAAGTTGTGTGACATGCAGATCACTGGCATACTAGATTAATCTAATTTGCCTCTTGGGTGGGAGATGAAGCCCAGAGCCAATTAGAAAGTTAGGAAAATTAGTCACAAAGACCTTTCCTGATGATTCCAGAAAGTCTGCCTTCCTCAGCTTGTTAGTTTATAGTCGAGTGAACTGTCTCAGGCTTTCTCTTCAGTTTATTCAGTGTTTTGTGCTTTTTCCTGCAGAGCCTCCCTAATATTCTCACCGATGATCGATTTAAAGTTATGTTTGAGAATCCTGACTTCCAAGTGGACGAACAAAGTGAAGAATTCAGACTTTTGAATCCACTTGTTTCAAAGATTAGTGAAAAAAGGAAGAAGAAACTCCGACTCCTGGAGCAGCAAGAACTCCGTGATAAAGTAACATGCTTTTCCTTCTCATGCTCTGTAACACAGATTTCCCCAAGCTAGAATAATCTTTGAGTGTGGCCTTCAGCGTAGGAGTGTATTTTATTTAATTATAAGTATGTGTGTGCGTGCGTGCGCGCACGTGTCTCCATGTCCCGTGCAAACAGTGTGAGGTACTCTGGGGTACACTAATGGGTCAGTGTTGGGCCTGGGGGAAGGGAGCTGCTTCTTACTATTTCTGTTTTAGGAAGAGGAGGAAGAACCGGAAGGAAAAGCGAGCGATGCAGAAAGCTCTGAGAGTTCCGATGATGAAAAGGACTGGGTGGAAGAGGTCAGGAAACAGCGCAGACTCCTCCAGCAGGAGGAAAGAGCGAAGCGGCAGGAGCAGCGCAGGGAGGACCAGCAGACAGTCCTCAAGCCGCAGTTCTACGAGATCAAAGAGGGAGAAGAGTTCAGAAGCTTCAAAGATTCTGCCACAAAGCAGAAGCTGATGAAGTGAGTACCCCGCACTCCGGGGCGGCGGGAGGGGCCTGCCCAGCCTCACTCCCTGGAGACTGGCTTCTGGTGGGGAGCTGGTGTGAGGGCCCAGGCGCAGGCTACTGTTGCGGCACAGGGCCTGGACTGGGCTCCTGGTCACCGCGTGGTCAGCTGTCCTCTGCGCACTGTGCAGTACTGGCTGTAGCCCTTGAGCAGTGCCAGATTGACACTGGCACTCTTTCAAGCTGCAGAATTTTGGCTCTTTTGTTCTTGTTTCCTTCCCGTCAGTTTTGTGGTCTTAACTGTCTGCCCTCTGGATCAGGAATTTTTTGCAGGGGATACTGGGGGGTGGGCGTGGAGGTGGGGTGCAGAGGTAATTAGGAAGCAACATTCCTTGCTTCTTAACAAAAAGTTGTTCTTCATGTGGGAGCCGGGGGCCTCCCCAGCTGTGCTCAGGAGGCCCCAGGGGCCCTTCCGGGGATGCTCGGGCTCCCTGGCGGACCAGGATGCTGTGCCGGACACCTCCAGGGCTCGGGACCTGAGCCCCCGTATCTCTCCAGCCCCCAGAGGCTGTTTCTGAGAACCAGGATTTCAGTTCTGTCTGCCTCCTCTCGCTTCCCCTCCTGATTGAAAGGGTCCCCTGGAGAACCGCTCGAAACCTTTAGGCCTTTTGCAGGAAAATTGAGCGAGGAGAAGGAATGATATTCAAGCACAGTCAGATGTGGTCAGACAAGGAAGTAGGTTGTTGGTTGCCGGGGCCAGAAGAGAAGGGAGAGAGTGAACAAGAATGTAGCCCGTCAGTCTGGGAAGACGTGAGAGCCCCAGAGAGCTGGGGAGCGGGGAGTGTCCTTCATGCACGGCACCCTGCACTCAGGGGCTTAAGGTCGGGCTGAGAGCGGGGCTGCGGGCTGGGGGCTGGAGCACACGCTCTGCCTGATGGAGGCCCGGGTTGGATCCCCAGTTCTACACGGTTCCCTGAGTGCAGAGCCAGGAGTACTCTGGCCCCAAAATGCAGGGTTGAATGTATTTTCTTTTTTAAATCATCCCCTCTCCCCACCGCCTCTCTCCTGGATCTTGGTGTTTCCGTTGTTGCTGTGAGCGAGGGTCACACTCAGGCCCAGCGGGGTCTCCTCGAGGCTCACCGAGGCCCACACTCCCTTATTCCTCTCTTTCGACCGGGACCGCACCTGGCTGTGTTTGGGGCTGCTCCTCACTCTGTGCTCGGGGGCGCCCGCGTGGTGCTGGGGACCCGCCCCGGGGCGAGTCTGTGGGTCTTCTCTCTGGCGTGGCGCTGGCACCGTGGTTTGGCTGTGCCGTTCTCTCGGAGGCTCTGCCTCCCCCGCGCCCCTCTCCCGTCCGTCTGCGGGAGCCCCGACTGGCAGATGCCTCAGGAGGGAGCAGCCGAGTCTCAGCTCGTTTCCCACCTCAGTGTAAAGTCTGAGTTGCTTCCAGGGTGGGGGGCGGGGGGACAGACGTGTGTAAACCCACTCCTCACGGATAGCCCAGAACCCCGGCCGGCCACTGAGCCCTTCCGTCCAGAACCCGGGACGCCCTCCAAATTCTGATTCCCACTCACAGCCGATGCCGGTGAGCAGAGAGGCAAATCCTAAATGTCTTTGATGTCTCGATCGCTCTGGGGAATATCTCCTTCAAAAGGAAAAAAGAAACCTTGCTTTCTTTCCCCACCCCACCCCCTCGCCTCCTTTAGATCCCTTGAGATCTAATTTGCATAGCCCATAACTACAAATCGCCTAAGAGTGTATAAGTCATTACCTTTTCGTGTATTCAGAGTGTGGGACCTTGCCACAGTCCCTTCCAGAACATTCTCATCACCCAGAGCCAGGCCTTATATATCCTGTTAGTGTTGGCCTCCAGCCCCCACCTTCACCCACTGCACCCCAGCTCACCGCTTACCCACTCTCTGCCCGTCAGCCTGTTCCAACAACCCTTACCAGTGACAGCAGTACGTGGGCCCTCGTCTGACTTCTTTCATTCACCCTAATGCTGCCAGTCCGGGGCCTGGCATGGCGCGTCTTGGCACCCTGGACCCTTCAGTTGTTGTTCTGTTGCCGGATCCGAGTCTGGTTTTCGGCTGTGCCTCATTGCGTGGAGTGGCTCCTCGGTGAAGAGGTGTTGGAATCACTCCTGCTTTCCGGCTGTGCTGAGTGGCACTGCCTGTGAACCCTGGTCTTGTGGACTGACACCGATACCGCGTGGACATGTATTTTGTTTCCGCTGTCTCTGTCCCCAGGATCAGGGGAGCTGACCCAGTGTTAAACTTTTGAGAAGCCTCCAGACTCTTTCCCAGAGTCTGTGCCCGTTTGTATTCCCGCCAGCTGTGTGTGCAGACACACAGCTGTGTGTGGTTTCACAGGTGACCCCCCCCCCCCCGTGGTACTGGGGGCGTGGGGCCACTCCCCACAATGCTCCATCCAGCGGAGTGGGCCTGAGGGCTCACCTACTGGGGCTCCCCGGACAGTGCTGGGCAGCCCAGGCCCACGTCCAAACGGTTCTCAGGGGGGCTGTGCTGTGCTGTGCCAGGGATCACCCCCAATGCTGGGCTTGTGCTCTGCCTCTCCACCCATCTCCCCGGCGCTCGCTCACGCGTGTTCGACTTCGCTGTTTCACGTGGAGTCTGACCTCCAAGTAGAGAGAAGCTTGGTTGTTATGAATATTCAGGTTCTATAGAGTGAACAGCTTTGTCAGATGATCCACTGTTTCTGTCTTGCTTTACTCACTATTTTTTGGGGGGGCAGGGAGGGGGGACACTTGGCTGTGCCCGGAACTTACTCCTGGCTCTGCACTCAGGGATCACTCCTGGTAGGGCTCCAGGAATCATACGGGGTGCCAGGGGTCAAATCTGTGTCAGCTGCGTGCTGCCCTGACTCTGGCACCATTGCTTTTTTTTTTTTTTCACTTACCCCTTGCTCTTGAGTTTAGTACCTGGAACCAAAACGGCTCCGGATAAACCCTTGTTGAAAGGGTGAATCTGGGGCACCCTCATAGTTACGCCCTAACCAGATCTCTCTCTCTCTCTCTCTCTCTCTCTCTCTCACACACACACACACACACACACACACACACACACACACACGCATGCACAAGTCCCAAGTCCCCTCACACCTTTTCTTTTTCAGAATTCTGTTCATGGAGTGTCCCTAGGAGAGGCTGGGCCCCGGGGCCAGCTAGAGGCCAGCTACCCGACTGTCTGTAGACACACGTAGACACATGTGATGGATGCAGTGAGATCCACGGAGTAGAGGTGGAAAAAAGGCCGTTAGGCAGATTGTCTTCATGAGACTAGTTTCTCAGGCCCTCGGGCCATATGTCTTCTTGCAGTGGATTGATGAGTGGGTGAGAGGTGGGTTTTGTCTTGGTTTTTGATTTAAGTGCCAGGAAATATGAGTATAGATTAGTTACTCTTTAGAGAGTTTTACACACACACACTTCTCAGAGAGCCCAGCAAGCTACCAAGAGTATCCTGTCCACACGGGCAGAGCCTGGCAAGCTACCCGTGGTGTATTCGATATGCCAAAAATGGTAACAACAGGTCTCATTCCCCTGACCCTGAAAGAGCCTCCAGTTGTTGGGAAAGACAAGTAAGGAGAGGCTGCTAAAATCTCAGGGCTGGGACAAATGGAGACGTTACTGGTGCCCGCTCGAGTAAATCGACGAACAACAGGATGACAGTGACTCTTTAACTAATAGTATCACCCGTTCATGTCAGGAAGTAAAGTGAAAACTAGACAGATTTGAGAATGTGCATGCATTTTCTAGACGTGCAGGAAGCTGAGTATAAGTAATTCATGTTCTGAACCCGGGGATCCCCGATTCTTCCAAGAATTAGAGGTGCAGGAGGTCCAAGTCATAACTTGACGGGAAAGATTTTTTTCGCCTCGAGAGACTTTTAGGATTGTTAGGAGCGGGAGAGGAATCAACACTGGGAAAGGGACAGGAAAGGAGCAGGTCTGCTCCGGCGACAGGGCGGGGTTGAGTCAGGCGTCCAGAGGACACGGGGCCAGGAGCACGGGCGGAGGAGATGACACCAAGCCAGGGACACGGGGTGGGTGTCGGGCACTCAGGAGCGGAAATCCCTGTTTCTAGGTGGGAAGATGGAGAGGGTCGTGCTGGCCGGCCCCGGCAGCCTCTCCTGTCTGACGCAGGTGTCGGAGTGTCTGCGGGAGACTAGGGTAGCGGAGGGGCTCTCTTCCCTGCGGTAACAAGCACGACCTGCTGGGTGGCCCCTCCGGTTCATCTATAAAAGCATTCTTTGAAGTGCCTGCCCTGTGGTAGGTCCTAGAAACGCAGAGATTTTCAGAACCTTCCCTGCCTTTAAGGAACGCTGTCTTCTTTGGGGTAGCTTCAAAGCTCCTCACCCCCTCCCCGGCACCTCCCCTCCGGGAGTTAGCCGAGCTGCGGAGGGCCGGGGCGAGGGTGGCCGAGAGCAGCTCTCCTCAGTGATGGAGGGTAAGAGCTGAGAGAATACAGTCTGGTTTCAGTAGAAGTGTTCTTTACATTTTGTCTTGAAAGCAATATAGTTCCAAGCTAACACATCAAGAAGAATCTTTTATTATTCCTAGGAGTACGTACTATTGTATGTTTTCACACCAGTACTTCAGAATTGAGAATAAGAGGTGTAAATGTGGAGCTGGAGAAATAGTACAGCAGGTAGGGTCCTTGCCTTGCCTGCAGCCAACCCAGGTTTGATCCCTGGCACCTCCTGTGGTCCCCTGAGTCTGCCAAAAGTAATTCCTTAGTGCAAAGCCAGGAGAAACTCCTCAGCATCACTGAGTGTGACCCCACCCCCCCAAAAAAAATAGAATTCGGGGGGGAAAAAAAAAGCTTAAGGTGTAAATCTCTTCTGTGCTCTCAGATTCCCTCTCTGGGGTCCTGGTGTGTGTTATTTTAGAATCTAGTCACCCTATATATGTACACACTCACACATGTATGGTGTTTGCTTTTCTTCCTTTGCTCTGAATGGTTGATATTATGGGTGTCATGTTATGTTGTGGGTGATGTTAGTCCTGTTGCCGAGTAACTTGCTCCTTGAATTTCACAGTGACTTTGGAAACGTTTTCTCTCGAGTGTACGTATACAAGGTCTCCCTTTTGGCTGCAGGATTTCGATAGTTCACAGGATGGGTGGACCCGAATGTGATATCCTCGACTTTGGACTAAGTTGTCCTTAGTTTTCTCTAACCTTCTTTGCAGTGTTAAAATATGCCCACATGCGAAAGAACTACAGGCTGTCCTGGGATAGAGGCGGCTGTAAGCGGTCCCACACTCCGTGCTCCATCTCGAGTGCTCACTTTGGCCGGGGCTACTAGCAGTCACGTAGAAGGCTCTTATTTGGGGTTTTGCCTTGGGGGCCATGCCCAGAGGTCCTCAGGAATACTCCAAACTTCATCCTTGGGGGTCACTCCCTTTTGAGCACTCCCTGGTGCGGAAAGCTGACAGATGAGGCAGCTGTCTGTATGTCCTGCGGCCCGAGTTTTAAGGCAGCATCAGTGGTGCCAGGAGTGTGGCCTTTGATAGAACACTTGCCTTGATGTGTGAGCCCCTGGGTTGTGTCCCTGGCACCCTCCCCCCCCAAAAAAAAAAACCCTATATAAATAAGCCAACATAACCACTGAAAACATTGAAATTACTGCAAGATTTCATCTAATAGCGTGTGAATAGTCCGTTACTTACACGCCGCAGCTTCTTTTTCCATTCATCTACCCTTGGGCATCTGGGCTGCTTTCATATCCCGCTTGTCATATTTAGCATTGCTGTGAACATATATCGTTTTGAGTTAATATTTTTTGTGTCATTTGAATTGATTAAAGGCCTTGTTCTTCATCCAAGAAATACTAATATGCATCCATGGGCACAGAAAATGTCATTCAGCTGTCCTGGGCCATCAACTAAATATCAGGATTGATTTTTTTCTTTTTTTAATGTTCTTCTTTTCTTTCAAAGATAACCCAGCGATCATTTATGTTCTTTCCCTTCCAGCCCTCGCCGGCTTGTAAAAGTAATTCCACCCTATCTCAAACCCTCACCTGTCTTTCTAGTGATTTCTCTGCAAGGCAGGTTTTTACATGTTCATCCTTGTGACAAGCTTTCTTTTTTTTTCCTCAAGATTTTTATCTTTCTGTCAACTTGAGAGTGCAGGAAACTGGCAGACCCTGATGAGACTGAGACCATGTGTGTGTGTGTGTGTGTGTGTGTGTGTGTGTGTGTGTGTGTGTGTGTGTGTGTGTGTGTGTGTGTGTGTGTGTGTGTGTGTGTGTGTGTGTGTGTGTGTGTGTGTGTGTGTGTGTGTGTGTGTGTGATCAGGGGAGGGAGAGAGAGAGAGAGAGAGAGAGAGAGAGAGAGAGAGAGAGTGTGTGTGTGTGTGTGTGTGTCTGAGATCAGGGGAGGGAGAGAGTGTGCGTGCGTGTGTCTGTGTGTATATGGGTGCACCCACGTGTGCCTGTGTGAGAGCAGAGGGGCACCACAGAGTCGGCTGCAGTGCGGCGCTCTGCAGTCTGTCCTTCCAGCCGCCGGAGTCCTTAGGTGTCTGTCTCCTTAAATCCTCCCGGGCTGAATCCGAACTCCAAGGCAAGCAGCTTCGGAAGGTCTGGTTAGCAGCCACATTCTGTAAACTGACTTTCAAAGGGAGGGAAGTGGAACTGGCTTTAATGTAGAAATCTCCACACTCAGTCCCTGTGTCTGATCTTCTGCCACGGCTCGTTCTCAAACTCTGGCTTGTCTCTCCAGGCCGCCTAGACAGAACAAGTTTTTACAGGCGCGCATCGAAAGCACCTTGAGCGAAAACCAGAACTTATATCATGGAGGAAATAAGGTCATTCTTGAAAGACTAGTAATTTCCCACAATTTGCTGGAAAAGTCTTTTTCCTTCCCAAAGGAGTGTTCTCCGAGCACCACTGTGCCGCGCCGACTCCCAAGCGACTTAGCCAACTTCCCGACCTCGGGCGGCGATAGCTATAAAAGGAGAGGCCAGGAGCGGACTGGGGGGAGGAATTTGCTTAGGCTCGCAAAATCCATCTGTCCGTTTCCGCTTCACGTCTGACTTCTTGCCTGACAGGGAGCAGCTCGGCCAGGTCGTCATTGCATTCTGTCTGTCGTGTAAAAGCCTGTCGCTGCCGGCCCTTCCTGGACACGTTTTCTGAATAAAAACTTTATAAACCGAGTCTGATGTGAACAGGAGCCTGGAAACCAGAGATTCCGACATGGGATCTTGGTTGTAGACCTGAATCCGTACGTGGCCCGAGGCATGTCATTTAACATCTTGCCTCCCTTTTTGCCATCTATAAAGGATAAATACTTCTGTCTCAGCTATGTTGAAAGGATTAATTAGTTAGTCTGTAAAGAACTTTGAAGATGAAAAGTACTTTAAAAGTGCTTCTTAATAACGTTATTGCTTAGAAAAGAGTGCCACTTTTATGCTAACCACTTTATGTCTCAAATTATATAAAGAAGGTATGTTTAGTAAGTTACTGAGAGTCATAAACTAGAGATAAATGTCTCATGGTGAGAACATCAAACATTGGCTTCAGAATTTCAAAGGAGCCGTCACTTTGTCTTATAGATGATTTAGGGGCTGTATTCCACCCAATAATTAGCTTCGAAGATCTTATTTCAGGAAAATAAGAAGACCCTTTGCACAGGTCACCCAAACCCTCTTTTTTACTTAGTAAAGTTTTTTTGTGTGTGTGGGGGGAGGCTATTTAGTCAACTTTTAACAGGTACATTGAGGTATTCCGGAGACTGGGGCCGTGGCAGTGTGTCTGCCTGTGCTCAGGGCTTATTCCTGGTTCTGTTCTCGGGGACCGTCTGTGGTTCTGGGGATCACACTGGGGTTAACCTCATGCAAAGCAAGTTCTTTAACCCCTGTGCGCCCTTTCCAGCCCAGCGTTCAGTCTAGTTGGCACAGGGTTGAAAGAGAAATGTGTATCTCCTTTGGTTTTTAACGCAGACGGGTGAAAATCTTCTTTCCCCTCTCGGTTTTATTGCAGGAGGTATGAGAAGATTGGGTTAGCCTTTTCTAGAGGGGCTAGAGCTAATGTCAAAACTTAGGGAAAGTGTATCTCTTTAGACTCAATTCCACCTTTTTTCCCTTTTGCCCAAATTCATGAAAAAGACCAAAGTTCTTAGAACAAAACTTCATTGTAACAGCATGCAGTGAAGTTTTAGGTAAGTAGTACAAATTTCCAATTTAGCATCCCGGTTGTAAAGCAGAGACGAAGGGTTGGGGTGTTATTTAGGCAGGTGACAGTGAATTGCAAGGGCAACGGACCGTAACTGGGACACAGTGATAAAGAAATCCTAGAAAAGTGTGGGAAACATCATTTTAAAGCAAGTTAGATCTAAACCACTGGGTAAGTGTGCCAGAAAAGAAAATAATTCGAGTAAGAAATTGAAGGGAAGGCTACTTAGAAATGACAGTGAAGGGGCGGGGTCAGAACTTCCTTCCGGGGTTGCTTTTCTCTCTGTGGAAGCAGACGGAGTCACGCTGCTGGTTGTTCGTGCTGTGTGGTGAGTGGTCCAGAGAGCCGACACCTGCGGGGAAGAGCAATCTTTCTCACAGCCCTGCCCCGTTGCAGAAGTACCTGATCTGTGCATGGCTTAAATATCAAATGCCACGGATGCCTTCGTGCCACTGACGGTTGCCGATTCTTTAAGGTTAAGTGAGCAGACACGGGAATACTTGCTGTTGCTGCCTAGGGTAATAAGCTGGCAGCTGTTTGGGCGTTCTTTGCACTGTGTGTAGACAAGCGAGTGCCGTTGTCTGTCTTCCTCAGATACGTCAGGTGCTTCTTCAGGTGCTCAGTCCTGATCGGAGCTTCCCAGATGGTCAGTCACAACACAGTCCTAATCATTGTATCACTGTCTTCGTTTTCCTACAGCAAAACCCTTGAAGACCGTTTGAAACGGGAAGCCAAAAACGGGCCCTTGAGTGTGGCAGACACCACAGTCGGCAGCAAACAGTTGACGTTTACATTAAAGAAGGTACGTGTTGGTCGCTGTGTTGTATTCCAGTCTGTCCCAGAAGAAAGGTGCTTCTGGCCGTGTTATGTGCGCCTCCGACCCCAGAGCTTTCCCTGCGGGGAAGCTGCACTCCTGTTCCAGCAGTTCCCGGCAGCCAGTGCTGGGCTTCAGCGGAGCCAGGCGTATTTCCAGGCCCAGAGAAGGGGAGTGCTGGCGAGGCCCCAGCCGGGTGGCTCCAGGGCGCAGGGCAGATTGTGGCTCAGGTGTGCAGAGCCAACGTCCCGGCCCTCTCCCTGTCTGTCCACATGCTGCCGTGGGTCTGCAGGGCGGGGGCAGGTGGAATAAGCACTGGTTAGTGGCTGTCATCCAGATAAAATTTCTCCGGAAAGGTTTGCTGAGTTCTCCTCCATCCATCACGGAACTGTGTTACTCTGGAGGGATTCGCTTCTCTTCCCAGCTGTAGCAGTGCCTGGCACGTCTGCTGGCTTCCCTGGCAGCTGTGGTGCTTTCTGCCGGGCTGCAGACTTGGCGCGGTGGCACACTCGTGTTCCCAGCAGCGGCCGGGGACCTGGGCGCCACTTCCCCACGTTATCGTCCATCAGCCCGTTATCGTCCGTCTTTTTCTTAGAGCCAGCCTGGTGGGCGTGGAGAGGTGGCTCGTGGTGGGCGTTTCTCCATGACCAATGTGTTCTGGGTTTTTGCTGCTTATGGTCCCTTGTGGATTTTTCCCTGGAGACTCCGTCTCCTGCCCCTTCGCCTCTGGTCTTCAGGAGACGGGTCAGGGTATCCGGGAGGCTCACCAGAATGCGGGTTTTTTAATTCTCCTTGCGAGTGGCTTTTCAGTGAGACCACCTCTTTTCAGAGCACGTTTGCCCTTTCACTCGTTCCGTTTAATGAGCTAAGCCTCTGCATGCCCGTGTCTCCGTGGGGCCTGTTCCTAATTTCTCACCAGTTCTCTGCATCGTCCCAGTGATTGAAACACCTCGGAATAGGCCGGTGGGAGCTATGCAGCCCAGGGGGCTCTTCCGGGGATTGAGACCCTCTCCCCCAGCCCCCCAGCCCCGCACTGGGGCCCGTGCCTGCCCCACTGTTTCAGTCAGAGAAACTAATGATCTTTTTTTTTTTTTTTTTTAAATGTGTGGGGTGGGGTAAGGAGATGGAGGGCCTGGGGGTCCCCTGCTGCAGATGACCGAATGGCCCTCTTGGCTGCGCCAGGTGAAGGCAGGGCAGCTGGCTTTGGGAATGCCTGATCAATGCTTGACTTGTGCCTGTTGCATCCTTCGGCTAACAGAGCTCTGAACTGCAACTCTGTTTTCTTCACGACCATCTGCTTGCGTGTTCCTTTCCGTGACCCCTGTGCGGCCTGCTCTGTTGTGTTCAAGTTGAGTTTTCTGACTTTTCCGCACGTTCTGAAGTGTGATGAGCTGGAAGGGCTGTTGTGCTCAGTTATTCCGTGAAATTGTCTCTTGACAAAGCTGGGTTGATCCCGAAGCCAGAATGACATTTTCTTTTTTCTGGCCCAGAATCTAGCACCGTGGAGTGCTGTCTGGTTTGACCCCCAGAACCCCAGGTATCCCCTCCCCCGACCCACGAAGTATCACCAGGCATGATCCCTGAGCTCAGGGCCAGGAGTAAACCCTGAGCACCACCAGGAATGACTCAAAAAGGAAAAAAATAACTAAATGTTATTTCCTACAACGCCTCGCCTGATGGTTAAGCCTGTGGGCAGGACTCGGGCCTGTTTCCCCGACCCCCACCCTGTCTCCGTGGAGGGGCAGCAGGCGAGGAGCTGGGTGGGACTGGGGCAAGAGGAGAAGGAAGAGCAAACTCAAAGGATGCCCATGGCCCGGGGCTGGACCAGGCCACTGTAGAGTGGTGACGTCCAGAGAGAGGCTGGGGAGATGGGGAGAGTCAGTCAGTCAGTCTGTCTGTGTGTCTGTCTGTGTGTCTGTCTGTCTCTCTCTCTCTCTCTCTCTCTCTCTCTCTCTCTCTCTCTCTCTCTCTCTCTCTCTCTATGCTTTTCTGTCCCTCTGTCCCCCTCTCTCCTGCATTCCTTCCTTCCACCTCCAAATAATATGTTCCTGGGAGGTTGCTTTGCCCACAAAAGAACGTTTTCATATTGGAGATGCTTGAAAGCTCCCACACCGTTACTGTTTTGCTTTATTATCAAGGCGCACATCTTTTCCCGAGATTATTTGAATAAGACATACTATGGTGGGGGGCAGTTTGGTTTTTGGTTCACACCTGGAAGTGCTCAAGGATCACTCCTTGCTTTTTCGGGGGACTGTAGGGAAAGATCCCATCAGCAGACAACTGACAGGGATCGAACCCAGGTCAGCTCCATGCAAGGCAGGGACCCTCCCTTGGTTTTCGGGATACTTTTTGCAGAGACAGCTGTGAGGACCCAGTGCCGGTTGACCTCACCAGGGCCCTCATGAATCCGTTGCTTGGTTTGCTGGCAGGCACAGCCTTCCCTCGGCTCAGAGCTCCTGATGTGCATGGCTGGGTGTCAGGGGCACACGGACAGGCCAGCCGCGGTCCATGGTGTTGGCAGATGGGGCTGGGGCAGCCCATCACCTCACCTGGGAGCTCATTGCCGGGAAAGGGCCGGCAGGGGTCAGGACAGGTGGCCAGGCTGAGGTGTCCTTGAGGAGTTAGGAACGTTCGTGTGGAACCCCCATGGCCTGCCAGAGAGACAGAGCCTTGGAAACCTGCAATTGGACCCTGATTCCACAGCACAGTCAGAAGTTGTTGCACAGTTCCGGTTAGCAGAAAACTGACATCTCACTTTAAAAAATAACAGTACAGTGGCTAGGAGCCGGGGTGCAGCTGGGGCGCAGACCTAGGGTGGGCCCGGCCCGGGTTAAATCCCCAGCATCTCTGGGGATAGCCCTGCAGGCCCCGCACCCGGGCACCCCCCGCAAGGTGGGGTGTTGACGGAGACTCCCCTGGGGGGGCCCCCGGGCGCACTGAGCACCGTTTGGGAGCTCTCCCTGGGCCGGGTGCTCACGGTGTCTCAGGCTGCAGCAGAGACGGAGCCCCAAGTCAGGGCCCCACTTGGCGAGCTCCCCAGAGCGCCCCGGGGGGAGGCGGACACGGAGACTCTCTCAGAGAGTGACTGTGGTCGGGGTGGGGCTGCTGGGAGAGCGCTGGGCCCGGCACAGAGAGTGGGGTGAAGGGAGCAGCCGTGGCTGCGCCAGGCACAGAGCACGCCGGGTGCTGGCTTTGAGCACCCCAGACTTGGCTTCTTCGGGCCCCGGGGGAGCGTGCGGGATTAGGGCACTGGCCTCGCAGGCCGCTGACCCTCTTCAGTCCCTGCTACCATGCGTGGTCCTCTGAGCACAAGGCCAGGAGTAAGAGACCCCTGAGCACCACTGGGTATGGCCCAAAGACCAAAACAGCGATATATTTAGTTCTTTATTGCTGCCTCAGTTTACCTTCTTTGTAATAGTTGCTGCAGCCAAGAATTTTTTTTTCTCATTCTGACTCACACACACACCCATCCATGTGCTTTTTCAGTGCCACACCTCCTTCCTGTGCAGCTGCGTGTCCTGGGGCTGCTGGGGGTGGGCAGGAGGGTGTGCAGGGGCCCCTGCGGGCCGGTGCCCATGGCCGCTGCCCTGTCATCTGTGTTTCCCAGGCTCGGGCTCTCTGGCTGGCATCTGAAGGGAATGCGAATTTGGGGGGAGCAGCCCCAGATCTTCGGAGCCAGTTCTGGGGGGCGGCCGCCTCGTGCGGCCAGGCTGGGAGCGCCCGGGGCCGACTGCGGGAGCAGACTGCTGACCGTCTGACTGGCACAGTGTCAGCACGGGAGCGCCTGCCCCGCAAGACCCTCCCCGGGGTGCCGGCCTCGGGGCCAGAGCCGCGCGTCTCTCGGAGCTGGCCTGGTCCTGCTCTCCCGGCAGAGCCCTGTCCCTGGGCCGTGGCCTGGCCAGGGGTGGTGCCGGCAGCCACCGCGGGAGGCGGGTGCGGGACTCTCCTCTCCTCGCCCGCTCACGTCTCCGCCTCTCTCCAGTCTGAGCAGCAGAAGCAGCAGCAGGAGGCCGAGAAACGGCACCGCCAGGAGCGGAAGACGCTCCGCCGCTCGGCCAGTCACCTGAAGTCCAGGTCCCGGCGGGGGCGGCCGCTTCGCTGACCCAGCAGGAGCCGCGCCCCGGACAGCCAGCGCACCCCACGCTGACCCTGGAGAACATCTGCAAAGGGCAGGCAGAGGCGGAACACGGGGCCCCTGTCAGCGCCTCCGTCCCCCCACCGGCCCCGGCCCTGTGTCCCGGGCTGTGAACCGCGTTTCCTCTCGTGAAGCCTGTGGCCCGGAACAGAACGTTCATTCAGGCTCAGGTGCAGGCGACCGTGTCCCGTCCAGCCAGGGGGTCCCCGCCCGGAGACCAGAGACCGAGACCCCTCCCTGCCCGCCACGCATGGCGACTCCGCGCAGCGCGTTCGTGTGTACACGTGTCCCCCTGAGATTTTTGTAATCAATATTTTTCTACCTGGAGAATATAATTTAAGAGTAATAACCACCTAACGCAGGAACTGGAAGCTGCTGACTGTTGGAACTTGGCACAGGATTAAATGCCGTTCCCTCCCCCACCCCCTCTGTTTCTGATGCAGTTACAGGCAAAGTTGCTGCAGAAAACATGTATTAAAAAATAAAACCTTGCTTTTGAACTACGTCTTTGCGTGAGTTCCGTGAGTGAATTTGGAAGTGGGTTTTGGTTTCGTTAGGTTTTCCGGTACGGGATGATTTGGGAGGCACCTGACGGCTTTTCCGTGTTTCTTTTGCGTGCGGCCGGATTGGTGGCTCGGGGCTGTGGCTCTGGGAGCTGCTAGCATGGTGCACGGAGGGAGTGTAGAGCCAAAGAGTCAGGGTGGGCCTGGTATGGGCCCCGGCCCCCGACTCCGAGCTTGGCCTCACGCCCCTTCCTCGGCTCCTCCTGCCTCAGCCCTGTTCCCGCCTCTCTTTCTGACCCCGCACCCCACTCCGTCTCTGTCGACTGGCCCACGCCGAGGCCAGGAGGCGTGATTCCTGAGTGTCTGCCTGTGGTTGGCAAAGGTGGGACTTATTTTGGGGAACAGGTAGACCTGGGGAGATGGGGGGTGCTGTGGGGTAGACAGAGCCGCAGAGCCAGGCCCTTGTTCCCTGGGCAGCACACCCACGTGGCCTCGTCCTGGCCCAGCCCACTTCCCTGCCACTTCCCTCTTTCATCCTCCAGTCGAGACCCTCGTTCCGGAGCCTCCCCTACCTAAAGGGGCGGCTGCTCTCCCAGGACTGTCTTGGCCCTTTCCCACGCTTCGTCCTGGGGTCAGTTTTCCAATTTCAAGGACTGCTGAGTAATTCTTCCGACCCCGCTCTAGTGACGGACGCGTCCACTCCGTGCCTGGCTTCCCCGGCCTCTGCTCCTTCTTCGGAATGACATCCCATGGCGGAGGCACCCGGCGATGCCAGCGTCAAACTCCAGAGCCCCAGAGGATGTGGGTTTGGTTCTGGCACTGATGCTGGCCACAGGGTCGGCCTGAGCCAGGCTTGATTACCTGCCTATCGGCTATTTATGTGGCACCTTTGAGTCCTGTTTCCTCCTGAATAAAGAGCTGAGAAACATCTAGAAGATCCCAGGCACCACAGGGAACCGCTCTCAGGGCCTTGGCTCATTCTCCCTCTCTCTCCCTCTCTCCCTCTCTCTGTCTCTCCGTCTCTCTGTCTCTCTCCCTCTCCCTCCCTCTCTTCTCTCTCTCTCCCTCTCCCTCCCTCTCTTCTCTCTCCCTCTCCCTCCCTCTCTTCTCTCTCTCTCCCTCTCCCTCCCTCTCTTCTCTCTCTCTCTCCCTCTCCCTCCCTCTCTTCTCTCTGTCTCTCTCCCTCTCCCCCCCCTCCCACACACACACCCTCTGAATTCCACAGTTTACTTCTGCAGCATTCTCTGGAGCCAAGTGTCCCTCTGCTTTTGTTCTGACGAGGCCAGAGGAGAGGACCCCGGTGCAGGTTCTTGGTGAATTGGGGACAGTCAAGACAAATGTGCTGACCAAACGGTGCCCAGGCGCTGTCCAGACGCCTTACTTCCTGCTTCCTACAGACAGAGACTGGGTGGAGCCCAAGATCCCTGGGCCTCCTGAAGTCTCCCAGTCTAAAGCTTCATCTGCTTGGGATAAAACGCACCTTCCAGGACCCAGCGATAGTCCAGCCAGTAGGGCGCTTGCCTCGAATGCTGCCAACCCGGATTCAGTCCCGGCACCCACAGTCTCCCGAGCTTGCTAGCAGTGATCCCCGAGCACAGAGCCAGGAGAAGGCCCTGAGCACCACCAGGTGTGACCCAGCACCCCATCCCCCCGCAAAAGTGCTTTCAGCAGTTGGGGCAGTGGTGACTGGGCAGACAGAGAGGACAGCTGGGACCTCCTGGGCCCTGTTTCTACATCAGGCAAAGCGCACCCCACTTGTCACCTTCCACAGCACCCCCTTCACAGCAGTGGTTCCCGCCTAGCCCCCCGGATAATTCATCACAGGATCCATATTTTGGTTTTTTTTTTTTTTTTCAAAGAGGCAGTTGCACCAATACTTGTAAGCATCTAAGATTATGCTATTTATGATGTTTCTTCTGCTTCGAGCAGACTGCCTTGGTCACAGATAAGGCAGACGTTTCCCGAGTCTGTACGTAGAGAGAGCTCTCCTTCAATCTTCTGTGTAAACTCAAGAGCATTTTATTATATGACTGATCCGCCGTGTACTAAACTCTTCTATTGAGGTTTATGCCAGAAATGAAAAGCAGAGCACTCTTCACAGATCCTCTGTGGGGGCTCGCCCTTCAAGCCCGTGTTCTCCCTCCAACACGTCGTCTCTCACCTATTTGTCTCTTGTGTTTTGCTTGCCTGTGTCACTCCGGAGAAGCCCGTGTTCTCTCTTGAACACACACTTCTCCCTTTCCGTCCCCTCACAGCCTTTCAAATAAGCTTCAGTAGAAACAATCGTGCTTTGCAGAAGCCAAAACCAATCCTTTCGTAGGGGCTGTGAGATGGGCCAGTGCTCAGAGCACGTGCGTGGCATGCACTGGTCTGAGTCCGAGTCCCAGCACTGCGTGGCCCCCTAACCACTGCTGGTGGTGGCCCTTGAGGCACCCAGCACTGCAGGGTGCCCCAGGTAATCCCCACGCCCAGGGCCCAAGAGGCACTCAATCCTTGGGCCTTTGAACTGAACCATCAGCCTGTTGGCAGCGAATCACTGGGGAATGCCCAGGCCTCCTAAACACTGCTTGGGAAATACCAAAAAAAAAGGTCATTTGTACAAGTGTGAAAATCCTGGACATTTGGGGTGGCTTTTTTGGCCATGCCCCAGCAGTGCTCAAGGGTCAGTCCTGGAGGGGGTTGGGGATCACACATGGTGCTAGAGATGGAACCTGGGACAGCCGTGTGCAAGGCAGGCGCCTTTTCTTTCTTTCTTTCTTTCTTTCTTTCTTTCTTTCTTTCTTTCTTTCTTTCTTTCTTTCTTTCTTTCTTTCTTTCTTTCTTTCTTTCTTTCTTTCTTTCTTTCTTTCTCTTTTTTTTTTTTTTTTTGCTTTTTGGATCACACCCAGCAATGCACAGGGGTTACTCCTGGCTCTGCACTCAGGAATCACCCCTGGCGGTGCTCAGAGGACCACATGGGATGCTGGGAATCAAACCCGGGTCAGCTGTGTGCAAAGCAAACGCCCTACCCGCTGTGCTATCGCTCCAGCCCCTCTTTTTTTTTTTTTTGATGTGAGTACTATAATTCATACTTGCATGGATGACAAGTATTTGGAATATTTTTCTATATTATTCTACTTATGGGCGATGGAAAGGTTTTAAGACTTAGGGCATGAGAATATATTAGTTTTAAACATTAGGTTGGATTTATAGTGCCTCTTGCATAATCCATTGCAAATTTTCAACCAGTATTGAATGCATAAAGATGAAGATGGGGCCCAGGGAACTGGTGCAAAGGGCTGGAACAAATGACTGGCATACGTAGTGGCAGGCGCCTTTTCTCCTGCGCCACCTCTCCACCCCACTGGGCTGTGATCTTTTAAATGAACCCAGTCACTTGATGAAACAAGATTTCACTTCTGTTTCTTACTCTGTGGAATGGGAGGGAATGTCACTACCAGTGAGGCCCCAGGGTGAGTATTTTGAGCCATGTGAATCCACCGTTTGTCCCCAGAACAGAAGCGAAGAGTGTAAGGTCACGGGGCTTGTTTTGGTGACAGTCTTTCAGGAACGGTGCGTGGGGCCAGTGTGCCTGCCACAGAAAGCGTTGGGGTTCCCAGGGGCCTTCCATCACCTGGGAGAGGCCTGCCGAGTCCTCCAGCTGCTGAGAGGAAAGTCCTGTGAGTCAGGTCAGAGCACTGGGGTCTCAGGGGGCCTGGGGGGGGTTGTGGGGAGGGGGCGGTGACAGGGCCAGGCCTGAGATGCTGAAAGGTCTCAGGATCCCAGGCTGGAGTCAGGGAGTCGGAGACGGGTCTGTGTCTTCCTCGGAGGTGTGGGGAGGGAGGGGATGGGTGGCCTTGCACCAGGGCCGGTTTGGAGGTGCCTTCTTGATCTCAGACATTTCAGCTCCTCCAAGTCCCTCCAGTGGCTCACTCAGAGGTGAGGCAGGTGAGACCCCACCCCTGCGCCCCCCACCACCACACACACACACACACACACACACACACCCAAGCTATTTCTGGAACCTGATGTTGCCTCTCCAGCCTCTGCCCATCTCCGTGTCCTTGTTCCCGGCCTCGCCGTGTCGACCCCTACACCCAGGCCGTGACCGCCCCGTTTCACACGGACACACCCCCGCTCCCAGCTCTCCCAGCACCTTTATTGCAAACGGCACCCAACATAATGTGCTTTTAAAAAAACTTTACTACGGAAAATTTCAAGCATCGCCCAAAGTAGAGAACACTTTAATGAGCTCCCAGGTACCCGTCACCCACTGGCATAATTAACAACAAACGCTCCTCCCGTTTCATCTCTCCTACCCTTGACCTTGTTATTTTGCAATATTTTGATCCCAGACATCATATTTTGTCCACAGATATTCACAGCACTTTCCTGGTTTATGTTCATTGTCTTTCCCACCCCGCCCCCATCCCCCTGCCCCCATCCCCACCCCCCCCAAACTAGGAAGCCCTTCAGGGAGTGAATTTTGGGGTCTGTTTTCTTCACTGCTGAATATCTGACCTCGGCTACCATGCCAGGCACCTCGTTGTTAATATTTATTAAATGCTCATCTTTGACACAACAGACATGGGGACAGTAGACTGAACTTTGGATTTCATACTAAAGAGTTGATTTTCACTGTGGGAGGAGAACGGAAGAGGAATTGGAGCGAGCCTTCCGGGGCAGTGTCAGGAAGGGGAATTAAAGGTCTGAGCGGGAGAGAGTCGAGTGCAAGTACAAGCTCCCCGGAATAAGCAGACATGGAAGAGATGCCAAGACGAGAGAGGGGACAGTGATTGGGCTGGTGGCCACAGTAGGTTATGTAGTTCCCTAAGCTGTGTAACAAATCATTCCAAAGCATAGTGGTTTAAAATAGCAAATTGGGGGGCTAGAGAAATAGTACGGGGTACTATTAATTAAGATACATGCATTGGCGCCATAGAGATTATACGTTTGCCTTGCAGGCAGCATCCCATAGGGCTCCCCCGGAGTAATTCCTGAGTTCAGAGCCAGGAGTAAACCCTGAGGACCTCCGGGTGTGACTCAAAACACCAAAAAAAAAAAAAAAAAGAACACCCGCCTTGCACATAGCTTACTGGGTTCGATCCCTAGCATCTTATATTGGTCCTCCATGCACCAGCAGGAGTGACTCCTGGGTGTGGCCTGACACCGAGTGACACCCACACATGCCAATAAATAACAACATTCAGGCCAGAGAGAACTCAGGGGGTAGGCACATGCTCTGCAAGCAAGAGTCTTTTGTTCCACACGGCTCCTTAAGCACCTACAGAACCCAACTTCCAGCACCGAGTTGGCAGGAGCCCCCAAGCACCACCTAGTATGGCCCCAAAATTAAAAATAAAAATAATCAAGAGTTTCAGAGGGTCAGGTCAGGAGCAACCTAGCTGGTGGTTCTGACCCAGCTGATCTCCCGATGCCAACCAAGGGTCCCACCATCCAGGATCGGCCGGCCAGAGCATCCCAGACCTGCTCATGCCGCACCTTACCATGCAGCCGCACAGGAGGCCACTAGACAGTCTCTTCTCCAGAGAGTGGAAAATAAGCTGGAGGAGCCATAGTGCTGCCAAAGACTTAATTTCAGGGGGCTGGAGAGATAGTTCACAGGATAAGGCACTCGCCCTGCACACAGCCCACCCATAAGCCCTGAGCTCCACCAGGTGGGGCCCCCAAATTCGGGGGGGCAATAAAAATCAGGTTCCTTTGAGAGGTTGCACTGCAGCCTTTCCCCTTTCTCTAATTTAGTTAGAAGAGGTCGTTACGTATAGCTGCCATCAGTGGGAGAGGAATTAGGTACCAGCTGGTGCCAGTATAAGCAGAGTTGCCAGTTACCTAGAATCCAGAGAAACAAATTGCTTGAGTCTAGGTCTGGCTCTAATATTGCATGTGTTCTTATATGCAAAAAAAAAAAAAAAAAAAAGTCCATGGCTATCTGAAATTCAAATGTATTTTTATTGCTATATTTGGCAATCCGAGGAAATTTGTGGGCGTGATGTAGAACCACACTAGACAAAGGTGGTAGAGATAGAGCGGGCACTGACCTCAGACCCGGGCAGGTCCTAACGAGAGACACGGCAGGTGGACATTCTCTTCTAATTGCTTCCGCTTTCTCTGAGAGTCGGAAACAAGGTCGGGGGCCCAGGTGTGCCTCCGGGCTCCAACCCACCCCATCTGCTTCCCGCTCTCATCCTGAGCTCCTCTTGCCTCACAGCCTTTGTTCTGCTTCAATCTCTTGATCCTCAGCGACTGTTTGTCCCGTAATTTTCCCTCCCTGCTGCCCCGGCCCATCACCTTCAGAAAACACCTTTGCTTCCTTAGAGCAGTAGAGGGCCAAGAACCTGCCTGATCGCCATGTCCTGGGTCCTATCACTATTCTGGGTCTTCAGAATTATTGGTCATTATGACCAGGGATATATGTAGACCAGAGAGTTACAAGAGTGTGCCGTGCCGGCCACCTGCTCCCACACTTCAAAATCACCACCTGGACTCCACTCACGGGGTGAACCTCACCGAGAAATTAGCCTGCTGAAAATTTAGGTATGCAGGTTTTGTAACTGAAATTTGTGGATTTTGAGGCTGTCTCAGAGTCAGGATGGACTGCCTCCCCCTACCTCTATGTTCTTTCACACCCCAAAGCCGCCACTCAGTTAAAAATTTAACTCTTGCTGTTAAATTTTTTAATTTAAAAATTAATTTTAAAGTTAAATTTAACCCCATTAAAAATTCTGAACTTCCTGGAGTGTACTTCATGGTCACTTGACACCTCAAACTCTACAACACTGATAATCCAGTGATAGGACACCAGATTGGTTGGGATGTAATATAGAAGGCAACCAGTCTCAATGAACAGAACATAAATACTGAGGCTTTTCCTGTATCAACATCTTAGTAACTCTCACACCAGGGCTTAATATCTCCATGGTGAGATACAACAATTTACACTAAATTTCTTCTAAGGAAACATTTTTTGATCATTCTTTTAGCAAATTATTGGTAACAAGCAATATAAAATAAATTATTCTGGACCTGATATGTGGGCAGGCTTGAAGGGTGTTTGGGAAAATTGGAGACAATGGTGGAGGAGAGGTGGAATGGTGGTGGAATTTGGTGTTGGAATATTGAATGCCTGTAACAAATCATCATGAACAACTTTTTGGGTTTGTTTTTTTTTTTGCTTTTTGGGTCACATTCCTGGCTGTGCACTCAGGAATTACCCCTGACAGTACTCAGGGTACCATGTGGGATGCTGGGAATCGAACCCAGGTTGGCCGCATGCAAGGCAAACACCCTACCCGCTGTGCTACCGCTCCAGCCCCAGAACAACTTTATAAACCACAGTGTTTACATAAAGTGTAGAGGGGAAATTTATACATGTGTGCCTTACGTATTTCATGTAAACACAATATACTAACAGAATTGATTTAAAAGTTTTGCTGATGACACGTGAGATATGATTATTGCCATGACAAGATCCAAGTGTAAAATAAAACTTTGTGTAATATACTTTAGATTCCAGAGTTGAAAACATACTGTAAATGAGAACAGATACTTCATTATATTGCGTTAAATGATTTTAATTTTCTTATTTACATAGGTCAAAATCATACAGTAATCACAAATTGGCTCTTAATGAACTATTTTCTGATCATTTTATTTACCATTTCTTTTTTTTTTTAATTTTCATTTTATTTATTTATTTGCTTTTTGGGTCACACCTGGCGATGCACAGGGGTTACTCCTGGCTCATGCACTCAGGAATCACCCCTGGCGGTGCTCAGGGGACCATATGGGATGCTGGGATTCGAACCCGGGTCAGCTGCGTGCAAGGCAAACGCCCTACCCTCTGTGCTATTGCTCCAGCCCCTATTTACCATTTCTTAAAGTTTTGCTGGAATAATCAATATAAAGTAAATTTATTATGTACCTAAGGGGGCAGGTTGGGATTGGGAAGGAAAAGTGGGGATATTAGAGGAGAGAGGGTCACACTGGTAGTGTTGGAACACTAAGTGCTTGAAACAGCTGTATAATGAGCAACTTTGTAAATCACGGTGTTTATAATAAAACTTGGGGGAAAAAAATCCCTGTGCCTTGCAGCATTGAAAGGATCCCTGGTGTTTATTCTGAACTCTTTCCTGTCCTCCACAGAACAATAGCTCGGAACCTGTAACCGGCTGTCAGGGGCCCTCCCCTACCTGAGCTGATGGATTGTGGTCTTGTGCCCGGGAGCTTGTTGCAGCACCCCCTGATATGTGTGCCCCCAAATGTAGGATGTTCACTTTTTCCTTAGAATCCTGGTCAGTTGTGTAGTGAGATGCTTTGCTAGAACTTTGTTGAGGTTTTTACTTGTCTTTGCTTTGGGGTCTATGCCTGCCAGTGCTTTAGGGACTGTTCCTGTGTCTGCTCAGACATGACCCCAGGCGCTCAGGATACCATCCGGCAGAGCCACGGATTCAGCCAGGGTCCACTGCACCCTACACATGCAAGGCAGAAGCCTTACCTCCCGGGATAGCTCTCCAGCTCCTCTTGAGAATCACTGTCACTGTCATCCCGTTGCTCATCGATTTGCTCGAGCAGGCACCAGTAATGTCTCCATTTGAGACTTCTTGTTGAATACGCCATGGGTAGCTTGCCAGGCGCTGCTGTGCTGGCGAGATTACTCTTGGTAGCTTGCCGGGTTCTTTGAGAGGGGCGGCGGAATCGAACCCAGGTCAACTGTGTGCAAGGCAAATACCCTACCGCTGTGCTATGGCTCCAGCCCCCTCTTGAGAATACTTTGACTAAATGCAAATGATGGTTATTGTTCTAATCTGGGGGCAGGGCGGTAGGGGTGGGGCCAGACCCAGCAGTGCTCAGAAGCTAATTCTGAGTTCTGACTGCACTCAGGAATCACATCTGACAGGGCTCCGAGCGCTATAGGCCGTGTCTGAGCCCGGATAGTCACGCGAGATTGAAGACCTCTTTCATTGTACTATCTCTCCAGCCCTTCTGTTTTTTTCTTTAAAGCATAATTGATCCTCAGCATAAATTAAATGCAAAATGATTTTTATAGAAGAACAGTTGTAAATTTATAAGAAAGTTGAGGGTTTGCGATTTTTCAGTAAGCTCTCGATGCATTAGGAAATACAGGGGTTTTATTTGCTCGATTTGGTTTTCAAATTCTTTTCAAACTTTGCTTTATATGTGCAGCCATGAGGTTGAAGCAAGATCCTGATTTGGGTTTTACTTGGTTGGTTTTGGGTCCATACCCAGCTTGATACTTGAGGGGTGTCTCCTGGAGATGGATTATTTTTAAGCCTCTATAGGTGATAACAGGTATATAATCTCATTTTATTCTCTGTCCAAGACCTGTTTCATCGTTCCAAGTGCAAAAACCACTCAATTTTCTTCTTCTGTCCATTCTCAAAGCAATCAATTTTAGTTCCAATAAGACCAAATTACCAGGTATGTGGGACCTATGACTGAGATCTCCAAACTTGCTCAGAATGGGACTGGGCCTCCTCCCCGCCCCACCCCCCCAGCTCTCTAGTTTTCCAGTAGCTTGGCAGTTACACCCACAAACTGCCTCCGGCACCATATAATCTCATCAACGGCCAAGATCCAGAGACTATGAAATAAAGCTCCTGGAAGAGAGCAACACAGATTCGCTGCGCAACCTCTTAAAACTCTAGCCCACTGATGTACCAAAAGTAGCACACATTTGTTTGGGTTTAACATGCATGCTTGTAATCTCTTATACAAGGGCTTAAATGGCTCCAGGATGAAATACAACAATCTTCACACACTTTCCTCTTATGGTGGTGGGAAGGTGCACGACAGTGGGGTTGGTGTTTGAATATTATCTATAAAGATCAAATTTATAAAACTTTGTGAACAAGTTTATAAAAATTAAATTAAAAGCTTTTTTAAAAAAATCAAATAAATTCATGTGTTGGTTCTGAGATAAATTGAATTGTGCTCCAGACTTTGAAAGAGGACAGCAAGGCATTACTGTAATTGATTTTTTAAATGTATATGTAAATAAATACTGAGTAGGTACCATGAGTATCTCTTCAATTCCCTTTAAAAATTTGTATAACCAGGCTGGAGAGATAGCACAGCGAGTAGGGCGTTTGCCTTGCACGCAGCCGAGCTGGGTTCGATTCCCAGCATCCCGTATGGTCCCCTGAGCACCGCTGGGAGTAATTCCTGAGTGCATGAGCCAGGAGTAACACCTGTGCATCGCCAGGTGTGACCCAAAAAAAAGCAAAAAAAAATTTGTATACCCAAGTTGGCATATATTATTTTTCTTCTTGAAAAAAAATATGGAGTGGCTATAGACTCTCTGTATTGGAGTATATAGAAAAGCTTCATTTAGGGTACCACACAGACACTGAGCATCAAGGGGGTCAAAGAGGAAAATCAAAAGATTTCTGGAAACAAGAATGAAGATTCAAGCTACCAGAATGTAAGGAATACAGCAAAAGTGGTGTTGACAGGAACATTCATAGCAACGAAAGCATCTCTTAGGAAGCAAGAAGAGGCCCACAGAGGCAAGAGGAATAGTCCAGCAGGTAAGGTGCTTTTCCTGCATGCAGCCAACCCAGGTTAGATCCCCAGACCGCCATATGGTCCCCTTATCACCTCCTGGAGTGATCCCAGTGCTCCAAGCCAGGATTAAGTGCTGAACACTGCCAGCTATGGTACAAAAAATGGTGTGTGTGGCGGGGGGGGGGGGGGGAGGCAGTGGAAGGGGTGTTGGGGGATAAGGGGAGTTGAGGAAGAAGACAAAAGAAAGACCCGTACAAATAACGTAATTGCACGGCTAAATCAGCTAGATAAAAGACCAACCACAAGTAACCCAAAGCAAGCAGAAGGAAGGAAATAAACCTTAGAGCAGAAATGAATGAACTGGAAATTAAAACAACAATTTAAAAGATCAATAAAAGTAAGAACTTATTCTTTTAAAAAATAAATAAGATTGACAAGCCATTAGCAAGGCCCACAAAGAGAAAGCCCTAGCAAACCACGTCAGAATACTATGCATCTTTTTTTTATAAAACAGGTGCAGAAGCAACGAGCCCCTAATTATTTTTATTCCAGAAATTCGTTTTTAATACCCATGTAAATTTACCCAGTCACTTTTGCAACAAACATTCTCAGAGAGATTTCTAAATGAGCTGATGGAGGGTACCGAGGCATCTGCCCCATCCTCAGGCATGAAACCTTCGTCCTGAGTGTGACGGGACCAGTGGAAACTTCCCAGGCAGCGTCCGGCCTGTGCCCTTCAGGACCCAGTTACCAGGGTGGGGTAGCGAGGTCCAAACTCCTGCTGCTTGTGTGCCGTTTCCTATAGGAGGTGGGAAGCCCCCCGGTGTGTACGCCAACTCCTGCTTTCCTGCCTCTGAGCCCAGCACACGCTTCCGGAGAGGCAGAAGCTGTTTGTTGACTGTTTCATAAGGCCACGTGTCGCGTCCCAGTGACGCAAACACTTCTCAGTGGGGTGGGATCGAGGCAGATTCCCCCTAGCCTGAAGTTTTTCCCTGATTTAGGACAGGATCTCGGGTCCTGGATGGTTAGGATTCAGTGAGGGGGGTAGCTGGCTGCCTCCCCCCATCCTGTGTAGCCCAGGGGTATGGAGGCCACCCGGCCATTGCACATGCCTGAGCTGGGTATTTGCATTTGGGTGTTTAACCTGTCCTCCCCCTCCCCCTTCCTCCCTCCTCCCGGGCTGCTGCTTCTGCCCCCACCTCCCTTTCCTCCCCTGCATCGTCTGTCCCTGCAGGTTCCCTCTGTCCCTGCTCTCACCTTCAATGTTGCCTGATCCAAGACAATTGTCCCCTGCCTCCCCCTCTAAGCTGCTCTGTGGCCACGGCAATGTCCGTTTCCCCTTTGGCTCCAGGGTCTCAGCTGTGTCCAGGCCAGAAGGTCCCCCCAGGGCGTCCTCCCCAGCCACCTGGCCTCTTGCACCTCTTTCGGGAGCCCACTGGTGCCTCAAGGTCAACCGGCCCCAAATAAAAATGCCTGACTCCCCAGAAGTGTCCTCCACATCCGTGGCAGTGACCCCAGGCCCAAAACGGGGTTGGCCTGAGAGATAGGAAAGGGGGTAGGGGACTTGCCTTGCACATGGCTGACCGGGTTCGATCCCTGATACCACATAGGGTCTGCTGCACCCGCCCGGAGTGATCCTTGAGCTCAAAGCCATGAGTAAGCCAGGTGTGCCAGCCCCCAACCCACACACACACACCCCAAGAAAAGAAAAGAAATGGGGGTTCCTTCCCCGCACCGTTCCTGGGTAACTAAGTAAGGAAGACATGTTCTCTGGAGCCCCCTCCCCTTGGTGAGGACACAGCGTCCACCACACTGACCCACGGTGGCGAGGAGGAGGATGAGGAAGGGCTGGCGGAGTCAGAGTTGGGAGTGGAGCCCCAGAGGGGTCTTGTTGGCAAGTTGACTGTGATCTCTGGGGTAGGAACTTTCTAGAAGCCTCCAAGGTCATGTGACTACGATGTTTCTGAGCTGGCCCTGATGCTGCTGCCTTTCCCGGGCCCCACTTTGGAGCACCGAGAGCATCAGCCCCTGCAGAGCCGGGCCCGGAGCAGCCTGCACAGGAGACCCTGGGAGCGACTCCATCCTCGCAGCACTGCCTCTAGCCCCTCAGCCTTTCCTGGACCCGGAAGGCAGCATATCCCTCTGTTCTGGGCCACGCTGTGGGAAACTCTCGCCTTTGAGGACCAAAGGGCCGGCAGAGCCCAGGACAGTGGGCAGAAACAACAGCAGAGTCAAGGAACCCGGGCCTGGCCTGGACTTGCTGCTGCTAAGCTGGCAGCCAACGGCCAAGTCACTTACCGAGCCGTTCGTGCCTCAGTGTCTGCGTCTGTGAAATGGGTTTATAGTATCTGTCCCCCCCCCTAAAGACTTCAGAGGGTGTTTGTGGAGCTTAATGAGTGAGGTCCATTAAATGCCTCAGAAGAAAGGTTTAACTGAATGTAAAGTACTATTGTAATTAGCTTCAGGTTCTTTAAACCAGGTCGAATCTTGTTTTAAGAGGGTATCCATGACGACAAGTTTGTTTGAAAAACACATGTAAAAAAGGTGTGGCCATATATCCCACAATAAGAAGTAAAATTTATTTTCGCCGGTTTGTGCTGTGAGGAAGAAGAACGTAGGTTCTGGCCGTTGGACTTGCGCGGACAGCATGTCTGTGCGGCCACTGCTGTCCT
The DNA here is from genome assembly GCF_027595985.1 of Sorex araneus. Classification (NCBI taxonomy): domain Eukaryota; kingdom Metazoa; phylum Chordata; class Mammalia; order Eulipotyphla; family Soricidae; genus Sorex; species Sorex araneus. Next base: position 345,806,461 of record NC_073313.1, on the reverse strand, counting down.
CTGCGGCTGGGCGCCATGGAGACGGGCTGCCTCAGTGTTCCCGAGCATCCAGCACACACACACACACACACACACACACACACACACACACACACACACACACATACTAGGCAAGTGATCTTTGTTAATCATCGGTTCACCCGTGCTGTCTGGCACCCCATCATCTACGGAGAGTGGAGAGAGTAATAGTGTTGATAACACAGACTGGACCAGGCTTCTCCAGAAAGCAGAACCAGGAGACTAGAGAGAGACATATCTAGATGAGACGATGGAGAGGTGGGGACAGGATGATTGGCAGAGTGAGGGCTAGCTGGATGGCTGCATGGTGCACAGATCGCTAGAACGATGTAAGGAGAGATGATGGCTATGACGGGATGACGTGGAGAAGGATCGTGGGAATGGAACGATGCAATACAGGGGATAGATACTAGACTGCTTTGCCACGGGGACTGATGTGATCACGGAGACTGACCCCTCCCAAGACCAGTGGTCTCTGAGCTCCACCCTCCAAAGGCCAATGGGATACGCTCTGATCAGAAAGTTGACGATCCCAGGGCGTCCGAGAGCTAGGACAGAGGGTCAGGAGCCTGTCTTGGATGAGGCTGATCCTGGTTCCCTCCCTAGCCCCACATCCAGTCCCCTGAGCACTGCAGGGGTCACTCCTGAGCACAGACCCCAAGGAGCCTCTGAGCGCCACCAGTGGGGGCCCACCCCACCAAGGAGAAGTTGGAAATCCTAGAGCCAGGAAGAGCCGATGCTTCCACCCAAAGCTAGCGAAGAGAATGCCCTGGTGTCAGCTCAGCAGTGGGGCAGGTGGAGCCACCTCTCACCCAGCCTCTCTGTTCTATCCCCTTCTCCAACTGAACGTCCGTGGCTCACCCACACAGGGAGGAAATCTGCTTAACTCAGTCTACAGATATTTGGCTGGGGGGGGGGAGGAGGGGGCAGGGAACAGCTTGGAGCCTCCCCAGCCGTGCTCAAACTTACTCCTGCCTCTGTGCTCAGGAGCGACCCCTGGCTGTGCTGAGATCAAACCAGGGTTACTGGAATCTAAGACAAAAGCCTAAACTCTCTGCACACCCCACGTATTTTGCACTAGACTTCTCCAGGGGAGTGAGACCGTACCTAAGTGTACTCAGGGGTCACTCCAGGCAGTCTCAGGACACAAGCGCCCCAAGTTCACAGGACACAGGCAGAAGTGACAGGGCTGGAAGCCACTTTCTATTTGCTACTTCTGGAAACTCAAAAATGTTACCAGAACTGCCTGGGTTTCCTCATCAGTCAAGGCGCATCATTATTTCTACTCCAGAGGCTGGGGTGCATTCCTCAGCCACGTGTGTGAGAGGGTGTTGGAGAGCCAGGTGCTGGGGCTGTGAAGGAACCCCCTTGCTCCAGCCCTTCCAGCCTCTTCTGTGCTTGCCTCAGGCTTTTGCTCCCCTTCATTCTAGGGTCCCTGGCAGTTCCTCCTGCCCCGTGACAGGCCCAGCTCTAGGAAGCAGGGTGTTTGGGCTTCCCCTCCTGTCTGCTGCCCTATTGGCACCCCCAGCATTTTGATTGGTGTAGAATGTCCTGCAGGGAAAGAGCCCCTGCTGCTTGCCCTCATGGCTCTGAGTGGGCCAGTAAGAGACGTCCCAGGGGCTTCTGCAGCCTTCCCATCCTCTCCCTTCTCCTTGGACTGCAGAATTTCAGTCTTTCAGGTGGCCGACATCTAAGTCTCCCCCAAAGCACATCTGTGGTCTAACAGTGTAAACAAACAGCATCATCAAACCACTAGCAAGAGTCACAAATAAAGAGAACCCTAATACGCCGAGTCAGAAATGGAGATGGGAAGTCACAACAGATACCACAGAAATTCAAAGGGTCATCAGAGATTATGTTGAGAATTTTTATGCCATGAAATGAGACAACATAGAAAAATGGATAAACTTGTGGACTCTTAAAACTTCTCAAGGCTGAATCAAGATGATTTGGAATACATGAACAGACTTATCACTAGCAAAGAAATTGAGATAGTAATTAAAAGTCTTCTAAAAAACAAAGGCCCAGGCCCAGATGGTTTCACTAGTGAATCCTTTCAAATCTTTAAGAAGGACCTGCTGCAAATTATTTTCTGGACATCACCCTAATACCAAAAGCAGACAGAGATATCACTAAAAAGGAGAGTTACAGGCTGATATTCTTGATGAACACAGATGTAAAGATCATCAACAAAACACTAACAAATAGAATCCAATAATTTATCAAAAAGGTCATATACCATGACCAAGTAGGATTCATCCTGGGGATGCAGAGACAGTTTAACATACACAAGTCAATCAACGTAATACAACATGCCAGTCAAAGAAAAGATAAAAACTATATGATTGTATCAATAGATGCAGAGAAAGCATTTGACAATATCCTACAGTCATTCATACTCAACAAAATGGGAATTGAAGGAACTTTCCTCAACATAGTCAAAGCCATCTACCACAAACCCACAGCAATTATACTCATTTCAAAAACTGAAAGTCTTCCCTCTAAGATCAGACAGGCACAAGACAAGGTTGCTCACTCTCACCATTTCTATTAAATGTAGTACTGGAAGTACTTGCCACAGCAATTAGGCAAGAAAAAGATATTAAGGGCATCAAGATAGGAAAGGAAAAAGTCAAGCTTTCACCGTTTGTGATGACATGATACTATACTTAAAAAATCCTAAAGATTCTGGGCTGGAGCAGTAGCACAGCGGGTAGGGTGTTTGCCTTGCACGAGGCTGACCCAAATTCGATTCCCAGCTTCCCATATGGTCCCCTGAGCACCACCAGGAGTAATTGAGTAATTCCTGAGTGCAGAGCCAGGAATAACCCCTGAGCATTGCCGGGTGTGACCCAAAAAGAAAAAAAAAGAAGAAAGAAAATTCTAAAGATTCTACAAAAAACAATAAATTTGTTGTGTTTTGTTTTATTTTTGGGTCACACCCAGAGATACTTAGGGGTTACTCCTGGTGGCTCTATGCTCAGGAATCACTCCTGGTAAACTTGGGGGACTATATGGGATGCCAGTGATCAAACCTGGGTTAACTGCAGCCAGGTAAATGCCCTCCTCACTGTATTATGGCTCCAATCCTGAAAACATAGATTTGTATAGTAAAGTGGCAGCCTACAAAAGTAATACACAAAAGTCCATGGATTTCCCATGTACAAATAATGTAATAGAAGAAAGAGATATTTTTAAAAAAATCATGTTTGCAATTGTGCCTCAGAAAATTAAGTACCTCAGAATCCACTTAATTAAAGAAGTGACACACTTACAAAATACTACTTCAAGAAATAAAAGAGAAAACAAGGAAGTGGAAACACAGCCTCTGCTCATGGATTGGGAGCGTTAATATCAAAATGGCACATCTCTCCAAAACATTGTATAAATTCAATGCAGTCCCTATAAGGGTACACATTTTCAAAGAAATAGACCAAACACTCCTGAAATCCATATGGAACAATAAACCTCCCTGAATAGCTAAAGCAATCCTTGGGAAAAAGAGGGTGGGAGGCATCACTTTCCCCAACTTCAAAGTGTACTACACAGCAGTAGTAATTTAAACGCATGATATTGGAATAAAGACAAACTCTCAGATCAGTGGAACAGAGTTGAATATCCTGGGACAGGCCCTCAGATATATGATCAGTTAATCTTCAATAAAGAAGCAAAAAAACATGAAATGAAGAAAGGAAAGCCTCTTCAACAAGTGGTGGTGGAAAAACTGATCAGCTTCATGCAAAAAATAAACTCAGACTTCTTTCTAATGCCATGCACAAAAGTCAAATAAAAAGTGAAATACTTTAAAAGTCAAAGTAAAGACTTTGATATCAGACCTGAATTCATAGGGTACATAGAGGAAAACATAGGCAGAACTCTCCATAACATTGAAGCATCTTCAAGGGTGAAATACCACTGACTAAGCAAGTGGAAGCAAAGATAAACAAATGGGACTACATTAAACTAAGAGGCTTCTGCATCTCAAAGGAAACAATAAACCAGATACAAAACCCATGGAATGGAAAAAATTATTTTCCAACACCTATCTGGTAAGGGGTTAACATCAAAGATGCATAAAGCACTAGTAGAACTTCACAAGAAAAAAAGTCCAACCCTATCAAAAAATGAGAAGAAATGAACAGAAACTTCCTCAAGGAAGAGATAACAAATGGCCAAAAGGCACATGAAAAAATGCTCTATACCACTAATCATCAGGGAGATGTAAATTAACATAGCAATGATATACATCTCACATCACAGAAACAGGTATACATCAAGAAGAACAAGAACAACTAGTATTGGCATGAAGCATGGAGAAAGGGATTCTCATTCAGTGCTGGTGGGAAGGCCAACTGGTCCAGCCTTTTTGAATAACAATATGGCCATTCCTCAAAAAACTAAAAATTGAGCTTCTGTATGACTCAGCAATAGTGCTCTTGGAAATATACTTGGAAATATACTTTTTTATATATAAAAAAACATAATGCAGAAAAATCATCTGCACTCCTATGTTCATTGCAGCACTATTCACACTAACAAAAATCTGGAAACTGCCCAAGAATAGAAGAGTGGATAAAGAAACTATGGTGCTGGGGATTGAACCCAGGACTCTGGCATGCAAAGATTCGCTCAGCCCATTGAACTAGCTCAATCCTTGTTTGGATTGTCTTAAGCCATCTTGTGGATGGCAGCTCTAGGGAATTCACACATTAGCCATCACCCTTTCACGGTAAGTTCATAACGCTCTCTGTTATCGGAAGTGATGGTTTATGTCTAACTTCCTCCACTAGAAAAATAACTGCACATGTGCCAGGATCTTGTTGGTCTGACTCATTTCTGCACTCCCCGTGGCTGGAAGAGCTTGGTCTGTGACCAAGTGAGAGCAGCACTGCGACGGGAAGGAAGGACCCCAACGTGGCTCCCTGGGCTGGCTGTCACAAAGGAACACGTGCTGGGCCGTGTGCAACAGAAACGGATCAGCCTGGTCTGGTTTTTTGTTTGTTTGGTTGGTTGGTTGGTTGGGGGCCACATCTGGCTGTGCTCAGGGATTAACTCCTGGGTCTGCTCTCAGGAATCACTTCTGGAGGGTAGGGGTCGGGAGTGCCTATATATGTGGAACCGGGGTCGGCCACATGGAAGGCAAGCACACAGTTCTCTGTACGATTATTGCTCCAGCCCCAGAAATCTCAGTCTGGAGTGCAGAAGCCTGACACCAGAGTCTCTAGAGGAATTTCCCTCCTTGTCTCCTCCTGCTTCTGCCGGTGCTTAGGACCCTTGTTCAGAAGCTCAAGCAGCCTCACGCCCTGGCTTCCCTCCTACCCCATGCGTCGGTGGCTCAGCCCACATTTCCCTCTTCCTAGGAAGCCACCGGTCATACTGAATTTAACTGCCTGTTGGATTTTGCCTGTTCTTTTCTGGGGGTTCTGCTGTTCTGCTGTTCTTTGGGGGCAAAGTTGGAGGACTCTCTCAAGCTGTTTCAGAAGCCTGGGGGTTGTTTCCTGTGATACTCAACCAACTGGACCAGAAAGTTAAGGCCAAGGATGCGGTGCTGCTCAGGCCTTGTGGTCCCGGAGACCCCCAGGCCCAAGCCCCTAAGACTATAGCCGGGGGTGTTCACAGGGTCATGTGGGACTGAGGATCAAACAGGGTCTCTCACAGGCAAGGCATGCGTGTGTGACCCTTGTGGCTCCCCCAGCCTTGTTCGGTTTTTAATGAAGGAGGATGGTCATTCCCTGCGGTGCTTGGGGGACCAGTGGGTACCAGAGGTTGAACCCAAGGCCCCTGCATGCAAAGCCTATGCTTCAGCCCTCCAGGCTGGTTTTTGGCCTATACTGCCTGCTGTTTTCAGGTGTTGTTGCTTTTGTGGGGTTGGGATACATGCTCTGCTCGGCTGCAGCGCTGGGGAGGACACGGCAGTGCAGGCCTGGGAGCAGCCAGCGACTGGACTCTTGCATCCATGCAGGCCTCCATCACTGAGCCACATCCCCAGAGCTCACACATCATTTGCTGAGCGCAGCCACGCTTGTTTAGATCCTCTCTGCGACCACAGTGGACACCCGCGGAACCCAGTCTCCCAAAGCCTGCTCTCTGTCCCACAGTTTGCTCTCTGTCCTTACCCACCTGCCAGCACCCCTCACACCCCAAGATAAAGTGATTCTGCACCTCTCAGCTGTGTGACCTGACCATCACCCCTTTTCCTGGGCTTTCATTTCCTGTCGAAAGCTCAAGTCTGATCTCAATCGGTTTGATTCGAAGGCCACATCCAGTGGTGACCAGGGCTTACTCCTGGCTCTGTGCTCAGGGGCCACTCCTGGTGGAAGTTGGGAACCATTTGTGGTGCTGAGGACTGAACATGGGTGGTTAGATGTGTGCAAGGCAAGTAAATTTTGGTTGTTTATATATATATATATATATATATATATATATACATATATATATACATATATATATACATATATATATATATTTTGGGGGGGAAAGGGAGAGGGAGTTGGTTTGGGGGCCATGCCCAGAAGTGCTCAGAGATTACTCCTGGTGCTGTGCTCAGGGATATCACTCCTGGCTCTGCACTCAGGAATTACTCCTGGAGGTGTTTGGAGGACCCTATGGGATGCTAGGGACTGAACCCAGGTCAGCAAGGCAAGCACCTTTCCCACAATCCTATTGTTGCAGCCCCATGTATTTTTTGTTTTATTTTTTAATTTATTATTATTATTTTTTAAATTTATTCTTTTATTGAATCACCATGTGGAAAGTTACAAAGCTTTCAGGTTTAAGTCCCAGTTATACAATGCTCAAAGACCCATCCCTTCACCAGTGCACATATTCCACCACCAAGAATCACAGTATACCTCCCCCCCAACTCCCACCTCCCCAGCCCCCTACCCCACCTATGTAACTGGTAAATTTCACTTTACTTTCTATTTACTTTGATTACATTCAATGTTTCAAAAAAACCTCACTATTATTGTTTGGAGTTTCTCCCCTCTAAAGTCGGACCTGCTGAAAAGGAAGCATTTGATAATTTGTTTTCCATTGCTGAGAATGAAGAGATATGAGGTCAAGCAGTCGCACTAGCAGCCACATGGTTTTGGATTTCTGTATTTTAGAATTTTAGTAACTAAGTCCAGAGAAATATCTGCCAGAAATTGTATCATTGCAAGCTTGTACCTCTCAGCTACTTTATATTCCGCATATGAGTGCAATCTTTCTATGTCTGTCTCTTTCTTTCTGACTCATTTCACTCAACATGACACTCTCCATGTTGATCCACTTATATGCAAATTTCATGACTTCATGTTTTCTGACAGATACATAGCATTCCATTGTGTAGATGTACCAAAGTTTCTTTAACCAGTCATCTGTTTTTGGGCACTCTGGTTTTTCCCAGATTGTGGCTATTGTAAACAGTGCTGCAATGAATATAGAAATGCAGATGTCATTTCTACTATGCCTTTTTGCCTCTCCGGGATATATTCCCAGGAGTGGTATTGCTGGGTCAAATGGAAGCTCAATTTCTAATTTTTTGAGAATCATCCATATTGTTTTCCAAAAGGCAGCCCCATGTATTTTAACCTCCGTATTATCTCTCTGACCTCCCCCTATTTTCTTTCTTTTAATTTGAAGAGAAACGCATGCTTATGACTTATGCAGACTCAGCATCACAGAGTTATATCCCAGAATGTGGAATCCACCCCCAGACAGTTCTCTCTAAAGACCCGGAACATTTTCTCTCTGCTCTTCATGGCTTGAAACAATACGGTTCACTGGGGAAAGTTTTGTTGTTTGCTGAGAAAAGGCAAGTGAACAAACAAGTGCTTCCTCTTACTTCCTTCGAGCTCTGCTGACATCTCGCACATTCCAGGCATGGGGAACGGGGCTACATGTGCTCTTGAACCCGGCAGGAGCCTCCTGGGTAATGATGGAGACAGATGGACAGAAATCCAGGGACCACCCTCAGGGCCACGGGAAGCCTAAGGCATGAGGTGTGTCCTGAGTGGGTATCTGGGCCAGAAAAAGGACTTTATTTTATTTATTTTAAAAATTGAATCACCGGGGCTGGAGAGATAGCACAGCGGGTAGGGCGTTTGCCTTGCATGCGGCCGACCCGGGTTCAAATCCCAGCATCCCATATGGTCCCCTGAGCACGACCAGGGGTAATTCCTGAGTGCAGAGCCAGGAGTGACCCCTGTGCATCGCCAGGTGTGATCCAAAAAGCAAAAAAAAAGAAAAAAAGAAAAAAGAAAAAAATTGAATCACCATAAGATAAACAGTTACAAGGTTGTTCATGAATGGGATTTAGTCATACAGTGTTCCAATACCCACTCCTTCACCAGTGTACATTTCCCATCACTAATGTCCTCAGTTTCCCTCCTGAAATCCTCCCCTCTTTCCCCTACCCCACCTTTCCATACCAGCCTGCCTCTATGGCAGATCCTTTTCTTCTTTCTTTCTTTCTGGGCATTACGGTTTACAAATAGGTACTGAGAGGCTACTGTGTATGTCCCTTGACTCACTTTCAGCACTCAGTTCTTGTCCAGAGTGATCATTTCCAATTATCATTGTCTCACTGATTCCTTCTCTATCCTAAATGCCCTCTTCATGTCCTTCCACTTGTGGCAAACTTCCATTTGTGGACCAGTCCTCCTGGCCCTTGTTTTTACTGTCCATAGGTAAAAGCCTCATAATACAGTTTTTTTTTATACCCCACAGATGAGTGCAATCATTCTGTGTCTGCATAGAGAGAAAAGGGACGTTAGGTGGAAACCTCAGTGAATGCTGAGTTGCAGATTGACAGGTGTGGCTTCTGTGGCTTCGTTTGAAGGCCAAAGAGGACCAGGCTTGCAGGAGACAATGAGTGAGGAAGCAGGATGTTGGGGTGTGGGACCCCCCCATTCTGCTGTCTCCGTTATGCCTGTCAATCTAACACTGCAAAAATAACTTGATTCAAAGCTTGATATCCTGGGACCAAGTAACACAGTGACAGGTTGAAACTGTCCCTGTGTTCTCTGGGCCCTCAGACTTTCCACTCAGAGGCTCGTGGAGCACCTCCGGGGTCCTCCAGCCTGTGGGGGAAGAAGGAAATTTCCAGTAATCCTCCTTTTCCTGTTGGATGTTTGTCCTCGGACTTCCTTGGAAATGCCAGGAGATAAAAGGGCATTTCCTAGTTCCTGTCCACTGCTGGCCACGCAGACATTCAGTGAGCTCCCGGGTGTGGAAGGAGCCAAGGCATCTGCTCTCAGTTTCCACAGATGAGCTGCAGGAAAGGCCAGGAAGGCGGTTCTGTGGCCAAGCATGTGTGAGGCCCTGGAATCCATCCTCAACAACCTCTCACCTCCCACAAAAAAGAGGAAGGAGAAGGCCAGAACGGGTCCACGTAAGACTCACCAACTTCTTTTGCGTGGATGTGAGAAGGTCTCTTTTTTTTTTTTAATTGAATTGTCGTGAGATAGAGTTACAAAACTTTCATGTTTGAGATTCAGGCATATAATGATCAAACACCCATCCCTCCACCAGTGCACATTTTCCACCAGCAATGTTCCCAGTATCCTATGCCCCCCACAGTCCTCACCCTGTCCTCACAGTCCTCACCCTGTCCCCCCCTCCCCGAGTCCTCGCCCTGCCTCTATGGCAGACAATTTCCCCAAAACTTGTGAGAAGCTTGCTCTGAGGGATGGAGGAATCGAACCTGGGTTGGCCAGTATGCAAGGCAAATGCCCTACCTGCTGTGCTAGCTGGAGTAATAGCACAGTGGGTAGGGCGTTTGCCTTGTATGTGGCCGACCTGGGTTCGGTTCCTCTGCCCCTCTCAGAGAGCCCGGCAAGCTACCCAGAGTATCTTGCCTGCACGGAAGAGCCTGGCAAGCTACCCGTGGCATATTCTATATACCAAAAACAGTAACAAGTCTCACAATGGAGACGTTACTGGTGCCCACTCAAGCAAATCGATGAGCAACGGGATGATAGTGATACAGTGATACTTGTGAGAAGGTCTTGAGCCAAGGTCTACATACCCTCTGCAATGACCCACTATTTGGGCCTTTGTTGGGTTGTTCTGTTTGTTTTTTGTTTTTTAGTTTAGGTACTGTGATTTACAACACTGTTTTTGTTTTTGTCTGTTTTGTTTTGTCATCCCATTGATCTTTGATTTGCTTGAGCGGGTGCCAGTAACATCTCCATTCATTCCTGTCACATGCCAGTGTAGCCCAATGATATCTGCTCACTCCAGGAACACGAAGAGCCTCAAATCATTTATTCAGGGTTTTGATGAAGAAGTCTGACCATCTTATTGGTGGGCGGCCATGTAGTCTTTTGATGTCCCGTGGAATCCAGCCGGTAACAGCTCTAGTCCAGTGGTCGTCTCTGAATCACATTACATGTCTGGCCCATCTGACTTTTGACTCCTTAGCAAATGGGACAGCGTCCCTGATTCTTGAGTTTGAACACCCTGCTTGGCTAGGACTTTGATGACCGATTCAGTCTCAACAGAATCAAAGGCCTTCTTTAAACTAATGAACATTAGACATTAGACATTAGAACGTTTTTTGTTTTAGGGCCATAACTAGCTCTGCTCCAGGCTCACTCCTGGCAGTGCTTTGGGGGGTCATATGCAGTGTCGGGGACTGAATCAGGGTATGCCACATGCAAGGCAGGTGCCTTTCCCCCTCTACCGTCTCTCCAGCCCACATTTTTTTGAACATAACACTGTGTTGGTTTAGTTTTGAGGCCAGATGTGCTCAGGGCTCCCTCCAGGCTCTGTCCGCAGGGGTCACACCCGGCGGGGCTCAAGGGATCAAATGTGGTGCTGGAGATCAAACCCAGGTTGGCTGTGTGCAAGACAAGAGCCACCGCCACTGTACTACCTCTCTGGCCTCTATTTATATCAGTGTTCATGATAGGGTTTCATGCTATCCCACCAGGCTGTCAACCCCTTCGACTTTTTAAACAGGGGTTAACCTCAGTGTCCTGGGGAGCCCAGGCCACCCCCACAAGTACTGACCTAACATTCTATGCTTGGCCCAGAGCCTCGCAGACAGCATTGCTGGGGCCCATACCCGGCTAGAGAGAGCTCTTAAGCTCAGGTCCACATCCTTATGGGTAGGGCTTATGCTCCACCGACAGCCTTGGCCCTTGAACTCCCTGGGGCAGGGTTCTGGCAGTCAGGTCTAGAAGGCCAGCCACTGAGATCCCCAGCCCTTCCTGTTGGTGTGGTCCTCGGCCACTGTCCTCCTGTTAAAACACTTGAGGGCTTTGGGAGCCCATGGGACTGAGGCCCGGGCCCGGAGAAGCCCATTTCCTTCTGGTCCCTTCCCCTGGACGTGTGTTTGTGAAGGTCCCTACAAATACAACTGTTTGGAAAAGTCTTGAAATAGGAAACACAGCCCCGGCTGAGTGTCCAGGTTACAGGAGAGCCTCAGCCAATGAAAATCATTTCCTCGGCGGCTGCCAAGTTCAGAGGGCCCGCTAGCATCTGTACATCCTGCAGCTGGCTCGTCCCCAGTCTCCCCCACCCCCGCCCCCGCCCCCCCTCACTCTCACACGGATGCAGCACCTGAAAGGCAGCCTCGTGCTCCCCCACAGCCCTGGCCGCCCCCCTCCCCTCCCCATCCAGGTTCAGGCTCCAAACTGAGCACCTGTGACTCTACCCACCAGGGACCAAAAGGTCTCACGAGTGATGCCCTTGCCGACAGCATGGAGAGCTCAGACAAGGCGCTGAAGGAGCAGCCTGGGTCCACCTGCTCCTACAAAAAACGCCAAAGGAGAGAAATGATTTCTGCCTGGAATGGAGGAAGCAGGATTCAAGCTTTGGAGGCTCCTTGGTTTCTCCCTGCAGTTGGGCACCCCTAGTTAGGAGAGAACACCAAGGAAGCAGCCGGCTGGTGGACTAAGACAAAGAGAGAACATTCCAGGAGCTTCTGGAATGTTCCCTCGGGTCAGATGGAAGGGCATTTCTCCAAAGGACAGCCTTTGCTGTGTTTTCATGTCTGAGCTTTTACTGGTGGAGGCTGAGGGGGGGCTGGTGCTAATCAACACGTTCAGATCCACCTCCAGGGAGCAGCGCCGGCTCACGTGTTACCAGAGTCCCAAAGGCAGGAAGTCGGTGTCTGACTCCATTGGAACAAGAGGCTTCTAGGATTGATCTCGTCAAAGGGCACCTCGGAGATCCAAGCCTCAGCTATCTAACTCTTTTTTTTTTATGGTGAAAAAAATGATGTTTAGGATTAGCCAGCTATGTAGATGATCCAATTTTGTTGGCAACACCCAATGCATCTTAGTCAGGAGGCAGCCGAACAGATGCCTTTTTCTCTCCGTCGGGCCTAATCAGGGTGTTGACCTTGGCCACGTCAATGCCGTAGAACTTCTTCACATCCTGTTTAATCTGGTGCTTGTTGCCCTTGACGTCCACGATGAACACGAGTGTGCTGTTATCTTCTCTCTTCTTCGTGGCTGACTCGGCAGGCAGAGGGAGCTCAGTGATGGCATGGTGGGCAAGCTTGCTGCTCCCTGGAGCTAATTCTTCAGGCACCTCCTGTCAGGTCAGGGGAGCCCCTTCTCCACAGCATGAGGCCACCAGTGTCTTCTTTTTTATGTATCTTTATTCCCCCGCCCCCATTTATTTAGACACCATAGTTCATAAAGTTGTTTGTGATGCATTTGTTACAGGTATTTCAGACTCCAGCACAGCTCCCACCGCCACTGTGACCTTCCTTCCACCATTGCCCCCCTTTTCCCAACCCTTTTAGCAGGCACAACATAATTTATTTCACTTTGCTTGTCACGACTAAGTAGCTACTGCAATTATCAAAAAAATGCTTTAGTAAGAGAAAATTTGTGAAAATTGTTATATCTCATCATGGAAACATGAAATCCTTGTCTGAGGGTTTACTAGCTGTTGTTGCTAGTTGAGTCTTCTGTGTTAATGGGTTTTTTTTATTTTTAATTGAATCACCATAAGATATACAGTTTAAAAAGTTGCTCATGATTTTCAGTCAGAGAATGTTTCCACACCGGTTCCTTTATCAATGCACATTTCTGTTTCCCTCCATCCTGCCTCCCCTCATGCCACCCCTGCAGCAGCAACACTCCTCTCTGTCTCTCTCTGTCTCTGTCTCTGTCTCTCTGTCTCTCTCTCTCTCTCTTGCGCGCTCTCACATTTTCCTTTTAGGCTACTTTCATGTGCTTTGCTGGCTTCTGTTACTTCCCCATCTAGCTTGGTGTGCTCCCACTTAGATATCAGTATTGTAGAGTTTGGAAGTGTCACAGGGTGGCAAATGCAGCCCGCATTCCAGAAACTCCAGATCATTGAACTGGGTGGTGATTTTACCCGGTGGTAGTTGCCACCACTGTCTTCTAAGGAGTTCGGGGTGAGCCCAAAATCTGAGGCGCAGCTTCCCTGGCCTCAGTGGGGACAGCCCCAGAACACTGACTTTCCTGGACAAGCAGGGACAATCAGCAGGACACGAGGTGCTTCCCACAGGAGACCCTGTGGGTGGATTCAGGTGAGTCTGAAGGGGGAGGAGATTCCCTTGCTGATGGCCTGAGCTATGAGCACCCACATGTCCATACACAGTCCGGAGACACTGGGCTGGTTCACCCAGATGCCCCTGAGAGCTCTGACCACAACCTCAGTGGCCACATGCCACCCCTCCAGAGAACTGAGGCCACACAGGGAGGCACTCAAGGACCCGGGGCCGGGATGTGTCATAGGAATTCTCTGCCTCATCTGCATCCTTATCTCTTCCTTGGATTTGTGTGTATGCAGAAATTGCAGGGTGTGTACCACAGGGCAGTCTTAGAGGGCCACCCCCAGGTCAGGTCACCTGGGGGCTCAGCAGTCCACTCTCCCCAGCTTTGGCAAGAAGTGAAGACCTTTGCCTGTGACCCACAGCCTGAGGAGGGCCGGAGCAGCACTTAGCTCGGTCTGCCTTTGCCCCAGAAGCTGAGTCGGAGGAGGGCTGGACATTCCTATCTCGTTTACTTATTGGTGAAGAGGAGGCAGCTCTCTGGATAAACAGGATGGGGCCTTGAGGTCGTCAAGGTTATTCGCCTTCTGAATGATGATGTGTTTTCCATGTACCTCTTCTGTGAAGGCTCTGGAGCTCTGTTCGCTTCCCAGAAGCCAGGCAGGAACCAAAGGCTGCCTGTGTGTCTCTGCTTGTCCTTTCTTTAAAAATTCCAAATATTCTTTATAGCATATTTACTGCCTCAGCAAAGCTGTTCTTGCTAACGGGGTAGGACTTACTCGTAGGATAACAATCCCTGGCCACAGGGAGCTTGGGTTCGTTGGATTGCACCCATCATAGTGCTCCCGAGGCACTCCCATTTCTCTGTTTATCTTTAAACCCTATGGGATGCCGGGGATCGAACCCGGGTCGGCCGCGTGCAAGGCAAATGCCCTACCCGCTGTGCTATTGCTCCGGCCCCTCAAATTCATTTTCTGATTACACAGTTACTGTCCTTCATCTGACCCGATTCACCAGCCTCAATCAGGCAGCCTTCGGGGTCAGAGTTTCAGTGCCAGCTACTCCAGTGAAGTGTTCCTGCCTCACTCCCCGGCGTGCTCGGGTGTCAGCCTGCCCCTCTACGGTCTCCTGGGGAACCCTCCCAATTGCCACCTGCAGACTCTCCTCCCTTGCTTCCTCCCGGGAGGAACTCAAAGGGCCCCACCCTCCCGGCTGGTCTCAGGCGGCTCCTCGGCCACCCGTCACTTCCTGGGACAGGACCTCCATCTGCAGGGCTCGGGGATCTCTGTGGCTTCAGGGAGAGCGGGTACCCCAAAATGGCAGCTGGAAAAGAGACCCCAGTGTGGTGCATGTGATGGAAAAGGTAGACTTGGCATCCAAGCCACATCCTCGTCTCTTTGTCAGCGTCTTCGGATGTGCAAGCATCCCAATTTCCAGTCTCATGGGTGCCTGCCCCCACACTCAGGGGCTCGGGGGGTCCCAGCCACGGCTGGGAAGCGAGCCCGCCTTAGATTCCTTACACTCTGGGGAGGTGGCGAGCGGCCTGTCAGAGGGAAGAGGCCAGCGAGGGTGCTGGGCCAGGCAGCAGGCGGCGAAAGGGGCTTTGGTGGCCTCCAGCAGCGAGAGCCAGCTCCATCGCTTTGCTGAGCCCGGCGGGGTCAGCATCTCAGTGCTGAGCTGACTCTGAGCCACCGGCCATGGGCGCCCCAACCCTGTCCTCCCCAAGCGTCTGCCAGGTCCTGCGGATGGGCGGGCGAGGCACCGAGCAAGATGCTCATCAGAGTGAGACCCGCATGCGCTCCCTGTGCCACCACGGTGCCACGCGGCAGCTCCCGTAAGTGTGGGCAGGCGCTAACCACATCTGGACTCTGACTCACTGACCTACCCTTGGCCCTGGCGGGCAGGTCCCCACGCTGGAGAATCGAGACTTTGATGTGGAATCGTGGTCCCCGAGACACTGCGCCGTCCTTCAGTTCAGAGGTCACGGGGCAGCTCCTGGAAGTTTAGGGAGGAGCCTTGGCTTGTCTCTCTCCTACCTGAGCCTGGGGGCTGCCATGGGGGTGCCAGAGGGATGGCACAGGTGCCCTCAGTAAGAGGAGAAGATTGTGCCAAGGTGCTTGGGATGTGCCGTCGAAGTCCGACTGGAGGAGAGGGGTCCCAAGGTGAGGGAGAGCCTAAACTTTCCCCAGGTGGGGGGATCAGGCCAGGCTCTGCCTGCAATCAAAGGGCAGCTGTCCTGGGGCGGGGGAGGGGAGAGGGGCAATATCTGCAGATCCTATTTTGGATCTGGGGTCTGCGGAAGGATGTGTGCGAGCAGGCAGCTCTCTCTGGGGCCGCAGAAAGGAGCAGTGGTGGAATGGCGGTGCGGATTATTGCTTCCTGTGGGGAGGCGGGCTTCCTTCCCGCACGGCAGCCCTCCCTGGAAAAGCGCTCAGACACGTGCATCCTGCACAGCTGGGCTGGGAGTCTTTCCTCTTAATTGTTTGAAGAGACGCTTGGTGGTAAATATGGAAAAAGGCGGTAGGGTGAGGGCAGGGCCCCTGACCCTACGCGGGGAGAGGGGGGGTGCCCCGGCTGTGTGGAATGTGATCTGCCCCGCCACTGGCCCCGTCTGGCCTCCAGCCCCAGAACGACAGGGGAGCCCTCCTCTCATGAACTGGGGGTGCGCCACCCCTATCGGGCTTTGTCCTCAGGATGGTGTGTTAACCGGTTGGGTCTGACCAGGGAATGTCATTTCAGGGTTGCTAGAGCCGCCCCCCGCACTGTTCCAGTAACATGGGCCCCAGGGATGACCTGGGGTGCCCTGGACAATGGTACCAGGCTGGGGAACAGGGTCACCTGCCCCTTCATGCTTCGCTCCAGAGCCATCATGGTGGACTTTCATGCAGGCTGCTCAGGGGGCTCCAGAAAAGACCTTGGTGGTGGTGTAGATAGCCGGGGCTCTGGGAGGAGAATCTCAATTCCTGTATTCCCTGGGCACCCCCTTCCCACTCTTCATCCTGCTCGCTCCTGTCTCGGGACCCCGTGCTGGGCACCCACAGGGCACACTTCCCTGCCCTCCAGCACAATGTGCACGAGCAGGGAAGCCCACTAAAGTGACCCCGAATGCTCCTCACGCGGCACGGACGCGATTGCTGTTTTTTCTGGGCAGGCATCGTGAGCAGACCTGAGGCTGGGGAGTGACTCCATGCACTGCCGTCAGCTTTGCCCGCGGGAGGCCTGGGTTCCGTCCCCAGAACCGGTGAACCAGTAGCACCATCAGGAAATCCGCACACATGGAGCCCAGGGCACTCCCTGAGTACCACTGGGCATGGACCAGAACCAAAACAGAAAAAGAAGGACGGCTGCACTTGCTCCAGGCATAAAAACTGTCCTGGAAGGAGGTCACCAACCTCGGTGCCTCTGGGCCAAGAGGGACCCACTTGACCAATGGTTGCGTATCGTTGAAGCTGCCCCTGGCTTCCGTGTCCCGGAGGACTCTGCCTGTGTTCCTCAGGGTGGTGTATGGGCGCAGGTCTCATGTCAAGCTCTTTACTCCATTTTGATGTGACTTTTGTGCATGGTGCTAGAAAGGGACCCACGTTGCCCAAAACAAACAATGATAAAATAGTTTTGGAGGCAAAGTGGGACAGGCACTGGCCTCTGGCCCAAGGGTGGCCAGCTAGGAAGGAGTATCCTCAGGGCCCAAGATTCTGACTCTCTTCACCAGCACAGCTCACAGCCCATCTGTCGGCACTTGACCTGGTGTCCTGGGACCCGTCATGGCCAACTTGGACGTCAACTGCCCTCCCAAACACGGCCGTTTCTCTCTTCTGACGGTCTGGCCACACACGCTGCTTCAAGGCACAGATAATGGCCACTCCCTGTTCCATCTTCTCTCCATAGAAAGCCCTGAGCTTGCCAGGAGCGATTCCTAAGCGTAGAACCAGGAGTAATCCCTGAGCATCACTAGGTGTGACCCAAAAACCCAAAAACAAAAAACAAATGAACAAAAAAGCCCCAGTGTGGGCACATGAGGCCCCCTCCCATAAAGGCCCTGGCATGACTTAGCATGTCCATGTCTGGTCAAGGGGGTGGCATCGAGGGTGTCGGTACCTCTTTGTGGAGTCAGCATTCCTTAGGAAGGAAGCATTCCTTTCAGTCTCCCGCTCCTCCCATACGGCTGGCATTTCAGCACAATGGCCCAATGCCAGCAGCAGCCCTTTTGTGCCATGAGGACTAGGTTGCACCCCAGGGGAAAGTGCTGAAGAAGATGCCAGTTGCATGACTCAGTGGCCCAAAGTGCAATAGTAGCCAACTTTCAATTTTATTCAGGGAAGGGACCATGCTTTTACCTCCTCCTCCTCCGCCGCCTCCTCCTCATCTTCCTCTTCCTGTTCCTCTTCTTCATCCTCTTCCTCTTAGTCTTCTTCATCTTCGTCTTCATCTTCATCTTCTTTCTTCTTCTCCTCCTTCTCCTCCTCCTCCTCCTCCTCCTCCTCCTCCTCCTCCTCCTTCTTCTTCTTCTTCTTCTTCTTCTTCTTCTTCTTCTTCTTCTTCTTCTTCTTCTTCTTCTTCTTCTTCTTCTTCTTCTTCTTCTTCTCCTCCTCCTCCTCCTCCTCCTCCTCCTTCTTCTTCTTCTTCTTCTTCTTCTTCTTCTTCTTCTTCTTCTTCTTCTTCTTCTTCTTCTTCTTCTTCTTCTTCTTCTTCTCCTCCTCCTCCTCCTCCTCCTCCTCCTCCTTCTTCTTCTTCTTCTTCTTCTTCTTCTTCTTCTTCTTCTTCTTCTTCTTCTTCTTCTTCTTCTTCTTCTTCTTCTTCTTCTTCTTCTTCTTCTTCTTCTTCTCCTCCTCCTTCTTCCCCTTCTCCTCCTCCTCTTCCTCCTCCTCCCTCCTCTTTCTCCTCCTCTTCCTCTTCCTCTTTCTTATTCCTACAAGATTTGGTGCTTTGGGGGACCACATCTGGCAGTGCCCAGGAGCTACCCCCACCTCAGTGCTCCAAGGTCATTCCTGGTGCTGAGGTGGAACCTGGGCCCCTGGCATGCACTGCAGTTGCCAGGGCTCTCTCTCTCTCTCTCTCTCTCTCTCTCTCTCTCTAGCCCCTCACTATATTCTTTTCAGCACCTGGCTCCAGTTTGCATTTTGTTTGATCCAGCTTTTTAAAATCCCATCACCAGTGTAGAAGGGTCCCTTTTCTCCCCACATCCTCTCCAACAGCGGGTTGCTTTTGTTCTTTTGGATGTGTGCTAGTCTCTGTGGTGTGAGGTGATATCTCATGGTTGTTTTGATATGCATCTCCCTGGTGATTAGTGATGTAGAGCACTTTTTCATGTGCCTTTTGGCCATTCGTATATCTTCCTTGGGAAAGTTTCTGTTCATTTCTTTGCCCCATTTTCTGATTGGGTTGGATGTTTTCTTCTTGTAGAGTTCAACCAGTGCCTTATATACCCTTGATATCAACCCCTTATCTGATGGGTATTGGGTGAATACCCTTTCCCATTCTGTAGATTGTCTTTGTATTCTGGTCACTGTATCTTTTGCGGTGCAGAAGCTTCTTAGTTTAATGTAGTCCCATTTGTTGATCTCTGTTTCCACTTGGTTGCTCAGTTGTGTGTCATCTTTGAAGATACCTTTAGCTTCAATATCATGGACGGTTTTGCCGAACTTTTCTTCAATGTACATTATGGTTTGTGGTAATAAGTACCAGGAGGTTGGCTCCATGGCTTGGAAGCTGGCCTCACATGCTGGGGGAAAAGGCAGCTCAGATAGAGAAGGGAACACCAAGTAAAATGTGGTTGGAGACCACACATGGGAAGGGAGATGCGTGCTGAAAGTAGACTAGAGACTGAACACAATAGCCACTCAATACCCCTACTGCAAACCACAACATCCAATTGGAGAGAGAGAACAAAAGGGAATACCCTGCCGCAGAGGCAGGATGGGGTGGGGGGAGATGGGATTGGGGGGTGGGAGGGATACTGGGTTTATTGGTGGTGGAGAATGGGCACTGGTGGAGGGATGGGTTCTCGAACATTGTATGAGGGAAGGAAACATGAGCACGAAAATGTGTAAATCTGTAACTGTACCCTCACAGTGATCCACTAATTAAAAAATAAATTAATTAAAATAAAATAAAATAAAACCCCATCACCCAAGTAGAGGAGATCATGCCCAGTGAATCCAGTGAGAAGAAAAGGAATAGACATGGAATAATCTCTTATCTGTGGGACTCAAGGATACACGGCAGGGTAAGCAACACAAGGCCAAATGCAACATCATGGAAGAACTGACCCACACGATTGAGTTGGGGTGGATGGGTGAAGGGGTATTGAAAAGGGCATTGAGGTCTTTGGGGGAGAGAGGAGGGTACAGTGGTGACGGGTGTGGTGTTGGAACTGTGGGAGGAGGAGGAGGAGGAGGAGGAGGAAGAGGAGGAGGAAGAGGAGGAGGAAGAGGAGGAGGAGGAAGAAGCCATCATCAGACACAGAAGCTCAATTTTAAAATGAGAAAAATAAAATTAAGTCCCTTTACCCAGGAGGAACCACATTTACCAAGTTTTCACATCCTGAAAACCTCCTCTTTGAGGTCCCAAACAGGTCCTCGGGGAAGGACAGGGAAGGACAGCGACTTTGCTTTTGACCCGTTTCATGACGACGTCACTCTCAGGCCCCAAGTTTCCAGATGGGAAGTTCCCCCAGTGGCGGCTGCACGAAGCACCTGACCAAGGCCATGAGCAGGTCAGTGACGCCCAGGGCAGGAAAGGCTTCCGGGAAGGAAGGGCTGGGGCCTGCGATCAGCACCCCCTCCCCCGCAACCCCCCGCCACTCCTGGGGGCTGGAGCAGGATGGTGTGTGTGCCGGAGACAGCAGCCCTGCGAAGCTGCCAGGAATCCTGGGCGTGCAAGCCAGTCCAGTCCCCGTGGGGCTGCTCTGGGTCCGCGTGCGTGACAGTGCCTGAGGACCAGGCGGGCTGTCCCGTGGTACTGCAAGGGGCCAGCTCCTGTTTCTCCACCATCAGCACCAAATATCCTCCTAGCGCAGGGGGTGGGAGTGGCGGGCCACAGCGACTCATTTCCTTTCTACTTGTCAGACTGCTCCTATGTTTTTGAAACTTTTGTTGTTTATCAGGAAATATTTCGAATGCGTTCTTTCCCCTCTCCCCCCAGTTGGCAGCTGAAAATCAAGCCCCCACCTCTGGGCACAGCCTTCTGTGAGAGGGATTCTTGTTGCCAACACTGGGGATGGGGGTGGCCAGACACGGGGCTCTGGGGAGAAAAGCTTTGGGGATTCCATGGGGGTTGGGGGTGCGGGGAGCTGGTGCCCAGGAGCCCAGGGAAGGAGCTGGGATGGACGCATGCTGCCCCGGGCCTGACTGAAAGAGCCTGCATGCTCCAGCCCCGACCCGGCCCCCAAGTTGGCACCCTGTAATCAGAACCCCAGCCCCTACCTGGACTCCTCTGTCTCCGAAGAGATGAGGGGTAGGGTATAAGATATGAGGCAGGGGTGAGGCCAGGGGGTCCGGCAGGATAGGGTCCATGGACCTCTTTCTGATAGAGAAAGGGCCCGGGAATCTGCCTCTGTCCAGGTTGTGTTTCTTCCTGCTAAGGCACGTTTTGTCTCTGCTAAGTTGGGCTCCCAAAAGGAAAGGCTGATGGCCACTGAGTCTGGGGGTCCTCCGGGGCCGGAGCTCCAGCCTGGGCTAGTGGTGGGGAGGCGTGTGTCCCCAGGGGATGGTGTCTGGGTCCCTCACCCATGGAGGAAAGCTGGCGCTGTTGGGGTCAGCACGAGTATCGAGTATCAGGGAGCTGGTGTTGGGGTCAGCACGAGCATCCAATGTTGAGGAGCTGTGTTATTGGGGGTCAGCGCAGGGGTCTGAAGTTGGGAAGCTGGCGTGGGTGTTCACTGAACGCTGACGTTGTTGGGATGAATGACGGTCAGGTGCCTGAGTGACCCGTCCATTCATTCAGCTCACAAGTGTGTTGGCAGCTGACTGGGGTCTAGGTGCCAGGAAGGGGTGGGGGAATGAACCTTGGATTTGAAGGACGCGGACCTCGCAGTGAGAAGCGCACGGGTCATCACCAGTGCCAAGGGTAAGCCACCGGCCCTCCTCTCTTCAAGATTGTCCCCCGGTGCTAGGAAAGGGCTGTTTGGTGAGGGGTTGGGGGAGGCACCAGTTTGATAGTAGTGTGTGTTGCGGGGGGTGAGGGCTGAACAACAGTGGGGACACCGGAATCAGTCATGCATCAGGAGGCAAGGGCCAGAGAGAAGCTTGTAGAAGTAGGGCAGGAAGGCAGTGTGTGTGAGTGTGTGAGTTTGTGTGTGAGTATGTGTATATGTGAGTGTGTGTATGTGTGTGAGTGTGTGTATGTGAGTGTGTGTATGTATGTGTGTGTATGTGTTTGAGTGTATGTGTGTGTGTGTATGTGTGTATGTGTGTGAGTGTGTGTATGTGTGTGAGTGTGTGAGTGTATATATGTGTGAATGTGTGTGAGTGTGAGTGTGTGTATATGTGTGGGTGTGTGTGAGTGTGAGTGTATATGTGTGAGTGTGTGTGAGTGTATATGTGTGAGTGTGTGCTAGTGTGTGAGTGCGTGTGACTGTGTATGTGTGTGAGGGTGTGTTTGTATGTATGTGTGAGTGTGTGTGTGTGAGTGTGTGTGAATGTATGTGTGTGTCCACTTGTGAGAATGCTGGGAAACCCAGTGGGCTTGTGAGTGAACAAGCGTCAGCGTCTCTTCGTATCCTCATTTTCTCCCCTGTGGGTCTCGCTCTGTCCCTCAAGCCTGAGAAATGGTTCTCCTGTGCCTGGATGTGGAGCCGGGTTGATTACAGACTTTGGGGGGGGGGGGGCGGCCCTCTGAGAGCACCTCGGGCTCTGAACTGAAGCCCCTTCCTTCCCGGGAGAGGAGTGTTGGCGGGGGCGGCTGTGGCTCCGGGTCTGTGGCTTGGGGCCTGCACAGCGCAGTCTGTCCCGGGGACTGCCCCAGCCCCTGAGTGTGCCAGGGATGCATGCGGGGGCCTCCCGCAGGGCTCCTGAGGAGGTTCCAGGGGTCGTGAGCACTGGTGGGGGGGAGGGGGGCAGGTGGTGTCTTGGCCTTGCCCCTTCTCAGCCGAGCCCTCCGAGCCTCTGGAGGAGAGGGAGAGAGGAGCGGGCTTCACAGCTGTCCTGCCTCTCCGGGCGTCTCCGGGCCGCTCCGGGCCTCACGTCTTCGCCGTGACAGGGCAGGGGCCCTGCCTCAGGAGAGGACCCACAGCTCGAGGGCCAGATCCCTGCTGCCTCAGCAAGGGCCAGCTTGGGGGCCCGTTGGGTGAGAGGGAGCCAGCCAGCCGGGGTGATTATAGGAGAAAATGATTTTGGCAGGAACACGGGGAGTAAATTAAAGGGAAAGGAAGGCGGTGAGGCAAGGGGTGGAGGGTGGCTCCCGGCTGCCCGGGGAGAGGCGGCATAATGCAGGCATTCTACGGAGAGACAGAGCCTGTGGCCCAGGGTGTGCATGCGTCTGTGTGTGTGTCTGTGTGTGTGTCTGTGTTGCACATTTGTGTGTAACATGTGCATGCGTGTGTGCATGCGTGTTTGTGTGTGTGTGCGAATGTGCACCTGTGTGTGGCAGGGAAATGCAGAGGCACCGACAGGATTGACCAGAAACCTAATGGGGCATCTGCCAGTCAAGAGCGGGGCTGAGAGAGGAAGGAGGGAGAGAGTGTCAGGAGAGAGAGGAGGAGAGAGGCAGAGATAGAAAGGAGGAGAGAGAGGAGGGGGAGAGCTCCCAGGCGGCGGGCCCCTGGCGGGCCCTATGACAGGCCACAGAGCCCAGGACAGGACATTCTCCAGATTGTTCAGATGCTCAAAGCTCCCTGGGAGCTGCATCGAGAGCACGCCCCGCCCCCAGCCCCTCTGTTCTGGAATGTTCTTTCCATCACTTCCAGGCCTGTGCCCTAGTGCTCGTGGCTGTCCAGTGTGATCTTGCCCCTAGCACCTCCTTTCCAAAACGCGGAGGTCTAGATTAGCTCAAAAGCGGGGGTTGATAAGGCACCCTGGGGGTCCCTGGATGCAAAGACGTTACAAATCTACTGAACATTTGTTCTGCACCACCCCCACCCCAGGTACCTGAGTCTTCCTGGAGCACAGCTGAGCTGCCCTGGAGCACAGCAGAGTCCTTCTAGAAGGAGCTTTGGGTCTCTCGGAGGCTTTCCCCCACTCTATCGTCTCGTTAGAAAAGAGCCTCCGTGAAGCTGGAGCAATTGCATTTTCCTTGCACACAGCTGACCTGGGTTTGATCCCCAGAATCCCATGTGGTCCCCTGAGCACCACCAGGAGTAATTCCTGAGTACAGAGCCAGCAGTAACCCCTGAGCACCTCTGGGTGTGGCCCCCAGACAAACAAACAAAAACATAGAAAAAAAAAAGAAAAAAATAGTCACTGAGGGCACCAGCTCATCTCTTCTTCCTGTGTTGGGTGTTTTGTGTCTTTTGAAGATTATAAAATTCTGGGAATGTGCCAATAAACTTTACCCAAAAGCAAAATCTCTGGCTCATGTATTTTAAGCCTAAGTGTTCAGAGAAGTGTGGAGATTCGTGGTGTCTGGTCCCTGGCTGCATGTCCTGATGCTAAGCTGGTACCTGACCAGCAATGACAAGGCCTCTCTTTGTCCCTGTTTCCCCCTCATCCCCCCTTCTGACCTGCACATCTCAAGGTCTGACTGGGGCCAGGCCAGTGGGACACAGGTGTGTGATTTGGAGGCTGGACCAAGGGAACAAGCTACTTCCAGAACGTAGGCCTGCTTCCCTGCGAGGAACAGGGGAGCGTTAGCTGTGCTCCTTCATTGGAGGCGTGGCTGGGAAGAGTTTTTAATCCCACACCCCACATCTGGGCTGTGGGATGGGCCCCAGGCAGAGATGAACTGTTTCCTTTCTCGTGGGCTTAAGGAGTGCTCTTTTATTTGGACACAAGATTTCTAGAATAAAAACTAGTGTTTTCAGAATTCCTTGGTGCCAGGTGAGGCATGTGACCAAGTCTGTGCAAAGGTCTCTAAATCAGAGTGTGATATGTGGCCTTTGGCAGAGAACCCTACTACACAGCTTACTCTTTCCTGCTTGCTGGAATAGGACGATGGCTGGGGCTTGGCAGCCACTTTGTGCCAAAAGGTGAACATTTCCTGCTGAGCGTGTCAGAATAGCAAGAGAGAAGGAACCCCCCCCCCCACCACACACACACACACACACACACACACACACACACACACAGATTGTAAGTCATCTGGACAACTTTTTTACACATTTTTACACGAGAGAAAGTTTGTATCCTTGGCAGCTCTTTTAGAGCCCTGGGCTTTCTTCTATATATCATCCTTCTATTTGAAAAGGTTGTTCACATTTACTGAGTGCCTGCCACTTGTGAGGCGAATAATGTACCTTTAGGTCTAAATGTTAGGGCTTGAGAGAGTACAATGGATAGGGTGCCTGCCTTGCATGCAAATGGCCTGGGTTCAATCTCTGGCATTGCAAATGGTCCCCTGAGCATCGCCAGGAGTAATTCCTGAGTGCAGAGCCAGGAGTGACCCCTGACCATCCCTAGGTGTGACCCCAAAACTAATAATAAATTAGTGAATAAATAAATTTTATGGAAATTATCTCTATTCCAGGCTAGAGCAATAGCACAGCGGTAGAGCATTTGCCTTGCACGCAGCTAACCCGGGTTCGATTCCTCCGCCCCTCTTGGAGAGCCTGGCAAGCTACCAGCTACCGAGAGTATCTCACCCGCACGGCAGAGCCTGGCAAGCTACCCATGCATATTCAATATACCGAAAACAGTAACAACAAGTCTCACGATGGAGACGTTACTGGTGCCTGCTCGAGCAAATCGATGAGCAATGGGAGGACAGTGACAGTGATATCTCTATTTCTCTTCATTTTATGTAGATTCTTCATCATCATTGTCTTCTTCTTCTCTTTCTCACCCTCCTTTTCTGTCTCTCTCTCCCCCCACCTCCTTTTTTTCCTTCTCTTTCTCCTTCTCCTCCTTCACACCCAGTGGTGCTTCAGGCATCACTCCTGGCAGAGGTCAGGGGGCAAGAATATATCTGCTTGGGTGCTTGGGGGTCCTCAAACCCGGGTTTGGCTGCCTGCAAGATGTGTTCCTTAACCCCCTTGCACTATCTCTCCATCACATTTATCTTTATTTTATTTCCTCAACAAACCTGCCATGTTAGTATTATTATCCCTGGTCTTCAGATGAAAAGAACAAGGTCCAGCAAGGCAGATAAAACCCACCCGTCTACACTGGGTGCCTGCCTCCCAGTCTAGCTACACTGCGTGTCTGACTCTCTCCCTCACTGCCTCCTGAATTCTTCTGGGTTCATTTGATTTTGCTTGGACAAGCAGAGACCCCACGAAGGGAGTGGGGTTGCACAGGGCGGGAGAGGGAGTGGGCGGGTGCCTTCCTGTTTTCCGCCAGCCCCACACTTAAGATGAAGCCCCAGAAAGGAAGCCAATTCCCGGGGGTCTGAGAGAAGACTTAAATCATGTTTTAATATCAGTAAATTATTTTCTTTCTCTACTTAAGGTGGCAGGGGGGGGGGGAGCCCGTCATCAGCTATAATAAATCAACTCAATTACCCTTATTATAGTGATTACTGTTCTGGCCGCTCTAATTGGCTTCTCTGCATTTTCATTAAGAACCCGCATCTTCAAAGGTTCCTGACAGACGCATTCCTGCTCAGAGCTGGAGTCTGGGTCTAACGACCAGACTGGGGGCCCAGCCGCCGGGGCTGCTGCTGCAAGGAGGCAGGACGCTCCGCCCCCGTGCTGGATGGCGCTGGCCGGTCCCTCTGGACAGCTGGTCACTGCAGCATCGCTGCTGCCACACGCCTCCGACTTGCCAGGACAGCCGTGTGGCCACACCCGGGTTCCGGTGGCCCCTATCACTGGGCAATGGCCCCTGGCGCTTCTCCAGTGGGTCAGGGGTGGTGGACAGGGATTTGGGCGGGGCTCTAGGGGCATCACTGCCTCAGTTTCCCCAGCTTCTAGGTCCGTGACCCTGGTCAGGAGGCTCAAAGAAGGTGCAGTGCAGAAAGTGCTGGGAACAGAGATCTGGGCTGTGGGTGCCGGCTGCTGGTCCCCGTTCTCCAGGCCAGCCTGGGAGGGCTGACTTCCTGGGCCCACAGACCCACAGACTCAGGCAGGGCAGAGGGGCTCTGGGTTCGAATCCTGCCCACTCCGCTGCTGTCTGTGGGCCTCCAGACGGGGGGCGGGACTCCCGGGTACCAAGTGCAGCTGCCGCTTGTAGGGGTACGGGGTGAGGTGGGGGTCAGGGGGTGAGGGACAGGCCAGCACAGGCTGGCCTCCTCACAGAGCCCTATTGTTCTTCGCAGAGGGGAACCTCGCAAAATTCAGAGAAATTCAGGGGGAGTAGAGGAAGCGTCTGGCCTGCTTGTGCAACACTTTGCCCGGCCCTGTGGGCTGCTCAGAGGAGGAATACAAACTGTCCTATTCGGGGGACGCAGGGCCCAGGACCCCCGCCCTCCCACCTCCGGCCACCAACATCTCATTTGGATGCACCCGCTTTCTCGCCTGGGACTCTCAGCTCCTACCTGCCCCTCCCCCTTCCTCTGTTCTCCTTCTAGAAGCAACCGGGAAGCCTGCAGCCTGGGGTCTGCAGAGGGGAGGAGGTGGTGGTCAGTGTGTGTCCAGGAGGAGGCTCCGTCCTGCAGGAACCAACCAGACGGACTCACGCTCTGCTGCCCACTGGCCCCTGTGTCCGTGTGCTGGGCTGTCGCTCTGTCTCTTCCCCTTTCTGAGCAACCACAGTGGCTGCTGGCATGGTCCAGGGGGCACAGGCAAGCCGGCCTCCTCACTTGCTGGAGAGACTCATAGCATCATGAGACGATGCCCGCCTGGCAGGACTGTGGCAAGTTCATTTAAATGGTATTGCTGGAGGCTGGAGCGATAGCACAGTGGGGAGGGCATTTGCCTTCCACTCGGGTGACCCGGGTCAATTCCCGATATCCCGTATGGTCCCCCAAGCACGGCCAGGTGTGATTCCTGAGTGCAGAGCCAGGAGCAACCCCTGAGCATCGCCAGGTGTGACCCAAAAAGAAAAAGAAAAATGTTATCGCTATAGCCTGGGCAAGTGTGAGGAATATGGTCCTCAATATTGCATTTGTCTCTGGCACTGAATGTCCCCACCTGAAGCCCATAGTTCCTCATCACCGCTGGCCCCCTGAACCCAATCCACTACCTTCCCCCTTCCTTTTTGGTAACCACGTTTTCTTCTTCTGGAGGGTTAGAATTCCCAAGCAGTGCTCAGGAGGCCAAGGTTGGCACCCCATGATGCTCGAGGGACCACGTGGGTTCGGGCATGGACCCAGGGTTGGTCACATGTAGGCCAAGCACCTTACACCCTGTACTATCTCTCCGGCCCACTATTTGGAGGCGTTTGTTATTGACTAAGAGCTCGTTTTGGCTCTGTTTCCCCATTGCTTTTACTTTTCCATTTTGCAGAATTCCATGTTTGTCTTTCTCTGTCTGACTTCTACCACTTCCTGCAGAGTTGATTCTTATGAGTACACGAACCACATTCTTTATCCGATCGCCCGTTTGTGGGCATTTAGGTTGTTTCCCAGTCTTGGCTACTATAAAGCGCTGCGGTGAACTCAGGGTGCAGATATCTTGTGTGGTGTCTGTCATCTACAGAAGATTACCCCGAAGTGGATGAGTGGGTCGGAGGGTATTTCTGGGCTTCCCCTTCAGAGGAGCCCCAGTGCTACACCCCACGGAGACGGCCCAACTCCACGGGATGCATCTTATTTTTCCTCCCTGCCGGAACTTGTTTCTTATCTGCCTGGTAAAAGCCGTTCTCCTGGGCATGAGGAGGTTCCTGTCTTGTGGTTTGGGTTTGCGTTTCCTTAGCAATCTGTGGTGAGGGGCTGGAGAGATAATACAGCGGGCAGGGCACTTGCCTTGCACTTGGCCACCCTGGGTTTGACCCCCAAACCCCGCCAGGAGTGATCCCTGAGTGTAGAGCCAGGAGAAAGCCCTGAGCACCGAAAGACAGAACAAATAAGTGGCGATAAACACCATTTTACATGCCTGCTGGCTCTCTGTGGCTCTTCCTTGTAAGGGTTCCCATCCCCTGACTCCTCTCTTCTCTCTGCGCTGGGGTCACATCTGGCTGTGGTGCTTTGGCCAGCACTCAGCCAGAGTGATTGCCGGGAATCCCGGGGTGCCCATCGGGCTGCAGCGCCTATTCCTGGGTTCACCAGCAGCACCAGCCCTGGCTGTGGGGCTCACACATCTCAGTGGCGGTGCTCACTGGGGGTCCTGCCCTCTAGTTGTGGTGCTGGTGCACATCTGGCCACAGTATGCTGGAGAGGACGTAGGGGATCTCAGGCAAGAGAGCTGCCAGGATCTCGGGTGGCACATCTCCATGGGCACCAGGAGGGGGCACCAGGAATCGAACTCACGACCTGTAGGCACAAAGCCATCTTCCGGTTCTCTGTTTTTCAAACTGTTTTTTAATTTATTTGGGGGCCATGCCTGGCAATGTTCAGGGTTTACTCCTGACCCTCTGCTCAGGGATCGCTCCTGACAAGCTCAGGGGCTGGGTGAGAGTCCATACAGGGTGCCTGGGATCAAACCTGGCTCAGCCACATGCGAGGCAAACACTCTACATGCTGGACGACTGCTCCCGCCCCTGCTTCTGTTGCTGAGATGTGTGGTTCTTCCCATGCTCTGGAGGGCAGCCCCTGGGGTGAGGGAGTGTTGGGTTTGATGCAAGCCACGTTTGCTCCTGCTGTTGGGGTACAGTGAGTCTGGGCCCCAGTTACGTACCTCGGGCAGATGAAATGGCACAGACATGGCCCCTGCCCCCGAGGGCTCGGGTGAGCCAGGACGGTGGATGTGTGATGCTGTAAGTTAGACAGTCTGTGCGAGAGGACGTGAGCCCATGCAGGGTGCACAATTCAGAGAAAGCTCCCGAGGACAGGAAGGAAGACATTAACCCGCATAGAAGCAGCTCCTTTCAAGGCAGTCCTCTGTGTGTGTGTGTGTGTGTGTGTGTGTGTGTGATGGGGAGGTTGGGGTGCCACTGTGTGGTTTTCCCTGGGGGGCAGGTATGAGGGACTGGTCCTGACGGACTTTGTCCCCCTCATTCCTATGTTAACGCCCTTACAGTGAAGGGACTTGGGGAGTAATGAGATGAGACGGAAGCGTGGGGTCCCCAAGATGGGATGGGGGTCCTGGTAAGAAGAGAATGAAGGACCCCGGTGATCTCTGCACCCGCCCCCCCGCCCCAGCACAGCAGGAAGGCCATGTCTGCCAGGCAGGAAGCAGGACCCGCCAGGAGCTGAAGCAGCCACACTTTGATCTTGGGCTTCCAGCCTCCAGAAGCCCAGGGAGTAAATATCTGCTGGCCAAACCACCCGGTCTGTGGGGTTCTGCAGAGGGAGCGCCAGTGTGGCGCCGGGGGTGACCCCTCCCGCTCCCCGAAGGGGCCTGCCCACAGCACGCCTGCATCCGGGGCCCAGACAGAGCTGCCTGCACACGCGTGCTTGGTGGATGTCCAGGGCGCCGGGTCTGCCAGCTGGGACGGGGGCCTGCGTTCTAGAAGCATCTTTACGTCCCCAGGACCACCAAGCACATGCAGACAAGGCTCTCTCAAGGGTTCTGTGTCCTTCACTGCATCTGCCTCCCGGGCCCCTGCGCCCCCACATTCTCCCTGACCTTAGGCACCCCCGCCCAGCGCAACACTGACCGTGAGAAACGCTTCCCAGCTGCCACTTGTGTTCTCTCCTCACCTACTTCATTTCTCTTCTTCTTCCGTGAATGGAAGGACTCAAGCTTTTTAATTAAAAAAAAGGGGGGGACTGGAGTGATAGCACAGCGGGTAGGGCGTTTGCCTTGCACGCGGCCAAGCCGGGTTCAAATCCCAGCATCCCATATGGTCCCCCAAGCACCGCCAGGAGTAATTCCTGATTGCATGAGCCAGGAGTGATCCCTGTGCATTGCTGGGTGTGACCACCCCCCAAAAAATTAAATAAAAATATAAATAAATAAATAAAAGGGGTGGGCGGAATGTGAGCATATATCTGGAAGTGCTCAGGGGTTATTCCAGGCCGTGCTTAGGGGCCCATGTGTGGTGCCGGGATTCAAATCAGGCTCAGACCCATGCAAGGCAAGCACCTTGCCTGCTGTCCAAGCTCTCTGGGCCTTAAATCTTTTATTTCAAAGGAAAATTGGATGGCACAGAGAATTTGGGAACCCTTCCCAGTCACCCAGCTCAGAAGTCATTGCAGTTTACATTTTCTTCTGATATGTCTTTCCTTTTGGCATCCTCTAGTCGTCTCACATGGACTAGCTCATCCCACGTCCCCCTCGTCACCAGTTCACCTGGCCTCCTGTCAGGCGGTGGCCAGCTCCACAGGCCATCGAACTGTTCCTCCACATGTGGCAGGGACTTTTCATTCCTTCCTTTGCCCCAAGAGATTTCCTCAGAGATGCCACCTACGTGCCAGTCAGTGATCAGAGAGCAGCAGGCGAGACAGACGCCATTCCAGCTCGAGTGCCTTCCCAATCCGGGACATCGTACGAAGGGAGACCTCTCTGCCACCACAAACAGCAGGGTCTCCTGCCTGGTCCAGAGCCTTTCTGTTTTGGTTTGTTTTGTTTTTAATTTTTTTTTTAATTGAATCACTGGAGTGATAGCACAGTGAGTAGGGCGTTTGCCTTGCACATGGCCAACCCGGGTTCGATTCCTCTGTCCCTCTCGGAGAGCCCGACAAGCTACCGAGAGTATCCCGCCCGCACAGCAGAACCTGGCAAGCTACCCATGGCGTATTCAATATGCCAAAAACAGTAACAATACGTCTCACAATGGAGACGTTACTGGTGCCCACTCAAGCAAATCGATGAACAATGGGACGACAGTGCTACAGAGCAGTGCTTATTGAATCACTAGGAGATAAACCATTATAAAGCTGTTCATGGCCAGGTTTCAGTCATGCAGTGTCCCAACACCCATCCCCCACCAGTGTACCTTTCCCAGCACCAGTAGCCCCAGTTTCCCTCCCACCACCCCCCAACTCCCTCCCCCGCCCCCAGCCTGCTTCTGTGGCAGGCACTTTTCTTCTCTCTCTCTGCTGAGGCCACACAGCGGACCTCAGCAGCGTGGACAGAAGCCCTTGGTCTATGGGGCACAGCGCACAGCAGAGAAATGAAGAGAAGAGGCGGTGATTCTCCCCGCAGGCATGGCCTCATTCCGCAGCTCATTTCCCTGACTCCCCCCAGCCACCCTGGGGGGCTGTTTGCCACACTGTTGTCCGCTGGGCACCCAGCACCAGGTGTGGGGGAGGAGGGCTCGCTCTTTGGGGAACAGGCCGGGTGGAGGCTGCTCGGGTCTCCTGTGGGTACCCGGATTTCAGATTCCAGGAACAGGCCCCTCTGTAAACCCAGCGGAAGAGAGGCTGAGTGCTTTATCTCCCCAACAGGGGGGGTGCACCCCAGGCCCATCACGCCTTCACCTGCCACAGGTGTGCCTACTGGGCCTGGCGCCATCTGATGCCCCCGTGGAGAGAGGGAAGGTTATGGGGATCACCTTGCTGAAGGGACCGTGCATGAGAGAGGGAGTGCCTCCAGCACCACGGCCACGGCCTCCACCTCTTCCTGGCACAGACAGAGCAACCTCGGGGCAGGGGGCAGGGCTGGGGATGGCAGGTGGGCGGGGGGGAACTTACTCTCCAGAGGCCCAGCCAGGAAACCGTGCTCTGTTTACCTGGGGAACACCTGCAGCCCCCACCCTCACCTGCGTCTCAGCGGAAACTGTCAAGCCCAGGCGTCTCTCCCGGGCTCCCGTTCTGAGGGATCAAAGCAAAAAGTATGATAAAGAAAATTGTCCTTCAACTTGGAGGGGCCACTCCTGGGCGCCCCTCCCCGGCCGGGCTGGCACTCAGCTGGGCTGGCTGGCGTGTGCGGCCGCTGAGCCGGACAGGGCCGCGGGCCGTGAGCTCTGAGCACACTGTGCTGGTGAGCGTGGACCGGCCTCCCAGCCCGGGTCTGTCCTCTCTCACCCAGTCCCGACTGTCTTCAGAGCAGGGCTGTCTGCAGTGCGAGGGGAGAGCCGAGACTGGGCTGAGAAATCCGGACGGTCTGATCCCATTGGCGAGAGGCTGGGACCCTCGGGCTTCTGTGTGGCCAGCGCGGAGGCCATGAGATGACCAGGGAGACGGTGTGAGGTCCCACGGGGCCGCTTTCACCTCTGTGACGAAAGGAAGGACAGGGGCGGCTGTGCCTCTCTCCCCACTTTCCTGCCAGGAGCACGGAGGGGCTGCTGTCTGGAGCCGCAGTGGCTGTTTTACAACCAGGACAGGAGAGAGTTAACAGATGAGAGGGGCAATACGGAAAGACCTTGGGCTGTCCCCACCCCACCCCCAAGCAGTGCTCAGGGTCTCCTCTTGGCTGAGGATTATAATATAAGGATCATTCCCGGTGGTACTGGGGATCACAGCCAGGCCAGCTGCATGCCAGGTAAGCACCATACCCCTGCACTGTGTCTCCAGCCCCTCACCCCTCGCCAAGGTACTCTGTTCATGGGAAGGGGGCAACACGTGGCATGCTCAGGGCCTATTCCTGGCTTGGTCCTCAGGAGTGACCCCAGGTGGTGTTCAAGGGACCATATGTGGTGCTGGGGACCCAAACCAGGGTTGCAGCACTGTGGCTATATGCAGGGCAAGTTCCTTATCCTCCTGTGCTGTCTCTCTGGTTCCCAAATTCATATCTCTTGTTATCTACCTCTAGCCTTCTTACTGGACTGGAGCGATAGCACAGCAGGTAGAGCATTCGCCTTACACGTGGCCAACCCAGTTCGATTCCTCTGTCCCTCTCAGAGAACCTGGCAAGCTACAGAGAGTATCCTGGCTGCATGGCAGAGCCTGGCAAGCTACCCGTGGCATATTCGATATGCCAACAACAGTAACAAGTCTCACAATGGAGACGTTACTGGCGCAAATCGACGAACAACAGGATGACAGTGCAGTGCTAGAGCCTTCTTACTGTGTAAGAAAATAAGCCACTAAGAAGAATTAATTATTTTAAATTTTATTTTACTTTTATAAAGTTGTTCACAATAATTCATTACATTTAATATTAAAACACCAATCCCACCACCATTGCACCTTCCCACCATTATATTTCAAATGTCTCCACCCCAAATCTCAAAACGTGCCTCCCAAAGCCAAACTGAAACCATTAATTTTGTATTGCTTGTTATGAATAATCCGCTAAAAATGGTCCAATAAAGTTTCCTTAGAGGAAAGTGTGTGAAAATTGTTGTATTTCATCCTGGAGTCATTAGGCCCTGTGTTTGAGGTTACTAACATGTTCATTAAAGCCAATCAAATGTTGTATGCTGCTCTTTGTATAGAGTGTGAGAGGTCACGGCTGCATGCCCCAGGAATTCTAAAATTTAGAATAGGATTACAGAGCGGATTCAGTCATGGGTGAATCTATTGCTCTCCTCTGGGAGCTTTATTTCTGAGTCTTTGGATCATGGCCGTTGATGAGATAATATGGCACCAGGGGCAGTTTGTGGGTGTGACTGCCAAACTACTAGAAAACTTGTGATATGGGGGAGGAGGCCCAGTCCCTCTCTGAGCAAGCTTGGGGATTTCAGTCACGGATCCCACATACCTGGGTTTTTCTGCAGGTTCCCTCACGGGTGAGACTAAGAATGAATTTTTAAAAGGAAGAGAAAATGCATGCGTTTAGATGAGAGAAATAGTACAACATATAGGGTGCTGGCCTTCTCTGCAGCCAATCCTGGTTTGATCTCTGGTGCTGCAAGGAGGTATCCCTGAGCACAGAGCCGGGAGTGAACACTGACCACCACTGGGTATAGCTCAAACACCGAAGGGGGAAAAAAAGAATCCACTGTTTGTCAGAATACTGTTTATTATAATTATTGCTAATGGATTTATCTTTTCTTTGGCGAACAAGGGGGCGGGAGGTGGGTGGAGCACAGCCAGTTCAGGGCTTAACTCCTGGTTCTGCAATCCGGGGTCACTCTTGGTGGACCAGAGGCAAGAATCTGAATGTCAGCCAAGCTGGTGCCCTCGATCCCCCATCAGTTAAATATTTCTAGCACACAGGATGGAGAAAATTATGGAAGCCGCATTTCTCCAAGGTGGAGCTTATTTATTTTTATGAAGTTTAGGATAGATCTGCTGTTTCTCCCTCTTTCCCATTCTTTAGCTCAGTCTCCAGGCCTACTTTTACACTGCCAGGCGTTTAGGATTTGACGGCAAAACTCTCTGGAAACTCTTGTCTAGCAAAAGACTTGGAGAAAACTTTGATGTTGTACATTCATAGAACGCCCAAATTTGGGTTTGATGTTGTCCTGTGATTCACGTTAATATAGATTAACTGAGGTGAGAGAAGGAAAGAAACATGAGGCGGGCTGGAGTGATAATAGCACAGCAGGTATTACATTTGTCTTAAACACAGTCAAACGGGTTCAATTCCCAGAATATTGGATGATCCCCCGAGCACCGCCAGGAGTAACTCCTGAGTGCAAAGCCTGGAGTGACCCCTGTGCATCACCTGGTGTGACCCGAAAAGCAAAAATTAAAAAAGAAAGTAAAGAAATAAACACGAGGGGAGTCAGCACGGGCTATGGGGAGCCCTGGGGCGCGTCCTACCAGTCAGCAGCAGATGGAGTGGCAGACAGGTCGGTCCATTCTCCGGCTTGGCATTCTGACCAGCGTTTGTGATGGCGTATACGATGGGTGTGTGAAAAAGATGATTCCTTACAGTTTCCCAGGGGTGACATAGAAATACACATAGACACCCCAACAGAGCAAAACAGCCCCAGTTACATAACTGCGGCAGCGAAGGCTGAGTCACTGTGGGGTAGTGAGAAGATCAGATTGGTCACTAGGAAAAGTAAAAGGCTCACGGCGGTGAGTCACGGGGCCCACCCTCCCCCGGGCAGTCTCGAAACACTGCGCCTACCAGCTGATTCAGAGCCGGGCCTTTGTCTTCCTTTCTTCCACATCAGTGTTTTGACATTTCACAATGGAGCTTCTTGGGTGACATGAATTTCCAAAAAAACCAGGGCCAACGCCACACTCTCTGTCTCTGACCTGTTCCGATGGGTGGGCTCCGGCCCACACCCCAGGAAGCTTCACCTGTGATGACTGTCACTCATTCTCGAGTGTCTGCTCTGCCCCACACAGATATTGGGGCTCCTCTGGGACCTTACTCCAGCTGGGCCTTTCCTTAAGGCCCAGATGGCTTTCTCCCCACTTCACAGGGGAGAGAGAGCTGAGGCTCAGAGGGTTCAGAACTTTCCCAAAGTTCCTTAGAGGCGAGATCCACCACAGGCTCATCTAGGGTTTTTTTGTTTTGTTTTTTTGGGTTTTTTTGTTTTTGCTTTTTGGGTCACACCCAGCAGTCCTCAGGGGTTACTCCTGGCTCTGCACTCAGGAATTACTCCTGGCGGTGCTCGGGGGACCATATGGGATGCTGGGAATCAAACCTGGGTCGGCCGCATGCAAAGCAAACGCCCTACCCGCAGTGCT
Source organism: Sorex araneus (assembly GCF_027595985.1). Classification (NCBI taxonomy): domain Eukaryota; kingdom Metazoa; phylum Chordata; class Mammalia; order Eulipotyphla; family Soricidae; genus Sorex; species Sorex araneus. The sequence continues at coordinate 345,770,439 of NC_073313.1, read as the reverse complement.
ATTGCTCCAGCCCCAAAGGCTCATCTGTTTTGAGGCCCAAACTCTTCCTTCCAGGAGAGAGGCCGCCTCTAGCCCATGACTCCGGGATGACCTAAGAGAAGGCAGAACCGTGGCAGAGTGGGGCAAAGGGAGGAGAACTGAGGGTTCCCCAAGGTAGAGCAGTGGGCGTGGCTTCCTCCTTTCTTTCAGTAAATCAGAATCTTTGGGGTGTAGGAAGGAAGCCAAGCCCAGTTCCTGCAAGAGGCAACGTTGCTCCAAAATCGAGGCTTACCCAATAATGTGACTCCTTGGTAAACTAGTTCTAATCAAACCGTCCAATACCCTGTGGAAAGTTCTGGAAGGCAGAACCTTTGTTCAGTTTTTCATTACGGAACACTACAGGATGGTTTCCCAGCAATCCCCTGCTTAGGCTGGTAGCACCGTGGAAACTGACCCAGAATAATATTTTTCAAAGAGGCAGTTGCCTTAGTGGGTGGGGTAGGGAGGGTTACCTCTTCCTCAGGAAGTTCCCGCCGAGTCACATGAAAGCACTCAATTTTGTTGGTCTGGAAAATAATGCATATACTTAGATATGTTGTTGGGATCACCTTCTCCCCCTACCATTGTACCTTTTATTAAACAGCCATCTCCCCTACTGCCCATGAGCCTCGAGACTAGTACAAAAGGACCAAGCTCAGGGCCAGAGAGAGAACTCAAAGGTCTGGGATGCATGGGGTACTAGTAGGAACTCCAAGTTCATCCAGCTCTGCATGGTCCCCCCAATTACTGCTGGGAATGTCCCGTGTTCCTGGCACCATGCCCAGGAGTAACCTCACTGAGCACTGCCAGGTCAGACCCTCACACCACCGAGGGTCTACCTGGACCCCCGCTTTGAGGATGCTTCAGTCAGTGGGAGGTGATTGCTTGGGTGCTAGAGAGATGTGGTTTCTCTACCTGCGTCCACCAGCTGTGATGGCCCCTTTCTGCTGGCAAAGGGGAACCCCTTCTCATCAGTGTGCCATACAAGGTTCTCTGAGCCCTGCTCACCACCCCTCCACCCCTGCACAGCCGGGGCCCCTGGGCAGTGCACACGCAGAGGACCATGAAGAGCTGAACCAACCTTCCCAGCCTGGTCACTCAGGAAGGACCCCTTCCTTCACAGGGCGCCTGTCCTCCTGTCCTCAGAGGTTCTGACCATGTTGGACTTCACTAGATATAGAGCAATCACCATCTGGCTTCTATGTACAGAAGCCAGCTCCAAAAGGACCAGAAGCCTAATCTGCAAAGGTAAAAGAAATAGGCCTTCAAAACAAAATGTAGAACAACCTCATGGTGTTGGATTAGCGAACATGAACTTCGTGAGAATCAAGAGCTGCCATTCATCAGATGGTCCACAAAGAGAGTGAAAAGCCAGCCAGAGTAGCCATTTTCTGCAACACATATTTATGGCAAAGCAGATTATAGATATAGTGTGATGCCCATTAATATCTCAACAAGCATGTTTTACAGCAGTTGGCAAGCTGATCGCAAAATTTATATCCATATGCAAAGAATCCAGAATAACCAAATCAATTTTGCACAAAGACAACAAAGTTGGAATATTCATGCTTCCTGCTGTCCAAACTCACATAGAGCAACAGTAGTCAAGAGAGTGAAGTATCAGCATAAGGACACATCCAGTTTCAGGGATCAGGGGAGCAGAATCGAGTCTAGAATTAAATCCTTATATTTGTAGCTAAATGATTTTCAACAAAGCCACCGATGATATGGAGTGGTGGGAAAGAAAAACTGTTCAACAAGTTGTGCCAGAATCGTTTTATATGTAGATGTCAAAAGTTAAATGTAGGCCTTAAGTCATATCTAAAATAAGGAGTGTCATATCAGGTGGCAGGGACAGTAGAGGAGAGAGTCATGGACACTTCGGTGGCACTGGTGGGCAGCAACTTTGTAGTAATACCATAAACTTGAATACCATTATAACCCTGTCACCTAAACTATAGTAAAGCATATATAACTAGACCTCATATACAGTCTGTGAGCAAATGCATACACTCTGTCAATACATATCATTAATAGACACTGAACTGTAAATTTTATATCACATTCACTTTCACATATTACTGTCTTTTTTCCCAAAACTTGTAGCACTGTTGTCCTGTTGTTCATCGATTTGCTCAAGCAGGCACCAGTAACGTCTCCATTGTGAGACTTGTTACTGTTTTTGGCATATCGAATGTGCCCCAGGTAGCTTGCCAGGCTCTGCTGTGCAGGCAGGATACTCTCATTAGCATTCTGGGCTCTCCGTGAGGGACAGAGGAACTGAAACCAGGTCAGCTGCGTGCAAGGCAAATGCTGTGCTATCGCTCCCGTCCCGTGGCATATTCAATATGCCAAAAACAGTATCAACAAGTCTCACAATGGAGACATTACTAGTGCCCACTCGAGCAAATCAATGAACAATGGGACGACAGTGCTACAGTGCAGGGCTACAATTATTTAAAAGAAAAATATTTTTAAGGAAAAAGAAAAGACTTGTCATCATAATAATACCGGGCCTTCTGATCCACGAATATGCAATGTCTTGACATTTATTGAGATCGTTAGCATTTCTCAGGATTGGTATACTTAGGCTCAAAGGCTTCCTTTTTATTTTGTTTACAGCATTATTGTTTTTTCTAACTTTATTTAAACACTGTGGTTTACAAAGTTGACCATAATACAGTTGTCTTGGGCATTCAATGTTCCACTACCAGTCCCACCACCAGCGTGACCTTCCCTCCACCATTGTCCCCAGGTTCTCCCCACCCTCCCCCCAGTCTCCAAGTCTGTCCCCATAGGAGGCACCAAATAATTTATTTTCTAATTTTTTTTACAAAACATATAGTAAATTGAACTATAAAAAAATAGCTCAGTGAAAGAAAATTTGTGAAAATTGTTAAATCTCACACTGATTTCATTAAAACAATTGAGGATATACTGAGTAGCCAGTCGCTAATTGAGCCTTCTGTGTTACTGTTTTTGCCTTTGAGTGTAGAGGGCTTCTATGCTACTTTCCCATCTAATTATCTGTGCCTCTCCTGGGCTGTTAGCATTGTGGAATTGGGAGGTGTTGTGCAGACACAGATGCAGCTGCGTGTTCCAGGAGCTATGGAATTGGCATGATTCTTTGGCTTGGCATCTCTTGACATTAGACATGACACCACCAAGCTGGACCATTTATATGCCAGACTGTGGGGTGTGGGATTGTCACACCTTCCTTCCAAAAGAACCCCAGAGTTTTTAGCCTGAAGGCCTGTATAGCAGTGAGTTCCAATGGCTTGCAGTTTCTTCAGAGATTAAATTTCTTGGTATTGTATTCTTTTTGTGTGTCATTGTTAACTTTGGATTTATATTGATTTTTGTATACTAACCATTAACTGAGACTTCGCTGGATTTGTTCACTATATCTCTGTGTGTGTGTTCCTTAAGATTTTCTATATTAGGGGCCGGAGCGATAGCACAGCGGGTAGGGCGTTTGCCTTGCACGCGGACGACCCGGGTTCGATCCCCGGCATCCCATATGGTCCCCCAAGCACCGCCAGGAGTAGTTCCTGAGTGCAAAGCCAGGAGTAACCCCTGAGCATCGCTGGGTGTGACCCAAAAAAGCAAAAAAAAAAAAAGATTTTCTATATTAAATATAAAATAAAAACAAATAAATAAAAATCGAAATATTTCTATATTCAGGGAGAGAGGACAGCAGGTAAGGTATTTGCCTTGCACATGGTTGACCTGGGTTTGAATCCCCAGACTTACATAGGGTCCTCCAACCACCACTAGAAGTGATTCCTGAGCATGGAGTCCGGGGTAAACCCTGAGCTCCACCAGGTGTGGCCCCCAGACCCCAAAAATAATCATGATGATAGCACAGAGGGTAGGGTGTTTGCCTTGCACGGGGCCGACTCAGGTTCGATTCCTCCACCCCTCTCGGAGAGCCCGGCAAGCTACTGAGTACCTCACCGGCATGGCAGAGCCTGGCAAGCTACCCATGGCGTATTCAATATGCCAAAAACAGTAACAACAAGTCTCACAATGGAGACGTTATTGGTGTCCACTCAAGCAAATCGATGAGCAACGGGATGACAGTGATAGTGACAATAATAGTGATATAGAATTAATGAACACATAAAACAAAAATAAAGCACTGGGCAGAAAAAAAGATGACCTAAGGGGAAGAAGATGAGAAATGGGAGAAAAGATGGATGGAACATAAGAAAGGGTGGTGCACAGCTGAGATAGTACAGCAGGCAGGGCGCCTGCCTTGCACGCACCTAACCTAGGTCCATCTCCAGCACCCTGTATGGTCCCCAGGGCCACCAGGAGTGATCCCTCAGCACAGAGCCAAGAGTAAGCACTGAGCAATGGCAGGTGTGGTTCAAAAACCAAAAGAAAAAGGGGCTGGAGTGATAGCACGGCGGGTAGGGCGTTTGCCTTGCATGCGGCCGACCCGGGTTCAAATCCCAGCATCCCATATGGGCCCTTGAGCACCACCAGGGGTAATTCCTGAGTGCAGAGCCAGGAATAACCCCTGTGCATCGCCGGGTGTGACCCAAAAAGCAAAAAACAAACAAAAAAAAACAAAAAGAAAAATAGAAGTTTGGTGGAAACTTATTACCTGCAACCTTTTAGACATAAGAAGCTATTTTGAAACTAAGTTTCTGAAAATACATAAAGTTTCTGAAATTATATAACGCTATCTGGCTAGTAGATGAAGTTGAAAATGCCGGTCTAAAAGAAGGAGCACATTTGGTTTTGGTTCTCAGAGTGATGGTGCGTTTAAAATCAATTTATAAGAAGGAGCGGTTGCAAAATCCCCAGAGACAACGACCCACCCAGAGATTTTCTGGTGGTACGTTTCAAACCCCTGAGTCTGCTGCTCACATGTTCCAAGTCTGTTTAGTTCCTCTCCTTCTCCTTGACTCAGTTCTGGCCACTCATGCTCCCGGGAAATTCTTCCCCTCTCTGTTTTCCACCTGCTTGTTGGCGTGACACAGTTTGTGTTCATCCTCCGTGGCAGTTTCCCTGGAGGCCTCCACCGGGACACCTGAATCTGGTTTCCAGCTGAGCCGAGGAGACGGCGGGAGCCTTTGGCCACCTCGCCAGGTTCCTTCCTCTTCTCTCGACAGCCTCGCTAGTTCGGGCAGTGCTGTGGATCCACTCTTGGTGTCACAGAGGTGGCACCACCCTCTCCATTTCCAGTCTCAGGCTCAGAGGAAGCCCGAGTCCCACGTCGGGTCCTTAGCAGAGGAACCATTAACTGAGACTTAACTCTGGAGCACATCGGGAATTGAGTGCTCGCACCATCCTGCGGAGAGTGCATAGGAGAATAGGAGAGGCCCTCGCCGCTGCCTTGTAGGTAGGGAAACTGAGGCTTGAAGGGGAAGGTGAGTGGCCGAGGGTCTTAGACCAAGCCCAAAGGCTCCGCCCCAACTCCAGTGATTTTTTTCTGACCCTTAACATCTCATTCTCCACCCCGCCTGGCTCTTCCCAGTCCCTCCAGCCACGCGACCCTTCGGGCTGCACCGCCCGCCACGGGAACGGCCCAGGGTGCTGGAGCAAGCTCGGGGCTGCTGGCAGGAGGCATCCCGAACACAGCCACTGGGTCCTTTGGGCTTTCTGCAAATCCTGAAATATTGCCTTTAATTGCTTAATTTTCTGCCTTCGTTCATTTTATTTAGACTCGCCCAGGGCGCTGTAGCCTGGCATATTAGAGAACTTCTTACTTTTTAATAATAATACTTAGCATTTATATAGTGTGTTTCATGTTCAAAGTACTTGACAGAGTTCCCTAATTAATCGGAACACTAACTGCCGCCCTGGGCAGGTTGGACCAAGTTCTCAGGCTCCTACTTGTGCCGGGTGGAACACTTCCTGCCACTCAAGCCCCCGCTCCCTCTCAGGACCCCCAGCCCCATTGGGAGCGGCCGTGCTGGGCCACTGGTCCCGGCGTCGCCTCTGTGTGCTGGGCCACCCCGGAGGCAGGAGCTCAAACAGACACGGGCCAAATCTCCAGGAACACTCTGAGCAGTGAGAGAGATGGCTCAGGCTGGAGATGGGGCCCCCACGGAGCTCCTGCAAGGATGGGGTTTTGAGGAATGAAGAGGAGTTCTCCAGACAGGGGGCCGGGAAGGGCATCTTGGGCAGAAGAAACAGGCTGTGCAAAGGCATAGTGTTGGAAGAAGGAGGGGAGAGTGGGTGAGCTTTGACCCAGGAGCCAGCCTGCGACCTTATGCATAGACAGGGGTGGGGGGAAACATTGAGGTGGGGGCACCTCTTAGGGTGCTGCCCTGCCAAGGTTGTTCTGTCAGAATTAATGAAGAGACAAGAGTCGAGGGAAATCAAGAGAACCAGAACTGGGATGGTGGGAAGGACAGAGCAGGCGTAAGACTAGGTAACCCCTAGGTGCAGACGGAGGGGAGCATGACCGTGGGGTGCCTCGGGGTCCTGAGTGGTTGAGGGAAGTCCACAGACCCCGCACACATACACACACCCCCGCGCCGCTGTGCTGAGTGGCTGTGAATGAATGTCTGGGTCTGGCACTCGAGTAGAAGCACCAGAAACAAGGGCTGGAGAGCACCGGAAGGGAAGCCACGAAGTCCCGGGGGTGCTGGGAACAGCAGTACTGTGGGTAGGTGCAGGAAAGGTGACGGCAGAGCACGGGCAAGGTTGAAGCACTGGAGAGAGCAGGGCCACCGGATGCTGAGCAGGGAGGGGGCAGGCGGGAGCGGGGGGCTAGGCTAGAAGCCCTGAAGATCGGCTGCAGAGAGAACCAGGCAACATGCAACATGGGCTCCGGGGGTGAGGGGGTTGGGGCAGTGGGGAGAGGAAGGGGGCGCAGAGCAGACAGCTGAGGTGTGCGTGGCGGAGGGGGAAGGAGGGGACTGGGCAGGGCAACGGGAGGTTTCGATGACACTTCCCGGTGGTACGTCCAGAGTGGGAGCCCGGAGCTGGGGGTCGAGGTGAGAAAAGAGGGACGAGAGGGCAGAGAAACTCGAAGGATTTGCATGTGGGAAATTCAGGTCCAACCCCTGGCACCTCTGGCTCGGTCCCCAGCACCTGTGGCTCTCAAGCCCCACCAGGGGCCACCCCGAGCACTCGGCAGAAGCAGACCCTGAGTGCCGAGGAGGGAGGCGGGAGGAGACCAGCAGGGTCTCCTGGGGGTGCCGAGGGTACAATGGGACAGGCCAGCGGGGTTCCTGCTGTCGGCACTGGCCATCGGCGTGGAGGTGGCGTGAGCCCTTCCAGGGCAGCGCGGGCTGCAGCTGGCCGGGACTGTTCTACCACAGGGCCAGGAGTGCCCGGGGGTCTCGGAGGTGGGGGGGGGGGGTCGGGAAGACAGGCTTTTCACTGCCACATGGAGGAAGCCCCGAGCTCTGCTTCTCGGGGCCCTCTGTGCCCGTAGACAGTGTCCCGGCTCTTCCGTTCCTCTGGTGGACGTGAGAAGCATCCAGCAGGGAGGCGCCCGGGACAGGGGCCCCTCTCTGTGGCGCCCGCTTTATCTACTGAGGTGGAGGGAGGGGATACTTTCCTTCCTTCCAGCCAGCCCTCCGAGCGGGGCGTGCACAGGGCCTGAATTCCAGATTCCCCTCCACCAACCTCCAGGGAAGGGGTAGGAGATGGAGCTTAAAGCCCAAGAGGCCCCTTTGCACGGGCCAGGATGTGCGCACGGCTGGATGCACCTTTTCCTGAAGCTAGCTCAGACCTCTGACCCGAGACGGGTAGGCTGGATGGCAGGACGAGGAATTGGAGGCTGGGCGTATGCGGCTGTGCCCCGGGGGCAGGGGGGGGTGCTTTCTCTGGGAACCCAGGCCCCAGCTCCCTGGTGGCAGGTGAGCAAGATGAAGAGGAAGGGAAGGGGCGGAAGGGGTGGGGGTATCCACCTGGAGTCTCCAAGTGTCGCGGAGATGACCACAGAGCCGGCAGCGAGGGCCGGGCCACCGTCAGGCTGTGGCGGAGTCTGCAGTGGGGCTGCCCTGAGGCTGGGCACAGCTCGTTCTCCCCCCCACCCCCACCCCCACCCCGCTCTGACTAAGGGGAGCCTCCCCTCTCCCCAGTCCCCGGGGCTGGGATGGAGAGGAAAGTTAATTGAACAGCTAATAGGGAACAGGCCCCGTGCCAAGAAATAATAATTAGCTTTTATTGAGCTCTGTGCTTGGCACTGCCCTGAGCTCCTCACGCGAATTCTCTCACTGCGGGCTCTCCGCAGCCCATGAGAGAGGAGCTTCTTGTGCAGCTGGGGAAACTGAGGCAGGCTGCGGTTCAGTGATCTCCAAGGCCAGCTCAGGGCATGGTGGTACAGCCTTCACAGCAACACTGTGTCCATGCGTATAGGCAGGTACCCAGGCTCAGGGCACATGGGAGATGTGTGTGGAGAGAGAAAGAGATAGATAGATAGATAGATAGAGAGAGAGAGAGAGAGAGAGAGAGAGGTTGTAGGGGGTGTTGATGTCCTTATGCACATGTCATACACAGAGGAGGGCGCGTGGTATGTGTGTGATGCATGTGGTATGTGTGTGTGGTAAGTATGGTATGTGATGTGGTATAGTGTGGGCTGTGTGTGATATGCGTGATGCATTGGTGTAAGTGTGAAGCAGTGTATGTATAGTTAAGTGCAGGTGCGTGTGTGCGCGCACGTGTGTGTGTGTGTGTGCACGCGCGCACGCGTGTGTTGCCAGGACAACTTACTCTCCACTTGGACTTTCTCACTGGCAAAATCAGCACTCTGGGTCAGAACCGAGTAGAAGTTGGTCACCCATATGTCCACGGTCTAGACGAGATGAAGAAGCCCTTCCGGGGGAGCCAGGACCAACTGACTCTCGGGCCGGAATGACCCCTTGCCGGAAAGCCCCTGTGCGCAGCCAGAGTCCGGCCAGAGCCTGCTGCCGGCTGAGCCCTTCAGGAGGAACGAGCGCCGCCCTGACTCAGAGCCCCGGCCCGCGGAGAGAATCCTGAGAGCCGCAGAACAGTCTGCCAGCCGTTGGCTGGCGCGAGTCCTGCACACAACCTTGACTCTATTTGCAATCTGTTCCGCTCATGAGACAGGGGATGCCGAGCTTGTCGTCTTGCAGCCTCTCCAGAATGTGAATTGAAACCACAGTCACTTTATGGACACCCGCAGTGCCAGCATGTGGCAGACATTTGTTCCTGGGGGACCTGGGACCTGGCCCCCAGCCCACAGCAGGGGTGAAGGGGCCCGGGGGGGGCGGGGGGGGAGGAGACCCTGCAGTGCCGAGTGCCTTCAGGGCGAGGGCGCTCAGGACGCCCACCTTGGCCATGCTGCCTGCATGTTCCTTTCCACCCTGCTATTTTTGTGTCATACACAACCTGGGTAACACATGTCTGAGGTCTTGGGTTGGCCCTCAGGACATTGGGGGCCTAGGACAGTGGCAGCTGTGGCGGCAGGTACGGAGTGTGTCCTTTAACCACCAGTGTGGACAAGTCAGACACTGGAGCGTCCACTCTGGGCGCAGGCTCTGAGCCTCCCGGCCCTGGCGCTGAGGTAGCCGGGAGGCTGCTGAGAAATGCATGCGGCAGTGCCAAGGACCCGGCCCCGCTCCTAGGAGCAACACGCCAACAAGCTTCAGGGGCACTGGGCAGTGAGTCCTGGGACCTACTCCCTGGTAGGTGCCCACCTGCTGCATGGCTCTGGGCACCATGTCTGTCTGTCTTTGGGATCTGACCCTGTCCTCTGGTCTCCTGGCAAATCTGAGACTGATACTCTTATGCCCGGTCGGAATTCTGACACCGTGGTTTCATGTAGCATCTGAACGGGAGGGTTGCAAGCAAATGAAAATCCTGAGTGTCACCCCTGGAAACCCCCTGGCCTTCATGCAGTCCCCACTAACAGGAGCAGAACCCGTTCCGAGCAAGCTTATGCTCCGATTCCTCCCCGGAGGGGAAACGTGCTCCATCTCAGTCAGCCCCTTCCTCATCTCGACGGCTTTGTCAGAAATTGCTTTCTTGGGCTGTAAAGATGGTCCGACTAAAGCACTCGAACCAGCATGTTCAAATGCCAGTACCACATGTGGTCCCCTGAGCACAGACCCATGTGTGGCTCCGTGAGTATTGCTGGTGTGACCCCGCCCCCCTCCACCCCCCTCCACCAAAATGAACTAGAAATAGCTTTCTAAAGTCTTCCCTTCGTGGTTTACACCCAAACAGCCTTAGGGAGGCCCAGAGCATTCTTTGCAAGGGGGGAGGGATGGGATACACTTGGCAGTGCTTAGGGGGTTTTCCTGGCTCTGTGCTCAGTGTCGACCCCTGGTATTGCTTGGGGAGCTGGGCATGGGGAGCTGGGCGTTTGCACTGGAGCCGGCTGGGGTTGGCCAGAGTCAGCCACATGCGAGGCAAAGGCCTGATTCCCTGTGCTCTGCTCTGCCCCGGCCCTGTATCCTCTCATCCCTTCCCACAAAGCATTTCAGACGCTAGGAAACAGGGTGCATGCCGGCCCACCGAAGGCGCTGTCACCTGCACATCCTGGGTGGTCACTCACAGGCCTTTCCCATATTGCTATGATCCCTTTCTTCCATGACAATGGGGCCCGTGGCTCTGGCACCAGCCTCCCGGGCCCTGGCTCACTTACATCCCCTAAAAGCTCTTGCCGTCACTCTTTGGAGAAAACAGGGAGCAGCTGTTTTAGTCTGCGGCAGCTGCCAGAGAGTGTGCGGAGGGGCTGCAGTGATCACACAGCAGGCAGAGCGCTCACCTGGCAAGACTGCTGCTGACCTGGGGTCCATCCCTGGCACCCCACATGGGCCTGCCAGGGGTGATCCCTCCGTACAAAGTCCAGGAGTAAGCCCTGAGCACAACCAGGTGTGCCCTTAGAACAAAAACAAAGCACAGAGCGTGCTGAGGTGGCCTTCCGAGAGCCCCCCACGGGCCGAGGCAGCTGGCATGGCACAGAGACCGTGGGGGAGGTGGAGTCACCCGGAGCATATGCGCCAAAGCCCACAGTGTCCTACGGGGCAGAGCCAGGGACCAGGCTCAGGGCATGCGCCCAACCCAGCTGTGTGCCCCGGAGCAAGGCCGCCATTGCCCAGAGACGCAACCTCTGCTAGGCCCCACCAAGGTGCCTGTTGCATGGCCACCACTGCTTGACCTCAAGGACTCTGCACCTCAGTGTCCCTCTGATGTGAAACAAGGGTCTCAGCGAACCAGAGGTATCACAGGACCGTGGCAGAGGCTCTTGAGTAGTTCGGGGGTTGGGGTGCAGGACTGGGGTGCAGGACATCATCCATCAATGCTATAAACCCTGACAAAAGGTCAACACGTTCCCTAAACTCTGGCAATGATCATTAAAACCCCAAAAACAGGAGTCTTGGGAGTGGATACATGGATGCACCAGAAATGAATGAATGAATGAATGAATGAATGAATGAATGAGTGAATGAGTGAATGAAGGAGCAGCACCACCCACCATCCTGGGCTGTGTGAGGACTCGGGGAGATAGAGGTGGGCCCCCGCGGGTAGTGGCACGTTCAGGGTGCCAGTAGGTGCTCAGTAAAGCAGTGAGTCCTGTGGCCCCGCCCCTTCCCCCTGCAGAGCGGGACACAGAAGGGCGAAAAGGGAGAAGGTGAGTCAGCCTCGGCCCCGCCCAGGGGCAGCCCACCCACCCGCCACTGTCACCCACCCAGACACACAGCGTGACTGTGACTCCCCCGAGCCTCCTGCTGTGCCCTGTACTGCTGCCCGCCCCCAGGGTCATTATGGGAGAGTGGCAGAGCAGCCTGAGGCAGGTGGCTCAGAGCTCCAGGGGTCGGGGGGGCAGCCCAGCCTCTGAACCACGACAGCTCTGACATGTTTCATAATGTGGCCTGTGGGGTGCAGGGACGAGGCTACTGACCAATTGTGACTTTGGGCCCACGTCCCAGAGCCTCTGACTCAGTTTCATCTGCTGTGAAATAGGGATATTCTCCCACTCCACGCAGAAGTCTGGGGCGGGGCAGGGGTAGGGGTCTTCGAAGCAGAGTTTAGCTTGTCTGGGTGATTCTCTACCCGCCAGGAAAGCAGTTTGTTATGAGGGCTTAAGGATGCAGGGATGTGAGCCTCCAGGGTCACGCCTGAAGATCCAGAGATGCTGGGGAGGACCATGTGGTACCATGTGGTGCCGGGGACGAAGTAGGGGTCCATGTGGGGCCCGCGCCTTAGTTCTGTACTATCCCTACATGGCATTTTAAGTGACATGAGAGAACAAGTCAGAAAGTGTTCGGAGGGGCTGGAGTGATAGCACAGCGGGTAGGGCGTTTGCCTTGCACGCAGCTGACCTGGGTTCGATTCCCAGCATCCCATATGGTCCAATTGAGCACTGCCAGGGGTAATTCCTGAGTGCAGAGCCAGGAGTAACCCCTGAGCATCACCGGGTGTGACCCAAAAAGAAAAAAAAAAGAAAGAAAGTGCCCGGAGCAGATGCAGGACAAGGTCACCAGCCGTCAGAGAGCTGCTGCCGTGACCCTGGGCCCTCTCCCCCTCACTGATTCCAAGTCACATAGCCCAGTGCCAGTGTTCTTCTCTGGGATGGATGCAGTGAGAAGGGCAGACGGAGCAAACCAGGGGCTGGAGCAATAGCACAGCAGGTAGGGCGTTTGCCTTGCATGCGGCCGACCCAGGTTCGATTCCCAGCATCCCATAGGGTCCCCTGAGCACCGCCAGGAGTAACCCCTGTGCATCGCCAGGTATGACCCAAAAAGCAAAAAAGAAGGAGCAAACCAGCACTAGGCATGTGTGTGTGTGTGTGTGTGTGTGTGTGTGTGTGTGTGTGTGTGTGTGTAGGACCCCAAGTTCCTTCCCCAGCACTACCAGGGGACCAGGGGACTCCAAGCACCCAAGAGCTTCTCAGACTGAGCATCACCAGAGAGGCCCCACCCTCCCCCCACTGTCACAGGAAGTGACCCTTGCAAAAGTCCTGAATTCTGGATAAGATATTGGGAGGTGGGGGAGCACACTGAGCGGGGCTCAAGGCTTACTTCTTGCTCTGTGCTCCAGGATCACTCCAAATGGGTTCCTACGGTGTGCTAGGGATCAAACCTGGGTCAGCATACACGCTACATGATCGCTACAGACCTCCAACATTCTGAATTCTGACAACAGTAGAGGTGAAGAGCAATGGGTGATGGAAGAACAAAGCTGGACAGACGTGGATGATCATTCAGGAGAGGGGCAGTTCCAGGGGACTCATCGTGCCATCCTGTTTGTATACGTGTGAAATTTTTCATAATGAAACCGTTCGATACAAACCATGGTCTGTGACCCAGGCCAATACTCAGGAACCGAGGACCAAGTGATGGCATGAACCGGGAAGAATTAACAGCAATTCTCTAGGAGGACTTATTCTATGAAGGGCTGGGGAGGTGAAGACAAGGAACAGCACCTTGTCCTGTCGGTGCCTTCAGTCTTAGACACTTTGTTTGGTTGGTTGGATTCGGGGGTGGTATCACAGGGAACTCCTAGCCCTGTGATGTGGAGTTGCTTCTGGCAGTGTGCTGGGGACCATTTATGCCAGGATCAAACTTTTATCAGCAGATGAAGGCAAATGCATCAGCCTCTGTCCTGTCTCTCTGGCCCCTCGGTGCCTGCAGGGTAGCAGAAGACACCCGTAGCGGTGAGCACGGGCTTTGCATGCCAGAGGCCCCAGTTCCATCCCTCAAACACTGCCAAGTGTGCTCCAAAGTAAAGAAAGAGAGAGGAAATGTTTAAGGCAGTTCTAAATGGGCCCTGGAGGAGGAGCACTGACAGGCAACCTCAACCTTTCCCACGCAGTGCTGTCTGCTCCAGGCCCGGGCTAGGAGGGGCATTCCAGCCAGGAGCACTTCCTGAGCAAACATGCAGGTGCCGAACTGGTCCGGGGGGTGCCTGTGAGCCCAAAGGTAGCAGGTGACAGAGCTGGGCAGGCAGTAGGTGGTGAGGAGCGGCCTGCAGGGCTGGCCGTCCATCCAGGCTGAGGACAACGGGGCCAACAACCACTTGCCACCAGACGGCTGTTTGGGAAAATTTGTTTCTGCGCCAAGGGGGCCACGGCCCAGTGGGGAAGCTGTCGTGGGGTGCCGTGGGGGGAAGGGAAGCAGAGTGGGGCAGAGATCTAGGAAGTCACATCGGCAGGACTAGGGTTTAGAGAAGGAGGTGGGGATCAGAGTCTGGTCAGGACCCTGCCTCCAAGCTAGAGGATTTGTAGAATCAGAATATTGGGCCCGAGGACCTGTGGAATGGGTCCCCAAGCCGGAATTAGGCTGCAAGCAGAGCTCCCAAGGCGTCCGCTACGGGATGTCCCGAGGCAAATGAAACGCTTCTAGTTCAGCCATAGCTGGGATTAAAGGTTGGGGTCATGCGGACTCAGCAAGGGCCGGAGAACAAGGAGAGTCTCTCAAGGGAACCCCTAAAGTGGGACAGCAGCAGTGCAGGGTGTCACGACATAAGGGTAAGGTGAGGCAGGAAGGAGAAACCAAGGCAGAGGAAAGGTCAGGATGGGAAGTCATGACAGCGATGATATAGGAAAGGGAAGCTGGGACAGGAAGCTGGGGTGGGCAGCAAGACCAGCCCTAGTCGTGCCTTCTGGAGTTCCCCTCGGTTCAGCTGGGAGGGAGCCAGATGGTGGAGGCCCCCGTGGAGAGGGAGGCGCTGGTGGCGGTTCTTTAGGATGTGCTGAGTTTCCAGTGCTGAAAAGTGGTAAAGGGACATGCATGGTGACCTTTCAGTACCTGTGTTGCAAGCTATAATGCCCAAAAAGGTGGGGGCGGGGGGAGAGAGAGACAGAAACAGAGAGACACAGAGAGAGACACAGAGAGAGACACAGAGAGAGACACAGAAGTGTTGAGGCAGACTGCTGGAGGCACTGGTGGTGGGAGATGTACACTGGTGGAGAGATGGGTGTTGGGACATTGTGTGGCTGAAACCCAATAAGGGACAATTTTGTAACTGTATCTCACGATGATTTGATTTTTTAAATTTTCTTAAAGTGGGGCTGGAGTGATAGCACAGTGGGTAGGGCGTTTGCCTTGCACGCAGCTGACCCGGGTTCAAATCCCAGCATCCCATATGGTCCCCTGAGCACCACCAGGGTTAATTCCTGAGAGCATGAGCCAGGAGTGACCCCTGTGCATCACCGGGTGTGACCCCCCTAAAAAAAAAAAAACGTTCTTAAAGAAAGAAAGATGTGAGGGGAGAGACAGACAGGATGTACATGGTCGAGAGAAAACGTGTGCTTCTCCAGGGAGGACAAAATAAGCCATTGAGACGAGCAAGTGAGAGAGTGTTCAAGGGAGAATAGGGACCCATATTACTCTTTAGTTCTGGGCTTGGTCTGTTTTACTTATTTAAATATAGTAAATAACTTTATTCAAAGAGGGGGCGGAAAAGGAATGTGCTGAGTTTCTCCTCAGAGGCCCGAGATAAAAAAGTGCCAGCCTACCCAAAACCAGCTGGGCGTTCTGGTGAGCAACGCGGCCGGAGAATGCTCCGGACCCGAAACCAGGCCAGCAACACCGGGGATCCAGATGGAGGAGGTGCAGCCACCACACCCTCTCCAGATGGAGCCACGGCCACACTGAGCAGCAACTAACACAGCTCCGGGATACGGGACTGGGACACATCCGAACTGCGCAGCCTGAAAATATACAATCTTTTAATGGAAAACTAATTATCAAATGCTTCCTTAGTAGGGCTGTCTTTCTTGGGGGGAAACTCCAACAACAATAGTGAGTTTTGTGTTGAAATATGGAACGTAATCAAGGTAAAGAGAAAATGAAGTGAAATTCATCAGTTATACAGTTGTGGGGAGGGGGCGGGGAGTGTACTGGGGTTTTTGGTGGTGGAATATGGGCACTGGTGAAGGGATGGGTGTTTGAATATTGTGTAACTGAGACATAAACCTGAGAACTTTGTAACTTTCCACATGGTGATTCAATAGAAATTTTTTTTTTTTAAAGCGCCAGCCTGTCTGCTCCTCGGGTGGGGCCAGAGCCAGCACCAACCCAGGCCTTGGTCCCTACACCCAAAAGGACCCATAGAAAGAGTTCCGGGTGGGGGTGAGGGCATGGCTCAAAGGCTGAAGCATGTGCTTTGCCTGCTGGGACCCCAGGATCAATCCCCATCTCTAAGTGGCCCCCCTGAGCACCATCAGATGTGACCCCAGAGCGTCTGGGCCATGTGTTTGTAAATGGGGGTGTTGCCTTCTTCATCAGGGAAATGGGCACAAACACACGAGGTCATCCCAGCGCCCAGGCTGGGCACAGTCACGCAGGCTGAAGCACAGGTGTGCATTTGAGGGAACGTCCAGTCCCCCCCGACAGCGCTGGCCACCTGTGACAGTCTGCATTTGCGAAAAGCCACAGTGGCCTTCTCTGCAGCTGACCTCTGACCCCAGGGGCCTCGCTGGCTGTGAGGTGGGTATCAGAGCTGGTCCCATTCGCGGCAGTGTGTCCCGTTTGGTGGAAGTCAACGGCACTCAGCCTGGCTGGTTCCCCGGGGGAAGTTTCTGGTGAATCTGTGGGCCATTTTCCACATCTTGTTGTGTCACCTGCCTCTGTCCCGGGAACCCCCTCCATGTGGGAGCTGATGTACGGAAAGTTGGCGGTCCCGGGGTTGTGCCCCACTGCTGTGCCACAGCACCGGGGTTGCCAAAATCAACGGTGAGCGCCAACCAGCGCCTATCTGCCGTGGGTGTTTCCAGTGGAAAGTGGCCCAGAGCCCAGAGCAAGATGGCCCCTACACTGCCACCGGCAGGTCTCACGAGGGCATGTGCTCCGAGGGACCGGGCTCACGATCTGATTGCTCCTGGGCAGCTGAGTTTCAGCTCCAGGGAAAGACAAACATCGTCTGGAACATTGCTTATCATGCGGTGGTCCACGGCGCCTAGGAAAGAGGCAAAGCCTGACTTCTCTGGTCAGTGGAGACGGGGATGGATGCCTCCCAGCTCTCCTCGCTCTCCAGCCTCCCCGACGGAGCCTGGCAGTTCCAGGGATCCCACAGCCGCTTCTTTTCTTTTCTTTTCTTTTCTTTTTTTTTTTTTTGCTTTTTGGGTCACGCCTGGCGATGCTCAGGAGTTACTCCTGGCTCTGCACTCAGGAATCACCCCTGGTGTTGCTCAGGGGACCATATGGGATGCTGGGAATCGAACCCGGGTCGGCTGCGTGCAAGGCAAACGCCCTACCTGCTGTGCTATTGCTCCAGCCCCCCCACACCCGCTTCTTAAAGTGAAAAGGTTCAGAAATTTTGAAGGAGGCCAAATGAAGGAGGCCAAATCTTCTTAATGATCAACTAGCCTCATGATCAGCTAAATCTGTCAAACATTCCACGGAGCACCCCAAATGCTCATGAGAGCGTTTAAGCCCAGCAAAAGAGAAACGTCTTCGGGTCAAGAAAAGACTCCGCTGTCTCCTCTACCCTCCCTCTGAGCCCTCTGCATCAAGAATCTCAGGTGACAGGCTTCAGCCTTACTTGGCTCAGTGCCCCCCAGAGCCAGGGAGGTCACTGTGAGAGGAAGTGGCCCAGCTGTCTCCTATCAGCTCACACTGATTGGCCATCCCCAGGAGGTTCCAGCAATTGTTCTTCCATTGGCCACAGCCCTCAGCCACTCGCCAGCTCTCCATATATTTATTATCATCACCATTTGGGGGGCCTCCCAGTAGATACTCAGGGGGCCAGGGGTCACTGCAGGTTCAGGCAAGGGTCTAATGATTCTCAGGCCCTGTGAAGCCTGAGAAGGAAGCAGGGAGCACCAGGGACACCCCAACAGTACCGGGGGGGGGGTTTAGAACCACACTCCATAACGCTCAGGGGACCATGTGGTATTGAGGATGGGTATCGTGTCCATGCCAGCATCTGCCTTCACCCCTGTACTGTCACCTCAGCCCTTCTCTTCTAGGTACTCAAACAACCCCCAAGGTCACTACTCCTTTCTCACTAGTTATTTACTTCTTACTCATTAGGATAGAATTCACATTCCAAAGAATTGGCCTTTGCCTATTTGGAATATTTATAAGACAGTGCAACCATCTCTCCTACGTGATACCAGAATATTTCTCACCACTCACCCCCTTAAAGAAATCCATTACTGCTCTCCTCTGAGCTCCGGGCAACTACGCATCTGCTTTGTTTATATTGATTCGCCTGCTCTAAGCATTCTGTGCCGATGGAATTTCACACTATATGAGCCTCCTGTCTGACTTCCTTCACTAAGGATGCTTCAAGGTTCTTCCACGTCGTGCTATGTATCCATACTTTGTACGTTTTTGTTTTGTTTTGTTTGCTTTGCTTTTTTGCTTTGGGGTCATGCTTAGTTGTGCTTAGGCCTTACTCCCGGCTCTGCACTCAGGAACCACTCTTGGCAGTCCTCAGAGGATCGTATGCAGTGCTGAGGATAAACTAAGTCAGCTTTGTACAAAGCAAGTGCCCTACCCATATTACCCCTCTGGCCCATTTCATCGCCAAATAATATTCCACTGGATCATTATTTCACATATCATCTATCTATTCATTAGCTCATTGTATTTGGGTAATTTCCACTATTATGCATAATACAGTTATGAACATTTGTGGGCAAGTTCTTGTCTGGACAAATATTTCCAAACATTTTGGGTATATAACTAAAAATGGATGACTGGGTCATATGATAGCTCAGTATTGAGTCTTTCGGCTCAGGGATTACTCTTGGCAGGCCTAGGGGACCAAATGGATGCCGGAGATGAAACCCAGGTTGGCTGCTCGCAAGGCAGGTGCCCTACCCACTGCACCATCACTCTTGTCCCTGTGTTTAAGTCTCTGTGGTGTTGCCGAACTCCTCGGGTTCCCACATCATTTGATATTCTCAAGAGCATTGTGTGCGCCTTCTAATTTTCCCATGCTTGTTATTCTTCATCACTTTTGCCATGGCCATCCTAATGCAGGTACAGTGGTCCATCATCAAGGTTTTCATTTCCACTTACCAAATGGAGAATGACATTGAATTTATTTTCCCATGCTGATGGCTATTTGTATATCTTCTTTGGAGAATAAGTTACTTAGAATCCAGATGAATTTTTCTTGGATTGTCTTTCTATTATTGAGTTGTAACAGCTCTTTATATAATTTCATTACTAGATCTTATTAAATATATTCTGTCACTGTCACTGTCATCCCATTGCTCATCGATTTGTTCGAGTGAGCACAGGTAACATCTCTCGTTGTGAGACTTATTGTTACTGTTTTTGGCATATCCAATATGCCACGGGTAGCTTGCCAGGCTCTGCCGTGCGGGCTCATTCGCAAATATTTCTTCCAGTTCTGTGGGTTGTCATGTGGGTTGTCATTTTACTTTCTCAATTGTGTCCTTTGATACACAAACTTTTCCTGGTTCTTTGAAGCATAATTGAATTATAAGATGATATAGTATTTGTTGTATACCTGAGGGTTTAAGCGTGCATGGTTGTCATACAGAATGACAAGTTGATTTTAAGCTTTTTAATTTTGATCAAAGTTATCTATTAATTTACTTTGTCTCTTGAGCTGTTGGTACTTCATTTGAGAAACCCAATCCAAGGTCTTAACAATTTGTCTTAGAGTTTTCGTCTGTGAGCCTGAGCACTTACATTTTTATCTTTGATCTATTTTAACCAAGTTTTTATATGGTATGAGAGAATTTCATTTATTCATTCATTCACATGTAGTTATCCAGCTGTCCCAGCAACACTGGGTAAACAAGTCTCCCTTCTCCCATTGAATTATCTTGAGACCACTATTGAAAATCAATTGTACTTTTGTGGGTTTGTCAAGAAACTTGGTTGGGTCGGAGCAATAGCACAGCGGGTAGGGCATTTGTCTTGCATGCGGCAGACCTGGGTTTGATTCCCAGCATCCCATATGGTCCCCCAAGCACCGCCAGGGGTAATTCCTGAGTGCAGAGCCAGGAGTAACCCCTGAGCATCTCTGGGTGTAACCCAAAAAGAAAAAAAAAATAAAAGAAAGAAACTTGGTTTGGTTCCATGGATCTCTGTGACTATCCTTAAGCCAATATCATATAATCCTGGTGACATTACCTTTAAAGTACTTCCCATTTGGAGTTGGGAAGTGTGAGTTCTCCAGATTCATTCATCTTGGTTTCTGGCAACTCTGGATTTCCAAATAACTGTAAAATCCGTTCTTTTAATTCTGTGGGGGTGGGGAGGGAATCATTCTGAAATC
Source organism: Sorex araneus (assembly GCF_027595985.1). Classification (NCBI taxonomy): domain Eukaryota; kingdom Metazoa; phylum Chordata; class Mammalia; order Eulipotyphla; family Soricidae; genus Sorex; species Sorex araneus. Next base: position 345,750,276 of record NC_073313.1, on the reverse strand, counting down.
TTTGAAAGCTAAGGATTGCCTTGATTCAGTAGCTCCACGTGGGCTATGCTGCCATCTTACCAATTGTGTCTTGCAATGGAGAGGCCATCTCTCCGTGTAAGGCTCCTCTCACTTCTCTCAACGATGCTCTCCCCCTGTTGCCCCTCCCAGCTGTTCCCTGCAGTCCCTGCAGCTGCGTACTGCTCAGAGTGACATCCCCGGTGTTGCTGGGACTCTGCAACATGAGACCGGGAGCCCCTGAGCACTGTGCTCTCAGCTCGGTCTACCCGTCAGGCAGAAGTTTCCCAAGGGGGTTCCACACGAGGCGACCACACTTGCCTCAGGTGGTTCACACGTCCCCCTCAGCCCCACTCCGTGCCGATCTCGTGTCTGTGTGGCCAACTTCCCCTGGATTCCGTGTACCAGGTGGGCCAACTCTGCGTCTGCGGGGTCTGGCTCCAGTTTGAAGCCTGGGGCTGCGAGCCTGATCTCGATTCGAACTGCTGAGAGCTGCACTCTGAGATTCTTCTCCCAGCACCCAGCACGGTGGGTCCCCGGTTTGGCCCCAGAATGAAAATCTCTCCCTGCTGCAAATTGCTGAAGAAGCAGGGCCTTTGGCTCCAGCCCGGTGCTTAAATGGGGGCATTGTTCACTTTATGAGAGCCTGGAGGCTCAGAGGTGGAACATTTTAAATGTGATAAATAATAATAATAATAATAACGCTTTATGTCTCCTGGGGGTGAAGCCTTTAAATGAAACGTTAGGCTTGGATGGCGCCTTTCAACTGCCACAGGCAACTTGCAGTGTTCTCCCTAGGAAGGAGCCCCGTGACTCAGGCCCCGGAGATTGCGGCGAGACCCAGGAGCGCTGTCTCTGGGATACAGGCGGCAGGAGCCGGGAAGCTTCTGGGTTGGTGGAAACAAGACCAATCAGAGCAGAGGACACAGGTCCTGGCTTGGAGAGGCTCTCACCGAGATGGGCTGACGAGGGAAATGCTCCTGGCTGAGCAGCTGACGTCCCACTAGTACCGTGATATCAGGCATGTTCTTCTCAAAGAAGAGGGGGTTAGTTCTCAGGAAGCCCAAGGGGCCAACTCAAGCATCTTGATCAATCAGGCCCTCAGGGATGCTTCGGGGACCAGCTGGTGCCAGGACTCAAGCTTAGATCCTGTGCGGGCCAGTTGGGTGCCTTCACCACAGCACTAGCTCCAGGCGTGTTCTCTTTCCACTGGCGCCTTGCCCGCTGGTGCAGGGGCCATTTTACTCACACACACACACACACACACACACACACACACACAAATTCCTAAGTAAGTTCCATTGGTACAACCTGGTCCAGCAGCTTGCTTTCCTAGAGAAGAAGCTGGAGAAATCTCCTTACACACTGGTCATGCTCTACGAGTGTATGCTCTCATGAGCTTCTTAGTGAAGGGATTTGGGTCTCTTCAAGGCTCTAAAACAGAAGTTAATAAAAAATAAACAACATTATGTCCTCATACCAAGCTTTCTTTTGGGATCCCCACCAGCGTGCAAATAAAGATAGGCAAACATGTGGTGGTGCTCTCCTGAGCAAAAGAGCCTGGGAGATGCCTTAGCCAGGACCACTGCCCCCTACCCCAGCTACCTCACTTAACACCTCATCTAAACAGCCAAGGAGCCCAAGACCCTAACATCCAAATAAGCTGGAAGAACTCATTTGTGGAATATAAAATAACATAATATGAGACTGACACCCATGGACAGTACACACAAGGACCAGGAATATTGCCCCATAGATGGAAGCCTGCCTAATGAGCTGGGGGAGAAGGCAGCTGGAATAGACAAGGGATCACCAAGACAATGATGGTTGGAGGAATCGTTCGGGATGGGAGATGTGTGCTGAAAGTAGATAAAGGACCAAACGTGATAGCCTCTCAGTACCTATATTGCAAACCATAATGCCCAAAAGTAGAGAAAGAATATGGGGGAAATTGTCTGCCATAAAAGCAGAGGGAGAGTTGGAAAGGGAGGGGGTATACCGGGGACATTGGTGGTGGAGAATGTGTACTGGTGGAGGGATGGGTGTTCGATCATTGTATGACTGAAGCTCAAACATGAAAGTTTCGTAACTGTATCTCACCGTGATTCAATAGAAAGAAAGAGAGAGAAAGAAAGAAAGAAAGAAAGAAAGAAAGAAAGAAAGAAAGAAAGAAAGAAAGAAAGAAAGAAAGAAAGAAAGAAAGAAAGAAAGAAAGAAAGAAAGAAGAAAGAGAAAGAAAGAGAGAGAGAAAGGGAAAGAAGGAAAGAAAGAAAGAAAGAAAGAAAGAAAGAAAGAAAGAAAGAAAGAAAGAAAGAAAGAAAGAAAGAAAGAAAGGAAGGAAGGAAGGAAGGAAGGAAGGAAGGAAGGAAGGAAGGAAGAAAGAAAGAAAGAAAGAAAGAAAGAAAGAAAGAAAGAAAGAAAGAAAGAAAGAAAGAAAGAAAGAAGAAAGAGAAAGAAAGAGAGAGAAAGAGAAAGAAGGAAAGAAAGAAAGAAAGAAAGAAAGAAAGAAAGAAAGAAAGAAAGAAAGAAAGAAAGAAAGAAAGAAAGAAAGAAAGAGGAAAAATAATCTGAAAGAAACTGTGTGTGCAAGGGGAAGAAAAACAGTCATTCTTACTGAAACCCTGGATGAATATTCATTCCACCCATGCACCAAGAAACAGACAGTTTGCAACAAAAACACTCAGAAAGCAGTAAGTACTTTGGAGAATTAGCACTAGACAGCAGGGAGGGAGAATCAGTGGGAGATCTGGAAGATGAGGTTGGAGACGTTTCCCAGAAAAAGAAAAGAAAAAAAAAGTAAAAATGGAACGGGAGCTATAATACAACCTGTAGGACGTTTGCCTTGCACACTGCCAACCCAAGTTTGATCCTTGGCATGGTCTCCCAAGCACCACCAAGAATGGTTCCTGAGTACAGAGCCACGAGTAACCCCTGAGCATTGCCAGGTGTAGCCCCAAAATAAAAACAACAAAACCAAAAGTAGAGCAAAGGTGACATAAAGGCAGAGAAGAATAAGACAATGAAAGATCTAGGGCTCGAGATCTTTCCTTTTTGGAATGAATTTTTTGCATATGTGTGGGTCTAGAGATTGAACCCAGGACTTCACACATGCAAGACAAATGTTCTACCACTGAGCTACCACCTGCTGCAGACACCATTTAAAACAAAAGAGATCCAAAAATTCCAGAAAGAAGAGCAGAGAAAATAGGAGAGGAAATAAATGAGCAAAATGACTCAAGAACATTTCCCCTAGGTCTGGAACAATAGTAGAGTGGGGAGTTTGCTTGCCTTGCACACGGCCGGCCCAGGTTCAATCCCCAGCATCCTGTATTGTCCCCTGAAGTAATTCCTGAGCACAGAGACAGGGGTAGTACCCTCTGAGTATGTCGAGTGTGGCCCAAAAAACAAAATAAAAAAGAACATTTCCCCAAACCACAGATAAAGATGACAGAGCCCTGAGTTCCACCAGTGGAGGAAAACGACCCCTGAGCGAGGCTGTGAAGGGGTCATGGTTCTATTTCCCCTGAAATGTGGGAAAAGTCGAGCCTCTCTGAGCTGTTTCCGGTCCGGATTGGGAGAAGGTTTTCCCCAGGCGGCTGGAGAGGACCCTGTCTGCAGTCACTCAGCATCCCATGACCCCCTAATGAGCCTCAAAACCTGCTCCCTCTGGGATGCTGGGAATCGAACCAGAAACACCCTACCCACTGCCGCTCCAGCCCCCTCCCTGAGGGCTCTAGACCCACACCCTGGGCCCTGCCTGCTGACTTCTGGGGAAACAGGAGGAAAGGCTGGTTTCAGGAGCAGGGGGGACACAAAGAAACCTTTCCGCGGGCTGGACAAACAGCAAACCCATGCTGGGCTGGGTGGTGGCTTCAGGACGTGTGTGTGCCCTCCTGCTTTAAATGCCTTTTGCTCGGGGGCTGGAGAGATAATATAGGGAGTAAGACGCTTGCCTTGCACACGGCCAACTTGGGTTCAATCCCCAGCATCCCAAATCCCTTCTCTCAGCACTGCTGGGAGTAATCCCCCTTTCGCACAGAGCCGGGATTAAGCCCTGAGCCCTGCAGAGTGCGGCCCCCAAAGCTAAATAAATCAATAAAAAATGTACGTTCCCGGCAAGAACAGTTAATTCCACAGTCTCGTCCCCACCCCTCTGGCCCCCTCCAAACCCTGGCTCTGCTGGCACTGCATCCAGGGAGTGATGAGCTACGTTTTCAAGGGAGGATGAGCAATCTATTCATGTTTACTCTGGGGCTGGGCGTGAAGAGCCCAAGGTAAGGGTGAGATCCCCGCGGTTTGCTGAGCTGCGTATGGGAGAGGGAGCTGACAGGACTGATGGTGGATCCCTGAGTCACCGGGGAGCCATGGGAGCGGCTTTCCCGTGGGGGCGTAGGATTGACGCTCCGGTTATGTAACAAGCCCAGTTGAGCTGTCCTGGATAAGAACTGCTGCCATGCTCCCTAATTATTATTATTATTATTACTATCTGACCTACTCAGATAGTTCCAATGAAGCAAGGATTGGTTTTGCAATCCAGCTTAGTTCCGGTGACGGGGAAGTTCACCTTCTAGAGAGGAAAGTACAGCCAAAGGGTTTGTCGGACACAAAGAGGCTGATTGCAAGGCAGTGCCACCCGGCTGGTCTTGGAAAGATTTCCAGGTACACAATCAGCTGTAACGCTGAAGACCAGGCGGGCTTTCTGCCATGTGATAGTGGCGGAATTGTTTGATGGCCCAGAGAGGCCCAGTGGCTGACCCAACTCACACAGAATAGCCCGGGCTGGGCTGTTCTCCTCCCCTTGCTGTCCCCACTCGAGCTGGGCTGCAGGGGCTCTCCTGGCGGCTGGCACAGAACAGGGACATCGGAGTAAGCAGAACCCAATAACGCTAAGTGTCCTGTGGAGAGAAGTGAACCGTGCCTCAGGTGTGCAGGCGCTGAGCGGCCGTCAGTCAGGGCGGGAAACGCAGACGGTAGTAAGCAAGATGCTTGCTCTCCATGTTTGGAATGAAAATGTGGCTTTCCTCCTGATTGGGACCATATGGCAAGTTTATTACCAAAAAAAAAAAAGTCTTCAAGACACAAAAAAATGCGGAGAACCCTGTAAAAAAAAAAAAGCACCCAGATTTCTATTAATATTCTGAGTTTCCTTTCCGAGGATGAGTGTTGCCACTTTTGAAAAGGAGCAGGATCTTGCCGCAGATGCTTTGGCATGTGGCATTCCCTCCCAGGAGGGAACTAATTTCATCATTCGCTTCACAGGATGTTTGTCTTTGAACATGTGGTATTTTGTTCTTTTTTTAATTGGTTTTACTTTGGAGGGGGTAGTGGAGGGAGTGCCGGGAAGGAGCCACACCCAGTGCTACGAAAGGGCCGGCCGTGTGGTACCTGGGATCAAATCCAGGCCTCCCTGCACACACAAGGCGTGTGCGCTGCCACTTGAGCCACATGTCTGGCCCCAGAAAATGTGGTCTTTTAAACGATACCGCATTCCATTACACAGACAACTTTCCTGCACGGTTTTTGTCTTGGAAACCCATAGAAATAAAATAAGGAAGAAGAATGTGGGGCCAGAGAAATAGCACAGCAGGTAAGGCACTTGCTCTATATGCAGCCCACCTGGATTTGTTTGGTCTGTGTTCAGTCTCCTGAGCACTTCCCAAGAGTATTCCCCGAGCACAGAGACAAGAGTTAGTCCTGAGTGAGCAGAACTGGGTGTAGCCAAAAACAAAATAAAACAAAACAAAAGCAAAATAAAAGAGCAATGGAAATGTCTAAAATGTAATTAGTTACAAGTTTAAATGTAAACATGTAAATATCTCTGAAAACAAAAGAGCAATTTAAAATTACATTGCGGGCATGGGCACACTCACACACACACACACACACAAGCACAAATTACATCTAAAGAGTTAGAGCAATAGTACAGAGGTCAGGGCATTTGCCTTGCATGTGGCTGATCCAGGTTTGATTCCTGGCATCCCCTATGCGCCCATGAGCAACACCAGAAGTAATTTCTGAGTGCAGAGCCAGGAGAAATGCCTGACCATCGTGGGATGTGACCCAAAAAGAAAAAAAAAAACATAGTCCTTAAAAAACATTGCATCTAAGAGACATTTGACAAAACTGTAGCAACCTTTCTTGAAAACCCTAAACCCTAGATGATGAAAACTTTAGAGGACCAAGAATCAACAGAGATTATTTTTCAAAATGATGTATCTTCAGAATTCTGTTCACTTAATAAAGAACGGAACAAGGTTGATATAAAATTATTATTAACCATGGACCGTGGTGTCAGCAAATACAAGTGTTGTTTTTTAATTTTTAAAACTAGTTTGAATCAAATAAATAAGTAAAAGCTGGTTTGAATCTTAAAAGATTAGAATGTATTTGTCTGTTGTTGTTAATGATTAGCTGTAGACTTTGAAATGCGGGAAATGAGTAAAAATTACTAGAATTAATGAGCATAACTGGATACAATGAAAAAAATACAAATACCTACAGCCTCTCTCTTGCTTAGCCTTAACAAACTGAAAATGGCAGGGGTTGGGGTGGCAATCATAAATAACTGAATTCTTGGGAATAAAATATAGCAGAAGTAGGGGTTGGAGAGATGGTAAATGGGTAGGCACTTACCTTGCATGGGCCCACCTGGGTTAGATCCCCAGCACCCCCATAGAATGTTCTGAGTCTGCCAGGAGTTACCCCTGTGTGTAGAGCCAGGAGTAAGCCTGGAGCACAGCTGAGTATGACCCCAAAACCAAAACAAAACAAAATAAAATATGACAAATAAAAAGATCTTACAAAAAGCAATACTATTTTAACAAATGCCATAAACCAAGTCATGAGTAAAGAAAAATCATAACTTATTATTGAATGGGAAGACATACAATTTCATTAGTGACCCCTCCTAGAGTTACTATGTACATTTAGTGTGATGCTAATAGATGACTTTTTGTTGAGGGGCATACCCAACGGTGCTCAAGACATACTCCTTGCTTAGGGGTCACTGCCAAAGGTACAGGCAGACCATATGGGGGGCTGGGGATCGAGCCTGAGTCAGCTACATGCAAGACTAGTATCTTACCACTATGCTATCTTTTTGCACCCGAGAGACCTTTTATAAGAAGCAAACAATTGAACAAAAATAATTATAAGGATTATTAGGAAAATAAACATTAATGAATAGCATTTTAAAAAAAATAGAACAGAGAAATTTGCATTTCTGGATCAGGAAATAATAGAAAGTCAGTTGACTCAAATACCTATGGTTCTGGTAGAGGAAGAGAAAAGTAGATTCAGTAACAGAGAAAGCCAAAGTTGATCCCAGTACACTTAAAAACCTAAATCTATTGGAGTAGTTATACAGTAGGTTCAATCCCCAGCACACCATATGGTCCCCTGAGCCTCTCTCTCTAGGAGTGATCACTGAGCCAGGTGTGACCCTCAAACCAATAAATAAGTAGATTGGTTAAATTGACAAAGAAAAAAAAGAGAGAGGGGGCTGGAGTGATAGCACAGCGGGTAGGACGTTTGCCTTGCACTCGGCCGACCTGGGTTCGATCCCCAGCATCCCATATGGTCCCCTGAGCACCGCCAGGGGTAATTCCTGAGTGCAGAGCCAGGAGTGACCCCTGAGCATCGCTGGGTGTGACCCAAAAAGCAAAAAAAAAAAAGAGAGAGAGAGAGAGAAAAAAAAGAAATTGACAAAGAGACCATTCATTAATACCACAAATCTAGCAAAATTAACAATTGCAATAATACCTTTCCCTCTTTGGGATATTGAGGAAATGAGCAATCAGTTACTGATTACAACTTCACTGAGAGGTATCCTAGCTATATCTATTGAAATAACACAGACAAACTTCACCCAGCAATGATCCCACACCTGGGAACCTCAGACACAGAACTTGAAGCAACAGAACACGAGGCTTTACAGGCAAGAATTGCAGCCTTGGGATCAGAGCGATAGCACAGCAGGTAAGGTGTTTGCTTTGCACATGGCTGACCCGGGTTTGATCCTCAGCATCCCATATGGTGCCCCGAGCACCGCCAGGAGTAATTCCTCAGTGCAGAGCCAGGAATAACCTCAGAGCATTGCTGGTGTGACCCCTCCCCCCCCAAAAAAAAACCCAAAAATAAATAAGTAAATAAATAAATAATTTAAAAAAATAATTGCAACCTGAATAACTGTGGGAAAAAAGTAAATACCTATCACCAGGTAAGGCTAAAGAAAACAGTCAGCTCTCTCTCTCTCTCTCTCTCTCTCTCTCTCTCTCTCTCTCTCTCTCTCTCTTTCTCTCTCTCTCTTACTCTCTCTCTCTCTCTCCCTTTCTCTAAATTATTACACAATTACTAACAATGAATTCCAGGGCCAGAGCAAGGTCTTTATCCTAGGTGCTTGGCCAACCCCAGGTCCACAGCCCTGCATAAGGTCCCCTGAGCCCCACCCCTAGGTGTGATCCTGTGCACAGCCAAGTGTGGCCAAAACAAAACAGAAGAAATGCATTCAAGAGCTGGAGAGATAGCACAAGGGGTAAGTCACGTGCCTTGCCTTGAACCTCGTTTCAATTCCCAGCACCACAACTCAGTGTGTGGCCTTCCTCACCATCCCCCACCCCAATTTAAAAAAAAAAATGAGAAAGCAAAATCTATCTGTAAGATCTTCCTAAAAATGTAAAAACAAAATCTTCCTAAAACAAGCATGATCTTGTTTTAGAAAATGATGCTATTCAAACTTGGGGACCGGAGAAATAGAAAAAATGAAAACAGAACAAAAAGTTGTCAGTTATTTTGTTTGGGAACCACATCAGCTAGGCTCAGAGCTTACTCCTGGCTCTGTGCTCAGGAATTACTCCTGGTGGTGCTCAGGGGACCATACGAATACTGGGGGTTGAACCCAGGTCAGCCATGTGCAAGGCAAGTGCCCTAGCCACTGTACTGTCTCTCTGACACCATAGTGATTCATTTTTCAATGGAAACTTTTTTTTAGCGAGGGGGTTGGTGTATTTTATTATTTATTTATTTATTTATTCGTTTATTTATTTATTTATTTTAATTTTATTGAATCACCATGAGATAGTTACAAGCTTTCATGTGTGGGTTATAATCACACAATGATCAAACACCCATCCATCCACCAGTGCACATTCCCCTCCACCAATATCCCCAGTATACCCCCCCTTGCCCACCCTCCTCCTGCCTCCGTGGCAGACAATATTCCCCATACTTTCTCTCTACTTCTGGGCATTATAGCTTGCAACACAGACACTGAGAGGTCATCATGTTTGGTCCATTATCTACTTTCGGCACGCATCTCCCATCCCACTGGTTCCTCCAGCCATCATTTTCCTAGTGATCCCTTCTCTATTCCATCTGCCTTCTCCCCTCCGCTCATGAAGCAGGCTTCCAGCTACGGGGCAGTCCCCCTGGCCCTTGTATCTACTGTCCTTGGGTGTCAGCCTTATGTGATGTTATTCTATACTCCACAAATAAGTGCAGTCCTTCTATGTCTGTCCCTCACTTTCTGACTCATTTCACTTAACATGATACTCTCCATGTCTATCCTCAATGGAAACTTTTATAATATCCCACAAACGCACAGTTCACGACCTTTCAAGAGTGGCAAGTAAGAGCTCTGCTTCCTGGTGGCAGAAGGGCCCACAGTCTCACTGTCCAAGCATCGCCCCTCCCCTAGCCCTCCCGTGGGCTCCAACTTCCTCTTCTGCCACCTCAAACCCAGAAGTTCAGGTGCGGGTCAGAGATTCACCTGAGAGGAGAGCGGGGAAGGCTCCTCCCAGGGTTGCAGGAAGAGTTCTGCAACCATGCGGGTTCTGATGGCGTTGGCATGGGGACACATACCCACCCACTGCACTAGGACTTGTTCCCATGGATGGAATCTTGGCAGTGGAGAGGGCTCTACTTTCTGTGTCTGGACCACTGTCAGCCCTGTTCTGAGGGGAATGGGCCAGAACCGTGCCTGAGCACCTGGGGCAGGTGCCCCTGGATCCATCTCCATCCTTACCCCCTCTGTCATCCCCGACTCCCCCATAGTGCCTGTATCCTGGGGACACCCAAAGCATCCAGAGTCCCACCTCAAGGAGTTCACCATGGGGTCAGGAACAGAGAAAGGTGAAAGGTGAAGGAAAAAAACTTAGAGCTGGCATCCACCATACTGGAGAGGGCAGCTCAGAACCCCTCTGTTGGGTGGGCTGGGGGTTCAGGGTCGGGGGCAGGAGGAGGTGGACGGATGCCAGAATGCTCAACTGCCACTCAAAGAGGGCTGGGAAAGGACCCCAAGTGTTCAGGCATGCAGAAGGAAGAGGAGACCGGTGTGTCCCTGGCTGTGGGCACCACAGTGGGGTCACCCCATCACATCACAGCTCAAGGTGTGGGGACCTCAGAGGCCTGCCCACTGCCTGGAGAACAGAAGGGTGAAGCTGGCCTCTTCTTCACCTGTGCCCTATATCTCCCAGGGCCCTGTGGTGGGCAGACTCACATGGGGAGAGGGTGACACAAACCAGGGCCACCCCATGCTGAACCCGCTGTGGGCATCACCCTGACCCAGGAGCGCCTCCATCCCCTTTCTCGCCTCAGTCAGCTCTCTGGACTCTGAGTTCTGGCTGGGTCCCTGCAGAGCCCAGCTCCTTTCTCTAGGTGAGTCCCAGAAGCAAACATCATCCACTCAGCCAGACTCAGACCGCAGGGGCGGCTTCCAGGTCCCAGGCCCCCTTTCTGATGTGTAGACCCATGTTGAAAGTCTGTGGGGAGGGGGGAGCAGGAGGCGGGAATGTCTTTGATCAAAGATGAATGTTTGGGGGCCGGAGCGAAAGCAGAGCAGGCAGGGCGCTTGCCTTGCATGTGGCTGACCTGTGTTCAATCCCACGTGGTCCTCTGAGCCCCACCAGGACTGAGCCAGGAGTAAGTAAGCCCTGAGCCCTGCCAGATGTGGCCCCCAAACAAAAACAAGCCCCACGTTGAATGTTTGGTAAACTTGCCCACAGTGAAACTAACTGGCTTGGCAGCAGATAGAATCTCACCTTGATGTTCCTCAGCTAAATTAATTGTGGTCAAGACAGGTGACCTTCAGAGGGAGGGGTTGTCAGTGGAGGAGGAGCGCATGTGAACTATTGGCATCGTAGGCTGATCCCAAGCACCCCCTCCCGGGCCCATGAAAGAGACTTTCCCTGAGAACTGACCAGGTTGGTGCCAGTGGCCAAGCAAGTGGCCTCCCCTTGGAAATGGAATGTTCAAGAAACTTCTCAAGCACAGAGCTTCCCAGAGTTCAGGCTTCGAAGGGCCTGACAGATCACTCTTGTGCTGTGCTCAGAGCTTCCTCCTGCCGCTACCCACTCCTGGCAGTGCTCAGGGCACCTTATGGAGTGCCAGGATCGAACCTGGGCCCGCTGAGTGCAAAGTGAGTGTCGGATCCACTGTACTATCGCTCTGGCCTCAACAGTTGATTCTTGGGGCATCCCCACCCTCGTTTGTTGTATCACCCAAAAGTGTCTCCAGATGTCACTGGAAGCTTCCAGGGACACTCCAGCAACCCCCACTGAAAAACAACAAAATCCATCCTTTGCTCTCCATGCAGCTCGGCCCCCGGCGCCCTACTCAGAATGCCTCTCCTCACCGAGCTGCGCCTCTCTTCGCCCTGACCTGAAGGGCGACTGCTATGCCCGCTGTTTCTCAAGCGCTTCCCACCGTGGCCTTCCGCCAGCCTTGTTTCCTTCCTATGCCCCAGCCCCTGTCCTACTGGTTGCCTCACCTAGCTTCATGCCGTGGGTCCACCATGGTGGGATTTGCACCTGTTGTCCCCCTGGGAATGTCCAGGGTGTGGCTGGTTGAGAAACACTGGCCTGAAGGGCTGTCTGGGGACTCATTTGCAGGATTGCTGTCTGGAGCTGTGTCTCCCCATTCCAGTGACCCGAGGCAAAGACATTCCCTCTTTCAGGGCCTCTGTGTCCCCCATTTGTCAAGTCCGGAGATGATTTCCCCCACGTGGGCGCCGGAGAGTCCGGGAGTGAGAGCAGGTGGTGTTCCGGTTACTGCCAGACAGGAAAAATGGCAGCTGATGTTCCCTGGCCCTGCTTCTCCCTTCAGTCGGGCTCGCCCAAGGCCATTCCCAGGCCGGCCCAGAAAGCAGAAGGCCTTTTGCTGTGGGCCGAGCGCGGTCACTCCTGTCTCACCCGTACCTGCGGAGCTGGGAAGCCACACTCACTGCACAGAGGCTGTTGTCAGGAGCACGCGGCTCCCAGCAAGAGTCTTGAAGTGGTTCAGCTCATCCTTGACTTCCGGCCCCACCGCTGTCCACTGTCCACTGACCAGAGGGCTGGGATGCTCAGCGGCCCCACACTCCTCACCTCTCACCTGAGCAAACTTAATTATCCACACTTCCCAAGGCCTTGGCACGGATGCAGGGAGGCGACGAGTGTCAACATTCCCAGTGTACACCAGGTTCTTGACACTGGAGAGGGTTATCTTGGTTCAGCCAGGTTGACAAGGCAGGGTCAGAGCATGAAACAACTATTTTCATTTGGGGCCACAGCTGGCCGTCTGGTCTGCAGGGACTTCTGCTGGTTGTACCCTGGAGTCACTGTCGGGAGCTGCTCAGGGAACCCTGTGGTGCCGCTTGCAAGGCAAGTGCCCTGCCCATGGGAGATCTCAGGAGCCCCTGACCTGACTCTGGATTCCGAGCAAGTCCACCAGGTGGTTGCCCGCTGGAATGTGCCCAAACAGGCGTGGCTTCTCTGCAGCATGAAAATAGGGGCATGCTAAGTCATCTGGCCAACCAAAGGCAGGGGTGAAGAGCTAAGGAAGGTGGGAAGCAGAGTGGAGTGGAATTTCCCAGGGCCCCCAGGAGTCTGACTGGCCCCCCCTAGAGCTAGCTTTCACTCCGCCTTCCGTTCTCTCCTTTCTCTTCCTCTCTGTTCAACTCTCCACGGCACACGTGTGCCTGCTCTGTGTGTGTGTGTGTGTGTGTGTGTGTGTGTGTGTGTGTGTGTCCGCACGCGCTCATGTACAATCTTTAAGAGCAACAGAGACCCCAGATGTGAGCCAGGCCGACACACCCTGGTGGGGCTGACGGGTGCCTGGGCCACTGGCTGCAGAGTCAGAGCTCGGTGGCTGGGACGCCTTCTTCACTGGGTGTTCATCACACCAAGTTAACGCGTGACCTTGCATTTATTCCATGTGCTTCTTTAGGGTTGACTGGTTCATTTGATTATCTTTGTTGTTGTTGTTGTTGTTGTTGCTTCATTATGTGGAAACAGGCACAACTCCCAAATCAGCACAGGCAAGCAGGTCTCACTCAGTGGGGTCCTGTATCCACACCTGTGACCCTCTCCCCCATGACCTCTGCTCTCTTTCTCTCTCCTGGAGGTTATCTTCTATTTACCATTTACATTGTTTTGTATTTCTCAACTCGTTAATATTAGCTTTTTAAAAAAAATATTTTTGTTTTTTGGGTCACACCTGGTAGTGTATTTTGGGCTTACTCCCGTTTCTATGCTCAGGGAGCACTTCTGGAAGGGCTTAGAGGACCATATGTGGAAGTGGCGATCCATCCCAGGTCAGCCATGTATAAGGCTGTGCCCTACCATTGCTCCAACCCCAAAGATTTTCCTCAAAAAATTGTCTCATCAAGGCAAGCTTGATTTATAAAACTACAGCTTATGAAATTTGGGCTCAGTGTTCAACACCATATCCCCACCAAAGTCTCACTATCTCTCCCCCCACACTCCCTTGGGACCTCCACCCATGCGGCCTCCTCCTCCCCCCCTTATAACCTCAGTTCTGTGGTCAAAGGGTTTGTTTTCACTGGAGGATGTAGTCTCTTGTTTGTTTCTTTATACCCATGTATGAATGAGGTCATCTAGCATTTGTCTTTCTCCCTAGGAGTTATTTCACACGGCATAACCCCTTCCAGTTCCATGCATGTTGTAGCAAAAGACAAAGCTTCACCCTTTCCGTGAGCTAAGTCATCTTCCCTGAGGTATAGCCCACAGTTCCTTACCCACTAATCTGTCAGCGGGCGCTTGTGTTGTTTCCAAATTTTGACTAATGTAAATAGCACTCCAATGAACAGAGCCAAGTGTATATCTTGTTTTGTTTTGTTTGGAGGGGGGACGGAGATTACACCCAGCAATGCTCAGGGCTTAGTCCTGACTCTGCGTTCACTAATTACTCCTGGTGGTGCTCGAGAGTGCATATGGGATGTCAGTGATTGAACCCGGGTGAGCCGTGTGCAAGGCAAGCACTATACCTGTTGTGCAATCTTTCCAGCCCTTACATAGCTTTTCAGATTAGTTCTTTCGTGTGTGTTATTTTGATGAATACCTAGAAGTAAAATTACTCGTTCATGGATAATCCTATTTTTTAATTTTTGAGAAATATCCATGCTGTTTTCCAAATAGGCTAGACCAATTTACATTTCCACCTATTAATTTTCATTAGTGGATGAGAGTTATTTTTTCTCCATTCTTACCGTTACAACTCTTTTTGTGTGTGTGAAGCAAGATGATTTTCTTTGTTTGGGGGTAACTCCCAGCAATGTTCAGGGGCTATCCTGGCTCTACACTCAGAAATCACTCCTGGTGGTGCTTAGGAGACCATATGAGATGCCAGGGACCAAACCTGAGTCCACTGCATGCAAAACAAAAGCTTGACCCATTGTACTATCACTCCAGCCCCAGCAACATAATTTTTATTGAACAAAATTTACTTAGAAAGATGTGAGGGAAGAGAAAGAGAAGATGTATTCAAGAGAGAATGCAGGCTTCTCCCACGTGGAAAAAGCAGAGAGAGAGAGAGAATATTCAAGGGAGAATACAAGCGATGCACAGGGATTACTCCTGGCTCATACACTCAGGAATTACTCCTGGTGGTACTTGAGGGACCATAGGGATGTTGGGAATCGAATCCGGGTCAGCTGGGTGCAGGGCAAATGCCCTACCCGCTGTGCTATCACTCCAGCCCCCATGGCAACCCTTTCTAATATCTGACCCACTCTTACATGGTTTCCTTGTCAAAGATAAGCAAAGGTATTTTCAGCATATCTGCATATCAAATGTGCATATATATGTGCATTATATAATGTTTACATAAATAACACATACATATCGTGCCTAAATTAGCATATCTCACATATTTCTTTTTTGCAGGAGAAGCCATTTACCCCACCCTTCTCAGTTCTTCTTTGCTAGTAAAACAATCAAATTAATATCAGAAAGACCAACAAAAGGCAAAAAATTTTTTAATGGTGTACCTAGAGGGACTCCCAGGCAAAATCAGGGCATACAAAAGTAGAGAGAGAGTATGGGGAAAATTGTCTGCCATGGAGGCAGAGGGAGGGTTGGAAATGGAGGGGGGATACTGGGGACATTGGTGGTGGAGAGTGTGCACTGGTGGAGGGATGGGTGTTTGATCATTGCGTGGTTGAAACTCAAACATGAAAGCTTGTAACTGTATCTCACGGTGATTCAATAATTAAAGAAAAAAAAATGAGGGCATATATCCCGTCCTGGACTACGGAGACGGGGCCTGGATCTGGGCCGTCGGAGGGGAGAAAGGTCATTTCCAAGAAGACGCAAAACCCACGTCTGGCAGGCAGACGCTGCTGGGAGCAGGGCCTGGGCCGAGGAGCATAGCACAGGCTTTGCTGGGTCCCACTCTGTCCACAGCACCTTCCTCTCAGTCCCCTTCCTGAGCCGCAGGCCCGCAGCCACGGTGCTTTGGGCAAGGCCGGCAGAGTCACTCCCAGTGCTGGAGCACAGGCTGTGCATGTGGAACCCGGATAATATCTGCAGCATGGCGTGATTCCCTGGGCTCTGCGGGGACCAACTGGGAGCACAGAGCCCAGAGTGTCCCCGAGCACGGCTGAGCGTGCTCCCCAAGCCACAGCAAGAACAATGAACTCCGGGCGGTGAAGGGGAAGCCCTGGGCTCCTCCCAGTCTTTGGATCGTGAGGGACTTCAGTCTGAGATCACCTGTACGCGAAAGCTACGCATCTTGGGGCAGCCTGCCCCGAACCCCATCTCTCGCAACGCCTTGAAAATCAGTTCTGCTGGAGAGTGGCCCTTGTTTCTAAAGCTAGCACCTGCTTTTCTGATCAGCAAGGACAGAGAGGCCCGGAGAACTTTGTCTGTGTTTGTCTGTGTTCTGTGTCCAGGAAGGGGGTCTAAGAGACAGCAGGTCCATTCCAGGACTCTTTCCACCAGACGCCTCGCATCCAGGGTCCCCCAAGAGGACAGGTCTTCAAGGTCGCAGGTGGTGACATCTTTATGCAGCCTTCCTCCCCCCAGGCAACCTCATCTAGACCATAGCTCAAAGACCCAGAGAGACACTCCAGGATGGGGGCCTCAGAATGGGCCAAGGGGGCAGCCCAGGAGCTGAGCAGAGTCCCCAGGCAGGAACTGTTGGTACACAGCCGTGGTCCCCTCCTGCAGATAGACGTCCAGCCGCAGGCTCCGTTTCTCAGAGACCGTGTCTGGGAATTGGGGGGCCCTGTGTGACCCGAGGCATGAGGGCCTGAGCTGAGAGCCACCCCACAGCCCCTGAGAGACCATTACTGTTCAAACACTGTCACAGGATGGAGGCCGGTGAGGACTGATGAGGACACTAGCCACGTGTCTCCCTGCACAAGTACCGCGTGGGCACCTACCAACACAACCCCGTTTCTACTGTGTGGCATGTTTAAGACACAGCCACCCTTGGAGTCTGTCCCTGCAGAGGAGGTGACCCACAGTCAGAGAAGGATCCAGGTGGCTGTCAGTCCTCTGAGTCTTGGACCCCTGCCCAGACCCCTGTCCATCACCGGGGCTGACAGAGGGTCTCTCCAGGTGTCTGGAAGCCTGAGTCGCAGGCTCCAATTCTCCCCGTGTCTTCCTTCTTGGCCCAGACTTAGTTCTTTCGTCTGTAAAAAGGCAACTCAGCAGGAGCTGTCTTGGAGGCAAAACTGCGATCCTGACACAGGAGAGCTTCCTTCGACCGAGGCCAGGAAATTGGACCTAGAAGTCCAATTGGACCTAGGAAATGTGTCCTTGAAGGACACAGGAGCCCAGAGTGGGCCCTCCATGAAGCTGGCAGGTTGCCCCAGGTCAGAGGACTCTCCTCCTGCAGACACTTCTCCAAGCACCGATGAGCAGAGGGCTTTCAGCTTTCAGCCGTCCACGGGCCAGCGGTCTCTCTCGCCGGGAGAAGAAAACACCCAGAAAGATTACGCCACTTGTAGTGGCAGCGAGTGAACGGCAAGGCTGAGATTGGAGGAGTGGAAATGGTCGCTGCGTTGCCCTTCGGAGTCTAGAGCGTTGAACTTGTTCTTTTCCTGTGCCCCGGGAGCCCCCAAGCTCTGTCCAGCCAGCTGCCCCCCAACCCAGTCTCATGCTGCGGGATCCCCCACTGGTGTTGATTCTCTGCCTGTGACCCCCACTCGGAACACCTCACTGCTCCAGGGGAAACTTAGCCTGGTGGGTGCAACCCCAGCCTACTCTGGCGTCTGCTGCCCTGGAGCCCCACCCCTAGATTTATCTTATTCTTCGCAGTTGCCCCAGCAGCGGGGCCCTGAAATGAGCAAGACGGATCATCCATTTAAAAAATTTAAAAATTAGGGGCTGGAGCAATAGCACAGCAGGTAGGGCGTTTGCCTTTGCAACAGAGCCAAGATGGGTTCGATTCCCAGAATCCCATAGGGTCCCCCGAGCACCGCCAGGAGTGATTCCTGAGTGCAGAGCCAGGAGTAACCCCTGTGCATCACCAGGTGTGACCCAAAAAGCAAAATGAATAAATAAATAAATAAAGATTAAAAAGGGGGGCTGGGGGACGGAAGCAGGGTGTCGCAGGGCTTCTCCACGCCGGGGGAGCCTGCAGTGCCAGAGCAGGGAATCCAGGGTTCCCGCAAGCACAGCAGCTCTCTGAGGCAGCTCCTCAGCCCCAGATACACCCATTTCTTTTTCTTTTTCTTTATTTTTTTAATTTTTGAGGGTCATATCCTGGCAGTGTTGAGGGGCTACTCCTGGCTCTGTGCTCGGGGAGTCGCTCTGGCAGTGCTCAATGCAGGGCAGCAAGGCATGAGCTCAACCTGCTACCCCATCTCCGGGGACACACTCATTTCTTCGACTCCAGGTGTCTGTTCAGGTTCTGACCTTCAAGCCCAGTTGTATTTGGGGAATGTGGCTCCAAGGCGGGGCCCCTGTCGCTGCTATGTGTAAAGTTCTGCCTTTAACGCGGGCCTTTCTCTTTCCGTGTACCTTTCTCCAGTTGCCGGGCAAGTTGTGAAATTGTGTAACTCTTCTTCTGTGTCTCTGTGTCTGTGACAGGCAAAAGAATAACAAAGGAAAGTCTCTTCTGTTTCCCCATACTCTCCAGGGTGAGCCTGGACCCAGAGCCCAGAGTTAGCCCAGGTTTGACAATTGCAAATGGAAAAAGGCTTCACGGAGAAAGAAAAGCAACAGCTCACAGAGGTTTCCCACTCTCGCACCCAGCCAGAATCTTATCTATTTCTCATCTATTCATTTCTCTGTGTGTGTGTGTGTGTGTGTGTGTGTGTGTGTAGGGGGCACACCTGCTGTGCTCAGGGCTTACTTATAGTTCTGTGCTCAAAGATTACTCCTGCAGGGCTCAAGAACCCCTACAGGATGCTAGGGATCAAAGTTACTTGCGCACAGGCAAGGCATAGCGCCCTGCCCACCGTGCTACCGCTCAGACCTCCTCACCTTCTTGTTTCTCTCAGGAAGAGGATGCACTTTGCCAGCCCTGCTGAGATGCAGGAGAGACCGACTTTCCTTTTCTCTGTGGAAGAGGTCTGGAGATGTGGGGGTGCTTGAACGTAAGTAAGCATACAGGCTGACCATGGCTCTTGCCTTTAGACCTCCTCACTCAGCGTGCGCCTCAGTTTCCCCTGGTGGTTATACTTCAATTCAGCTGAAAGGCAACTGCAGGGGAATTAGAAGTGCCCAGTGCTTCTCAGAGCAGTGGCCATGGCCACGGGAGGTATGAGGAACCTGTGACGTCACCCTGGACCCCTCCACTTGGGTGTCGACTGGGATGATGATGTTCAACACGGGGGTTGTCATGTGACTCCAGGAGGTAACTTGGGCAGCACCCCTAAGCCAGGGCCTGAACCAGTTTATTAGGGACATCTTTTACTATTTGTCGCCCTGGGACCAATCTGTAATTGGCATACTGCATTGATTATCGGTAGGGAGAAAGCATGGCACCCTTTTAAAAAATTATATAAATTATCTTCTAGGATGTAAAAAATAATAACTTTCTATGACTATATCTGCCTTTGTTTCTGCTTGTATGAAAATTACATTTTTGCCTTTTCCTGCAAAATTATCTTTTATAGTCTACTGGATGGTGGTAATAATACTTTGTACTTTTGCTGGGCCTTTTATCCAAGAATCTCAAAGCCCTTCATAAACTTTAATTAATTCTTGCAACAAGCCCCATGAGGTAGGTAAGTATTATTATCCCCATTTTACAGATAAGGAGAGGGAGACATTGAGAAGTTCAGTAATTTGCCGAAGGCCCCGAAGCAGTTACTAGCTGAGTCTGAACAAGACCGCAGAGGCGGTCTCAGGCCTCTCTGCCGAGCGGGGCTGCCGGCTCCCGCGGGCCACGGGGCACAGGAATGCGGAGGGCTCCATCGGTGGCAGGCCCGTGTTAAACGCGCGTTACTGGCTTACAGGGCTTACAGGCGTTACGGGAGTGAGTGAAGCTGACTCATGGGTTTCGCCCCTGGGGACTGGCCTGTCTTCAGGTGAGCTGAGCAAAGCCTGCGAGCCCATTTCTCACGTCAGAACGCTCCTGCTCCCACACCGCAGCCCGCAGACTCCCAGGGCCCTTGGCCGCGGCCTCGGCTGTGTTCCAGGCACCAGGAAGGAGGGTGGCGTTTTCTGGCTCGTGCCACCTGTCTCCATCGGCTCTTAGGGCAGTGCCAGGAGGACGTGTGCTATCCCCATTGTACAGAGAGGAGCCACAGAGGCTCAGAAAGCCAATGGATCTGTCCAAGGTCACCCACGTGGATTTCTTGGCTGGGATCCCAGGTTTGGGTCAAAGACTAGTGATAGCTGGTGTCTACTTGGGTCTCAGAAGCGTGATCGACCCTACGGGAACATGTCCCAGGGGCAATGGTGGGCTAGCCAAGAACTCAGACTATCACTGTAAGCCAGGGGGTTGCTCCCTATGCCACACATGAAAACCCCGGGGTGCTAGGGATCAAACCTGGGGCTCCCTCATGCAGAACCTGTGCCCCGGTTCTCCAGACCCTCCCCAGCCGAGAGCTGCCGCCCCTGGAGGCGTGAATCAATTAGCTCGGAGCTCCGAGTGCTCGAAAGACTTTGGAAAGGGACGTGTTTGCTCCAGAGATCCCACACGAAGGGTGCCCACAGGAGAACCTGAGGGTCCACCCACATCTTTTTACCCAGTGGCCTCTGGCTGTGGACAGTCCAGTTCCTTCGCTTCAGGTGGGAGCCATTGGGAAAGTTCAGTTTTTTTTTTACTGACATGACTGCTAGAGTCAGACATGCCTCGATCTGGTTCTAATACTGTGCTCACTTACGGTGAGTCGGGGGCAAGTCAGACCTCTGCACGCCTGTTTCCTCCTGGGTAGAGGAAGTTGCTGCAAGGGCTAGACGGGCTCGTGAGCACTGCATCAAGCCTACAGTAAGTGCTTGGTTAACATCGGTACATGGTTCTGCTTGCCTGCCCACCGCCCATGTGCCACCACCCAGCCCCCCACTGCCCGTGTGCCACCATCGAGGAACAGAGTGACATGCACCCCAACTCTCTGGTTCTCTTCACTGCCTTTGCCAGCTTCCGGGCTCAGCCCCTTGGGTACCCTCTGCTCCCTCCCCCAGGTCACTGCATTACCCCAGTGTGGTCCTTCCCACTTCTCTCTTAGGCCTAAATGTTCGCAAGGCCAGAGGATGGACTGGGGATGGCTGGGCCCAGCCTCTCCCCAACCTGGGAATATCACGCCTGCCTCTCTCATGCCCTGAGATTCAGACAAAAAGTGCAGCATTTGGAGAGATAGCACAGCAACCCAGGTTCAATCCCTGGCATCCATATGGTATCCGAGCCCTCGAGGAGTGATCCCTGAGTGCAGCGCCAGGAGTCATGCCAGGTATGGTCTCCCCCACCCCACCCGGCAAAAATATTTTATTTTTTTAAGTGTGGCGTTTGTTGGGCTGGAGCAATAGCCCAGCAGGTAGGGCATTTGCCTTGCACTCGGCCAACCCGGGTTTGATTCCTCCATCCCTCTCGGAGAGCCTGGCAAGCTACTGAGAGTATCTCGCCCGCATGGCAGCACCTGGCAAGCTACCCGTGGCATATTGGATATGCCAAAAACAGTAACAACAAGTCTCGCAATGGAGACGTTACTGGTGCCCGCTCGAGCAAATCGATGAGCAACAGGATGACAGTGAGGCAGTGATACAGTGGTGTTTGTTGGACTCCTCATGTTCCCAGTCTCCAGCACCAAGCCCTGACACCCCCCATAGCCGTTTTCCCTGATCACTCAGCGCTGGGAGGCGGGGAGGATGGCGATGAGGGGCAGGCAGTGGGGCACAGCGGCGCTCGGTTCCTGCTGGAGTGTGTCTGAGGAGGAAGCACCAGGCTCACTAGTGGGGGAGGGGCAGGAAGGAGCGGGCAGGGGGCTGCTGGGTGGGGACTGGGTGGCTGCTGGGTGGGAATCTTGGTGGAGGGTGCGCTAAAGCCTACAACCTCCGAGAGCTATTAGACTCGACCCCTCAAACACTGTAAAGTCAGATCATAAAAATTCAATTTGAAAGGGCCCCAAAATGTGACGTGCAGCAACATTCAGGTCTTCTCGTTTTAGTTTGATTTTTGTGCCACCCCTGGTGATGCTCAGGGTTATTCATGACTCTGTGCTCAAGGATCACTCCTGGCAGTCTCCAGGGACCATACGGGGTGCCAGGGACCAAACCCGGGCCAGCCGCTTGCAAGGTAAACACTCTACCTCTTCATCCTACGGCTCCAATCCCAGCATTCAAGCCTTAAGCAAGCTCAAAAGCTCCCACCCAGGACCACAGGAAAATTCAGGATGTCCGACTCTTGCCTTGCATGCAGCGACCCGGGTTCATATCCCCAAGTATAGTCGCCAGGGGTCACCCCTGAGCACAGAGCCAAGAAGAGTACCACCAGTGGGGGGGGGTCCCAAACGAAAAGAAATCGTGTCACCCAACTTTTCTCCCTCTATTACTTATGTGATCATTATTGTTCCTTCCTGTCTTACCGTTCAATCCTCCTTCCAGCAATTACTTTATTTGTGTGGAGGATGGTGGTGGGTCCCCAAGCAGTGCTCGTGGGGGCCAGACTGCTCCTAGTGGTACTTGATCTGGTTGTATGGGCCTGATGGGTCAAAGCATGGGCCGATGAGGTGATGCTACTCGGGCCCAGCAATGCTGGGGCCCCTACAGCGGCCTCAGCTCAAGGGGCCACATGCGCTAGGAGTGGAGCTGGCCGTGTATGCGGGCCTGCCCTTGGAGCCCTCTCCCTGGACCCTCATGACCAACTTCTGAGTTTTGACTGATCAAGAGGACCCACTCCCAAACACTCTCCGGGCCCGGGTCAGCCTGGTATGACAGTTCCTCTAGGACCTTCCTTGTTCTGTCACTGCATCGTCATCTGGATTCCCATAGAAGGGCCGAGGGGAGGCGCTGATCCCATGACCGACCTGGTTCCTCTTCTGGACCAGTATTCCCACACTTGACTGAGGAATTGTGCCCCAGCTTTGGGCCAGAGCAGCACCTGGAAACGACTCACACCGGAAGGGCAGGAGCCTCTGCCGGCCAGCCTAGCCATGGCTCCTAAGTAGGGTGTAAGGACCCACCACAGGTCCTGCGACCCCTCCTGCTCCTCACTCCTCTCTCAGCACACTGAGCTCAGGGGCCATCGGGCCCGGCCTGGGTCTGTCTGCCCTGGATCCCCTGCCTTGCCCTATCCAGGCTGAGCAGAGACAGATGTGGCCAGTGCCCAGATGCACTTTGAAGAGTGAAGCACTGCAGCTGTCCAGAGAGACTCGCCTTGGCCCTCGAGTGCCCGGGAAGCTTCTCTAATAGTTTTATTCAGAACCACCCCCAAACTGGAAACTATCCTAAACATCATCCCGCCCCCTCCCACCAAGGAATATGGTCTCTCTATGCCACAGATATCCTACCTGGATGTCAAAAAGCAACATGAGTGAGGCATCAGGGATCTGGAGGAAGTGGGAGAGAGGCCCAGGGTTTGATCCCCCGCGCCTCCACGTGGGATCCTGAGAACCCAACAATGAGCAGGACCCCAAGTCTGAGACGTTGTACTGAGTAGCCAGTCCTCGGGCAGTGCAGTTTCTGTGAATCTCTGGACGGATGTTCTGATAAAAGCAAAACTATCGGGCTGGAGAATCAGTCAGTGTGTGCCAGAGGGAGCAAGGCAAAGGTCTGACTCCGGGCAGAAATGAGTTACACAAACGTGTCAAAGCACATGGACATTGGCCAAGGAGTGATCAGAAACCAGGGACACAGACTTCACATGTGCCAGGGCCTGGGTTCAAACCCAGCACTACATGTCCCCTGCATACTGGTCTAACTCTGGAGGGCTGCAAGCATCCCCGGGTGTGACGCTGGCGGTGCCCAGGACTTCAGGGCCTGTCCAGCTGTTCTGCACCTCAGGTCATTGCACTAAACCTCCAACCAAGTTGACTGAGTGTCGGCACCTGGGACATAGCCCACAGGGCAGGGGTCTTGCCTTGCACCCCACTAACCTCTGTTCAGTCCCCAGCACCAGGCATCATTCCTAAACACAGAGCCAGGAAAAGGCCCCGAGCACCACCAGGTAGAGCCCCCACCCACCCACCCACCCACACACACACATACACACACACACAAAAGTTGGCAAAGAATCATCACCAAGAGGGATTTCTACACCTCATGACCATTGTTTGAGAGACCCCCCCACCCCACAAAAAGAAAGATAGGAAGGAAGATAGAAAGAAAGGAAGAAAGAAAGAAAGAAAGAAAGAAAGAAAGAAAGAAAGAAAGAAAGAAAGAAAGAAAGAAAGAAAGAAAGAAAGAAAGAGAGAAAGAGAGAAAGAAAGAAAGAGAGAAAGAAAGAAAGAAAGAAAGAAAGAAAGAAAGAAAGAAAGAAAGAAAGAAAGAAAGAAAGAAAGAAAGAAAGAAAGAAAGAGAGAGAGAAAGAGAGAGAGAAAGAAAGAGAGAAAGAAAGAGAGAAAGAAAGAAAGAAAGAAAGAAAGAAAGAAAGAAAGAAAGAAAGAAAGAAAGAAAGAAAGAAAGAAAGAAAGAAAGAAAGAAAGAAAGAAAGAGAGAGAGAGAGAGAAAGAGAGAGAGAGAAAGAAGGAAGGAAGGAAGGAAGAAAGAAAGAAAGAAAGAAAGAAAGAAAGAAAGAAAGAAAGAAAGAAAGAAAGAAAGAAAGAAAGAAAGAAAATGAAAAGAACAAAACAAAACATCTTGTCATGCATTAATGGTGGTTTTGTTTGTTTGCTTTGTTTTTGTTTGGGGCCACACCCAGTGGTGCTCAGGACTTACTCCTAGCTCTGTGCTCAGGGATCACTCCTGGCAGGGTTCAGATCATACGGGATGCTGGGGATCAGATCCAGGCTGACTGGACTATCCACTATCCTATTGCTCACTACCTACCCACTATCCTATTGCTCCAGTCCCTGCTGGGTTTATTGTTTCTTTTGTTTTTTGTGTTGTTTTTCTTTTAAGATAACAAAATAATACTAATAAATTTCTTTCAAAAACATTTTGAAAGAAATTTTCCATCCCAGGGTTGGAGCGATAGCAGAGCAGGTAGGGCGTCTGCCTTGCACATGGCCAACCGAGGTTCGATTCCCAGCATCCCATATGGTCCCCTGAGCACCGCCAAGAGTGATTCCTGAGTGCAGAGCCAGGAGTAACCCCTGTGCATCACCAGGTGTGACCCAAAAAGAAAAAAAAAGTCGTTAAAAAAACCCAAATTTTCCATCTGGGTTATTTTTTCCAGAAAGGTGGTTCTGTGGGGGCTTAACCATGCCAGACCAGGCAACTTCTGACAGGGACTGGGAGAAGGAGGGAGCAGGTCTGCTGTCCTCTGGTGTCCCCAGGTGACTTCAGCCTCTGTGGCCCTAACCAGCAGGAGTATCAGGCCTGCAGAGCTGGGCACATGACCTGGGCTGACCCCAATCCCGTTCAGCCCCTTCAAGGGAGAAGGCTGCCCTCAAGGTTGTCATCTAAACAAACACTGTATTAGATAAACATTTGCAGAGTGCGCAGGGGACTGTGAAGACTCTTACTTCACTCAGGTTATCCTTTCACTCAAGGGCTTCTTCACTGGAATGGGTTCTTCTAGAAGTTTCTGGACTATCATAGTGTACAACTGGTAAAATATGAAGATGGGGCAAGGGGGCATGTTCGCGCATGTGTGTACATGAATGTGTGAGTGTATGTGTGTGTGTGTGTGTGTGTGTGTGTGTGTGTGTATCTGGGTGTAGACCATGAGAGGCAACAGGAACTATGGCATTTAAATAAATGCTAAGCTTCCATGTGTGAAAGGATGTTGAAGGCAAGTATAAAAGTGGCTCCCAAACAAGCCCAGTTGGGCCATGCCAGGCCCAGTAAAGGGGTGACCCTCGGAAAGATGGCTTCATTCTTGGTGTATTAGTGCACACGTCTTTCAGTATCTGCATTGCAAACCATAAGGCAATATGGCTGAGGGAGGAGGGGGAGAGTCTTCCCCCGCTGTACTCTTTTTTTCTCTCTCCCTTCTTTATTCCTTTAATCAGGGAACTTAAAAGCTTTAAGCTGACATCATATAAAGGAATGCTGCTGTTTTGCTCTTTTTTTCCCAGGGTGGGGTGGTCACACTCAGCAGTGCTCAGGGATTACTCCTGGCAGGCTCGGAGCGACAGATGGGGTGCAAGAATTGAACCTGGGTGAGCCGCGTGCAAGGCAGGTACTCTACCCACTTATACTCTCTTTCTGGACAAAATTCTCGGCATCAGATCAAGCAGCGGTATTACCTGTCACGCTAGTGGGTTCCTCAGGCCATGGAAGTGTTCAGGGCTGTTACCTATAGTTTCTTCCCACCAGCCCAAACCTCTTAGAAGCTGGAGCTTCTTTAACATTTTTCATTTGCTATCACTTTAACCCAAGAAATGTTTATATGACCTTCAGGACCTAGGTATATAAAATAAGTATACAAATAAAACATGAACTGATAACTAACTCTAAGAAAGTTTATTTTAAAGCAAAATAAAATGGGGGGGGAGGCGGAAAGATAGTACAGTAGGTAGGGTATTTGCCTTGCACACGAACAACGTGGGTTTGATTCCCGGCATCCCATATGATCTGCATGGCCTGCCAGGAGTAATTCCTGAGTACAAAGCCAGGAGTAACTCCTGAGCATTGCCAGGTATGGCCCAACACCCCTCTCCTCCAGTTTGGGGGGTCACCCCACTGGTGCTCAGAGACCACATCTGGGGGTACTCGGGTCTGGGTAACAGACAGATATGGTGCCAGGATTTGAACCAAAGTTATGGCCACAGCTGAATGCTAGACATTTGCCTCAACCTTTATACCATCTCTCTGGCCCCTAAGACACACTTTGTTTTTGTTTGGGGATCACACCTGGCAGTACTCAGAGCTTACTCCTGGTTCTGTGCTCAGGGATCACTCCTGGGTAGTGCTCAGTGTGCCCTATGGGGTGCCAGGATCAAGCCCAGGTAAAACACATGCAAGGCCACCTACTGTACTATCTCTCTAGCACCCCTTAAGACACAATTTTTTTCCTTTTTTTTTTTTTTTGCTTTTGGGCCCATACCCAGTGATCTAGAGGGGGTAATCATCTGGGATGCCAGGGGTCGAATCTGGCTGGCCTTGTGCCAGGCAAGCACTCAAACCCACTGTCCTATAGCCCTAAGACATATTTTTAAAGGTCTTTTACGAGCCCTCCACCCCATTCAGTTACGGGACCCCACCTAGGAAACTCACAGTTTTAAGAAACTCAGCTCTAGGCACACAGGCTCTAGGGCTGCCTCGCCCAGCTGCTGTGTGTGCCCCAGGCGCCCCAACCTTGAGTGAGGAGGTTCTGTGTCTCAGCATCAGCGAGGGGCCTAGAGGCCTGTTTCTGTTTGCTCTGCTGTGGCTGGACCCCAGACCTGAGGGAAGAGCACAGCCCGGGCAGCGGGGAACAGAGGTTCTCACCCAGGGCACACGCTGCCGTCACGACCAAGGCTTTCCACGAGTGTGGCGAGTTCACTCCACCCAGAGCTGCAGCTAGTCAGGCTCAGGGACTGGGCATGGGCGTGGATTTACTACGCTTTGGGTAGCATTCAACTAAAACCTTCCGTGCCAGGACAGCAGACTTAACAAAGTTTTTTTTGTTTTGTTTTGTTTTTTTGCTTTTTGGGTCACACCCAGCAATGCACAGGGGTCACTCCTGGCTCATGCACTTGGGAATCACCCCTGGTGGTGCTCAGGGGGACCATATGGGATGCTGGGATTTGAACCTGGGTCGGCCGCGTGCAAGGCAAACGCCCTACCCGCTGTGCTATCACTCCAGCCCCAAAGTTCTTTATTTTTTAAATAATTAGTAAAATGCAAGACACAGGCTGAAATTCAGATATGTGGGAAGTACCTAGAAGCATGTCTGCCTCACAGCCGTTCAAGAGATGTCCGCTACGGTTAAAGGAAGGGCAACCCTAAGAGCACTTTGGACAAGCTGTTCCCCCATGTTGTGGTCTTCTTTGGGTGGGATACAGTCTCCCACACAGTGCTTGGAGATGCCAAGGCCACTCCTGGCAGCATTTGACTTATTGGCAACAGGACCATCCCAGTAAAGTTCGGAGGACCACGTGAGGCCAGGAGTCGAAGCCGGCCTAGCATTCTCGCCAGCCCCTTGAGCCTTCTCCCCCGCCTTCTTCCCTCTTCTGAGCTTTACTTTTCCCATCTAGAAAGGGGATGGGGTGACAGATCTGATGAGCTGGAAAGGAGCAGCAAGTGCAGAGCTGGGCAGGAGCTCCAGTCTCCCGTGCCAGCCCTTTGAGCACGCCAGCTTCCCCGTCCACCTTCCTGGTCGGGTCAGCCAGGAACAGGTAATTAATCTCGACCAGAGACCGCCCTTCTCCTCTGAGGACTGAGGCCCAGTGGTGGACAAGTGCAGGTCAGATCCCAGCCAGACTTTCCCCTTCTCCCCACAGACTGTTGTGCGTGTGTGTGTGTGTGTGTGTGTGTGTGTGTGTGTGTGTGTGTGTGTGTGTGAGTTGGGACATACAGCTCTGCCACGTCTGGTCTGGTGACAGGCAGTCATGCCCGCAGGTGGACAGTCTTGGTCAGTGGTTCACTCAGCCCAGGGACACTGCGGGGATTGTCACTTAGAGTCACAAAGCCAGTAGCCTTCAGCACAAGGTCTCTTAAGGAGTCTGTACAGAAGTCGGATTCCCCACACCGAGACTCTTGCCAAGACTCTTCCGCTGCCTGGACAGGGCCTACTGCCCAATGTGTCCCAGGAGAAGTAGGGACAAGAGAAAGTGCGCACTCAGCGCCGGTGCATCTTTCTGTAAGTTGGTACCAGGGACAGCTTTGCTTTGCCCTGTGGGTGGGGTACCAGGCGCAAAGTCACAGTCCTCGGGGGAAGTGCAAAATAAGCACCTTTAAGGACCTGGTCCTCCCTGCTGCCTGCCAAGGGCATTTGTGCCTCAGCAACAGAGCTAGTTCTTTCTATTCACTTCTCATTATTATGGCGGGGGGGGGGGTTGTGCCACACCCAGTGGTGCTTAGGGGCCCATGTGGTGCCAGCAGTCTAACCAGGGTTGGCAACATGCAAGGCAAAAATTTTAGCCCTGTGCAATTTCATCAGCCCCCTTCATTGTTAACTTAAAAAAAAAGCGGGGGGGAGGGGCTGGAGTGATAGCACAGCGGGTAGGGCATTTGCCTTGCACACGGTCGACCCGGGTTCAATTCCCAGCATCCCATATGGTCCCTTGAGCACTGCCAGGGTAATTCCTGAGTGCAGAGCCAGGAGTGACCCCTGTGCATCGCTGGGTGTGATCCAAAAAGCAAACAAAAAGAAAAGAAGAAGAAGAATTAGTTGACTTCATTGCTCAGAGAGGTTTTAGGGGGACAGAAAAATCACACAGGAAATAGGGAGTTCCTGCCCACATCCCATCCACCCTCAAAAATCTTGCATTAGTGTGGTGCATGGCAGGGGGTGGGGGAGTAGCTGAACCCAAACAGTCACACACTCTCCTTCACTCAAGGCCACACTCGACAGTAGGGTGCTCTGGGCAGGGGGCAGGGTCCTCCTCCCCCAGGAAGGCTGCACACGCGCAATTAAGCTGGCAGAGCGTCTGCCCTGCAGCCGGCAGACCACAAGGCCACTCTGCCAGCCACTTAGGTGATGTCACTGGCAGTTGTCCACGTGTGACTTCACGGAGGTGTGACGGCGGCCCCTTCACCTCCCGGTGCTTCAAATCTGCAGTTCAGCACCTTGGCGGCTCCTTCCCACAGGCCAGCGTGTACCTCACAAAGGCTAATCAGTAGACGAGAGCCCGTTTTGTGTAATAAGGGGGTTGGTTTTACGAGCAGAAAGAATTGCCTTTGTCCAACAGAATGAAATAGTGGTTTTAAAGTTAAAGTTATGTCATGGGGAGGCTGTCAGACTCTGGCAATTTAGGACACCTCACTAGACAGTTACAGGGGTCCTTTCTTCCGAAGGGAGGTCAGGGCCCAAGGTACAGGGCCTGTGGGTTAGGGAGCTGCTCCCACTTGCTCTCATGGTGCTGAGCTGGCAGATTTGCCAAGCACTCGCCTGGGCCTGGGTCAGCCTCCTGCTGCAGATGGTCTTCAAAATGCAAGTGCTTGTGGGTGTGGGGCTCCTCGTGTATCTCCTCTCATTTGTGTATAGCCTTGGCCCACAGCTCCGATAGTGCTGACCGCCAACCAGGCAAGGCTACTTAACTTAGAACTAATAAAAATGAAATGCAATGACAATTCAGTTTCTCAGCCACTCTGGCCACATTTCAAATGCTCAAAAGCCACAGGGGGCTGATAGCTGTCAGACTGGACAGAAAAAATAGAGAAGCTTTCTATGCCTGCCGTGAGCTACCATCGGTGCAATGGGGACCCTTAGAGGCTAGGAACCAGTCGAATCAGAAAGGCCGGAGCTGCAGTTATGATGGTTAGCCATTGAGTCTGCCAACCTGTTTTCTTAGTATGTGTAGTGCCAGGGAACTGAGCCCCAGCCTCTGGGAACATGCAAAACAGTTCAAGTCTAGCTTCCAACAGGAACAGGCCTCAGGACCATGCACCCCATTTCATCCCAGCACCCATGGTGGGGTACATGCCGGCCACATCTTGGGCTCCGGTCAATTCAGCCCAGAACAACCTCGACTAGAAACTTTACTTAGTGGGGACATGCTGCGGGCACAAAGAAATGATGAACAGCCTTTTCCTTTGGTCCAGAACTTTATTTTTATAAAATGTCTGGAGATTTTATTGATTGGGGGGGGGCCACATGTGGTGGTACTCAGGAGACTATATGTGGTGACAGGGACTCGAACCAGGGTTAGCAGGACAGAACGCAAACACTGCAACCCCTGCCCTACCTCTCAGGCCCTCAGAACTTGAACTTTTGATTCTATCAAGCAGAGATGAGTCAGAGGTGATAGTACAGCGGGCAGGGTGCTTGCCTTTCACACAGTTGACCCAGGTTTGATCCCCATCATCCCACATGGTGCTCTGAGCCCACCAGGAGTGAGTCCTGAGTACAGAGCCAGGAGGTAGCCCTAAGCACCACAGAATGTGGCCAAAAATAAACATCAAGAAGAGCTGATTATAAATCAAATCCTGGGGCCAGGGAGAGAGAGAACACAGGTAGGGTGTTTGCCTTGCACGAGGCAAACACTTGGTTTGATTCTGGTATCCCATATTGTCCCCTGAGCACTACCAGGAGTGACCCCCAAACCCTGCCAGGTGTGGCCTAAATCCCCCCCACCCCGCAAAAAAATCCTGTTATCCTAGAACAAGTTCCAGTTTCTTTCCAGGGCACATTGGCCTTCAAAGAACCAAAAGAACTTAAGGAACGTCTCCTAGGGGAGATTTCAGCTAACGGGCGAGATATTGCATGAAGCTGGAAGGAGACAGATCTGTTTGGATGGACGGGGCTGGGACGGCTCTCGGCAGTTGGGAATGATGTCTTCCTCATCCAGTGCTCTCCTTCTACTGATGTAAAAGTGAAGCTTTGCTGTCACCAGCTGGGTGGCTCCTTCTGCAGCCTGCACATGGTGGGTGGCTGACCATCCCAGTGCTTATGTCCCCAGCTGACTGGCGGCCCTCACTGACCACTAGCCAGATCTGGCCCAGCAGGCCAGGCCCAGCATGTCTGCTGAGTCCAGTGGTTTGAGTCTGTGGGGAGATTGCTTGCATGGCTATAGAAGGCTCAAGCTTCCAGCAGCGGGAGGACACAATAATTGCTGCTAGTACATGGCATTAGATTGACCCATGCATCCTCCACAATGTGGTCCCACAAGAAAAAATGAATCAGCTGAAAATCTCTGTCTATTTACAATGATCATATCCAGCCAGAAAGTCAATATAAATGTATAGGGTCCATCTGTCTAGAACCAAACCTGCTGTCTGATAAGTACCTGAATGTAGAATGAATAGAAGGATGGATGGATGGATGATGGATGGATGGATGGGTGGATGGATGGATGAGTGGGTGGATGGATGGATGAATCAAAGAGGAAAGGATGGATCAAGAAGCTACAAGAGAGTGACTGGGTTTTAAGATTTTTTAATTTTTCAAATTTTTAAATTTTATTTTCATAACCTTACTCACAATAATTGATTACATTCAATATTTCAACACCAATCCCACCACCATTACACCTTCCCACTACCATTATTTCTAATTTTCCCACCATCACTCAAGTCTACCCCACAGGCAGATGCTAAATAATTTATTTTATACGACTTGTTCTGAATAGTATGAGATGTACTCATACCATTCAAAAGCAGCCCTATACTCCTGGAATTCTAAATTTTAAATTTTAAATTCTAAAATTTTAAATTTTAATTTGGGTCCAGAGGCATCTCTGCAACATGCTGACCTCTTCCGAGATTCATTTGTGAGTCTCTAGGGAGCAAAGCTCAAGGTAGAGCATTTGACTGCATTTATAAGTCTCTGGATCATGGCTGTTCATGTGCTTAAATGGCACCGAGAGGCAGTTTGTGGGCATGACTGCCAGAGAACTGGAAGGGCCAGGGGGTGGGAAGAGGTGGTCCATTCCTGACTCTGTGAGGCCTGGAGTTTTCAGTCACTAGTCCCGAAAACCTGGGTATGTCAGCAGAATCATTCTCATGCATGGAGGGCTTAGGACGAGCCTGCAAAGATTGGTCATGAGCATGGTGGCAATTCTGGAGGTTTGCCGCTGCCGGGATTCATCTGGGGCAGGCCCTGGTGAAATCCATGGTGCCCTGATGAAATCAGCCCAGCATGGGTTGGGGAGACATCTCTGCAGTCTGCTGCTCTCTTCCGAGATTCATTTGTGAGTCTTAAATTATTTTTAACTGAATAAAAACATTGGGCTGGAGAGTACAGTAGATAGGGTACTTGCCTTGCCTGCAGCTGATTCAGCTTCAGTGATTCCAGACAGTAATCCCCGAGTAAAGAGCCAGGAGTAAGCCTTAAGCATCTCGGAATATGCACTCCCCATACCCAAAAAGAGTAGAGAGATATTTTTCTTGTGTCTAAAATGGATGTAATGGCCTGCAGCGATAGTACAGAGGGTAGGGCATTTGTTTTGCACATGGCTGTCCCGGGTTTGATCCCTGGTGTCCCATTTGGTCCCCCAAGCATCACCAGGAATAATCCCAGAGCATCAACAGGCGTGGCCAAAAAAGCCTAAATAAATAAATAAAAATGAAATGGACATAAAGTTTCTGATTGCAACTTTGACTGGAAATCTCCCGGGTGGGGAAATTGTCCAGAAGGCAGCCATGGAGCTCCCCTTCGGAGCTCCCCTTCTGTGGCAAGACACAGGCTAAATGAATCACCCCACTAACACACTAGTCTGTACTGGACGGTGGTGAAGGAACAGGAATGTTTGCCTCTTTACACTCTCCAAAGACTGAACAGAGCAAGCACAGGTCCACAACATGATACCACACCCGCATGGAGGCACTTGGTGGTGTCACTTTGCAGACAAAGACGGTGTTTCACCCCTTGGGCAGCATTTTATTTTATTTTTAATTTTTTTATTAGTGAATCATCGTGTGATAAAGTTACAGATTTACAAACATTCATGCTTGCGTTTCAGTCATACAATGATCGAGTACCCATCCCTCCACCAGTGCTCATTTTCCACCACCAATGGTCCCAGCATCCCTCCCACCACTCCCACCCTGTCCCCTCCACCCCACCCCACCTCTGTGGCAGGGCATTCCCTTTTGTTCTCTCTCTCCTTTTGGGTGTTGTGGTTTGCTATCGGTATCAAGAAGGCATCATGTTCAGTCTATTGTCTATTTTCAGCCGCATCTCCCATCCCTAGTGGGCCCGCCTAGCACCCTTTGCTTGGTGATCCCTTCTCTATCTGAGCTGCTTTTTCCCCCTGCATGTGAGGCCAGCGAGTAATCCTCCTGGTACTTATCTCTACTATTCTTGGGTGTTAGTCTCACATTCTGTTACATTATATTCCACAAATGAGTGCAATCCTTCTATGTCTATCCCTCTCTTTCTGACTCATTTCACTTAATCTGATATTTTCCATGTTGATCCACCTACACGCAAATTTCATGACTTCATCTTTTCTAACAGCTGCATAATATTCCATCTGTTCTCAGTCACTCGGGTTTTTTCCATATTCTGGCTATTGTAAACAGTGCTGCAATGAACATATAGGTGCAGATGTCACCTTTACTATACTTTTTTGCATCTCCGGGGTCTATTCCCAGAAGTGGTATGGCTGGGTCAAATGGTAGCTCAATTTCTAATTTTTTGAGAATCGTCCATATTGTTTTCCAAAAGGGCTGGACCAGTCGGCATTCCCACCAGCTGTGAAGAAGAGTCCCTTTCTCCCCACATCCTGGGGTAGCATTTTAGACATTTTAAAGCAGTAAATAACTTGCTAGTGGATGGAGAATGTGCCCCACAAGCCAAGGGGCACACCCACCTTCCTGTCTTCTGTGAATTCATGCATGCTCTCAGCAGGAGTGCACCATCATCTGAAATAAGGAGTTCATTAGCGGTGTCAGGGTTTGGCTTCTCAGTCCATGCAGGGAAGGGCAGACACACATGTGGAGGTTAATCTGCCACTTCCCGGAGAAGCACAGTCTGGACTGTGATATGCCCAGAGAGCCAGAGAGACCAGAAGCAAAGGGATGGAGGGGAATGCAGTTCCAGAGCCTATTTAAATCAGCAGGGACCTGAGAAGAGGCCTTCTAACTTGGAGGAACCAGCTCCTGGGAGAGGCAGACGCGGATAGAGGCCTTTACACTTGGGTCTGACAGTTTTACTCTGGTTTTGTCAGGCAGGAGCTCAAACAGTTCAAGGGCCCCTGATTCTCAGCTAAGCAGCCTAGAGGATTAGGTACCAGGGCTGAGGATATGGTGTGGCTCTGGTCCTGCAGTGCTGGGGACCACCCAGGGTGGTGCTCAGGGGTTCTAGGGCCACACTAAGTGATGCTCAGGGGTCACGTGGTGCCAGAGATTAAATTGGAAGTCCAGTGCATGCACGCCTGCCTGGCAGGTGCCTTAACCCCAATACCGCCTCTGCCCCCTGAGTTCCTTGCTTTATAGTTGACTGAGCAATCCTACAAACAAAACCCCTACAAACCCTATATGCCACCACCCTACCCGATCACCATGAGATGCTCAGACTCACTGATCTGCAGAGGTTAGGGCTAGCTGTGAAGAGCACTAACATTTGTGCTGACCAGGGACTATGGTCAAAAAGGGGCAGGCTGGCCCAGGTGCCACCAGTAAGAACCTGCTTTGTCTGTGGATGATTTAAAGCACAGTAATAACACAGATTCCAAGCTGCTTGCTTGTTATTATCATCGTGCCCATCAATTCTAAACAATACCACCGATAAAATCCTCCTCTCTGGAAAGAAATTCCTTTGTTCTAAACAATGGCTGTGGTTCATGCTCATGCTATAATAACAGCTGTGAATCTCACATTTCGGTACCTGCCCTTTCATAAACTTCGCCTTCTGCCCCTAAATTAATTCAGAGGACTCCAAGTTCCACCATGGGCCCCTGAATCAGCAGCTTGGCTAATGCTCCTTTCCATGCTCCATTTCCCAGGGTGGTGACCCCCTTTGGTCAGCTGACCAGTTGTCCTGGTTTACCCAATATGTCACTGACTGTAACACGGGAAGTTCCAAAGGACCACCACACCTCTGAGCTCCTCCTAGGACCAGTTCAATTCTTCAGCCCTCAAAACACATTTTGTAGGGCTGGAGCAATAGCACAGCGGGTAGGGCATTTGCCTTGCACACAGCTGACCTGGGTTTGATTCCCTGCATCCCATATGGTCCCCTGAGCATATGGGAGGAGTAATTCCTGAGTGCAGAGCCAGGAATAACCCCTGTGCATAGCCAGTTGTGATCCAAAAAGAAAAAAAAACCCACATTTCTTAAAAAAATTATGTTTTGGGTCTTGTGAAATCAAAGGAATGGAACTTGGATCCTGGTCTCTCTGTCATAGGTGGTAAGATATGCGGTTTGGGTGCTGAAAATTGAAGCAGTGAAAGTGTTGACGGCAAGATGAAATGTCTTGTTTGGTAAATGCAAACTCTGGATCACAGATAACCTATTTAACCTAATTGAATAATACCTGGAAAATGAACATTCCCCAGTGCAGGGGGTGAGGCATTTGTCTGGTATGAAACGGTATAATCCCATTTCAATCCCCAGCATCATCAGGAATCACCCCTGAGCACAGAGCCAAGAGTAAGCCCTGAGCACTGCTGGGTGTGGCCCAAAAACAAACAAAAATCTTTTGTTTGTTTGTTTTAAATCTAA
The DNA here is from genome assembly GCF_027595985.1 of Sorex araneus. Classification (NCBI taxonomy): domain Eukaryota; kingdom Metazoa; phylum Chordata; class Mammalia; order Eulipotyphla; family Soricidae; genus Sorex; species Sorex araneus. The sequence continues at coordinate 345,714,258 of NC_073313.1, read as the reverse complement.
ATTAAGGGACTGGAGCAATAGCACAGCGGGTAGGGCAGGTAGGGCGTTTGCCTTGCAGGGTGGCCAACCCAGGTTCCCAGCATCCCAAATGGTCTCCTGAGCACTGCCAGGGGTAATTCCTGAGTGCAGAGCCAAGAATAACCCCTGTGTGTTGCCGGGTGTGACCCAAAAAGGAAAAAATAAAATAAAAATAAATAAATCTAAATTAAAAATTGGGAAATTAATGACAGTACCGGATTCTATGTAACTCTGAATAGGGTAAAGAACTGAATTTTGATGGGGCCGGGGGCCGGGCAGAGTAAGAATACAGTAGCTGGGGCCAGTGCGATTACACAGCAGGAATAAACCCTGACACTGTCTGGCATGGCCCCAAGCCTAACACCTCCCCACCCCCACCACTCTGCGCCCCACCCCCGATTCCCGCAAAGAAAAAGAGTCTCACTTGCTAGAGACAGAGTAGTTTGTTTTTACTTTTTTTTTTTTTTTTCAGTTTTGGAGTATACCCAGTGATGTTCAGGTTTTGCTCCTGGAGCTGCACTCATTATTCCTGGTAGGACTTGAGGGACCATATGGGATGCCAGGAGTTAAACGTGGGTCAGCCATGTGCAAGGCAAGTGCTGTACCCCTCTCCTACACAGTAACTGGGTTTTTAATGATACAATGTCCCTTCATTTAACACTCAAGCAGAATTAAGGGATTTCTGTTCGGATGTACTTATTTGTTTCTTTGGGGAGGTTGGCCACACCCCATGGGGCTCAGAGATTACTCCTGGCTATGTTTGGAGGTCACTCCTGGCAGTGTCCAGGAACCACAAAGCACCAGAGATTGAACTGGGGTTGACTGAATGCAAGGCAAGCATCTTAACTTACCCACTACATTCTCTCCAACCCTTGGGTTGGTTGTCTATTTTTTTTTTAAATATGTGATTTATTTATTTATTTATTTATTTATTTATTTTGCTTTTTGGGTCACACCTGGTGATGCACAGGGGTTACTCCTGGCTCTGCACTCAGGAATTACTCCTGGAAGTGCTCAGGGGACCATATGGGATGCTGGGAATCAAACCCGGATTGGCCTGTGTGCAAGGCAAATGCCCTACTGTGTGTGCTATTGCTCCAGCCCCACCTTGGGTTGTCTTTTAAGTACAATGTTGCCCCTGAGCACCTCCAGATGTGGCCCCCAAACAAAAAATAGATAGATAGATAGATAGATAGATAGATAGATAGATAGATAGATAGATAGATAGATACAATGTTACTCAGGTCAGCTCTGTTAGCTTGTGCTGAGTTTAGTATTGAGCCTCCCACACATACACCAGCTTCTTTCTCTTCTTTGAGATGTAAAACAGGACCCAAGTAATAGTACAGCAGGTAGGTTGCACATGGCCAACCGGGTATCAATCCCCGATCCCCGGCATCCCAAATGGTAATCCCTGAGCTCAGAGCCAGGCATGAGCCTGGAGCATTATAGATGTGGCCCCAAAGCCAAAACAAAATAAGAGGAGAAGGAGGAAGAAGGAAAGGGGATAGAAGGGGGAGAGGAGAAGGAAGGGGAGGGGAGGAGGAGAAGGAGGATTTTATTTAGAAAGTATGAGCTATGAGAGAGGGCAGAGAAGATAAAGAACCTCTGTAGCACTGTAGCACAGTCATCCCGTTGTTCATCGATTTGCTCCAGCAGGCACCAGTAACGTCTCCGTTGTAAGCCTTGTTGTTACTGTTTTTGGCATATCGAATACATTACAGGTAGCTTGCCAGGCTCTGCCATGTGGGCAGGATACTCTCAGTAGCTTGCCAGGCTCTCAGAGAGGGACGGAGGAATTGAACCTGGGTCAGCCACATGCAAGGCAAGTGCCCTACCCGCTGTGCTATAGCTCCTAGCTGCAGAGATGATTCAATGGGCCGGATGGGCACGACCTCCCTAGCACTGCCAGGAGCAATCCTTATGCACAGAGTCAGGAAGAGCCCTGAGAACTTACAGCTTCTTTGTTTCTGTGTTCTTTTGCAGCTTGGGCCACACCTGGCTGTTCTCAGGATTTACATCTAGCTCTGCGCTTGGGAATCACTCCTGACTGTGTCGGGACCATATGTGGTACACTGAGGACCACTTGCAAGGCAAGTGCCTTACCCCACATTATCTCTCTAGCCTGAGATTATTTATTATGCGGAGCCAGAGCTCCAACAGGCCTCACAAACACACACGAGGCAGCACCATAGCACTGAGCATCATGCCCTGTCCATCTCCGGACCTTACACATGGCCTCAGAGCCTGGAAAACTTGAGGTTCAGCCCAAGCCTCATATTGTTCTACTCTCCTATCCCCTTCCTGCAGAACTCTGACTTGTTTCTGGTTACAGAGCCGCTTGAGTTGCCAGAACCGAGTACAGGAGACCTAAGCGGCACCCAGAGACATCTTTCTTACTGTTCTAGAGGCAGAAAATCCCAGACCCAGTACCATTCAGCAGAATTGGTTCCTATGAGGGGCCAAGAGGGAGCACGGACTGTGAGCTACTTCCATCCCCTCAGGGCTGAGCTGGCCATCTTTGGTGGCCCCTGGATTACAGGAGCATCCTCCATCTCTGCCTGCATCTCACACGCTGCTCTCCATGCATCCCTCTGTGAGTCTCCATGCAACTCTCGTGTTGGACCAGGGCCCACTTCAGTCTTTATTTAACCTGACTCCCTTGGCAAAGATTCTCATTTCAAGGTGCTGGGGCTCACCGTACAGATGGATTTGGGAGAGACACAATTCCGCCCCTGAGAGCAGCTTCCAAGTCAGACTCTCCGTGGGAGGCCTGCACCCCTGCCAGGGAGAGCGTGACTCATCCTCGGCTTCCGGCAACCACGGAGGTCCTGCTCCCCATTCTAGAGACGCACGGCCAGGACTGGGCTATCTCTGCTCTGGAGGACATCCACATGGTGTGTGTCTGCAGTTAGGTCCAGGAGAGAGAGAGGCCACGAGGGGATGTCCTTTCCTTCTCCCACCGAGCCGTCTTCAGCTGGTCCCTGAAGCCATTGGGGAACCCCAGGGAAGAAGGACCACGCCCGGCCAAGAACGTGAGAAGGATGAAAAGAGCATGAATCTTTGGCATCGCTCCTGAGACTCCGAGCGCTTGAAACCGGAGCCTCCCTTCCTTGAGATTTTCTGTTCCGTGACATGATTAATGTTCCCGGCAGCTCATGCTGCTCTCGGAACGCTTCTTCAGAGGTGACCACGAGGCAGCAGGAGGAAGTCTGGGAGCCCGTGGCCAGGGAGTTGGGCCAGTCTCTGGCCTGCTTGTTGTCCTGTTCCCCCCGCCTCCTTGGTCCCCGTGAGTGTGCCTCTGCCTCTCGAAGAGAAGGGGAGAGGAGCCTGGACCCCTTACAGCTACCCGTCCCCCGATCTTGGTGGCAGGTTCTGACGGGGAGGCCCCTGTGGAGGATTGCAGCATAGGAGAAGCAGGTCTGTGTGTTTCTCTGCTGCCAGCAGTTTCCTCAGCACTGGACACTGCCCCTTCACGGCAGGTCTGCGGGCTCAGCCCTGGGCCAGGTACTTCCCAATGCACAGCCCCCCACCCCAGGGCTTCTGCTGCGCGGGGCCCAAGCTCCCCCCTTCTCTGAGCTCCCCGAGTTGGTAGGATGTGCTGGGTGGGGTCTGACTGGTTCCCAGGTGCAAAATGCTCTACCCAGCTGCCTTCCTGCGTGACCAAGTGAACCCTGAACTAAGATCCCGGGCCCTGTGGTCAGCAGGGACTCGGGAGTGCTGCAGAGAGCAGCCGAAGGTGAATTATTGGCAGAGAGCCGATAATTCCGCCCCACAGTCCGGAATCCTGCAGCGCCCCCACTGTGGCTTCGGACCTCTCTGCTCAAGTGAGCCAGGCCGGGCAGGGCTTTCCTCTCTGTGTCCTGTAGGTGGTTCTGGTCCTGTGCACCTGGGCCCCTTTCCAACTCAGCCTCCCAGGATGGCCTCTTCCCATCCTGGCTTCTGTCAGTGAGTCCGCGACCACTGTCTGTACCCTGTGGTTACTGTCCCTGTTACTACAACACTGGTCTGGGGGTCAGCCTCCCACTCTGGACAGTCCCTCGAGATTCCCCACAGCTCACTCAGTGGAGCCTGGCCACCCACCAGTCTTGGGCACAAAGATTTTGAGGCTTAAGGCAGCTTGACGGGTGTGGGCACTCCTAGGGCCTGGCGCCCACCTAAGTGCAGGGCCCACACCTTGCAGAAGGTGGCCGACATTGCACAAGGCTGTTCCTGCCACCCCAGGAAGAATTCCTGCGGGCGCTGGGGTTTCCCAGAGGTGGGGCCCTGCAGGGTGGGGCATGGGCAAAAATGGGGCAGTGACAACATTAGCAGAAGCGCTGTGACATGCTGGTTTGGAGGCAGCCACCAGACACTCAGAATAAATCAGACACAGACGAGGCAGGAGCCCATGGCTGGTCCGAGAGAGTCCAGCCCACAGCCCACAGCTGCTGCTGGGATATGTTCTATATCAATATCTGCTGAACTAATAAAGGAAGAGAGAAATTACAGGAAGAGCCTATGTTCAGAGTCTGTTCAAGTGCAGACAGCGCAGGGAGAGAAATTCCCGAGAGCTATTCAGCCCCGTAGGAACCACAAGTCAAAGATTCCTCAGGGAGGAATTTGTTTCCTTGAGAGGTACTGGGTAACTTTGGTGTGTGCCGGTAACTGGGCCCCAAACCGGATGTGTGAGGATAAGGAGATCCTGACTTCAAAGGTGGCTGGAAGGAGAGGCAGCGTCAGGCAGCTGTGCAGGTAAGCAGGGCAGATCTGAAGAGTCCAGGCTCTTGGCTAAAGTCTATTTACCTTCAGGACCCAGGGTTTTGTTTGGGGGCCACACCCAGCAGTGCTCAGTGCTCAGGGGAGACCCTATGCAAAGCTGGGGGTTGAACAAAGCTGAGTACCTTAAATCCTGTACTATACCTGGGGCCCACCAGGAAAGGGTTTAATTTGTGTTTTTTGTTTACTTTTAGGTTTTTGGGTCACACCCAGCAGTGCGTAGGGTGGAGTACTTAGAGATCAAAGCAGGTTCAGAAGCACAGCAAGGCAAGTACCTAAGCCCCTACTGTATCTCTCCACCAGTACAGAAATTTTAGAGCAGCCAGAATGAGCGATTGTGTTTTCCACAGGTTCCAGGCGATCTGAGCTCCGGACAGAATGATTGAGGTTGTGTGTAAACAACTACTTGGGAAAAAAAAAAAAAAGTCCGTGTTAAGTGCAACACACATGACACCGTCGAGGACTCCAAGAAGCTGATGGCGGCCCAGATAGGCACCCATTGGAACAAGGTCACGTTGAAGAAAGGGCACACGATTTTCAATGACCACGTGTCTCTGGGGTACTATGAAATCATGATGGGATGAACTTCGAGCTTTACTGCCAATAGAGCAGAACCAGCCCCCACCCCCCCACCCCTGCCTTGCCCTTTCTTACCACCCTGGCCCCCCTGGCTAGTGTGGCTGCCTTTTTTAAAAAAGAAAAATCCATGGTAATAAAAATGCAAAAGCTGCAATCAATAAATCAATCAATCAATCGAGTGGCCAGATCTCAAGCCTGTTGCCTGGCTCTGAGCCCATGTGTGAGGAGGTCCCTCAGGTAGCCCCTGACTCTGCTCCATCTTAAGCCCACTGAGAAGACCTTGAGAGGAGCCGAGCAGCGCTAGCACTAATGTGCCGGGCCCGAGAACGCCTGCTCTCAACATCTGGACAGAAGCCACCACCCTGGGCTACTCTGAGGGGCCTGCCACCTGCCACACCACCCTGCTGGCCCTGGTCCTGCTCCTGTGCCAGCAACTTCCTCGAGAGCTACACTGGGGTAGAGCTGCGAAGCAACACTTTATACAATGGGTATTCTGGGCCTTCTCCTCATAGAGCGTGGCTTTGGTTCCCAACAGCTGCTCTGAGAGACGCTGGGCTTCTCCGGTGATATCACCATCACTCAGAGTCAGGAGGGTCTTCCCGGAAGCTGTCCTCTGCATGGGGGCCCATCATTTGAAGGGCAGCGACAGTGGCATGGGAGGGATGCTGGGGTTCTGCAGGCGCTGCCAGCAATCCAAGGGCTAGACAAGGGTGCCCTTGGGCAGATGCGTGAGGAAGCTTAGGTAGGTACTTCTGGCTGAGTTTCCCCCAAATGACTACAGTGTCCCTTGACTGGTTTCCAGCACCTAATTTTCTTGAGTGACATCACCTTGGCAAGGACAGATCTCCCCTCCCCAAGTGCCCATGAGTCATAAGCTTCATTCCAGAAACTATGACGACTATGCTTTGGAGGAGAAATTTGGAGTAGCAGTGTATGATCAGGGATATATGGTGCAGCAGTGTATGACCGTGGGCATATGGATATAACAATGCTCTACTTCCCAGAAAGTTCTGTGTCAAGTATTCCAACATCAAATAAATGGAGACATCAGTTCTTTCTGATGACTATCATTTCTGTCCAGTGATGATCTTAAATACTTTATCACTTTAAACTTTATAAGCTCTTTACTATTGTTTTTGTTCCACACCCAATGGGACTCAGACTTTCTCCTGGCTCTGCACTCAGGAATCACCCTGGAGTGCTCAGGGGCCAGGTGGGATACCGCGATCAGAAGCAAGACAAGTACTCTACCAGCTGTGCTATCTATCACCCAGACCCTCATAAGCAATTTAGTGCAAATAAATTAGCCAACACTGTCACTGTCACTGTCATCCCATTGCTCATCGACTTGTTCAAGCGGGCACCAGTAACGTCTCTCATTGTGAGACTTATTGTTACTGTTTTGGGCATATCCAATATGCTACAAAACCTTTGGGGTCAGATAGATAGTACAGGGGTCTGGGCACATGCCTTTCATGAGGCTAACTCCGGTTCGATACCTTATGCCACTTGTTTCCAAAGAATTCCTAGGAGTGATCCCTGAGCAGAAAACCAGAAGCCTTTTAGCTCTCTTGCATGTAGCCCAAACACACACACACACACACACACACACACATAGAAAAGCAAAACAGAGAAAAGCACCTCCTTCCTTAGATGTTTCCTCGTTTGGTATTTCAGGAAACCTGCTCAGATTTATAGGGCACAGTGTCAAAGTCAGAAATTCTGGGACCCTCCGAGTACCAGAGCCTGACTTTGCATCTAGTCCAATCTGGGCAGAGCGGCTTTGTAAGAATGAGCTGAAGCAGAGCACGCGAGGCCCAGGGCTGGCCGGAACTCAGAGCCAGGGCTTACTAAGTGGGTCTTGGAACTGAGGTGTGAGGATGAAGGACTGGGGTCTCACTGTTACGCACAAGGTGGGCCCTGATGGTGCTCACTTCCTTTCCCACTTCCACATCCAACGGAAGCTCTCATCCCCGTGTAAGAATAACTTCCAGATGTTTGGCATCCCATCTTCTAGAGGCTCTGTTGCTTATCTCTCAGGATAAAAATAGTCAGGGAGAGGATCCAGTCTCCCCTAAACATGCAGGAAGACCTTCGTTTGTGCCTTTGAACAGGACCCGCTTTAGTCACTACCGGCTTTTCTTCTCCAGTCCGAGCTGGAACCAGGTTCAATGAGTCAGACGCTCAGAGTCAAGGCCATGGGGGGGTGAAAGGCGGGGTTGTCGCTCAAAGTGCACCTGGAGCTGGCAGGGCCTGTGCTGCCAGGTGAAGCTGCTTGGTCCTCTGCTCATGCTCCTACAGAAGAGCCAGAGGGGTCACTGGGGGAAGGTCCGGCCCCCCCAAAGGCAAGCATGGCACACGAGCTTGCCCGTTGTGGGGTGGGCCGGCAAGGAAGACAGTGTCCGTGACACAGAGAAATGGCACATGCAGAGGACAGAGAGAGACAGATAGACATGAGAGCACATGCAGAGGACTAAGCACTTCATGTCTTACTGTAAAATACAAACACAGCGGGTAGGACGTTTGCCTTGCACGCGGCCGACCCAGGTTCGATTTCCAGCATCCCATATGGTTTCCTGAGCACCGCCAGGCCAGGAGTAATCCCTGAGCACAGAGTCAGGAGTAATCCCTGTGCATTGCCGGTTGTGACCCCAAAAAAAGCAAAAAAAAAAAATATATATATATATACATATATACATATACAAACAGAGAACTGAGCTAGCCCTAGATCTGGCAGGCCTCTCCAGATCGCTGGAAAACTGGATGCTCTTTGGGTCTCGGGCTGACTGGTTGTACTCCAAGCTGAGCAGTGAGAACCCAACTCCCCTCTGGTCCCAGGTACTGGTCATGGGACACTTCCCAAGTGTGACGGAAAAACTCCGTGTGTCATTAGAACAAGATGGATCTTTAAGGAGGGGTGATGGGTGGTGGGCAAATACCAGGAAATCAGGCTGCTGGAGTGATACTAACATACCTCTCCGGGACAAAACTAGGTACCTGGCTGCTTCCGGGCTTGAAAAATGAAGAGAAGAGAGAGCCCGTTATTGTTTCTGTGGACTTCAGAGAGCAGTGCCATTCACTCAACAAGCTTTCACAGCCTTGGGGGCCTACACCAAGGCTTTCAGCAATCAGGCTTTTGTAGCTGGTAAGATCCTTCCAGTCTGTGGCCCAGAGGAAGAGGCTAACTTGCCCAAATCCACAAAGCAAATTGGGGGTTAGAGGGGGACCTGGAGTGCACCAGGATCCCCCTACACACCCACCCACAGCCTTGGAAAAGGCTTATTTTGCTGATCACTCCTTACTAGGCGCCCTTGGACCAAGAACAACCCACACCCTAAGGGTGGATCTGCTGAACTTTGCCTTCAAGGGCAGGATTACAAAAGACAAACAAACACGAAAAGAGGCTCCCAAACCCTTTCAATCTTTAGGACAAGCTTGGGGATGGGAAACGGTCCCCACTCCAAAGGAGGGCTACATGCTTAGGGAAACCAAATTCCTCCGAACAAGGCTCACTGTCTTAAGTGCTCAAGACTTCGTTGGTGTGTTGGGGCTTAAAGCACGCAGGACGCCAAGTGTCCCTATCCCTCCCCGCACAATGCGTTCATAATGTTTCACTGGGGGCACACAGCGGGCACAATGCAAAATGCACCCATCACTGCTGGCGCCGAGGCTCACGCTGCAGCGTCCCGCCGCTTGCGCGACCGCCTAAATCTTGCCCCTGGAACCCTTAGACGTATCTCTGGTTCCAGACGCGGTCCTGCAGCTTGCATCGGCCACCAAGGGAGGCGGTACCTGGCTATTTCAGACCTCGGTTAGCCGGCGCCGCGGCTTGGCAGCGGGGCCGCGAACTTGCCCGGCGATCCACTGCCCATCCCTTCTCCGAGTCCGTATCTCTACACCCTTTGCACGATGCGGTGGAGCAGCGCCACGGTCCTTTCTCCGGGGACCCAGGGTCCCTCCCCGGGCGGAGTGTGCACGTGGCTCATGCCGCGGCCGCCGCGCGCCCGGACCTCCGCTCGGACCACGAGTGGGTCCACCCCCGGAGGAAGACCCGTCCTGCATAGCACCGGCAGCAGTCCCGTTGCAGCTGCAGTCACCGCTCGTGCAGCGCGCGCCAGCCTCTCCGCGGCGCGTGGAGCACCAGGCCCGGGAGCGGGTAGAGACGGCCCCGGGCGGCGGCGGCGGCGGCGGCGTGCGCATGCGCGCGCTCTGGCTGCCGCAGGGCCGGGAGGGGCGCACGGCCCCCGGGGGCGCGGCGGGCTGGCCGGAGCAGCGCTGGCGGGGCTGACGTCGGAGCGCCCGCGCCACGCCCCCACAGCACCGCCAGGGTTTCCGATTGGCTGCCGCCGCCGCGCCCCGCCCCCTCCCGCGGAGGACGCCCGGACGGAACCGATCGCGGCTGGTTTGAGCTGGTGCGTCTCCATGACGACACGCGCGGCGCTATAAGTAGCGGCGCGGCAGCGCGGCGGCTTTGTCAGTGCCCTCAGCCTCCGCCGCCGCCGCCCCTCGGCCTGAGCTCCGGCGCCAACCTCGGGCCGGCGGTCCTCCGCGGGAGCCAGCGAGGCGGCGGGCGGGCGGGCGGCGGACGGGGGCGGGCGGGCCTGCGAGCGCGGCGGCGGCGGCGTCTCCATGGGGCCGGCCCGAGGCGGCCGTGCGCGCTGAGGTGAGCGGGACGCGGAGGTTGGGAGGCCGGGAGCGGGCGACGAGCACGTGTCGCTGTCGCCGCCGTCGCTGCCGCCGCCGCCGTCGTCGTCGTCGTCCGCGGGGCCTGCGGGGGCCTGAGCGCGCCGGGCCGGGGGACGCTGCCCGCGGCCGCCGCGGCCACAGACACGTGGTGACCGCGGCGGCCCCGACGCGCCGGCCGGCCCGCGGTCGCGCCGTCCCCCTCACGTCCCTGCCCGTGGCCGAGTTTCCCCTCAGCCCGGACCGCGCCGCGGTGAAAGACGCGCCGAGACGGAAGTTGCCCGGGAGGCCCCGGAGTTCTCTCAACCGCCAAATTCTGGAGGTTTTTTTTTTTTTTTTTAATAATTTTTGGAAAGAAAAAAATAATCATCGGGCCAGGCCGGTAGCAGGTGCAGGACGGGAGCGAGGTGCGCCCGGCGCGTCTGAGGCGCCCGTCGTCTTTTTTTCCGCCGCGGAGCCCCGGTTCTTAGTCTTTAATTCCTTACTATTACTATTACTATTTTTTTTGGAAGCGCTTTTTAGTTTTCTTGCCCGGTGAGCCCGAGCACGGGTCCCGCCGGAGCGAGCGCCCAGAGCCCGGTGGGGAAAGGCGGAGCGCCGGCCCGTGCGCTCAGGACTCGCCAGCCCGGCCGCCCGCGCCCCGGGACGCGCCTCGGCCGGGCTGAAGAAGGAGCGGCTGGGGAGGCGACGTCGGGGGGGGGGGGGGAGTCTTCTCTAAAGAGGAAAAAAAAAAACGGATTGTGCTTTCCCCCCCCCCCCCCCCAAAGTCCCGCCTCGTGGAAGACAAAAGAATGGGTCGGCGGTGCTCAGGGTGAAGTTGGGCCGAATGGAGCGGGCTCGTGAAAAAGTTTGGGCCGTTTTTATTTATTTGTTTTTACTTGTTCCGGTCTCTTGTTTTAAATTAGTCCCGGTCTCTGCTCCTCTGTTACCCGGTTGGGAGTCAAGGAAGTTTGTTCGCCGAAGCTGCTAATGGGTTTCTTTTTATTTTTAACAAGCTCAGTTGAGTTCAGAGTTACAGTGTTCTTGGGTGAAATCTCTTTATAGCACCGCTTTAAAAAAAGAAAATAATCGAAGATACAGAAACGCGAACTGTTTGAGGGTCTATTGCAAAGAGAAGCTTCCCAAGTGTAGGCCCGAAGGAGGTCACATAGTAACAGAGCAGGACCCTTAAATAACCCAGCTGTCACCTTTGGTGCTGAGTTCCTGTTCTTTTATGGACAGAAATGGGTTTGCTGGCAGCAGTCCTTGCTTTTTCCCTTCTGCCTATTTAGACAACCTGGGAGGATAATCATGCCAAAAGAACATGCCGATCGATTCTTTTTAAAAAAAAAAAAGAAAAGAAAAAGAAACAAAACAGGTTCTGCCCTGCATGGGTTTGGATTTATGGCAGGTCCGTCCCCCTGGGCCTCTCATAGTGCCCCATGCCAGATCAAGCTGCGGCCCAGAACCACTGCCTGGCCCTTGCCCGTGGGCTGTGGGCACTGATGTGGGTCGCACAGCCCTCCTGAGGAATCCCTACCTGGCTGAAATAAGTAAATTGGAGTAACTGATTGTGGGATAACTGTCTGGTGCCAATGTCACATTCCGGAAGGCCAGGGAACAGTGGCTATTATTGTCTAGGGCTTTACTGTTGCTTATCTGCATTCATTCATGCTTGTTTCTTATTCACAAAGTTAGCCAAAAATCACTCATGTGATTGCTAAGCAAATATTAAGGTCCCTGTAAGGGGCGTTTGGGATTGCCAGAATCACTGATTTATTTGAGCAGTAGAGCTGGTTCAGGAATGCAAATTTCTCTTTAAGATGCAGCGCAGCTGTGATTCGTTGTTTAATTGGAGAATGCAGTTTTAAAAATGCATGCCCAGTGTAAAAAAATATATAGCTTAGAACATTTTTGGGAAATGTACTGTGCACTCAGTAAATTGAGGTCCCCAGATAGTTCCATGATCATCACTAAAAATGATTGTCTAGGACTTAGAGAAAGTTGTGTTTAGTATCTCTGAATAATTATAGGGCTCATTTAGATAAAACAGTAAAATGCTGGCTAAACAGTAAGTTGTTAAGCAGAGTTTTTCCTATCAGTGAGCAAGGTGCAGAAATTACCTGCAGTTTTTAGCACTGATTTTTGTCTGTGTATTCTGTGACTCTGCACTATGTTTAGTGTCTTTGTTTTGAAGTGTGTGTGGGGGGGGCCCACACACCTGCAGTGCTCTGCTTACTCCTGCATTCAAAGCAAATGCTTTACTGTGAGGTGCTATACCATGTAGGGAGTTTAGTGTGTTGCTTTGAAAAAGGCATTGAGTATGTGATGTGTTGGCTTATGGATTATGTGAGTGACACCTTGTGTTCCTAATATGGGCCACAAATTCTGTGTTTTTTAGAACATTCCAACGCTGCATTGAGAGCACTCACATCTTCAGCGGGGCTGGGATTTCCTGGACAACTTTTCTTTGTGAGAAATCTGGCAATTTCTTTAAAGGTCATCAAGTAGTTTCCGTGTAAGTATTCTTGGTGGCTAAAGCTTCCTCCAGTTGAGGATTACACAAGCTTCTAAGTAAATTTCACCAACCTGTTTGCAGTGTTGTGCATCAAAGGAACGTCCAGAAACCATGAACAACTTTAGTAATGAAGAGTTTGACTGCCATTTCCTTGATGAAGGCTTCACTGCCAAGGACATTCTGGACCAAAAAATCAATGAAGTTTCTTCTTCAGTAAGTACGAGTCTGTAGACAGTGTACCTTGGGAATCGGGGCAGATGAGAAGGGAAATTTTGCTGGGGTCTTGGAGGTGTTCTGGAACTTGCCTAGTCTAGCTGGGGGACCTGGAATTGACAGCAACATTAAAAATCAGAGTCATTGGGACTGGTGGGAAAGAAGGGAGCCTTCTCAAGTGGGACACCTGAGAGGCTGTTCTGAGATGTCCTCACTCTTCCTTCAGGATGACAAAGATGCCTTCTATGTTGCCGACCTGGGAGATATTCTAAAGAAACATCGGAGGTGGTTAAAAACTCTTCCTCGGGTCACCCCCTTTTATGCTGTCAAATGCAATGATAGCAGAACCATAGTGAAGACCCTTGCTGCTATTGGGGCAGGGTTTGATTGTGCCAGTAAGGTAAGCAAAAGCAGTTTTTGTATTATATGGTGTATGGGACCAAATGTTCTGTGAAAGGGGCCTGTGATTGTTTATTAGCTATAGGTTGCATAACATAATCCCTCTTTTTCAGAATGAAATACAATTGGTGCAGAGTCTTGGGGTGCCTCCAGAGAGGATTATCTATGCAAATCCGTGTAAACAAGTGTCTCAAATTAAGTATGCTGCCAATAATGGAGTCCAGATGATGACGTTTGACAGTGAAGTTGAGCTGATGAAAGTTGCCAGGGCACATCCCAAGGCAAAGTGAGTTACTCCTTGTTGGAGGCAGGGTTCAGAGATGCATTATAGACCATCAGACTAAACTCATGACCCTGTGATGGCTTAGAGCAGAGGGTCCCAAATTTTGTCCTCTTCCCCCCCTTTCAGAAAAAAATCCTCAGTTCTCCATGAAATCTGCCTTTAACCAAAAGAAAGCCCCCCTCTCCCCCCCCCCTACTGCACCCTCTGGACTGTGCAGGGCTGTGCCCCCAGAGCATGTTGCTCCTTTGGCTTGGAGACCTAGTAGAATATAGCTGAAATTATATTAATAAAAGCCTCTCCAGTTCAAACCAAGGGTTTGGTTCTCCCCCTTGTCTCCAGTGATCCTTTTTATCTGGGAGAAGGGAGTGGGTCCACTCCTGGTCTGGCTGTGCAGTCCTGGCAGTAGAGCTGGGGACTGCCCACCAAGCGCATGCACACTAGGGCACACACATTGCCAAGGGCATGTTCACTCCAGCCCTTGGAGCTCTCACCTCAGCCCTCTGTTTTATCCTTGAATATAAGTGTTCTGGTGGGAGAAATTTGATACAGTTTTCTTGTTCTAGGTTGGTTTTGCGGATTGCCACAGATGATTCCAAAGCAGTTTGTCGCCTCAGTGTTAAATTTGGTGCCACACTCAAAACCAGCAGGCTGCTTTTAGAACGGGCAAAAGAACTGAACATTGATGTCATTGGTGTCAGGTGAGATTTTGATAATGAATGATTAGAGGTTGAAATACTAAGTAATGCAAGTTTCTACGGGTTTATTTCTTCTCAAGCTCAGAAATGGGCCTGGGATAATAATATAGCGGGTAGGGTGCTTGCTTTTATGCAGCCCACAAGGAGTGTTCCCTGAGCACAGAGCCAGGAGTAATTCCTGAGTGTTGCTGGGTGTGGCCCCAAAACAAAAAACTCAGAAATGGTAAGAAGTTGCATATTTACATTCACTGTTTTGCTAATAATTTAATCTTGTTTTAAAAATTTTTAATAGCAATTCATTTCACTATGATCCATAGTTGCTATTTTATTTTACTTGATCCCCTCATCCCTCACTGAAAATTATTTTTCATCCTTAAGAATATGCTTTCAGGGCTGGATTGATGGTACAGCGGGTAGGGCATTTGCCTTGCATGTGGCCAACCCACCTTCAATCCCCGGCATCCCATATGGTCCCCCAAGCACCGCCAGGAGTAATTGAGTGCAGAGCCAGGAGTAACCCCTGAGCATCTCTGGGTGTGACCCAAAAAGCAAAAAAAAAAAAAAAAAAAAGCTTTCATATATTAGTAAGTTTGTATTGGTGATAACATTGTTTTTTATTAAATTATATATTTGTACATTTAAGAAAAATTGCATATTTTCTTTTGTTGCAGCTTCCATGTGGGCAGTGGCTGTACTGATGCTGAGACCTTTGTGCAGGCCATTTCTGATGCTCGCTGTGCCTTTGACATGGGGGTGAGTGTATATATATATTATATATAATATATTGCATCGTGAGGTGGGGTGGGCCTGGAATAATAATGGTTTAGATTCTAGGATTAAGTTTGTAGACCTTATAATGTCGTACAGAAACTTAAGATCCTAGGCATGACTTGACTAGATGCATTTGTGGCTATTCTATTGATTTCATTTTGTTGGCTCTAGGCTGAGGTTGGCTTCAATATGTATCTGCTTGATATTGGTGGTGGTTTTCCTGGATCTGAGGATGTAAAGCTTAAATTTGAAGAGGTAATGTATAACAACATGAATATGCTTAACAGATATTCTGGCAAGTTTCTTTTGGAAGATAGTGTCTTTATGCCATATTAACAATATTAAGTATATATATTTTGGAAGGGGCATTGAATCACTGTGAGATACACAGAAGTTGTTCAAAATTGGGTTTCATCAACATATACAGTGTTCCAATACCTATCCCTTCACCAGTGCACATTTCCCACCACCAAAGTTCCCAGTTTCCCTCTTGCCACCCCTCTACCCCAGCCTGCCTCTATGGCAGATAATTTTCTTTCTCGCATGCTCTTTCTTTCTAGTCATTATGGTTTGTAACAGGTACTGAAAGGTGATCATGTATGTTCATTTACCTCCTTTCAGTATTTAGCTTTTGTCCAGAGTGACAACTATCATTGTCATAGTAGTCACTTCTTTATCCTAACTTCCACCTCCCTTCCACTTTTTGGATATATATATTAGTGACTTCTATGCTATTTAAAGGTGCTCAAGAGTACAGCTTTTGACTTCCCTGCCACCACAGGAAAACCAGTTTGTTTTTCTAAATGTCAACTTTTTCCAAAAGTTTTAGAAAATTGTTAGTCACATTTAGAAATGTGGAAAATTGGGTCAGAGAGATAGCACAGCAGATAAGACTCTTGTCCTTGCATGTTGCTGGCCTGTGTTCCATCCCAGCACAACCCGTATGGAGTAAACCTTGAGTACTACTGTGTGTAGCCTTCCCTCCCTCCAAATAAACGAAGGAAATGTGGAAGTAGGGAATAAATTTCACACATTACCCAACTAAGAAATGGGGTGGGGGTTAATGTGTGGATTTTGTCAAGACTTGACCTTGTACGTCATTGATAAAATCATAGTCAGATTAATAGGCTAGAAAGGGTATCTGGAGGGGAATTAAGAGCAGTGATTGACTGGTTTTCTGAGAGAACTGCTTCCTCCACCTAATGACTGATTTCTATGTCATCATTGACTGCTCTTATCTGTCACTCTTAGATCACCAGTGTAATCAACCCAGCACTTGACAAGTATTTTCCCTCTGACTCGGGAGTGAGAATCATAGCTGAGCCGGGAAGATACTATGTTGCCTCAGCATTCACACTTGCAGTTAATATCATTGCTAAAAAACTTGTTATAAAGGAACAGACGGGCTCTGATGGTATGTATGAAGGATGAGTCATTGCGTGCATAACTAAAAGTTGGTATAGAAAAATAGTAACTGAGGCTAATTTAACCACCTTTCTAGATGAAGATGAGTCGAGTGAACAGACCTTTATGTATTATGTGAATGACGGAGTATATGGATCATTTAATTGCATCCTTTATGATCATGCACACGTGAAGCCTCTTCTGCAAAAGGTATTTTAGAATATTATTCTGTAGGAAACAGTTAGGATGGTGATTAATAACAGTTGTAACTAGTTTTCTCTTGAATGTAGAGACCCAAACCAGATGAGAAGTATTACTCCTCCAGCATATGGGGGCCGACATGTGATGGCCTGGATCGTATAGTTGAGCGCTGTGACCTGCCTGAGATGCATGTGGGTGATTGGATGCTCTTTGAAAACATGGGTGCTTACACAGTTGCTGCTGCCTCGACTTTCAACGGATTCCAGAGGCCCACTATCTACTATGTGATGTCAGGGCCAACATGGTTAGTGATCATTGGGTGTTTATGGGTCTGCTAGAATAGTCACTTGAGTATTCTTTAACTTGCTTTCTCCAATTGAAAAGAGAATTGTGTGTTAGGAATGTGGCTTAGCACTGTACCAGAAAATAGGGGGAAACCCACATTTTTGCTAAAGATTCAATAGTTTTTGGTTTGTCTTTGGTGCTACTCTAAGCCTGAGTCATTCTTGGCTGTTGGGCACTGAACCTGGGCTTCCTGACTGCAAAACAGGTGTTCCACTGAGGTCATTGAGCTGTCTTCAGCCTTAAAGTTTTGATTTTCGGTTTTGGTTTCTTGTGCAACACCTGACAGTGCTGGGTGACTGTGCAGTTTTCCTCATGCAAAGCATATG
Source organism: Sorex araneus (assembly GCF_027595985.1). Taxonomy (NCBI): domain Eukaryota; kingdom Metazoa; phylum Chordata; class Mammalia; order Eulipotyphla; family Soricidae; genus Sorex; species Sorex araneus. The sequence goes on along the minus strand of NC_073313.1, from coordinate 345,697,086 downwards.
CTCCAAACTGATGGCTTTCTCTGGCCCAAGTTTGTTTTAAACTTAGTTTAACATGCTCTGCAAAGTTTAGGTAATACAAAGGGAAGAGAAATCTATTTGCATGTAACAAGTATTTTAATTAACAAATGTAACTGCTAATGAAAAAGATGGTTCCAAAGAAATGGCCGTAAAGATACACTGACCTCTTCTGATGACCTAGTGACCATGGAAATAGTCCTGCCCTATTATGGGCTGGGTGATTCAGGTTTCTGACTCTGCGCTTTTGTCTCTATATCACAGGCAACTCATGCAGCAGATCCAGAGCCGTGAGCCCTCAGAAGCAGAGGAGCAGGATGTCAGCGCTCTGCCTGTGTCCTGTGCACGGGAGAGTGGCATGAAGCGACCCCCAGCAGCCTGTGCTTCCACTAGTATTAATGTGTAGATTCTACTCTTGTAGCTCTTCACTGCAAGTTTAGCTTGAATTATGGGATTTGGGGGACCATTTAACTTAATTACTGCTAGTTTGGAAATGTCTTTGTAAGCAGGGAGGGTTGGCACAGATGCAACAATATGAAGACTAGGAGATGGGTCACACTTATCTGTGTTCCTATGGAAACTATTTGAATACTTGTTTTATATGGATTTTTATTCACTTTTCAAACATGCTACTAAAGAGCGCCCCCTCAGCTGCTAGAGCACAAGCATTTGTAGCTTGGGCATTGGCAGAATAGGGGTACTAAAGCTTAGTGTCCTCATCTGTTTTAAAATAAAGTATCTTGAAATAATTAGGCATCAGGAAATTTTTAGTGTGTCCATCCACACCGCTCACTTTGAATGTGTTCTATGAATGGGAATTCTTATTCCTGTAAACATGAGTTGATGGTTTTCATTATTTTGAAAATCCTTTGAAACGAATGCCTTTGTGTTTTGTTCCAAGTGACAGGAGTCCCGTGAAATTTGCTGTGGACTGACAAAGCTAGTGGATCCTAGCTCAAGGGAAGGTAGAAGGGAGAGCTTGGAGACATCTTCCCCTGGTATTCATCTGAGCACCCAGCCCTTGCCCCACTTAGTGGCAGCAATGAACTTCAAAGCCTCAGAGCCCCTGGATAATTGGCTGACCTGCTCCTCCCAATGACCAGTGCTCGTGCAAGGCATGAGGCCCTCTGTTCCTGCTTACAGAGCCCACAGGCTTCGCCTTCTCACCCTGACTTCACTCCCAGGACAGATTGTGTCACGCACACATTAGGACTGTAATAAATTTGACAGTCAAAGTACTTAAATAAATCCAGCAAGAATTATTCCGTGTTGTAGATCTTTACATTCTCTTTTCACATTGCCCACTTGTCTTACGTTCTAGTCAGCTTGTATCCCCTCTGCAAAATGGTGGCAGGCTTCCATGCTATGAGACAGTTTGGATCTAGCTGCAGACTGAGAAGGAAGGCAGACGAGCGGCAACTCTACCATAGCAGCCCCTGGTTCTCCCCAGTTTCAGAGCAGCTGCATGAGGGATGGCACAAGGACACACTGCAGGTGCAGAACAGACTCTGGCCCCTAGCTGAACTCACTACTACATCGACCTGGGAGTTGAGTGGAGGGACTTTGCTGTTCCTAAAGAGCCACCTTCCCCCAAGACAACTCCACGTGGCGGGCACAGTGCAAGCTAAAGTTAGCTTGTCACCAGCTCTGGTCTCCCAAGAATATGGCTTTAGTTGCCAGAACGTGAAAAAAAGTTTCACAGGAGCCACAAAGAAAGTGATTCTGCCCAGAGTCTAAGAGGGCGGAAAGAAGGCTTTAATCAGCAGTCTGCCCTGTTTCCTGTGAGCGCATCCTTTTCTGGTGCCCGCTTCTAATGTGCAGAATAGAAGGACTGGCCTTGAGTCTGTATGTCTGCCAAGAAACCAGCCAGAGCTAGACACCAAAACCCAAAGCCTTGGTAAATTAGATGCCACTTTTAGAGGGAGGGATGAGCAAGAGCCCAGTGACTATTTGAGCTGGTTTGAAAACACTGCAGCATTGTAAGGGCTTGTGCACTTCTATCTGGGAAAGACCACTCAGATCAGCTGTGGCCCTGCCTGTGGGGACAAACAGTCCTAGTTAGCCCCAGGTCACCCACAAAGCGACTGACCTGACTTGCCTCCCACCTGGTGAAGCCACTCAGGCCTGTAGAGGCCAGCCTTGTAGAGCTTATAGGGTTCACCTGGGTCAAAGGACCCCCCCAACCCTTGACACCTGGAAGTGAGTTTGGTAAAAGACAATCAGACCTTGGACGGTTGGGTGTGTGTGGACATTACCCTGGGTTCCTCAAATCCTTGCGTTTATACCATCCTTGGCTCATTCACAGAAAGGTGTTTGGGGGCCTATGGCTCCAGGTCTTCACTGTGGTCCTGGTGGGGAGGGACAGATTTCCCCAGGGCACAGGGGGCCTACAGAAGCAGCACTGTAAGCTCAGGTTACTTCTGAGTTACTCTGGAACATTTTTTCTTTTTGGGTCACACCCAACACTGCACAGGGGTTACTCCTGGCTCTGTCTGCACTCAGGAATTACTCCTGGCAGTGCTTGGAGGACCATATGGGATGCTGGGAATCAAACCCAGGTCGTTTTGATTGTCCTACCAGCTGTGCTTCGCTCCAGCCCCACGGAACATCTGACTAGATGGCGAGGGAGACGGCTGGGTGGCAGGCGTGCCTGTGCTCACCCCAGCACACAGGCAGTTGGAGAGGTCAGCGGCGGGCTCACACAGCCCCTGCTGGGCTCAGGTTTCTCAGTCATCACTGGAAACAGCACTGCTCTGTGTGTGGGAACGGGATGCATAGCTCAAGGCTCATGCAAGGCCGTAAGTGTGCTTTCCCCCTCCTTTCTGATTCTGCGTTATGCCTGGTATGTACTCTTCCCCGGGAGTGAGCCCATGGTGGTGCCTGGGAGACCCTGTGCAGTGCCAGGTTCAACCAGGGTTGCCCAGATGCAAACCAAGAGTCTTAATCTTCATACTCTGCACCTACAAGGCCGGGTTCGGCCCTGGCATCGCCTCCACCCAGCACTACCAACAGTGGACCCTAGAAAAATAACAAAAATGTAAAGGAGTCAGAAACAGTACAAGAGTACAAAGCACTGCTCTGCCTGCTTCATTTCTGATGCCACCCAGCCCTTCAAGCATGTTTGGGTGCAGCCCTGGAGGCCCCTGAGCACTGCAGTTCTGAGCACTACTGCACGTTGGGGGCTTACTCGGATGCCAGAGCAGAATGGGAGGAACTGGCCGACATCAGCCAGCACTGACCCAGCAGTTCTGCCAGTCACCTTGGCTGGTCATCGCTTGAGCACTACTACATGGGAACCGCCTCTCCCTTCCACAAATAAAAACATTGGGGGGCCAGAGTGATAGCACAGCGGCTAGGCCACCTTGCACACAACCAACTCAGGTTTGATCCCCAGGCTCCCATATGGTTCCCTGATACCCGCTAGGGGTGATGCCTGAATACAGAGCCAGAGTAAGCTCTGAACACAGGTGGGTGTGGGTGTCCTTAAAACCAAAAAAATATAATAATAATAATAATAATAATAATAATAACCACCCAAAAAATAAAAGCAAAATTTTAAGTAAAACTTGCTGGTCCCAACCCAGAGAGGAGGCTGGAGCAGGAAACGTGGGCAGTTGGGTAACTCCTGGAAGAAGTTTTTAGTAACAGGTCACAAAACAACATGTTTGAGGGGCGGGGGCTGAAGTGATAGTACAGTGGGGAGGGCCTTTGCCTTGCATACAGCCGACCCGGGTTCAATTCCCAGCATCCCATATGGTCCCCTGAGCACCACCAGGAGTAATTCCTGAGTGCAGAGCCAGGAGTTAACCCCTGAGCATCACCAGGTGTGACCCAAAAAGCCAAAAAAAAAAAAAAGAAGAAGAAAGAAAAAGAAAATGTTTGAAATTTGAAAGGGACTCAGCGAAGTAGAAACAACAGGCCTGACTCCCCTCAGGCTGAAGGTGCCAACGACGCAGAGGGACAAGACATAAAGAACAGCAGAGAGTGGCCAGCGGGGGCCCCCAGGGAAGAAACATTAGGACCTAAGGTAGAATTTCTAGCCAGCGGACTAGCCTCAGCACGGGCTGGACATGGCTCTCGGGACATTCACCAGGCTGTCACCCCTGCCGCCTCAGCTCAGTCAGCTGGTTCGGGTGCTCAAGTCCCAAATGTGCCTCAGTCTGCACCAAAGGTGAGCCCAGAGCCCAGGGGAGACCGTGCATCCTGTCTCACTCCCTCTATGTGATATGCACCCAGTGTGTGTGTGTGTGTGTGTGTGTGTGTGTGTGTGTGTGTGTGGTGGGTTGCTGGGGCAGTGAGGTCCCACCTGTCCTCTAGTCATGTGTCCCCCACAACCCCATGGTGACCTCGTGTTCCTGGCCAGGTCTGGCCTTCCTGAGGTTTCTCAGTCATCCTAGCGGGCTGGCAGCACACTCTGCAGTGAGGTTCTCCGGCCATCAGCCTGCTCCGTGGTGGGCCTGGGAGGCTGCTCCGAGCGACCTCCTGGCTCCACTGGAGGCGGGGAGATTAGCCCTTTCCAAACCGGGGTCCCCAGGGGAACAGGGTGGGCAGGGCACTCTGCAGGGTGGTGTGTGTGATGGAGAGTGGGCCTGAGCCGAGGTAACCCCAGGGAGCCCCAGGAGAGGCAGCTGGGTGGCCTCCTGGTCTCGGCAAGGGCAGGACCACCCCCATTTACTGCCCCTGGGCCCAGCAGGGCTGTGTGAGCCTGCCGCTGACCTCTGCAACTGCCTCGCCGCCTCGCAGGAAGAACGGGCGAGGCCATCAGGCAAGGCCCAGCCTTCGGTGCCCTCACAGCGCTAGGGTGACTCTGACTGCTATTTTGGGGAGTGGGAGGTGCTTTGCACCCTCACTGCCCACTCTATTTCTGTTTGTTTGGGGGCCACACCTGGAAGTGCTCAGGGGGTTGTGCTCTTGGCTCTGCACTCAGGAATCACTCCTGGCAGGACCTGGGGGACCATATGCAATGCTCTGGGTCAAACCTGAGTTGGTCTCGTGCAGGGCGAGCTCCCTGTCTGCTATGCCGTCGCTCTGGCCCCATCACTGCCCACTCTAATTATGACGGTCATGACAAGGTGAGCTGTGCTTCCTGCTAGCTCCGGGGCTGGGACACTGCAGGAAACCTTAGCCTAGCCCTTCCCCAGACTGGGAGAGATGTGCAGGCTAAGCTCTGGGAGCTGGGGCATCGGGGGTACACAGCTGAAGATGGCCCTCCCAGGATCAGGTACCCAGCCTAGGGCTGCCTGGTCTGGATCTCTGACCTGTAGAGGTATGCGGGTCCCACGGCTACAAACAGGATTGCAAAGTTAGCAGATGGAGGCTGGTGCCTGGCAAAGATGTATCGTGAATGAGCACCCGAGTCCTCTGCAATGTAACTGCCTTATAGACAGGAAGTCAGGGCGCTGGGCTGACCTCAAGCCCTCCGTGGAAACAAAGAACATGAGAACTCTGCAGTGGGAAACATGACTTGAGGGGCCTGGGGGCTAGAACAGGGAGGGAGCAACAGGTATGCTGGAGGGAAGCAGGGAAGCGTTCAACAGGAAACTAAAAGTATGTATTAGGTGTGAAACCTTCTCAGCACCAGTATTGGAAACCACAATGCAAAAACGTAAAGAAATTAACATGAAAAAAAAAAGTCTCTTGTAAAGCAGGGTGGGCATTGGTGGAGGGAAGTGAACACTGGTGAAGCGATTGGTGTTGAGACATTGCACGTCTGAAACCCAATCACAAATAACTGTAATTTCACGGTGGTAGTCGCGCTATTGCGCTGTCATTCCATTGTTCATTGATTTGCTCCAGTGGGCACCAGTAACATCTCCATTGTGAGACTTATTGTTTCTGCTTTTGACATATCGAATACACCACGGGTAGCTTGCCAGGCTCTGCCATGCAGGCAGGATACTCTTGGTAGCTTTCTGGGCTCTCTGAGAGAGAGATGAAGGAATCGAACCCGGGTCAGCCTCGTGCAAGGCAAACGCCCTACCTGCCGTGCTATGGCTCCAGTCCGCTCCAGTCACAGTGGTTAAATTTTTAAAATCTTTTTTAGTAGAAATCGCTAATCACGAAATCCCGTTAATCACCAATTTCTCGGGCGGGCTCAGTAACATCTCATTTCGTCCTTTCCCTGAGATCTTAGAAGTCTATCTCGACTCGGCCCTCCTAACGATGTTGCACTGAGGGGCTCTTCAGGGTCAGGGGAATGAGATCCAGCTTGTCACTGGATTTGCATATGAATACACCATGGGAAGCTTGCAAGGCTGTCCCCTGTGGGCAGGAAACTCTCAGAAGATTGCCAGTTTCTAAGCAGCTAAAAATTTTTGAAAAAAAAATTTGAAAGAAAGAAATCCAAGCCCTCCCCAGGTTTCAGACCCCACTCCTGTTTATATGACATGGACAAAAGTTTTCTCAGCTTCCCCCCCACTCCCAGGTGTCACACCTGACAGTGCTCAGATGCTATTCCTGGTTCTGCATTCGAAAATAACCCATGGCAGTGCTTGCAGGGATTCAGGCAGGGGCAGGGGGGTGCAAGGCAAGCGTTGTGTCCTCTAGTCTCTCTCCAGCCTGTAGAAAGCAGCCAAGTTGGCTCTGAAAGCTGGTACTCCATAGCTTAGGGACCTCGGACGGACAGGGATGGCCCTCCCAGCTGTGGCCACCAGAGGGTAGCAGCGCCTGCAGCTTGGGGTTCCTTAGCCACACGGGCAAGGATGCGCTATCATGGACCTCTAGGGAATTTAATGCAAGGTGTCAGACCCCCACCAAGAAAACCCTCTCTCTGAGGCCGACCCCCGGCCCAGCCCCAGCATTGCCTCACCTAGAGCCCAGCTGGTGGGTCCCGGCAGCCTGGACTTGTGCTGTGCCGGCCTGGAGGAGGGGACACCCCAGGCATCCTTGGAGGGGCCGCATCTGAGCCCCACAGGCTGTCCTGTGCCCCACCCGGCTTATGGGAGTGGGCTTCCTCCCTGACGCCTGTGGGCCTGGGGGCCATGGGCTACAGCTCTCAGGGGTTCCCCAGGAGCCACCCTCGAGGGTCCCTATCCGCTGTCTCTGCACCCTGGCACCTGGTACCAAAGCCGGTCCAGCGCCTTGTCCCCTCTTCCCAGCCTTGTCCCCATCTTTCCAAGCTTCCCGGGGGTGCTGGTTCAGGTCCCTCCCCGAGCCCGCCCCACTCCTCACATCTGGAGAAGCGGGGCCCACTTGGACCCCTCACTAGAGCCAGAGCTTCTGAGGGCAGTGCCAGGGCCTCCCCCCGGCCTGCAGCTCTGGGAGGTCAGAATTGACACCCGGGCCTCTGGGTCCTGCCAGGTCGGGGGTGCAAGGGGCCTCCTGCAGCTCTGTGCCTCCAGGGTCCAAGCGGGCCACTTCAGGAGGCAGGGAAGCGCCCCCCACACCTCCTCCCCGGGGCCTCCCGCTGAGTCTGAGCCCAGCCCCAGATCTGGGCAAAGGCCACCGGATGTGAACTAGCAGGTCAACACTGGGAGCAGCGCTGAGCGGGGACCCTCACAGGAAGCCTTTGGACCTGCCTGCAGCAGGGGATGAACACGAAGGTCGGGACAGTCACGGTCAGCCCGGCTGGGGAGGGCCTGGGGAGGCTGCTGGAACATCCGGGCACCTCCTGACCAGGAAGGTCCATCAAAGCTGCAGGCTGGCCACTGGGTTTAAGCGGGCACGTGCCTCATGCCCCTTCCCAAGGGCACTGCCCGTCACGGCACTCCACGGGGACAGCCACCCTTGGAGGTGGCGCCCCTTTTCTTTATTTTTGCTTCTTTTGTTTTTGAGGAGGGGGTCGCACCCAGTGGTGCTCAGGGGTTACTCCTGGCTCTGCACTCAGGAATCACTCCTGGCGGTGCTCGGGGGGCCATATGGGCTGCCCGGGATAGAAGGGAGTGGACACGTGCAAGCAAGGCAAACACCCTCCCCGCTGTGCTATCGCTCCAGCCCCGGTGCCTCCTTTCTATGCAGAGAAACGCTCCCTTTCCTGAAACCCAGCCCAGGCCCAGCCCCGGGCCCTGCCATGAGGGAGGCTGAGTGCAGCCCGGAGACGCTTCCCCGGGGCACCAGAGCGCCGCACCCTGCACCCCATCCCTTTCCCAGCACCAAGCCCATCAGAGGAGGTGGGGCCCCGGGGCTCCCAGCCAAGGCACTACTGGCCCGACTCCAGCCAGGGGCAGATGGAACTGGGCGGGGAATTCTGGAAATTCCCATGCAAATTCTGTTCTCCCCATCCAAGAACAGAACACAGGGCCTCCCATGTCCGTGCAGAGCTCCAGGCCAGTCTGCAACCCCCAGGAGACAGGGGTGAGCCCGACAGCGTTCTGTGGGGCCAGGAGTGGAGGGTCTGGGGTCCTCATGGACGGGCTCCCGCTCTGGAACTGGCCGCTTGGCAATGAACCCAGGGGTTCCATCTCCAGCCGCCGGTTCAAGTTCTGAGCAGGAGTGCCTGCCACCCCAGGCCACCCGCTCCCTGCTGGCCTCACCTGGGGAGTGTGGTCCTGCCACCTTGGGCCAGAGGAAGCTGAGAGACGCAGACGGAAGCATGACTGCAGCCTGCGGAACTCACGGTTTTTTCTCATTTTGTTTAGGGGGGGGGTCACATCTGGCTGCGTGCAGGGCTTATTTACTCCTGGCTCTGTGCTCAGGGATTACTCCTACAGGTTCGGGGCACGCTTGGGGTACGAGTGCTTCACCCACTGTATTAACAGCGCAGGCCCACGCTCACCCACATTCTTCAAGGCACGCACGCGCACGCACACACACACACACACACACACACACACACGGTGGCTGTCTCAGTGGAAGGAGAGTCGCGGGGACCCACCAACACCAAACTACTCGGAGACGTGGGTTGACAGGATCATTTTAATACAGGAAATGCCAGATCACTGGACAGCGACAACAACGAACCCTTAACAGGAGCCGGGCGCGGGGCCCCGGGCGTGCATGCGTTTCCTGTGGAGACGGAGAATGCATAAATACCACAAAAGAACCAGGCTCGGAGGGGGCACGGGCCACGGAGGAGCCACGGTGCAAAGGTGATCGAGGCATGAACACACAACCTACACGGCACCAGTCACGGACACTCCACCTGACGCGTCACTGGACTCAGAGGAAGGAGACCACAGTACACGGACATGCAGGAGGCGCTGAGGGTCGGACGAGCTGGGTGCGGCCATGCACAGGAAGGGCTTGTCCGGCGACGCTCCCTCCGCTCCGGTCCCCACCCCGCCCACAGAGTCAGTCACCGCCCTGCGCTCGCCCACCGAGGACACCAGCCAGCCTGGGTGCGCTCAAAGGAACTGCCTGGGGCCCCCCGGGGGCGTCCTCCGGGCTGCCTGTGCGTGCAGAGGTGGCCCCCAGTGCGAGACCCCCAGGAAGTCTGCGGGGAAACATCCCGGGGGGGAGTCGCCTGGGAGGGAGGGAGGGAGGGAGGGGTCTGGATGGGGACCGCGGAGGGCTGGGGTGGGGAGGGGTGCGCAGCCTCGGGCCAGCGGGTGGAAGGATGACCGAGGCGGCAGCCGCCTCTGCGACTAAGCGTGGACAGCGGGACGAGCCTGTGCTTCTCCTCGACTGCCCGGGCCTGGGCCCCTCAGAACTGGCTGGCGCTGCTGGGGTCGCACTGCAGCAGCCGGACGATGGAGGGGTCGCTCTTGGCACCTTTGATGAATTCTTCCAGCGACAGTTTGCCTGCGGGATGATGGGGGACAAGGAGAATGGGGGGGAGTCGGCGTTAGCCACCCTTCCTGTTCTTGAGCCCTCCCGATCAGTGGGGGCAGCCCTGGAGGTGGGGGCGATCCCCGGGAGCCCCAAGACATTTTGTCGTTGCTTCATACCATGCTTCATATGGGTCATGCCTGTCATACTCAGGCAGGGCTCACTCCTGGCTCTGCACCCAGAGATCACTTCTGGCAGGGCTGGGGGGGCCAGACGGGGTGCTGGGGATTGAGCCCCCGGTCAGCCTACCCGCTGATGGGCCCCACCCGCTGTACTATGGCTCTGCCACTGAGCCCAAGGCTGGAACCTTCCTGAAGCACAGGCTTCGGGGGCTCCACTCTGCTGGGTGTTTGCGGGAACACCTCCTGCCACCCCCGCGCTCTGAAGCGCCCCCTGGCTTGAATGCAGAGAGACGGGGCGTGCCACCTCGGGCTGGCAGGCGGGAAACAGCCCCGTGCTCCGTGGGCGCCCCCGGGCCGGGGCTCAGTGTCTGCCCAGCTCTCAGCCATGGGCTCCTTGGGCACCACCTGCCCTTGGGAGGGTGGTCAGCGAGAGAGACGAACACACCTGACCTGTGACACCAGTGACGCCTGAAACCTGGAGTCGAGGGTGGGGGTTCGGGACTCTAGTTCCAGGTCGAAGATGCCAAGAAAGTGGGAACCACCAATCAACCCAAGCAGTGGATGGACAGACATGTGTACACATGGACACACACATAGTCGTGCGCGCACACACAGAGGCGCGTACACACACACATAGGCGCACACACATGCACACATGCAGACGCAAACCTGCACACACACACAGATGCACACATGCAGAAGTGCACACACATGTGCAAACACATGCAGACATGCAGACACAGACACATGCAGATGCACACATGTGCACAGATGCACACATGTGCACAGATGCACACATGTGCACACACAAACGCACAAATGTGTGCACACATACACATGTGTACACATACAAGAACACACATGTGATACACATGCACAGACACAGACACATACATTGACAAATGTGCACGCAATCACACATGTGTACATACATGCACAGACACACGCGCACACACACACACATGCAGGATGTAGTTAGGGGAAGCCTAGAACTCCCCCACAAGACCCAGCCATGATCCCTCTGAGCCTCCCCACACCTGCAGCACTGCCCCATTTCACAGATGAGACCCGCGGCTGGGCAGCGAGCACCCAGGGCTGACCCTTAGGGAGGAGAGGTCGGTTCTATTCCTTTACCTTACAGGGTCCCAGTCAGAGGTGTGGGGTGCAGGGGCGGCAATACCCAGGCCTAGGGGGCCAGTGCAAGGGCCGGGCAGTCCTGGGGCCAGCAGAGCTACGCCCTGTGCTGCCGCAGACTGAACTCAGGGCTCTGCAGGTGCTAGGCCCACGGGGACCCCAGGGCCCTCTCCTGGTCCCGCACCAAGAGGATCCTCAGGAAAGGTCAAGCCAGGAGGAGACCCAGGCGCCAAGGACCAGGTCCCAGCTTTCTCCTGCACACAGCTGTCCGGCCACGGGGGCGGGCTGAGGGCGCGGGAGGGAGGGAGGGGGGAGGGGCCCGCGGCTCCCGCTCCCACAGCGCCCCCTACCGTCATTGTTCGTGTCCATCTGCCGGAAGATCTTGTCCGTCCGCTTCTCGGGAGTGGACTCGTCCTCGGGCATCTTCATCACGGACGACACCATTTTGTAGATGGCCTGCAAGGGGCACAGAGACGCGTGCGGGGGACTGCGGGGGACTGCGGGGCACTCCTGGGTGGGCAGCCCCCCGCCCCCCACAGGTGAGCGTCTGCCCAGACCACGACTGCTCCAGGGACGGTCTGTGATGAGCTGACAGAGGGCAGTGGGTCCTGCCACGCCTGTGTGTGTGTGTGTGTGTGTGTGAGAGAGAGAGAGAGAGAGAGAGAGAGAGAGAGAGAGAGAGAGAGAGAGAGAGAGAGAGAGAGAGAGAGAGAGAGAGAGAGAATCAAGGGTGGAAATCATGACATGGCTGTGCCCTGAGAAAGAGGGAGGGGCCTGGAGAGGCACGTGAGGACCCTTGGGGCTTTGAATGTTCTGGAAGGCCCCAGTGGGGGCATCCAGGCTTTTCCTGCAGTCATGCTGACCCCCCATGTGGGCACCAGGACCCCACGGCCAAAATAGACCCAGGGGCTATGAGGGGCAGGTGATAAACCTCCTTCTGCGGGCTGGGCAGCGCCCCAGGGGATGGGGAGGTGTGACCAGGCCAGTGAGTGACCCAGGCTCAGAGGGTGACACGCAGGACAGCATGTCACCCTGCCGGGGTGGGCTCAGAGCCACAGAGCCCGGGGGGCGACTGTGTGAAAGGATGAACAGGGGAAAAAATTCAAAGTGCAGAGAGCCGAGAGAGGGGCTGGGCGGGGCTTCCGCTCTCGGCTCTGCCGCCCGCTCCAGCCCTGTTTCCCATGTCCGGGCCTGGGACCCGGCGGACCTGGGCAGCCCCTCCGGGCACGAGACCAAGTGGCCAGGGCAGCCTCGTGCTCCAGCCAGCACGGGTCTCGGGACCGGCCAGGGTCCTGGGAAGAGACCCGAGAGCAGCACCAGATTCCGCAACGCTTCTGAGAGCCAAGAATCTCCCCCCACACGGAAGGGGCAGCCGGACCCTCAGCAAGCCCCACCAATTCAGAAATAACTGCCCACTGGGCACGGACTGGCATGGCTGCCCTCACCACGCGGGACTGACCACCAGGACCTCAGAACTCGGGGCGGGCCAGCCCATTTGCACGTGAGCAGGCCAGGGACCACGGGGATGTCCACTCTTGCTTACAGAGGAGCCAGGGGTGGCCACGGGCCCCCGAGTCACCTGCCACTGTGCGGACAGAGGCGTGGGCCCCAGCCCTGGGCCAACAGGGCGAGGCCTGCACACGGGACCCATTTGGAGAAAGTTCTGGGAGCAGATGCTGCAGGCCCCCCGGGGGTGAGGTTGCTGAAGGGGGTGTGGGGCCGGGTAGAATCTGGGGGTCTTCAGCGCCAGGCTGAGCCACAGCCCCACCCAAACTGTGGCCTTCCAGAGAACAGTGGCTGACAGGCTGAGGTGGAGAGAGGCGGGCTTGGTGGGCACGCCCAGGCCGCAGGGCCGCTTTGGAGGTGGGGGCCATCTCTGAGACGCTCTATGACTCCGTGTTACCAGTCACCTGTCACGGGACCCCCCAAAGGCTCGGGAAGTGCCATCTGCAGGGATTCCCCAGTGACCACCATCCTTGGCACAGCTCCTGTTTATTTATTTATTTATTTTTTTGCTTTTTGGGTCACACCTAGCGATGCGCAGAGGTTACTCCTGGCTCTGCATCTCAGGAATTACTCCTGGCGGTGCTCGGGGGACCATATGGGATGCTGGGAATCGAACCCGGGTTGGCCGTGTGCAAGGCAAACACCCTCCCTGCTGTGCTATCGCTCCAGCCCCAAGCACAGCTCATCTTTGTTTGTTTTTCATATTTTACTATACATGTATGTGTGTGTGTGTGCATGCACGCGCGTGCGCGTGATAGAGAGAGAGAGACTGAGAGAGAGAGAAAGAGAGAGAGACAGAGAGAGAGACAGAGAGAGACAGAGAGAGAGAGAGAGAGAGAGAGAGAGAGAGAGAGAGAGAGAGAGAGAGAGAGAGAGAGAGCGCGCAAGGATGAAGCCCGGGGTCTCACGCAAGCTAAAAACATGCTCTGTGCCTCGACACATGCCCAGCCTGGCTCTGAATTCCTCGGACTCCTCTCCCAGAGCCTGGCATCTTCTCACCCTGCAGAGAGCGCAGCCCCACGAGGAGCGGGGCCGATGACAGGTGCTCCGAGAGCCTGCTGGCCAGAGAGCGCTCGATAGACACGACTCAGCATCGAGCGCGAGCCAGTCCTCAGAGGAATTCTTAGAAAAGGCCACTTGAAGCGGAAACAACCAGTCAAAAAGGCAGGTCCTCGACCCGCCTTGGGCCCTGGGGTTATTTTTCTTTTTTTTCTCCTTGATGCCACTCAAGGAGCCGTGGTTCGGGCAAGAACCAGGCCAAGGGCAGGGGAGCTGGGCTGGGGAGGGCTCCGGGGGCTGGAGCACGGGTGCTGCAGGCAGGGGTCCAGGGTTTGACCTCCCCCCAACACCCCCCTGCTGCACCGTTGAGTTCCCCTGGGCACCAGCAAGAGCAATTTCTGAGCATGCTGGGAGTGTCCCCAAACCAAACCAAACTGCCAGAGAAGCAGGTTAGTGGCCTGGTCGGGAAGGGCCACGGGACACAGGTATTCGAGGCTGCCGCACGGGACCCCGCCTGCCCCCGCACTACCTGCACGATCTCCAGCATCTCGCTGCGGCTGATGTAGCCGTTGCCGTCCAGGTCGTACATGCTGAAGGCCCACTTGAGCTTCTGCTCCAGCTTGCCCCGCGAGGTGACGCTCAGCGCGATGATGAACTCCCGGAAGTCGATGGTGCCGTCCCCGTTGGTGTCGAAGGTGCGGAAGACGTGCTCGGCGAACTTGGAGGCGTCGCCGTAGGGGAAGAAGTTGGCGTAGATCTTCTTGAACTCGTCCACGGTCAGGTGGCCGGTGGGGCAGTCCTTGAGGAAGCCCTTGTACCACTCCTGCAGCTCATGGTCCGTGAACTCTGTGTTCTCCCGCAGGTCCTGCAGCACCTCGGGCCGCAGCTTGCTGTTCTGCTTGCCCATGGCCGGCGGGGGCGGGAATCACACCTGCGAGACAGCGGGCTCTGCTGGGGACACGGTGCGGGGCTGGGGGTGGCTCCCCGCCACGGCAGTCACCCAGCGGGATCCCAGGGCCGGGCTGGGCCCCCTCTGGGCATCGCTGCACACTGGGCGGTTCACACGTCTCTGCCCCCTCCCCGGAAAAGCCCAAGTGCTGCTGGGAGTCGGGCTGGGCCACCCTCTCACAGCAGATCCTGGTCGCCAAAGGAGCATGTGGCATGTGACACGTGACACGTGAAAAAGAAATCTACCACGGAAAACTGACGAAGGAAGTGGGGCTGGAGTGATAATATAGCAGGAGGGGAGGGAAGGGAGGGGGGGTTCCTTGCATGTGCCTGACCTGGGTTAGATGCCCGGTATCCCACAGGGTCCCCCCCGAGCACCGCCAGGAGTGATGTCTAGGCACAGAGCCAGGAGGGAACCCTGAGCACAGCCAGATGTGGCCCCCAAACCAAACCCTCCCCAAAAGGGGGGGGGGACTGTATGGAATTGGGGGATGGGAAAGAAAGCACTCCATGCGTGCTGAAAGTAGACCTTTTACCAAACATGATGGCCACTTACTCCCTGTACTGCAAACCATAACACCCAAAAGGAGAGAGAGGGTAAGAGGGAATGTGCCTGCCACAGAGGCAGGGTGGGGGATGGGGTGGGGGTGGCAGGAGGGACGCTGGAACATCGGTGGTGGAGAATGTGCATTGGTGGAAGGATGGGTACTCGATCTTTTTTTTTTTTTTCTTTCTGTGTCACACCCGGCGATGCACAGGGGTTACTCCTGGCTCATGCACTCAGGAATTACTCCTGGCGGTGCTCGGGGGACCATATGGGATGCTGGGAATTGAACCCAGTAGGCCGCTACCTGGTACTATTGCTCCAGCCCCCTCGGTCATTTTATGACTGAAAGGTAATCGCGAAAGTTTGTAAGTCCATAACTGTATCTCCCTGTATTCATTAAAAAATATATTCAGAAAGAAAGAGAAGAAAATAAAGCCCTCCGCCCACCCTGCCCCCATCAGCTCGGGGCAAAGCCAGCTGCACCCAGATACTTTGTTCTGACCATCATGAAGGGGGGGGGGCTCTCTCAGGCCCACACAGGCTGCGTCCATGCTGGGAACCTGTACCCAGAGCCTCCCCCGGCCCGTCTCTGTCTCTGCTGCTGGGCAGGTGGTCCCGGAGCTCAGCAGTAGGACTGCTCCCTCTCTCTGGCAGCAGAGTAAAACCTCAGGGGGTCCTGAGGTTGTGGGGGGCGGGCAGAGCCTGGCCCTCCACACTGTGCCCCTGCAGTGGCCAGGGGGCCTATGGGGCGCCAGGGATCGAACCCAAACTTCCTGCATAGGAGAACTCGCACGTTCCACCTTCTCGGGCCGTCGCCCCTGCCCTGTCCTGGCCGACGCAATGCACACAGGCCCGGACGCGGGACAGTCTCCCGGGAAGAGGCCCTCAAGGTGCAGAGCCCAGAGTCTCCCCAGCAGGTACCCCCAGGGACGACCCCCAGATAGAGGCCCGGAGGCTGCAGACAAACGGAGCACACCTGCCGGTGGGAAGCCCAGCAGGAAGACACGTGTGCAGCAGGCCCCCGGAGCACAGTTCCCCAGGGCCCGGGCTCCCCTCCCTGCCCCCAGCCCCAGTCCACAGGAAAGACCCGCAGCGCCAAGATTCGGTGGGAATCCCGACCGGAAAGGTGCCGATAGGATGTGACTGCAACACGGTGAGACGCTGTCACAGAGGACGAACCCAGTCCTGACGGCTCTGCACCAGTGCTCCAGGAGCCCGTGTCTCTACACCCTGCTGGCTGCTCCCCCACGACGCTCCCCCGTCCCGGCACACCATCCTGGCGAGCTGCCACAGCGTCCAGGCCAGCAGCTACCATCACAGCTCACCACATCTCGGGCACATGGGGAAACTGAGGCTGGAGGCTGGGGGCTGGGGCAAGTCCCAGCCAGTGGAGCTGGGGCCTGGGCACTAGGCTCGGCCCCAGAGCTCTCTTCCGTGTGACCCTGATCCCCAGTGCAACCCTGGCCTCCCCCGCCTGAAGAGAAGATGAGTGAGGCGGGCAGGAAAGGTGTGCCGGGTCCTGGGGCACGGCCACATCCTCGGGACCGGACCGTGTTTCCCTGCCCTTGTCTTGAGGGTGGAGGTAGGAATCCAGTGTTTCGGGATGACAGGCAGGGAAATGTCCCGGCGGGTCCTTCCCCTCCTCCTTTTTTCCTTCCTTCCTTCTTTCCTTCCAGCTGGGGCCCCCGAGGCTCCTTAGAGCACAGAAGCACCTAAACGAGGCCCGAGAGAGGGCACGAAGGGTGCGGGGCTCTACGGGGGGATGATTCACCCTGGGACGGTAGCTAGAAGGTGGCAGGGGGATGGGAGCTGAGACCTCACGGCTCCTGGCAGTCTGCAAACAAGGCCCTGAGCACTGCAGCGCTGAGCACTGTTGATCCCAGCACTGTGCTCCCCCAAGCTGCCAGGTCGAGCTTTGAGACCCCCCCAAGGACCGATCCTGCCCAGTACCACCAGGTCTGGGCAACAAGGCCTCACTGGGCCCAAGCACCACCAGACATGTGGGGCTCAGGACCACCGGCATGACTGCCCCCCCCCCACATACACAGCCCACTCCCCTGAATGGGTGACTTCTAGGGAGCACGGGGAGGACTGAGGAGCTGGGAAGCAGGAGGGTCCCGCCAGACAGACTCCCTGCCTGTGGCCCCAGCCTTCCCAGACTCCTCCTGTGACACCTGGCAGGTGGCAGCCCCCCAACCCCCCAACCCCCCCGAAGGTCCCCATGGGGACCCATCTCGGCTCCTCACCTTGCAAGCTGCTCCCCAAGGCAGGGTGCCAAGGCAGCCTTCCCACTGCTGCGTTTGGAGCCCATGAAGTAAGTCCAGCCACCTGCACCCGGGGCCAGCCTGGGTCTGCTTTCCAAAGGCCCGGAGGAGGGCTGAAGCAATAGCACATTGGGGAGGGCGTTTGCCTTGCACACGACCAACCCGGGTTCAATTCCCAGCATCCCATAGGGTCCCACTGAGCACCACCAGGGTAATTCCTGAGTGCAGAGCCAGGAGTGACTCCTGTGCATTGCCGGCTGTGACCCAAAAAGCAAAGGCCCAGAGGAGGGCTGAAGCGATAGGACAGCAGAGAGGGCTCTTGCCTTGCAGGCGAACAACCCGGGTTCAATCCCCAGCATCCCGTAGGGTCCCCCTGAGCACAGCCAGGAGTAATTCCTGAACGCAGAGCCAGGAGGAACCCCTGAGCATTGCTGGGTGTGACCCCACCTCCCCACCAAATACAAACAAACAAACAAAGGCCCAGAGGGAATGGTCCCCAGGACCTCATCTGTCCTTCTGCGGCCTCGAGGGTGGACGGGTGGACGCAGGGGGAAGCACGCCAGGAGACAGCTCTGTCTTTCACTAAGCCGTTCAACCTTCCTGACATCCCAGCGGACAAAGAACCAGGCAGACAGTCTCGCCGCCCATTCTCCAGTCGAACAAACATTCCGGCTCCATTTACCAGAAAAGCTTCCTTTCATCTCCTGAGAAAGGTGGGACGCCCGGGATGGTGGTGGTGGCGGCGGGGGGGCTGGGGGGCGGGAGACACCCACTCGAGGTCAGTCACCTCTTCCTTGGCTGAAAAGCTTCCCGTCCAGTCAGCTCCATCAGACAAGCAACAGCTTTCTGAGAGCATCAAAGAGGACGCTTTACTTCCCGGTAATGGAAAGACGGGGCAGGAGTTAATGGGGCAGCCACGGCCTCGCTCCCTCCCTGGTTCTGCGAGACTGTTATTGTTCTTAATGTGCTAAAGTGTTTCAAAAAAAAAAATGTAAACCTGTAGCCAGGGCGGCCCAGTAGAACTCTTTAACCCCGAGTTAGTAGAGCCTGCAAAGTAAAGCCCTGAAACCAAGTGCTGGAAGGTTCCATTAGCCACAACTCACAGCCAGCTGCACCGCTGGTCAGCATTTCAACCCACACGAAAACACTGGGGCCCGTCAGATCTCCGAAGCTATCCATCGATCGGTCGGTGCTAACCTGACTCAGAAATACGTGGGGGTTGGTGGATGAGGGGGTGGGGGCGGGGGGTATGGGACAGGAAGTTAGCTCAGGCCTGATGCATGCTCTCCGTGCGTCAGAACCCGAGTTTGAACCCCAGAACCCCACAGCCCACACACACACCACTTCCTGGACGTGACCGGCATGGGGCGGCCAGAGCACTGACCCACCAATCTAATCGGCTGGAAAACAGCAGAAGTGGCCCTGGGGCCCCTTGGGCACTTCTTGGGGGGGTCCCCCAACCTTTTGCACACAAATACACAGAGAACACACACAGCACACATAGCGCGCGCACACACACACACACACACACACACGCACACAAAGAAATACAAAGAAATATATGGAGGTGGCCTGGAGCGATAGCACAGCGGGTAGGGTGTTTGCCTTGCACGCGGCTGACCCGGGTTCGATCCCCAGCATCCCATATAGTCCCCCGAGCACTACCAGGAGTAATTCCTGAGTGCAGAGCCAGGAGTAATCCCTGTGCATCGCTGGGTGTGACCCAAAAAGGGAAATAAATAAATAGATAAATAAAAGAAATACATGGAGGGAAAACGATCGAAGAGAACAGATCAACAGATCAATTCCCCCCCCTCCCCAACTCTTTCTTGTGGGGTGGGGAGTCCACACCTGGCAGTGCTCAGGGGAAACACTGAGGCTGCTCTGTGCTCAGGAGTCACTCCAGGTAGGACTCGGTGGACGTCAGGGATCCAAGCTGGGCTGGCTGCGTGGCAGGCAAGTGCCCTGCCCGCTGTACTGTCACTCCAGCCCCTCGCACCGGCTCCTTACGCAAAGTCAGAGCTCCGCATGAAGCTGGAGGGCGGCCGGCAGGCACGGCTGGGGTGAGTCTCACTGTCGGGCAGTGGACCCTGGCATAGGTGCCCGTGCTTCCTCCAGCAGCCCCGGGCCAGTTCTTCGTCCCAGTGACCCCTGGTGCCACGCTCCTGCCAGAGCCGGGTCCCCGTCCGGGGGAGAAGGGACATCTCTCCCCAGCGCTGGCACTCCATGGGCCAGTGCTCTCCTCCACTTCCTGCTCCAGCCCCGCAGGGCCCAGACCGGGGCCCGGACACAGAGTTGAGCCCGGTCTGAATGACCAGACAGATGAGCTGACTGGGTTTCTCCGTGCCCCCTCTTTCTGTGGCATGAGGGACCAGGATGACAAAACTCCAGGCCCACAGCTTTGAGGCGGGACAAGCTGTAATTCAGGTGTGACTACCCCAGACCACTCTGGCCGAGGAGAGGGCCGGGGGCAGGTCAGACTTGGGGGCCCCCATGCCCTGAGCTCTCCTGCCCCCTCCTGGGGGGCTCACTACCACCACCTGCTGGGCTCACCATCCCAACCCTGCCCTGTCCCTACCCCGGGAGGCTTCCTGGGAGAGGGGAGAGGGAGGCGAGCAGAACAGCGGCCAGTGAGGCTCTGGAGACGGGAAGGGCAGCGAAGGGCTGGGCCGGAAGGACACGCCTCTCCCTCCAGGCTGCCCAGGGAAAGGAGATCGAGGCAGGGCTCAAGGCATGTGCCGTGATCCACCCAGAGCCGCCTGCTGGCCGGTGAGGCACCCAGGGAAGAACTAGACACAGAGTCCAGAGCCCTCGGCCCTGGCCGCAGCCACCACACTCCCCTCGTCCCTTGGAAGGTGGGGGTCACAGGGGTGGGGCGGGCAGCCCCCACGCTGGCTGGAGCAGAGGGCACCGTCTGATTGAGCTCCTGGAGGCCCACATGCCAACCTGCCCTGCGCTGGGCACGGCCCACCAGATGAAAAGTCACAGGCTCCGCCCAGCTGTACCCGAGACACCTGCCCACCAGGATAAGGGGCACCGTCCCCCGCCCCCAGGCCCCCTACCTGCCCTGGAAGCCGGCCGGCCGGCCAGCACGTAGGTACTGGATAAGGGCCGAGGCCCATGCAGGCTCCAGGGCTGGGTGGTGGGTGGGTGGGTGAAGGGACAGTGTGGGGACGGCACCCGCCACAAGGGCCGGCACGTGAGCAGAGGAGGAAGCCAAGCAGGCGACGCCAGCCTCAAGAGATAGGCAAGGAGAGAGACGGCAGGGGCTGGTGATGCCCCAATTCCCAACCAAACAGCCCGGGGCGGGCAGAGAGGGCTCGAGGGAGGGAGGGAGGGAGGGAGGGAGGGAGGGAGGGAGGGAGGGAGGGAGGGAAGGGGCACAGGTCTCTCGTTCCACCCCCAGCCCGCCTGCCCCTCAGCTTTTGAAAGGCCTAACTAGGATGCTGAGGCTGTTCTCTGGAGAGGCCCAGAAGGGTGGGGACGGGGACAGTGGCCGTGGACACAGCAGTCTGCGCCAGACAGCAGCACACAGCCCAGGGCCAGCCCCGTCTCCTTCAGCCCCCACACATCCCCTGGGGTCCTGATGGTATGACTTCTCTGGGCTGATCTAAGGGGATCTGGTCCCCTGATGAGGTACAATGGGTTGGAGGGTCACGGGAAACTGGTTTGCCATGGGCCCCCGACGAAGGCCAGCAGAGGCCCCAAGAAACACGCGGCAGACCGTATGAACTCAGCCCCACACACAGCTGCATCCAAGCGTGTGTGTGCTCATCCAACTGTGTACGTGTGTGTGCATCTGAGCGTGAGCGTATGTGTATGTGTGCATCTGAGCATGTGTGTATGCGTATGTCCATCTGAGCAAGTGTGTGCATGTGCATACATGTGTGTGCATGTGCATGTATACATGTGTGTATCCGAGCACGTGTATGTGCGTGTGTTCATCTGGGCATGTGTGTGCATCTAAGCATGTGTGTGCATATGAATGCTTATGTGTATACATGTGCATGTATACATGTGTGTGCATCTAAGTGTGTGTGCATGTGTATGTGCATTTTTGCGTGTGTGCATGCATGCGTGTGTGCACATGTGTACTCGTGTGTGTGCATGTGTGTGTGTGTGTGTGTTTGCTGGGGTGTGGGGTGCTCCACTTTCTCACAGCTCCTTCCCACCCGCACGCCCAGCACGTGAGGATCAGAACCTGGTTCCCACGACCCAGAGGGAGCGAGCTGGGAGTCCAGCGACCCACACCCATGCAGGGACAGGGTCAAATTCCAGCTGCTGTTTTCGGGATGGGGGGAAGAAGCAGGAAAGCAGACGGTCACTCCACGTGGCCCCTGACCTGGAAGTGACCTGACTGCTGGACACAAGTGGGTGGGGAGCCTCAGCGAGCTGCTGGCTCTTCACACTCGGGAGTGTCACATCCCGAGTCTGTGGCTTCTAGCGAGTTGGGGGAGACACTTATCAAAAGAGCAAGAAAGACGCCTCCTGCAGGCCGGGCAGGGACTCGCAGACACAGGGACTCACCCAGCCCGGTGTGACCAAGGCTGGCAGGTGGAAGGCTGGAAGGCTAAGCAGCTGGGGACACAGGTGGGACACACACACACACACACACACAGAGCAATATGACACACACCACAAACTACTTGCCTCTCACATAGAGCACACACATTTCACATAGCACGTGTATCTGTACCACAGACATATATGTGCACACCCCAATCCCTCGCACACACCCTTCACGTACCGCGTGCATCTCACATTCACTGCACCCCTCCACACACCACACACATACCACATGCATCTCACACACACATACCACATGCATCTCTCTCTCTCTCACACACACAACACATACACACACACACCACCCTCCCAGAAGCCCCATTTTTCAGGCTCTGAGCTCTGGCTGGGCAGGGGGTGGGGAGGAGCAGGGAGCGGGTCCCAGAGCAGGCGAGAGGAGGGGCCTTTCCATCACCAGTGCCGAGCGACTGAGTCTCACTGCCGAGGTTTCCTACAGTACCGCAGGTAGTGTGTTTGCCTTGCATGCAGTCAACCCGGGTTCGATCCAGTTTGGGCCTCCAAGCACTGCCAAGAGTGACTCCTAAGTGCAGAGCCAGGAGTAACCCCTGAGCATCGCCGGGCGACTCACGCTGCAAAGCAAAGAAAACCCCCAAAAGACCAGCTGCCCAACAGCCGCTGCCCGGGGCCATGGGACGAGCCTGAGGGGTCCCCTGCCCTGGAGCAGAGTGGCCGAGGGGAGCAGGGGCTGGTAAGCAGCCTGCCTGCTAGACACTCAGGGCTTCCCCGCAGAGTTTTTAAAACTTGGAGGAACTTCCAGTGAATCATCTCAGCTGCTTTTTTGATTCATCTTTAATGTCTTTGGAGAAGAAAATGAAAAAAAAAAAAAAAACACAGTAAGTCATTCTCAAGAAAACCAGCATCGGGCGGCTGACATGCCGAGCCCGGGCATGACGGAGATCCAGCTGTCCCGTCCCCCCTCCCGGCCTCCTCCTGGGAGGCCCCACTGACGGCGGCCGCCCGCAGCTGACACGAGTGTTTGTCACCGGGAGCCGGGACGGCCCAGAGAAGCTGCCCTTTGCCGCTCTCTCCTCCCAGCCACACCAGGAGATTCTGCCACCAGGGCTGGACGCCTGGACACCGGGGTACCACGCATCCATCAACATGCGCAGAGGGGCGAGGGCGTAGTGAACAACACGGGGCGCTGAGTGCTGGGGGTGCCCGGCCTGATGGAGCGCAGAGCCAAGCACTGTGGCAGCAGAAAGGGAAACTGAGGAAGGGCTCGCCACACAGCCGAGCTCCATTCCCCAGGGCACGCTCGGCTGTTCCCGCCCACCTGGACAGGCCTGCACAGGGGAGAGGAAGGAAGTCAGGGAGGACAATGGAGCCGATGATACAGGCACCTCTTCCCCATGACCCACAACTGCTGTGGGGTGCGCTGCTTCATGGGGGTCCACTCGGCTGTGGAGCACTGCCGGGGTGCCTGGGACAGGCCCCGTCCCACCCCACCAGGGGCTCACTCACCCCCTCCCCCCCACCAGGGATCCATCCGACCTGCGCTGTCTCCAGTTCAGCGGGAAAGCCAGTTTCTGGGACCCCCAGGCGCTCAAGAGCAAACACGAGCTAAGGGATTTGCACATGGAGGGTCTGACACGTCCAGAGTGTGGAACGGGTTGGCAGGTGGGGGTGGGTGGAGTTGTGCCTGGGGTCACTCGAGGTGCAGAGACCAGTCTCGGAGCCTGGAGACACGGGCTGGAGAAGCCCAGGTGCCAGCGGGCAGGGAGATCTCAGGGACACTGGGGAGACCCCCCTCTGTCTCAGCCCTGGTTCTCCAGAGACGGAGACAGTGAAACACCGCCTCTTACCGCCAGGTGTAGGGGCTCTCACTCAGCCTCGACACAGTCACGTGTGTGGGCTGAGCTCAGGCATGGACACTGATGGGCATCGCCTGCCCCCTTGCTGACCAGGGGTCCTGGGGTCAGACCAGAATAATGACCCCTGCCCCTGCACGGATCCCCTGCAGGGGGCATTGCTGAGTTGTGTAGAGTCTGTGTGTGTGTGGGGGGGGTGCATTGATGAATTGTGCAGTGTGTGTGTGTGTGTGTGTGTGTGTGTGTGTGTGTGTGTGTGTGTGTGTGTGTGAGCCCTGCAGGCATGCGTGTGGGCCAGTTTCTTCTCCGGGAAGGGCGGGTGCAGGGCAGAGGGGAACGCCCACAGGAAGTGGTGCCGCAGAGTCCTCGAGGGGCGCTAAAAATAACTGTCTGCGGACAGTGAGGGAGGATGTCCCCTTTCCGGGTGCCCCGCCTGGAAACCAGAGTCCGTGCCACTTGGTAGCGACTTCCAGAAGGCCTCAGGCTCTGTGGTCCCACATGGGGGCCTCACTCTTGGCCAACACTTGGGGCACTGCAGAGCCTGTCCCTGGACACGAGGTCAGCCTGGCCCTGCACTCACTCTTTTTTTCTTTTTTTTCTCTTTCTCGTTCTTTCTCTCTTCTTTTCTTTCTCTCTTCTCTCTTTTCTTTCTTTCTTTCTTTCTTTCTTTCTTTCTTTCTTTCTTTCTTTCTTTCTTTCTTTCTTTCTTTCTTTTTCTTTTTTTGTATTGATTGACCGTGAGATACTGTTACAAGCTTTCGTGTTTGTTTCAATCACACAATGATCAAACACCCATCCCTCCATCAGTGCACATTCCCCACCACCAATGTCCCCAGTATCCCCTCCTTCTCTACCCTCCCCCTGCCTCCATGGCAGACAATATTCCCCATACTCTCTCTCTACCTTTGGGCGTTCTGGTTTGCAATACAGACACTGAGAGGTCATCATGTTTGGTCCATTGTCTACTTTCAGCATGCATCTCCCATCCTGAATGATTCCTCCAACCATCACTGACTTAGTGATCCCTTCTCTATTCCATCTGCCTTCTCCCCCAGCTCATGAGACAGGCTTCCAACTATGGGGCAATATTCCTGACCCTTGTCTCTAACATCCTTGGGTGTTAGTCTCATTATGTTATTCTATACTCCACAAATGAGTGCAGTTCTGCTGTCTGTCTGTCTCTTTCTGATTCATTTCACTTAGCATGTGAATACTCTCCATGTCCATTCCCTTATAAGCAAATTTCATGACTTCATCTCTTCTAACAGCTGCATAATATTCCATTGTGTAAACGTACCAAAGTTTCTTTTACTAGTCGACTGTCCTCAGGCACTCGGGTTGTTTCCAGATTCTGGCTATTGCCTGCACTCACTCCTTCCTGGCCCTTCTCCCGGGGAGCCCTGAACGTCTCCGTGGATCTAAGCCTCCTGGGAGAATCGTGGTCACACACATCTTCATGAGAGACAACTGACTTGGCAGTGTTGGGGGGTCAGGGGCTTGCCACAGAAAGGCCTGGAAGGCCCCATTATGGGGGGTTGTGAGTTGGGCTTGCAAGATGCCACCAAGTCTTTTCCTTGGAGGCTTAGCGCTAGGGGGAAAACTGAGACCCAGGCCCATCTTTCTATCCCCCCACGCCCCGCTGTCCCCCAGCCTGCTCGCCTACTGCAGGATTTCTGGGGCTCACTCCAGCGAGAGATAAGGCACCTTGTGCCGGAGGCTGTGCCTGTTTCCTGTGGGGGGAAAGCCCAGAGACCCCCCAGGGCGACCCTGGGCCCCGCCGTGGAGCTCTGGAGGCCAGAAGCCAAGGGCTCTGCAGGCGGTGTGCGAGCACGCCCGGGACGGAGGAACGGCAGGGGCACCCCTGTCCCCAACCGAGGGAGGTCGCTACGTTGGGCCCACAGGCCCAGGACAGTGTGCTGCGCCCTGACCTAACACGCCACCCGCTGGTGGCTCTGAGCCTGAGGGTCCCACCTGCCCACACCCGCTCTGTGGGGGGCCTCCCCTGAGACAGGCCTGGGGCGTCTGTCCTGGGGCTCCCTCCCCGAGACGCCCTGGCGGGTGAGGGCCAGACAGCACAGCTGCGGCCCTCACAGGGTAAGCAGAGTTACGAAGGGGTATCTTTTGCTCTGGGGGCCTGCAAAGTTCCAGAAGGTTCTCCAGGACTGGCATGGCCAGCAGGGCTGTCCTGGATGCCACCCCTCACCCCAATCTTTGGCAACAGACTCCACAATCTTGGCCTCAGCTGCTCACAGCACTGCATGGGGGCAGGGCAGAGGCTAACATCACTGTGTGGTGGCCTGCCTGGGGAGGGGGAGGGGGAGGAGGGGGAGGAGGAGGAGGAGGAGGAAGAAAAGGGGGGGAGGGGGAGGGAGAGGGGGATGAGGAGGGGGAGGAGAAGGAGGAGGAGGAAGAAAAGGGGGAGGGGGAGGAGGAGGGAGAGGGGGATGAGGAGGGGGAGGAAAAGGAGGAGGCGGAGGGGGAGGGGGACAGGGAGGAGGAAGAGTAGGAGGAGGAGGGGGAGGGGGAGGAGGGGGAGGAGGGGGAGGGGAGGGGGGAGGTGGAATAGGAGGAGGAGGAATAGGAGGAGGGGGAGGAGCAGGAGCATCCCTTTTCCGGGCCCAGGGCACCCACCTTACACAGCGGGGACCCCTGGGGAGGAGGCACGGCAGGGGCGTGGGGCCAAGCCCTGCTCTGGAACCCTGAGCGCAGCCAGGAGCGGCCGGGCTGGCGAAGAGGGGGGCACGGCAGACAGGGCTCACAGTGGGCACGGGGCAGGTACCCACGCAGAGGGTCCGGGCTCGCACCCGGAGCCCGGAGGGGTTCCAACAAAGCAGGGCGCTAGGCCGCAGGAACTACTCCGGAGCCGCCCTGGTCTGAGGGGGGGGGGTGCTGTGAGCCCCCACAGCTCTGGGGTCCCGACTGCAGTGTGTGTGGGCGAGGGCAGAGACAGGAGTCGGGGGCGGAGCAAAGGAGTTGTGGGGTGCCAGGCAGGACTCTGCCAGGGCAAAGGGGGCTGGGAAAGTCTGGGTTTCTGGGCCTGGAGTGAGGGTGCGACCACCCCCCCACGAGCTGGAGTGCGAGGAGGGTCTGATGGGGGAGGCAGCGGGAGGCGGCTGCGGGGGGAGGGACACTGGGATGGGGACGGGGAGCCGATTCACCCACAAGGGGCCCAGGAAGGCTTCGCCTTTGGGGAGCAGGCAGGGGGGCGGGAGGAGGGATTGGTCAGATTCAGGGGTGCAGGAGGGGCACGAGAGCGACTCCCCACCTGCTGCCCCCCAGCCTCTCCCAGGGGACACCCCGAACAGACGCGCCCTGGGGGGGAAAGACTTGTCCACAAAGACCCCCGAGTAGGCTCTGTCCTCACGGAGTCTCAGGGCGCTGCCCCCCCGTGTCCCCCCACCCCCCATCCACCGAGCACCAGAGAGCAGGAGGCACCTCACCCTCCACCTCTACCCGTGGACCTCACCCCCCACACACACACACCTCCCTGGGTCTGTGCCCGCCCCAGAACGACTTACCGGAGGCTGAGCGGAGGCTGAGTCGGGGCCGGGTCACACCCTCCGGGCTGGCTCGTGTCCTGCGGCAGCCGCTAGACCATGCCCTGTGAGAGACCACGGGGACTCAGGCGGGGGCACTGCCTTCTCTCAGGACGTGCCTGTGTATCGGGGGGCGGGGGGGTGGGAGGCGTAGCTTCCGGAGCCCCCCACCACGTGCAGGAACCCGACTCCTGCCCCCACCTGGAGGGAGGGGCCTCCCCTGAGACAAGTGGGGACAGCACAGCCACATCCCCGGGGCCCTGCAGCCCCTCAGTGCACCTTTAAGGGCTGCCTCGACCTTGGCTCTGGCCCCAACGCCCCCGGCATGGAGAGGGCTCAGGGGGCGTGCTCCCGTCAAACTCAGGCCTCCACAGCTTTCCTGATCCCCACAGCAGCACTGGGGTGCGCCCTTCTCTCCCTGCGGCCCCTCAAGCCATCACCGCCCCTCGCAGTGACACCCCGGCCAGGTGCATCATTGATTCCAGGCAGCAGTTCCCACACCAGCGCTCACACCTCCCGTGCACGGGGGACAGAGTACAGCCCCTCCCATACCCCCCAGAGCCCAGAGCGCCCAGCCAGGACGCAGGAGCACCGTCTTCTCACCCACCCACTAGCACCCCGCTGCGTGATTTGCTCGGTCTTATTTCAACCTCCCCGCAGCCCATTTCACAGATGGGGAAGCAAGCAGAGATTTTGACATGCACACAGGCTCCCAAGGGGCAGAGCCAGGAGGAAGCCCTCAGCCGGGATCTTTCCTGAAGGGGGCCCCTCTCCCCAGCGGGCGGCATTCCGGGCACACCCCTTCTCGCCCTCCCCGGCGAAGGCATGGTCCTGAGGTCAGGACCCCAGGGCGCTGACCTGCCCCGAAACCCCAGCCCCACGCGGCGGGGGGCAGCTGTACTCCCCACGGTGTGGCCGAGAGAGGGGTACCCCTCCTGCCCTCCACCCCAACTGTGAGCTGCACTGCAGGGCTGGGGGCGCGTCCTCATCGTCCCCGTGCAGCTGTGCCTGGCCCTGCACGCGGCAGGCGCTCGATAAATAACCTCTGTTTGGCAAACGCATCCCCCCCCCCCCCGCCCCGCCGGTGCACCACAGATATTCTTGGAAGCGGAGCGCGCGCTGCTCGGAGTTGAAGCCCTACCCAGTTCCCCTAATATAGAGCTTCCCATGCCAAGCTGCCAGTCCCATTACCTACACTTGCTGCGCGCGGGAAACACCTGGGCCTGCTCCGAAAGAGGCCGCGCACGCCCGCACGCCCGCCCCGTGGAGGCTGCATGAGGCGCTTCTTACAGCTGCTTTCTGTGCGTGGCAAAGGACACGATTCCCGCGTCCCTCTGTCCCCCGGGCGGCCTCTGCCGTGGGGACGGCTGTCATGGCCGAGCCCAGAGCCGACCGACGGCCGGGTCCTCTCTCAGGCTCTGGTTTCCGTGAGTCCGACAGATGTGTGCTGTGTCCCCTCAAAACAGTACCACACTGCCCTCAACAGCTGTGGTGCCCACCCGCTCCCGTATTTTGCTTTTTCGTTTGTAGGTTTGGGTTTTGGGTTTTTTGGGGGGGTGGGCAGGGGAGCCCCTCCCAGTGGTACTCAAGGGCGACTCCTGGCTCTGTGCTCCAGGGCTGTTCCCAGCAGTGCTCGGAGTAGCCCGAGCATGTGATGCCAGGGAAGGACTCCGAGCTTCCTGCTTGCTGCAGAGGCTCCTGCCCTTTCAGCTCTCTCCCCACCCTCGCCCACTGTTGTTCACAGCAGCTTTCACCTCAGTTTCGCTTCGTCACCTGGGAGCTTGATGCGCTGGCTCGCCCTGATATACATGAAGCTCACGGCCCAGACAGGCCAGGGACCCTCCTCCCCGGGGTCTCCTGGAGCACAGGTCAGCGGCAGAACGCACCCGAGGCCTCATCTTTCATTCCACTCTCTGACTGGCCCCGGCAGGGAGGGTTTTGCTCTGCGCCTCGCCCCACCCCCGCCCCGTTTACAGGGGAGCAGAGGGAACTGGGGACACTTGCCAAGGTCACACTCGGCCCAGCAGGATTACAAAATGACCCAGGCGCCACTCTTTCTAGAGGTGCTCATCCGCACCTTCTGGGCGGCTGCTTCTAGGAGGCCCCAGGAATGCACTGATCAGGAGTGAGGGGTGCTGGGTCAGAAGCTCTGGGGGAAAGGCCCCCCCCAGGACACGCCCTGCTGCCACATTGCACCTTTAATCCACTGGCAGTCTCAGCTGGGGGCAGATCAGCATACAGTACCACCCCCAGCCTCATGGGGGCAGCACTGTACAATCGACAAGCTCATGACCGGTCAGTGACCCACTGGACACTTTGCAAGTCTGTCTCACAACAGGGGCAAAGCCATGTGTGGCAGGGAGGGAGGGCAGTTCTGGCCCCTAACTCTGCATGACCCCTGCATTCTTTTTTTTTTTCCCTTTTTGCGTCACATCCGGCAATGCACGGGGTTACTCTTGACTCTGCACTCCGGAATTACTCCTGGCGGTGCTCAGGGGACCATATAGGGTGCTGGGAATCGAACCCAGGTCGGCCGCGTGCAAGGCAAACTCCCTACCCGCTGTGCTATCGCTCCAGCCCCGACCCCTGCATTCTTGCATTCTTGACGTCTCCATCAGTGCTAAGTCGTCCCCCAAACCCTCAGCCCCCCCCCCCCGCCCCCCGGGGTACCAGCTCTGGTTTCCCGGCCCAGTCGGGGAGGGAGGAAGGGAGGAGGAGTGTCCATCATCCCTGGGACTGCCAAGGCTCTGGCTCCCCGGCTGCTTGGACAGTCCATTAACTCCACTTGCAAATTTCCTCCCCATCTATCACTGAGCCACAGGGGCTCCCGGGCCACCGGCTTTCCTGTGACAGATAAAGATTACAGTCATTGCTCCAGACGGAATCGGAGAGCAGAAGTCATTAGGCAGAAATAATTATGTTGAGTTATGTCTGGTCGCGCCTGGGTTCTGTCTAGAGACTGAACGGGGGCTTCTTCCTCTCCCTCCCGTCAGGCACGGAGGCAACGACAGAGGTCGGGGGGATTCCAGCAGACCGGGAATAGTCCCCAGGTGCGCCCTCCTGCACCCAGTTCCTCCTCGCCTCCTGGGCAGTGTTCACTGGCCTCTGGCGCTGGTGGACCCAGAGTGACCAGGTCAGGTCTGTGTCTTCCTTTGTCGGGGAGCCCCACCCGGCGACGCTGAGGGCTTATTCCTGGTGAGGCTTGGGGGACTCTATGGGATGCCGGGGACCGAGCCCAGGTGGGCGTGTGCAAGGCCAGCTCCCTAACCGGCTACACTGTTGCTCCAGCCCCAAGTCAGGCCCAGGGAGGGGTCCTGGGAGGAGGTGCCCCAAGGGCTGGACAGGTCAGGCTCACTGACCCCGCTCCACTATTGCCTAGCTGTGCCAGGAGAGCCAGTCTGAGCTGCCGTCTGCCTTGCTTCCTTCTGTGAAAGGGAGACGATGAAAAAGGGGAGCACCCAGTTCATCAAGCACCCAGTTCATCAAGCACCCAGTTCATCAAGGTGGGTGGTGACTGAGATTCTACGACACGACGTTCATTTATTGGGAGGAGCTCAATAAATGACCACTGGGTCTGACAGAGCAGAGAAGCCTTCAAAAGCATGCTGTGTGTGTGTGTGTGTGTGTGTGTGTGTGTATGTGTGTGCGCGAGCGCGTGCGCACATACATGAAACCCTATCATTGACAGCATTGCAAACCATGACGGCTCAGAGAAAAATTAAAAGAAACAAACAAGGGGCTGGAGCAATAGCACAGCGGGTAGGTCGTTTGCCTTACACGCGGCCGACCCGGGTTCGAATCCCAGCATCCCATATGGTCCCCTGAACACTGCCAGGAGTAATTCCTGAGTGCAGAGCCAGGAGTACCTCCTGTGCATCGTCAGGTGTGACCCAAAAAGCAAAAAAAAAAAAAAAAAAAAAATGCTGGTAAGAATTGAGGCCAACCAGCAAGACCCAAGTGAGCCTAAGGGACTCAAGAAGGAGTAATATGAAGGCCTGTGACAAGATCATACTACAGGAGACTGAACGATCAAGAAGAGACTGGATTAGGAACCGGGAACATTCCTTGCAAAGAAAACCCAGATGGTGTGGCGGCTGAATCCGAGAAACGCTTAAAGGACAAGTACCTGTCTAGGAAGCTTTTACAAGCCCTTCCCCAAAACCAGAAGAGGGGAGGAAGCGTCCCTGCTCGTTCTATGGTTTCATCCTGGTCTACGCCTTGATACCAAAACCAAAGTCTTTCTTTTTTTTGGGGGGGGAGAAGGGGGAGGCACCCCTACCTATGCTCAGGGCTTACTCCTTGGCCCTGTGCTCAGGGATCTCTCCTGGTGGGCTTGGACCACCATACAGGATTCTGGGGACTGAACCCGGGTCGGCTGCTGTACCACGGCTCTGGCCCCAGCTTTTCCTTTTCTTACGGGATCTAGGCCTTTGCTTCTTTACCAGAGGGCAGAAAAGCGAACTCGACCAAGCACACAGGGTCAGGAGGCCAGCCCTGGGCAGTGCCCTCAGCTTTCCCCCGGAGTGACCACGAGCGGGAATGGATGCTGGGCTGGGCTGCGGGTCCGAGCACTCTCCCCACACAGGCTTCCTGGCTGTGTTAGGTCCGATCACCCTCCCGACCCTCCTTCCTGGGGACCCTCCAGGGTGCGTGGACACAAGCACTCTGAAGCTGTCTGGACTCAGAGCTGCTCCTTCCCGCAGGGCTGGCGGGTGGGGGGGCAACTCAGGGCCCCTGAAGGCCCTCTCAGCTCACCCCCTGCGGCCCCCCAACAAGTGCTCGGGCCATTTCAGGGTCCTGTTCCGCAGGGGGGCCAGGGCAGCGTCTTCCTAAGCAAGGCACCCACCCAGGCACCCCTGTGGCCAGCCCCCTGGCTCGCACCGGGCGAGGGTGTGTGCTCCAGGGATGACGGATTCGTTTAATATCTCCTGGAATCTGGTTCTGCCAGGAAGCGTCCCTGGGGAGAGACGCCGAGGGGGTCTCTGTGGATGGCGTGGAGCTGCGAGTCCACGCCCTCCCCCCGCCGGGGGACCGGGCTCACGGGGAGCTCTCAGGGGGCCACGTGGAGGCAGGCGCTCGGCTGCTCGGTCTGGGAGCAGCCCCAGACCGTGGCCCCGAGTTAGGGGGCGTGAGCTGAGAAACCTCACGGCACCAACCCGGGGCTCGGGGCGCAAGGCGCACACTCTGCCCCCGGGCTGCACCCCCACAGCTGAGCGAGAACAGGAACTTTGATTCTGTCGGTTTCAGGGCCACACCTGGCAGTAACCAGGGGCACGTTTGTCAGGTCACCCCTCCTCCTCCTCCTCCTCCTCCTCTTCTCCTCATGAGCCCCCAGAGGTGGCCTGGAGGACCCAGGAAGCTGTGGGTGTGAACATGTGAAGGTGGCACATGGCTCTGCCTAGAACCGTCACCCCTACCTGCAGACCTCAGAGAGGGCGAGCCACTCATCCAAGGCCACACAGCAGAGCAGGCCGGCACAGTCCACCCTGCCCTGCAGGCCAGGCTTCACCCCAGTGGCCACAAGACCCAGCCATGGGGCAGCAGAGACCAGACCTTGGCCCCCGGGACCCAGGAGGAAGCCGGGAAAGTGGGAAATACGCCATCGCCGCATTTCAGGGTCCTGAGGCCAGCAGTACACAATGAGGGAGGGGGTCTGCGCAGAGGCAGGGGGTCCCTCACCAGCCCAGGAGCCCTGTGTCCCCGCCCCAGTCCCCAAGAGGCCACCCCGCCAGATGGCCTCAGATACCCCCAGTTGTGAGGCTCCTTCCTGCACTGCTCCACAGCCCGGGCTAGTGGGCTCCGCCTTCACCAACCTACCGCCCCCCCTAGACTGGGCGCTCCTGCACCCCCACACCCCCGGGGTCCTTCCCGCTGTCCCCCGCAACCCCTGCCCCCCCAGATCGTGGCTGACTCTCCAGTAATGGTTATTTGGGGGGTCGAGTCGTATCTGGGAGTGCTCAGGGATCACTCCTCCTGGCAGTCTGGGGGACACACGTGGTCCCAGGGTGCCACAGCTGCCTGCAAGGCCGGTGCTCACGGGGGGGATCACTCCTCCTGGCAGTCTGGGGGACACATGTGGTCCCAGGGTGCCACAGCTGCCTTCGAGGCCGGTGCCCGCCGTCCTGCACGCCCTCGGCCAGTTCATGAGCTAGTCTGCAAGGGGGCAGCTCAGGCAGGGGAGGTGCGAAGAGGCTGGGGAGAAACGCACAGCCAGGGGCGGGGGTCTTGGACAGTGGGGCTGGGGGCGGGCTTCTGAGGGCTGTGGAGCGAGCAGGGCAGCAGCTGCGGGCTGGGGTCACACAGAAATTGAAAACAAACTCGGAGACAGCCCCGCTGTGCTCGCGGTGGGAACAACCTACTTGCCGGGCCCCGCCAACTCCAGGCCAGCTGGCACCCGGGACACGCTCCCTGACGCAGAGCACGGGCAGGGACACAGAGCAGCCTGCAAAGCCCACGGCCCGGCAGAGGGGGGCAGGGCAGGCGGCTTTGGGGCCACTTACTCAGCGGCCCACTGAGTACCGGGGGCCCGGCGGGGGCTGCTCGCCGCCTCAGCTGAGAGGAGGGGATAAGTCATCGGGAAACGCAGATAAATTATTCATGCCCCACAAATGAGCAGCCTCTGGGCTGCCGTAACAGCCGCTGTGCCACAGATTCTCGGAGAATCCTGTTAGCGCCACGACTCGGCCACGACTCGGCCACGACTCGGCCACGCAGTCACCGGCTCCACTGGCAGCCCCCGGGAGGTGCTCAGGGGAGCGACCAGCAGGCTCTCCATCCTGCACCCCAGTGAAAGCCGCCTGCCGGGTGGGAAAATCACAGCCCTGCAGCCTGAGGAACACCAAGGCCTCGGCTCCAGAAGGCTGCCCCCCACCCCCCACCACACATACACGTGCACACACACGCACATGTGTACACACACACGCACATACATGCACACACGCACACTTGCATATACATACATGCATGTACACACAGATATACATGTGCACACGCACATACACATGCGCACACATATGAACACACAGATAAACACACGCACACATATGAACACAGATAAACACACGCATACATACACACAAGTTTGCATGTACATGTGCACATGCACACGCGCACGCGCGCACACACACACACACACACACACACACAGCCCCAAAGCACTCCAGCCCCGGGCACCAGGACACAGGAGTCAGCAGTGCCCTGAAACGCAGAGCCTGGGCGCCCCACCTGCAGGGCTCGAACTGGGGCACTGCACCCCCAACACGTGCCAGGGGGAGGAGCTCCCCTGGCTCCCCCCAACCATCAGCTTGGTCTTACACTCTGGAGTCACAGGGACAGGAGGACAAGAGCCCCACAAAGTCTGTGCAAAGCCCCACAGACCCCAGCTCTCGCTCCAGACCCTGAGTCTCATTTCTCACTGAGCTGGGCTGGCTCGGGTCACCTCATCCCCGGGAAGTCTGGGGGCGGGGGGGGGGTGTTCTAGAGTACAGGACCCGCCCCCCAACTGACCCCATTAGCTATTTCTCTGCCTGAACACGCCCTGCTATGCCGCTGCTGTCTCCTGCCCCTGCTCCTCTCTCTCGCTGCCTTGGGCCAGTGCCTGAGGTCCAGCGGGAGCCAGGAGGAAGAGGTGGCCAGCAGTAAGGCTGGTTGAGGCGCGAGGGCCCCAGAGAACAGCCACGTCCAAGGTGCAAGGAGGCGGGCCTTGGCCCTCTGTCCCTTCCTTCCTTGGAGGGGCTTCAGGGACAGCCTGGCAGGCCGTTTGGGGGTCTCCTGGGGGTGCCAGAGTGGCATACCCAGCCTCTCCAGACCCAGGCCCCCTGCTCTGCTCCCCTCACCCCACTCCAAGGAGCTCGGCGGCGGCTAGCTGGCTGCCTATGATGGCATGTACTTTCCGGGGGGGTGGGGGGCTCCCTAGTGGTGGTCAGGAGGCTCTGGGGGCCACTCGTGGCAATGCTTGGCCCAGCAGTGCTCAGAACTGGGGTGTTCGGACCCATCGTGCTGGGCAGCCCCTCCCCAGGCAACACCTCTCATGGCACCAGCAGGGACGCTGGTTGGGGGGAAACTGGTCTCTGGAATCTCATCGGCTCGGGGAGTTGGTGCAGAACGACCCCCAATTCACTCCCAGCGGTCCCTGCGAAAGCCAGAAACGGCGGTGAGAGCTGCTTTGCCGCCATCGGGAGGGCATGTCCGCCCACACGGACAGGGAACGGCTCTGAAGAGGGGGGGTGGGGGGGCTGGGAGACAGCACAGCGGGCAGGGCGCTTGCCTTGCATGTGGCTAGGCCAAGTTCCATCCTCGGCTTCCCACATGGCCCCCCGAGCACCACCAGGAGCGATTTCTGAGCACAGAGCCAGGAGTAACCCCTGAGCATTGCCTGCTGTGTTTCCCCCCTAAAAAAAAAATTTTTTTTTAAAGAGAGGGAGGGGTGTGGGTGGTGGGGGCTCTGTGTGACGCCCGGCAGAGCTAGGCTGACCTGGCAGCTCATACACATTCTGATGGCTCTTTTTTTTTATGCCCCAGAAAACTCCTGCATATTCATGAGGAAGAAGGGCGGGAATGCACAATGCAGCACACGCAATGAACATACATCACATGTCCAGATAACTCCGCAGGAGTGCCTTACAGTGCAGGGATGAAGACGGCGGGAGAAGGGGCTTGGCAGGCACCTCCGACTCTCAGGGAAGAAGCCTCAGGAAGTGTCGGCCACGCCGGACCTCCCCTCCCGCACGGCACGCACGCTCCACCCCTCCCGGCCATCCGCAAGCCCACAGCAGGCTGCTTCTAGAAGCTTCTCTTCCTCTCCACTCACATGCTGTGGCTGGAAACTGGGGGGGAGGGTGGTGACCAGGCTCCCTCCCCCAACACCCCCTCCCCCACTGCCCCACGGCTGGGCCAACACCGAGACCCCAGGGGCCTTTGTCGAGAAGCTGGTGTGGAAGGACTGTCGGCACAGCTGCCCTGGGAGCAGAGCAGGGCCAGGGGCTGAGACAAGACCCAAGACCCTGCAAGTCGGTGTGACCCGCAAAGTGAACACGTGGGTGTTACTGCAACTGAGTCAGCTCTGTGTGTGTGTGTGTGTGTGTGTGTGTGTGTGTGTGTGTGTGTGTGTGTAAGCGCCGTTACGGAGAACCGTGAGGAAAAATGCCTTTATGGCCCCCGTCCTGCTTCTTGCTTTGTTTGCTTTCGTCCGGGGGCTACCGCTCAGGGCTTACTCCTGGCTCTGCACTGGGAGATCAATCCCGGCAGTGCTCGGGGGCCCTTCTCCCACTTTGCCTCTTTTTTTATTTTTCCGTTTTGGGTCACACCCGGAGATGCTCAGTGGTTACTCCTGGCTCTGCACTCAGGAATCACTCCTGGGTGCTCAGGGGACCCTATGGGATGCTGGAAATCGAACCCAGGTCGGCCGCGTGCAAGGCAAACTCCCTCCCTGCTGTGCTATTGCTCCAGCCCCCCACCTGCCTCTTTCAACTGGTTTCAGGTCACACCTGGCTCGGGGCTCGGGGGTCACTCCTGGAGGGGCTCCAGCTGCGACACACGGTCCAGGGACCGAGCCTGAGTGGGCCGGATGCAAGGCAAGCACCCCGCCCGCTGTCCTGTCTCTCCGGCCCCGAAGTGGCCTCTCTCTCCCACCCACCCACCTTGTCTGGTGACAATGATAACCCCCGGCGCAGGGGTCCAGGAGGGCCGGTCTGGCTGGGAACCACGCCGGACCCCCGGGCACGGCGGCTGGGCAGGGGGCAGGGAGGGGACAGCCTCTCCACTGCCGCAAACTGGACAGGCGGGTCCCGAGGGCAGCCCGGGGCTGCGACTCCTCCATCAAACCCTGAAGCGAAACAGCCCCCTGGTCGCCCGCAAGAACCATGAGAAACACCGGCTGACCCCACTGCTGTGAAGCGGAGGCCACAGGAGGGAGACCCAGATGTGCGGAGGCCTGGCTGCCTCTGCGGGGTCGGGGGTCCAGACGTCCTGCACTGGGCACCACTGGGGGGCGCCACCACAGAGCTCTGACCTCTAGTTCACAGCAGTGCCCCGTGGGCCTGCGGTCCCCTGGGCCTGGCGTCCCGGCCCAGTGACCTGCCATGAGAGGCCCCGGGCCCCCCAGAAGACCGAGGCGCCCCAGAGAAATGGAGCAGGTGGGCCGGCATGGCCCGCATGTGCCCAGGCGGGCGGGTCTGCACCAGGACTGGGTCCCCGGGGCCAGGGCAGAGGTGGGGCTGCCCCTGCATCTCGCCAGGGCTCCCCCCAACCCGAGGGCCCAGAGAGCCGGGCCCGGAGGCCCTTGTGGTCGCAGGAGCTGAGGGGTCCGGTGGGAGGAGAGCCGTTGCTGAGGGCCGAGAGTGGGTTGGGAGCAGAGTCCAGGGGCCTTGGGAGCCCGGCCATCCGGCCAGGGTCCCTGCCGTGAGGGCACTGGAGGGGCCCGGCCGTCCGGCCACTCTGCCTCCTGGGAGAGTGTTGGGGGCGGGGAGGGTTAAGGCGTTTCCTAGTGTTGCAGGCTCTGCCCTGGAACCAAGCTGTGGCGTGAGCCCAGACACAGGGAGGGAAGTCTGGGGGGTCCCCAGCACCCCGTCTGCCCTGGGCCTAGAGCTCGGGACCATGAGACGCCCACAGTGCCGAGGGTTTGTGTCTGAGCAGCTGGCCCGGAGCTCCCTCGGTCACCCCCACCTCCGGCTTCTAGGAACTGTCCTGTACCCCCGCTGCTCTTGCCACTTTAAATTTTAATTTTTCTATTACCGAGGTGGACGCTGCCATGCCGCAGCCCTCCATGACTTATTCATGGGGCAGTGCTCGGGCGGGAGCCAGGACGAACAAAGCACCCCTTCCGGAACCATCCCCCGCCCCTCCGCCCCCACCTGCCCTGCTCTCCGCCTCCCCTGCAGTTGTGTCACCGGCCGGCGAGCAGGGCTGCTTCCTGGGGGGGTCTCTGCCTGTTCCAGACGTCCTGCACGGCCCAGCCCAGTCCAACACCAACCAAGCCCGGCCAGCCCCTCCTCTCCTCTAGCCCCCGAGGCGAGTGACCAGACACAGCAAAGGGCTGAGAAAACCCAGGACGGGACCAGGCCCAGTGTCCTGCTCTGAGGCCCATGGGCCCAGGGCACCTTCCCAGCGGGCACATGGAGGGCTCAGCCGGGCCTTAGCGTGGGGCCAGCACACGGCCGCCCCTGCCCTGGGTGCACACAGCTCGGCTCACAGAGGCGCCCCCACACCCACCCCTGCATCTGGAGCCCCTTCCTGCCAACACCACCTGCTCCCCAGTGAGGAGGAGACCCCCAACACCACAGGCCACTGTCCTCCCCTCCCAGCGCCCCCTTCCTGCTCCAGGGCCTGGGGACGCCGGGCTGGAGGACAGGTGTCCAGAGGGGAGCATGGTCACTGCTAAGGGCAGGGGCTCCCAGGCGTCTGCCACCCCACGGGGCCCACGTGAGCTGGGCTGAAGGCCAAATGCCATACCTGAGCGGCGGCCCCGCGCCAGCCCCAAGCTAAGTGGCGCAGGTACGCGCCTGCATATGGAGATAAGGCTATATATAGACGGAGAGCTGTTTTTCCAAAGGCGAAGCAGCACATCGCAGGGAGTAAAAAGGTTTCAAGGACACTGGGGGTGGCCTAATGAAGCCAGAGTCTCTCTCAAAATCATCAGATGCATTTCTCAGAGGGTGACTATTTCTGGTTTGGACGGAGTCCTGCTTCCTTCTAGCCCACTGTCAGCTCTCCCCCGTGGATCCAAACACAGCACAGCCAGGATTATCTGGTGAACAGGAAATCAATAGCATCTCCCAGCCAAGTTGGCGGCTTCCTGGGTAAAGCCACCTCCTCCAGGAAGACCCAAGGGATCTCCGATAGTTTAGCCATCACACTGGCCGCTGTCTCTGCCTCACTCGGTCTGAGCCAGGTGAGACTCCTCCCCTGGCCGGGCGCCCAGGGGCAGGGCAGGGCCTGCTGTGTGAACTTTGTGCTGACAAGAGCAGGTGCTACAGGGCCGTCACATGCACCTGCACACCAGCCAGGAGGCTTGAGGGCACACGGGTCTGTAACAGACACAAATGCGTGCACACACACAAACTCACATATACACACACAAACACACAAATGCACAAACGCGCATACACACATAAACACAAGCTCACACACATTTACACACAGATGCACAGGCACATACACACAGATGCACAGGCACATACACACATGCAAGCTCACACACATTTACACACAAACACACACATACACACACACCCACACGCATTCACAAACTCATATACAAATCCACATACCACGCAGTTATATACACACAGACACACATTCACACACCAACACACATGCACACACAAATATACATGTACACACTCACACAAACACATGCACTCACACTCTTATGCACTCACACACACTCATGCACTCACACCTGCGCGGTCACACATTCACACTTGCACACACACTCCTGCACTCACACATGCACACAGTCACATACATTCACACAGCACCATTAATCCACAAACGAAAGAACATTCTATCACTGAAATACTCTCAGGTCAGCCCCGCCTGTGTTTGGGGTTGGGGACCACGTCCAGAGATACTCGGGGACTACCCCAGCTGTCCCGAGGGTCACTCCCGGCAGTGGTGGGGATGGACAAGACTCAAGCAGGAAGGGCAGTCCCGGGTGCCTGGGGTGGAGGGGAGCGCTGCAAGGGAGACACAGCCACAGGACCTCGCCCGCCTGCTCCAGAGCAAGGGGGTCCGGCCAGCTTCCCGCCAGCAGCAGGGCACAGAGCGGCGGGAGCAGGGGTGCCGAGGGAGGGTATCGAGGGGAGGTGACGAGGACGGGTCTTGTGGAAACCCACTTCCTTCTGGCAGCAGCACAGCAGGAGGCACCTGGGGGCCCGGGCGGGGGGAACCCAGCACCCCCACCCCTCTCTCAGCACCAAGGAAGCTCTGGACTCCTGGGTTTGTGCTCAGGGCCAGCCAGGGACCCAATCGGCCCCACAATGAACAAAGGGGACACCGGGCCAACGTTGACCCTCAGCTGGCCCGGTCACTGCGATGGACCAGGGGCAGGAAGGCGGCAGCCCCAGGAGGGCCCCAAAGGGCAGCTGGGCGCTCTGGAGAATCTCGTGCTACCCGAGCTCGGGAGAGCAGTTTCCCAGGGCACCGACAGCTGTGGGCGGGGGCCCTGAGCGGGGAAGCCGGCGGTCTGGGTCCAGCGGGGAGGCGGCCTCCGGCCCGGGCTTTCCTGAGTCCGGAAGGGAAGCCCGGGAGACGTGCTTTCGGGACACGCAGACACCCGCCGCGGCCCTCTGCCCCCTCTCCCGGCTCGGGACGGATGTTGGCGCGGAGCACGACGCCGGCTGCGGCAGTGACTTCCAACAGACAGAATCAAATCATCTATTCCTGGATCCCGCAAGCACTGAAACGTCGTAATTCAATTCCTGAAATGTCATTTGGAGGCGCCGGGGCAGGCGGTGCAGAAGCTCAGTAAACACACTCCGGGCCCAGCCCAAACACACCCCCACTGACCTCGTACACACACACACACACACACACACACACTCACACACACACGCCTGGGCGCACTAGGGACCGCTCCCAAGGGCACGGTCAGGCAGCGCTGGAGGCACTGACCAAGAGCAAATATTGACCCCAGTGGGGAGGGGTGTCCTGCTAGAGAGATGGACAGAAGGCATGGGCTTGAGGAAAGAGCTCCTCTCCGCACCTGCAGAGCCTGGGGTGCCCACTCGTGTGCACACGTGCTCCATAGCAGCCCTGTGTGCTGGGACAGCCAGGCTTATGTGGGGCTGGGGTGGGTGAAGGGGAGAGGGCAGGGAGGAGGGACGCCCCCTACCCTCAGGGGCTCCTATTCAGGCCTGAGGTCCAGACATGTACATACAAGACACACACATACACACATGTGTGCCCGTGCAAGCTCGAACACGCACATGTGCACACACACATACATGCAGGCCACATGTATGTGCACATGAATCTGCATGTCCACACAGGTAGGCACAGAGACCCACAGCCGTGTATATAAACATCTGAATATGCACACACACATGTCCGCTCACACCTGTGTCCACCGCCTGCTCACACAAGCACACATGCATTCACACGTGTGCATGCAGGGAGCAGCATCTCTGACCCTCACCCCAACCCTGGGGCTTGTCACAGCTCAGGGCTTTCTGTGGAGCTTTAGTCAGGGCCCTGGGGCATGAGGCAAGGGGATGACTTTGGGTTGTGGGGGAGGGAGTGGGTTTGTTTTAGTTTTTGTTCGGGGACTGTTTTGTTTTTGGTGTCTGGGACATACTCGGCAGTGCC
Organism: Sorex araneus; assembly: GCF_027595985.1. Classification (NCBI taxonomy): domain Eukaryota; kingdom Metazoa; phylum Chordata; class Mammalia; order Eulipotyphla; family Soricidae; genus Sorex; species Sorex araneus. The sequence goes on along the minus strand of NC_073313.1, from coordinate 345,655,614 downwards.
CAGGGCTTACTCCTGGCTCTGCACTTAGGGGGTCACACCTGGCGGGGCTTGGGGGGGCCATACGGGGTGGTGGGGATAGAACCCGGGTCAGTTCCGGCAAGGTTAGAGCCTGCCCTGTCGCGCAATCTCTCCCATCCTAAGTAAGAGCCTTCCGTAGATTTCTTGGACAAATTTTTGCCCGGAAACCGACAATTTACATCTGAACCAAGCCGTGTGTGGGATTACAGTGGCTGCTATTACTATAATAATAATTATTATTACTCCGCTCTCCTGGCCGCTCTCTACAGCGCAGGAATTCCCACGCCGGGATTACTATTGAGACTAAAGGCTGCCAACAGAGCGCTCCCCCGTAAGCCCCACCGCCTGCCCCCCCCGCAAGGAGTGAAAAAGACCAAGTGTGTGTGAGGACGAGGTGCTCCTGGCTTCCAGACGGCAACATGACAGTGGCGCAGCCCCGGGAAGCTGCTATCCCGTGCGCTCCCCACCGCCCCGGGCTCCCGGCTCGAGCCCTGTGTGGCCAGCGCCCGCCCGCAGAGCGCGGCCCCTGGACGTCAGGGCCCTGCAGGGAGCACCCGAGGCTCTCGCCGCAGCATCGGGCCCAGGAGCAGGGGCAGGGACGGCGCCCACACACAGAGCCCAGGGCACGGGGACCCGGGAGGGCAGGGCAGCCTCGGGGGCTGGAGGGTCTGAGGTGAGAGGCTGAGGCTACACAGAGTGGGGAGGGGGCAGGAGACTGGCCACAAGCTTGGCCAGACAGGAACATGCAGGAAAACCAGGTCTTCGTGCATTCGCCCTTCCCAGGGACCGAGAGCCTGCCTGGGGCCTGCATGCTCCTCGGACCCCTCCTCCTCCTCGGGCCTCCTGGGGAGCAAGAGAGGCCACCAGGATGAGTGGGGTGCTGGACAAGAGGGTGTGTGGCAGCTGCAGGAGAGGGACCGGCGTGTGGAGGACCGTCACCAGGCCCGAGGGAGCCCCCAGCATCAGGCTGGGGACAGACCCCCCGAGAACTGCTGGCGCCTCCTCTGGCCATCAGCCAGCTCACACCAAGTCTCGGGTGGACACAGGCCGTCTGCCCCCTCAGGAATCACACACCTCTGCGCACCCGTGCATGTAGTCCCAACTCACACATGGACACACAGGGTCACAAATGCGTGTGCACACGCACACTATACAGTGCACAGTCATGCATGCCTGCACGTAGACATGCAGCACATGCCTGTGCACACCCCCCACATCCATGTGTTAATAATACAATGTGCACTTATACAATGCTACGTACATACATGCACAGGCACACGTACTATGCTATGTAAAACACATGTGCACCTACATGTGGTATATATGCATTTTCATACACACATGTTCACATGGTGCGGTATAAACATGCACACATAGGCACCTGCACATGTATACACATGTACGTGCATACAGACACAGGTACACAAAGACATATATATGAGTATGTACACATAACACTCTCCACACATATGCATAAGCAGAGAGGCATGTACACATATGCACACACACCATTCACACATGTACATGATTATACACATTATACCCATGCAGACACATGGGTACAGACACAGAAGCATACATATACACATGACTGTTTCTCTCTCTCTCTCTCTCTCTCTCTCTCTCTCTCTCTCTCTCTCTCTCTCACACACACACACACACACACACACACACACAGGCTGGAACAGGTGCACGGTGTCCATCCTAGACATCATCTGTGACGCTGTCCCCAGAGTGGGTGGTGCTGCGGGGGTGAGGATGGTGGAGACCATCACCGTGATGGTCTGGAGGTGGCAGTGACCTTGGGGACACTGCCTGCTGCCAGCCTAAAGAAAGCAGATTTCGTCCTCTGGCCCAGCGGGGCGAGATCCCCAGTAGTGGCCCTGGGCTCGCTGACCATGGCCTAGAAGGCACCTCCCCACCCACCCCCAAAGGGTAGATTTCCAAGGGGGGCCCTGAGTGATGTCTTCTCTGAAAAGGGGTGGTGGGTGAAGCAAGCTGAGGACCCCCTGATCTAAAACAGGAACGCCCTGTTCCAGCCTGTTCCAGGGGCTCCCCGCCGGGCGCAAAGACTCCCATGTCCTCTCCTGTGAAGCAGGTGCATGAGAGAGCACCAGAACTCGGGGCCAGCCCTGCCCACAAGGGCCTCCCGGAGGAGGTGTGGTGTGGGCGCCCAGCTATGCGTCTAGGCCACTCTCAGTCTGGAGGTCCGAGGGAACACCTGGGGGTCCTCACGCAGCGCAGGACTCTCAGTGCCCACGGTCGGGTGACAGAGATGGGCCAAGGACACCTTCTCCGGCACTCTCTCCTGGAAGGGGGCGCAGAGCAGGAGGGAGGCTGGCTGCAGGGGCGGGGACATGCAGAGGAAGTTGGGGGGGGTGGAGGAAAGTTCCATGAAGACCAGCCAACAGGAAAGGGAGTTTCCTTCCAGCGGGAGCCCTGCCCCCAGGACCCCTCTTATCTGATGGTCTCGGGCCTCCCCATCTTCCCGCCCCTCCCTGCCCCCCCCAACCCCAGCCCCATACAAGGGTCAGACATCTGCCAAAGCTTGTGCTGGGGCGGAGCCTGGGCGGGTCCCGGCTCACCGGGTCACCCACTCCCAGATGGCCTGTGGGCCCGGGTTCTGGAAGCCCGTGGATGGGGCCCAGCAAGTGAGCACCGGCCTGGAGCACCACTGCTGGCTCTGCCCCAGACTGGCCTCAGGCCCTCCATGCAGCCTCCTCCCTGTGCCCAGAGGCCTTGCCCATCCTCCCCACCCTGCACAGCACCTCTCTGGGGGCTGGCACTCCCTTCTGTACCCCCAAACCACGCCCTGTTGCTTGGCAGCCCCCAAGAGGCCCTCACTCTCTGGGCCGGAACCCAACCCTGCAGCCCGGGAGGTGTGGCAGCGCCCCCCGCAGGCCAGAGCGCAGGGTGCAGGGAGAAAATGCTGGCCCCGGGGTGCTCAGAAGGCCCTGGTTGACCCACGTGGGCGCAGACCAGTCTGTGGCCGGGCGTTCCCTGGGTCAGAGGGGCACGGGTGAGGGCGTGGGCCGGGGGACTCGGGGAAGGTGCCCTCGCACCCGCCCCTCTGTGAACAAGCATCCCGCGGGCTGCCTCCCTCCCTCCCTGGCACAGGAATGGGAGCCAGCTTATCTGCAGATAAGCGCGGGCAGTGGAATGTGCCCCGCCAGGCTGCCAACTGGCAGAGGGGACAATGGGGACACTGTGACGCCGGCCGGGGCCTCCTTCCAGGGGCGGCTCGCCTGGCCTCTAGACGAGTTAGCGGAGGGAGAGGAGAATGTCCCTTCCCACTCCTCCCGGCCCCACCGCCAAAGCCCGTCCCGCACGCTGCCCACTCGACGTGGACCCAGGGGCCGGGGAGATGGCACGACGTTAGGGCATTTGCCTTACACACGGCCGACCCAGTCTGATCCCTGGCACCCTCTATAATCCCCCGAACCCGCCAGGAGTGACCCCCGAGTGCAGAGCCAGGGGTAAAGGCCCTGAGCTCCGACCACCATCGGGTCAGAAACAAGAACAGACAAAACTGAAGCGGCCCCCAGGTCTGTGCCCGTTCCCTGCAGGTGCTGCCGGCGCCCAAAGCCCACCTGCCCCAGTGCTGCCCACCGCTGCTACGCCTCCCGGCTGCCCAGGGGCACTGCCCACTCCCACCCCCGCTGGGCTAATGACCAGCAAACACCCAACGGAGACGCGTGCTTGGTGGAGCAAACCAACTTCAGACACCAGGCCCGTTCCTCCGCCCGCAGGCTGCGAGACCGGGGGTGCTCAGGAGCCCCACGGAGCCAGGGCCCCCTCTGAAAGGGACACGGTGACCCCGGTTCACGGTCGCCATCGCAGGGAGAATCAAATATGCCGATGTGTGGACGAGCCATCAGCACGCTCTGGAGAGACGCAGAAAGGCACTGGTGCCCCTATCGGGAGAGAAGAGCCCCCGGGAGGAGACGGAGCCTCTGATGGGGAGGACAGTCACCCCGTGGACAGGCCTCGGGGGCCGCGTCACTGTCCTCCGGGCCACACACCTGGAAGCAGTGAGGGGAAGGGAGCCCCACCCCAGCCACTTCATACGTGCTCCTCCCTGGAGGGTGCGGGGAAACCAGCTGAGAACTCGGTGTGGTTTGACTCAACAGTACCCAGGGGTGCTGAGCGCGGTACTGGCCACGAGACACACCAGCCCACAGAACGGAAGGGATGAATGGGGAAGAGCGTGGCTGAGAGGGTCACAGGGTGGGGAGGTGGGGGCTGGAGTGTGGGGGGAGGGAAGGGAAAGGGGGGAGGGGAGGGAGGAGAGGAGCAGGGGGAGGGAGGGGCGGGGGGGGGAAGGGAAGGAGAGGGACAGTGGAGCCCCGGGAAGCACCCTGGAATGTGGGGGGCGGGGCAGCCCACACTCTGGGCCCTTGGCCGGCTTCCTGTCACGAGGGATTTGTTTTCCAAAAGAAAGTCCGGTAAGATTCCATTTTGTTTTTGCTTTCCGTGGTCCAGACCGTCAGGGTGGGGCCCTCCTCGCACCTCCCAGGGCCCAGGGGCACGTTCCCGAGCCCACGGTGCACCTGGCCCCGCCGGGGCCTCCACCCCCACCCCCAGCAGGGACAGCCCCTCCCGGGAACGCCCGGCACATGCTGTGCTGAGCTGGCGGGGAGGAAGGAGGGCGGGCGGGTGGGCTCCCCGCAAGGGTCTGGAATGGGGAACCCAGAGGGTCAGCTCCGCTGGGCACTGCTCTCTGAGCCCACGGGCCCCCGAGGCAGAGCAGAGGCCCAGAGGCGATGGAAGTGGGGGCCTCGGGAGGAGAGGAGGGGGGTGAGACCGCCAGTCACGGGGAGGAGAGCGTGTTGAGCCTGCTTTGAGGAGGCACCCCCTCCCCTGGGGACAGCTGGGGCAGGCAAGAGAGTTGGCTCCAGCCCCCCCACCCCACTTTCATGATTCCCTCACTCCCGTGGCTCTGCGGCCCCCCCAACTTCTGTGGCACCCTTAGTCTCATGTCTCTTCGATCCCCACTTCCGTGGCACCCTCACACTGTAGCTCTGCAGTGCCCCCACTTCTGTGGCACCCTTCCTCTGTGGCTCTACGGCCCCCACACTTCTGTGGCACCCTCACTCCGACTCTGCAGTCTCCCACACCTCGTTGGCACTCTTAGTCTCACGGTTCTGTGGTCCGCCCACTTCCGTGGCACCCTCACTCCGACTCTGCAGTCTCCCACACCTCGTTGGCACTCTTAGTCTCACGGTTCTGTGATCCGCCCACTTCCGTGGCACCCTCACTCCATGGCTCTGCCACCTGCCCACTGTGTGGTTCCCCCACCTCCGTGGCACCCTCACTCCATGGCTCTGCCACCTGCCCACTGTCCTGGCACCCTCGCTCTGTGGCTCTGTGGCATCCCCAAGCCAAATCTGGGACGCAGGTCGCCGGGATGAGGGGACAAAGCCAGGGCAGGCAGAACCGAGGACAAAGGCGCCACCATTCATGTCTTGGCCGGTCTCCGAGGCCCCACGCCCTTCTGAGGGCACGGCGACACTCACTCTGCCCTCGGCGCGGCCCCCAGGAGCTTCTGAACAGTTGGGGGGGTTCCTCAGACACCCCAGCACCCACTCCAGTGCCCCCCGTGCCTGAGTGACATCACCAACACTGTGACCCAAACACTGAGCTACTCCGTACACAAAACCAGGCTGAGCTGTATGCGGGGTCCCCAAGGAGGCCCCCCAAAGGGGGCTTAATAAGCCCACTATCCCAGTGGCTGACGCATCGGCCCTGTCTCTGAGGGTTCCTGGGCTGCCCTGGCCCCCTGAAGGGAAGAGGCTGAGCTGACAGGCTGGGCGGGAGAGGGTGCTGGGGTGTCTGGGGAAGGGGTGGGGATGCGGGGGGGGGCATCACTGCACCCCCGCAGCCCCCCCTGCTTGCAGACACTCCCCTTCCCCTCTCCTGCCAGCTCCCCCTCATGCTCTCCTGCCAAGAGCGGTCTCGCTCCCCTGAGCAGGAAGACAGGCTGGCTGTTAGCAAGGAGGGGCCAGGATGACGTGGGGAGAAACTCAGGATTTCTTGATTTTCTCCTCTGCCCTGCAGATGGGGCGCGGAGGGGTGTGTGTGTGTGTGTATGTGTGTGTGTGTGTGTGTGTGTGTGTGTGTGTGTGTGGTGTGTGTGTGTGTGTGTGTGTGTGTGTGCGCTCGCGCAACCCAATAACAGGTGTGTGTGTGCAACCCAATAACACTGTTCTGTAAACAGCAGCCAGGGAGGGAGGGAGGTCGTGATGTGTGGAAGAACATCCTGGCTTGTGGCTGGCTTGGCATGGAAGAGGAGCTGATAAAGAACCAGGGGGGCAGTTTCACTTTCTAATGCAGGAGGAGGGAAGGGGAGGGAGGAGGAGTGGAGGGGGGAGGAGAAGGAGGGGGAGGGAGGAGGAAGGGAGAAAGAGAGTGGGGAGGAGGGAGAGGAGTGGGGGGGGGGGAGCTGTCCCCATCAGGACCAGATTTTTTTTTTTTTTTTGCTTTTTGGGTCACACCCAGCGATGCTCAGGGGTTACTCCTGGCTCTGCACTCAGGAATCACTCCTGGCGGTGCTTGGGGGACCATATGGGATGCCGGGGATCGAACCCCGGTCGGCCGCGTGCAAGGCAAAACGCCCTACCCACTGTGCTATTGCTCCGGCCCTGGACCAGATTTTGCCAAAGGACAGTCTGCCCCTCCTGCACCCGGGGGGTCACGGCTGGGTCGGGGCAGCAGCGGGTACAGCAGCCCCTCATAAGGGACACGACTCAGCCCTGCACAGTAACCGGCGCTGCTAACAGAAGTGAGAGACTGAAGGCATGGGAAGGAAAACACAGGAGGCAAGAGCAAGTCTGAGCCGGGCCACCCTGGGCTAGTTTGGGTGTGGGCCTCACTGCCCGGCCCCTCCTGTGCGCCCCACTTTCCTGGACCTCACCGCCCGGACCCCTGCTGTGCATCCCAATGTCCCTGCCCCACTCTCTGAATGTCTGGGGCGGACCCTTGGCAGCAGGAGTCGGAGCCTGAGGCCAGGGCTGCATCCCTGTTTCACTGACTCGCTCCTTTGGGGGACACGAAGGATGGAAAGGCTGCGTCAAGGGGCCCAGCCGTCTCAGTGGGATGCAGGCGCCTAATCTCACCAGGTGGCGACATGGGGACCCGTCCCAGGCCCCTGACCGCTGGGACCAGGGAGCACACAACTGCGTGGACCGCCTGGGCCTGGCCGGACAAGCGGGAAGCACGCGAGGCCATGGTGGGCGCCCATCAGCTCCCAGATGCCGAGGGACGGCGCAGAGAGAGCAGCCAGCGAGGACCCCCGTCCCAGACGCCCGGGTTCTCAGCCGTAGGGCCGCGGCATCCGGGACGGCTGCTGGGGGGGGAGCGGAGCGTAGACACCAAGGCAGGCGGGCGGTGGCCCCGCAGCCCGGGCCTGAGTACCCTGCAGGAGGTCACTCGGGGCACAGCAGCCCCCCATGGACCCGCTGTCTCTGCCCCCCATGGGTGCCTCTCCCTGCGCGGTCTCTCTCTTCCTCTGGGTCTCCCTCTGCCCCGTCCGGGTCCGAGTTCCCGTCGGTCTCACCCCTGCTCTGCGCCCGCCTTCTGTCTTGGTGCCTTCTCGCTCCCGGCTCCTGGCCTGCCACGCGTTAGCTCTCGCCCTCCGTGTGGATCTCTCCGGGAAAGGCTGGATCTGACCGTGCAGCCAGGTGTGCCGGCCACGTGTTCCAGCCGCTCCTGCTGCCAGCTACAACACGGTCCCCAAACCAACACCATCCCATTCTGTGTGACTGCCAAGGCAAGCTGCTCTCGCAACGCTGCTGCCGGGGCCGGGGCCAGCCGGGAAGGATCTCCAGCCCGGAGCCCCGCGCCTGGGCGAGGGTCGGCCCCCTCCCCCAGCGAGCCCCACGGGGCAGGTGCAGAGTCAACCTTCCTCAGGCTTCCTCTGCATCTGTTCAGAAAGGGCCTCGGTCAGACAGAGAAGGGCAGAGGCAGATGGACCACCCATCCGTGGTGCCCAGAGACACAAAGCAGAGTGACCGGCAGTACAGAGCACACCCTTCCCTGCACCTCGAACAGTACCGAGCACAGGGGAGGGCCAGGGGGCAGAAAGAGGGGGCGAGAGGGGACATACACCTGGGGCCCACTTCCGTTCTTGGCGGGGGGGGGGTGGTCTCGGTCACTTTGGCAGTGCGGTGCACTATTTACACACATCATCCCCGTCAGTGTGAACACTACATAACCCAGGGACCTGATTTTTTTCCCACCATTTAAAAAATTTTATTTATTTTTTTTAATTTTTAATTTTTTTAATTATTTTTTTTTAAATCACCATGTGGAAAGTTACAAAGCTTTCAGGCTTAAGCCTCAGTTACACATGCTCAAACAACCATCCCTTCACCAGTGCACATATTCCACCACCAAGAACCACAGTATACCTCCCCCCTACTCCAGGGACGTGATTTTTAAATTAAAACGGGAAATGCACATTGGTGGCGGGAGAGGTGATGGAACATTGTATGACTGAAACCCAATCATGAACAACTTTGGAACTGTGTATCTGACGGTGATTCAGTTTTTTTTTAATCTTAAAAATAAATAAATAGGGGCTGGAGTGATAGCACAGTGGGTAGGGCGTTTGGCTTGCATGTGGTCAACCCGGGTTCGATTCCCAGCATCCCATATGGTCCCCTGAGCATCGCTAGGACTAACCCCTGTGCATCTCCAGGTGTGAACCCCCCAAAAATAAATTAATTAATTAATTAATTAATTAAATGGGCAGGGACTATGGCTTGGGTCAGACCTAGCAGTGCTCAGGGCTCACTCTGGTGTTACTTAGGGGGTGTATGTGGTGCCAGGGGTCGAGTCCGGGTCAGCTACTGTGCTAACTCTCTGAAATTTTTAGACACTTTTTCTCCCCCTTTTTGGGTCCCACCTGGTGATGCTCAGGGGTTCCTCTTGGCTCTGCACTCAGGAATTACTCCCGGAGGTGCTCAGGGGACGGTGTGGGATGTCGGGGATCGAACTGGGGTCAGTCCCGTGCCACGCAAATGCCCTACCCGCTATACTATGGCTCCAGGCCCCTCTGACCATTTCTGAAGGTAAGGAAAGACTGTCCTTGGTGGCAGAACTTGCACACTGGCGGAGGAACGGGTGTTCGATCACTTTATCACTGAAACTCAATCATAAAAGCTTCGCAACAGTATCTCACGGTGATCCAATTTTAAAAAACAGGGAAAGACTGTCCATCCACACGGCGCTTACACTCCACCAGGGTCTCAGGCTGCAGGAGGTCGAGTCACTGGTCTCCCCAGTGACACTAAGGGGTGGCGACATCCGCGGGAGGCCCTGTCAGCAGCAAACACCCATCACCGCTCCTGGCTTTCACCCTCCATGCACTGTGCGGCTCTCCCAGGGGCTCTCACCACCCTTCAACGCCAGCTACTCCAGCCTGGGTGCTGCAAGACTGCCACAGGCTGGGTGGGCCTGCGGGTCCGGGATGTCCCACAGCACAGGGATACCATCTCCCTCATGCCCCCAGCACCCGGTGAAGCAGGGTGGGGGCCCCCGGGAGGGGACTGACAACTCCAGACCTGTCGGGAGGCACCTAATCAGCCACACAAAGGTCACATCCCAGGCTCTCCCAGCAGCCCGCCAGAGGACAGCCCCTGGGTTAGTCTGGGCCCATGACGTCCCTACTCCCTGCCTCCAGGGCTGAGGCCCCGGGCAAGAACCGGGGCAGATGCAAAGGGAAGATCTGAGTGGCTAGAGGCCCCATCCCCACCTAGGCACTGTGTGTCCACAGAAGGACGTGGTGGACGTCACAGCCCGCACCCCGGGCCCTGAGTCTCGAAGCCACAGGTACCACAGGCCCCAGAGTTTGATTTAGACAGCAGTCGACCTTGACCTGTGACCTCAACTTGGACAAGCAGCCCTTCTTGGTCTCCGCCCACAGATACCCGGGCCAGGTGAAAAAGGGAGTTAGGGTGCTGGGGCCAGGGTTCCTGGGGTGGTAGGGACGCCGTCAGCAGTGCCGAGAGCTCGGTGGGCGAAGGAAGAGGCTGGTGAGCACAGGGAGGGTCGGGGGAGGCAGAGGTCAGCGTGTGTGCCAAGGCTGGAGGAAGCAATGGAATCGCTCGGTTTGGGGAGCGAGTGCCCGGTCGCAGGAGGAGTGCAAGCCCGGAGCAGATAAGCGATCACTGCACAATCCTAGTAAAAAGCACGCAAGGCCGGTGCTCGAGTTACGGCCTCCCCCAGAGGCCCTTCCCAAGGCAGTGAGAGTCGGTATCATGAGGGAAGGACCCTGATTCGACCCCTGGCTCCACAGAGGGTCCCCCGAGCCCACTGGCAGTGTTCCCTGAGCACAGAGCCAGAGGAGCCCCAAGACCTGCTCCGTGCGCAAACACACACACACACACACACACTGGCAAAGTCCCTTTCCACCCGGGACATCTTGACTCTACACTCCTCTTTCTAGTCTAGGCCAGGGACACACTAGCACCAGGGCCAGAGAGTCGATACTTAGGGCTCAGCAGGTCAAAATGCCAAGTACAAAAACTGCCTGCAGGACGAACGAGCACGGCTGTTCTCAGGAAAAGTTGCTTTTCTTTTTTTTTTTTTGCTTTTTGGGTCACACCCTGCGATACTGAGGGGTTCCTCCTGGCTCTGCACTCAGGAATTACTCCTGGCGGGGCTCGGGGGACCAGGTGGGATGCCGGGGATTGAACTTGGGTCATCCGCATGCAAGGCAAACGCACTACCCGCTGTGCTATCGTTCCGATCCTCAGGAAAAGTTTATCCTCAAAAGCACAGCACGGGGGAGGGCCAGGGATGCGGCTCAGTGGTGGGGCTCCCGCCCGCCGTGTGTGAGGGTGTGAGTTCGGCTTCTGGCTCTGCTCTCAGTGGCACAGCCACATGCGTGACCCCCGCAGCATCAGCACCACAAAGGGAAGGGAGGGGCTGAGAGTGTGGGAGGAAGCACCGGTGGGTGGATGAGCCTGAGCCCTCCGAGTGAAGCTAGCACAGGCCTGGCACTGGCCCACGGACCCACCATGCCAGATGAGCTCGTGCGGAATCACCACGCGTCTCCATCCCCTGTTCGCCTGTGACAAGCCCAAGTCCTTGTGTGCCGCTTCAATTTATTTACTTTTCTTTCGTCACACCCCGACCCCACCCCCCATAAGGTGCGGGCACGGGGGCAGTGAGGCCACTTCCACCGGTGCTCAGCCTCAGAACTCAGTAATGCATCATTGCGCAGGGCCACCTACACTTGGCACTGGGTGCTGAGAATGGGACTCGGGGCTCACACATGCCAGGCACGTGCTCCGCCGCTGGGACACAGCCCCAGACCCTCGAACCACTGAAGCACAGAGCTGGCCTCTGTTTCCTTTTTTCTTTTCTTTTTTGGGTCACACCTGGCGATGCACAGGGGTCACTCCTGGCTCTGCACTCAGGAATTACTCCTGGCGGTGCTCAAGGGACCCTATGGGATGCTGGGAATCGAACCTAGGTCGGCCGCGTGCAAGGTAAACCCCTACCCGCTGTGCTATCGCTCCAGCCCCTGGCCTCTGTTTTCTTAAGTTCCCTGCTTCTTATTCAAGCCGTTAAAAACTCCACCCTAGAACTGATGAACATTATGAGACTCGGGGCCACAGAGCAGAGCAGGGAGGGCATTTGCCGCGCACGCAGCTGACCCGGGTTCAATCTCCAGCATCCCATACAGCCCGCCCCCCCCCCCCCCGGCCCAAGCACCACCAGGAGTGATTTCTGAGTGCAGAGCCAGGACCGTGTCACCCAACACGCCCTGCCCCCCCTCCCCAAAAAAGCACACAAACAAAAAAACCACACTCAGGAAACTTGCCCTAGTAATTAAAAGAGGAAAATCACACCATTTTTTCCATTGAACAAAAATAAGCAGAGAAAGGAAAACACCAGGGGAAGACGGACCTCAGCATCCACCTCCCGGTGGCCCCCACCCGCGGACATGCCCGAACCACTGCAAGGAGCAGAGTGTCAGAACCGCGGGGCCAACAACGCTCCCAATGCCCAGACACAAACTCCGTCGTGTTTGTCCTCACGCCTGCTGATGCCAGTTCTCCTTGTGCAATTAGAGAGCTTAATTAAATTCTAGCAAACCATGGGGGTAGGAGTCCAAAAGGAACTGTTTTTATAAAACAGAGCTAACTGCTTTGGGAAGACTGCCGTTAAATGAGGCGTGGACAAAACAACTGTATCAAATTAGGAGCGAGAGCAAACCTGCCAGGGTCGGGCACGCAACTCCTATTTCACGGGGCAGAAACAGCACCTGAGGAGCACAGAACACGCATTCAAGGATAAGGGTTTTGGAAAAAGATAACAGACTATCGTGTGGCGAGCCTCAAATCCGAGAAAGCCCTGGGCCCCGGAGACAAGGCAGAGAATGGGTGTTTATAATCTCAAAATGAAATGTTTTCTGTTAAGTGCTCCTGGTACGCCTGCCCAGACATATCTGTGGTTCCTCTTTTCCACCCGTTTCTTTCCCTCACCCCACCCCCAAATTAACTCACACACTGCCAAAGATAACAATACCATAAATGAGAAATTCCTCTCGATACTTACAGACGGGGGTTCCCTGGCCTGGGAACGCCCACCCTTTTCCCCAGAGAGCAGCTGTGGCCAGGGGCCATTTGTCTTTCAATCTCCTTTCATGTGCTCAAGATGTTCTAAAACATACATGCTGCTTCCTACTAGAGAAAACGCAGAGTTAAATGTACTACGTTAGGGCCAGAGAGGATGAATGAATGTACAGCAGTTGGAGCTCTTTTGTTTTGCACAAGATCTAGCCAGCTGTGATCCTTTTCCAAAGACGCAGCACCCTAGGGTCCCCTGGAACATCACAGGGGGTTGTCTCTGAGCACTGAGCAAGGAATCGTCCCCACCCCACCCCCAACACAGCCGGGTATGATCCCCTCAAGCCAAAAATAATCAAACAAAAAATATGTGCTTTGGGGGCTGGAGAGAGTACGGTGGTTAAGGTGCTTGCCTTGCACCCTGCACCTGCCAGACCCAGGCTCAGTCCCCGGGGAACTGAGCACAGGGCCCCCTCCCTAGGCTCCCCTGAGCACCAGGACCAAGTCCTAAACCAGCGTGCCTGGAGGAAGCCAACAGCACCACTGGGACTGGTCCCAAAACAGACAAATAAAAACAAAGCAAAAGGGGGAAAAAAAAACCCAAAAACCTGAAAAGGAACTTTTTCCAGACTGAGATTCCATGACTTCCAGCAAACAATGGGGAGAAACTCAGATGAGGCCCCGCCGTGGACCGCCCCCGCCCCCCCCCCCCCCACGCTGGGCAGGAAAGCAGAAGGATTCGTGCAGAAGCAGTGCAAGAGGGGGTGACCAGCGCGTCTCTCTGTGAGCACCCACAAGACACAGAGACAGAAGCATCTCTGGGTGCGGTGGACAGACGGACAGGCCCCAGCCCAAATAAGAGACAGATGCATCCCTGGGAGCAGTGGACAGACGGACTTGTCCCCACCCTCGGGACAAGGGGTCCGTCCCATGAGCCAAAGAGCTTGGAGCAATGTCTCAGCACACAGACCTGGTTTCTGGGGGAAAGACAAGAGCTCCGAGTGCATTTCCCAACTCGGCGAGGTTTCTGCTACGGGTGGGCAAGGGGGCACGTCAACTCCTCAACTCCTGAGACCTGCCCTCGCTCTCCAGCCTCAGCCCCTGCGTGGTTAACAGGAGGCATGATAACGGGGTACAAGACTAGAGGAGGCTGCCAAAGGGGGCTTAGCAGGACCCTGAGTCCTTCTCCTCGTGCTGTCCAACTGTGCACACACACACACACACACACACACACACACACACACACAGAGGCATGCACACACGACCCTGCTCAGCATCACCTTTCCCCAGGTTCGACCTGCAGTCGTAACCCCGGAACCCGGCCTAAACCAATGAGCACAGAGAAATGCAGGAACTGGGGCGCTGACGGCAAGTCGACAGGAGCCTGGGCCAGGTCACAGTGGGTCCCCGGAAGCCCCCGGAACTCCCAGCCTCTTCCTGACAAGGGCTACGCAAAGAGATGCCCATCGAGGCACATTTAAATCTGATTGAGGTGGGGCTGGAGTAATAGCACAGCGGGTAGGGCGTTGGCCTTGCACGCGGCCGACCCAAGTTCGATTCCCAGCATCCCATATGTTCTCCTGAGCACCACCAGGAGTAATTCCTGAGTGCATGAGCCAGGGGTTCCTGTGCATCACCGGGTATGGCCCAAAAAGGAAAAAAAAAAATCTGACTGAGGGGGCTGGAGCGACAGGATGGCAGATAGGGTGTTTGCCTTGCACACAGCTGACCCAGGTTCGATCCCTGGCATCCCACAGGTTCCCAGAGCACCACCAGAAGACATTCCTGAGCACCAATGGGTGTAATCCCAAAACCAAAAACATTAAAAAAATAATAATAAGGAATCTGTAGAGAAACAGAGGTGGGCAGAAGGACCAGAGTCTGAGAAGGGAGAGCAGGCGGGGAGTGCAGGAGCGTGGGAGTGACACCCAAATCAGAGAGGGGCAGGTGAAACCACCAGATGAGCTTTTCCTTCCCTGGCTGGAGCTGGGGAAGGCAACAACATCAGTGCAGTTTAGACCTATCCTGGCATCGGGCCGTGAGGGAATGTTCCCGGACGCCCGGGTCCCTGTCCCCAGGTGCTTCCAACCCCTGGGTGGACCGGAAACCCCCAGGCCAGTGAACTTGAGAGCAAGTCATGTGAAGGATGTAGCTTCACCCAGGGGTCAAGGGCAGACCCCTTCCCACTCCGAGGCCTCAGAACCAGGCTGGTCTCGGGCAAGCTGGGTTCTGGAGAGTTCTGAAGGTGACGTGCAGTGCAGGCACGCAGCACCTGGGCTAGCCTGCCGGTGCTCTGTTCCCGTGAAACAGAGGAAAAAGAGGGGATGGGGGGGTGGGGGATGGAGTGCAGTATCGAAAACGGGCCAAGCTCGGAGTGGGCAGCGGGCAGGGAGGAGACAAAGGACCTGAAAACCCACATCCAGAGCAGCCCTGACTCCAAAGGGAGGGAGGGAGGGAGGGAGGGAGGGAGGGAGGGAGGGAGGGAGGGAGGGAGCGAGGGAGGGAGGGAGGAAGCAGGGAAGGAGGGGGAAGAAAAGGAGGGATGGAGGGAGAAGGAAGGAGGGAAGAAGGGAAGGAGGGAGACAGAGGGATAGAGGGAGGAAGGGAGGGTGGGAAAGAAGGAGGGAGGAAGAGGGAGGGAAAAGGGAGAGAGGGAGGGAGGGAGAGGAGGGAGAGATGGAAGGATCGGAAGAGGGAGGGAGGAGACGTGGCTGGGGACGAAGGTGTGGCCGCTGCAGGCCTGTCCGGGGAAGCTGGTCCTACCCACCGGGTTATACTGTATTTCTGGGCTGCGGGATGGTGCAGAGGCAGCTGCGGTTGCCCTGAGCACTCTTCTTCGTTTCTCTGCACAAGCTGCATTTCAGGGCCCTGGGAGCCACATCCCGGACGCTGCCCTGGGGTTCCATAAAGACAGCGACACAGATCGGGGGCTCCCAGTCAGGGTGTGCACGAACTGAGTCCTCGGGCACCTGCACACGTGGGCAGCAGCTGCCAGGGCCCTGGCTGGCACGGTGCCCGCGAGCGGGGATCTGGGCTGTTACATAATTAATCCTCCTCGAGCCGCACATGCCGGAGAGAGCAGAGGGACACGCATCAAAGCCCAGGTCGTCGTCGTCCTCCTCCTCCTCCTCCTCCTCCTCCTCGTCCTCGTCCTCCGCCTCCTCCTCCTCGGTCCGGAGATCAAAGCTGCAGGGCTGATGCGGCCCCTCCAGCACGCACTCTTCTGCTCAGCTGGTTCCGCTTTGTTTGTTTATTCTCAGTTTTTAATAAGAGACCCTTCGCCCTTGGTCCCGCTGCAGCTCAATAACCCGGTTCAAAAGGCCCAGGCTGGGACGCAGGGCACCATCTGCCCGCGGTCCAGAGAAGCGGGTCTTCCTGGAGGCGCAGACCAGCCCCACCGGCTGGGAGATGCAGCCCTCCCTCTGCTCCTCCGCCCACTCCCCCTGCCCCTCCCTGCCCCTCTCTGCCCCCCGACCACTGCCCCCGAGAAGAGCAGACAGGCTTTCTGTGCCAACTGCGGCAGCCCCTCTAACGGGCCCTTCCCGCGTCCGGCTTTTGTTCCTCCGCTTTCAGGTTTCCTCCTTGCCCCAACCCAGCGCAGGGGCCACACTCAGGAATCAGACCGTCGTGGGGCCGGTTGTGCCCTAGGCTGAAAGCGTTTAGTGCGTGCAGACCCGTTCCTGGCCCAACCGGCGTCTCCCCCAGAGGACGCTGAAGACCTGGGAGATCTCTGAGTTCAAGAGCAACGGGAAGGAGGGCTGTGGATGGTGGAAGGAGGCTGGCTCAGCTGGTCACCCACCCACCATTCCCTCCAACCCCAAATCCCCCTACAAGTACCCAAGACTCGTCCTAGTGTGTGTGTGTGGGGGAGGGGTTGGAGGAAGAAGATAGGAAATCACCGTGAATGAGCACTGAAGGAGGAGCCTCTTCGTAGAGGGGCAGAGGAACAGGTGCTAAGCCATGTGTGGGCGTGTGTTTGTGGGGGGAGGGGGGCACACACGTGCACATGGCCGGGGTGTATTCAGGGAAGATGAGTCTTTGGCCAGACGGGCACACCCAGTGCAGGGGAAGAGAAGAGGCATGGACGGGAGCACGTGCTGCCCGTGTCTCAAACACGGCCACCACAGCCCTGACCTCAGGGAGAAGGAATCCGTCCCATTCCTCCCTCCCATCCTCCCTGAGGCTGGTGGTCTCCGCTGCGGAGCACAGCCTGCCCCCACCAAAAGGGGCAGGGCACCTGGGAGAGACAGACAGACACACACGGCCACGAATGGACGGACAGACGGACGGACGGACAGACGTGCCTCCCAGCCCTGGGCAGGCTCAGGCCACAGGACAGCTGGACCGGAGACTCCTCAGAGGCCGGGCTGGGACACTGCGGCCAGCTCGGGAACAGAGCATGCCTTTCTTCGACAAAACAAAACTCCGCCAGAGACGGAATGAGAGCCCCAGAAAAGGGCGGGAGGGGTGCGGGGAGGGGAGCGTAGCTTAGACACATCTGGCCCTGCCGCTCGGGAGGCAGCACACGCTGTTCCCTGGGCCTGGAGAGCCTCGCTCCCGCTTCCTGCCGGGTCAGAGGGCGAGCGGCTCTGCAAACCCACACAGCGGGCTTCCCCTGCCTCCCCGCCTTGCCTCCCCGGAGTCCCCTGGGCACCTGTCCCAGGGTGCTGCACTGGGACATCCACCAGCCGCTCCGCCCTCTGCACCGTCTGGCCTTGCCCAGGAGGTAGGAGGGCTGGGGGTGCGCAGACGCTTCCACAGGGCGCACAGCTGCAATGCCCCCTCCAGGGATCAGGGCAGGGCCACTCCCTGCAGCCCCCAGCCCCCAGCTGTACGCAGGGACCAGCTCGCAATCACTGTCTAAACTCCGTCGTAGGTCTCACCAGCCCCATCCACATGAAACAGAGAGCCCAGGGTCTGAAAAAAAGGACCCCCCCCCCTTTCAAGTCCTCACAGGAGGGTCTTACCAAAACATCAGTGCCTTCCTGCGGGCACTCAGGAAGCTGCTGCCCAGAAGACGCGGGACCCTTCTGCAAGGACGGGCGGGTGAACCCCGGGCAGCCTGCAGGAGCGCCGCTTCCAGACTCCAGCTCTCCAAGGCAAATGTTTAAAGGGGCCCGAGTAACAGTACAGAGGGGAAGGAGCTTGCCTTGCATGCGGCCGACCCGGGTTCAATCCCCCGTGTCCCATAGAGCCCCCCAAGGCCTGACAGGAGTCCTTCCTGAGCACAAAGCCAGGAGTAAGTACTGAATACGGCTTAGTGGGGTTCCCACTGGGGAAGGGAAAAAGCAAAACACAACTCCAGCCCTCAGCCCGCGCCAACTGGTAACGCATCCCCCAGCCATGACCCATGAGGTCCCCTCCGTCCCTGCTGAGCCTCTGGGGAAACATCTCCTCATGCCGGCTTCTGCCCCTGTCTGAGAAGCCGGAGGAGGAGGGGTACTGGGCGAGGTCCCGGAGACAGGGGCTTGTCTTCCCGGCAGGTGCGTCAGGGGGTCTCCTGCTAGCAGCCTCTTCTCCTGTGACCAGCATCACTTCACCTCACGTCTGCTGTTTTCTTTTTTTTTTTTTTTTTGCTTTTTGGGTCACACCTGGCAATGCACAGGGGTTACTCCTGGCTCTGCACTCAGGAATCACTCCTGGTGGTGCTCAGAGGACCATATGGGATGCTGGGAATCGAACCCGGGTCGGCCTCGTGCAAGGCAAACGCCCTACCTGCTGTGCTATGGCTCCGGCCCCCACGTCTGCTGTTTTCTCCTGCGTCAGAGGAGATGGTCTTGGATCATACAGAGATCACAGACCTCAGAGCTCTCCCACAGCACCCCACACATGCACACATGAACTCACGAGTCAGGGGTCAGGGGCCAGGGGCCAGAGGCACTGCAGAGAGCGGGTGGACCGCCTGACCCCCTTCACGCTCACCTGCTGCCCAGAGGAAGAGGACACGAGAGGGGCACATTTGAGAGGCTGTACCAAGTCAGTTTAGGGCCACCCTGGCCCTCGCATCCACCCGGCCAGCTGCGGACACTGTGACTTGTCCACTGTGCTGCTACGGTGGCCTTCCGTGTCCAGCTGCTTTCCCGAGGCACCAACTGAGACAGGTGTCAGGACTCGGCACCCTGAGGGCCGCAATAAATGTGGGAGCAGCATGCTGCTTCTCTGCCCACCAGCTGGGTGGTGCTCTGGCCCCGGTGAGTGGTGGAGGGCCTTCGCCACACACCAGTTGCTGTGTGATCCCTGTGCTTTCTGTTCTCTGGGGTCAACCACACCCAGGAACGAATCAGGCTGGGTCACGTGGTCACTCTGTGTTTCCACGGTTTGTTCTGTGTCTGTTTTGGTCTTTCTGGGTCACACCCAGTGATGCTCAGGAGTCACCCCTGGTTTTGAACTCAGGAATTACTCCTCCTGGCGGTACTCGGGGGACTATATGGGATGCTGGGGCTCGAACCCGGATCGGCGGCATGCAAGGCCAACGCCCTCCCTGCTGTGCTATCTCTCGGGCCCCTGTGTTTCCACTGTCTGAGGGGCCACCACACTGTTTTCTCTTCCTGCCAGCAGCGCACACGAGCTCTCCTCTCTCCACACCCTCGCCCCCGCCCTGAGGGTCCAGCCCTGACCCAGTCCCCCCACCCCCCGCCAGGTGTGCTTTTACAACCCACACAGCCCTTCTGGGGCTTCCTGCTGACCACCTAAGGCAGGCAGGGGGGAAAAAAGAAAAAAAATGACTCAGAGAAAATGACTAAACTACTGGGAAAATGTCAGAATGTCACACGCACCCCAAAAAAAGCAAAGGCACAGGCAGGTGGGGCAGAGACCGGCCCACCCCGTGGGCACCCTGAGAGCCTCACAACCCTCTCGGGCGGCTCCCCTGACCGTCCACGCTGGACCCGCCTGGGGCAAGCCGCCTCAGGACCATCTCCACTGCTCGGTGCTAAGGAGATCTAAGATGCTCCCTCAACTTCTCCTAAAAATAGCAAATCCCCTCCCAAGCCCAAAGATGGTCGGCAGCCTTAATTCAGAGTAAGCCGACGCGGCCGGTGTTGACGCTCCAGGGACGCGGCTGGACCTGCCCACCGGCCACCGGGCGCCACGGGACAGAGGAGAGCAGGGGGCAAAGGTGAGCAGGCCTGGCAGAGACCAGGCCCAGGAGGAGGCAGGCGACCAGACTTCTCCTTGCAGCCAGCTATGCAGCCCCGAGCAAACTTCTTCACCTCTCTGGGCCTTGGGAGTCCCGGTCTGTGTATCCCCAAGAGACAAGAGAGCTGTGTAAGGGAGGAAAACCCAAAAGTCATTTAAAAGCTACCAAGGCTGGCCTAGTGCAACAGTGCAGCAGTTAGGACGCTTGCCTCGCCCGAGGCCAACCTGGATTCAATCCTCGGCATCCCGTATGTGCCCCTGAGCCCACCAGGAGTGATTCCTGTGTGTACAGAGCCAGGAGTAATCCCTGAACATCACTGGGTGTGGGCCCTCTCCAACCCCCCTTAAAAAAAAAAACAATAATGGGCTGGAGCGATAGCACAGCGGGTAGGGCATTTGCCTTGCACGCGGCCGACCCGGGTTCAATCTCCGGCATCCTATATGGTCCCCCAAGCATCGCCAGGAGTAATTCCTGAGTGCAGAGCCAGGAGGGACCCTGTGCATTGCCGGGTATGACCCAAAAAGAAAAAACACAAACAAAAAAAAATCCCAATAAATAAATAAAAGCTATCAAGTGAGATAGATTGTGATGGTCATGGGGTGAAGGGACACAGTGAGGTGACAGTGTTCCTTTCGAGTACACTCCCTTTTTCTTTTCTTTGCACCAGGGACCATTTGTGAGGATTGCATGCCAAGGTAGCACAGGTACGCATGCCCCAGAAGGAGCAGGGGTGGCTGATGAATGATGACACCAACTCACACCTGGGTCCAGCCAGTTACTCGCCAGCTAAGACACTCGCAGACACAAGCTTAAGAGAGGGCCCAAGCAGAGGGAAAAGACTGGGAGGCCTGTGGGTGGCGAAGGAGCCATACCCAATGGTGCTCAGGGGCTACTCCTGGCACAGTGCTCGTGGGGGTCACTCCTAGTGGTGCTCAGGGGACCAAATGGTGCTGGGAATTGAACAAAGGCTTCCTCCGTACACAGCACACACAGCGCATTAGCGCTCTTCAGCCCTACATATGAAGCGCTTGACCAAAAGGATGGAGCAAGTACATCAGAAGGTTGATCAAATTTAGTCTTTTATAATGGAGACAAAGTTAAAAATATACATGTTATATATACAGCTGTTGTTATTGTTGGTTTGGGGACCACAGCCATCAACGCTCAGAGGCTACCCCTGGCTCTGCATTCAGGACTCACTCCTGGTGGTGCTCGGAGGGCCATACTGGGTGCCAGGGATCAAACCCAGGTCGGCCGTGTGCAAGGCACACTCCCTACCCACTGTACCATCGCGCCTGCCCTGGCATCAGCTACATTAATAAGATGATTGTATATGTGAGTTAAACCAGAACTCGGTAGGCACAAGTTCTCTCCGCACAAATGAGTCTTTATACGGCTTTTCATTTGGGTTGTTACAATAGACACTATTACAATAATGATAACAATGTCACCAGAACTAGTAATTTCCTACAAGTTCACAGCAGGCATGAAATAACAGTTACAACCCAGCTAACGTGAGAGCAAAGGTTCAGCAAATGTGCGGTTGCCCATCTAGCAATTACGAACGTGTCACGTGAGGCATAAGCACGCACGTGGGTGCTGTGAACGCCCAGCATAGCCCGGGCTAGACCTGACTGTCCCACACTCACCGTCTCTCCCCAGTTGGACAGCCCTCTCCGCCCCCCCCCCGCCCCCACGTTCGACACAGTCCTGGCAATGTGCATGGTTTGTTTCTGCCAAAAGACTGTCCAGGCGAGCGAGGGAGCCGCTGTCAGTTCCCCTCCTGGGAAGAAGCTCACACGGTCACCGCGTCCCACTGCCTCTGCTCCCGTCACGAGACCAGCAATGCCTAAGAAACAGAACTGGAGCCAGAGTACAGCAGGTAGGGTACCTGCCTTGCCCACTGCTTGACCCGGGTTCGATCCCCGACATCCCCTATGATCTCCTGGGCACTGCCAGGAGTAATTTCTGAGCACAGAGCCAGGAGCAACCCCTGAGCATTGCCAGGTGTTGCCCCAAAAGAATAAACAAACAATCAAACAAAAAGCAACAAGACATTCCTTGACCAGCCCAGGTCCTAGAGGACAAGGACTCAAAGCGGAGGTGCAGCCAACAGCCAGTGAATGAGCAACAGTTATGTAACCAGAGCAAGAAGACGTAAGATCTGGGGCCATTCGTTACCAGAACACAACTTCACCGACAGGGAGCCGTGGCCCTGGTAATGCCAAACAGTAGGACCGGCTGGACAAACTGGGCTTGAACACGTGTATGTTAACAGTCATGATGGCGCCCCCGTGAATGGGGAACCGCACACACACCGAGGTCTCCCGGCAGCCCGAGTGCACGGCAGGCAACTGCATCCCGGCTCGAGCAAATGGTCTCGGATGGTCACACAGCAGCCTCTCACAACGCTGCATGTGTCGGAACACAGCCCTGTGGCTAAGCGGCACACAACTGCAGTTATCTACTTACCCGCAAAGGAACGTCAATAAAAAAAATGACGCGTACATTGGCACAAAGCACATTCTCAATAGGCCCTAAATTTCTTTAGAAAGCAGGGTGACAAAAAAAAAGATTTTAAATATACACTAAAGAGCAGGATGACAAAGGATTCGTCTCCAGAGTAGGAAAATAGCTATAAATCAAAAAGAAAACAATAATCTATCCAAAAAAGAAAACGAGCAGCAGGCCCTAAGAGCAGAAAAAGACAACAAACGCACTGGAAAGAGGCTCAAGTCTGTTAGAAATCAGGCAAATGCAAATAAAACCCAGCCTCGGGGGGAGGCCAGGGAGAGCTCAAAGGGCCCGGATGCCCACCTGGCACCCAGGAGGATAGTTTTCAATCATTAGTGCCACTGCCTGGCTCCGAGCACTGTCAGGCCGAGCAATGAGCTGTCAGACCCCAACTACAGGGCCAAGTACCACCGAGAGGGGCCCCCGGGGCCCCAAACACTGCAGGGGAGACCCCCCCCAGGTTAAACTTGATAAATAAAACAATCTTGTGAAAATGCAAATGTCTGACTTTAAAAAAAAAAAAAACACTGGAGGGGACAGAAAGACAGCACAGGGGTGAAGACGCTTGTATGTCACCCAGTCAGCCTGGTTTGATCCCAAGCACCCCCAGGAATACCACCAGGTGTGACCCAACAACAAACAACTCCCTCCCAAGTGGAGGAGGGGGCGAAAGGAATGTGGCGCATCCTCCAAAGTGCCACCAGGACCTCGGAGATCAATTTAGAAGCGGAACAACCACGTGAGCAGAAGAATCTCCCAGGATCTCACACTCTGCCCGCTGGACACTGCAGAGCCCTGCAGGCATCCTCCAGCCGAGTTCATACCAGTTCTCTGTCCTTGCGCAACAAACTGGGCCCCAAGCGAAGGTCCATGCAACAAGCATCATCATCTCCAGGGTTCTGTGGGTCCGGAAGCCAGAGTGCAGATCTGCTCCAAGTTCCTTGCTGGTCCCCGCTCGGGGCCTCCAGCTCAGGACTGGCTCCTCTGGGGCCAGTCTCCCACCAGACATCAAGACTCTCCACGACGGGAGTGCCAGAGAGATAGCAGAGCGAGCAGGGCGCTCGCTTTGCACACGCTGACCCAGGTTGGAGCCCAAGCACCCCATAGAGCCCCCCCAGCCTCTCTAGGGGTGACCCCTGAATGCAGAGCCAGGAGTAAGCCCTGGGCACAGCTGGTTGTGTGCCCTGCACCCCCAACACACACACACACACACACACACACACACACACACACACACACACACACACACACACACACACAAAGACCATGCGAGATGAAAGCCACAGTCTTGTTACAACCTGACGTCAGAGGTGTCGGCCCGTTCTCCTGAATTCTGCTACCTGTTGGCATCCATGAAGTGCAGCCCCTGCCCAAGAGGAGGGAATTACGCGTGGGCATGAAGATCGGGGTGCAAGATCACAGGCTGGAGGGCAGCGCTGCGTGTCTAAGGCGTCCTTCTGAGGCACCCACGGGAATCCAGTGCTCACTAGAGCAGCAGTTGTGAGCACAAACGGAAGCTGAGAGTGCCAATTCTGAGTCAGTGGGACACTTGGCAAGAGGTAACTGGAAAGGGGGGAACGTGACTGGACCCAGGGATCATCTGCTCCCGGTTCAAAGAGCAAAGAGACAAGGCAGGTGCTAGACAGGTCTACTCAAGTGCAAGCAGCTCAGAAGCTGGTGAACTCCTTGTCCCCAAACCATGGTACGTGCAGACTGGGGCTGAGGCCTGTACAGGATGGGAGAAGGAAGTGGGCAAAAGCAGAGAAGAGTGACGAGCTGGTGGGGAGATGGGGGCCAGGCAGGCAGCATCCGGCTGACACGAGGTTGGTGGGGGGGGGGGTTGATGAAGCCACTGGGGCACACCAACCCGTGCTCTGGACGGCTATCCCGCCAGGCGACTCCAGCCTCCCATGGTCGGTGGGACACCATCGGCAGCCATCTGCGGCTGTTCTTGGGCCTGCTCCACTCGCCTGAGGTTGTCACTCCGAGTAACACCGTGCACGGAAGCATTGGCTAGCATTAGGGGAAATGCAGAGAGGAGAGTGGGTGTGACGGAAAGCTCTTTGGATGAATTTGCAGCGGCTGCTCCCGTAACGGAGAGAACGAGCCGTGTATATGTATCTATATGAAGTCCAAAACCAGTGTGGATCGAGTTGCCAAATTCAGGCCAACCAACTTCAAGACAAACCGAATAACAGTGCAGGGGTCTTCCGAACACAAAGACAAGAATTTGTCCAGTGCTCTACAACATGCCCCTAAAACACAGCTACATCCAGGAGCGGGCAGGCAGGGCAGTGGGCAGCGACGGGACTTTGCTTGGACTTCTTCCGGTTTTTAGATCTTTCCAGAACAAATCAATAAAATAAAAACAGGATCATGTTGCCACTAAAATCCATACACATCTCTGAGACATGAGCTTCCAGGCTACCCAGGACATTTTGACAGCAAGAGTCTTCTTTGATTCCTTTACACACTGAAAACGCTTTTCCGTTTTTAGTATTTGGGCCACACCCAGTGGTGCTCGGGGCTTACTCCTGCCGCTAGGCTAAGTCCTGCCGAGCTCGAGGGACCATATGGGATGCTGGGGATCAAACCTGGGTCAGCCACATGCAAGGTAAATACCCAACCCGCTGTACTATCGCCCCAGCCCCCGAGAATGCATTTTCTACCTGCCTATCTCGAGAAAGCCCATACCTTTCTATGGGGAGAAATGGGGACTGGGATACAGGATAGAAAGCGGCAAAGTCAGAGTGGACAAGGGCAGCGTGACTGCAGGGGGCTTCTTTGCTGTTTCTTTGTGTTTTTTATTCTTACCAAAGTGATATGCAATTTTTGCTTTTTTTATTTTTTGGCTGGTCCCAGCATCACATCTGGTCCCTGAGCCCTGCCAGGAGTGATCCCTGAGCACAGCTGGGTGTGACTCACAAACGGAAAAAATATTTTTTTTTTTCAAATGAAACAGGTTGGGGGTGGGAAGGGCCCGGGGTGGGGGGTGGGGAGAGACACAGGGACAGTGGTGGAAGGAAGCTAATGCACTGGTGGAAGGTGTGGTGAGGGAGTGTTTTACGCGTGAAACCCTGCTATTATCACCATGGTAAACCATAGCGCCTAATAAGAATGATGAAGATGATGAATTTTTAAAAATTCCTGCCCCAATGCAATTAAGCTCAGAAGCGATATGTCCATAGGGGCAGAGCAGCAGAGGCCAGCTCTGAGCGCACTGGGAGGAAACCCGTCTCTTCCGGAGAGCACTCTCAGAGGAGCCCAGCCCAGAGCCAGGTGGCGGTTCTGATGTCAGACCCCGGGGAGCTGCCCGGAGGTGGCAGCTGGAAAGGCTCCTCCCCTCCCTCCAACACAGGCCAGATCTTCCCCAAGGGTCAGAGGCGGGAAGAGAAACTCCACACCAGTTCCCGGGGCTGAGCACGCACAAGCACTGCGGCATTTTGCACCTCTGTCCTGGGGGCATTTTGCACCTCTGTCCTTCCCAGGACCCTCTGGAGGGCAGAGTGCCCACACGCCGGCCTACTGCCCCCTTTCAGGGGAAAAAATAAATCACTTGGTGCCCCTGGAAAACTTTCTCTACAAACATGGAAGCGTCCACCGACTACACTCGGGGCTTCCACTGCAGCCCCCTCCACGTCCTGTATCATTCCAGCACCCCCGGCGGGGGGCGGGGGGAGCACAGGACCCCCACTCTGGGAAAGACTGCTCCAGACTCTAGAGCGGAGAGTGACAAGCAGGAGCAGCCTCTGCCCGCAGCCGTGCCGCCCACCCACTGGCCAGAGAGAAACCGCAGCGACCACGGGACGGAGCTCCGGATAGGAACCCCAGGGGTCCTGACCCTGGCCTGGCCCCATCAGTGCAGCCCCCTCTCCTCCCGATATCCCACCTCGCCCCCCACCGCACCACCCCGCTCCAACTCGAGAAGACCCAGATGTGCCCCTGGCAACAGTCCCACCCGGTCAGTAAGAAGTCGGTGCCCGGGGGCCTCCCACTCTGACTCCATCCGTCTCTGCTACGGGGCAGTCAGTCCCCGCATGCCCTCCCTGTATGACTCGGAGCCCCGAGACACAGGGGTCGTCTCCAGCGGCGACCCTGAACCAAGTCTTCCCAGATTCTGCACACGTGGGAGGCATCTTTGTCCTTTTACCGTCCCTGGAGCCTGGCTCGGCGCGGGAACCAGGGCCTGCGGTTCTGCTTACCCACCTTGACCTCCCTACCCTGAGCAGAAGCTGCCCAGAGAATGAAGGGGTCATCCGACAGGGCCTTTTCCGGAGGCCCAGCGGGGTGGCCAGGAGAATGTGGGAAGCTGGTGGGGAGCCAGGACTTCAGCAAGCAGGGAAAGGGAAATGAAAAACAACCGCAGAAAAATACTGGGGAATAGGGGCTGGAGCGACAGTATAACGGGTAGGGCGTTTGCCTTAACACACGGCCAACACGGGTTCGATTCCCAGCATCCCCTATGGTTCCCCAAGCACCGCCAGGAGTAATTCCTGAGTGCATGAGCCAGGAGTAACCCTGTGCATCGCCGGGTGTGACCCCCCCCCCCCAAAAAAAAGAAGTTTAAAAAAATAGTGGCAAATACCTTGAACGGAAAAGATTTTACATATTCAGCACGACTCAGATGTGTAATAATGAGCTATTTCTAGTGAAAATGCCCAGCGACCGCCCTCAAACCCCTGGGCGGAGCAGTTTTAAATGACACAGTGCCTAGAGCTCAGTGAAACACAGGTCAGTGAGGGGAAGGGGAAGCCTGAGACACCGCCTGCAGCCGTGTGTGCCTGGGCACGAGGCCGGGACCCGTGTGCCCTGGTGACAGCCCAGTCATAAGTCTACAGACATGAAGTGACAACAGGTGACACAGGGTGTCCAAGTGAAACAACAACAGGTGACACCGGGCTTCCTCCTGAGATGACAGCAGGTGACACATGGCTCCCTTGAATTGTGACAACAGGTGACACAGGCACCCTAGTGAAATGACAACAGGTGACACAAGGCTCCTTGTAAAGTGACAACAGGTGACACGGTGCGCCCCCGCCAAGCCCTGCCAAGGCAAGCCAGCCCGGGCAGCAGGTTCAGCCAGAGGCCACCGCGGCCGCGTGGCCGAGCCGTGGCAGTTCTTTTATTTCCAAGCCCACAGGCGGTGGGAAACCAAGCCGAGGGGCGGGAGCAGCAGCCAGAAACTGCCGAGCCCTCACCTCCAGGAAGCATAGAGCGCCCCGAACAGATGAGCTCTCAGAAGTCTGCGGACACTCAGCGATGGGCAAAAAAAGTCTCAGCTCCCCAGGGGTGGCGAGGCCTCTGCAATGCAGCTAAAGAGGCAGGATTGGGGCTGGAGCGACAGCACAGCGGGTGGGGCGTTTGCCTTGCACGCGGCCGACCCGGGTTTGATCCCCAGCATCCCATAGGGTCCCCTGAGCACCGCCAGGAATAATTCCTGAGTGCAGAGCCAGGAGTAACCCCTGTGCATTGCCAGGTGTGACCCACAAAGCCAAAAAAAAAAAAAAATCAGAATTCCAGCCTTGGTCGAGGTACTGGGAGTTCACTTCCTGTATCCATGGAGCCAACAAGAGATTTCCCGAGTCTCCACAAGACCTGACAGAGGGCTCAGGCAGGAGGAACAGCTGGAGGAGCCCTGAGCCCTCCAACCTCTGGTGCAAAGCCCAGGAGGCAGGGACTCTTAGAGCAGCAGATGGCGGATGGCTCCGGAAGATTCTAGAAGGCTCTGGAAGGCTCTGGAAGGATCCAGGGGCCAGGGCACCTGGAACGTGATGGAGCAGGCGAAGAGAAGTATGGTCTAGGCACAGGCAAACCCAACCTGGCTGCCAGGCAGTCCTTAGAGCAGGCAGGGGCTGCCCTCTGCACTGTCCCCAAAGCATGTGGGGGTGGGTATGTGTGGCTCGAGGAAGTGATTACCGCAGAAGTGGGTAGGGGGAGGCCTCGGGGCTCTGGAGACGGAAATGGAGCTGGTGGGTTGTGGGAGGGCAGGGAGCACAGGCCGCAAGACGGCTGAGCAGCTTCTCAAATTGCACCGAGGGCCGGTGGGGGTGGAACAGGCTCGCTTAAAGTGCTCCCCTCCAAACCGCAGCCCAGCTTCCGGCTCCAAAACCTGGGAAAAGGCCCAAAGAATCAGTGTGGCATCCTCGCACAGGCCTTCAAGGGCGCAACCCCGATGCCCGGTCTGGAAAGCGGGGCCAGGCCCACTAAGTGAGTTGACCTCTAGCGAGCCCGACCTCACTGCGACTCCACAGATGGTCTTCCCCGTCCGGAGTGGTGCTGGCTCTCCTGAGCGTGCGCTGAGATGGATCCTCGGGCAAGAGAGACGGCACAGTGGTCTGGAGCACAACGCCTGAGTGTCGGAGCTCCGGGTCCAGCCCCAGAACCACACGGATCCCCGAGCACCACCAGGAGTGACCCCTGAGCACTGAGCCGGGAGCAGTGTCTGAGCACCGGTCAGGTGTAACCCCGCCTCCCACCGTCCCCCAAAATAAACAGGGCGCCATCACCTATATTAATCCTGTAAAAACCTTAGTCGAGAGCATGACCATTGCCCTGCCAGGTAAACTGAGCTGTTCCCTTCCCAATTAATTCATTTGCTGAGACTCAGACCATGTCTACCGGTAGCTGGCTCTTTGAAGTGTTCCAACGAGGGCCAGGGAGATAGTACGGCTGCTCGTGGGGACGAGGTAAGGGGTCACAGCCCTTTCTGTAGCTGCAGTGCAGCTGGAAGACGGCAACAGATGACATGGCTGCCAGGACAGCCCCGATACACCCGTTCTTAAGAGTCACCTGGCAGGACTCGGGGCGCTGGGCCTCCCTTTCCTGTGGGCAGGACCCCCTCATAGGGGCTGTCCTGTGACCTGCACGTGAGTGACAACTCCAGGTGAAAGGCACCCCTGAAACGAAGGCTTTCTAAACCCAGGGCGCAGGGCTGGAGCAATAGCACAGCGGGTGGGCGTTTGCCTTGCACACGGCCAACCCGGGTTCGCTTCCCAGCATCCCGTATGGTCCCCCAAGCACTGCCAGGAGTAATTCCTGAGTGCATGAGCCAGGAGTAACCCCTGTGCATTGCCGGGTGTGACCCCCCCCCAAAAAAAAAACCCTCTGGGGCGCAGCTCAGAGACATTTTGAGACTCAGCCCTGCGTTGCCAGAGGCCAGGAGGAGGGCGGGGCCAGGGAGTTGCATTTAACAACGCCTACCCCTTCCCCGCCCCTCTTCCCGGGACGGAGTGACCGGGTACTGAGAGTGACCCAGATCTCGGGCAGTCACGTTTCCTGAGCACCTGCTCTGTGCTCAGCGCAGTTCCAAGCCAGAGGCACTCACCTCACTTCCTGTGTCTTCTGCGGCCACAGAATCCGCCACGGGATGTGTGGCTCAGTGGTCCCGGGGCCCGTGTGAGTCCCTAGGTTCCATCCCCAGCAGCACACAGATAAATAAAACGGGGTTCACTGAGCGTCCAGGGAGATTGAGGACACCGCATGGAGCAGATGCTGCCCCTTGTCCGTGGCTGCTCCACTATCCCATAAACACTTCCACAGGCAGAAGACGCCTCCAACAAAACCTTTTCCCACTAACGAAACCCAACTCTCTAAGCCCCGTTCAACGCAGCTTCTGATAGATCAGTCAGGAAATAGAAAAGTTACGGGCCTGGTGTTAACCATAAATCACCCACTTGTGAATACATATATAGAAAGTCATTAGCACGGGCACCATCTGCAGAGAACGCTGCCCGGAGGATGAAGTCCGTACAGTTGGGCTTGGAATAATTCCATCCCCCACCGGAATTAAGACGAGGCTCTTGGCCCAAATTAAGTCCTGACTGAAGGTGAGTCCTTACACCCACAGATGACTCTGGCGGATTGGTTCCTGCTCAATCTTCAAATAAAAATAAATCATAAAAAAAAAACCAAGTTCTTGGAGCTCTAATGTTAATAAAATAACTAACACAAATATAGTACTTCAATATCCACCAACTCCTACCAGCCTCCTGACAACCTGCCCAAGGCAGGATCATGGGCGCGTGAGAAAACGGGTGCTCCGAGCATGGCACGACCTGCCGAGGGGTCACGGGGCCACGGATAAAGGATGAGGTGTCACCTTTTTCCCTGGCCCAACAGCGGCCAAGAGAAGCAGCCGGCAGGGTCCGTCCCCTCCTCGCCCACAGGAGCTGCGGGGGTGGGGGTGCTGCTTTCCACATTTGGGGGAACAGACCTGCTGCCCACACAACCCGTGTTTTGAAACCCTGCTTAGTGTGAGCTGGAACAATGCAAAAGTATTTCTCCAACTCTTGGCGCTGGCTGCAGATCGCAGGAGCTGGGGAGGAAGGCGAGCTTGGATTCCAAGTGGTCTCTGGTCAAAGCTGCCCTTCCTGGAGAGAGCCCCGGGGCCTCGGGGAAGGTGTACCCCAGCCCATGCCAGCCCACCCCACCCCCACTCTAAGATATGGGGGTCCCCAGGTTTAATCAGTCCCAGTCGGGCCACCCGGACGGAGAGCTTCACGGAGCAGGAGGGGGCAGTACCAGAGCCCGAGAGCTGGAGGCAGAAGGACAGACGGGTGTGTGTGGGGTGGCCCAGGGCCAGCCCAGCTGGAATGTGGGGTGGATGTGGGGCAAGAGGCCGCCACAGTGGCCAGCGGCCCAGGCTGGGTGCCTGGAGCATCTGCGCGCAGGCACCAGCCAACTTCACAGGGAGGGGGGCGGGGAGCGAGGGGGCAAGTTCTATAAAAGACAGAACCGCGTCGGGCGACAGGGGGGCCCCACGCCTCGCTGAGGGGAGGACCGTATGTCTCCTACCCCGCGCTGCTGTTGGGGGCAGAGGGAGCCCCTTATTCGGGGCCCTGCCAGCTGCTAGCTTGTCAGCCTCCCCTTCGACCCGCACCCCGAGCCCGGGAGCTGGCACAGAAGACAGCCTCAGCTCACTTCGAGGGGAAAACACGGCCAACGTCACAGGCGAGCGGGTCCGCCCACACACCAGGCCACCCATTCCGGGTCCCAGTTCCCCACCCCACCTACCCCCCACCCCCCGGAGTGCTCGGTCAAGGTTTTCCAAGCAGGAACAGGGGGCAGAGCGACAGTACAGCAGGTAGGGCGTTTGTCTTGCACGTGGCCCACCTAGGTTCGACCCCAGACATTCTAGATGGTCCCCTGAGCACCCACCGGCAGTGATTCCAGAGTGCAGATCCCGGCACACGCCTTGGGCATCACCAGGCATGGTCCCCAAAACCAAATTATAAAAAGGAAAATACAACAGGATCAGCCAGACAGTTCCATCACCTGCTGTAAGAGCCCGCGGTGACAGGGCACGCGGGCGGCTTCTTCCTGTAGGTGCTGAGAGCGCCCTGCCCTCCAAGCACCAGGCTGGGGCGCCCCTGGCTGCATTCACACACACACACACACACACACACACACACACACACACACACACAGAGGCACGCGCACACACTCACTCACAACTGCTACCGTGATCTGTTTGCTCTTCGATCAGTTGGTCTAGCATCCCACAGGTGGTCCTGGGGGAGACAGTCCCCCTGCGTGAGGCAGCAGCGAGGGCCCTGGGGCCAAGCCAGCTTCCCCTTCCCTCCCCTCTCACCTCTGCCTCCTCCAGGCCTGGCCTGTGCCGGGCACATTTCTCACACAGCATTTAAAGAGCCCCAACCACTTCATCATTCCGACAAACGCCCCCACAAAGGGTGAAAGGGCCAGTTGGACGCCCCTCATGAAGGAGCAGAGAGTGAGCCCCGACCCAGTGGGGAGAAGCAGGACGCAGGGCAGGTGAGGAAGCCAGGTGAGTCCCGGAGAAGAGAGCAGAGAGGGGGGAGACAGCTCCAGCAGCCCCGCTGGTTCAGGGGCTTCTCTGCGGGGACCCCGGGGCTGGGCGCTGGGACAGGGGCATGAGACAGGGGCTGTGGGCAGGTGCCCCCTGCCCCTGACCAGTCCCCCGGCCCAGGGTGGGCCTGCTGCCAGAGGCCCCCTAAGAACCAGAGTCTGCCAAGCCGGTGTCCCCACTGCAAACCAGAAACAATGCCAGGAAAAAACCCCAAACGGTGGAACAACCACGGCCCACAGGGGCTCACTGGCCATCAGCCGAGAAAGAACCCCACGATCGCCAGAGGAGCAGGACCCAAGTGTCTCTTGACTGCCCCCTCTGCAGTATTCATGTTTCTCCCAGAGGCATGCTGAACGCTAGCAAGTGGGCAGCCCCAGCCCTGCCACCCCCCACTCCCATTCACTCAGCAGGTCGAGGGCAGGGGGAGGCGAGGGGGGGAAGGCCTAAAGCAGGGAAGCACTTGGAGGACCAGGGGAAAGGACAGATGAGTCCAGATCTCTAGCAGACCAGACTCAGCCTGGAAAAATGTCCCCCCCCCCATCCACCTTGCAAAATTTCCGAATAACAGACCCTCACGGAGAGGACAGTTGTCATGGGAACCAAAGTCTTAACTTTGGCATTTCCACAACCTTTGATTGATCCAGTTCTCAAAATTAACATCACAATGAAACAGTATTTGCATTTAATTTATTTTAATTGGCTTTTACATAACTAACCGTCTTGGTTTCGCCCTTAATAACAACAGGCTGGAGGAGTTCTTAAACAGTGCGACCCTAGAAAACAAGGAGATGAAAGCTACTCATTTTCAAATTTTCGTGTTTGGGGAAAAAAAAAAATTCCTCAGTAGCTTTTTGAAAGTACATTTCATTTCATTCCCCTTTTTCTCCTGGTAAGGCAGCTGAGCCTTTTTCACGCCGAAGTTCATCGTTGAGACTCGCTGCGTCACATTTAAAAATTAAAGATTAGAAAGCTTTTGTGCATGATCTCAAGGTGTGAGGAATGTCTGAACTGCAACAAAGGAGAGAAAATGAGTTCCGGAAGAGTCTTTTGGTTGTTTCTTCTCAGTTTCCACCCACACACCCATGTGGCCCCTTCATGCCCGCTGGATCCCTGGCATGCAGCGGGCACCGGGTAACCCTGTTCCTGGTGAATGAAAGCCACTGGGCTAGCTCCCATGACCCGAGAGTGTATGAAACAGTATTTCCTTTGTGTGTTCTTGTTTCTCTTTGGTAGGAGTGAGGGGGCTGGGGCCATACCTGGCAGTGCTCAGGGCTTATTTCTGTGTTTAGGGATCACTCCCGGCAGTGCTCAGGGGACCATAGGGGGTGCTGGGGACTGAACAGGGACTTGGCAAGCAAGACAGGTGCCCCGCCCGTGGTACTAGCTCTCTGGTCCAAGGCAGCGGCTTTCCACTAACGCTCCATGGACCAGTGCCCGTCAGCAGAGATTTGCTTCCGATCTGGGAAAAAAAGCATTGCTGCTTAGCGCAAAGGTCTCCACCACCAGTCCCCGGTGTAACAGGGCTGGAACCCACTGGCAGAAAGCACTTAAGACAGGGCCACTTACGTGGGCTTTTATTTTTATTTATTTATTTATTTATTTATTTTGCTTTTTGGGATACGCCCGGCAATGCACAGGGGTTACTCCTGGCTCTGCACTCAAGAATTACTCCTGGCGGTGCTCGGGGGACCATATGGGATGCTGGGAATCGAATCCGGGTCGGCCGCATGCAAGGCAAACGCCCTACCCACTGTGCTATCTCTCCAGCCCCCGGCTTTTACTATTTTACTATTACAAGTGCACTGCGCTTCTTGCCTGACAAAGGTGGGGTACTTGTGGGCCTGTAAACATGAGAGAGTACAGCAGGTAGGACACTGACTATGCATGTGACTGACCTGGCTTTCATCCCCGGCATCCCATATGGTCCGCTGAGCACTGCCAGGAGTGATTCCTGAGCACAGATTCAGGAGGAACCCTAGAGTACTGCCAGGTGGGGCCCCCAAACCAACCAACCAGCTGAAAGAAAAAAAAACCATGAGGCCAGTTCCAAGGTAAGGGTGACAAGTGCTAGAGGGATTTATCTGGGACCAACATATAAACTTCCCTGATCTCACACACACACACACACACACACACACACACACACACACACAGAGTCTCTCTCTCTCTTTCTTTCTCTCTCTCTCTGTCTCTTTTCACACACAGTCTCTGTCTCTGTTTCTCTTCCTTTCTCTCTGAACCTCCTTGATCTCACACACACAAACACACACACACACACACACACACACACACACACATACACACACACACATGCAGTCTGTTGTCTGTCTGTCTGTCTGTCTGTCTGTCTGTCTGTCTGTCTGTCTCTCCCCCCAGAAGACCTGGAGCACAAAGGAAGAGAGATGGGATAAGAGGAGCTGAGATGCACAGGAACGAGGTTTGGTCTCTGCACCTCAGGGCTCTGACTGTAGAAAGAAGAATCCCATTTCCTGAAATGCCCCCCCCCCCCAGACACCCTCAGCACTGGGGTCCCCTGGGAAAGGGCCCCAGCTGGTGCGGGAGCAGCCCTGCTTGCCTCTAGGAAGATGAGTGGGTGCTTTCCAAGTGGAGATGAGGGGCCAGGGGCTCCCAGCAGGAGCCACATGTGCCGGGACCCCAAGCAGAGAGGAAAAGAGAAACGCCGATCGATGGAGTACTCGACGGAGGAGGGCACGAGGGGTGCGGTACGATAACACTGGGCTTACATGTGTGAGGCTCGAATCGAACTGGCAGGAGCCCCCAGCACAGCTGGGTGTGGCCTAGAGGGGAGGAAAAAGGGGGGAGAGGGATAGATGATGCGAATTGGGAGGATGGAGAGACGGGAAGGGAAGAAAAGATGGGGCCACACAGAGGCTGTGAAGTTGACACTCGGGGCCACTAAAAGGGTCCGAGAGCAGGAGACAGTGTGGCCCATCTACTCTGGGACTGTGGGGGCTGCAGCATGGCGACACTGAGGGCAGTGGGGGGCAGCCCGTCATGGGGACACCCGAGGGACTGAGATCCAGCTGGAGCCCCTGATCTGATGCCTGGAGGGCAAGGACACAGGGCTCAGAGAGCTGCCGAGGCACGAGAATGCCCCCTTACCTGCTGGGGCTCAGACAGACTGTGCACACCGGGGGTCTCGGGAAGCATGTGTTCATGTTTCCAGCGTTTAATCCAACATAAAACACAGCGGCAGTGACTTAGAAAAGGGTTTTCCGGGCCAGAGTGTCGGAACTCAGCGCACGGTGGCATACAGGACACCCAGTTCCGATCCCAGGCACTGCGGGGGGGGGGGGGGTGAACTCCAAGGCCAAGTTGGGAGTGGCCCCCGAGCACCACCACGTGTGGCCCAGAAACCAAACCAAACATACATTTCCAAGAAAGAGAAAGGGTTTTCTTGGTGAAATGGAACAAACCTATGGGACAGGGGTCTAGGGCTTGAGCAATAGCTCACGAACATCATCAAAGAACTGGAGGGAAAGAGAGAGAGAGAGAGAGAGAGAGAGAGAGAGAGAGAGAGAGAGAGAGAGAGAGCAGAGGTCAAGGTGCATGCCTTGAATCCTAGGATTCTGTGGGAACCCTCAGCACCACATACGGCCCTCCCCTCACTGCCAGGGTCACAGAGCCAGGAGTAGCCCTGCCGGATGTGTCACTGCCCCCGCCCCCGCCCCTGAAAAAAATGGAAGTTAACAAGGATTCTGAGTCTTTTTCTGCACGACAGTCCTCAGCAACATGCATGAATTACGACCTCGTGCTCCCAGGGTGGCTGTATTACTTCAAGAAATCCCATCTGCTGTTCCAGGGAGAAAGAAGATGGGCTGGCTGAAAACCTCCTGGTATCATTGGGTCTTCGCAGAGGAAAGCAGTGGGGTCAGGAGCACATATCAGCAGTCTTGCATTAACGGGGGTCTCCTGTCTGGAAGGTGAAGCCACTAGCTGTCCAGCCTCTGAGTAACAGGCATTGCTGGTCCCTACCCCTGCTACCCTCTGACCACCCCACCCATCCTGACCCCCCCCCGCGCCCCCGTGGCCGGCACCCTCATTTATTTCCCATCTTCACTCACCTGGCACTTCCTCACCAGGTCTTTCCTGACGGCCCCCCATGCCCCATTAAGAAATTCACTTCTAGAGCTGTCGAGATGGTACAGCAGGTGAAGCGTCTGCCTTGCACACAGCTAACCTGGGTTTATTCTGGGCATCCCATACGGCCCCCAGGGCCCCGCCAGGACTGCTGAGCCAGCAGGAACCTCTGAGCACTGCTGGGTGAGGCCCCAAAATAAAAGCGAAAAACAAACAAACAAAAACTTCACTTCTCACCCCTCCTCTAGTCAGGATGCCCTGACCCACTCACTGTCCGTTGGTCCTCTGTCAGCTTCCAGCTCACCGCCGGCTCCCAGCTGGAATGACGAGGCCCGGACGCTCCGGCACAGGAGCTGGCACAGACAGACTGTGCCAGAGCCAGCGAGTGGAGCTCCGCCTTAGGTCCTACGATGGACTCGGAAAAGCAGACCTTTCCCTACACAGGGGGACCCCCTCTCTGGGCCCAACTTTCCCTTAAACAGAGACTTCGCAGTACAGCCCTGCCCTCGCAGCCAGGGTACAAGATCCTGGACAGAAGCAACTGTCCCGAGGGCCAGAGCCAGGCACATGGCCAGGCTGTGGCATCCACAGGAAAAGCAAAGGACCTGGGGCCGGAGTGATAGTACAGTGGGTAGGGTGTTTGCCTTGCACGCAGCTAACCCGGGTTCAATCCCTGGCATCCCATATGGTCCCCCAAGCAGCACCAGGCGTAATTTTTGAGGGCAGAGGCAGGAGTAACCCTTGAGCACTGCTGGATGTGACGAAAGAAAGAAAGAAAGAAAGAAAGAAAGAAAGAAAGAAAGAAAGAAAGAAAGAAAGAAAGAAAGAAAGAAAGAAAGAAAGAAAGAAAGAAAGGGAGAGAGAGAGAGAGAGAAAGAAAGAAAGAAAGAAAGAAAGAAAGAAAGAAAGAAAGAAAGAAAGAAAGAAAGAAAGAAAGAAAGAAAGAAAGAAAGAGGGGCTGGAGCAATAGCACAGCAGGTGGGGCGTTTGCCTTGCACGCGGCCGACCCGGGTTCGGTTCCCAGCATCCTATATGGTCCCCCGAGCACCACCAGGAGTAATTCCTGAGTGCATGAGCCAGGAGTAACCCCTGTGCGTTGCCGGGTGTGACCCAAAAAGCAAAAAAAAGAAAGAAAGAAGGAAAGAAAGAAAGAAAGAAAGAAAGAAAGAAAGAAAGAAAGAAAGAAAGAAAGAAAGAAAGAAAGAAAGAAAGAAAGAAAGAAAGAAAGAAAGAAAGAGAGAGAGAGAGAGAGAGAAAGAAAAGGACCCGAGGGAGCCCAGGGGGCTTCTGGGAGGAGGCTGTGAGGGGTTTGGGAAGGTGCAAGAAACCCTTTCATAGGAGGGGGGAGCAGGAAGCAAATGCTCCGCGCCCCCCCCCAAAGGCAGGTGCAGAGAATGAAGATGACCGGCCTCTTTTCCCCATCACCCCAAACCCAAGCCTGCCAGGGAGGAACACGCCGCTGGGCAAAGCCAGCGTCCGACGGGGAAAAAAGAGTCCCCGAGAATCAGACGGGGCAAGCTCAGCCCAGCCTCTGCTCCCCGACCACGTCTGACCACGAAGCAGGCTGTGACAGGAGGAACAAAGTGACCCAGCCCCAGCCCCGACATGCGCCCCAAGAACAGGCTTTCCCGGAGACCAGGAAGGCCCCAGGCTGCCCCGCACTCAGACAGCGGGTTAGCCCCTGCCCACGGTGCCCGGGAGACCACATGCAAATGTCCCCTCCTTTCCTCCGCTGCTCTCACATCATCCTGTCCTCTTCTGCGGGCTGACACCTGACGGGAGGACAATGGAAACTGCAGGCTGAGCAGACGGGAGCAGCGGAGCAGGGCGGGAGGCCGGAGGGCTCAGTCCACCCTGTGTGCAGCAGGGGCCGTGGGGGGACAGAAGGGGGTGGCGGGTGGTTAGTGGCTGGGGCACATTTACACGGCACTTAACGGTGCGTAATCGCAACCTCAGAATTTTCATTTTACGGAGGAGGAAAAAGCAGAGTGGTGCTTTCTCGGCAGGTCCCATGGGCCTGCATGAAGAGGGAGGGGGTGGACACTGGCTAAGCCCCTGGGCAGGGAACGGGGCGGGAACAACGGGTCAGG
The DNA here is from genome assembly GCF_027595985.1 of Sorex araneus. Classification (NCBI taxonomy): domain Eukaryota; kingdom Metazoa; phylum Chordata; class Mammalia; order Eulipotyphla; family Soricidae; genus Sorex; species Sorex araneus. Next base: position 345,617,349 of record NC_073313.1, on the reverse strand, counting down.
CAATAGCGCACGGAGCTGAGCGCAGGCTCTGCACGCGGGATGCCTGGGTTCGATCCCCAGCATCGTGTGGTCCCCTGAGCACCGCAGCAAGTGAGATCCTCAAACACAGAGCCAGAAGTAACCCCTGAGGGGCTGGAGCAATAGCACAGTGGGTAAGGCGTTTGCCTTGCACGCAGCTGACCCGGGTTCGATTCCCAGCATCCCATATGGTCCCTTGAGCACCGCCAGGGGTAATTCCTGAGTGCAGAGCCAGGAGTAACCCCTATGCATTGCCGGGTGTGACCCAAAAAGCAAAAAAAAAAAAAAAGTAACCCCTGAGTACTACAGGTGTGGTGCCCTTCCCATCCCCCCAAAAAAGAATGGGATTTCTCAAGACCATGAAATTATGAAAGACAGGCCAGTAGAGAGTTGCCCAGCGCTCCGGGAAACGCTTATGCGTCAGAACAAATCAAACAGCAGCTGCTGTGTCATCCCCCCAGCGAGACCCAGATCCAGCAATCCCTCAAGAGGGCCTTCGGGGTTGGGATTTGGCTCGGGCGGGACTGCAGGAGCCCAGGGCCCATCCTTGGGTTCCCTCCATCTCAGATCACACCGTAAGCAAGTTCCACGGGGCAGACTCCATGCCCCCCCTTTACCCGAGTACCGCCTCAGCCCAGACCTGAGCGTAGCAGCCAGCATGGAATTGCTGAACTTCACTTGTTCCACGCGTCCTGGTTACTCTCACTTGCTTTGAAAGAGCACAGACCTCATTTGACTAAATGATTTTGTTCTTACTCTTTCCAAGAGGGGTTCCCTCCACACAGTTAAGTCTTTCGAACAAGAAAGGTAAGGGTAATGCAGCACTAATAACTTAATAAACATACCAGGGAGCACAAATATGTCAGAAAGAAACCATTCGCTAAACGAGCTTAAGTCTGATGTTTGCTTAGAAAACTTTGTTTCACACTCACTATTTCGGGATTAGCATGTAAAGCGAGGCTGATCCCTTTGCCCAGATAAGGAAGATACCCAGAAAATCGCAGGGGGGTGGCTAGGGGCACACCCAGTCTCTACAGGAACTTCACACCCAATCTCCATGGTAACCTACCTGTTTTCAGTGAGAGGAGAGGTTCCTGCCTCTGTGGAATCCTGTAGCAACCAGCCCTTGAAAATAACAATTTTGAATACTGGAGCCATACAAGTGCTTTTTAAATACAGGTTTTCCTATAAGGAAGCATCCTGAAAGAATGCCAGGTATGTATGGAATTTTTCTGACAGTTATATTTTCTTTTTCAAAATCCTAACTATACACAGTTGACCAGAAAGTTGTTTGTTTGTTTGTTTGGTAGTAATCCAAGAAACTAGATGCAGACACTGAGTTAGTGGCAAAGTCAATTTCTGGCTTTTCCCACTCTGTAGCAGTATTATTTGTCTGGAGAGATGGTCCAATTACCCACATCTCTCTCCTTTATTCACCGGAAATTAGTCTTTCATATTAGCCAATTTCTCTGATGGCTGGCCTCGCCTTCCTAATTTTCCACTGCTGACTCAATATCCTGAAGTTGGAAGGATTCAACTTATGAAAAGTGATGGGATATGCAAGAAGTCTTCAGAAACTACCAGAGTAGAGGTTTATTCCTGACAACGACTGAAATGGTTGTTTTACTAGGCCGTACATAAACAGATTCAGCCTAACACCAACTCGGGCTAAGCCACCACCAACCCAAGTTCACTCAAATCCAGCCCAAGTCAACCCAACACCAACCCAGGTCAACACCAACCCAAGCCGACCCCCACCAACTCAACTCAACTCAACGCCACCCCAAATGGACTCCACACCAACCCAAATCAACCCACCACCCAGTCAACCCAATACCAACTAAGTCAACCCAACACCAAGTCAACACAACCCCAACCCAAGTCAACCCAAAGCCAACACAAGTCAGTCCAACTCCAACACAAATTACCCCACCACCGACCCAGGGTCCACAGCAGCGGCCATGTGAGTGGGGGATGTCCAGGAGGTCAGGCTCAGATATGGCACCAAGGAGCTGGGGGCAGAGCTTCCTCCCCCTTCCTTCCCACTCTCTCCTCCCTCCATTCCGCCTCATTCTTTCTTCCTTCCCACTCCCTCCTCTCTTCTTCCTGTCTTCTTTCTCCTTCCTTCCCATCTCCCTTCTTCCTTCCTTTCTCTTCCCTCCTTCTTTCCTCTCTTCTCCTCCCTCTCCTTCCCTTCTTCCCTCCTCCCTTCCTCTCTCCTTTCTCCTCTCCTCCCTCTCCTTCCCGCCTTCCTCTCTCCTCTCTCCTTCCCTCCTTCCTCCTTCCCTCCATTCCATCACCTCCCTCTCCATCCCGCCTCCTCCTTCCCTCCTTCCACTCCCTTCTCTCTCCCTCCTGCCTCCCTTCTCCCTTCTCCCTCCCTAGTAGTACTATGGTACCTAGTGGTACCATCCCGAGTAGTCCTCCACTTTGTCAGAGATGAAAAGCTGAAATTTTTCTCTTAAGGGGTTATCTCAATAAAATCAGGGATGGGGAATACAAAAGTTCAAAAATATTCAAAAAAGAACTGAGGAACATGCCTGCCTGAGAGACAAGCATTAAGGAGGTTACCCTTGGCAAAGGGCCCATTGCACAAGCATTTAGTAACGAGAAGGAAACGCAGAAGCAAACCACGATGAAGGCAGGGGCAGGAGGCAGAAACCTCATCATACACCCAAAGTTCACACTGCAAGAGCTAGGGACACTTTCATATCAAGAAACATAGTGGCGTGGAGTTCATGCCCAATTCAATCAGCTTCATCAATGGCTGAATAAACAGCAGTACTCCTACATTAAAAAAAAAAAAAGTGGCTACCCAAATTCTTATCATAAACAAGTCCTGCCCTCTGCTGTGATGAAATGTTCCTTCTGAGACCAGAACATTCTTCTTTATATCCCAGTTTATAGAGTTACTCAACATTCAGTTTTCTGATGGATTAACAAATCCGAATGATGCATTATGATAAATTTCCATTCATTTAAATCATCACCAGTATGGAATGTGTGGGTTCCAGCCAGTCTGACTATAAAGAGAAAGTCTGCTACGCAAACGAAGAGAGTAAACAGGGTTATTAGAGGAATGTGTTCTTGGGGTTCCTTTTAAAAGCTTTTTTTCCCCTAAGAGCAAAAGTAATGCATGCCTGTTGGTTAAAATTTAGACTGTGGAGAAACAGGAAAAGGCAGGGAAGAGAAAGCACTTAACAATCCCATCAGCGTCAACTGCTAGCATCAACTTCAGTTGATTTCCTTCCCATCTATTTTCTCTGACTTTCTCGTCCCCCTCCCAAACAGAACTGGCACAAAACCGTCCGCATAATTCTCACTCTTGCTCTACGGCCCTAGGATAAGGAGCAATGTTTAAAATGCTTCTTCCCAGCCGCTTTCGCAAACACCGACTAGCCCGTTACAACTGTGCTCACGCCACAGAATTCTGAGTAACTCATTTAAAAGGCGAACTGGAGTGCAAATCCAGACAGGAGGCTGCAGTAATACACCTACTTCTGTCTGAAAATAATACCGCTGCTGTCTTCCACAATAATTCTGGCTTTTCTCTAAATCACAATGCGTCTGCCGGTTTCTTAGACAACCAGTGGTATGACCTCCCGGGAAAAACAAAAATACACCTCACGAGGAGGAGGCAGCATCCTGTGCAGAGGTTTTTCTGCGGAGTCTGTCCTCTTTAAAGAAACCGTCAACATCTCCTAAGGAAGGCTCCTGGACCCCCAGAGATGGCTCAGTGGCTTGCTACCGCCAGGTAGTGAGTTCAAATCCCGGTGGCACGCCTGAGGGGGAGCAGTCCTGCTGTCTGTGCTCCCCGGAAGGAAGGGCCCAAACGATGGCTGAGTGGCTTAAAGTCACACCCTGCCCGCCCAGAAAAGGTGGGGGAGGAGGGGGTGGAGAAAAGCTCCTGATCTGGAGCTAAGAACTTAATTATCAACCTTCTTCTTCAGTCCCGACAGGGCCTGGCCCGCTGAGAAGGCGCCTCTGCGCCATGACACCGCACGGTCATCGTAACCCACATTCCTGCCATGCAACACAGCACCTCCCCGGCACCGGAAGCCTCCAACAACTGTCCTGTGGATGGCCTGAAATACGCAGAGTTTGTGCACCTGATTCCCGTAGCCTCTGGGCCTGCACACGTGTTCAGCACCACCGAGTTCGGGTGGGAGTTGCTGAAGGATCTGTGTTCTCCAAGAGGTTCCTTTTGTTCTCTCTCGCTCTGGCCCTCAGTCCTCCCCCCCACCTCTCTCTTACGGAGCTTTGAACGTTCTCTTTGCTTTATGCCGCACGTCCCCTGCCTCTGACAGATCACAACTCTTGGAAATCGTTTAGGCAGCGTCCCTGGATTGTCCAGGGCTGGAGAACCAAGAAGGCATCTCGCCCGAGTTGCATTTGACTCCGGGGAACAGAGGAAGAAACGGCAGCCATGCCTAGTCAAGGAAGCCAGAGAGTCAAGGGGGGCGTGGAGCGGGGGGGTGGGGGGTGGGTCCTACAACAGCAACGAGGGTCTGAGACACTCCTGGTCCACGACCAGGCAGGACACACCGGCCTGCAGAGCGAGCCCCAGCAGCCAAGGCGTTAAGTTTTAAATAAGTTTTAAATAATCCAATTCCCCCACCATCCTACAGAGAGGAGAAGCGGGTGGTGAATCAGCCACACACCTGAGCACCCCCTGAGCCAGGAACGGGAGAGTGGGGGTGCCCAGAGGAGAGGTCCTGCCTCGCCTCCCTTGAAGAGGCGGGCGAACACGGTGGCCAGCAGCGAGAGGACTCTGTGGGCAGAGGAGGCGCAACAGAACAGGGACCCCGGCTCTCCTGGCCTGAAGAACAAGCGGGAGACCCGTCAAGCGCTGGAGGGAGAGAGATCAGGCCGAGCTGTATCTATTCAGGCTCAGCCATTCATTCGGTCCCACGCGTCATGTAAAGCCAGGAGCGTGACTGTCACCGCAAGGCCTGAGGCCTGGGAACGGGGCACACCGGGATGTCTGAGAACAAGGAGGCCGGCCACCCAGCCCAGACGGGCAGCGCGCCCCTTCCTGCCACCTTCGGTCCTGCTCGGCCCTTGCTGGGCTGGGGAGAGCCGCAGGCAGGGGGGAGGATGATGGTTTCTCACTTGCGGACCGCCGTAGTGCCCAACCCGAGAGAATGAATGATGCTGAGGCTGAAAGATGATGACAGTGGGAGATGGATGGGGCTGGGGGGAGGGAGTGGAGAGCAATGATGGTGATGGAGGGGGAGAGAGAAGGGGTGCAACAGAGGGGAAGGGAACAGGAGGGAAAGGGAGGATGAAGGGAGGAAGGAGAGAGGAGGAAGGGATGGAGGAAGGAGGGATGGAGGAAGGAGGGAGGAAGAACGGAGTAATAGAGAGAGAGGAGAGAAGGAGGGAAGACAGAGAGAGGGAGAAGGGAGATGGGAAAGAGGGAGAAGGGAGAAGGGAGGCAGGAAAGAGAGGAGGGAGTGGGAAGGAGGGAAGGAGGAGGCGGGATAGAAAGGGAGGTGATGGGGTGGAGGGAGGAGGGAAGGAGGGAAGGAGAAAAGGAGAGAGGGGGGAGAGAAGGGAGGAGAGAAGAGAGGAGAGAAAGGCACGAAGGAGGGAGAGAGGAAGGAGGGAAGGGGCAAGAGAGGAAAGAAGGAAGGGGAGAGGGAGAGAGAGGAGAGGAGAGGAAGGCAGGAAGGAGGGAGAGAGGAAGGAGGGAAGGGGCAAGAGAGGAAAGAAGGAAGGGGAGAGGGAGAGAGAGGAAAGGAAGAAAGGAATAAGGAGAAAGGAAGGGAGAAGGGAGCCGGGAAGGAGGGAAGAAGGAGGAAGAATGGAGGGAGGGAAGAAGGGGAGGGAGGAGGAGAGGGAGCTTGCCCCCGCCTCCTTGATGCCCCGTCGGAGAGGGGCCTTCCTGCACATCCCCCACTCACGCTGCCGCTCTGGGAACGACTCTCCGGCCACACACATGAATCCCGGAAACTGGAAAACACTGGAAATGGTTTTCTTTAAGCCCAGGTGATGGCTCTGGAGAGACTCTCACTCCCCCAGAAACAGATCACAGCAGAACCAAGCCAGGGCAGAGGGCGGGGAGCTGCCCCCGGGCCTTGTGGTGCTGGGGACGTAAAGGCTACAGCCCTGTCTGTGTCCCGGGGCCACCCCCAGTCCCTGGCAGGCAGCGAGCTGGCCGACTCAGCCAGCCCTCGGGGTGGGGCGAGACGGAGGGTCCTCCAGTCTCCTCCCGGCCCACGGTCACCCAGCGGGTCTCTGCACGTGCCCGGGTCAGGGTGCCGGGGACACGTCTGGGACGGGAGCTGGCACGGTCCCCACAGCAGGTCCGACAGCAGCTTCCGGGTCCGCCACTCCCGCCCAGGGCTGTCCTCTCGCAGCTCTGCCACCGTCCGGGTCAGCCCCAGGCCCACACTCTCCCAGTGGGCCTGGGGCTGAAAGGCAAGGGGCCGGGCAGAACGGTCTCACCCGTCTCGGGCCGCACGGAGATGGTGGCACGCCCCGATGGCCTCCACCCGGGGTCCCTGAGACCATGTGGGAACCTCCTGAGAATCCTACACTTGAAACGGGCATGCGCCACAGTGCGCAAACTATAGATCCATAGAGCTATTAATTAAAACAACAACAATAATAATAGGGTAGCTTAGAACTAGCTCGAAGGCACGTGCGAGGTCCAATTTCAACCCCGGCACCTTCCAGGCCCCTGTGCACCAGCAGGTGTGGCCCCCACGCCAGGGTCCACCAGGCAGCCCCGCAGACGGCCTGCCCAGCATTTTTCTCAGGACAGGAATGCAGCAGATCAAGAGGTGTGGGTGGGAGGGGGAAGAGGGCTCTGAACAGCAGCCCCCTCCACTCCCCCCACCCAGCACCGCACCCTGGCAGGGCTCCCGCCAGATACCTGCCCTGCGCCCGCCCCCTCCAGGCAGCCCTCCTGGGTCAGCTTTAGGAAATTCCTCCCAGGCTGCCCTGGCCCCAGCCCCAGCCCCAGAGAGGTGCTCCGCTCAGGAGCCCGAGTCAGGCTTCAGGACTCCAGCTTCTCCCCCGCCAGGCCAAGATCAAGTTCCGAGGGGCAGGGAGGAGCCTGCTGCACACAGGAGGTGCTCAGAACAATGCCAGGGGGAAGGAAGGAGGGGGGAGGGGCATGCCATGAAATCTGGTTTAAACATTGACACGCGGTGGATTCAAGGCTCCTCTTACCGTCCCCCCAACCGCCCCCCCCCACCCTCCAGGGCTCTCTGAGCAGGGAGAGACCTAAGGACAGGGCAGGCTCTGCCCCTCTGGGTAGTGGAGAAAGGGGAAGGGGTGCCCAGACCCCAGGGGGCCCCCAGCTATAACCAACAGGCACAGCAGAGTGAGGGGAGTTCTGGGCATGAAGCTCTCAGGGGCCACACACCATGGGGGGGGGGGGGAGACAGCGGTGGGTGTGAGCCAGGGCGGCACGCAGAGGTACTTGGAGGGCACTCGGCAAAGGGGGGTCTGGACCAGAAGCCCGGGACGGTTCCTAAGCCGGAACCCAGACACCGCCAAAGCCTTCTTTCCTTCCGTCTCCAGGGTCCTGAGATCGTGAGTGGGGGAGGAGGGTTTAACCAGCCTGTCTCTCGGCCAAGGTCGGGGACCCCGCTGCTCCCTTCTCAGACACCGTGTCCGAGCTGCGGCCACATCCCACCACGCCTCACATGGGAAACAAACGCCTGGGAAAGGTGGCCTCGGGCTGGGCGAGCAGAGAGCGCGCCAGGCTTGCGAGGGGAAAGGAGGAGTCGGTGGAGGCGGCTCCTGGTCTCCTGCCCTCCTGCCGGCAGAGAGCTCTGGAAAGGTCTTTCGTTAGTCATGCCTCATAAATTCAGAGATATGAAGCTTTGCCTTCGAAATCCAATTTTACTTGAAACAACACGGCCAAGGTAAGGCTCTCTAAAGGATTTACTGTGCTTTTTAGATGATATCAAAAAAAAAAAAAGGAAAATAAAATCTAAAAACTTGCAGCTTGCTCATCAGTGCCTAAGAAATGTTTCCAGGGGCCAGACAGAGTGACAGTACAGTGGGGAGGGCGTTTGCCTTGCACACGGTCGACCCAGGTTCAATCCCTGGCATCCCATATGGTCCCCCAAGCACCGCCAGGAGTAATTCCTCAGTGCAGAGCCAGAAGTAACTCCTGAGCATCGCCAGGTGTGACCCAAAAAGGAAAGAAAGAAAGAAAGAAAGAAAGAAAGAAAGAAAGAAAGAAAGAAAGAAAGAAAGAAAGAAAGAAAGAAAGAAAGAAAGAAAGAAAGAAAGAAAGAAAGAAAGAAAGAAAGAAAGACATACTCCACCTGTCAGAGTGTATTGATCACCTGAAGCTATCTTAAAGCCCAGGCACCAGTCCCAGTGTGTGCGTGCTCATGTGTGTGCATGCCCGTGAGTATTTGTGCATGCAGGTGTGCGTATTTGTGGGGGGAGGTGCTAAGAAAGAAACATGTCTCTCCCTTGAGACAAGTGGCATTGAGAGAGCCCCTCACAGGGTGTCTTCCAGGCTCCAGTGTCTCCTAGACAATTACCTTCTGTCATCCCCTGGTTAGAAATTCAACCCGAAGGGAAAAAGGACCAGAGCCGGATGGGCTGCGCGGCCAAGGTGCGGGCACGCCAACAGTAACAAGACCCGATGGGACGGGGAGAAAGACACGTCCCCACGGAGAGCATGACTGAAGTCGACTGGTCCCCTCCCTCCCCAAACACAGTGACATCAAGTGCTGACACACCAGCAGGACGCACACAGGCCCCCATCAAGTCTGGGCTGGCAACTCCTAAATTAGAAGCATTCTCCCACCACCGACAAACATGGTTTCGGCCTTGCTGGAATACTAAGACGAACTTGATCGCCATCTAGATAAGACGTTAGCTGCCAGCCAGCCGACTCTCTGGTGCCAGAAACACTCCAGAGCACCTTATTAGTATCCTGGACTAGCACCGCTTCATCCGAGATGCTGGCATCTCACCTTCTCGGAGTGGCAAGGCCAGGCGGCCGTGTCTGGAGAAAGGAGTGCGGGATAGACAGACAGCTCTGGCGCATGACACCTAGCTGGGCGTCTTCTATGAAACTGGGTGTGGGGCGCCCTGAAGGCGGGCCTCCACTTCACCCGGTAAAAACGGCACAGCAGCTCCAAGGAGCACCTGAGGTCCCACAGCGAGAGGCCGGGCACGTGCACCAAGGCAGGGCAACTCAGAGGAGCCTGCACTTCTTCTTTTTGGGTCACACCCGCGATGCACTGGGGTTACTCTTGGCTCATGCACTCAGGAATTACTCCTGGCAGTACTCAAGGGACCCTATGGGATGCTGGGAATCGAAACAGGGTTGGCCACGTGCAAGGCAAACGCCCTACCCGCTGTGCTATCGCTGCAGCCCCTGAGCTTGCACTTCTAACGCCCCATTAGAAACGTCAGAGGCGCAGAGCTCTCTCACTGTCCCCACTCTGACAGCCGCTCTCTGGAAGGGAAATGAACGGATGGGTCCTCGGCCACAGCTTGGGCCAAATCTCTGTTCTTCTGGGGGTTTAACTTGTTCTTGTTCCATCCGTACAAGGAAGGATGCTTCAGGCATCTAATTCCCTGTGCCAAGCCCTCCAAACCTTTATCTAACGGTGACATCTGCATGCCACCTCACACACTGAAAAATAAAATTAAAAAAAGGGTAAAGAAGGGAGCCCCTGGGGGGTCTGGCAAATCTAGAATGAAGCACCATGTCCCAGGACAGGAGAAGGGCAGAGCCCAGGGCCTTCTTCCTGCTGGTACATTATCCAATAAACCTCAAGAGTTCGGTAATTACAGGCACTTTCAAAAGTGAAACAGAAATAGATCTAGGGCCAAAACGCTGGTTTGCCTGAGCAGACAAAGGACCTCTTTTAACTTGGAAACAAAACAAAACAACCAAAAGAAAAAGAAAAAAAAACCCACAGTCAGCTCTTAGTCTGTCTTCGAAGCTGAGAAAACCAGACTAAATTTTTTCCCCACTATTATAAATCTAATTATGGAGAAGAGAATAGGATTCCAAGTATAATAAACCCTTCTCTCCACTAGGACACAAAAAAAAAAGTCATTTTCTGAAACAGGAAAAAAAAAATAGGTTGCACTCTTAAGTGCACCCCTGACAACAAAATCAGGATGAAAAAAATGGCTAATTCAGGTTTCGGGGCCTGCCACTCCGCCTGAGATCTCCGGGTTTCACTCTTGGTGAAAGAAAACCAAAGTGCCAGCCCACAGGGGGCTCTGCTCCCAGCGTCACAAACGCCTCCGGAGGGTCCCCGCTTCCCTGAGAAAACTCGAGGAGGTGCACCTGCTAAACACACACCATGCCCAAAGCAGCCACCATGCCCTGCCCTGCCCTGCCCTTTGCGTGCCAGCTCATCGGGTGCCACCACGAGGCCCTGCTCTCCTGGAGAAAGGGAGCTTTTCCATATTAGCTCTTCCAACTGGAAAGGGTCCTGAGACATGGGGAAAAACCCGCAGCGACAGAGAGAATCATTGGCAAGACAGCAGGGCAGCCCTGGCCAGCTCGGCAGGCTGGGGCACAGCCAGGGCCCTGGCAGGCTGGCAGGACTCTCCCTGACAGTGAACCGCGGTGCGTTCTTCACTGCAGCTCAATGCTAGCGACATCGTTTCCGAAGGCGCACGAAGGGTTCTCAGAACCCGCACCCTGCTTTCAGGATGACAGGGGGTGCCGGGGGTGGTAGAGTGGGTCCAGTGACAAGGCCTGGGGCAGGACCGGCAGTCTGGACAAACACTCGGCTCTAGAGAGATCGGGTTGTGGGTCTGGAGGTGGTGGCCGGGATGGAGAGGGCAGGGATGCCCCCGGGAGCAGGAGCGCCTGGCTTCCCTGTCCCCGGGCGCCACTTTCACAAGCGGGCTGGTGTCTGAGCCGCATCCCCCCTACCGGGGGACCGGGCACTTGTTGAACAAAAGGGCTCTCGTCTCCCGCAGCCGCTGCCTTCCACCAGGAGGGGGACCCCCGCGCTGGCCGCCCGCGGGAGATGGGTCGCAGCACGCCCCGCGCCGCGCGCTCTGGCACCCCCGAGGCGGCGCCGCCCCGCAGCCGAAACTTTCTCCCATCTCGGCGCGTGAAGTTGGGGCAACAAGAGAGGCATCAAACACGCGCAATGCCTGTGTATGTGTGGGTGGGTGGGGGGCGCCGGCGGGTGGGAGGTGCCGGAGATGCAAGTGTCCCGCCTACACGAAAACGAAGGGGGAAAAAAACAGATTTTTTTAAAAGGCAGCGATGCCTCCCAATCCCCGTGGCGATCCCCTACTACTACGGACCAGGCACTGGGTCAAGTGCTATCTTTAGTGCGTTCCCGTTTTTTTAACTGTCACGACAGTCCCAGGGGTGGGGAAGGGGGTGGGGAGGGGTGGGGGTGGCGGGGAAATGTCCCCGTTCGGGGGCGAGCAATCCGGTGACACAGGCAGGTGGCGTCTGGTCCGGGTCGCGGTGCGAGTGGCGGAGATGCCAAAGCTCTCTGCGCCGGGGCAAGCAGGGCTCGTCGTGGTCCTCTCGCAAGAGCGCGGGTGGCAGCCCCTGCTCGGGCCGGAGAACACGGGCGCCCCACGTGGGCCGCTCAGACCTGCCCCCTCCACCCGGACTGACCAGCTCCGGGAGGGGCGGGCCACGCCCGCACCCCCACCCCCACCGGGTCCCCGCGGTCCCCTGGGCTTCGGGAGCTCCGCACTGCGCTGGCCAGCGGGGACCCGCGGGGACCAGAGCAGACCCGGGATCCGCGCGCCGGGCTGCACCGCCCACGCCCACTCCGCCACCCCCAGCCGACGCACAGCCGCTCACACACGACACCCGTACGGCATCGGTGCAGCCCCCGCCCCGCCGCGCACCCCAAGAACGGCGCCCCCAGACATCACCCCAGCCCGCAAACGCAGCCCGAATGGTGCACACCCCACAGGCCCCACGCCGTTCCGGGAGCCCACCACGCGTCCTCGGTCACGCACAACTCCACGGCGCAGAGAAACCCAGGCACCCCCCCCCCGCACCCCGACACACACGCACACTCACGCGCACGCAGAAAAGCCCCGATCGCAGCTCGCCCAGGGCGCACTCCCCGCGCCCCCCGCGCCCCCGCGCCCCCGCAGCCGGCCTCTGCCCTACCTGCTCAGGCGCAGGACGCGGTCCGCCGCCGGCTCTCGGAGCTCAAGTTCGGCGCCGCCCGCAACCACCCGGGCGGGCGCGGGCCGCTGCCGGGGACGAGGGCGCCGAGGCCGGGAAAGGGTGCTTAGGAGCGCGGGCCTCCTCGGTGCGCCCGCAGCCGACGCGCCGGCGCTGCGCTCATCGCCGCCCAGAAGGACAAAAGGAAGCCGGGCAGCCGGGGAGCCGGCGAGGTGAGGGCGCCCGCGCGTCCGCCGCTCCGCGAGTCCTCCGCCCGCAGCCGCCGCCGCCAGCCCCGGGAAGGAAGGGACACGAAGGCGGGACCCGGAGGCGGGGGCGGGGGCGGGGCGCGCGGCCGGGGGCGGGCGCTTAAGTTTCCTGCCACCCGCGCTGGCCCGGCCACGCCCCCGCCGCGGCCACGCCCCCGGCTGTCCAGCCGCGGGGCTGCGGGAGCCGGCGCGTCGCGGGCTTCCCGGGGGCGCACTCTGCACCCACCCGCTCCCTGCCCAGGCCCTGCCCTGGTCCCCAACCGTGGCGGGGGGTTCCGAAGCCCGGGCTTGCAGTGGGCACCGGATCCGCCTCCCTAACCCTTGGCCTCTGGCCTGCGGGTGTGGGAGAGGCCGGGAGGCGGCGCCCGGGAGGGGCCGGCCGGCGCGCTCTCCGCCCCCGCGGTCCTCTGCAGGAAGTGCGGCCTGGGTGGCCCGGACCGGCCGGGAAGAGGCCCGAGTCCAGGCCCCGGGGCAGCCCCGCCGCCGCGGGTCGCCTGAGCACGAACCACCCACCTGGCCGCGCCTCTGAAGGCGACAGAAACCCGCTGCGCTGAGGGAACCCGGAGCCCCGGATCTGGCTACTCCGGCTAACTCCTTGTGCCTTGATTGCCCAGCTCTAAAATGGGTGGGGAGGGAGGAGCGCGCCCCTGCGGACCCTTCCCTCCCTGACCTGCTCTGCGTTGCCCGTCTGTGCCCCGGATGGTCTTGGCTGACCTCTGGGCAGAGGGGTGCTTGTTCTTGCTGGCCGATCCACTCCCAAGGGACCTGCTAGGGAGAACAGGGTGGAGGGACAGTACCTCCGAGAGCTACGAAAAGCTGGGCTCAGGGGAACAAATAAGACATGCACGCGCCCCCATCACTACCACCGCCCACCGCAAACATTGCAAAGGTAACCACAGAAACAGCCACAAACGTGGAGCAGGGCCTTAGTGTTAGGCTGAGACAAATTGTCTTTCTGGCGTCTCTAGGGGAAATCTCCATCCTCCGATCCTCCTCCATACAAACACGGTGAGTGAACGCCCACCACACATAGCAGCAGAGACAGCAGGTGGCCCAGCCGCGGAGGGGGGGGCACCAGCAGGGAGCCCGCAGGCTAAGCGGTCTAAGCCTGGATCCCCACTCTCCGCCTGCTAGGAGCCACCCCAGACACACAGGGAGCTGGTGCCTCTTGGATTCTGCTGCAAGGAGCCAGAAAGAATGAAGTGCAGGGGCCAGAGCAATAGGACAACAGGAAGGGCACTTGTCTTGCTCGTGGCTGACAGGGGTTCCATCCCCCGGAATCCTCTAGGGTCCCCGGAGCACCATCAGGAGTCAATCCTGAGTGCAAAGCCAGGAGTAATCCCTGAACATTGGCCAGGTGTGCTCCCCCCTACCCCCCCCCCGCAACACGGGGTACAGATCCAGGGCACCCCAATGGTCCCCTTAGCCCCACCAGGAGTGGTCCCTGAGCACCGCCTGGTGTAACCCTCCCCAGAATAGACTGAGTGCATGCACATGCCAAAGCAGGCTCAGGCTGTCTGCCAGAGCCAGCCTGGTGCGAGGGGCTCCCGCTCTCCTGCCCCGCAGAGCCCAGCTCCCGAAGCTTTTCCCGGGGGCTTCCTGTGGCACAGTCCCAGCAGGGTGGCAGGGGGTTGGGGTTACAAGTGGAGAGCCCCCGCCCAGGCCCACCTGCTAAGTGACACCAGATCCTGGGTCCCCTGAGTGGAGTCTGATCTAGGTTACAGGGCTGGGGAGGGATCCAGGACGCTCAGGGGCTTTCCTGTCGCAGTATTTCCATCCCTGAACTCCTGGGCGCACACCCCCCCCACTTCTACCAGCACCTCAAAATCCTGCCAGCAACCAGAGCAAAGAGTTAGGGGCACCATCCTTAGGAACCAGGTCTGGAGAGAGCATGTTTCTGGCCAGCATCACTGGCCAGACGTGAGTCCTCGCCACACCTGGACGCTGGGACCCTGGGAATCAAACCACCTCCTCGGGCACCCAGGAGCAAGCAGGCTCTTTGGTAAGCGTGTCACCATGTCCCTACCACACGCACGAGCGCTCCTCTTGATGCCCGGTCGTGAGGCAACGGCTGCCTACACAAAGCCCTGTAATCACCGTCGCCCCAGCCTGAGCCACGAGCAAGCGAGCAAGCAAGCGAGCGCTGAGCCTGCCTGCCTCGTTCTGCTCCTGGGCAGTCACCTCCCAAAGGAGATGACCGTGGGGTTGGGCCTTGGAAAACAAGGAGGGGAGAGACCAGAGAGATCTCTCTGCAGGGGTGAGGCCTTCGCCCCGCTGGAGGCCAGTCCCTGGCACCTGAATGTGGCCCTCTCTAGCACCACCGGGAGGGAGTCCTGAGCACAGAGTTAGGGGTAAGCCCTGACTCAGTGGCACCCCTGGGTATGGCCCAACACTGCCCCCAAAGAATAAGAGATCAGGGGAGACCCCGGCACTAGAGGGTAGAGGCAGAGAAACTCTGGGAAAGTGGACTGGCTTGTTTCTGAACCCACCTCACAGGGACCCCTCCTGTGGGTCCCTTATGTGGGCCTCCCCTGGACGCTTCCCTACCGTGGACCCCTCCTGCGGGCCTCTCCTGTGAACCCCCTTGTGGGTCTCCCTTTGCCTGTGGACCCTTCCTGTGAACCTCTTCTGGGAATCTCTAGTGTGGACTTCTCCTCCGAACTGTCCTGTGGGCATCTCTCATGGACCCCGCCTGTGGGCCTCTCCTGTGGACTCTCCCATGGACCCCTTCAATGGACCTCTCCTGTGGACCCCCCCCCCGCCCCCATGGACCTCTCCTGTGCTTCCCGCCCCTGGGCCTTGGTGCCTATGCCCAGGCTGTTTCCTCATGGAGCCCGACTTCCCTTTTCTCCCCACCGATCTGGAACTTTCTGAGTCTTCCCACACACCTGTGGCGAGGTCAGCTCTGGCCAGCCCCTCCCACCCCCCGGCACTTCTCCCTTCCAGGAGCCTCTGAGGAAGGCAAGTCTCTCCCTTGGTGACTACAGTCTCTTCGCTGGGCCCTGCACCCCCAGGACAGGCCTGTCGGGTAGAGAGCACTCGGTAGTGGCTCAGTCTGCACTTCCAGGTTTTAAAAACCAGAGCGGGGGGGGGGGGGGGGGGGGGGCTGGACGATAGCACAGTGGGTAGGGCGTTTGCCTTGCACTCGGCCAACCCGAGTTCAAATCCCAGCATCCCATATGGTCCCTGAGCACCGCCAGGAGTAATTCCTGAGTGCAGAGCCAGGAGTAACCCCTGTGCATCGCCGGGTGTGACCCAAAAAGAAAAAAAAAAAAAACAGAGCAGGTCAGACAGTGAGCTCGGGAGGGGGTGGTCTCAGCTCTGGAGGCCGAAGTTCAAGAGCAAGCTGTCAGAGGGCTGGTTCCTCCTGAGAGCGGTGAGGGGGTGGGGGAATCTCTTCCAGGCCCCATTTCTGCAGCCTTGGGTGAGGCTGGACAACTCTCTTCTCTGTGTCCCCGCGTCATCTTCCCTCTCTGTCACATGTCCTCATGTCCCAGCTTCCCCTTTTGCAGTCATATTGCACGTCAGCGGGAAAGAGGATTTTTCCTGCGCCGGTGGGCTCCTGAGAGTTGTGTGAAAGATATGTATACACAACTCGGTAGATGAAAAGTGAGATTATTATACCGATAAAGGTAGGTGGGTCCGGGGTCCCTCCCCAGAAATCCAGGCCTCTCATTAACCCGTGAACAATGGCCAGGTCCTGTCCCTATGTTCCTCTGTCTCCGGTCTCAGCTGCCCACGTGGACAAGACACCCCTGGCTGGGCCTCTCAGCTGTATCCCAGCAGTTCCTGTTGTCCTTTCCCGGCTTCCGGACCCTCCAACTACGGCCACGTGCGCATGGGTGAGAGGCCTGTGCTCACCACCTTCCTGGGCATCCAAGTCCTGTCCATATTCTGCTCTGTCTGGCCCTGAGCTGCCCCCCTGTAGTAGGCCCTGTCCAGGGTCACGCCACTCTACCCGTCCCGGAGGTCCAGGAAGACAGAAGAGGGTCCAGGGAATGAGTGGTCCAAAAAGAGGAGAGCTGGGCTGGGGGCTTCCTTTCATCTGCAGCCAAACCTTGCCCCCCAGCCATCCCATTCCCCATTCTGATTGTTTGCCTGTTCGCTGGGTGGAGAGGGACAGTGACCTGGTGCTCCACACCTCAGCTCCTGAATGACCTCACCCCAACCTGCCGCGCTGCGGTGGTGAGGTGGCCTTCCTGGGTACCAGCGGTTAGGGGGCTGCGGCATCTTTGGGGGACCACTTACCCCAGAACTGGTGTGGTGCCACAGGCAGTACACTTTCATTGAATGTTGTTGGTAGGTTCCTAGGAACTGGGTTCAAGCCAAAGAATACCTAGGGAAATGTTTTCTCATGCCATGTCATGTGGTTATAGTGTCAATGAGAAAGCAAAACAAAGGCACCATTCCCGCCTGAAGCAAAGGAAATAAGATGTTTCTGGTACCTGCTCTGTACAGTTGTGTCCTGGGACTGGACCCACACAGGCTCAGGAAAGAACGAGATTTGAGGGCCTGAGAAATAGTACAGCGAGTGAGGAGGGCGTTTTATTCAGACCTCACCAACCTGGGTTTGATCCCTAGTATTGCACATGATCCCCCAAACCTCTTTAGGAGTGATCCCTGAGCACAGAGCCGGGAGTAAACCCTGAGCATAGCCAGGTGTGTCCGAAACCCGACTCTCCTCCCCCCTCCCCTGCCTTCCCCAGAAAAATAATGAGAGTTGAAAAAAATGTTGTTGCAATTGAATGAGCTTGAGCTTCCTTCTCCCAGGAAGGCCCTTTGGGATGAGCACCGACAAGCTCACAAACCTGATTGTGTGCGACCTGTTTGTTTGGGTGCCCCTGACTCCCATCTCTCTGTCTCCTGTGTAATGACAGCAGAGAGAATAGCCCGTGGAAATGGGGGCTGGTGGGGGGGACAGGGCTGGTCACACTCCCTCAGGCCACAGGCAACCCCACTGGCTACCTACCTGCTCTTTCCCTGACCTCAGAAGCTTCAGCCTGGAGGAAGCGAGGGTCTGAGGGCCGCGGGTATTTCTGGCAGCCCTAGAGCTGTGGCTTGTGGCTCGCTCAGGCGGTATGACTCAGTCTCTACTAGGGCAGGCTCTGTCGCTTCGTCCTTGAAGCTGCAGAGTCCACTAGACATGCGTATGTGTGTGTGTGTGTGTGTGTGTGTGTGTGTGTGTGTGTGTGTGTGTGTGTGTGTGTCTTGGCATGGGTGGGGGGTATGCAGAGAGTGGAGAAAACCCCAGGCTGGGGTCAAGGGGGGGCCTCTAAGCTGCAGCCATAGCTCCCCATTCTGCACCAGGAGCCAAGGACTGGACACTGGTCCACCCAGCTGCACAATCCCGTGCCCTGCAGCCATCCACAAGCCTTGCTGTGGACTGAACTGTGATCCCCCCCCCCACAGAAACACACACACACACACACACACACACACACACACACACACGCATGCACACATACATACACACGCACACACACACCCCCTAAGGTGAATATATTTGGAGCTAGAGCTTCCGGGAGGCAACCGGGGCTCGAGAGTTCTTGAGAATGAGGGCTAATCTGAGAGGCCTTCTCGGAAGAGGAAGAGGACCAAGTTTGATGGATTGCCACACAGCTTGTTCAGTTCCCACCCAGCAGCTCTGGGCATGCCCCCTACCCCAAACCTTTTTTCAAAACAACAGAAAGAGGAAGAAGAAGAAGAGGGAGTTCGAGGTTGTCCTCTTCACAGGGGCCCCGGGAGGACCCAGCAGGAAGGCGGTGGTCTCGAAGCTGGGAAGAGAGTCCTCCCGGGGCCTGGCTGGGCTGGCTCCTGGTGCTGGAGGTCCAGGGCTGTGAGAAGTGAATGTCCAGCAGTGCACCCCTGTGAGACTGGGGGGCACGGAGACCCCAGCAGACAAGGTAATGCCTGCCTGTTTCCTCACCCAGGATGCCCCGCCCCGTCTGCCCTGCGGCCTCTCCTCAGTTCCAGGCTGGGTTCTCTGCCCACACCAGCACCTTGGGGAACCTCACTGCATTCGTTGAGCAGTGCCTTGACCTCTGACCCCCACTCCCTGACCTTCCCCCATTCTTTTCCTTTTTTTGGGGGGGTCACACCTGGCGATGCACAGGGGTTACTCCTGACTCATGCACTCAGGAATTACTCCTGGCGGTGCTCAGGGGACCATATGGGATGCTGGGGATTGAACCTGGGTCAGCCGCATGCAAGGCAAACGCCCTACCCGCTGTGCTATTGCTCCAGCCCCCAGCCTTCCCCCATTCTTGACGTCTGGGAAACAGGCTGAGGCGTGGAGCTGCGGGAAAGGGGGTCCATAGGCAGGCTCGGAGGAGCAGAAGAAAGTGAGTGAAGGCTCACGTCAGACGCCCAGAAGCCAGTTCCTGGTCTGGCTCTCACAGTCACTGGCTTTCAGACCCTAGATGGCCCCCTAACCTTGTGGTGCCTCTGGAGCTACTTTGTGGGGTGGTTGAGAAGCTAAGACAGGTTTGCATCAGCTGTTCCTCTATGAAGGTAATGCGTGTTTGTTGAGAATCGCACTGTCACACTGTCATCCTGTTGTTCATCGATTTGCTCGAGCGGGCACCAGTAACGTCTCCATTGTGAGACTTATTGTTACTGTTATTGGCATATCGAATACGCCACGAGTAGCTTGCCAGGCTCTGTTGTGCAGGCGGGATACTCTCAGTAGCTTGCCGGGCTCCAAGAGGGGTGGAGGAATTGAACCTGGGTCGGCCGTGTGCAGGGCAAATGCCCTACCCTCTGTGCTATCTCTCCAGTCCAAGAAATAGCTCTCTTTTATTCCTCCCTATACCTTCCCCCACTTTTAGGAAGTCTAGAGCAGTCTCCTCAGCAGCCCTGATGGAGCCCTAACCCAGTGTTCCAATTTGATAGTGGGCAAAATGTGGACAGGAACATTTCCTCGGGAGTGAGAGCAGGAAGGCAGGCAAAAGTTCTCAGCCGATGGATTCTCAATCAATGGGCACTGACCGTCCAAACGTGCAGAGCAGACATGGTCGGGAGTCACCCCCGGGGGCCCTGGGCTCTGTCCCCATCCAGTCCTCCAGTTTTGCCACCTCACTCTGCACCCCTCTCCTCAAAGATGGTGTGTGTGTGTGTGTGTGTGTGTGTGTGTGTGTGTGTGTGTGTGTGTGAGGGCTCAGATATGGGGATCGGCCTTGCCCCCTCAGACATGCTCTGCAGGTCCCCGAGTGCAGATCCTGACCCCCAGCCTCAGCAGGGACGGTGTGTCTTGAGCCCTGGGGATGGCTGCAGGGTGAAGGATTGTACAGCTGGGTGGACCAGCGTCCAGTCCTCAATCCCTGGTGACTGTGCAGGAAGGGGAGCTTTGGCAGCAGCTGAGGGCGACCCCCCCACCCAGACCCCAGCCTGGGGATCTCTCCACATACACCCAACGCCCGTTTGACCACAAGCCTCAGCCACAGCTCAAAACCCCAAGTCAAACCTAAATAGCAGCTCAGCCCCAGGTTGCCAAACCAGTTTGAACCAGAAATGGCCACTTGGAGCTGATGACTGAGAAATGGGGTCCTGGCCTGCGCCCCAGCAGGAGGAAGGCTGAAACACAGTCGGCCACAGACATGGGGCTCTGCCAGACTCCCTCCCCTCTTCTAGCCCTGTGCGTGCTATCCAGATTCCAGCAGAAGGGAACTGGCCTCAGGAGGTGTCTTAAATTTTCCTAGAGGGCTCATTTTTCAAAGTAAAACAGACACAGCTGAGGTGAGCTTTAATAATGCCTTTTATTTAGTCTAATCATCATCATCATCATCCGGTTGGGGGTTGAATTTCTTGAGCGGTCTCAGTACCGTCTCCATTTGTCCAAGGCCTGAGATTTTAGAAGCCTCTCTCTACTCGTCCTTCCAAAGATGCCGTACTGGAGGCTCTTTTAGGGTCAGGAGAATGAGACCCAGCTTGTTACTGGTTTTGGCATATGAATACACCACGAGGACCTTGCAAGGCTCTCCCACATGGGCAGGAAACTCCCAGTAGTTTGCCAGGTTCTCCCAGAGGAGAACTAGGCTATAAGATATCGCAGGGCCTCAAAGCAGCCGCGCACTTCCAGGAGCTTGCTTTTAAGTCTCTGGATGCTGGCCATTGACAGGATTACACGGCGCCAGGGACAGTCCCTGGGTGTGACCGCCTAGCTACTAGGAAATGGGAAATCTGGGCGGAGCAGGCCCAGTCCCAATCCAAGCAGCCTTGGAGGTCTCAGCCCTGGGTCCCACACACCTGGGTTCCTCTGCCGGTTCCTTCATGCGTGAGGCTCGTCCAAACGTGTGGAGAGGGGCCTTGAGCATGGCTGTGGCTAGGTTCCGGAGGTCTTCAGCTGCCGGGAGCTCTGCTGGGGGTGGGGAAGGAAGCCGGAGCCCATCCCCTCCGAGGGGTCCCAGGGAAGACAGCCAGGCACGTGGGCAAGAGACTTTGCCATTTAGTCTAATATATAAAAGAAATTTTCTTTTTGGGAGGGGGCCACACCTGGTTGTGTTCTCAGGGAACCATATGGGGTGTCCAGGATTGAACCCTAATCAGCCATGTGCAAGGCAAGTGTCTTACCCACCCCAGAAAGCGTTTCTGCTCCATATAATGTCTAACAATGAGAAATGAGATGCTTCGCATCTGTTTTGATTGCCCGCTGTCTTTGTACTTCCACGTGTGCTCCACTAACTGCTCAGATCCCGGCGTGGCTACCAGGCTAGCGTCAGTAGCACCCAGAGGTAGGAAGACCCGAGGCTCCCAAACCAGGCTACACTCTAGCATCTCCGGAGGGACTTGTAACACTGCAGATTACCGTGGGTCAGAGAGATAGTGCAAAGACGAAGGCACTCGCCCAGCATGTGGCTGGACCATAAGACTGACTCAAATCCAACACCTCGTATGGTCCCCCAAGCCCGCTAGGAGTAATTCCTGAGCTCAGAGGCAGGTGTGGCCCGAAATACAAACCAAAAAAGCAGAAATGAATTACTAGGCTCCACACAAGGGTTTCTGACTCACAAATTGGGATGTTGCCTGGGAATTTATATTTTGTTCTTTTTGCTGTTGTTGGACTGGAGCGATAGCACAGTGGGTAGGGCAATTTGCCTTGCATGCGACCGACCAGGGTTCAATTCCTTCGTCCCTCTCAGAGAGCTCAGCAAGCTACCGAGAGTATCCCACCCGCACAGCAGAGCCTGGCAAGCTACCTGTGGCCTGTGGCGTATTTGTTATGCCAAAACAGTAACAAGTCTCACAATGGAGATGTTACTGGTACCTCCTCAAGCAAATCAATGAACAATGGGATGACAGTGCAGTGCTACAGTGTTGTTGTTGTTGTTGTTGTTGGGGGAGGGGAGCTCCCAAGCAACATCACCCAACCTGACTGATGTTCAGGCATAGAGATGTGCTGCTGCTCCCGCCCTGGCAGAGCTTAGGGACTTGTGATCACAGGGATCAAAGTCAGGGTCTTCTGCATGCTAAGACGTGCATGGAGCTAGCTCTAATAGGTTCTTAGGGGAGGCTGAAACTGTTGATTGGAAAACCACAGGATGAGAACCAGTGGCCTAGAGAGTCCTCAGAGTCAAGAAAAGAAATGTGCTTTTTAATTTACATCTAGAAAAATGCTATCATTATTAGAAAGCTATTGTGAATTATGAGGACAAAGCTATCACAATCAACCCTGTTACTATCATCAATGTAATGGTGGAATAAAATTGAGAGTCAAGAATTAAACGTCCACATTTATTATCAGTTGATTTTTGACAGGGTATCAAAAAAAAAAAAGACAAAGGTATCAAGAAAATTCAACTGGAAGCAAATAATCTCTTCAAGGGGACATTCTCCACAACCAGCACTGGAACAATTGGAGAGCCATTTTTATTTGTTTGTTTTCAGGGGGTTAGGGACTGAACCCAGGAACTATCCAGTGCAAAATAGTACCTGAGAGAGCTCCTAACCCCCAGGACAGACCTGTCTCAAGAAATGGCATTTAGCAGCCACTTCATACCACTAAAATTCTTTCTTTCTTTCTTTCTTTCTTTCTTTCTTTCTTTCTTTCTTACTTTCTTTCTTTCTTTCTTTCTTTCTTTCTTTCTTTCTTTCTTTCTTTCTCTCTCTCTTTCTTTCTTTCTTTCTCTCTCTCTCTTTCTTTCCTTCTTTCTTTCTTTCTTTCTTTCTTTCTTTCTTTCTTTCTTTCTTTCTTTCTTTCTTTCTTTCTTTCTTTCTTTCTTTCTTTCTTTCCTTCTTTCCTCCTTCCTTCCTTCCTTCCTTCCTTCCTTCCTTCCTTCCTTCCTTCCTTCCTTCCTTCCTTCCTTTCTTTCTTTCTTTCTTTCTTTCTTTCTTTTTTCTTTCTTTCTTTTTTCTTTTTTTTTGCTTTTTGGGTCACACACGGCATTGCACGGGGGTTACTTACTCCTGGTTCATACACTCAGGAATTACTCCTGGCAGTGCTTGGGGGACCATATGGGATGCTGGTAATTGAATCTGGGTAAGCCACTTGCAAGATAAACGCACTACCAACTGTGCTATCGCTCCAGCCCCACCATTAAAAATTTTCAACTTGGGGCCAGAGGGTACAGCAGGAACTTTCCTTGCACGTGGCCAACATGGGTTTGATCCCCAGCATCTCATATAGTCCCGTGATCCCTAAGCGCAGAACCAGGAGTGAGCCCTGACCAACACAGGATGTGGACCCCCCTCCTTGATTTTTTTTTTTAACTCAAAATGAATCAGAGACCTCAATGTGTGAACTCAAAAGTAGAAGTTTCCTAGCAGAACTCTTAAGTGTACGTTTTTGAGCTCTTGAATTAAACACGTTTCTTAGATAGAGTACCAAAAGTGTATACAACCAAACAATCTGTTGGTAAACTGGACTTTACCAAAATGTAGAACTTTGTGCTTCAAAGTTTTGAAAGACTAAAAAGACTACACACCTGGGGGAGAAGTGCACGTTAGGGTCTCTGAGATGGAACTTCTACCAAGATTATATATGAACCCTTATGCGGTGCAGTTGGCGACAGGGACCTGACACGCTGGTGGAGGGTGGAGGCTTGGAGTGCTGTACGCGTGGAACCCTAACATCCACAGCGCTATAAATGACCATGCCTCAGACAAAAAAGAATGTTATCAAGAACCCTTATTGCTCAATCACAGAAAGACTACTACCCCAATTTAAAAATAGAAAACTATTTGAGCAGCTATTTCTCCAGGGGTAATAAGGCACATTAAAATATTCAGTGGGGGCTGGGTCCGTAGTATAGCCTGTAGAATGCCTGCCTTCTTCGTGGCAGATCGGGGTTCAATTCCCGCCATCACATATGGGCCCTTGAGCCCTTCCAGGAGTGATCCCTGAGCACAGAGCCAGGAGTGAGCCCGGAGCATTGCCAAGTGTGGCCCCCAAATTGAAACAATAATAATAATAATAATAATGGATACTAAATGGAGCTAGATTGTTCAAAGGACTGACCACATGCTTTGCAAGCAGGGGGCCTGGGGTTCCGTCCCCAGCACTGCATAGTCCACTGAGCATTGACAGGAGTCACCCTGAGCACAGATTCAGGAGAAGGCCCTGTGTACCACATGTATGACCAATACATGTATGCTCCCCACACCAAAAATACTAAATATCATTAGTTATCAGGGAAATATGAATTGAAATGAGGGTCTCAATGAAAATCTACTACGGGGCCAGAGTGATAGTATAACAAGTAGAGTGTTTGCCTTTCACATGGCCGACCCAGGTTCGTTCCCAAGCATCCCTGGTTTCCTGAGCACCTCCAGGAGAAATTCCTGAGTGTAGAGCCAGGAGTGTAGAGCCCTGAGCACCATTGGGTGTCCTCCCACTCCCCAAAAAATACATCTTTTGCACACTCACTCACTACAGTTGCTGTAGTCATAAAGATGGTCAATTCCAGCAGTTGGTGGGGATGGGAGAAACTGGAGCCCAGTTATCGCTGGGGGGGCTATGAACTGGAGAACAGTTCGGTGGTTCTTCCAAAAGTCAAGCTTAGAGCTAGCATGTGACTCAGCAATCGCACTCCCAGGCATACTCCCAAGAGAGCTGAAAATATTCGTCCACCTAAAAACGTATGTCTGAATGTTGATGACAGCACTCTTCGCAACAGCAACCGACTGGAAGCTACCCAAAAGTCCATCAGTGGATAAATGGATAAAGGAAATGTGGCTGTCCATATGTGGAGCATCATGCGGCCCCCAAAAGAGCTGAAGCACCGACAGAGGCGACAATATGTTGGGCTCTGCAGATGCTGTATTAAGCAGAAGAAGCCAGACACAAAAAGGTCACGTTCGGCCAGGCTCCGTCTGCATGAAATGTAGTGATGCGTACATGGACAATAGTTGGGAGGGGTGCGGCGGGGGCGTGTGGGTTTCGGTGGCTGGGGAGAGGAGAGGGGCGTCACTGCTCCTGGTTGTGGGGCTCCTTTTGGAATTAATGGTGATGGTTGTGCAGCTTTCTGACTGTACTGAAAAATACCGAATGGTATATTTCAATACAATTATTATATAAACTTTTTTTTTTTTTTTGCTTTTTGGGTCACACCTGGTGATGCACAGGGATTACATCTGGCTCTACACTCAGGAATTACTCCTGGTGGTGCTCAGGGGACCATATATGATGCTGGGAATCAAACCCGGGTCGGCCGTGTGCAAGGCAAACTCCCTACCTGTTGTGCTATTGCTCCAGCCCCTATTACATAAACTTTTAAAAAAGCAAAAATGTATTTACCCGAACACAGAGATAGTCAAGGTGAGGGTAAAGGCTGAATCCAGGTCTAGACTAGATTCTCTGCTCCCGCAAAGACATCTCTGAGCTGTGAGACTACACTGTTTCCTGCCTCCCTCCCTCTCTTCCTTCATTCCTCCCTGCCTCCTCCTTCTCTTTCTCCTTCTCTCTTCCCTCCCTCCCTCTCTTTCTCTGTCCCTCCCTCCCACCTTTCCTCCCTCCCTCCCTCACTCCTTTCCTCCCTTCCTCCCTCACTGCTTTCCTCTTTCCCTCTCTCCCTCCATCACTGCTTTCCTTCCTTCCTTCCTTCCTTCCTTCCTTCCTTCCTTCCTTCCTTCCTTCCTTCCTTCCTTCCTTCCTTCCTTCCTTCCTTCCTTCCTTCCTTCCTTCCCTTTTCTTTCCTTTCCTTCCTTCCTTTCCTCCCTCCCTCCCTCCTTCCTTTCCCCTTCTCTCCCATGTAATTTTTGGTGCCTGGGGTCCAAGTCCAAAGTCACAAACCAAGCATGTGTTCTACACTGACCCACATCCCTGATTCACTGCTACACTTTCTTCAGTACTAGAAGAGCAGGGTGTGTGGGGGGTAAGTGTCATGTGAGGCCCTGGGTTCGATTCCCAGCATTGTAAATCCTCCCCAGCACCCCCAGGAGCAACTCCCAAGCACTAAGCTAGGAGTAACCCCGAACTTAGCCTGCGCATTGCAGGATGAAGCCTAAAAACAACAGCAAGAACAATATACCACGAATCCAGGTCCATTCCTGGCACTGCTGGGAATGAGCCCTGAGCACAGGCAGAAGGCAGCCTGCCAGCACTGCTGTGCATGACCCAAACCCCTTCCACCCACCCACCCACCCACCCCAGCAAGAAGTGCTGCAAGATGAGACTTTACAAGAAACATGAAGGTAAGAAGTACCCCTAGGAAGTGAAAAAGAACTTCAAAGAAAATATCATCCAAATGACCAATAAATAGTAAAGAGGTACAGCCACACCAGCAGCTAAGAAAGCAAAGCACTGGCAGGAAACTTCTCCCTGCCCCCCCTCACCCCTACATCACTCCAAATCCAATTCCGAGTAGGGAAGAGGAGAGCCGGGCTCATGGCCTGAGGACAGGAGAGTCCATCAGAGCAAACACCTTGGAGATCAACTTGAGCTTATCTAGTCAGGCCCCAGGGCAAATACCTCCCAACAAAGCCCTCCAGTGACACTCAGCAGGGCACCGGCCCTGGGGAGGGAGTATGGCAGCTGCCTCGAGGCCCAGGCAAGGGCTGGCACAAAAAGTTACAGCCCTACCACACCTTGGCCTGCTCTAGAAAAGTCTGAGACGAAGACGAAGAATGGGGACTGGACTGTGCGTTACCACTTAATAACATATTTGTGTGATATGCATATTTGTGTGACTTGTAGCAGAAGCATCACTCATGCGAGGCAGGAGAGGTATTACAGCGGGGAGGATGCATGCCTTGCATAGGGCCCACCCGGGTTTGAACCCCAGCATCCTGGGTCCACCCAGAGTGATCCCTGAGCACAGAGTCAGGAGTAAGCCCTGAGCCCGGAGTGGCCCCTAAATCAAAACCAGCAAAGCCCAATGCATCACCCACGGGAAGGACAACCCTGCCGTCCCCCAGAGAAGCTGAGCAGCTTTGTGTGGCCGGCCCTAGCAGCCTCCTGGGCTGAGAACCGCGGGCACTGGAAAGGCCTCCCACCAAGACACTGGGGGGCGAGGGGCACACCTGGTGGTACTCAGGAGCCACACGTGGGTCGGTGCTCAGGGGACTACATGTGATGCTGAAATTTGAACCAGGGATGCAGCACTTATATGCTGGGCAAGATATTTGTTTTGTTTGGGGGCTTTTTGCTGTGCTCAGGGCTTCCTGGCTCTGAACTCAGGGATCACTCCTGGCAGTGCACAGAGGACCCTATGAGATGCCGGGGACTGAATCTAGGTCGGCCACCTGCAAGGCAAGCGCCCTACCCGCTGTACTATTGCTCCAGCCCTACTTCATTCAATTGTTTTAAAAGCATGCCCAGGGGACTGGAGTGATAGCACAGTGGGTAGGGCGTTTGCCTTGCACATGGCCGACCTGGGTTTGATTCCCAGCATCCCATAATGGTCCTCTGAGCACAGCCAGGGGTAATTCCTGGGTGCAGAGCCAGGAGTAACCCCTGAGCATCGTTGGGTGTGACCCAAAAAGCAAAATAAATAAATAAATAAATAAAATAAAATAAAAGCATGCCCAGGGCCGGAGCAATAGTATACTTTACTCGTGGCTGCTTACTTTGCAAGTGGCTGACCCGTATTCGATCCCCGACACCCCATATGGTTCCCCCAAACCCCACCAGAAGTGATTCCTGAGCAGAGAGCCAGGATTAAGACTTGAGCATCACCAGGTGTGGTCCAACCCCCCCTCACCCACCACCTACTCCCCCCACCAAAAAATGAAACCAGGCGAGGTCGAGCAGACAGCCTTGGAGGAGTGTAGTATTTGTGGGGGCAGAGCTTCCCGAAGCTACAGGGCTAGAAGGTACGAACAGGCAGGTGCCAGCTCCTGCCCCCACCCCCGCCCCTTCAGCACCAGCACTCAGGGGGGTGGAGAGGAGAGCAGCTGTCACGCACAGCCCAGGTCCTGCCCGAGAGAAGCCAGGTCCAGCCCCATTCGCAGGCCAGGTCAGTAGCTGCTCCTGCCCTGGGAACTCAGCCCTCCCAGGGACAGCAGCACATTTGGGGGGCTTGGCCCAGGCTGTCTCTGAAGGTTCCCCCAGCCTGGCAGCTCCCTCTGGGGAACGGTCCTTTGCTCACTGCCGAGGTATGTCCCCAGGGCATTCCCTAATAAACCTTCTGCCAGCAAATCTCATCTCCAAATCTGTTTCCCAGGGAACCAATCTAAGACACAGAAATCTAACAACGGTCTGAAGTTATCAGGAAAATATTGCGATGTGTTTAGGAGCCTCGATTGAGGCTGGGTGTAATATATCTACATTCAGTTCTGCATGAGAATCAGCTGCAAATAATAAAGGTCTGAAAGATATTGGCTTCAGCAAGATGGAAATTAAGTTATTTCTCATATAAAAGTAGTCCAGGGTAAAACTAATCTAGAAGGGAGAAAGCTGATAGGGGTTTATCTGTGGTGTATGTTTGTGTGGGTGTGCGTGTACACACACACATGAGAGAGAGAGGGGGGAAGGGCAGGAGGGAGGAAACTGCAAAGGAGAGAGAAAACTGCAAAGGAAGATTTTTAGGGTGATGGGAAAATTCCATATCTTGATCGGGAGGGCGGTTACATAAGTATAAGTGTATATGTGTATATACATGTAAACGTATATGTAGTTGTCAGATCTTACTGAACTATACACTTAAAAATGGGCGCAATTTATTTAATGTAGATTAAAGCACACTATGGTCAATTTTTTAATGTGTGTATAGCACAGAGATAGGAGGTGAGAGATTAAAACTGCTCCTAGTGACAGAGACCTAGTTTTCTATATTTCTCCTCCTTTCTTCCTCTCCTATCTCAAAGTTACCTCGTGGCCCAGAATGGCTGCAAAAGCTCCAGCATTTGCACCCTTTTTCTAGCCAAAGGGAAAAGAGAAGGGGAAAAGGCCTCCCTTCTAAAGACAAGTGCCAGACTACAGTTCTGTATTCAGATGACTCTACCTTCTGATAAGAGGTGAAAATATGTGTAGTCCTTTGTTTTGTTTATTTTTTAATGTGATTTGAGTAACAGGACTTAGAGACCTTTCTTATTCTGTTTTTGCTTTATTTTTGGGGCGTGGGGGGTGATCCACACCCAATGGCACACTCCCAGTGAAGCTCAGGAGACCAGGTGGTGCCCAGGATTGAACCTGGGCCTCCTGCATGCAAAGCTGTGAAGCGTGCACTCAGGCAGTAGCTCCAGAACATGTATAGTCCTCTAACGGGGATCTTTGCAACTCCAAATCGGGTTCTGTTGGTGGGGGGAACAGAAGGACTGTTGGGACAATTCCCGCAGTCGCTTAGAAAGATTTCTCTGAAAAGGTCAGTGAAATAAAAAATACTTTGTATACTTCAAGGGAAACATCAGGCTGGAACGTGGACCCTGGGGAGGTTTGGGGCCATTCCCAGAGAAGGCAGGGCATCAACATGTCAGCCCGAAGGCCATAAAGAGTTAGGCATGAAACCCTATGTGTAACAGAACTGTAAACCTGCAAAACCGTATTTAACAAAAGAAAAGCGCCTGCCGGGCGGGGGAGGGGCCAGCATTGGTCGAGGGAAAAGGACTCTGGGGAAGGATCCGTGTTGAAACATTGTATGCCCGGAACCCAATCCTGAATACCTTCATCATTTCATGGTGACTAAATTTAAAAAGTAAAGAAATAAAATATCAGCTCCAAGTGTGTCTGTGCTCCTGGGATGGGGGCTGAGCTAGGTTCTGCAGAATTCTAAGTGAAAATCATTTCATTTTCCTAGCACATTTGAACTGAAGCGATAGCACAGTGGGTAGGGTGTTAGCCTCGCATGTGGTCGACCTGGGTTCGATTCCTCCATCCCTCTCTGAGAGCCCGGCAAGCTACTGAGAGTATCCTGCCCGCACAGCAGAGCCTGGCAAGCTCCCCATGGCATATTCGATATGCCAAAAACAGTAACAAGAAGTCTCACAATGGAGATGTTACTGGTGCCTGCTCGAGCAAATCAATGAACAACGGGACGACAGTGCTACAGTGCGACAATAAACTTGTGGGATCCTAAGACTTGAGGGGGTGCTGATGGGAGGAAACGGGGATATCTGCTGAAAGCCTTCTTTTGAGGAGATTTAAAAAAAAAAAAAAGAATGTTTAGGGTCAGGGAGCAGGGACACAGTTCAAAGGACTAAGAGCGTCCCTCACCCTTTCACACCTACCAGCTGGAGGTGCCTGTCCTGCTCTGGGCCATGAACAGGCAGGTAGACTGAGGCAGTAGTTCAGTGGTTTTCGCCCTTTCGGCACCTGCACACCAGCGCCAGCCCATGAACTGGGCTGGAACATGCGCTGTGCCTCGGGAGACCCCCGTGCCACGCCCAGCACCGTATGGCCTCCCTCGGCTGGGAACAGCCCCTCACAGAGTTAGGAACAGCCCCTGAGCGTCACTGGGCGTGGCCCCCAAAACAAGGAGGAAGGAATGTCAAACAGTATAGGCCGGAGAGCTAGTGTAGCGGGGAGAGAGCTCGCCTTGCTCACAGCTGACACCCCGTCAAGTCCCCTGAGCGTACAGAGCTAGGAGCAAGCCCTGAACAACTCGAGGCGTGGCCCCGAAACAAAACAATTTCTAAGAACAATTTAGATGCATGACTGGTGATGGATGCATGACTCCAAATATGCTGAAGATCACCGAATTGTGTACTCTACAATGGGTAAATTGTCTGGTATAAAAATTAATCTCAATAAAGCTATTACAGGAAGGAAGAAAGGAAGGAAGAAGGAAGGGAGGGTAGGAAAAAGAAGCTTAAGAAGAGAAGAGGGAAGGGAAGGGAAGGGGGGAGGGGAGGGGAGGGGAGGGGAGGGGAGGGGAAGGCAAGGGGAGGGGAGGGAAGGGAAGGGAAGGGGAAGGGAAGGGGAGGGGAGGGGAGGGGAGGGGAGGGAAGAGGAGGGAAGGGGAGGGGAGGGGAGGGGAGGGGAGGGAAGGGGAGGGAAGGGGAGGGGAGGGGAGGGCTGCCTTTCACGCAGCCAACCCAGGTTTGATCCCCGGCATCCCATATGGTCCCCCAAGCACCGCCAGGAGTAGTTCCTGAGTGCAGAGCCAGGAGTAATCGCTGGGTGTGACCAAAAAAACAAAAATAAATAAATAGATAGATAGATAGATAGATAGATAGATAGATAGGTAAGGGGAGATGGGCTGGAGTGATCTGGAGTGATAGTATGGGGCACTTTCCTTGCCTGTGGTCAACCCTGGTTGCATCCCTGGCACCCCATCTGGCATCCCCAAGTTCATGAGGAGTGATCCCTGTGCCAGGGCCAGGAGTAAGCTCTGAGCGCAGCCGGCAGGTGGCCCACAAACAAACGAACAAACAAACATAAAACAAAAATGGGTACAGGGAGATGGCTGGAAAGTGCTTTGTATATCAGAGGCCCGGGTGTGACGCCTGGTATTACATGGTCTCCAAGCACTGGGCCAGGAGTCACCTCTGTGGCCCCCCAAAGAAACCAAACCAAAGGAGAGGATTGGAGAGGGGAGCACGGGCTACTCTGGAGACAGGGCAGCTCCCCAAACTGACAGCTTTCCCCAGCCCAAGAGCGCCCTGAGGACTTGATCAAAGTGGGTGGGGGGAGGTGCTGAAACACCAGGGCCCACAGCAAGTGGGCAGCCCTGAGCTGCTGGCAGGCTGCCAGTCGGCCCCTTGCCCTCCTAGACGTGTCCTGTCCACCCCCATCTGCCCCCACCATGTGACCCTCATCCCATCCCACACTGCATCAGCACCACCTCCCTGGATCCCTCCTGCAGGCAAGCGCCCTCCCCAGCCTCCTGCCGCCCACCTCCCTCCACAAGCCCCCCCCACTTCCCCACTCCTGATTCCTCTCTGCCCTGCTCCTTCGAGAGAGCTCTGAGCAGGGGTGTGCTCTGCATGCCGGAACGTGGGGTTCCCCAAGCACCACCAGTGTGTCTCCAGAGCAAACACACAGACACAGAACTCATGTCGAAGCTGTACCGGCAGCTCCCCGAGCACCAGACAGGCGGCAGGCACCGACTCCCCCCGCCAAATCCTGACCCTGCACCTGCAATGTCTGGTCTCCTCCACCCAGGGCACTATGGCCAGGCTTGGCCGTGACCTTCCTGGACCCCTCCCCGCTCTCACGCCGAGAGCATGCGCATGCGGGGCTGGGGAAGGGAACCCTGGGGGCCAGCAGTGGCTCGCTGCAGGAGCTGGACAGGCCCCAGAGGCCGGGAGCCCTGGGACCGGGGACCCGGTGGTCATGGAGCCGGGCTGCGCCTTCCTGGAGGCCGAGTGACTCAGCACTGGAGGTGGCTTCCTGCTGAGAGGCTCCACTTCCGCCAGGCCCAGCCTGCAAGTCTGAGATGCCGTCCCAGGCCCAGACGTCAGGTCTCATCTGCCCTGACCATTCGCTGCAGCCTGGCGCAGGCGCTGCCTCTGGGGTCCGAGCACGGCTATGAGAACTCACTGTAGCACTGTCTCACTGTCATCCCATTGCTCATCAATTTGCTCAAGCAGGCACCAGGAACGTCTCCATCGTGAGACTTGTTGTTACTGTTTTTGGCATATCGAATACGCAACGGGGAGCTTGCTAGTCTCTGCCATGCGGGTGAGATACTCTTGGTAGCTTGCCGGGCTCTCTGAGAGAGGCGGAGGAATCAAACCCGGGTCAGCTGCATGCAAGGCAAATGCTCTACCCACTGTGCTATCACTCCAGCCCATGAGAACTCAGCTCCTCCCAAATCTAAGTGGGCTGTGGGTTTGGAGTGCAGGTGGCTTTTCTGCAGTGTGATTTTGGGCCACCCGGGGTATATTCCTAGGAGTGGTATTGCTGGGTCATATAAAAGCTCCATTTCTAGTTTTTGGAGAAATGTCCATATTGTTTTCCAGAAAGGCTGGACCAGTTGATATTTCCACCAGCAACGGGTGATAGTCCCTTTCTCCCCACATCCACGCCAGCATTGGTTCTTTTTGATGTGTGCCAGTCTCTGGGGCAGATGATATTTCAGTTGTTTTGATTTGCATCTCCCTGAAGTTATGAAGTTATGAAATTTGCTTATACATGGATGGACTGGAGAGCATTCTGCTGAGTGAAATCAGAGTGAGAGAGAAGGACAAACAGAGAATGATTGAACCCCAATTGTGGGATATAAAAACAACAACAACAACGTTGTACGTGAATAGTATCCAAAGACAGTAGAAACAAGGGCCAGGAGGACTGGTCCATGGAAGGAAGTTTGCCACCAAGGGGGTTGGGAAGGGCACATAGGACAGAGAAGGGACCACTATGACAGTGATAGTTGGAAATGATCACTCTAGACAAGAATGGAGTGTTGAAGGGAGGTAAAGTGATATGTATGATACCCTGTCAGCAATAGTATTGCAAACCACAGTGCCTAAAGGGAAAATGAGATTAATACCTCTGTAGCAAACCACAACACCCAAAAAGAGAGAGTGAGCAAATGGGAATGCCCTGCCACAGAGGCAGGGTGGGGTGAAGGGGACAGGGTGGGGGTGGTGGGAGGGATGCTGGGACCATTGGTGGTGGAGAATGGGCACTGGTGGAGGGCTGGGCACTCGATCATTGTATGACTGAAATGTAAGCATGAAAACCTGTAAGTCTGTAACTTTGTCTCACGGTGATTCACTAATAAAAAATCACACAAATCACAAAATCCCGCTAATCGTCGATTTCTCAAGCGGACTCAGTAATCTCTCCATTCATCATTTTTCCCTGAGGTCTTAGAAGTCTCTCTAGACTTGGCCCTCCCAAAGATGTCACACTGGAGGCTCTTTCAGGGTCAGGGAAATGAGATCCAGCTTGTTACTGGATTTAGCATATGAATACACCATGAATACACCATGGGAAGCTTGCAAGGCTGTCCCATGTGGGCAGGAAACTCTCAGAAGCTTGCCAGTTTCTCCCAGAGGGAGAAGTAGGCTAAAGATATCGCTAAGTCTCTGGATGTTGGCCGTTGATGGGATTACACACACCCGGGTTCTTCTGCTGGTACCTTCATGCATGAGGCCTGTCCGATTGTGTGGAGAAGGGCCTCGAGCATGGCTATGGCTAGGTTCTGGTGGTCTTCGGCCGCCGGGAGCTCTGCTCGGGGTGGGGAGGGAAGCTGGAGCCCATAAAAAAATAAGTAAAAATAAAGGGAAAATGAGACAGACAGACAGACAGAGAGACAGAGTCAGAGAGAGAGAGACACAGAGAGAGAGAGAAGAAAAGTGTGTGCCATGGAGGCAGGCCAGGGGCCAAAGGGCGGGGAATGTAGCGGAAGGGAAACTGGGGACATTGGTGGTGGAAAAGGTACACTGTGAAGGGACGGGTGTTGGAACAGTGACTGAAACCCAATCATGAGCAGCTGTGTAATCATGTATCTCACGGTGATTCAATTAAAAAAGAAAAAAAATCAAAGCGGGTTTGGAACCACAGTGACCCCATCCTGACCGCTGGCCCCGTGCCCAAACTCAGACCCAAGGGTCTCCCCGGTCCCTCTGCAGCCCTCTGAGAGGACACCTGGCCCGGACCTGTGCACCCCTGCATTAGGGTGCTCCCCTCAAGGCTCTCTTCAGCCTGCACCCTTTCTCTCCCAGCGTCCTTGCTGCCCGTCCCTGCCGAGGGCCAGGTACAGGCACTTGGCGACTCCCTTCCCCAAGTGGAGAGGCACAGAGTCCCCAAGGAAAGAACAGGCCTGGGGGTGTCACGCAAATGCCCGCTCCTGATGTGAGACCCAGAAAACTTTACTCCTCGGGCCCCCACTGCTCCTGGCACTCCTCCACCCTTCGGACCCCCACCCCCCTGACCCCCATCCCCTCCTGGCCTTCATCCCACCCTTCCTGACCCCCCATCCCCGCTGACCCCCTGGCTCCAGCCTCTGCACTGTGGGACCCCTCCAGGTGGGAGGAGTGAGCAGCCCCTGGGAGCGTCTCACTGCAGCTGAGGGGCTTGTGAGCAGGGGCGAGGGGACGGGGTAAAGGTCAGGCCACCTCTTCCCTCCCATGCCTTGGGCTTAGGCTGACATGGGCTCTGCTGTTGTGCTTTCAAACCCCAAGTCACAGGGCAGGACGCTAGTCCCGGGGCTTCTGGGCAGGATCTGAAAGGGGGGGATCCTCTCAGGGGTGGGGAGTGGAGGGAGGGGGGTGGTCCTCTCAGGGATCAGGGGTGGGGGGAGGGGTGGGAGGACAGAGGACCCCCATCCTCTGGGGTGGGAGGAGGGGGTCCTCTTGGGCACAGAGCGGTGGGGAGAGGAGAAGGGGGCGCTCTCAGGGGAGGGGGGTAGTAGCCACTGCAGGGCCCGGTTCCCCTCAGCACGGCCCTTGTTCCTGGTTGGTGATGCGGGTTCCACCGATGGCACCAGAGGACACATTGCAGCTTTGTGCCACCCTGGGCATTCGTGCCAGGCTCTGACTGAGCCAACCCGGCACAGACCTCGGCTCCCCACCCCACCCCCACCCCCCACCCCCCGATGGCAGAGGGACCTGGAGCACAGGGATCTGCTCAGCTCCCCGCATCTCAGAGTGGGGGCAGCCCCGGCTTCCTGCCTGTCCTGTCCAGCTCCCCTTCTCGGGGCCAGAGGCAGCCCAGTCCTGCGTCTCCAGCCCCAGTCACGCTCCAGGCTCCACGCCTGAGCAGCCTCCGCCCCGCACCACCTTGATTCTGTAACGTGACCCTGCAGCTGCTGGGGGCTGCCTGAGTCCCCTCTGGGTCCCTCTGAGACCAAATAACAAGTGTCTCAGGGACGAAGGCCGGGAAATAAACACAAACCTGGTTTCACACAGAAACTGTCATTCCCACCCGCCCCCCTTCTTCATTTTCTTTGTTGGTGAGGAAGGATTAAACCGATTTCAGGGTTGAATGCACCTCTCCGGAGCAAAAAGCAAATATTTCCCTTTTATTCAAGAAGTAGGAAATGAAGTTAATGTGGCTTTGCAGGAAGGGGGTGGGGGCTGGCGGGGAGGGAGCTTCGCACTGAGCTCTAAGGAGAGAGGAAGCCGGAGCAGAGCAGGCAGGGTAGAGGAGGTGAGGAGAGGGCTGGAGGGACAGTACAGCGGCCAACCCACGTCCCATATGGTCCCCGAGCACTGAGCCAGGAGTCAGCCCTGAGCACTGCCAGCTGTGCCCGGCCTGCTGTCCCCCTTCATGCACCCCCCCAAAGAAAACCTTCTGGGGCTAGGAAGATGAGATAGGGGTTGGGGTGCACACCTGGCAAGTGCCCGGCCTGGGGTTCAATCCCTGGCACGCATGGTCCCCTGAGCATCACCGAGGGTGGCCCTGGAGGGCCCCAGAACGGCAGGACCCCAGCAGTGCCATGTCCTTGGGCCTCACACGGAACCTCTAGAAGAGACCAAGAATCTTTGGGAAGGGTCCCCGCCCCCGCCAAGCCCTGTTTGGAGTCGCCCATCCCCAGACCCTCCCCTCCCCAAATAAAAAGGGGGAATGGGGGAAATCTGCTGGGCTCCAGCTACTCTGTCCTCAGCTGTGTCTCCCACCCCAAGCCATCTCCCCAGACACTCCCGCTGCTGACGCTGCGCCTTTGACTCCTGAGCGGGCCTACCTGGAGGGGTTAACCGGACAAGGCTGGTTCCTCCACTCACCCCTCCATCCCCCACCCCCTCACTCCCCGCCCCCTCCAGCTCTCTAGGGCCCACTGCAGTCAGGGTGTCCAAGAGCTCAGTGATGCCAGAGCTTCCCGGAATCCCATCATCGGTCGGAGGAATTTGTAAGAACAACGCACAGTGCCGGGGAACAGATCTCAAGCGTGGGGTTCTTCTAAAACCACCTCAGCAGGGAGCCAGGCAGAGCCCCCACGAGCTGCGCTCCACATGTACCCTGCCTGCGCCTCCACCTGCCCAGCGAAGGGGAGCCCTGCGAATCAGGACCTTCGCTTCGGAGGTTCGACTGGTTTGGGGGGACTCGAGACCCAAAATATTTCTTGTTAGAAATCACAGACTCGCAGGCAGCCTCCGCCAGGCCTCGCTGACCAAGATGACGGTCACAGCTGACATCTACTTCTCAGTAGAAATAGTTGGAGTGGGCAGTCGGAAAGGGGCTGCTGGAGGATTCTGGAGGGTTCCAGAAGGTTCTGGAAAGTTCTGTTTCTGGTGAGCAGCTGTGTCCTGGCAGACACCAGCTTCTCACTGTCCTCACATGGGAGCCAGTTCTAATCCTTTGGTGTGTATCTATGCATGTCTGTATGAGCATAGATGCGTGTATACATGTATGTGCATGTGTGTGTTACTGGGGAACCAGTTGAGGACTTCAACACAATGGACAGGAGCTCGACTATTAAATTTCATCCACCGCCCCTGGTTCCGTCCTTGAAAGGACAACACGTCCCTCAGATTAGGACCCCATCCCTCTGCATTCATGTAACCATAACTGTCTCAAGAAATGTTCTAGAATTTTCTGGAGAATGATCTTCTTTCTAAAATAATCACACATCATACATCTGACCAGGAGCTCATATCTAAAGTCTTCAAAGGACTCATGAAATGTGGCCCCTGGGGGGAGTGGCTCAAGGGCCGGGGCCAGGCTTTGCATGCTGGAGCACTGGGCTTGATCCCCAGCACCACAAGCTCCCTGGAGCTCTGCAGGACAAGTTCCCTGAGCACTGTACTGGGAGTAGCCACAGAGCATTGCTGAGTATGTCCCCAAAACCAAACAGAAAAGGATGGGAACCAGGAAAGATAGTACAGTGGGTAGGGCATTTGCCGTGCACACGGAAAACCTGGGCCCTCTGCTCAGCACCCCAGGTGGTCCCTCGAGATCAGTTCCGCCAGGAGTGGTCTCTGGGAGCAGAGCTGGGAGTAAGCCCTGAGCCCTGCGATGGCGCTGGAAATAAAGAGGAAAGAAGACGTGGTCTCTGCACCACGGTGCCTGCGCGGCTGCATGGAGAGGGGCCGGCGGTCCCCTGACCTGGTGCCAACTGAAATGACTCCAAAGACAGTACCGGCTGACCTCTCTCTGGTGTGGGATATAAAGGGAACAGAAAAACCCACCAAAGCCAGTCCTGGATTCAGACCCTCAGGCAGGTTGCCTGAGGGGGAGGCTGCAAGGGGCGTGGGGATAGTTATGCGGAAGGAATTCCATCATGGGGGGGGTCCAGCATGTACATCTGGGGGAGATGTGAGTGCTCAGTCCACAGCCCCTGGACCCGCTAAGGTTTCCTGGCCACCTGCTTGTGGTGCCTCTGACCTGTCCATGCTGGGATGACCCTCCCATCACTCTACATGACCTGCCCACTGACCTCCCGGGCACCAAGGCCCCCAGGGGCAGGGGAGCTCCAGGAACGAAACGGATCATGGCAGCTGGGAGACAGGGAACACAGTGAAGCTCCCCCTTTTCCTCTGCACGCCTCAGAACACCTGAGAGCACCTGGTGGCTCCCCGGCTGCCTTCAGGCTTGACCACTCCCTCAACACTCCTTCCCTGGCCCACTGCTGGGGCCCACCTCTCTTCAGGCAGGCCCGCTGCCCCCACCCCTGCCTCTCCGAGCGTCCTTCTTGGGGTTCCAACATAGATGTCACTTGGGTGAAGAGTGGCTCTATTTGTAAGAGGTCACAGGAGGGTCAAGGTGGGCAAGGCAGAGATGCTCATATCAGGATCTTTGTGTGTCTGCCAGCTGTCCAGCGGGCACATGGACATACAAGAAAGGAGTCTGGGCTCAGGAAAGTCTAGAGCAGCAGCCAGGTGTGGAGAGACAACCAGGTGTGGAGAGGGGAGGACCAGGTGTGGCGAGGAGAGGGCCAGGTGTGGCGAGGAGAGGGCAGGTGTGGTGAGACAACCAGGTGTAGAGTTGGGAGGACCAGGTGTGGCGAGGAGCGGTTACAGAATGTTAAGGCTGGAGCAGGACCAACAGAGCCAGTTGGGGCGGGGATGCTTCCATCTTCCTCAAACCTCTCATTCATGAAAATGTGAGGGAAGAAGCGTCTGAAGAGCAGAGGTAGGGGCTGGCAGGATGGCCACACGCGCCCAACAACGCCAGCGTGAACTCTTCTCTCTGGCCCGCCCCCCTGGCCGAGGAGGCCGAAGCCTCGAGAGCAGATTTTGAGCCGGCCCAGGATCTGAGTGTCGCCCAGCCACAGGACTGCCGTGGACCCTCTGCGCACACAATCCACCAGGACACCCGGACCAGCGGTTTCCAGCTGGGGGCCAGAGCTCTCCGTGGCCCCCAGGATATTGCAAGGGGCCCACAATGAAAATAGAGTAAATGGGATGAGGCCACAGCATGAGACTGGGGGCCAACCCGTAGGACAGGAGGCAAGTGGAGGGAAGCAAGATCAGAAAAAGGCTGAGAGGGGCCGGAGCGATAGCACAGCGGGTAGGGCGTTTCACGCGGCCGACCTGGGTTCGATCCCCGTCATCCCATATGGTCCCCCAAGCACCGCCAGGAGTAATTCCTGAGTGCAAAGCCAGGAGTAACCCCTGAGCATCGCTGGGTGTGACCCAAAAAGCAAAAAAAAAAAAAAAAAAGGCTGAGAAACTGGCCTAGAGTGTAGTCCAAATACTCCGAAGCTTCACCGACCTCTCCCTTCCCGCTCGTTGTCCAAAGGGCATCCATTCACAGTCACTGATTTCCACAGAAGCGCTTTCCCTAAGCATTTGGGAGTGTCGCTCCATTCACCAGCATGTTGGCCGGGCCCAGGGACTCAGCAGAGCGGGGACGGTGCTTACCTTGCACACGGCTGACCTGGGTTTGCTCTCCAGCCTGCCACAAGGTCTCAGAGCCCGCCAGGAGTGATCCCTGAGTGCAGAGGCACAAGCCAGTGCCGAGAACCACTGGGTGTGGCCCCAGAACAAAAACGTTGGTCAAAGCTGGGGATGTGGCTAAGTGGTGGAACTAACTCATCGAGGCCCCGAGTTCGATCTCTGAAACCAGATACATAAGAAAAACAGAGACGTGAGCCAACCTGGGCGGTGTTAGAAACATCCCAGCATCTCTTGAAACCTTTATTTGTATCTCAGGTCACGCAGCAGCGCCAGCACCAGCCCGTTTTGATGTGGGCACAGCCTTCGCCGAGTGTGGTCACGTGGCCGGGGCCTAAGTTGACTTTCTTGCGTCAGCTGCACCCACACGGTACCCCTCCACCCTCCTACTTCCTACGTCTCTGAAACAGAGAGCTTCAAAACAGTGGCCGAGCAAGCAGAGCGCAGGCTCCACTGAGGTCGTGGTGCTGTTTCTCCGGGATTCGTTTCCGAGGTCTGTCCTGGCGTGCCGGGTGACGATTGATTGCTTTGAGACCATCTGCCACGGCCCCTCGAGCCTTAGTGCTGCAGGACTGGGCCTCTCGCACGGGACTGGACCGAGTGAGGAGCCTGCTGGGCTGTCTGCTCTGGGCTCCTCTCTGGGCTGTGGCCAGAGGGGGCCAGGGCCGTGAGTGAGAGCGTGCAGAGGGCAGCCCGGGGCGGCAGCCTGGCTTTCCGACGGCTCCCTCCTGTGGCTGTGGTGGGCAGCCTCAGCCCCTCTTGCTGTGGGCCTCTCCTGGAGGGCAGAGTGCCCTCGTGGCCGGAAGCTTGCCCCAAGTGGCCCAGAGAACCGGCAGACACCCACGCCCAGAGGATGTCAGAAGGCTCTGGGGGTCACGTTCTCCACATCTCTCCCCTCACCCGCTGGTCTCGATTCTACAGGGGAGAGCAGCTCAGAGCTAGAGGACCCACAAGGGTTCAGACGCTGGGACCTGGGTGGGATCTGATCCACCAACTGGATTCAACAGAGACATTTCTTTTTTGATTTGGGGGCCACAGTCTGCAGTGCTCAGGGCTTACTCTGGTGCTAACGTATCGTATATAGTGCTGGGGGTTAAACTGACTGGATGGCACGCAAGGCAAATTCTCTACCTACTGGACTATCTCTCCAGCCCCCAGAGACATTTCTTAAAGCAACTCACCCTCAATAGGTTTTTTTTTTTTTTTTTTTTTTGCCCACAGCAGCGATGCTTAGGGGTAACTCCTGGCTCTGCACTCAGGAATAACTCTGGCGGTGCTTGGGGGACCATATGGGATGCCGGGGTCAGCCCCATGCAAGGCAAATGCCCTACCCACTGTACTAACTCTTTGGCCCTATTTTCAATGAGGCCAAATAGCTGCATAGCCCTTAATTTAGTGTTTATAGGAACAGCTCTCTTTGACTTCATGCATTGTCAGTTCATACATGTGTAACTACACAATGATACTACAAGACCATGCACCACTCAGACTGAAAAGAGAGGACAGGTGCATACGGGCACTAGAGGTCATGGCTTGGAGACGGGAACACAGGCGGGAGTTCAGAGGACATCCTCAGGCGCCTCAGCTGTCAGTTAACCGGCAGCTAATGGAATGTGGGTGCCCCTGGATTGCTCGAGAGGGTTGAAGAGTCGGTGGAGCCAGGCCCAGTCTCAGTTCCTTCTCGCTGTGGAGCTCTATAAAGCAGGTGTATTTGGGTCAAGAAATGTTGAGCTCGGTCCAGCAAGTGGTTTCCTGAGCACCTGAAGACTCAGGCACTGAGGTGTGAAGACAAATTCCTCTTCAGGCTGGGGAGAGAGAGTCAAGGACGAGAGAGCCATCTCACCAAGGCGCCTCTCCACCTGGCGGCTGGGGGAGTCAGCAGGAGGGAGAGCCCGGCAGAGCACAGGGGTCGCTGAGGTGAAAACCACAAAGCCCCACCACTGGGCAGCTTACACAACAGACGTGTCTTTTCTCTTAGTTGTGGAGGGAGGAGAGTTGGAGGTCAAGGTGTCCAGGAGGGGTCGCCTCTGGAGGCCTCTCTCCTGGCCCACTGGTGGCTTTGCCGGCTCCCTCCCATGTCCTCCCAGAA
The DNA here is from genome assembly GCF_027595985.1 of Sorex araneus. NCBI lineage: Eukaryota > Metazoa > Chordata > Mammalia > Eulipotyphla > Soricidae > Sorex > Sorex araneus. Next base: position 345,575,780 of record NC_073313.1, on the reverse strand, counting down.
CTTCCCCCTGCCCCCCTCTCAGTGTGTCTGTGTCCTGGTCTCCGCCTCTTTTTTTTTTTTTCTTTTTGAGTCACACCCAGCGATGCTCAAGGGTTACTCTTGGCTCTGCACTCAAGAATTACTCCTGGCGGTGCTCGGGGGTCCGTATGGGATGCTGGGAATTGAACCTGGGTTGGCTGCATGCAAGGCAAGCGCCCTACCCGCTATTCTATCGCTCCAGCCCTCCACTTCTTCTAAGGATGAGCCACACTGCTTGAAGGCTTCATTCTGGGGTGAGCACTTCCCTGGGTGCCTTTGGAGCAGGACATAATTCTACCCTAATAAGGGAGGAGGGCAGCGTATCCACACTGGAGATCTGGGTGGGATCTCGGGGTGGTCCCTGCCCCAGCAGAGTGCACACAGCTGTGTAAGAGCTGGCCCTGAGAGGGGCACACGTGTGTGTGTATTTGTGTATATGTGTGTGAGTGCATGTGCATGTGTGTGTGTGTGCAAGTGCATGGGTGAATATGTGAATATATGTTAGTGTGTGAATGTATGTGTGTGAGGCATGAGTATATGTGTGCAAGAGTGTGTGTGTTTGCGCTTACGTGTGAATGTGTGAATGTGAGTACATGTATGTGTGTGAATGTGTGTGCCTGAGTGTGTGTGTGCAGATGTTTGTGAGTGCCTGTGGGTGTGATAGTATGTGTGTGAGTGTATGTGAGTTTGGGTGCGTGTCTGCACTCTCTTCAAAGAGGTCCGTCCCTCAAACCCCACACCACACACTGTATGAGTGCACGTCATAGCGGCGCAGGAGCAACTGGTGTATGATTTGGCCTCAAGCATGGAAAGTTAAATCAGCTGGAAAGAGTAAAAGGAAGTTGGAAAAAAAAAGAACCTAACCACAACCACAGAAGCGATAAAGAGATGGCAAGGTCACAGGGCCTTCTGGAAAATGTGAATCGGCCAGACAAGCTGGGTGTGTGTGTGGGGAGGGGGGGGTGAGAGAGCAAAAGAGAGAGTTGTGTGGGAGTGCGGGTGTGGGTGCATTGAGCACCATTCTCGCGGGGTCCAGCTCTGGCCACAGTGTCTTCCTTTAAAGAAAACCCGCACTGCAGGGCAACGGTCTCCTCTGGCCCATTTTGCTACCAGAGTTGGCCAAGTCCTTGGCGGGGGGAGGGGTGGGGCGAAAAAGTGGCTCTAACATGATCCTTCTCCAATCTCACTAAGCCTGGCAGGAAGCAGACGGAGCTGTGCACAGTCACACACGAACACAGAGCCACACTCACACAGATTCACACTCTCATATATACATTAACACACACAGATTCACACTCACACACATACAGTCACACTCACACAGATTCACACTCACACATACAGTCACACCCACACACAGATCCACACTCACACACATACAGTCACACTCACACATAGATTCACACTCACACACATACAGTCACACTCACACAGATTCACACTCACACATACAGTCACAACCACACACAGATCCACACTCACACACATAGTCACACTCACACATAGATTCACACTCACACACATACAGTCACACTCACACATAGATTCACACTCACACACATACAGTCACACACATATTCACACTCATACACAGATTCACACTCACACATATACATTCACACACACACCTTCACATTCAGACACATACACATTCACACTTGCACACACAAATTCGCACTCACAGATTCACACTCACACTCACATTCGCACACACATTCAGGCTCACACACCAACACACACCACTCAAACATATTCACAACCTCTCACACATTCACATACATTCTCACAGACATTCATACACACTCACAGCATTCCCACTCATACACACACACATGCACACACTCCCATCCGCATCCACTCATACATATAATCACACAGAGCCATACCCACTCACACACACACACACACACACACACACACACACACACACACACACATGCTTGCACGTACTGACCCACCATTCACACATGCACTCACACGTGCCAGAGAATAAGCAGCACCAGCGTCCTCGGCACGGCTGGCCTCCGCAGGGCTCTGGCTCGCTGAGCTGGCCGCCCGGGTCTCTGACGATGGCAGCTTGACTGCACGGGGTGGCTCTGAGTTCAGCACGCGCAGAAGGAGCAGGCAGAGCTCAGTCGCTCGAGGGGGCTCAGGGGATCCCTGGAAAGGACTCGGGTCCCCTGCGGGGAGTGTGTGTGCTGGGGGCAGGGGGCAAAGCTGTGGTGCAGGCTGGTCCCACACGCATCTCGGCTGGGCACGTTTGGCCGTTTCTGTGAGGCACGCGCTGCGGAACGCTTGCCTGTGACGGATCCGCATACGGGCCCAGGTGGATTCGCCCTCACGCATCTCGGGCCGTAGCTCCTCCCGGGCACGTAGACCCGCTGGGGGTGGGTCCCTCGTGCCCCAGCCCCCGTGTGGCAGCAGGGTTGAGTGGGGAGCCCCCTCTGGGGCGGGAACTGAGGAGTGTTGAGCCCCCGTAGGCCCACCCCCCATGGACACACACATGCCTCAGCAGCACACACACACACACACACACACACACACACACACACACACACACACACACACACCTATGACCCCCGCCCCACTGAGCAGCCCGCCGAGTGACAGGCACGGTGTCTCGGGAGGAAGTGACCTCACGGGCCCTCATGCTGCCGACCCAGGAGGGCAATTGGCACCAGGAAGCACTGGCTGGCACGCCTCAAAGGCCCTAGCTCGCACCACTGGCTCTGCCAGGTAGAGTGGACTGGGGGCTGGCTCCTGGGGAAGGAAAGATCGGTCAGAGGAGGTCAAGGACTCTAACACAGATCCTGGTTTGGGTTACTCCCTGCCAGCAGGCTGGGCCCTGTAGAAGGGCCAGAGAGGGGATGGGTGGCAAGGGGACTGCCCAGGGGCCACCACAGGCAGGACCTGACGCGGGAAGGGTCCCCCAGGCTGCCAGGCCTTCCAGGCTCCCCGGCTCTGCCACAGAGCTCACGGCCTGAGGGCCGCCCAGGGGAACACCCCAGCCCCCTCTCTATCTCCCTCCCTCCCTGTGTGTCAAAGTCAGACAAGTTGGCTTGTTCGGCTAAAGCCAGAAGCAGGCGTGGCCTGTGAGTAAGCTCCTACAGCAAGGAGGAGGTGTGGGGGGAGTGATGCCAGGGTAGGCCCATCGGCCATGGGCTTCTCAGTAGTTGGGCTTCTCAGCCGTGATCTGGTTCTGACACTGGGAGAAGGAAGAGCAAGGGGGAAGGAGATGTCGCCTTCTTACAGCATGGAGGCCCCTCTGGGGGCCTCTCAGGGTCCTCTGGGTGGGTCTGAGGTGCCTTTGCCACTGGGGGATGGGGAGGAGGGGTGGGAAGAGATGGCTCGACCGGCCCAGAGCTCCGGGTGCTGATGACAGAAGCACCAACCATGGGCCTGCTCTGAGTTTGGAGCCGCCCCCAGCACCCCATGGTCCTGCTCAGGGCCCCACACTCCAACATCCTCATACTGTTTGCTATCGGGGCCCTCTTCTTCTCACAAACATCGCTGACCCGCAAGTGCTCTGTGTATAGAGGTGTTGTTCACTGCATTGCTTGTTTACTTACCCATAACAATTCCAGGGACAGAGACAGTACAGAGGTTAAGGCACTTGCCTTGCATGCAGCTGTAGCTGCCACATGTATTCGAATCCTGGCACCTCATATGGTCCCCCGAGGACTGCAGAGCACCTTCGGGTGTGCCTCACCCAGTAATAGTAATTCCAGGGCTGGAGAGACAGAACAGAGGCTAAGACACGTGCTCTGCATACAGCTGTGGCCACGAACCTGATTCAAATTCCTAGAGCTCTGCTAGGCGTGGTTCTGAGCACAGACCCAGGAGTAATCTCTGAGCACAGACTCAGGCATGGCCTGTGAGCTCTCGCAGGTGTGTCCCTTCCAGATAAAAAGAATAATAGGGGCCAGAGTGATAGCACAATGGGTAGGGTGTTTGCCTTGAATGCAGTTGATCGAGTTCGATCCCGTATCCCATATGGTCACCTGAGCCCACCAAGAGTGATCACTGAGTGCAGATCCAGGAGTAAGCCTTGAGTACCACCAGGTCTGACCCATTACCCACCCACCGACCCCCCCCCCCAAAAAAAAGAAGAAGAATTTCTCATAATAAAGCAAGGTTTCAAATAAAACCCTATATCTCCCCTAACCAAACCAATACAGTGAGAAGAATGGTATTGTTTCAAATCTCTGCACTTGGGGGCTGGAGCGATAGTACAGCAGGTAGGGTGACCTGAGTTCAATCCCCAGCATCCCCTATGTTCCCTCAAGCACTGCCAGGAGTAATTCCTGAGTGCAGAGTCAGGAGTAAGCCCTGAGCATCGCCGGTGTGACCCAAAAACCAAAACCAAAAGCAAAACAAAGAAAAACAAATCTTGGTGCTACCCTTTAATGTCTGGCTTGTAGAGAAGTCAGATGCCTTTAATCCATTACAGTCGTGTGCCTGCCTGGGAAGAATAAGAAACAGTGTTTCAGTCGTATAGAAATTGCTTTGGGCTCCAGGCTCCTCGGCACCCCCAGGCGTGCTCTCGGGCCACTCTCTGGGCACCCTGGCATTACGCTCTCTGAGATTTGCTTCCTCTCGTCTTCCTTCACCTCCCCATCTCGCCTCCCATCCCCACCACACCCCGCTAATCTTGATGAGACCCTTCCGTGTCTTTCTGAGGCACTTGCTTTGCGTCCCTGTCCCCATACTCTGGTGCCGGTGCATCTTTGAGAATCCGGGACGCAGGGGCCAGCGAGACAGTAGAGTTTAAGCTGCTTTGCCTTGCACACAGCTGGCCCCTGTTTCATTCCCTGCACCTCCCAGGGTCCCCCGAGCCCTGCCTGGAGTGACCCTGAGCACAGAGGCAGGAGTAAGCTCTGAGCACTGTTGGGGGCAGTCCAAGAAAGAGAGTCTCGGAGACCGGGTGAATGGATGCTCATGACCAGGGGACCCTGCAGAGCGTTCTGGCACTGGTTTCCTTCCCCTCCTCTACCACCGTCATCGCTGGGACATCAACAGAGGGAAGGCAGGAGGGGGGCTCTGGGGCAGGGGAGGTGTTGGTCCCCCCTCTCTTATGCCTGGCTGCCGGGGACGAGCTATTGCACTGTTCATCTCTTCATTTCTGGGCTTCGGGCAGGTGTGTGTGTGTGTGTGTGTGTGTGTGTGTGTGTGTGTATGTGTTTATGTGTGTATGTGTGTGTGTATGTGTGTGTGTGTATGTGTGTGTGTGTATGTGTGTGTGTGTGTGTGTGTGTGTGTGTGTGTGTGGCGGGGGGGCGGGGCGGCAGGAGGGAGCTGCTTTCCGTCCTCCTAGCCCTTGCCGGTCCCCAGGCTCCAGAACTGGCCCCGAGCCCATCCTCCGATGCAGGAGAGCCGAGGCGGCCAGGTTCCACCCGAACAGCAAGGGAAACCTTAGTTCCCAAGACCGTCCCCGGAGCAGATGGAGGGCGGGCCCAGGAGGGCGGGCACACCTCTGAGGACAGCTGCCTAGCGCCCCGCAGGGTGTCAGGCGACACCCAGGACCGCTCTGCTTTGGCAAGCCGGCCAGGCCTCTGAAGAGCCGCGGGCCAGCAGGCAGGGAGGCGGGCGTGGACACAGCCTCCGGCATAAAAGGCCAGCACAGACTCAGGATTAGGGAAGTGCTGGGCATCCCCAGCCAGCCTCGCCCTGGCCCCGACGCGAGGCAGCCGGTGTCTCCTAGTTTCAGGACTATTTCTCTCCTGCTCGTTTCCCGAGCCCCAGCGCCGTGCCCGGGACAGTGCTTGGTACCTCCTACGGAAGGTGGAACGTATCCTTTGACACACACTGGGCGATGTGTCTGGGGTCCCCAGCCCGGCCACTCACCGTGGAGGGCAAGTGTAAGCTGCGTCCCTGGCTGCCTCTGTCTGGTTTCCTATTTTAGATTTTCTTCAGATGGAGCCCATTCGAACCTATCACACACAATCACAATCACAATATCCCGTTAATCACCGATTTCTCAGGCGGGCTCAGTAACATCTCATTTCGTCCTTTCCCTGAGATCTTAGAAGTCTATCTCCACTCGGCCCTCCTAACGATGTTGCACTGGGGGCTCTTCAGGGTCAGGGGAATGAGATCCAGCTTGTTACTGGATTTTGCATATGAATACACCATGGGGAGCTTGCAAGGCTGTCCCATGGGGGCAGGAAACTCTCAGAAGATTGCCAGTTTCTCCCAGAGGGAGAGGTAGGCTAAAGATATCTGAGAGCTTCTGAGAGCTTGCTTTTAAGTCTCTGGATGTTGGCCGTTGATGGGATTACACACACCTGGGTTCCTCTGCCAATACCTTCATGCATGAGGCCTGTCTGAACATGTAGAGAGGAGCCTCCAGCATGGCTGTAGCTAGGTTCCGGTGGTCTTGGGCCGCTAGGAGCTCTGCTCGGGGTGGGGAGGGAAGCTGGAGCCCATCCCCTCCGAGGGGCCCCGGGAAAGACAGCCAGGAGTGCGGGCAAGAGTGCGTGTGAGATGCTGGGAATCGAACTTGGGTCGGCCGTGTGCAAGGCAAACACCCTACCCGCTGTGCTATCGCTCCAGCCTGTGATCGTGGGTTCTTGAGTGGGCCCTAAACACAGGCAGGGAGGCTAGAGAGGACATGAGGAGGCACCCCAAAGCTTAGTGGGGTGGAGCGCTGTGCTGGGTAATGTGGTGTTGGACTTCTGTGTACGTGAAACTGTCATCTCAGCACTGTAAACCAGGATGCCTAAAGTAAGATCTTGCATTGTGTTTTTCCACTGCGTTGCCTTTTTCCATTGGAAAAGACAAGGAAACAGGAGCACCCGCCACAGCCCAGACGCTTGATTCTCACCCTTGAAAGGGATGTCAGACATTTCTGGTCCCCAGAAATCACTGTCACTGTATCACTGTCATCCCATTGCTCATCGATTTGCTCGAGCGGGCACCAGTAACGTCTTCATTGTGAGACCTGTTGTTACTGTTTTTTGGCATATCGAATACGCCACGTGTAGCTTGCCAGGCTCTGCTGTGCGGGCGAGATACTCTCGATAGCTTTCCAGGCTCTCCAAGAGGGGCAGAGGAATCGAACCTGGGTCAACCGCATGCAAGGCAAACGCCCTACCTGCTGTGCTATGGTTCCAGCCAGTCAAGAAATGCATGATGACTTTAGTTTTTGGCAGACTGAACTGCATTAACTTTATAGCTTTATTTTTATATACCTTTATTCATTAACTTTATTAACTTTATAACTTGATTTATCTGTCTTGGCAGGCACCTTTCTAAGTTTGGTTGTTAAAGTCTAGGTCTCTTGATTTCAATGTTGTTGACTCTGTGGTTTGGATATTTGGCTCTGTCATTCCTTAATACCACCTTTGTACCTGACTCCCCTCACCTGCACCCCTTTTACATTTATTTATTTATCTATTTATTTATTTGATTTTGGGTCACACCCAGCAATGCTCAGGGCTTACTCCTGGCTCTGCACTCAGGAATCACTCCTGACGTTGCTTGGGGACCATATGGGATGCCAGGGATTGAACTCAGGTCGGTCGCCTGCAAGGCCAAAGCTCAACCCACAGTACTATGGTTCCGATCTCTAGCCTTAACCTTTTTAGAGCAACTTCGGGTTCATGGAGCAATTGAGCAGAGACTTCCCACATACTCTTTACATACTAGAGTCTCTGTCTCTCTCTCTCTCCCCCTACACCAAGAAATACAGCAAGCACATACAGACACACACAGATACACACACATGCACATGCACACACACGCACACATACTCTCTCACCCCTACACCAAGAAATACAGCTAACACACACACACACACACACATACTTTCTCAGCCCTACACCAAGAAATACAGCAAACACACACACACACACACACACACACACACACACACACACACACACACACCCCTTTCCTGTTAATGACACTAGCCAGAGCGAAATGTATGTTAGAGCTCATGGGCCTCCACTGACCCATCATAACCAGCCCCAAATCCACAGCTTACACTGGGGTTTACTCCTGCATCTTCTGCCGTGATGCCCAGGTGTGTCCCCACCATCGCTGTAGCCTACGAGGCATTCTCAGAGCCCGGGGACCTGCTGCTCTGCCCGCACTCCCCACCCGTCCCCTAGCAGCCACTGACCTTTTCATTGTCTCCATGGTTTTGCTTATTCCAGAATGTCATCTACTTGGAATCAGACAGTGTGTGGCCTTTTAGATTGGCTTCTTTCCCCAGTAATAGGCATTTAAGGTTCCTCCTTATCTTTTCAGCACTTGATAGCTTATTTCTCTTCAGTAGTGAATAATAATTGATTGCCTGGTGGTGTCACCATATATTTACCCATTCACTTACTGAAGGACATTTTGCCTGCTTCCGAGTTTTGACAATTATGCATAAAACTACCACAAACATCCTTGCCTGCATATGTTTTTGTGTGAACAGAAGGTTTCCGCTCCTTTGGTTGGGATGTGGCTCAGATGCAGAGCACGTGCTTGCCTGTGGAAGCCCTGGGTTCCGTCCCCAGAATTCCACTGGTGGGGGTGTCTCACAAGCAGTGCTCAGGGCCCCACCGGTGATACTTGGGGGAAACTATGTGATGCTGGGGATGGATTAGAGCCAGATAAGATGGGCCAGAGTCATAGTACAGAGGGCAGGGCACTTTCCTGGCAAGTAGCCAACCTAGGTTCAATCCCCAATCCCGTATCTATGATCCCCTGAGTCTCTAGGAATGATCCCTGAGCACTGCTGTGTGTGACCCCCGAATAAAATTGTAGCACTATAGCACTGTCATCCCATTGTTCATCGATTTGCTCGAGCAGGCACCAGTAACATAACATCTCTATTGTGAGACTTGTTACTGCTTTTTGGCATATCGAATACGCCACGGGGAGCTTGCCAGGCTCTCCTAGAAGGACGGAGGGATCGAACCCAGGTCGGCCACGTGCAAGGCAAACGCTCTACTCACTATGCTATCGCTCCAGCCCACAAACAAAAGTATGGATCAAACACAAGCAAGGCATCAGGTCCCCAGCGTCCCCACCCCAACATATATTTTTAGCTTCTCTGAGCAAGCAGCAAGGCTCCTGACCCCTAGCTACCGGGGGTCTGGTTTTGTATGACGCCTCCCCACTGCCTTCCAGCGTGGCTGCACCGTGTGGCCTTTCCACCAACCCTGTGCTCTGCCTCCTCCATAGCATTTGGCATGTCTGTGTGCAGGACGGACCCTTTCTAAGTGAGGGGAGTGGCATTTGTTGTGGTCCTAATGAGCAACTCGCTAAGGACATGGGACAGGGGACATGCTTCCCATTCTTATTCCCACCTGTGCGTCTCCTTTGGTGCCATGTCCGTACAGGTCTCACTGTTCATCCAGCCATTCCCTGTCTTCCTGTTGTGCTTTAAGGATCCCCTGTACATTCCCGAATAACTGTCCGTTATCAGCTTTGTCTTTTGCAAATATTTGTTTGTCTTCTCATTCTCTTGAGTTTTTATTTTTAACCACACCCAGTAGAGTTCAGTGGCTACTGCCCACTTTGTACTTAGGGGTCACTTTCAACAGTGCTGGGGGACCATGCAGTGCCTGGTAGTTGGCAGCATGCAAGGCAATACTGTCTATATTCTCTCTGGCCACCTGACTTTTAAAAATTATTAATATATATATAAATTATATATATATAAATTGGACTGGAGCAATAGCACAGCGGGCAGGGTGTTTGCCTTGCATGACACAGACCCGGGTTCGATTCCTCTATCCCTCTTAGAAAGCCCGGCAAGCTACCAAGTATATCCCACCCACACAGCAGCACCTGGCAAGCTCCTCGTGGCGTATTCGATATGCCAAAAACAGCAACAACAAGTCTCACAGTGGAGATGTTACTGGTGCCCGCTTGAGCAAATCAATGAGCAACGGGATGACAGTGATACAGTGACAGTGGGGGGTGTAGGGGGTCTTACCCAATAATTCTCAAGGCTTGCTCCTGGCTCTCATTCTCTTGAGTGGATATTGTTGTAGGGGTCACCAAGCGTGGTGGTGATTGGTCACTGCAGCTCTTGAAAATGCACGGGAGAAATCGCCCTCACTCAAGTCACAGAAACCACGACGAGCCGAGCTCAGGGGCCCCTGGGGCGTGTGTGCAGATGGAGGGAAGCCAGTGCTGGAGTTTCTCCAACAATGTTGAGGGGGTCCTCCTGCCCTTGGAGCTTGGGATCTTGGGGAGGAGGGTGTGGAGACCAGCAGGGGCCTCCTTCAGTCCCATGGTGCCCTCCCCGCAGCCCACCTTTTAGACAAACTGAGTTGTTAGGACTCATTAAGGCACCTGACAACCACCAGGCTCAGGAACCCAGACCGCCAAGATGCCCTAACCACAGAGCCCTCAGAACGGGCATGCGTGTCCCTGCCCCTCCCCCATTACTTCTGGAAGCTCTCAATTCTTTTCTCTCTCCCTCCAGCCTCCTTCCAAGCATAGGGAAGACAGCACTTACTTTTTCTCTTTGGTTTTTGGGCCACACTCAGCAGGACTCAGAGCTTTTTCTTGGCTCTGTGATCAGGGGTCATGCCTGGAGGGGCTCAGGGGACCATAAGGGGTGCCGGGAATCAGTTGGGGCCGGCCATAAGCATGGTGGGTGTCTTAACCCATCCTGTCTCTGGCTCCAGTGTAGCTCTGATATTCCGGTCCCATAGCTGCATGCCCTGGGGTGACCCCACACCTTAGAACATCTCAGGGTCACACCAGGCTGCCTGAAACCGGCATGAGCTGGCTGTGAGCTGCTTCTGGGGCCCACCTCTCCCCACCCCGCCCCCACCCTCCCACACCTCTGGCCTCCACCTTCCCATCAAGATCTTCCAGACCTCGGGAAGGCCCAGACTAGACCTGCAAAGCCTGTAGAGAGGAAGAGAGAGCCTGGTTTGTAAAGATTTGTAAAGGGCAAACAAGAGAGAATTCAGAAACAGAATAAAGGGGTCGTGTGGCCAATGAGACAAGGAAAAAAGGAAAGGAAAATAGGTTCGGCCTCAATTAGAGTAAAAGAAGATCAATCTTCTGATTTGGGCTGTCATTGAGAGCTCCATCAGCAGACACCAGTTTTATAGAAAGGAAAAAAAAAATGAACCAGAAAAATCTCCATTAACTTGAGTCCAACCCTCCTCTCCCCAATTCTAATGTCTGACACTTTCCCCGCCCCAGAATCCTTTCAGTGGATTTGGCTCTAATCAAGTGACAAAAATAGCTTGGAGAGAAGGAAAAAGCTTTGATGCAAGATGAACAAGAACAAACCCGTCGGCATGTGGGGGGCCAGCGGACTCATGGGCCTGGCCAGGCCACACTACCCCGTCCCCCCATCCCAGCCTGTGCCCCCCCAACCCCCCCTCTTTCCTCCAGGGGGCCCTCCCTTCAAGGCTCTGCCTAGGCCTGCCGTGGCCCCCAGAGACCCCAGATAAGGTCACATGCCCTGGCCTTGAACTCTCAGGCTCCCATCCCCGTGCCCGTGGAGGGTGGGTCTGCTCTCTGCACTTCAAGGTCTCGGGCCCTGCCATCTCTCTTTGGACCCATGCTTAGAGGTCCTCGGCCCAGCACTCCCCAAACTCGGCCCTTCTGGCTCAGAAGATGCTTCTTGCCTCAGGATGCTCTTGGCTCTCGGACAGCGCCTTAGGGAGCTCACCCGGGTGTCCCTTAAGCATAGCACCGAGCGGAGCCCGCCACAGGTGTGGGCTGTCCACAGGGAGTCTCCTATCAGAAAGCATTATCCCTGTTCTCAGACTCAACCAGAAAAGTCACCTCATTCGAGCAGGCCTCACCCCGGATGCTTGAACTGCTAGAAAAGTCCAGCTCAGGACCACCCAGACACACGGTGCAGGGGTGATGGTGCTCACCTCGCATGTGGCCAGCCTGGGATCCATCCCCAGCACCACCTATGGTTCCCCAAGTACTGTCTGCAGTGATCCCTGAGCATGGGGCTGGGAGCAAGCCTTGAGTGAAGGAAGAAAACGGAAAAGAAAGAAAGGAAGGAAGAAAGGAAAGAAGGAAGGAAGGAAGGCAGGAAGGAAGGAAGGAAGGAGCGAGAAAAGGAAGAAAGAAAGAGAAGAACAAAGGAAGTAAAGACAGACACAGAAAGAGGAGAGAAAGAAAGAAAGAAAGAAAGAAAGAAAGAAAGAAAGAAAGAAAGAAAGAAAGAAAGAAAGAAAGAAAGGAAGGAAGGAAAGAAGAAAGACAGAAAGAAAGAAAGAAAGAAAGAAAGAAAGAAAGAAAGAAAGAAAGAAAGAAAGAAAGAAAGAAAGAAAGAAAGAAAGAAAGAAGGAAGGAAGGAAGGGAAGGGAAGGGGAAGGGAGGGGAGGGGAGGGGAGGGAAGGGAAGGGGAGGGAAGGGAAGGGAAGGGGAGGGGAGGGGAGGGGAGGGAGGGAGGGAGGGAGGGAGGAAGGAAGGAAGGAAGGGAGGAAGGAAGGAAGGAAGGGAGGGAGAGAGAAAGAATGAAAGAGAGAAAGAGAGAAAGAGAGGGAGAGAGGGAAGGAGGGAAAGAAGGAAGGGAGAGAGAAAAAAAGAAGAGGGGGCCAGAGTGATAGTATAGCTGATAGGGTGTTTGCTTTGCACGTGGCTGACCCAGGTTTCATTCCCGGTATCCCATATGGTCCCGAGCACTGCCAGGAGTGATTCCTTAGGGCAGAGACAAAGGTAACCCCTGAGCATTGCTGGGTGTGACCCAAAAAGCAAAAAAAAATAATAAAAGAAGAAAGAGAAAGAAAGAAAAGGAAGAAGGAAGGAAAGAAAAGAAAGAAGGAAGGAAGGAAGGAAAGGAAGGAAGGAAGGAAGGAAGGAAGGAAGGAAGGAAGGAAGGAAGGAAGGAAAGAAGGAAGGGAGGGAGGGAGGAAGGAAGGAAGGGAGGGAGGAAGGAAGGAAGGGAGGGAGGGAAAGAGAAAGAAAGAAAGAAAGAAAGAAAGAAAGAAAGAAAGAAAGAAAGAAAGAAAGAAAGAAAGAAAGGAAGGAAGGAAGGAAGAAAGAAAAAGAAAGAAAGAAAGAAAGAAAGAAAGAAAGAAAGAAAGAAAGGAAGGAAGGAAGGAAGGAAGGAAGGAAGGAAGGAAGGAAGGGAAAGAGCGAGAAAAGGAAGAAAGAAAGAAAGAAAGAAAGAAAGAAAGAAAGAAAGAAAGAAAGAAAGAAAGAAAGAAAGAAAGAAAGAAAGAAAGAAAGAAAGAAAGAAAGAAAGAAAGAAAGAAAGAAAGAAAAGGAAGAAAGAAAGAAAAGGAAGGGAGGGAGGAAGGAAAGAAGGAAGGAAGGAAGGAAGGAAGGAAGGAAGGAAGGAAGGAAGGAAGGAAGGAAGGAAGGAAGGAAGGAAGGAAGGAAGGAAGGAAGGAAGGAAGGAAGGAAGGAAGGAAGACTCCAGCTTGCAACACGTGGGCCAGCCCTCTGAGCCTGGCTGGCCTGATTCTCATTCTTGTTCAATTTGCTTTCGATGATGACACAGTTTGGGGATCAATAAACCCGGAGCCGGCATTTTCAGCCTAGTGCAGTTCATCCCGGCTTCACAACCAAATCAACCCCTGAACGTCCTGAAGGGAGGAGGGGGGCCAGGGAAGGGAGGCGATGACCGGCAGGAGCGCGGGCGGCTCCGAGCTGCAGGATTGTTTAAAAGGCAATCATTTGTCCAGCTGTAATTGCAGGCCTCTCTGGCTGATGGAAATTCTCTGTATACCTCGAGAAATTTAATAGAGCAATAACAGTTTTAATGACATCTTTCCCAATACTGTTCTCTCCCCACCCCTGGGTGCCAGACGGTCAAGGGGAACTCGGAAAATGGATGCTAATGACCCCTCTGGAGCATGCCTGAGCCCTGCCGTTCAGAAGCTTTATTTTCATTTTCCTGGCCCCCTTCAGAGGTCATGTCCCTGGGTTGGGTAAACCGAGGCGTGGTGGTGGGGGGGATGTTGGTCAGTCTCTCCCCTGCCCGCAGCCTGCACTGGGGGGCAGGGAACAGGCCTAGTGGGAGGTCCTGGTTCCTCTAAGTCCACAGATGCCTCTTGGCATCTCTCTGGCCACACTCACCATCTGCTGAGTTTCCTGACTTGAAGGCAGCTTGGTTTGAGTTTTCTGGGTGGAGGGGGTTGGGGCCACACCCCGCAGTGCTCAGGGGCTCTTCCTGGCTCTGTGCTCAGGAGGGAGCCACGCCAGTGCTCAAGGGACCATAGAGGGTGTGGGGTCAGCCCCCCCCACACACAAGGCAAGTGCCTAACCCCCTGCGGCATCTCTCAGGGCTGGGAGGAGCCATGGGCCCAGGAGAGCCGGCTGGATTCTGGGCTGTCTGGGCTTAAGCAGACACTCTGCTTCTCCAGGTTGCAAGAAGGCTCCGAAGGGTCCTGCCGGGAGGATCCTGCAAGGCAGCGGCCTGGGACACCTTGCCCACCTCTCCCCCCAGGAAGGACACAGTGTTCCGTGGCATGGGCCCAAGATCCTGGGGTCTCTGCCACTCCATATTGCCGTGGCAAGGCCCAAGCCCAGGAGGGGTCTCCTGAGACCACCCTCCTCCCTTCAGGCCCCCAGGTGGGAACCAAGAAGCACAGTCGTGTCTGGGGGCTGGGACAGTGCCAGACTCAGGGTCTCAGGGAGGGTTGGGGCTGGGGGGCAGGGCACAGGGCAGAGGGAGGGGGCCAGTCCCTGCCTCCAGACCCAGACTGGAGATGGCTCAGCCGGTCAGTCTGGAAGATTCCAGGTCTCCGGCATCTCCTCACTCGGCACAGCGTGGGCGTCATTGGCGCGAACCTGCTGCATGGCGCAGTTCCTCTCTCTCGCCTGCGTTTCTTCTAAGCGCTTCCCAAACTCCAGAAAACAAGAGTCGTTGGAACTGGACCTGGCCGGAAAAGGATGAGGAGGACTGGCTCTGTCTGTCTGCACCGTCCAGAAGAAGCCGGTGCCCGGGCTCCTGAACTAAGCATGTGCTCGGGGCCCCCCCTGTCAGAGCTGGGGTGCAGGGCCCAGGAACCCCGCGGGCCTCCCTCATGCACAGCCTGCACTCCAGCCCACGAGCCACAGCCCCACCCTGTTTGCCAGTTCTCAGCTACGTGGTGGGGTCCGAGGACCCTCCCCTCAGCAGGGCTATCACCAGACCTTGGTGGGTGACCTGAGCCGGGCTGCACAATAGGTCCTGGGCCCAGCTCTGGGCAGAGGGGTGAGCGCAGACCCAGGCAGGGCGTGTAGAGACGGCAGGTCCGGGAGGAACCATCCTCGGGCACAGGAAGTGGGGCGGACACCGGGGCTGCAATTCTGCTGGGAGGTTTGAGCTGAAAGGGCCCCAACTGCAGCAGCTGTGACCGAGGAGCACTGTGTGTGTGGGGGGGGGAGGGGGTCGGAGATCCTGGGAGGAAGTTGGGACAAGCTCCGCTCTGCAGGGGTGGGGACCGGCCCCTGAGCTTCCTGCCCCTCCCCGCTCCCCACCAACACCGCCCCCCCCGCAAGAATGCTGTAGATGTGTGCACAGAACCCTGCCCCAGGCCACCACACCTGTCCCGCAGAACAGCTTCTGAGGGCACTCTGCTCCCCACTGAGTCCCCTGCAGCCTGCTCCGGGGGCCTGGGGCATGTGATTTTGCAGTCACACCCATACCACATACATTGCAACTACACACCACAAAAACACACATCATACCCCCCACCCACAGCACACAGAACACAACACCCCCGAGCACACATATAACATAAATGCCATACTTGTGCACATACACAAACACACAAACCATCCACCACTCACACAACCACAATCACACACATATTGTACCCCACACGGCATGCATGTAGCACAAACATACCTCCCACCCCTCATCCCTCCTCCCCCTCCCTTGCTGCCTAGCCCTTTTCTGGCTCCTTCCCAATGTTCCAGGAACTGTGACCCGCCTCTTCGGTCTGGGACCTTCTGGTGCTGTCTGTGGTGCTGATGGGCCAACGAACTCGGGATATCTCCCGCCTCCCCCACCCCCATGCCCTCCCCCGTGTCCCCCCATCCCCGCCTGCTGACTCAGGCCGCTGCAAGTGGGCCGTGAGCCTGCAGGGGTTCTTGGAGCCGGGAGCGAGGGGATGCTCCAAGCCATCCCTGGCCTGCAGAGACAGCATCTGCTGCCCAGGAGGTGAGGGCAGAGCCGGGCCACGGGCCCAGAAGGCAGTGGCTGGGGATGGCTCGGACTGCGGCTGGGCACGTGGGCAGGAAGAGGACGGTGCCTGGGGCAGGGGTGAGTGAGGAGGGGGCCTTGGCGGGGAGATCCTTCTGGACAATGTGGCCTGCTGGCTCTGGGAGGGGACGTCTCCTCTCTGGGGGTATGCACCCCTCCACCCCCCCACCCCACCCCCCGTCACCCACAGGAATGAGGGCCACCGCCCAGCCCCCATGGAGCCCCAGCTGGTAATGCCCCCTGCATGGGGCTAGGTGGCCACTGGCTATCTCTGTCTGCGGGTGAATGGCTATCTCTGTCTGTGATCACCCGTGTCACTCGGCAGCGTCACAGCTCCAGGGCAGAGACAGGCCCGCCAGGACACACGGCAGAGACAGAGCCTGGGGCTGGGCCTGGTCATGGATGCACCCGGAACCCTGTGGGGGCTGGCACCGAGGTCAGAGGGCAGAGGCCCCGCCCACCCCTGGCCCCGGTGCACTCCAGCTCGCAGACCAGCCTGGCCCCTTCCCTACCCCACCCCAACCTCCAGTCTTTCCTGGCCTCTGCACTCGGCCAGGAGAGGTCTGCGGCCCCGAACCCTCCTCTGGGTGCCCCTAGGGAGCTCCTGGCTGCCCTGAGGATGGCCTTGACCACACCTCCTGAGCTAGACAGAGCCTCTGCGGGCGAGGCAGCGAGTGGAGGTTCCCTTGTCGAGACCCCTCCTGGGCTCCCGGCTGCTTTCCCCTGGACAGCTCCAGCTTAGCTGCCAGGTGCTGTTCCTGCTACGAGCAGGGCCTCCAGCCCAGGCACAGAGACACTCTGCCCGGGAGACCCCCTCTGCCTGGGAGACCCCCTCTGCCCGGGAGACCCCCTCTGCCTGGGAGAAACCCCACTCAGGAGACCACCCCCTGCTAGGCCACCCCCTCTGCTCAGGAGGCCCCCTCCCCGCCCTCTCTAGTAGGCAACACCCACTCCCCCATCCTTTACTCTTTTCCTTTCCCCTGGCTCCTGCAAATAGCAAAAGGGCCAGCTTGGTGTCCGTTTGTTGGACACTGAACCCCAGCACAGTCCTGGCAGCTGAGGGGTGCCCCTCCAGAGCGGAACAGAGTACACAGTGCCAGTGTCCCCCCCCCCCCCCGGGGAGAGCCTGGCACACGGAAGGGGCCCATGAGCCTCTCTGCACAGGGCTGCCAGACTCAGCCAATACACATCGAGGAGGTCCAAGTGTGCCTGAGACGAAAGCCAAGCAAGTGGTGTCGACTTTGGGGTCTATCTGGGGGCCTGAAGACCGCTGCTCTGACCTCTGATCTCTGACACCTGACCTGTCCCTCCCTGTCTGAGGAACACATGACCCTGGGGGACCTGAGCTGGAGTCTGAGTTTTCTCCCAGGGTCGCAGTCCTGACGAGGCTGTGGGGTTTGGCTGAGAGGTGCCCGCTCTCCTCTGGCCCTCGGCCTCTCAGTGCTCAGCTCGGATGCCCTGCAGGCTGGTGCCCATCGCCAGCCCTGCCCTGTGCCCCACACAAACCCACCCCGAAACCAGGCGCACACAATATACAGTGGCTGAGCAGCAGCCAGACCAGTGACAGATGAACTCAGGGACAGGAAAATTCTGGAACCGAGGGGAGGGGGTGGAGCTCAGTGATGAAGCACACATGGTGCCTGCTTGTTTGGGGCCCCGGGCATAGCAAACACACACACACACACACACACACACACACACACACACACACACACACGGTGGGCAGGGCAAAGAACCCGCTCGGCCTCGCAGGGGCAGGGAGCTGGCTGCTGCGGCTGGAGGGAAAACCAGCGTTCTGCAAGTCAGCCCGAGCCTCCCTCCCCAGGAGAGCAGGACGGGGTGGTCAGGCAGCCGCCCAGCTCTCAGGGGACCTTTACTCCACATCCCCCTCTCCCCATCGCCACCATCACTGGCTTTGCAAAGCTCAAAGAATGGCGCTTCTGGGGCTGGAGCAACAGCACAGCGGGTAGGTTCCATCCCTGGCACCTTATAAAGTCCCCCAAATTCTGCCAGCACAGAGCCAGGAGTGAGCCCTGCGCCCAACTGGGTGTGGTCCCCAATGCAAACAATAATAAATGAATAAGATAATGGAGAGGGCTGGAGCGATAGCACAGCGGGGAGGGCGTTTGCCTTGCACGCGGCTGACCCGGGTTCGATTCCCAGCATCCCATAGGGTCCCCTGAGCACCGCCAGGGGTGATTCCTGAGTGTAGAGCCAGGAGGAACCCCTGTGCATCGCCGGGTGTGCCCCGAAAAGCGGAAAAAATAAAAAAAATAAAAAATAATGGAGGGCTGGCTCCACCCTCTCCAGGGTCCCTTCTCTGTCTGGGCCTGTCCTGGGGACAAGGGACCCAGGGAGACTCGAGAAAACTCATCCAGGCCTGTTTGTCACGGACTCCCGTTGTGAGCCAGTTACACCCATGTGGGGCTCTGAGCAGACCTTCCCGGTCAGGAACCCTGGTCTGGGCCGGGGGCGTGTCCCAAGCGCGTGCTCTGTGGGTGCTACTGGAGACCCCCCCAGCAGAAGACCAGCGACAGGGAAGGTGGCCAGGGGGCCACAGGGCTTGCAGGGCCTCCTCCTGGCGCCCCTCCAGCTCCCTGACCATTAATTTTGTCCCACCCCAATGCCCACCCTTCGTGTGTTGGCAAATGGTGTTGCTTCTGGCCCTCCAGGCAAATGGAAAATCCCTGGGCACCGCCATCTGCCCTGGTGTCTCGGGCCAAATTCCAGGATTCTCCTCTGCTCTTGGCTTCCCACCTCAGCACAGCTCCAGCCCTCCCGGTGAAGCCTGGATCCTGTTCACCCGTCCCACCCACCACCCTCTGCCCCGGGGCTCTGGAGGGAGCACGCTGCTGCCTCTGCTCCTATTCTCAGCCCCTCCCAGCTGATTCTCCACAGAGCAGCTCGATGGCTAGCAATCCAAAACGGTGCTGGAGCGATAACACAGCGGCTTGGGCGCTTGTCTCGCACGTGGCCAACCTGACTTCTATACCCAGCATCCCCATATGGTTCCCCAAACCTGCTGGGAGTAATTCCTGAGTGCAGAGCCAGGAGTAAGCCCTAAGCATTGCTGGGTATAGCTTAAACCAAACCAAACCAAAAAACGAAGAAAAAAAAACAACCAAAAAACCAACTTTTGTTGGGGTGCGGAACTAGCAGAAGGCTTAAGGCACTTGCTTTGCTCGAAGCCAACCGGGCATATGGTCCCCTGAGCCCTGCCAAGAGCAATTCCTGATTGCAGAGCCAAGAGTAATCCCCGAGCCCAGCTGGGGATGGCCCCCGAACAAACAAACTTTTGTTCATGGTCGCCCCAAACTGGAAACGATCCTGGGTTCTCCAGCAGGTTAAGAGTCAAGTCAATGGTGTGAGAGCCAGACCCCGGAACACGGGCCAGCTCTGAGAAGAAGGGAGGGATTGATACCCTGAGCCAGAGACAGAACTCAAGGAAATACACCCAGTGGCAGGGGCAGGTGGGAAGGACACAGTGGATCTCAGAAGGACACGAACTGCATGGTTCTGCCACGGCTCGGTCTGTCCTTCACCCTGGGCCTGTGTGTCCCTCGGTACGGAGGCCACTGGGCTTCCCCTCACCCCTGTGCCAGCCTGAGACCCAATGTCCTGCAGGGGCTCACCTGTGCCCGTCAGGCCCTGCCCCTGGTCTCTGCTGGCTGAAAGTCATTTCCCACCGCCCCCTGGACCCGGCGCTGCCTACAGCTCTCGGAGCTTTGCTCAGCAGGTCACACCTTGGAGTAGACGCCACCCTCCACCTGTGGGACTCCTGTCCACCCAGCTCCTGAGAGCAGTCCCCCGGGCCAGCGCCCACCCTCCCCACTGCCTGGCCCTGACCCCTCCTCAGTGCTCCCGAGGCCACGCCTTCGTGCCAGGAAGCATCTCGGGCAGCCCCGTGGACTTTAGCACCCAGGTCAGTTCTATTTATTTGTCCTCGGTTGAAGTGAGACTCACACCAACACACCTGTCCTCGGGAAGGGGGGCCGAGTCCCCCCACCTCCGTCCTGCTCCTCCCCTGGTCTCTCCTGTCCTTCTGGTCTCTGGGAGCATTTGGGGGACACCCCTTGTCCGTGACGCAGAGGCCAGAGACGGTGCTAGCCCTGGAGAACGTCCCTGAAGACTGCCCTGGGCTTGCCCAGCTCAGATCCTTCTGCAGAAGGGGGACGGGGACCAGAGAGCAGAACGGGGCAAGGTGGGGTGAAGCGGGGTGGACAGGGGCTTCTCCTGGACCCCCACTCCATTCTCGGGCCCAGGGGACCTACAGGCGCCTAGGAGAGGGGCAGCAGGGCAAGGGGGTGCCTCTGGTCAGGACGCCTGGGGCAGAGCCCCGCGGGGCTTTCTGCAAGGAGACCAGACGCCGCATAGGTGCCCCCTCAGAAAGGTCACATTCCTGCTGGGGTGGCCACAGCGTCTGCACAACCTGCCCTCACCCCCACACGCCTCCCGCACGGTGTCCCTCCAACACCCCCCACTCCCGGCCCTGCCCAGCCCGCTGGAGGGAAAATAATTTCCTGCAAACATGTACCCACATCACTGCCGCCTGCTGATCAATATTAACCATGGGCGCAGTCCACGGGGTTTGTCAGGCCCCTCTCCTCGGACGCGGAGCGCCATAAGCACTTTGCACGCCCCATGGGACGAGGACACAGACCCCCTCTGTCCTCCACACTGGAGCCCGGGATAGGGGGCCGTGAGGGGATGCTGGGCAGGTCCTGCTTCCTGAGCCCCCAGCCCAGAATGGCACTGGACGAGACCCAGAGTCCAGCCCAACCCTCCCTTCAGGGACAGTTTCTGTCAGATGAGCTGCTCCTGACTCACCACACATCTGCCCTGCCCCCAGGAAGGGCTGCTCCCAGGTTGTGGCAGAGCCGAGTTCCCAGCCAGGTACAGGTTGGCACCAGCCTCCGACAGCTGCAGCTGTTTTCTCATCCCATCCTCGGTTCCACCCTTGGAACCTGGATTTCAGCAGGAGTCGAAGACAGTCTCTCCAGAGGGCAGACAATAGCAGAGACTTCCAGAAGTTTCTGTGGCTTGATTTCAGTAGGGGTGCCCCATGGACTCCCACCTTGAGTTCTCTCGTAGGTGAACACTGGCCCCCCTGAATCCCCACAGACACAGTCTTGAGCTGGGGCAGGGGGCCCAGGGGTCTCTCTTGCCGCCTTCTCTCATAGACTTGGGGGAATCAAGGCACAGAGAGGGGCTTGTCTCAGCAGGGTGAGATTCCACTGACCTCGGACCCTCAATCTTCAGCGCACTGCTCAGAGGAATGGGATCAGAGAAAGAGAGCACAAAGGAGCTGGCGCTGGCCTTCCCGGTTCCGCCCCAGTGCCCCGTGATTTCCCCTGGCCCCCAGGAGGAGGCGTCCCTGAACACAGAGCCAGGAAAAAGCCAAGTACCACTGTGTGTGGCAGAGCAAAAGAAAAGAGGAATGTAGGCAGGTGTGGGGAGATCCCTGAGACGGCAGGAGAGGGGAGCCTTCACTCTGGTGTTGGCCGGGGTGCTGGGACATTGTGTGCGTGAAACCGTACCTTGAACAGTATAAATCATGGCACTCCAATTGCAAAGACTTGTTTAAAAAGCGAGAGAGAGTGGATGGGGACTTCCTTTACAGCCCTGGAAACTTGAGCACACTTGCTGCAAACTGAACGCCCGTCTGATCACAGGGGGGCGAGGCAGCCATCAGAGGGGACAGTGCTCCATGGAGAGCAGTCATGGGGACAGTGCTCCATGTCGAGTCATCAGTGGGACAGGCCTGGGTCCCAGTCATTGCCTATAAACTCGAACCTTTTCCAGAAATACCAGTTGAAGTCCAAAGCTGGCTGGGTAGCAGATCCTGTGTCCAGCAGAAGAGGCCCTCTGAGAGGCACAAGGACACTGGGGACAGTGAGGGTGGGGGGTGCGGCCGGCCAGTTGGTTTCGCACCTGAATCTCCTCTCGGACGACTGGGGCTCCCCAACCCCAGTCCCCTCTGTGGATAGCCCAAGGATTAGCTCAAAGGCCACAGCTCCCTCCCTCTGTCCACCCTGGGCACCGTGGACAGCACAGTGGGCAGCAGACCAGAGCTCTTGCCCCCCCACCGCACCCTCCCGTGGCCCAGTGACCCTGGTTCCCAGTCACCGCCGCGAGCATGAGGAGGCCACACTCCCGATAATGAATCCCTAAGGCCAGAGCTCTGGGAGATTAAATCGGCCGCAATTGGGCTGGGCTTTTCACTAATGATCAGAGACATCTCACCAGGGGCAGGGGGCCACTCCCAGGGTCACTCTGTTCCCCTCCACCAAGTTGGAGGCCACCTTCCGCCCACTCACCTACCAGCCCTGAAGAAACGCAGAGATGACAGGCCTCAGGGAAGCTGGGAAGGGAACCTCTTTCCCACCTGTACCTCTGGCCCCTCCAGGCTGAGGGTCCTCCCTAACACATGGCAGACAGGAGTGCTCCCCCCACCTCCCGAGAGCCAGGACAGTGACACCTAGTTTAACAAAGCCTGGGAATCCCCAGCCTCAGTGACACCTCCCAGGGAGGGCTTCTCTCTTGGCCCTGGGCCTCTCCCAATGCTACTGCCCACCACACCTCCTTCCAGAGCACCCCCCACCCCTCCCCGAAGCCCTCCCTCCTCACAAGGGGGGACCCTTGTCCAGCGCCCACCTGGGTGTATGTGTGAGCACAGGTGTGTGTGTCTGGGGAGTGTGTGTGTGCATGCAGTGCATGTGCCTGGGTGAGTGTGTGTGTACATGCAGTGCATGTACCTGGGTGAATGTGTGTTTGCATGCAGTGCATGTGCCTGGATGAGAGTGTGTGTACATGCATTACACGTGCCTGGGTGAGTGTGTGTGCATGCAGTGCATGCACCTGATGGGTGAGTGTGTGTGCATGCAGTGCATGTACCTGGGTGAGTGTGTGTGCATGCAGGTGTATGTACCTGGGTGAGTGTGTGTGCATGCAGTGCATGTACCTAGGTGAGTGTGTGTGCATGCAGGTGTATGTACCTGGGTGAGTTTGTGTGTGCACAGGTGCGTGTACCTTGGGGTGTGTGTACATAGGTGTGTGTACCTGGGTGAGCATGTGTGCATACTTCAGTGATCGTGTCCTGTGTAATAGTATTAATTGCTCCCGGCCCAGGCACCTCACACTGTGCACAAGGTCAGCCGGGGGACCCCTACATTGGTGCTGTGCAGCCTGATGTGCCATGGGGACACTCCAGTTCAGGAGAGTGGGGTCCCCCAGGCAGTGCCTGGGCCTGGCCTGTTCTGAGCCAGGTGGGCTCTGCGAGTTCCCCTCTCTCCGGCCTGCTGCAGCTGGAGCTTTGGTTCACACCTGCACACGAGGGAGCCCAGGGGCTTCTCCTCAGGGCGGGATCACTGCCCTGTATCACCCCCAGAGGCCTGTAGGGGGTGCACAGTGAAGCCCGAAGCTCTGACCTGACTCTCTCTCTGGGGACCCTTTGCTTCCCTAGTGGGGGCCGGGCCACAGAAGGTGGTTGGGGGTTTGCACTCCTCTAAAAAGCACTGAAACAGGGAACAGAAAAGCAAAGTTTCACTGTTTTAACACGGCCAACGCCGGGAAGATCAGAGGAGCCCACGGGCACAGGCCAGAGAGCAGCTTCAAGGAGAGGCAGCGGTGGCTGGGGTGATGCCGGGAGTTGGGGTTCATGGCCGTCTGCACAGCCTGGGAGTTTTCACGGAGATGCATGCACGTTTGTGAGGGTATGGCAGACACACGGAACTGAGGAACGATCCACGGACAGACACTGAGTGCTGGAGAGGCAGAGAAACACGGAATGTGTGTTTCTCAGGGAGGTGAGGAGGAAGGGGCTGAGCAGGGCTCCAGGGCATTGCCCTGAGGCCCTGGACCTTCCCCTGCACAAAGGATTTCCCGGGACTAAAGAATGCAGCAAGACTGGCCGGGAGCACTGCCCTGCCAGCCTCTGGCCAGTAACTTCTGTTTGCTTGGTGTTTGGTCAGATTTGGGGTCGGCCAAATCCAACCCAACAGCAAACCCTGGTCAGCCACATGCAAAGCAAGTACTCCACCCGTTATAGGTCATGGCTCTATTTTTTGTTTCCTCAACCCCAGAGACTCCTTTAGGTTTGGGAACAGAGAACAAGCTTTGATAACTTGTGGATATACTGAAGAAATCGCCAGAAACCCCCAGAGGATCCCCAAAGCCAGGCCAGGAGCCTCTCCTTCCACAAGACATAAGCTTCCTGGGGTGAGGCCAGCCCCTCGGGGGCGGGGACATGCCATTGCCTGGGGACCCCAGAAGCCCTCCCAGCACTGCAGGCACGCCCCACAGCTCAGCCGCCTAATTGCTTGGAGTGGTGAAAGCCTTTTAGAGGCTCCGGACTCCTCTCTGCCCGGGAGGTGTGGCCATGCAGCAAGAGCCCTGGGAGACAGGGATGGGGGCCCTGAGGGAGTCACACCCTGCTGCCGGTCTCTAAAGGCCCTGCTGAGAGCCTGGTCAGGACCGTGCCTGCCTCTCCCCATCACCCCTTTTCTTCTTCCTGCTCCCCACCCCCACCCTGACTCCCAGAGAGGGAGCAGATCAGGGCTGAAACTTCCTGCCAGGTCTTCACGGAATCCTCCACCCTGCAAGTCACCCTTGGGAGATTCCCCGCTAGGAGGGTGGTCTACATGCTGTGAGGGAGAGTAGCAGAGCAAGGCTCACTAACAGGATGCAGGGACCCAGGGCCACCGAGACATAGGACACGGGGACATAGGGATGCAGGGACACAGAAACACAGGGGCGCACAAACACAGTGACACAGGGATGTAGGGACACACAGACGCAGGGACATAGGGGTGCAGGGACACATGGATGCAGGGATACAGGACACAGGGACACAGGGACTCAGGGATACAGGGATGCAGGGACACATGGATGCAGAGATGCGGGGACACATGGATGCAGGGACACAGGGCTCTGGGGATGCAGGGATGTAGGGACTCAGGAATACAGGGACACAGGACTGCAGGGATGCAGAGACGCAGGGACACAGGGAGGCACAGTGTAGGGACACATGACACAGGGACACAAGATGCAGGGATGCAGGGGCACAGGAATACAGAGACACAGGGACGCAGGGATGCAGGAATGCAGAGATGCAGGGACACAGGGACACAAGGTGCAGGGGCACAGGGATACAGGGACACAGGGACGCAGGGATGCAGGGATGCAGGGATACAGAGACACAGGGACACAAGGACACAGGGACGCAGGGATGCAGAGATGCAGGGACACAGGACACCGCGATGCAGGCCATCCTATAAAGCCTGGCTGAGGAGACTGCAAAGGCTGCCCTGTGTGCCAGGGAGTGGACTCCCCAACGCAAGCTGCCCCCACCTTCCTTAGCCCACTCTTCCTCACACAATGGCCAGCCCCTGGCAGAGCCCCCACAGCAGCCTGCTGGCTGATGGCGCCCTCCACAGCTGAAGTTCTCCCATCAACACCCTCCCAGGGCACAGGCCAGGCGCCTACCCAGGGTTCAGCCCCTCCAGAGCCCTCCTGTCGCCTGCAGGGACGGGGCTGGCCTTTCCCTCAGGCAGGCCCCAGGGCCCCACTGACCCTCAGCTAGAGCAAGGCTGTCTTTCCTCCCATCAGACCCCTGCCTGGCACAGGCTGGGCAGGCTGGCACCGCCAGCCACTAAGGGAGTCATGCATGTGCTGTGAATGAAACCAGAAGCGACTTGTTTTGATGGCTGTCACCCCCAGAGACAGCGCCAGAGCAGTGTGTGGCACCAGCCACCCACAATGTCACAGGGTCTGTGAGTGACTCAACTGTCCACCCCACAGTGTCACAGAGCCTGTGAAGGACATGGCTGTCCACTCCCTGGTGTCACAGAGCCTTTGAGGAACACGGCTGCCCGCCCCCCTACAATGTCACAAAGCCTGTGTGTGATGCCACTGTCCACCCCACAGTGTCACCCAGCCTGTGAGGGTCACGGCTGTCCACCCCACAATGTCACAGACCTGTGTCTGACCCACTATTTACCCCACAGTGTCACAGAGCCTGTGAGGGACGTGGCTGTCCACTCCACAGTATCACAGAGCCTGTGTGTGACCCATTGTCCACCCTGCAGTGTCTCAGAGCCTGTGACGGAACCAGCTGTCACCCCCGCAGTGTCACAGAGCCTGTATGTGACCCACTGTTCACCCCACAGTGTCACAGAGCCTGTGAGGCACACGGCTATCCAGCCCACAGTGTCACAGAGCCTTGAATAGTAAGTTCCTAGAAGACCCTCCCTCCTCCACCCCATCCTTCAGCTGTCCCCCCAGAGCCTGCCACCGTTCCTCTGGGCCTGCAGTCTCCGCCTGGGGCGCCCTTAGGAGTCTTCAGAGACAGAGCCTGGAGCTGACACCTCACACTACCGGCTCCTCACCCCCAGGACTCCCGCCCCCCCCCACAAGCCCCCTGCAGAGGGTGGTCTGCAGGGGCCCAGCCAGAGGCCCTGTCCCAAACCTGGGCATCCACACCCAAGGGCAGAGGGCAGACTAGCCAACAGCTGTGTTTGTGTTCCCAGGAAAGGTGCAGGGGGCACCCTGATGCAGGCAAAGTTTCCATGGCACTTTCTATTGATGGAAGATAAAGGCCACTAAATCCTGGGTAAATACCTGCCCTTGGAACCACCCACTGCAGAATGGAAAAAGCTGATGCAGGGCCAAAGAGACAGGATGCAGGTAGGGTACTCGCCTTGCCTGTTACAGACATGAGTTCAGTCCCCGGCATCCCATGTGGTGCTCCACACCCTGCCAGGAGTGTGATTCCCGGAGCGCAGAGCCAGGGGTAAGCCCTGAGCACTAAAAGAATGAAATGAAATGATTGTGAGTTACCACCAAGTAGGATTCCCACCACCACTCCCTGCCCGGAATGCAAGGATGGCTCAATGTAGAAACCGGATGTAAGATATACACCACATTAACAGAATAGGGGTAAAAAACAAAACAAAACAAGCAAACAAACAAACAAAAATAAAAACACCATTGACGTATATGAGGTATTTGTCAAAATTCAACACCCTTCCCTAAAACATACAAAACACCCAAAAAATTGAGAACAAAAGGAAACTAGTTTGGGCTGGAGCTATAGCACAGCGGGTAGGGCTTTTGCCTTGCACACAGCCGACCCGGGTTTGATTCCCAGCATCCCATATGGTCCCCTGAGCACCGCCAGGAGTAATTCCTGAGTGCAAAATCCAGGAGTAACCCCTATGCATCCTATGCATTGCCAGGTTTGACCCAAAAAAAAAGCAAAAAAAAAAAAAAAAAAGGAAACTGGTTTAACTACATGGTAAAAGCCACAGCAGAGAGTCTGCTCACTGGTGAAGTCTGAAAACCTTTGTCTCCAAGATCAGGAACAGAGCATGGATGTCCAGATTCTCGGTAACACAGTACTGGAATACATACCCAGGGAAATTAGACAAGAAAAAGAGATGAAGCTCATCTGACTCTCTGGAGTAGTTTATCTTTGACTTAAGTGCGAGCATTTCTGAAACCCCAGTGGCAGAGCTGCCAGGTCCGTGTTTATCACATGCTGAGGCTCTGGGGATTGAGTTCCAACCTCTCCCTGGTTTCGCTAAGGGCTGCCTCCTAAACCCAGGCAGCGAGCTTCACGCTCAAGCTTGACGTGCAGAATCTGCTCAGTCTCCGCACCCCCCACCCCCCATGACCCCCTCATTCTTTTGTGGCTTGCGTCTGCTCATTGGAATATCTGCTCTTGAAACCCTCAGCCACCACACGAACAGCTGATCTCCCCCAGGACGTTATGTGCCATAAGGAGGACCCCACAGAGAGACCACCTGAGACCACCAGTCAGGAGAGAGACCTCCAATCAGCCAAGTTAGAACCTTCCAGAAGAACCCTTCCCAAATCATTGCCCCACAGAAGACGTGAGAGACAATATAATGGTAATGTTTAAATTTTGGAGTGATTCGTTTTGGTTTGGGGGCCACACTTAGCTGTGCTTACTCGGCTCTGAGCTCAGAGATCACTCCTGGCAGGGCACAGAGGATTATATGTGGTGTCGGGGATCAAACCCGGGTTGGACATGTGCAAGGCAAGTGCCTGAACTACTATGGTATCTTTTTTTTTTTAATGTATGAGTATTGCTATTTATTCAGCCACTGATTAAGCTGACCGAAGAGGTCATAAACTCCACATTACTTTTTTTTTTTTTTTTGCTTTTTGGTCACACGCACTGATGTTTAGGGGTTACTCCTGGCTCTGAACTCAGGAATCACTCCTGGCAGTGCTTGGGGGACCATATAAGATGCCAGGGATTGAACCTGGGTCAATGGTGTGCAAGGCAAATGCCCCACCCATTATACCATCTCTCTGCTGCCGCTCCCCTTTTTTGCTTTAAAAAAATTCAATTGAATATCTGTAGTTAGACCATTAAAAACTGTTCATAATTGGGTTTCAGTCATAAAATGATCCAGCACCCATCCCCCCACTAGTGTACATTTCCCACCACCAATGTCCCCTGTTTTCCATCCCCCAACCCCCAACAATCCAGCACCCAGCCAACCTCCCTTTATGGGAGGCACTTTCCTTCCTACTCTTTCTCTCTCCTTTTCCTTTTGTGCATATGGTTTGCAATACATGTGCTAAGATGTCGTGATATTTGTCCAGAGAATTCAGTATTTTTATCAGGACTATAAGGCTGGAGTAGCTTTTTAACTCGGTGGCAGCTTTGGGGTATGGATGTGACTGCCGAGGATTCTGGAAGTACAGGGAGGTGGGGGGAAGTAGCCCATCCTGACCCTGAGAAATTCTGGAGATTTCAGTCACAGAATCCTCACACCAGAATTTTCCCTATCTTTCCAGCACCTGGAAAGATCACTTTCTTAACCATAAGCAACTAGAACACGTGTTTGCTGAAACTTGGGCCAGGCAGGCAAGATCCCAGGTCAGAAAGATTTGGACAAAAAAGCACAGTGATCCCGGTGACCAAGAGCTTCCAGAAGCAAGGCCCAGGTATGTGGGTTCCAGGACTAAGCCTCCAGGCCGCATGGTGGCAGAGGAGCCGGTCTATTCCTCTCCAGCTTGGTGGCCTAACTGTCACATCCACAATCTGCCTCTGGGTGCCATCATAGCGCACCAACAGACTTGGTCCAGAGATGCCCAATTAAATCCCAAAATGAATTAGTGCCCTACAGTGATGTCTCTGGAACCCAATCATTTTTGATCTAGAATTCCAGAAGCATGCAGTCACAAAAGCAGCCATGCAACCTTTCATGATATTCAAAATCAGCAATGGATAATAAATTATCTAGCATCTGCCCCTGGCAGTTAGGCTTAAATGGTGGTGGGAAAATTTGAGCGAAACATAATGCTCAAAAGTTGAGAGAGAGTATTGGGGAAATTGTCTGCCATAGAGGCAGGGTGAGGACTGGGATGTTGGTGGTGGAGAATTGCACTGGTGGAAGGATGGGTGTTTGATCATTGTATGGCTGAATCTCAAACATGAAAGCTTTGTAACTGTATCTCACAGTGATTCAATAAAATTGTCATCCTCATCATCATCATCATCCCATTGATCATCAAATTTCTCGAGCGGTCTCAATAACGTCTCCATTTGTCCTAGCCCTGAGATTTTAGAAGCCTCTCTTTGCTTGTCCTTCCCAACGATACCACATTGAAGGCTCTTTCAGGGTCAGGGGAATGAGACCCAGCGTTGTTACTAGTTTTGGCATATGAATACACCATGGGGAGTTTTCGAGGCTCTCCCATGTGGGCAGGAACCTTTCACTAGTTTGCCAGTTTCTCCCAGAGGGAGAAGTAGGCTATAAGAGCTTCCGGGAGCTTGGTTTTAAGTCTCTGGATGTTGTCGTTGGTGGGATTATACGGCGCTGGGGGCAGTCCTTAGGTGTGACCGCCTAGCTACTGGAAAATGAGAAATCTGAGCGGAAGAGGCCCAGTCCCGATCTGAGCAGGCTTGGAGGTCTCAGCCCTGGGTCCCACATATCTGGGTTCCTCTGCTGGTACCTTCATGCGTGAGGCTCGTCCAAATGTGTGGAGAGGGGCCTTGATCATGGCTGTGGCTAGGCTCTGGAGGTCTTCGGCTGTGGGAGCTCTGCTCGGAGCAGGGAGGGAAGCTGGAGCCCAGCCCCTCCAAAGGACCCCGGGGAAGACAGCTAGGCGCGTGGGCAAGAGACTAAAACTAAAATAATAATAATAATAATAATAATAACAATAATGAGCAAAGTGGGTAAGGTCTGCGGGGGGCTGGGGGGGCTGATGCCAGCAATGATGGGGGGTTGGGTTGGGGGGTGAGAGCCATGCCTGTTGCAGGAAGTCCCACTCGGGTGCTGTGGTCAGTGAGCAGCAAGGCAGCTCAAGAATGAACCTGTGAGTGTCCCCACTGTGCCCAGGGATGGGGCTCAGGGTGGGCCCCATGCAGCCTCCCTCTCATGGGGAGCTCATGGCGGGCCCAAAATCTCCCTGTGGACTGGGGAAGTCTCTGGGCTCCTAAAACACTAACGTCTCCGGTCGCTAAGGAGATGTTAGTGTTTTAGGAACTTCTGCGTGGCCGCTGAAATGGCATCTCAGCGGTTTGTGAGAAGGCCGGCACTGTCCAGTTAAACATGCCCCAGGAAGGCCGAGGTGAAGCTTGGAGCTGCTTGTTTGGACCTCCCTGACCTTCACGGGCTGGCGGTGCCTAGGGTCCTGAGCTAGCTCAAAAACACCCAGGGGTGGTCCAGGGTGACAGGGGTGTTGGGGGACTTCCGGGGAGAGAGAACTGCAGCCTCAGGCCAGGACCTTCTGGCCAGGCTGCAGGCGGTGGGCTGGGGGTGCACCGTGGGAAAAAGCAATAGCCAATAACTGGGGGGGGGGCGGTGAGGTGTCCAGGTCCTGGGGCGCAGGGCAAGGTGTGGCCGAGAAAATCAGGGCTGCCCATGCCTCAGGACGAACAGCGATGCCACTTCAGAACTCCTGCTCGTCAGGAGAGCTAGCACAGGGGGAGAGCGCTGCCTGGCGTGCTTGCCCCCGCCTGCCCCCTAGCACCATCGGGTGTGGCCCTGTGCCCTCTGATCCCTCTGGGACTGAGCACACCACCACCTCTGCCCTAGTCCCGAACCAGCAGCCCCCAAGGCTTCCTGAGCGCTGCTTGGGAAACTCCCCCCCACTCCAAGCACTGTAGCACCGTCTTCACGCTGCTCATCGATTTGCTCGAGCGGGCACCAGTAACGTCTCCATTGTGAGACTTGTTACTGTTTTTGGCATATCGAATCACGCCACCAGTAGCTTGCCAGGCTCTGCCGTGCGGGCGGGAATACTCTCGGTAGCTTGCTGGGCTCTCTGAGAGGGGAGGAAGAATTAAACCCGGGTCGGCCCCGTGCCAGGCAAACACCCTACCCACTGTGCTATCGCCCAAGCCTCCCTCCAAAACAAAAATTAAATAAAATAAAACAAGAAGGGCTGTCTCGCAGCCAGAGAGATATGTAGGGCGTTTACCTTGTGCATGGCCAACCCAGGTTGGATCCCCAGCACCCCATATGGTCGCCTGAGCCCACCAGGAGCGCTTTCTGAGTGCAGAGCCAGGAGTAAGCCCTGAGCACCACCGGGTGTGACCCCATAGCAAACAAACCAACACACTCCACGTGCAGCTCCGTGAGAGGGCAAGGGGATCTCATGAAGCCCAGACCCCTGCACCATTCCTCTGGGCCGTCCCAAGCTTGTTCCAGACTCAGTACCTCTCCCCTCCTCCACAGGGGGTCCCTCCCCCCCAAATGAAGTCTGGGGAAGGAAATGTGCCAGGAGGGTATCCTGGACCTGTGCCAGGTGGCCCTGCCACCCTGGCCCTCTGCTGGGCTGTGAGGTGGGGTGGGGCAGGGCCTAGGTAAGTTCTTGCCTCCTGGAGCCACTTCCTGCTGAGTGGATCCCACCAGAGAGTCCAAGGGTTCTGGGTCCCCGGCCCTGGCTGTGGGACCGTGTCCCTCCTCCTCTCTGACCTGTCTCTCTCTAGAATGAGACCCACTGCCTGAACTCCCCAGGGGGGCCCTTCCAAGTTCCCTCCCATCCTAGCCCCTCTCGTCGCCCCAAGGCCCGGAAGCTGACCGTTGGGGTTTGTTGTGGTGCTTTTGGTTTTGGTGTCTGGGCCACACCTAATTATGCTCAGGGCTTACTCCTGGCTCTGTGCTCAGGGATCACTACTGGCGGGGCTTCGGGGACCATATGGGGTGCTGGGGATCAACCCCGGGTTGACTGTGTGCAAGGTAAGAGGCTTAACCCCTGAGCAATCGGTCCCTGCAGTCGACACCAGGAGCTTGTAAATCACGGACCAGGGGCCTCCCCCGGTTCCCTCCAGAGAACTGGTCTCCCCCAGGAAACAGCTGAAATGCACGCTCTGGTGTGTGTGCCTGGCTCGTGAGGACCCCGCTTTCCAGGGAAGGGACCTCTGCCCGCCTGCCCAGCACCCTGGGACGCTCTGTGTGCTTGGGGAGTGGGGGGGATACAAACTAGCCTTGAAGGCATCTCTCCCTCCCTGGGCAGCCCAGGTGCGTGGACACCCCCTCGAAGGTGTCCATGCAGCCTTGGGGTCAGTCCCTCCCTCCTCCTCCAGGCTCCCC
Source organism: Sorex araneus (assembly GCF_027595985.1). Lineage (NCBI taxonomy): Eukaryota > Metazoa > Chordata > Mammalia > Eulipotyphla > Soricidae > Sorex > Sorex araneus. Next base: position 345,543,068 of record NC_073313.1, on the reverse strand, counting down.
TTTGCTGCTGAAACGCATCATTTCCTGCCTCCGGGGGTGCAGCTCAGGAAGAGGAGGGGAACCCCAGGAGCTGGCAGGAAGCAGCCACTGTGACTCCTCACGGAGGGCCCAAGTGCTCCCTTAGACACAGCTGAAGGTGCCTATCCTGGCTTCACTGCTGTGTGTCCTCCTGCTGGGGGTCTCCCATCCAACACACCTGACCCTGCCCGCCTCGCTCTCAGCACCCAGCCCGCTCCCGGACTCTAAAGCCACGGCCGGGGCGGGGGTGGGATGGGGGTGGGGTTCCTGGCCCTTCTAGCTCCGGGGGGCTCTGAGTTCCTCAGCTTGTGGCCGCACCCTCCAGCCTCTGCCTCTAGTTGGGGCACCCGCACCTCCTCTCTGCCAAGAAGCCCCCGTCACCATCACATTCTCTTCCACAATGGCCTCCCCTCACCTTGTGATCACCTCCACATGCGGTCACAAGGGCTCCGGCACAGTTAGGGAGACCTGAGTGGCCCTGTGGCAGGCAGGTAGGGGAGGCTGGGAGCCAGGGAGACCCAGGGCCTTGGGGACTAGTCCCTGGTCCTCTGCTTGCTTGCCCATCTGCGGGCCGAGAGCACCAAGCCCTCTCCTGCAGCCTCAGCAGGTGAATCCAGAGAGGAGACACAAAAATGGGAGCGGGGGTCGGGGGTCGGTCCCCTTTTGGCCACAGTTCAAAATCAGCTGGTTCAGGGCTGGAGCGGTAGCTCCGCGGGGAGGGCACCTGTCTTGCACACAGCTGACTCAGGTTTAATCCCCGGGACCCCACAGGGTCCCCCAAGCCTGCCAGGAGTGAGTCCTGAACACAGAGCAAGGAGTCAGCCCTGAGCACTGATGGGTGGGGCCAAAACCCAAGACAAAACAGCAACAGCAAAACAAGGATGACAGGGGCTGGAGCGATAGCACAGCGGGTAGGGCATTTGCCTTGCACGCGGCTGACCCGGGTTCTATTCCCAGCATCCCATATGGTCCCCTGAGCACCACCAGGGGTAATTCCTGAGTGCAGAGCCAGGAGTAGCCCCTGAGCATCGCCGGGTGTGACCCCCCCCAAAAGAAAGAGAAAAAAACAAAAAAGCCAAGGATGACAGCAAGCCCTGGCAGCCAAGGCTGGGAGATGGCCTGAATCAGGTGGGGCACAGACTGGCATGAGCGAGGAAGGCCCCAGGTTCGGCTCCCAGTGCTGCCCTGCAGGACACAGCCGCCCTAGAACTGAGCCAGCCACCCCCCTCCCCCACCTCCCCTACTGGGGCTGACCTCTATAAAAGAAAAGTGATTTGTGGACTCAAGAGGCTTCTGTGGACGCTGACCTAAGAGGTTCCAGACCCAGAGCACCAGGCACCCCAGGAAGCCCCCCTGCCCTTCGGTAGCCTCATGGCCTCCCTTGACCCAGCGGGTTGCCAGCTTCCCATGGCAGGTGCCTTGGGTCCCCAGGGTACTAAGATGATGACAAGGTTGGGTGTGGGGGGGGGGGCGGAGGTTTGCGGCCGAAGCTTTCTCCCCAGGCCAGGCTGCCCAGGCATGTCGAATCAAGGCCTCCTTTATTAAATGCTTTTCCATTCAATTAGAGTTTCCTCCGAAACAGAACATTTTATTAAAAGACCCGAAGACAAATTATTACCAACCACCAATGATTATATTTAAAAGAGCAATACATAATTTAGAACAAGGTTTAGAGAAGTTAAAATATCTAGTGTATTTTTAGTCGGAACACTTGGTCGCTCACCCCAGGAGCCCGGCGTGGTCCAGCTTAAACAGAAAAGGCAATTTATCAGCCGGAGGCGAAAAGGTGTCTGGGATGAAGGAGGGCGCGGGTGCTGGCTGGGGGGGTGGGGGCTCGGGGAAGGACGCCAGGGCTGGGTCTTTCTCTGTCACGTGCTTACTTGCATCTGCTTTATCCTTTGGCTGGGAACCCTGAGAGAGAAAAGCTTTCACTGCCCCAAGCTTTCACCGTCCACCTCAGGCCTTGGGGAGAAACAGCCCCAGGTGAGGAGAGGTTTCCCAGCTTGGGTGTCCCCAATACTGACCCAAGGCACGGGGACTCCAATGACCAGGCCTGGAACCAAAGGGGTCAAAAGCTCCTCAGGGTGGGGGGCTGGAGCGATAGCACAGTGGGTAGGGTGTTTGCCTTGCACGCGGCCAACCCAGGTTCGATTCCCAGCATCCCATATGTCCCCTGAGCACCACCAGGAGTGATTCCTGAGTGCAGAGCCAAGAATAACTCTTGTGCATCGCTGGGTGTGACCCAAAAAGAAAAAAAAAAGGGGGGCTGGAGCAATAGCACAGCAGGTAGGGTGTTTGCCTTGCACTCGGCCGACCCGGGTTCGATTCCCAGCATCCCATATGTCCCCTGAGCACCACCAGGAGTGATTCCTGAGTGCAGAGCCAGGAATAACCCCTGTGCATCGCCGGGTGTGACCCAAAAAGCAAAAAAAAAAAAGGGGGGGTCCAACCTGAATGGACAGGGAGGGACAGGACAGGGGAGAGAACACTAGGACAGCATGTGGAGGGAAGGGGACATGGTGAAGAGACCAGTGTTGGAACATTGCACACCTGAAACACAATCATGGAAAATTTTGTAATTCGTGGTGACTGTTTTAAAAATTTTTTTTAAATATTGTTAAAGAAGAGATACAACAATTCACACTAATTGTCTTCTAAGGAAATTTTTTGATCATTCTGTTAGCAACTCATTGATAAGAAGCAATATAAAATAAATTATCATGGGCCTGTTATGGAGGCAGATTTGAGGGGTGGCTGGGAAAATTGGAGACAATGGTGGGGGGAGGGTGACAATGGCGGTGGGATTGGTGTTGGAATATTGAATGCCTCTGACAAAGCATCCGGAACAGCCTTGCAAACCACAGTCTTTACATAAAGTGTAGGGGAGAAAATTTACATAAGTAGGCCTTACCTATTTTATGTAAATTCTAAAATATATTAGCACAAAATGTCTTTTTTTTCCTTTTTCTTTTTCATAATTTCTTTAAAAGTTTTGTTAATGACAGGTAAGGCATGATTATTACCATAATGAGATCCAAACATAACATAAAATTTAATGTAATCTATCTAAGATTCCAGAGTTGAGAACTTACTTATGTAAATGAGAAGAATTTTATTACATTGTATTGAAGGTTTTTATTTTCCTGGTTCACATAGGTTAAAATCATATCGCAACCACAAGTTGGCTCTTACTGATTTACTTTCTCATCATTCTGTTTGCCATTTCTTAAAGTTTTGTTGGAACAAATAATCAAGAGTAAATTTGTTATGTGCCTAAGGGGGCAGGTTGAGGATGGGAGGGAAAATGGGGACATTGGTGGAGGGAAAGTCATACTGGTGGTGTTGGAACACTAAATGCCTGAAACAACTGTATAATGAGCAGTTTTGTAAATCACAATGTACATTTGAGTATGTGTACAGTGTACATTAAAGTACGTATCTAACTTATATACAAACCTGTTTATAAGACATCAAAAGCATGAAAACTTCAAAATGTCAAAAGTTTATCAAAAAAATTACTACAAATTACTTTTAAGTGTAATTATCATTTAAGAAACCTACTTTTTATTAGTAACAGCTATTAACTGGTCAACCATTCAGTAAAAATTGCTATTACAATCCCAAAGGACTGGAGCAATAGCACAGCGGGTAAGGTATTTCCCTTGCACTCGGCCGACCGGGGTTGATTTCTCCGTCCCTCTTGGAGAGCCCGGCAAGCTACTGAGAGTATCCAGCCCACACGGCAGAGCCTGGCAAACTACCTATGGCGTATTTGATATGCCAAAAACAGTAACAACAAGTCTCACAATGGAGAGACTGGTGCCCACTCGAGCAAATCGATGAACAATGGGACGATAAGTGCTACAGTGGTACAATCCCAAAAGACCAATATAAATATATTGGCCATATATATGTATATATATATATATATACACACACATGTATATATATATAGCCCATCAACGGCCAACATCCAGAGAGAGACTTAAAAGCAAGCTCCCAGAAGCAATATCTTGTAGCCTACTTCTCCCTCTGGGAGAAACTGGCAATCTTCTGAGAGTTTCCAGCCCACATGGGACAGCCTTGCAAGCTTCCATGGTGTATTCATATGCTAAATCCAGTAACAAGCTGGATTTCATTCCCCTGACCCTGAAAGAGCCCCCAGTGAGACATCATTGGGAGGGCTGAGTTGAGATAGACTTCTAAGATCTCAGGGAAAGGACAAAATGAGAGGTTACTGAGCCCGCCTGAGAAATCGGTGATTAACGGGATTTCATGATTCGTTCGTGATTCGTGATATACATATATACACACACCTGGGTTCCTCTGCCAGTTTCTTCATGCGTGAGGCTCGTCCGAATGTGTGGAGAGGGGTCTTGAGCATGGTTGTGGCTAGGCTCCAGAGGTCTTTAGCCGTGGGAGCTCTGCTGAGGGAGGGGGGAGCACTGAAGCCCACCCATTTCGAGGCGCCTCAGGGAAGACAGCCAGGTGCAGGGGCAAGAGATTCTTATAGCCTAGTTCTCCCTCTGGGAGAACCCGGCAAGTTACTGAGAGTGTCCTGCCCACATGGGAGAGCCTGGCAAACTCCCATGGCGTATTCATATGCCAAAACCAGTAACAGTGATGGATCTCATTCCCCTGACCCTGAAAGAGCCTCCAGTGTGGCACCATTGGGAAGGACGAGTAAAGAGAGGCTTCTAAAATCTCAGGGCTAGGATGAATGGAGACATTACTGAGACCGCTCAAGAAATTAGACGATCAATGGGATAATGATGATATATGTATACATGCACACATATGTATACAGCACACATGACACTCCAGTCAACGTGACCTCCTGCGGAGGTTGGGGCTGGCCATGTACCTTTCGCCCCCATGGGACAGAGCTCTCCTGTCTGCCTCGCAGATGTGGATATATATTTATATATGTATATGCATGTATGTGTATATATTTATTTATTTACTTAAAGGAGAGACCATAAGAACTGGGGTAGGTGAGTAACAGGACCCCCACCACCAGCCCTCAAGAGAGGCAGAGGGTTGCTGGGATGATCCCATGAGGAAGTGCTTCCCTGGAGGCTCTGACAGGCCCCCCCACCCCTGCCCCATGAGCTGGACCCCTGAGTCAGCGCGTCCATGTGGCTGAGTCACACCCACCGATTCCTAGAAGCCCAAAGAACTTGCAAGATGGTTCCTGGTTGCCGTGGTCTGTGCGAACAGGTCACGGGCTCTGCCGGTCCCCAGCCTCCATGGAGGGCCTAGGCCATGGCCGTCTCCAGAGCCCCTGGTCCCTGAGTGCTCCTGGCATGGCCACGGGCAGCCTCTTTTCTTTCCGTCTTCGTCAGTGACCCACCATCACCACCGTCCCCATGAAAGCCGTCCCCATTCTCAGTCCCAGTGGAGGAGGAAGCAGCCTCTTCCCCCGGCCCAGGGGGCCCGGCTCCTTGAGTGTCCGGAGACACAGGGGAGGTGAGTGTCCAGGCGAGGCGCCTCCTTTCCTGTGCCCTTCACAGTTCCCGCCTCCTGCTCCCCCTGCAGCGGCCCCTCATCTCTCCACACCTGCGAGGCAGACAGGAGAGCTCTGTCCCACGGGGGACAAAAGGTATGTGGCCAGCCCCAACCTCTGCAGGAGGTCACGTTGGCTAGAGTGTCATGTGTGCTGGTGACCAACTGACACACGTGTTTTTTTTGTTTCCTCTTATTTAGTTACTTATTGGGGGAGGGGCATACCTGGCAGTGCTCAGGGCTGACTCCTAGCTCTGTACTCAGGGATCACTCCTGGCGGGGTTCAGGGAATCGTCCCTGGCACCCGGGTTGGAACCAGAGCTGGTGCAAAACTTACCCACTGATCAGGCCGTGGGAAATGGGACCCAGCACCATCTCCCCCACTTTCCGGCACTGTGGGCACAATGAACCTGGACCAGGGGAGCACTGGGGAGCACGGGGCTCCTGCTCTCAAACCCGCCCCTCACCAGCATCTCCTCCTGTCCTCCGAGACACCCGGGGACCACCAGCTGCAGACCGAGCCAGTGAGTCAGAAGTCAGAGGTCACAACAGCCCTCCCTCAGGTCCCCCCAACACACACACACACACACACACACACACACACACACACACACACACACACGAGGGGCTAACCCCCAAAACCCCTGCGGGTGGAAGAGAAGCCCCTTGTCCCTTGCCCTGAGCTTGCGGCTGGGCTGCCCCGAGCAGCTGCTGAGTCCTGGAGGAGCAGCGCCCGGGCCCTGCTGTGAGCAGGCGTGGAGCAGTCATTACGGAAATGATAGACGTGGCTGATTGAGGACATTCTTCTCCGCCAAACCCCAAATTACCAGCGCTATTGATGGGGGCCTAATGGGAAAGGCCAACCCCCCCTGCAGGGAGCAGGGCTGCAGCGCTGGCTGGCGCCCGGGAGCTCCACGCCTGAGCCCTCCCTCCCACTGTCGCCTTGCCTCACGGGGGCGGGGCTGGGCTGCCCAGAGAGGCCAGTCCTGGGGTTCCCTCCCCCACAGCAGTGCATAACAGGGTTTAACCAAGGCAGGTCACCTTGGGGTGAATGAACCTGTCCGCACCTCCAATGTTTGTCACCAGAAACCGTGCTCCCTTTCCCCCACCACAACTCCAGGTGAGGGACAAGGTAGCCAGGTGGTTTCTATGCGTGCAGGTACTGCTGCTGGTGGGGGTGGGGGTGGGACAGACCTCCCTTGAGGGCGGAGAGATAGTGCAGCGGTGGGCAGAATGCTTGCCTGGCATCTGATAGGCTTGACCCCCGGCATCCCATACGGTCCCCTGATCCCCCCCAGGAGTGATCTCGAAGCACAGAGCCAGGAGTGAGCCCTGAACACAGCCAGGTGTGGCTCTAAAACAGAAACTCTGAGCACGAGGCTCTCAGGACTGATCCTCACACTAGTTACGTGTGTGTCACAGTCCCCGTCCTATGGAAGGCTATCGTACCCCTCCTCGGGTCCCTGGCTTTGCTTGCTGTCAGGACGAGCTGTGTCAGCGTAGATTGTCAAGCCCGTGCTCTCTGCTAGCGCTGTGTGATCTCACAGCCAGTCACACCCTGACCATCTGTGACATGGCCCACTGGGATCACCGTTGGCTCCATGGCCTGTGAGTGGACACCGCGTCACTGTCTGCCGTGTGACTGAGCGGTCTGTCTGTTGCTTCATTCATGTGTCGCTGGATACCCCGCCGCCCGCACTTGGGACTGCTGTGAATGACACAGCTAGGACACGGGTACACGATGCTTTCGAGGCCACCTGCCCTTTGTCCGGGCCGTGGAAAAGTATCACTGAGTCACCTGGTAACGGAACCAGGTCTCCCTAACAGTTCCCTGGGCAGTTGCCCCAGTTTTACATTCTCACCAGCACCAGGGCAGTGCTTGATACTCCCCTTTCCCGTTTCTCTGCAAGGGGCTCCCAGACAGTGCTCAGGAGGCCACGCCAGACCATACTCGGCCAACTGGACCGGGTGTTGGTGCTAAGCCAGGACATTAGGGTGAGCCTCTGGACGCTGCCCTGCAAGCAGGAAGCAGAGCGGAGGCCCCACTTTTACATTAAGTGGGCAAGATAAAGCCTGTGAGTCCGAATGACCTGGAGGAGTACCGCATGCTCTCAGGCACCCGCCTGGTCACACATTATGTTGGCAGTACCAGGCAGCAGTTTCCCCTCTCTCACACGTCCTTAATCTGGTTTGACCTTCAAGCATCAGTCTGAGCCTTCTCTCTGCGCTCTGTGTAACCGACCACAAGAATGTGGGGGACGTAATCTGTAGAGCCTCCGTGTCCAGCTCCACATCTTCCTCTGACGTTTTCAATCATGACAACATAGCGTTGACATGACAATGTATACCCTGATGTTCTTTTGACAAACGCTCGTCCTATAACTGTAAGTGTACTCTCGTTAGTGATGAAGTCATTAGGATGTCACTGATAAAAAAATAGAATAAAAGGAGGCCTCTGGCAGTCGCTCTTCGCCTCCAGCCAGATCGACGCCTTGGCCCTCAGTGCTCTCTACATTCCTCTCGCGTGTCTTGTCTCTGCACCTCCGACAGACTGACATTAGCATTCATGCAACAGCTGGGCGATTCAGTGTTCAGACTCCAGGACGCAGAGCTGCCCAGGCCTGTGGGGTCAATGATTGAGATCCCCAGGCTACACCTGAGTCCTCCAGGGCTATACTCAGTGGTGTTTTGGGCCGGGGGGCACGGGGTTCCAGGGATTGATTGGGACCTCGGTGCCTATTTCCAGCCCCAGCCCCGATTTTGCTGACAGCCATCCTAGAGGGGGAAGCCCGTATCAGTGCCCGAAGCAGGCGTTCATCAGCTGGAGGACCAGCATCCCAGAGACGAGGGTCTCCGAGCTGGCAGCGCATGGGCACAGGGCGGGAGCTGAGCAGTGCCAGGACAGGGCGCCCGCCACACCTGCTGAGTTCCACTCTGCGCCACTCCCTCCCTTCCTGCCCACGTCGCCTCCATGTCAATCAACAGCTTCCCCCGGGGTGCCTGCAAGCCACAGTTTGCTCTTCAAGTTGCCAAACTGTTTGCCCACAGCAAATCTCCTTAAGCTCTGCTGCTCTGCACAACCAGTCATTACCCAGAGCTCGGCCGCCTCCCCGTCCCCGCCTCCCCTCCCCTCCACCAACGTCCCCATTTTCCCTCCCATCCCCAGCCTGCTCCCTTAGGCACATAGCAAATTTACTTTTGATTCCTTGTTCCAACAGAAGTTTTAAAAAATGGCAAATAAAATGGTCATAAAATAAATCAGTAAGAGCCAATTTTTGATTGCTATATGATTTTAACCTATATAAACAAGGAAAATAAAACTCTTTAATACACTATAATTAAAATGCTTCTTCTCTGTTCACATAAGTAAGTTCTCAGTCGTGGAGTCTAAGACATATTGCATTAAATTTTATTTTATATGGTGGAGATAAGCACTCTGGAAAAGGGTGTCATGTCGATATGTCAGGTACATGAAACCCTATCATTAACAGTTCTCTAAATTACAGTACCTCAAATAAAATTATTTTAAAGGAAAAAAATATTTTAGATTTGGATCTCATCATGGTAATAATCTGCCAGCACCAATCCTGCCACCATTGTCAGCTTCTCTCCACTACTGTCGCCAATTTTCCCTACCACTCCTCAAGCCTGCCCCCATAGCAGGTCCACCATAATTTATTTTATATTGCTTGTTATCAATAAATTGCTAATGGAATGATTAAAAAAAATATTTCCTTAGAAGAAAATTAGTGTAAATTGTTGTAGCTTACCAGGGAGGCATTAAGTCCTTGTATGGGAGATTACTAAAATAATTATGGGTTGTTACAGGCTAAGCCTCCTGTGTTACTGTTTGATTAGTCGAGATTGGTTGCCTTCTATGCAGCATGCCATCCAATCTGGAACACTACTACTGGATTATCACTGTTGTAGAGTTTGGAGATGTTGCTCCAGGAAGTCCAGAATTTTTAACTGCGTGGTACAGCAGCTGGAGTTAAATTTTTTTTGTTGTTTGTTTGTTTTTTGGGTCACACCCAGTGATGCTCAGAAGTTACTCCTGGCTCCGCACTCAGGAATCCCTCCTGGAAGTGTTCAGGGGACCTTATGAGATAGTGGGAACTGAACCCGGGTTGGCCGTGTGCAAGACAAACACCCTACCCGCTATACTATTGCTCCTGCTCCTGGAGTTAAATTTTTAAGCGGACAGCAGCTTTGGGGTGTGGATGTGACTGCCGGGACTTCCGAAGCCCAGGGAGGTGAGGGGAGATAGCTCATCCCGACTCTGAGAAAGCCTGGAGATTTCAGTCACAAAGACCCACATACCTAAAGTTTCAGCAGGGTTATTTCTGGGTGAGGCTTGTCCCAAGACAGTGGAATCCCCCTGGAGGTGATTTTGCAGTGTGGGAGCCGAGGTGTCCAGAGCTCTCTTTGGGCGGGCCCTGGGCTGGCCCACCCCACTGAGTGCCCGGATGTCTCAGCCATGATCAGGTGTCTGAAGGATTTGGCGCGGCTAATTGATCTCTTTTGGGATTTATTTCTGAATCTCTAGAACAAGGCCTGTAGATGAGCTTGCATGGCACCGGAGGTGGTTCATCAGTCTCAACACTCTTGCACATTGCTGCCAGCCTGAGGCTTTGCCTGGGGAGCAGAAAACACAAAGGGGTCAGCATGGCAGAGGGGCCACCCTGGGTTCCCCCAGTCAGCCTGTGCCCGCACTCTCACCCAAGGGGTTGTCTAGTGAGAAGGACAGGGTGCAGGGCGGGGGGAGGGGGGTGCTGGCACTCAAAGCCAGGCAGACTGTGCTGCAGAAACCTCCCGGAAGTGTGTGCCCACCAGGCGTCACATCTGGAAGACACTGATTGTCATATCGGTGGCACCAAGGCAAAGGTTCATGATGTGTGCCAGAGCCCATTCATTCTGAGAACTGCAAGCCTCGTGGGCATGGGACCCCCAACTGATGGGGGCCAGACAGGACAACTTAGGGCGTGAGGGGGCAGGGCCACAGGGTGGGATGGGAGGCACCTCAGGCCTGGTCTCAGGCAGGTCACACCTCAGGGCTGCTGCTGCTGCTGCAGGGGTGTTGTTGGAGGGCCCCCAGGAGCTGTCCTGGCTGCAGGAGCAGACAGTGAAGCTCCTCCCTTCTGGGAACACTCCCCCAAGGGCCTGGAATATTTTTTTAATTTTAATTTTTTAATATTTTTAATTGAATCACTATGAGATGGACTCTTACAAAGCTGTTTGTGATTAGGTTTCAGTTATAGTGTCCGAATACCCATCTCTGTCTGTCTCTGTCTCTCTCTGTTTCTCTGTCTCTCTATCTCTGTCTCTGTCTCTGTCTGACTCTCTCTCTCTCCTCTCTCTCTCTCTCTCTCTCTCTCTCTCTCCTTTGGAGCATTATGGTTGGAACACAGATGCTGGAAGGTTATCATATATATCCCTTTACCAACTTTCAATACTGAGTTCTTATCCAGAGGGATCATTTCCAACTATCATTGTCATACTGGTGCCTTCTCCATCTTAACTACCCTCCACCCCTCAACCGCTGGGGTAGATTCCAACCACTGCCCAGTCCTCCTGGCCCCTGTTTTACAGCCCTAGACTCTGAACCCAGGCCAGGTGTGAGGCAGGAGAAGCAGCTGGAGCCAGGCTCCACCCCCTGGACCAAGGCCCCTCGGGACCATGCTACTGTGCAAGATTCTTTTTTGCTGTGCAGACTCTTTCCCCACAGGATTGGGCTGTCATTTGGCCATTTGTCAGCTGAGTGGGGAATCTGCCTGCTTGCAGGCCGGGGAGATTCCAGAACTTTCATCTACATTTCCACCCCTTGCCGGGCTCCTGGTGGGCACCCCCAGCCCCCAGAGCAGTCCCGTGCCCAGGGGTCCAGCTTCAAAGACAAGAAAGGAGAGAGGCCCCATGCTGGGAAGGAGGCAGGGGCTGGAGACAAATGTCACGATCCATCCCGAACAGGAGATTGATATAAATAATGGAACAGGTTCGGACGCGGTGATTCAGAGTGTCAAAATATAGAAAGGCCATTTAGTGTTGGTGACAAAATTAGATGAAAGGCTTCATCCCTCCCGAATGAAGCAGCAGACAGAATGACAAGAGGCCGAGAGAGATACAGACCCACGCAGACACACTTGAGGTGGAAAACGGCTTCCCTCACACACCGACCTCAGCGCAGCTCCAAACCTGTGTGAGGAAAACCACCGTTTCTCCAGGAAATGAGGCGTTAAGGACCCGGAGAGGCTCCGATGGGCAGTAACACATTCTTCCATGCAGGAAGTTGAATAATTAAAAATGTTTCTCCAAAAGAACCTTTTAAGAATTCCAGTCTAGGAAAAGGAACCGGTGGATCAAAACTCAACAGCGACAAAACAAAACCACCCAATGGCGGGACGCTTGCTTTCTCATTTGGAAGTTTCAATCCACACACGGACAGAGGAACAGGTCTCTCTTCTGTTCTGGGTTTGCAGTTTATCCTAAGCTCGGTTCCAGCAGCGGACATGCTCCCCATCTTCCCCGGCCCAGCCACGTCACCCCAGGCCCTCGGAGCAGAAGCCTCCCACCTCTCCCCAGCTGAGATGAACCCCACAGGTCCTAATGGCATGAACTCGTCCTACCCACTGGCCCCGGGACATCGATGCTGGGAGCAGTGACTGTGATGCACCTAAGAACAGGCTCTCACCACCTTCTGTTAGAATTCACAGCGAGATTTCTTCGGCTGATGCCAGGAGCTGGAACTCCCATACACAGTTCCCAGCACTTCTGTGGATAAATAAATAGGCTTGAGCATCTCCGCACAGGCCAGCCGCTCTCATGGCTGTTTGCAACGGATATTAATATTTGTTGGGTTTAGCTTTTGGGTCACACCCAGCAATGCTCAGGGGTTACTCCTGGCTCTACTCTCAGGAACTACTGCTGCCAGATTCATCCACGTTTCTATGTGAAGATTATGTCTGCAACTTCTAACTGCCATATAATGTCTGCATGAACCACTGGCCAATTAGGAAATGGACACCCCTCTCAATATTTTAAGCAGGGCTGGGGGTGTGGCTCAAGTGGCAAAATATGTTTTACATATACGTGAAAAGTCAAAGGTTGTATGCACAGCACTGTTGAATAACACTGGTTTGTCCTTGCTCCTTCCGCAGGGAGTTTAGGTTTATTGAATTACTCCTACCACAGTGCTCCCGAGGCACACCCAGTTCCATCAGGCACTAATAATCCTATATTGCTTTTTCTGTTTCCTTTATATGTCCTTGCATGGCTTAGCAATGTTCTTCTCGTATAGACACAGGAAGACAGTTGATGCCATGTTTTTGTAACATGGGAGTTAATTGACTCTGAATAATATTTACTCCTGGGCATCCATCATATTTACTTGACTTAAACCTCAGTTGCCCTTACTGCCTAACTACTCCAAAATGAGGGTCCTGGCAAGGGACTTGGATGGATCCAGGATAAGCCTCGAGCTACTCTGGCATCGAAAAAGGATACGCTAAGCACCATAAGAAATATAATAATTTCAGAGCATGGTCATGGACAAACTCTATCATGACACAGAAAGAAGTAACTGAATAAGGACTCTGCTCGGGTGAGGAAAGAATAACCTGGCCTAAGAACTCTAGTTTGGGATATATAGCAACATGTCCCCAGGAAAAGCCACGCTTTAAGCTCAATATAACTCTTACTGTGTCATACAAAATGACTAGAAATATTAGAAGTAATTTAATATGGGGCTTGACTGATAGCACAGCGGGTAGGGCGTTTGCCTTGCACATAGCTGACCTGGGTTCAATTCCTCCGCCCTTCTCAGAGAGCCCGGCAAGCTACCGAGAGTATCCTGCCCACACAGCAGAGCCTGGCAAGCTACCAGTGTTATATTTGATATGCCAAAAACAGTAACAAGTCTCACAATGGAGACGTTACTGGTGCCCGCTCGAGCAAATCGATGAGCAATGGGATAACAGTGACGGCATTTAATATGATTGTTTAAATGGACTACTAGCTAAGAAAAGGAAAAAGCAATAGATGGAATCCCACCCTTGAGTGGATCTCCTAGTAATCTAGAGTGCTGAACCCCTAGATGAGACTTTGTCCTGGAAGAACTTCCCCTGAAGGAGGGGCTTTACATCATGTTTTTTATGACAGTGTCCAACCCCACCCGTGTGTACCCCCAACCCTTCACGATTTCTATATAACTACACGGTAAGAAGTGAAGGAGAGTCATCAATGGTCACTGATTACCAACCAGCCTGGGGCCCCATCCCCCCATTCCGTCACCATCAGGGGAGGCAGTTCTCGGCCACCACGCCCCACGTCATATTGCTCACCAAATCCTAGAGTGACTACATTTGCTCCCTAATTCTGGGATGGACCGTGCATGGCAGGATCCTGTCTGATGGGTCACCTCTAAGTCCCTAGAGCTGAGGGCAATGCCGAGCACATATACGGGGTGCCTGATCCTTATTGTGGAAGGAACGGAGTGACTCTCCTGTCCCAGGAGACAGAGGCTTCATGCAGGCAGGAACTGAAGGAGCCTCAGCCCCCACCAGCGTGCCCTCCCTCATAGCAGGGAGGGCCAGTGGGAAGGCAAAGCCTTAGGAGGGGAGACCACGTCGGTAACCAGGCAGGGGATGAGACAGGTGGGAATCGAGAGGACACAGTGGGCAGGACATAAGGAAGTGTTAGGGAGTCTGAGTGCAACCTGCGGATGAGTTAGATGGGGGTGGGGCTGGCAGGGGCATGGAGGTCAGAGGCATTAAAGAAGACATTGTGGGGACTGGAGCGATAGTATAACAGGAAGGGCACTTGCCTCACATGTGGTGGACCTGGGTTCGAACCCACGCATTGTATACGATCACCCAAGCACCCCCAGGAGTGATTCCTGAACGCAGAGCCAGGAGTTACCTCTGGACATGTGTGACCAAAAACAAATTACATTTTTTAAAAATAAAGACGATAGGGGCTGGAGGGTAGGGTGTTTGCCTTGCACGCGGCCGACCCGGGTTTGGTCCCCAGCATCCCATGTGGTCCCCTGAGCACCTCCAGGAGTAATTCCTGAGTGCAGAGCCAGGAGTAACCCCTGTGCATCGCCGTGTATGACCCAAAAATAATAATAATTTAAAAAAAAAGACAATACGGGCTTTCTGGCTTGACACCAAAGGAAAATATTTTGAGATGGGGACACAGGCCAAGCATGAAAGGGCTCAGTGAAGTTGGGGGGGTGGAGTGGGATGGGGTGGGTATGGTCCATGGAACAGTTGGTTAGGAGCTCTGCAGATGGGGGTGTAGGTTGCAAGTGAATCCCTGAAAACCTTTTCAAAAATAGTTGTGTGAGCTGAAGTGAAAGAATAAAGCAGCTAGGGGCTGGAGCGATAGCACAGCGGGTAGGGCGTTTGCCTTGCACGCAGCCGACCTGAGTTCGAATCCCAGCATCCCATATGGTCCCCTGAGCACCTCCAGGGGTAATTCCTGAGTGCAGAGCCAGGAGTAACCACTGTGCATCGCCAGGTGTGACGCCAAAAAAAAAAAAAAGAGAAGAAGAAGAAGAAGAAAGCAGCTCATGAGCCCCAGACAGAATCAATATAACCCTTCACTCCCAGCATCCTCCAGCCACTGGTCCATGGATCAGGGTCTGTGTGTAGAAGGGTTAAAAAATTGGTTTACCACCATGATTCTAAGTGTCCATCCACACACCCAGTGCAGGATAGGCACTGGCCTAAAGGTGTGAAAAGGTTGAAGAGGGGCTGGAATGATAGCACAGCGGGTAGAGCATTTGCCTTGCATGCAGCCAACCCGGGTTCGACGATCCCCAGCATCGCATATGGTCCCCCAAGCATCACTAGGAGTGATTCCTAAATGCAGATGCAGGAGTAAGTCCTGAACACCTCCAGGTATGACCCTAAAAAGCAAAAAAAAAAAAAAAAAAAAAAAAGTTGAAGAAGGCTGCTTCCTGCCACTAAAATGTGAGAATTGCTAGACTATGCAGAGTCCCTGTTCCACCCGTGTTGATCATCACTCTCCATTTCCGAATCCCCTGCCCCGAGAAGTTCAGTGAGCCACGGACAGAAAGATCCGGCTCTGTGGCAAGTCCCTCACGGATCGGAAGCCAGCTTCTGCACGTCTGATTATCTACCCAAGTGTTGGATGCCTTAATGATCCTATGACTCAGAACTGCTGAGTCCTGCCTCCTGGGTCTTGCCACAGGCCCAGCAACCGAGCACGATGCACGTTTACAGAACTGGAGAGGCTCCTGCTGGTTATTTTATCTGCGTGGCAGAGCTGAGCAGGCCTTGTCCTGCGCCATCAGGGCTGGGCTATCTCTGCTCTGCTCCGTAGCCTCCGAGCCCAAGCCCCTGCCCCACCCACGGGCTCTCTCTCTCTCTCTCTCTCTCTCTCGGTTTTCCCTCAGCCCCAGTCTGCACCGTCCCTGCCACACGCAGGAAGTCTCGTGAGGTTGTCTTTTTTCCCCTTTTATTTTCTCAGCTCTTTCTTTTTTGGGGGGAGGGGAGTCGCACCTGGGGATGCACAGGGGTCACTCCTGGCTCATGCACTCAGGAATTATTCCTGGCAGGGGGAGCATATGGAATGCTTGGAATCGAACGTGGGTTGGCTGCGTACAAGGCAAATGCCCTACCTGCTATGCAATATTGCTCTAACCCCTTAGCTCTTTCTTTTTCCAATTAGTTGATAGAGTGCTAGGTCACAGTCCAGTTCTACAATAACAACGAGACCCTGGATGAAACTAAAAGTGGATCTGCACATTCTAGAATTTTGGAAGAGAGGAATTCTAGGCTGGAAGAAGTCAGTCACTAACACAAGAATGCAAATTATATGGAGAATGCTTGTGATGTGTTCATGATCTTATCAGTCCTGGAAATATGACTGTGGGCAATAAAAGGCCTTTAGCTACTGGAATTTAAAGTCCAGTGGGGTGAGTCTAGAGAGATAGCACAGCGGGTAGGGCACTTGCTTTGTACATGGCTGAGCCAAGTTCTATCCCTGTATGATCCCCCCAGTCCCGCCAAGAGTGATCCCTGAGCACTGAGCCAGGAGTCACCCTGAGCACTACCAGGTGTGCACCTCCCCCTCCAAATTTTAAAAAATAAAAAAATAGGGGCCAGAGCAATAATACAGTGGGTAGAGCATTTGCTTTGCATGTGGCTGACCCGGGTTCAATCCCTGGCATCCCATATGGTCCCCCAAGCACCGCCAGGAGTAATTCCTGAGTGCAGAGCCAGGAGTAACCCTGAGCATCACTGGATGTGACCAAAAAAGCAAAAATAAATAAATAATAAAGTCCAGTGGGAAAGCCAGATTTTAATTAACATGGCTGTGTGCCCCATCGGCAATGGACCACATTATGACAGAGGTCCTGATAGGCTGTGCCACATGGCCTAGGTATGCAGTGTGTCATCTCTATTTGTGTATATGACATTCATGCAATGACAAAACCATCTAACAATGAATCTCTTGCAACATCTCCCTGTTGTTAAGCAGCAAATAAATATAGACAAAAAATGTGAAATGGCTTCTGTGGCAGGTATCAAATATAGGGTATATGGGAGCACATTGAATGGGGAAGAGCTGATCTCATCAAAGAAATCAAGGCAGGGTTGGAGCGATAGCACAGTGGGTAGGGCGTTTGCCTTGCACACGGCCTACCCGGGTTTGATCCCCAGCATCCCATATGGTCCCCTGAGCACCGCCAGGGGTAATTCCTGAGTGCAGAGCCAGGAGTAACCCCTGTGCATTGCTGGGTGTGACCCAAAAAGAAAAAAAATAAAATAAATCAAGGCAGACTTCCTGAAGGAAAGGTCAGCTAAGCTGAAATCTGGAAGATGGGTGTCATCAACTAGTTAAAGGAGGAAAGGAAGGGTCCCTTTATACTTTGGAAATGTGACAGCATGAGAGAGACAGTCCTGAGGGGTAGCAGTGTAGGGAGGCAGAGGTGCATCTGAGACATGGATGAGGACTGGCTGGGTTAGACCTTCCTTAACCAGCTAGAGATTTTTTTTATCTTATAATGGAAGTGGGTGTCTACTTCGTGTTTCAGAAAAACAACAGGACCAGATTTGCATTTCATAAAGATCAGCCCGAAGCCGGAGGAGAGTGAATGGGAGACCAGCATCTAGGTGCCTGAAGGCTGGTTGCAGTAGGTGAACAAAATACAGCGGCAGCAGAGGAGGCGGAGATGGGGATGGACTTCAGAGACACTTAGGAGCCCGGGATAATGGGTCTCAGAATTGGATAGGCGGGAGGCATAAAAATGATGCATAATCAGGGCCAGAGACATAATACAGTGGGTGTTACCAGTGGAGATTATATAACCAGTAATATACATTTGCCCTCCATGCAGCCAACTGGGTTTGATCCTTGGCATCCCATATAGTGCCCTGAGCACCACCGGGAGTGATCTCTGAGCACAGAGCCAGGAGTAAGCCCTGAGCACTGCTAGGTGTGGGCCTCCCTCAAAAAAAAAAAAACAAAAACAAACAAACAAAAATGATGCATAATCATAGTCCTCATTCACTGAGGAGAGGAACCCAGAAAGAGTCATCCTGGGGGTGGATTACGAGCCCCAGTTTGTATACACTGAGGGTTTGAGAATGCTGTTCCTCCTTACATCTCAGACCTTCCTTCTGAAGCCTTTTTCCTTCTTAAGTCTTTTTGGTTGTTTTGTTTGTTTGTTTGCTTGTTTGTTTTAACTACACTCAGAAATGCTCCAGGGACACTTCTGGTTATGCCCTGAGGACCATATGCAATATTGGGGTGGGGGAAACGGTCAGCGGTGCCCGAGGCAAGTGCATTAACCCCTGTACTATCTTCCTAAAGTGCATGTTTGGGCCCCTTTAGTCAAAGTCTCTTGTTCCATAGTTGTTTTTCTGAGAATGTTTTTGACCCTCATCCTTATATATTTTATTTTTGTTTTTTGCTTTTTGGGTCACACCCGGCGATGCTCAGGGATTACTCCTGGCTCTGCACTCAGGAATCACTCCTGGTGATGCTCAGGAGACCATATGGGATGCTGGGAATCGAACCCGGGTCTGCCGCATGCAAGGCAAATGCCCTACCCGCTATGCTATCACTCTAGCCCCTCATCCTTTTATATTTTAGTCCACCCTAGGATTCAATTTGATGTCACTTTCTTTCCATTACTGCTGTGTTATCTATTTGCTATCCTTAGGGGGTAACCTGTCTCACAGCTGCTGTAAAAGATCTGATTAGTCCAGAGCGATGCAGCCGACCAGGGTTCAATGCCCGGCACCCCATATGATGCCCTGAGCCATGCTAAGAATGGATCCCTGCACGCAGAGCCAAGAGTAAGCCCTGAGCATTGCCAGGTGTGACGCCAAAGCAAAAACAAGGTAAAACGAAGATCTTCTCAAGCCCAGACGGTGGCTCTGAGGTAGACCCCCTACCTCTGCAGTGTGAGTCTGAGAGTCAGACCCCCCCCAGCACCAGCCCACATCACGGCCCGTGTGAAACTCACTCACAACTTGTGAGCCAGCAGCAGCCGCCACAGCAAAGGGAAGCCGAACACATCGGCTCCTGGTCCTGGGCGTTTCGCAGCTTCACCGATGTCCAGTCAATGTCTGTGTCCTGAGAATCATGTAGCTGTGACCCACCAGAGAGGGGACCCGCTCAAACCTCGGAGGGGCGCCTGCACTGTGCGTGCCTGCTCTGGCGGGGAGAGTGGTGAGGTGCCTGCAGACGTCTGCTCACCTGTTCTCTTTGGGAATTGCTGCGGCTCCTGGCTCTGGAGGCTGGTGTCTGTCTGTCTGTCTGTCTGTCTGTCTGTCTGTCTGGGACTCCCGCCTCTGCCCTGTTCTCTGTGTTAGCTCCTCCTGGAACTCTGGTCACACCTTCGCACTCAACCCTCTCCGGTGCCTTTTTTTTTTTTTTTTGCCTCTTTTTCAGATATTTTTTTGCTTTGTTTTGCTTTTCCTTTAGTTTGGGGGCCACATCCGGTGATGCCGAGGGGTTCCTCCTGGCTCTGCACTCAGGAATTACTCCTGGCGGTGCTCAGGGGGGACCCTATGGGATCCTGGGGAACAAACCTGCGTCAGCAGCGTGCAAGGCAGATGCTGTGACCCGCCCCCTGCCCCGCCACTGTCCTATGGCTCCGGCCGCTTCTTCAGGTTCACGTGAGCCGCTTTCTGGCTTTCTTCTTCTCACGTACCCTTTGCAACTCATTAGCTTTCCAACCCTGGCGCTCCGTGAATAACCTTTCATACTTGTATCAATGGGCATTTTAGGTGGCTCATATCTTCCCCAGTGTCACGGATAAAGCCCTCCTGAATAACCTCATCGCGTCTATTATGAGCACTTCCCACAGGGAAGACGTAGGAGCAGATTCTGGGCCGCAGGCTGGAGCTCTGTCTGGCTTCCTCGGATGCTTTTCATGCCACATCTGTGCCCTGGGTTGGCTTCTCCAGACTCCAACCTGCCGAAACAGGGAGACGGAGGCACGTCTCCCTTCTCAGTCTCTCTTCCTGCCTCGCTGCCTGAAGTGAGAACCGGGAAAGTGACAGAACAGATGCCTGCCCCAACCTTCAAGGCCCGGGCCCAGGAAGGCGAGGACGGAATCGTCACAAACAGCTGCATGGATGCTCTGAGCTATACCTGAGCTTGTGTGAGCATGTGTGTGTGTGTGTGTGTGTGTGTGTGTGTGTGTGTGTGTGTATGTATGTGTGTGTGAGTGTGCATGTGTGTGGGGGGGGGCATGTGTGTGATCAAACCAAGGGTCCCACACATGCAAGGTACGTGCTTATCACTGAGCCCCACCCCCACCCCTAGCTGTCCTCAGGGGGTTACCTGAGCAGTGCTGGGATGGAGGGAATGATTCACTGCTGTCGGTGATTGGACCCAGGAACCCGAAGAAGCATGCTCTATCCCTCAACATTCTCCCCAGCCATTAAAAAAATAATAATAACTCTGAACTCCTTTATTTTAATAATTTACTTGGTTTTGGGGTCACAGCCAGCAGTGCCCAAAGCCTACACCTGCCTTATTTTTCCCTTTTTCCCTTCTGTATTGAATCGCCGAGAGATACACAGCTGCAAAGTTGTTCATGACTGGGTTTCAGTCATATACCCATTCCTTTACCAGTGTACATTTCCCACCGTCAGTGTCCCCCCAGTTTCCTCCTGCGGCCCCACCAAGCCTGCCTCTATGGCAGACACACTTTTCTTCTATCTCTGTCTCTGTCTCTGTCTCTCTCTCTCTCCTGCATGTTCTTTTCCTCCTTCCAGTACCTCCCAGTTCTTGTCCAGAGAGATCATTCCCTACTATCAGTGTTGGGGTGGTCCTCTCTCTGTCCTAACTGCTCTCCTCCACCCCGTTGTAGCAAGCCTCCAACCATGGAGCAGTCCCCCTGGTCCTTGTTTCTACTGTCTTTTGGGGATTATTCTCATACTATTCTTTTTTTTTTAATAGCCCCCATATGAGTGCACTCATTCTATGTCTGTTCCTCTCCCTGACTCATTTCACTCAGCATGATATACTCCCCATGTCCATCCACGTGTAAGAAAATGTCATGACTTCATTTTTCCTGACAGTTGTGCAGTATTTCATTGTGTAGATGTGCCATAGGTTCTTTATTCATTCACCTGTTCTCGGGCACGCGGATTGTTTCCAGATTCTGGCTATTGTGAACAGAGATGCAATAAACAAAGAACTGCAGGCTCCTGGCTTTTCTTTTCTTTTTTCTTTTCTTATTTATTTATTTATTTATTTGTTTGTTTGTTTGTTTTTTGCTTTTTGGGTGAGGGGTTACTCCTGGCTTTGCACTCAGGAATTAGTTCTGGCTGTGCTCGGGGGACCATATGGGATGCTGGGAATCAAACCTGGGTTGGCTGCGTACAAGGCAAATGCCCTACCTGCTGTGCTAATGCTCCAGCCCATCCTGGCTTATTTCTTGAGGGTGCCCAGAAGTAAACAGGATTCAGGGGACTATGTGGTGCCATGAGCAAACCCTGGCCGCCCCCATGCGCTGTGTCGACACTAGCCCTGCCAGCCAGTTCCCAAGTCCGTTTACTTCTTTTCAATAGGGGTCATTCCTACCTGCCTTAGACCCAGTGAGGCTCGATGGTCACCAGACCTGGCCCTGGTGGCTCCCGGGGAGCCTTGTAGTGGGAGGACTCTGTCGGGGCTGCCCCGTACTCGGCCACTTGTGCTGTCTGCCTAGGGCTCTGAAAGGGATGAGAAAACCTGAATCTACGGCAATCTAGAACAGATGCCTGCCCCAACCTTCAAGGCCCGGGCACAGGAAGGAGAGGACGGGATCGTCACAAACGGATGAGGCGCCTCATCTAGCCGACAGCACCCGAGAGGAGGCATTGCTGGGATAAGTGTCACACAGGCTAATGAAGCGCAGGGATAAAGAAAGGAGAGCGGGGAGGGGCGGAGGCTCTGCTGGGGGTGCGTGCAGCCCCGCTGTCCGTAGGCTAGTGGGGAGCGGCCTGGGAGGAGCAGCCAGGCCACCGGGGACCAGATGCTGGTGGATGGGAGCCCTCCTGCCTTTGTGCACAGGCTGCAGTGACTAATTGGCCTAATTACCCGTTGCAGCACTGCGGTTCTGAGCGCGTCCATACAGACCGGCAGTCCTGGCTGGAGTCAGACCAGGGGCCGCTTTCCTCACAAGCAGCAGGCCCTCCTGTTGGGAGCAGAGGGCGCAGGCGGATACAGGGGCCACCGACCAACAGGTACCAGCTGACACATTCGGGTTGGGGCTGGGTGGAGGCTCCTGGCTGGGTCTCAGGAGCCACTGACCAGGGCCCCAGCTCCAAGCCAAGTCAGAAGCCGCCCCTGCTCTCTGCTGGGGTCCCGGACGGTCCTCCCCCTCAGCCGCCCTGTCCTTCGAGCCTTCCTTACTGGACTCTGCCTCCTCCTGGGTTCGGGCTCTTATTCCCCCAAGGCCAGGAGTTAGAAAGCATGGAGGGAGCGTGTGCAGGAGGGGTCCCCCGGGAATTCTGGAACAGTTTGAGGAAGCCGGGAGTGGGATCCTGTGGTGGCTCCAGCTGTTGCCCATGGGGGTCTCGGCTTGAACCTGACTTTCTCGGCTCTGAACACACATGTACACACACACGCGCGCGCACACATACATGCACACATAATTACACATGCACACACACACTTATACATATGCACACACACACTTATACATATGCACACACACACGCACATGCATACACACATACGCACGCTGACACACACACACTCATACAAGCTCAGGTACAGCTCAGAGCATCCACCCAAAAAAGCAAAACTTAAAAAAAAAAAGTCATTTATTCAGGGGCTGAAGTGATAGTAAGTGACAGCCTCGTATGCGGCTGTCCCAGGTTCGATCACCAGCACCTCATATAGTGCCCCAAGCCCACCGGGAGTGATCCCTAAGCACAGTAAGTCCTGAGCATCACTGGGTATGGACACCCCCCCCAAAAAAAATAGTCATCTCTTCACCATCTTTCCACATGTCTGGGTGACAGGGAGATGGGCTGCAGCCATAGGACCTAGCCGTTGATTTGGTGGGGGCTGAGGGTGGAGACGGTACTAGAAGGCTAAGGGGGGCTCAGAATCACAAGAGAGAAGGACCTCAGCTTGGGTAGCGCTGCGTGAGCCAGGCAGCCAGCCGGGGTGGGGTCCTTGGGGTCAGAGACCCACACTCATGGTCTGCGGGGCCACGCTGTGTCCCTGGAGAGCAGTGGCAGACCCTGAACCACAGGGGAGACAGACCCTCGCTGAGGACACGGCCCTCTGCCCCTCCCTGACGCCTGAACTCAGGGGCCGCTCAGGCTCCGGCACTGGCCTCACAGACAGGAGGTCATGTGCCCGCCCAGCACGGTCCTGGTGCCACTGGCACTGCTGCTGTCCCTGCAGGCCCCTGTCAAGTGGCGGTCCCGTCTCCAGGCCCGGGGGATGTGGGGGTGCCCAGGGCTTCATTCCCTGCTGACAGCAAACGGGAACGGGAAAGCCATGAGCAGAGATGGCTGCTCCCTGTGTTACAGCTGGGGAAACTGAGGCACAGGAACGCTAAGCGACCTGTCAGCAAACATGGGCAGCCAGGTGGGCTCCCCCCACCACCCCTAGCCCCACATGACCTCACCACCAGGCAGGCTGAGTGTCCCCAGTACCGCAGGACCTGAGCAGCACCACGTTCTCGGGCCCTCACACTGAATGGACAGCCCTAATGGCCAAGGAGAGCCGGTGGGGACCAGGGGGGTGCATCCGGACCTCCAGATCACGGCTTGGGAGCTCCCTCCCCCTCTCCCTCCCACTAAATAGAACAGAATAAATCAGCATGCACTGAGTGAGCCAGCGGAGGCTTCAGGGGACAGCGTGGAGCAGCGTCTGCCCAGAGCCAGGCTGCCCCCTCCTGGCGCAGGCGGTGCCCGGGGCCGGCCAGGGCAGCACGCCTGCCTGCCAGGAACCGCGTCTGTCTCACTGGCGTCCGCGCCAGGCTGCAGCCCTGAGCACCTTCCGGTGACTTCTCTGCATCTGCAGCAAGTGGCAAGGAGGCTTCGGAAAAGCCGGGTGGGAACGCTGAGCTGGCTCCGGACGAGGGGCCGGGAATGCTGCGACGAGCCCCGCCCCCCTGGCGGCAGGGCCCCCGCCAGCGGTGCTCTTTCATTCTCAGGGGTGCTCATGTCCAGGACAGCGGGACTCGGCGGGCTGACGGGTGGTCCTCTGGATCAGAATCTCAGCTGGGGAAACTGAGGCCTGGGGCAGCCTGCAAAGCTTTGCTTGCTGACAGATGTTCTCGAGGAGGTGAGGACAGAGGTTGAGAAGAAGCAGTCCCTGTGCTTGGAGGGTCTCCCTGGAAAGGGGATCTGAGCACCTGCTCCCAGGATGCCCCCGGCACGACCAGGCCGGCACTGGTGGAGAAGGACGAGCACGGGCAGGGCCAGGAAAAGACACTGAGCCTCAGATGGCAGCGCGGCCGAGGGGGCCGCCCGGTGTCTGCCTCGAGGGTAAGTTGGCTCTGACCTCACCTGGCTCCTGTCTCAGCAGGAAGCGAGGGGACCAGGGCCTGAGTGCTAGGACAGCGGCGAGGGCACCTGCCTTACACGCAGCTGACCCAGGTTCTACCCCAGCACCCTAGACAGTCCCTGGAGTGATTCCTGAGTGCAGAGCCCGGAGTGACCCCTGAGCACGGCGGGGAGTGGCCCCCCAAATAAAACAAAACAAAGAATGAGGGGGCTGGGGTGGCTTGTACCACCACCCACCTTTATTTTTTTTAATTTATTAATTTTTTAATGAGTGAATTACCGTGAGGGTACAGTTACAGATTTATACATTTTCATGCTCATGTTTCCCTCATACAAAGTTCGAGAACCCATCCCTTCACCAGTGCCCATTTTCCACCACAAATAAATCCAGCATCCCTCCCACCCACCCCCAATCCCATCTCCCTCCACCCCACCCTGCCACTGTGGCAGGGTATTCCCTTTTGTTCTCTCTCTCTCTAATTAGGCGTTGTGGTTTGCAATAAAGGTGTTGAGTGGCCATTGTGTTCAGTCTCTAGTCTACATTCAGCACGCATCACCCTTCGCCCCCCATGGCCTCCAACCACATTTTACTTGGTGTTCCCTTCTCTATCTGAGCTGCCCTCTCCCCAGAATGTGAGGCCAGCCTCCAAGCCATGGAGTCAACCTCCTGGTACTTATTTCTACTATTCTTGCACCACCCACCTTTATTTCCGGGGCAAGCAGAGCTGGTTCCCCTGGGTCCCGGCGCCTCTCCTCAGGATGCTCGTGTCTGTGTGGGGTGTTCTGAGGCACGTGGTCACAGAGAGCAGCTCCCCAGGACCCCCAGCTCTGTGGCCCACGGGGCTATGGATCCCTTCCAGGCCCCCAGCCCTGTTCCTCCGCTCCATGTCCAGGCGGCCACCCTCGTCCACCCCACCGGGTCTGGCTGGGACCCAGTTCCAATCCGGCCATTCCCCCCAGCCCCGACGTGGACCATGTGGCTGTGTTTGTCCCACCCTCGCCCCAGCCCCTGACTGAGCGTCTCTGTCAGAACTGGCACCTGCTCATCGTTGGACAAGGCACAGCGAGGGCACTGCTGGCTGGAACTACGGCCGGTTCTCGTCCAGCAGGCCCCAGTAGGCACCAGGGTCCAGGCCAGCAGTCTCCCCAATGGCCACGGTCTCTTGCATGTCCACCCCAGATCTTCTTCCAGGCACAGAAACAGCCAGGTTGTGGGACCCCGGCACGCCTGTCTGTCTGGGAGCGGGGAGGAAGCCCCAACGCCCTGAGTCGGGGGGAAACGGGCATCGCAACCTCTCCCAAACGGAGGCAGGATGAAGTTTGGCTGCTTCGGGGGCTGCAAACAACTGTCTCCATCCAAGACGTCGCTCCACGCGAGGCCGTCCTGGTTGTCGCTGAGGACGTCACTGGAGTGGCCATTCCTAAGGAAGGACACCGCCCTCCTGGGCATCACCAAAACGCTCCACGTGCTGGTGGTCACCCTCATTCTCACCCCAGGTTCTCCCCCGACCCGGAGCTGGGGTCATTCTTTCTGTGCCTTGGATAAGCCACCCGAGAGCCGGGCAGGACAAGAACTTCACCCCAACGCCCCAGAGTTGGGCTCGGGTCCTCCCCGCCCTCCGGGACCTCTCTGTCCTGCCCCAGCAGACACACTCTAGAGCCAAGTCCAGATGCTGCTCTCAGGCCACACCCCGCCTGGGAGCAGGCAGTCGGGTCCCTGCAGCCCTGCCCGAGCTGCTGGTTATAATCCCAAGTTACTCACCAACATGCATCTCTCTCCTCTTCCCTTCTGAGATGACTCAGAAGATGAAATGAGGCATTTTGGAGTAAATGATGGGACTGAATTATTCAAACTCCTCCAGATTCTGAAACGACTTTAATGTGTTTATGTTTTGTATTAAGCACTGAAATGGGCTGAAGGTTCACTAGATTTATCTTCATTTGTGAAATGCCTCTTGGTCTCACGCTCTGGCCCCGGACGATCTCTCCAGGGACAGCCAACGCTGTGCCCAGTCCTGCTGACTGCTGGGGTCTTTCTGCCCCACATAGCTGGTTTTGTGGCACCTTCCACTTGGCACCTCTGGTTTTGTGGCTGCCATCTCTTGCCCTGCTGAGACTTGGTCCCTCCCCGGGGGTGGAAAGAGGCGGCTTTGTGCCCACTGCCAGCTTGGTGGATACTCTGGGAGTCCCAGCCGTGCCCTGCTGCTCCGGCTCTGCTGGGATTTGGAGGGGTATGGGATGCCAACAGAATGGACAGCACAGTGGGGGAGGTTGAGGCACTGGGTGTCTGCCCTGTGGGAGGCCACGAGAAGGCCCTGCCCAGATGGCATTGTGGCCACAGGGAGGGATGGGGGGCTTCTCGGCTTCTTTGGACCTACATGTGCATCCAGCCTGCACTTCCCCCCTGCCAACTATGGGCATGGGAGGAGTCACCAGGCAGGGAGGGGACAGAGGACAGATGAGGGGTGGGCTGAGGGGACCTGGGCAGTGTCCAGCTGAGATCTCTGGGAGACCCGTGGAGAGAACAGCAATGCACGGGGCGCCCCAAGTCACAAGTCGAGAAGCCCACGAGCATGCTGGCCAGGGCTGGGTTGTTGAACGAGGGCCTGAACCCCCAAGAAAAAGGGGGTTCAGAGCTGTGAAGTTGGGGTTCAAGGTCCAAAGCACCTCCTCTAGACACCACCCATCACAATGAAAACAGAGGCCAGAGCGACAACACAGCGGGGAGGGCTCTTGTCTTGCACATGGCTGACCTGGGTTCAATCCCGGGTCCCCTGAGCACCGCCAGGAGTGATCCCTGAGAGTAGAGCCGGAAGAAAGCCCTGAGCATTGCCAAACTACCAAACAAAACCAAAACAGGGTGAGAATGGTTGGCACACAACCGAGCCAGAGCAGCCTCTCACTGTCCGGCTTCCCTGCCTGCGTGGGGGAAACTGAGGGTCCTCCCAGCCCGCCCCCAAATGGAAGACGGGTACTCAAGAGACCAACCCTCCGCACCCAAGGACTGCTCTGACTTGCTCGGGATCTCTCCCCCGGCCCCCCGAGTCTGCTCCCCCCAGGGAGGGGCTAATGGGGGCCAGAGCCATAGTACAGCAGGAAGGGCATTTGCCTTGCATGCAGCAGACCTGGGTTCTAACTCCCATACCCCAGATGGTCTCCCGAGCACTTCCAGGAGTGATTTCTGAGTGCAGAGCCAGGAGGAACCCCTGAGCATCGCCGAGTGTGGCCTGAAAGCCAAAGCCAAACCTCAGCCTCAGTGGGCGAGAGGCCCAGCAGGTGTCCTAGAGAAACTGCAGGCCCACCAGCTGCTGTGGGATGAGAGGGTTCTGTGGCACCCCAGTTTGAGAAGCACTGCGTCCCGTCCCGGAGCCCACTCCACTCCCAGCTGACACAGGGCCTCATGCACACAAGGCTGAGCACCCCCATCCCTGCTCTGATCGCCCCAACTCTATGACCTCTTGCAGACACGACCCTGTTCATCGTCATCCACAGCAGCCTGAGAGGCGCCGAGAGGGTAAGTCAGGCACCCAGGGTCACACAGTTCTGGGGGGGGTCCGCTCTGCCTGGGGCACCTGAGACTCCATGAGGGCCTGTCCACGCCGCGGATGACGGCCACAGCAGCATCCTGACCGCTGCAAGGAGCCGCACTGCTCCCACAGACCCTCTCTGGGCCACCGCAGGGGCTGAGCCAAGACACGATGGCGAGAGAGAATTTTCATTCCCAGGGAGTTGTGGGGCACTGAGACTCTTGAGGCTGCCAACCTGGGGACACCCACCCCCCTCCACTGGGGGGGGGGTGTTGAGTCCAGAGCCCACAGCCAGAAGGCCACGATGCAGGTCCTTCGCCCCCGAAGGCTGTTGTGGCAGCAGAGAAATGGGGACAGGGGAGTGGGCAGGGCTGACCTTCGCCACAAGCTCTCAGCCCCCTTCATCTTCAGTGCCCACTGGAAGAGGGTCACATTGACCCTCTGTCAGACAGGATTGGCTCAGAGAGGGGAGGCTGCTTGTCTGGGGACACACAGAGAAGGGTAGCCCAAAGCCCTTGGTTGCCCCGCTCTGGGTGACCCTCCATGGCACAGGGTCTGCCCCAACCCACAGAGTCTGAACACGCCCCACCTCGCCCCCCGGCTGCTTCGGATAAGCACTAACAGGGGCTGTAACCCCTGGACAGCGGGGAGGGCATTTGCCACACACACAGCTGACTCAGGTTCCATCCCCGGCACCCCATATGGTACCCCAAGCACCGCCACAAGTAATTCCTGGGTGCAGAGCCAGGAGTAACCCCTGGGCACTGCCAGATACCCCAGTAACACCTGCCCCCTGCACCTCCTGCCCCTGGAACACACATACACACCACACACACACACACACACAGCACCACCACGACCACCAAAAAAAAAAAAAAAGCAGGGGCTGGAGTGATAGTACAGTGGGTAGGGCATTTGCCTTGCACGCGGCCGACCCGGGTTCGATCCCTGGCATCCCATATGATCCCCCAACCATTTCCAGGAGTGATTTCTGAGTGCAGAGCCAGGAGTAATCCCTGAGCATCTCCAGGTGTGACCCCCCCCCAAAATAAAGCAGCAGCACAGACAGGAGGAGATGGAGAGCTGATATCTGCAGGGGTGAGGGGCGCCCCGACTTCCTGCAGCTGCAGGTGATGGATGCGCTTCTCCAGCTCCCCCCCAGTGTCCCCCCAGGATCCTCCACACCCCAGGGAGGCGAGGAGGGCGGGAAGGCGCGTGCTTCCGTCCCCGGCTGCCGCTGCGGGTCAAGAAGCTGCGGTCCCCAGACAGAGGCGCTCCGCGGGTTTCTATGACAACCCGCTGCAGTTGTCCGTAATTATAATTAACTTCAGACTTGATCGTTCTCCCGGGAGACGAGGGGATTGATTATCCGAGCCTCCCCCGGTCAGTGCTCATCTGCAGGGGGCCCTTTAGGGAATTCGAGGCAGGAAGCACAAGACTGGGGAGCTGGGGGGGGGGGACACCGCTGGCAGCTGGAGACTCCCACCCCGAGAATGGCTGCAGTGGCGACTTAGCACCCCTCCACCATCCAGGACCACCGTCACCTCCCCTGAAAACCCCTCCTAGGGAGTCTGGGGGCCCAGGCAGACCAGGGGAGCCCCAAGCACCTGCCTCTGTCCTTGTCCTGATTGACTTGGGGAAGGGGGAGTCAACGTTTGGACTCCCAGGACCCAAGGCCATGAAGTTCTGCAGACCCGAGTCCCCCACTCCGCCCAGGGAAGCTGGGGACTGGGTCGAGGTTGGGAGATAGATCTCAGCCAGGGCCAACCAACCCCCTGGCGCCATGGAGCCTTGGCCGTGCCAGCTCCGAGCTGCCCCTGGAGACCTGTGACCCCCAGAAACGCTGTCCACGACCATCCCCCCTCATGAGACCTAGGGGCCTGAGCCCAGAGCCTGCTTACAGAGCAGGTCTGCGTGCAGGAGGCTGAGCTCTGTAGGAACAGGCCCCCGAAGCTGGGCACCGTGGGGACAGAGGCTGCAGAAAACCACGGCCACGGCTCAGCCTCCTCACCTTAGAGAGGGAGGAGGAGGCAGGCTCGGCTGAGATCACAGGCCGCGCACAGCCCCTGATGCCTGCCCCGAGGAGGCCGGTTCTTCTGCTATGTCTCCCTGGCAGTGTTCGGGGCACCCTGGACTGTCCAGCTCCCAAGGAAAGAGACGGGAGGGGCCTGAGCTTGGGTCCACGAGCAGAGTCAGCTCTGCAGCCGCCGGGAGCATCAAGGAGGCCGCAAGGCAGAGCGGAGAGGAAGTGGGGCTTTGCGGGCACAGACGTGCATTTCTCAGAATACCTCACCCCGGGGGCCCCCAGAGTGGCGCAGGGCCAAGCATCCCCCTTGCAGGTACGAGACCTCGAGCCTGAGCTCACATGCCAGGTTCGATGCCCGTGAGACTGTCTTTCATGATCCTGGGCGTCACGAATAAGCCTGTAATCCTTAGTCACTACAAAACAGAGAGAGAAGGCAAGTGGGGGGCAGGGGGAGGGGGCCATTCAGGAGGCGAAGAACTCTTCCCCCTCAAGCATAAATTCAGGGAGGTTTCCAAGAACCTGTTCTGCATACCAGAGAGGCCAGTGGGTCTGACTCCAGAGGGCCTCCCTGGCTGGAATGACTGCACAATAATCTGCATCGTAGACTGCATTGGCCCCTCTCTGGACGGGGGCAGGAGGGTGCGTGAGATGCGGCTGGACCTGCCCAGGACTGGGTCCCCTCCCGTGTTCTACCTGCGCTTGTGTTTCATCACATCATGAACAGTTTTTGTTTTTTTTTTTTTACGTTGCCCTCAGTCTATCCCAGGCTTGCTGAATAAACTGTCTTCTGTCTCGGGGGACTGAAGGCTTCGTAAGAGACTAATGAGCCAATATCCTTGGCTCCCCTCACCCCTCCGGTTTCTCCCCCTCCCTCAGTTGGCAGCAGCCACACACACGATTTTCCAGCAAAACCTTTGTTCAAATACCTTACAAGGGAAGAGCTAGGATTGGACCCCCAACATCACAGAAACCTCTGGATCCCAGCAGCGGCCAACCCGGGCGAGCTGTCAGCCGCCTCCCGGCCAGCCGGCTATGTGCGTTGAGTCAGGACCCTCGGGAGGGGGAGCAATGGGGGCAGAGTCCTGAACCTGCAGAGCTGTGCACGCACTGCACATCCAGTGGTTAAAACAGCAAAGGCCACGGAGCTGCAGTACAGCAGGTCGGGTGCTTGCCTTGCACACCACCGACACGGGTTTGATTCCTGGCACCCCAGGTGGTTCCCCAAGCTTGCTAGGAGTGAGCGCTGAGTGCAGAGCCAGGAGTAAGCCCTGGGTATATTCCCAAAACACATATATTTATATTTATCTATTATATTATCACGTTTACACATTGTGTTTTTAATGTATTATGTCTCTATATTACATACTAGCACTGTAGCACTGTCATCCCATTGTTCATCAGTTTGCTCGAGTGGGCACCAGCAACGTCTCCATTGTGAGACTTGTTACTGTTTTTGGCATATCGAATCGCCACAGGTAGCTTGCCAGGCTCTGCTGTGAGGGCGGGATACTCTCGGTAGCTTGCCAGGCTCTCTGAGAGGGACGGAGGAATCAAACCCAGGTCAGTCGCATGCAAGGCAAACACCCTACCCACTGTGCTATCGCTCCAGCCCATATTACATAATATTGATTTATATATCATATTTATATATGATGCATAACATATGTATTATACATTATATATAAATAATAGCAAAGGCCCAGGCGTGGGCAGCCAGAGGATGTGGCCACTGCTGTGGCCCGGAAAGGCGGCCACAGCTGCTGTGGCGAATCCTGAGCCCACCAGTGATGAGAAGCAGCTGGGGGGACTGGGAAACAGGCGGGGAGAGTGTCTCCCTCAACTGGCTGTAGGGGTGAGGTGGGAAGGGGAGGTTGACGCCCCCCCACCCAGGACCACCTTAACCTCCCCCCCCCAGGACCACCTTAACCTCCCTACCACCCAGGACCACCTTAGGCTCCCCTGAGGGCCCCTCCTAGGAAGCCTGAGGGTCCAGGGCAGAGGGGCAGGCCTAGAGCATCTGCCCTCTCATCCTCACCCTGCCTGGCCTGGGGGGGTTAGAGAGAGCAGCCTCCCAAGAACACGAGACTGCACAGCACCAAGACCCCCGGCCTCTCATCAAATGCTTCCTTGGCAGTGGGACTGTCTTTTCTTTTTTGGGGGAAACCCTAGCAACAATAGTGAGTTATGTGTTGAAACATGGACTGTAACCAAGATAAAGCGTAAACGAAGTGAAACTTATCACTTACAAGGGCGGGGACTGGGGGGGCGGGAGGGGGCGGGAAGTTTAATGGGGTGGTTGGTGATGGAATATGGGCACGGGTGAAGGGAAGGGTGTTTGAGTATTGTATAACTGACATAATCCTGAGAACTATGTAACCCTCCACATGGTGATTCAATAAAATTTAAATTTTAAAAAAAAAAAGACCCCCGGCCTCTGTGGAAGGGCAGGAGAGGGGTCGGGGTCATGACCCAACAGCCCCCTGAAGTCACGAGCCTCAGGGATGCAGAGAGGAATGCGGGAGTCGCATGCCCAGTCCTGGGCTGCCCCGGGCACTCTGTGACCCCAGGGAAGCTGCCACACCATGCCCTCAGCAGACTCAGGGAAACTGAGGAGCACGGGAGGATGTGAACGGGCCAGGCGTGGGCCCTGCTAAAAAATTAAAATGGGGCCAGAGCGAGAACACAGTGGGTAGGGCATTTGCCTTGCACGCAGCTGACCCAGGTTCAATCCCTGGCATGGCATCCCATAGGGTCCCCCGAGCACCGCCAAGAGGGATTCCTCAGTGCAGAGCTAGGAGTAACCCCTGAGCATCGCTGAGTGTGACCCGAAAAGCAAAAAAAAAAAAAAAATTAAATTAAATTAAGTTTGGGTGCCAGCGTGACAGGATAGCGGGGAGGGCATTTGCCTTGTATGAGGCTGACCTAGTTTCAATCCCCAGCACCATACCTGGTCCTGAAGCAGCCCCAAGAGGGATTCCTGAGTGCAGAGCCAGGAGTAACCCCTGAGCATCGCCAGGTGTGACCCAAAACAACCCCCAGAAAAAAAAAAAAAGAAAATGAAGGCAGCTGTGTTGAAGGGTCCCCGACCCCCTCAAGAGCATGTCAGTTGTTCCCTCCGTCCTGAACCCCCATGGGAGGGGCCGGGGCTGGGTGCTGGAGTTGGGGCATAGGCGGGAGGCAGGGGGTTCTGGGTTCATACCACCCCAGCCCCTCCTCATGGACCTGCGGCAGCCGGCTCCGGGCCAGTTCTGAAGGCTGGTTCTGAAGGCCCCGTGCTCTGTGCTCTGTGAACAGAGGGCTGCGGGCGTCCCGTGCCATTTGTCATCTTGCTCATCTGCCCCTCGAATGTGGGGGAAACCACAGAGAGGCCTCGGAAACCCCACCCGGGTGTCCGGGCAGCTCGTCCGCCCCAGGAAGAAGCCCTTCCCTGGCCTGCCCCAGGGGCCCAGGCTGCATTTCTCTGGACCTCCTGTTCCACATCTGAGTACCTCATCACCACACAGGGCTCTGTCGGAGTCGGTGGGGAAGCAGCAGGGAAGCCATTTGCATCCCGGCTTCCCCGCTTGTCACCTACCACGGCTCATTCACCAGTTTCCAGGATCGGGATGTGGATTATTTGGGAGACCTTTATCCCGCTTAGCCCCTTACGTGCAGATAAGAATGCCACCCTCTTCACTGTGTTCGTAGCCTGACCTTACACGGATGCAAGCCGCTTCATTTAATTTATTTGTTTTTGCTTTTTGGGTCACATCCAGCAATGCATGGGGGTTACTCCTGGCTCATACACTCAGGAATTACTCCTGACGGTGCTCGGGGGGGACCATATGAGATGCTGGGAATCAAACCCGGGTCGGCCGCATGCAAGGCAAACGCCCTACCCGCTGTGCTATCGCTCCAGCCCCAAGCTGCTTCATTTTAAAGCCCCCTATTTGCAAAACCAACTTTCATCTCTGTGCCCTTGAAGGTATATTTGTATGCCCATTCTAGAGAAGAAGCAACAGGGTTTAGACACGCTGCCTTCTTGCTTCTTTTCCCGATTAACATCTTGGATCACAGAAGTTATTTGACTCCAAGCGAGTGTCTGTCGCTCTTCTGACAGGTTTACCCTTCACCCCCCCTGCCTTTCCTGTTTGGTTTGCTAGAACTGTTTAAGGCAAATCACAGACCGGGGAATCACCTTCGTGTGACTTCAGCAACTACCACTGGAGGGGTGTGAAGGCTGGGGGGTACAAGACCAAGCACCCCCCTTCCCATACCCAGAGCTACTTGCTAACTTCTCCCGTCAGTCCTGGGGCGCGCCCTTGAAGACTCCCAGCCCTGCAAGCCAGATGACGCTGCAGAGCACTTAAGGCCCTAAGCTTGGCTCCCGGCTGCTGGGACTCGGGGCTGCTGAGACCGCCTCTGTGCCCACAGATGTCCGCTGGCATCTGTGAACCCAGCTGTCCTCCTCTCCCGGCTCCTCCCTCCTGGCACCCGTCTTCCCTACCTGGGATGAGGGGGAGGACAGCAAACAACGACACGCTTCAGCCAAACAGGGAGCTCAGAGCCAAGAATGACACTTTTAGGGGGAGAGGTAGGACCTTCCCTGGCAGTGCTCAGGGGCTACCCTTGGCTTTGTGCTCAGGTGACCATACATGGATCCAAGCAGAGCTGGCCACATGCAAGGAACGTGCCTTAACCAGGTATTGTCTCTCCTGCCCTGTGAACAGCACTTCTTGGGGCCAGAGAGACAGCACAAAGGTTAAGGTGCTCCAAAACCTGGGTTCAAATCCCCACATTACCACACCTGGCTCTCCCGAGCTGAGAGCCAGGAGCTGTCCATGAGCATAGCCAGGTGTGATCCCCATAAACAACAAACCCCCAAAAGAACTGCAGGGGATAGGATGACAGCACAGCAGGTAGGGCATTTGCCTTGCACGCGGCCGATCCGGGTTCGATTCCCAGCATCCCATATGGTCCCTGAGCACCGCCAGGAGTGATTCCTGAGTGCAGAACCAGGAGTAACCCCTGAGCATCGCCGGGTGTGACCCAAAAAGCAAAAAAAAAAAAAAAAAGGAAAGACAAAAGAACTGCACTCCCTCCCCACCATGCCCGGGGAGAAATCTTCCTTGCAATCCAGAACTGGCCCCCAAGTCTGCAGGGCTCTGATGGAGAGGCTCAATCCTTGGTCACTGAGACCAGCAAGTGCATTCACGGTCAACCTGTTCTCTCCCCAGAACAAGGACGAACTGGGTGGCGGCATCAGCAGCTCCTCAATGGTCTCTAGTCAAAACATAAGACCAAGGGCGGTTAAATCAAAACTAAAACAAAATTTTTTTATTTGATATTTTTTGTTTTTGTCGCAGCGGGTGGTGCGCGTAGCTTATTCCTGGTTCTGCTCTAAGGAGCCCTGGTGGGCTCAGCAGGGCATACAGGATGCCAGGGGTCAGTCCTGGGCCGGAGGCATGCAGGCTAGCACCATGCCCTCAAAGTGGGGTTTTAAAAACACATTTGCACAGCTAGGGACCCCAGGCCCTGGGTGGACAGGGCTGGCCAGTGGAGACGTGGTACTGCTCTTTGAGACCTCGGGTATCCTTCCTTCATCACCCTACTCAAAAGCACACCCACGAGGGCGCTTCTTTGCCATACTTTGCCACGTGATATGTGTTCATTGTACATTCCTTGAGTGCATAGCTGCACCCTTCTCTCTCATGAATATGCAGGAGTTTCCTGGAAACCACCAGCATATGCATGAGCTGTCACGCTGTCATGTTACCCTAGCTGTGCTGGCGTCAAACCAGGACCACCCCCCCCACCCCAGACTCACTCTCTCTCTCTCTCACTCTCTCTCTCCCTCCCCCTCTCTCTCTCTCTTCTCTCTCTCTCTTTCTCTCCTCTTCCAAGCTGCTCCCCAGCCTGTACAGATGGACATTCCCTCCCAAACGAAGTTGTTTCATGACAGCAAAGCTTCCTTTTCTGTTCAGCTGCTCCTGTGTTTTGCCAGACAACAGGCCACAATGAAAATTAGAAAATATTTTTACTAGAATGATAAACTCCTACAAAGCAAGAGGTGCCATGCTTAAATGACATTCCTAGGGATTTTCTGTCTTTTGGGGGTGTTTGCAGGGGCATTTTTGGTTTTGGTTTTGCTTGGTTTTCAGGGGACCATACTTGGTGATGCCCAGGGATTACTCCTGACACTGTGCTCAGGGATCACTCCTGGCAGAGCTTAGGGGGTGCTCTATGGGAGGTTGGGGATCACTGAACTAGGTGTCCACATACAAGACATGTGCCTTAACCACTGCACTGTCTCTCTGGCCCAGCATTAACTGCAGAAAGACCAAAGATAGAAAAAGCAAGAAACTTGGATTCACCCCAGAAAGCTGCAAAAGGAAGAGCAAAGTAGAACCAAAGAAAGCAGAAGGGATAAAAGAACCCAACGGAGCAGACTGGGACACAGAGAGAGTTCATCGGCTTCTTGTAAAGACGGAACAAACAAATCACTTTCCGGTGAGAATGTTCTCGAAGAAAGGGAACAACAATTATCACCCTCCTGTGGACAAATCACAACTCTGTCTGTTCCACACTTTGAAGAAACCAAGTTCTCTTAAGCCAGTTTCCTGGACTCGGATTTGAGAAATAGAAAATCTGCCTTGGGTGCTCTGCGAATTCAATGCAATGGTGCACGCCAAGTGGCTGGCAGGGCAGTGGAAGCTAAATAAATCATACGGGTTAGAGCCAAGGTGGAGAGGATGGTTGTAAATGTTTGATCAGAACCCCACAGGGCTGTAGAGGGCAAAGCGGGGAGGATGGCTTCTGTCCTGGGTGGGTTTCCGGGCTCAGCCCTGGAGGGGGAGGGAGCGGAGAGGGAGAGGGAAGTGGGAGGCAGAGGAGGTGGGTCCCTGTGAGATGCCCATGAAGCACTGGGCTGACATTTGAGGCCAAGGTTGAACTGGCAAATGGCCCTGGCACCGGGACCAGGCCCGCATGCATTATGCAGAAGGGTGAATAATGCATGGCTCAGGGTTGTTCCTTAACCATTTGGGGACTGATTTCCCTTCAGCATGTTGAAAATGCCACTTGCTCTAACCTCATCTGACTCTCCAGTGAAGGGGCAGTTCTCAGGGTGGCTAAAAAGACTAGCGTGCCCGGATTCCATCCCCAAGCACCATGTCCCCCTCCCCCTGGAGCACTTCCAGGATAGACTGCTGAGCACTAAGCTGGGAGTTTCCCCTGAGCACTGTGGCATGTGACCCAAAGCAAAGAGAGAGGAACTATTTTCATTATCTTCCTTTCCAAGCTAACTAAGATGTCATTTCTTACTGGAAGCAAGAAAACAAGTTAGGTTTTGTTTTTTGTTTTTGTTTTTTTTGCTTTTTGGGTCACACCCGGCGATGCACAGGGGTTACTCCTGGCTCTGCATTCAGGAATTACCACTGGCAGTGCTCAGGGGACCACAAGGGATGCTGGGAATCGAACCCGGGCGAGCTGCATGCAAGGCAAACACCCTACTCGCTGTGCTATTGCTCCAGCCCAGAAAACAAGTTTTGACAGAGCTCTCATCCTCTCTCCCAGGAGAATGGGGTCTCCAGGGGGCTCTGCTGCTTCATCCAAGGTCTCTGCACCATGAATAAACACACCCCACATTTTCCCAAGCATTGTTCTGTGTGGAACTGGGAGCATTATCCCAGAACCCTCACGGATGCTGGCTGCTTCTGAGGAGGAAAGGGAACTGATCCAGGGATGTCTTGTTCTCAACATGGGGACCCCATCTTAGAGTTATTGTGGGGACCCCCCAAAGGGAGGCTTATCATGGTGGAATGCCTGTCTCCTCTGACATGTTACCAGACCTGGGCTTCACAGGGATAGGCTAAGATCTTCAGAAGCAAGGGCTGGACAGGGTTGGGGTACAGGGGTTCGGGCATTTCCCTGGCACAAGTCAACACCCATATAATCCCTTAAGCCACCAGGAGCTATCCCTGAGCCCAGAGCCAGGAGTAAGCCCTGAGCACCACCAAGTGTGGCCCAAAAAAGCAAATAAAAAAACTAAAATCTGTAGTGGTGATGGTGGGATGCTGGGCAGGAGAGGCAGTACAGAGGGTAAGGCACTCGCCTTGCACATGGCCAACTTGGATTCAATCCCCAGCACCCCACAGGGTCCCCCGAGCCTACCAGGAGTGATCTCTCTGCACGGAAACAGGAGTAAGTCCTGAGCACAGCCAGACGTGGCCTCCACATCACAGAAAACATTTGCCTCAGAATGTTCTCAGCAGAGGAACCATGGCCTGGGCTTCTCCAAACACAGATGTGGCAGAAATGGACACCTGCCAATGATAACTTATGTTCACCCAAAAATCTGTACACATGCCACACACGCACGCACACAGAGACACACGCATTCACAGCTGCTACAGCAGCACAAACCTACAAAGAGTAAACAGCCAACGTGTGGTGTCCTACCTGTAGCAAGAGCATCATCAGCAAAGGGAAAACAAACCCAGGGTGCCAGAGATGAAGCCAGGGGCCTCCAGGCAGTTGAGGGAGGTGACAAACTGAGCCACATCCCCCAGAAGGGACCAACTCTGGATCCGCAGCAGCCTGGGTGGATCTTCCAGAGAACAGCTCTGCGACTCTGCTACGGAAAAGCCCATCTCAAAAGGGCCGGGACTGTGTAAATCCATCGACATCACCTTCCTTTAATGGCAAACGTGGAGAGTGGGCAAACAGTGGACAGGGCTGGGGGCTGAGGGCAGGGCACTGAGTGGAGCCGAGAGGCTGGTGGCATTGGAGCTGTCCAGGGTCTTGACAGAGACATAGAGTCCAGGTGGAAGTGCATGGGACTAAACACATATACACACAAGCAAACACACACACACACACACACACACACACACACACACACACACACACTGGGAAATCTGAAAGAGTGGCTGGATTATCTGAAAGTCAATACATGAATTCTTACACTGCAAGATGCTGCCACTGAGTCAAACTGGGTAAAGGGGACACTCATCTCTCTAGTCTATTCCTTACAGCTGCACATCCACGTCTAATGATCTCAAAATTAAATGCTTTATTTCAAAAACCTGTTACCATGTGATGGGCCATTAAAGATCAAATGGCAGGGGCTGGAGCAATCGTCTACAGCGGGGAGGGCATTTGCCTTGCACACAGCTGAGCTGGGTTCAATCCCCGGCATTTCATCTGGTCCCCCAAGCACCGGGTGGAGTAATTCCTTAGTGCAGAACTAGGAGTAACTCCTGAGCATTGCCAGGTATGACCCAAAAAGAAAAATATGTATATATATCTCAAATGGCAAAACCTACTGTATAAAGTGATCTGTCCCAGGGCAGGACCTCACTCTCTCATACCCGTCTCCTGAAACCAAACACAGGCCCTCTGTGCTCTGCCAACTCCACACCTCAGCACAGCCCCCAGAGAAATGGGCGCATGTGACCACTGGGCACCACAGATAAGTTTACCGTCAGCTTTATTCATAGTAACCTGTGATCAGAAACAATCCGGGGAGACACACACACACACACACACACACACACACACACACACACACACATTGACAGCTGCTTCTGTAGGACTAGCAGACAGAGCCCTGTGGATTTCTTAGGGGACAGGTGAAAAGGCACAGCCTCATGCCACGCATGACACTGGCTCGAGGAACCAAAGAAGCCAGATGGAAGCCCGGCCCGCTGCAGTCTCACGGGGTCAGGCTCAGGGACGGCGAGGCCACTTCCCAGAGAGGTTTCCCCGAGGGCAGGACCGCCCAGGGGAGTAGCCCCCAGCCTCCACAGCCCCGAGGGCGCCGAAGGACACGGTGCCCACCTGTAAGCTGCGTGACGTGTGCCACCTGCTCTGCTGTTCTGCAGGCCTGTGTGCTGCCAGGGGCCACGCCAGGGCCCCCATGGGAGAGCCCGGCGCTCTCGCCCGCACCCACGTGCCAGCCCCACGGCTACTTTTAAACCAGCGGAAAAGCACCTTCACCTCCACTGAACAAGAGGCAGGTCAGGGAAGTGGCCAGGCGCTGGAGAACCTGCCCGGCCTGGCTGAAGCTGTGAGTTCGCTCCCTGGTGCCACCCCGACCCAGCGAGCGCGAGCCCAGCACTGGTCAAGAGTGACCCCAGACCTCACTGGGGGAAACGGGGCAGTGTGGGAGCACTCAAGCTCTGGGGAGGACTGTGGCTGGCCCAGAGAGTAGCACCACGTGCTCTGATTGGGGGAGCCTGTGCCAGACCCCCTGCAACACACAGTTCCCCCGGGCACTACCAAGAGCACCCCCTGAGCATCGAGCCAGGAGTAGCTCCAAAGCACCTCCAGGTGCTTCTTTCATATTATTTATTTTAAAATCAAAAGCATCGAAGGCAATACAACAGCATCTCGGCCCTCCCATTTCATATTTAGGTCAGGAGCATCGTTTCTTCTTCTTCCCTAACTTTCCGTGTTCAAACTCGACCTGCAAGTGAAGGTACATTGCATAAGAGGAAGCTGACAGCGCCACAGGTTTTTATTTTTAGGCGCCTACTCTGCACTCAGCAGTCCCGGAGTCTCAGGAGGGGGAGGCCCTTTGGGAAGCTGCTTCCTGCCCACACCACGACCCTGGGGGGCCTGCTCAGGCTACAGTGCTCCCACCTGCTGATCCTAGTGTGGAGAGAACCCTGTCCTGGGGTCCTCCCACAGGGCTTTGTCCTGGTGCCCCTGTCCCAGCAAGCAGGATGAGCACAGATGGGGGAGTGGACACTCGGGAGTCACTGTGGCCTCCAGACAGCGGCTCCCCGCTGTGTCCTGGGACATCCCAGTCACCCACTGTGGGAGTACTTAGAGCTCATCATCCCTCCTCCCATAGAGGGAGCACTCAGAGCTCACCATTCCTCCCAGGGGGCAGGACCCTGGGGGAAGGAGACGGAGGACGGTGAGGGCGGGGAGCAGAGAGAGGCGAGGGGTCTGTGCCACAGCCAGCACCCGCCAAGGAAGCCCCAGAGGCCCCAGAGGCCCCTGGTCCCGGCTGCAGATGAGGACCTGAGCAGAGCGAGGCCGGGGAACTTGACTCAGTCAGGTCTGACTAAAGCGGGAGCCGGGGGGCTGAGTGTGGGCCGACACCCACCAGCACCATCTGGAAGTTCTCTGTGGTGTGTGTTTTTGAACTGGAGGCCCCACGCTTCGCTTTGCAAACAGCACCTCCGGGTCTGGGTGCAGTGCCAAGGCCGCCACAGCCCAGGGCCTGCCCAGCACGGGGGGTTAGATCCAAGCGGCCCAGGGCGCAGGGCATGGGCCAGGCCCCCGGGCAGGTCGGGAGAGGGCGCGGGCTGGCCTTTAAAGCTGGACAGGTCTAACTCAATTTTCTTCACAATTTCATTACTGGAGGGAAATAAATAAATAAATCGGCGTGTCCCGGGAGCATTCTGCTCGCAAAACGGAACCGCCACGAAAGGGCACTCACTGCCCTCCCTGGGCTCTGACTGGGGCTGACAGCCCATAAATCACAAACAAGGGGCCCAGGATAACAGGGTCCCCGAGCCCAGCCCCTCCCACCCGCACCTCGTCGGGCCTGACCAGGCCAGCCCCTCATCACCCCCGGCCTCTGCTTCAGCAGGATGTGAGGCAGGGGCACCCCCAATACACACACACACACACACACACACACACACACACACACACACACACACACGACAAGATCAGTACTGGGTCAGGACCCAGACCAGCCTCCAAGCCTGCTGACTATCCTGGCCCAGACCTTCCTGCCCCCTCCCACTCAGCCAATGTCACCAGCCCTGGCCCAGAGGCCTCCCAGACCATCCCCAACTTGTCCACTCAGTCTCTCGTGCCAGCCGAGGCCAGTGTTTCTGTTTGGCTGTCCAGAGAGTACCCGACACCCAGCCGACACTTGCTGTTTTTCGTTTGAGAGCCTCAGCCAGCTGTGCTCAGGGATCACTCCTGGTGGGGCTCGGGAGAACCTCTGCAATGCTGGGGATTGAACCTGGTTGGCCGGGTGCAAAGCAAGCGCCCTGCCCACTGTGCTACCTTTCCGGCCCTCATGTGCTATTTTTTTTTTTGGTTTTGGGGTCACACCCGGCGATGCACAGGGGTTACTCCTGGCTCATGCACTCAGGAATTACTCCTGGCGGTGCTCGGGGGACCATATGGGATGCTGGGAATGGAACCTGGGTCAGCCGCGTGCAAGGCAAACGCCCTACCCGCTGTGCTATCACTCCAGCCCCCTCGTTTGCTATTTTTGAGTGAGAGAAACCCCCATAGGGGCGTTGACTGGAACGCAGCCTGACTGTCCCCATCTCCATGGAGCTGCGGCTCTCCAGGCAGGGAGAAGGTCACCAGGAATCAGGGACCGGCCTGCCGCACCCCCTCCCTTTCTCAGGCTCCACCAATGGCCCCTCCTCTCAGGCCCTTCAACCCTGCAGGTCCCTGTGGGGAGGCCCCCCCCTTGCTCCTGGTGGACCTGTTTCTCCCTGGGCACCCCTGTGCGGGAGTGTGTGGAGCAGCAGCCGTGGCAGGACCGTCCCAGGAAGAGGCCACTCTGTGCACCCGGGCTGGAATCTCCCACCAGTGGGTGTTTTCCCGGGCACCCAGCTCTGTCCTACACCCCTCCACAGCCCACTGGGAGGACGGGCTAAGGGGAATTGTGAGAAGCAGGTGTGTGGGGGCAGGGGCAGGCCCTGTAGGTGCCACAGCACACTCCTGGGATTGGAGCCGTTCTGCTCAAGGGAAAAGGACCCTCTCTCTCTCTCTCTCTCTCTCTCTCTCTCTCTCATATATATATATATATATATATATATATATATATATATATATAGTTTGTTTGTTTGTTTGTTCAATTGAGCCACCGTAAGATACACAGTCACAAAGTTGTTCAGGGCTGGTTCCAGTCATATAATGTTCCATCGCCCACCCCTCCACTAGTGTTGGATAACGTTGGGTTGTCCTTGCTCCTCCGGCGGGGAGTTTAAGGTTTATTGAGCTACTCGCACAGCAGTGCCCCTGAGGCACGCCCGATTCCATCACTCGCTAATCATCCTATATTGCTTTTCTCTTCCCTTTATGTCATTTGCATGGCTTATTTAGCAATGTTGTTTTTGTATAGACACAGGAAGACAGTCCATGCTATGCTTTGTAAATGGAAGTTAATTGACTCCAAAATAATATTTACTCCCAGGCATCCACATTTACTTGACTTAAGCCTCAGTTGCCCTTAGTTCCTAGCACTCCAAAAGCAGGGTCCCAACGAGGGACTGGATGGACCCAGGGCAAGCTGTGAGCTACCCTGGCATCGAAAGGGACAGGCTAAGCGCACGGTCATAAAACAAACTCTATCGTGACCCAAAAAGAAGCAACTGAATAAGGACCCTGCTGGGTTAGGAAAGACTAAACTGGCCTGAGGACTGTGGTCTGAAAGATAAAGCGAGATGTCCCCAGGAAGAGCCAATCAATCCTTAAGCTTAATACATCTCTTGCTGTGTTCCTACAAAATGACTAGAAATATTATAAGAAGTAAATTCACTATGAAAAGCAGGGGCCCTCACAGTGGGGGCCCAGTTGGTGCCCATCACAAGGCTGTGAGTGACCACAGCCAGTCTGGGGGCACAGCTAATCAGCCCCCTGCAAGCCTGCCTGACACCCTTCTCCCTCCTGCCTCTCTCAGCTGGCTGCCCTCTGCCAACTACTCCCTCCCGCTGCCTTGACGGCCCCCTTTCTCTCTCCTGCTTCCTTACACACACACACTCACACACACTCACACTCACACACTCACATACACTCTCACACTCACACACTCTCACATTCACACTCACACACTCTCACACTCACTTACACTCAAACATACAACACTCACACACACATTCTCACACTCAAACACATTCACTCACACTCTCACACTCACACACACTCACACACTCAAACACACTCACTCACACTCTCACACTCACACACTCTCACTCACCTACTCACACACTCACACTCACCCACTCACATACAGACTCACACATTCATACACACTCAATCACACACTCACAAACACACACTCACACATACACTCAAACATACTCACACTCACACACTCATACACACTCACACATTCACACACACTCACTCACACATACACTCAGAACACTCACACACTCACACATACTCACACTCAAACACACACAATCTCACACACATTCACACATACACACAATGCACATGTACATGTGCACACATGCACAGTCACACACAGCCGCACACAAGTACATACTCACAGCACACAAAAGGAATGCAAGATAACAGCACAGCACCCAGCCCGCTGACTGTAGCTATAACTCACACTGAAACTCCCTGCAAGGGGGCCCCTGGGGCCGAGCTGAGGGCTTGGCTTGCTCACAAAGAGATTACCCCCGCCCGGCCAGGTGCCCCTGCTCGGGAGGGAGACCTGTGCTCCCGCCATAACGCAGCCGACTCCCCCTTCACACACAGCCGTGCCAGCCCCAACCACCTGGCCACCTCCACTGCCCCAGGAGGACGTAGGGGAAACTGCACACAGGTGCTTCAGAAAGT
Source organism: Sorex araneus (assembly GCF_027595985.1). Classification (NCBI taxonomy): domain Eukaryota; kingdom Metazoa; phylum Chordata; class Mammalia; order Eulipotyphla; family Soricidae; genus Sorex; species Sorex araneus. Next base: position 345,498,465 of record NC_073313.1, on the reverse strand, counting down.
GGGAGAGTGACGGGGAGTCTGATGGGTGCAGGGGCTCATGGCTGGGGAAGGGGCTGGGGGCTTCCTGGGAGCAGCTTCAAGCCAGGAAGCCTATTGGGCAAGACATCCCCCTCGGAGTCATGCAGGCTGTTGGGGGGCTCCCCTGAGCTGGCCTTCTAGACAGTAAGTGTGGGGCAGGGTCTCCCCGTGTATGGGTGCGGGGCTCAGGCAGCAGTGGGGGGAGCTGGGCTGCTCCCGTCTTCTCTTGGAGTCATCAGCGGGGTCCCCGTCTGCTTGCCCTCTGTCCCTGGGAAGTCAGGAGCACGGGCTCCGAACTTCCCCTTCTGGAACATTCCGAGCAGGTGTGACGCTTCTTCTGATCCCAGGAGCCACGTCCTCCTGGGAGGCTCCGCTGCTAGGGGTCTGCTGGTGCCCCCCAGGAAGCCAGGTGTGAGCCTGAGCTCGCCCAGCTCTGAGACGCAGAGAACGTCAAACCCATTCACGCACCGAAGGGGCCGTGATCCCCGGGCAGACTCAGGCTCAGCGGACAGACCCTCTGGGGGAGCCCCTGTCCCTGGCAGCCCGGAGCCAGCCTGTTCCTCTTCCACCGTCTCTGCAGCAAACCCAGATCTCCCTGCTGGCGGCCACGGCTCTCTGTGGAGCTGGTGCCGGGCAGGGGTCCCGAACACGGGGCGCCCTTGTTTGCTAGTTTACGTTTCTTGGGGCATACTGGTGGCACCTGAAGGACTTGAACCCAGGCTGCCCTTGGAGCCATCTCTCCAGCCCTTTTGATCTTGTTTTCGTGTTTTGGGTCACACCCAGAGATGCTCAGGGGTTACTCCTGGCTCTGCACACAGGGATCACTCCTGATGGTGCTCAGGGGACCACACGGGATGCCCGTGAGTGAACCCAGGTTGGTTACATCCCAGGCGAGCGCCTTACCTGTTGAACGATCAGCCTTATATTTCTTTTTTAAATTACACGTACTCTAGCCTTGCTAACACGATCATGGGAAAGTTTGCATGTATGGTATTGATGTATCGTATTTGAGGATGCCCCACCAACGCCAAAGTGCCAAAGATACCCCACTCCATCCACCCCACGCTGCCGCAACTGCTGTGCCCCTCTCAACAGCAGCTCTGGGGAAGGGTCATGGGCTCAGCCGGCTGGCACACGTGCTTAGCGGGCGGGAGGCCCGGGTTCGCACTCAGCCTCTCCTCGCAAGCCCGCAGCACCCAGCTGGAAACCACCCCTAATGCTGCTCGCCACTGAGGCCCAGAGGCAGACACAGGAGGGACAGGCGTGGCTCGGCTGAGCGGCTAACCCAGCCACACGCTCACGCTCACTGCATGGTTCCTCCCCTCCCGCGGCTCGAAGACAAGGACAAGAAGCGGCTGTTTCCACTCTTGCCCTGGTGACAGATGCTGGGGACTGGGAGCACGGTGGGGACCTGGGCTGGGCACCTGCCCTGGCCCTGACCCTGACCTGTGCTGCTGGGGTGAGGGCTCCCTTGCAGGGGCAGGGCACAGGCTGGCCACCAGGCGAGGAAGTGGAGACTGATGAAGAGTGGCCAGTGGGCGGGCAGGCAGGAATACTGGGAGGAACGGCGAAGGCTGGGAAAGAAAGGGAGGGGTAGGACAAAGAGCAGAGGGGCTGGGAGGGGGTGCCAGGAGCCAACAACTCTTAGAGGGGCTGGGAAGGAGACCAGGGAGCATAGTGGTGGGCGCGGGGTGGGGGGAACCACTTACTCCCACCCCACCCATATATAGATTATTTTTATTATTATTTTAAATGTATTTTTATTTTAGACACCGTGACTTACATTATTGTCTACAAGAGCGTTTCAGGCACACAATGCTCCCCCCCTCCAACCCCACCACCCCTTGACCCCATCCTTCCCCGGGGGAGGGCTTGAGGGGGGGTGGTCTGCAGGCTGTCCTCCATTGGAAGGGTCCTCCACTGGTGCGGGAGGAAGGGGAGCAGGGTCGTGTTGAAGGGGCTCTGACCAGCGCCCCCCGTGACTGCCCCGTCTCTGACTTCCTTCCGATCCCCTACTTCGCCCGGCCCGGCCTGGTTAGACGAGAGCAGCGACGTGATTGACGAGATGGAGTGTGACATAACTGCTCTGCTCTGCTCGGGAAGTGGGGCTTGTCGTCCTGAAGGCCTTACTGAGCACGCAGTGAGCGGGAATTGTGCGTTCCAGGCAGGTGGGCAGTGGGAGCGCCCCGCCCCGCAGGGCCCCATCTGCTCCGTGCCACCCCCAGCGTACTCAGGCGAACCCCGTTGACAGCCCCGCAAAGTGCCGCCCGCACAGCCGCCTCCGGCCTCCTGGCCTTCCCACCTTCAAACGCTGCCGCTGCCAGGAGGGGCCGTGATCCAGCAAGCCCAGCCCAGCCCCCACCACCTGGGAACGGGGAGCAATTGGGACTGGGAAGAGAGCACAGGGTTCCTTTGAGTGGGGGGGGTGTTTGTTTGTTTGGGTTTGGGGGCCACACCCAGCAGTGCTCAGGAGTTACTCCTAGATGGGGCTCCGGGGACCATCGGGGATGCTGGGGATCGAACCCGAGTTGGCCACGTGCGAAGCAAACGCCCTACCCACTGTGCTATGGCTCCAGCCCTGAGCACAGGAGTTTAAGGCACTTGCCTTGCGCTTGGTCAACTCAGGTTCAAAACCCCTGACTCTGTCTACGGTCCCCGACCACCTCCAAGTGTGCTCCCTGAGCACAGAGACAGGAGAGAGTCCTGAGCATCCCCCCTCAAAAAAGAAAGCAGAGTGAGCAATCAATGCAAAATGGAACCCACACATACCCCCTCATTCAGCTGCCCCTTCTATTTTTTTTTTGTTTGTTTTTTTGGGTCACACCCAGCAATACTCAGGGGTTACTCCCAGCTCTGCGCTCAGGAGTTACTCCTGCACACTGCTGACCTGGATGCTGGGGATCAAATCCAGGTCAGCAGTGTGCAAGGCAAACACCCTACCCGCCGTGCTATCTCTCCAGCCCTCCACTGCCACTTCTCGATCTCCTCTCCCTAAAGGGAGAATCCCCTTGAAACCTTCATTTCTACCCCAGCACTGGCTAACCAGACCTGAGCCCCTGCTGGCCTGGTCAGCTCTGGCTGTTTCCTCTTCTCTCCCTCGTGTGTCCCCACTGCATCGTGGCACGGTCCCCGGCTGGCTTTGCAGAGGTGTTCTTTCCACATGGAGCCCAGCCGAGGACTCCCCCAACCCCAAGCCTCGGAGCTGCTGCCCTTTGGTGGGGAAGGTCCCCCTGCAGGATCAGGAGAGCACTTCCGGGAAACATCAACCAATGGCAGACCTCCCCATGCTCTGAAAGTTTGGGTTCGGAGATGGGGAGTAACGCCGTCCAGGCCCAAAGCCTTTCAGTCCAAAGGCGGCCAGTGGACAAAGAAACAGCAGAGGAAGCTTCCTCTGACTCGCCGGCTTTCCACTGTGCCTGGCTGAAAGCTTGGATGCCAGCCGACTGGGGATTAGGCATCTTACAGGAGCCACCCCCACCCCCCCGACACACACACTCAGGGCCCTGGACTCCTCACAGCAGAACCATTGGGCCACCCGGGGCCCTTCTTCTGGCCCAGCCCACACCTGTCCCGGGTGCCAGTATTTGTGGCACCTGTGAGTAGCTGTGCCAGCGGTGGGTGGGAAACTCGGAGCAAACAGCCCGCCCCACCAGCACTGGCCACAAATGAGCTGCTGAACTTGCATCAGCTCATGCCTGTCCCAGGTGGGCAGGGGGCAGTTCTGGCGGACCCTGGGCCCTGGGGTCCCAGTGCTGCCCTGACCCGCACTGACCACTTGCAGGAGGCCCTGTGCTGTGTGCTGCCTACGCGTTTCATCTCAGGATGCCCGTGCTGAGGGGGTGGAGCCGGGTCCACCAAGACTGGAGGGAAAGGGGTGCACAGCAGCCAACACACACATGCCCAAGCAGACCCCAGACTCTTTCATATGTGCCCCGGCTCCATTCAAACAGGGGCAGAGGGGCAGAGAGATAGCACCGTGGGCAGGGCACCTGTCTTGCACACGGCTGACCCTGGTTCAATCCCAGGCACCCATATCCCCAGCCATGCCAGGAGTGATTCTTGAGCACAGAGCCAGGGGTAAGCCCTGAGCTCTGCAGAGTGTGACTCAAAGCCCCTTCCCCCTGCAAAAAAAAAAAAAGGCAAAAAAAGCATGATGATGGAAACACCTCCACCTAAGACACACACACACACACACACACACACACACACTGACACACACACGCATACATGCATGAGCACACACACACATGCACACACACATACACATACACATGCACTCTCGCACAGTCCCCAGAGGCTGTGAGGACGAGCACTGTGAGGACGAGACCTGCCGGGGTCTGCCCCTGGTTCCTGGGTTCTCACTCAGGAAACGCTCAGAGGAGAGCGCCGTGCCCTGCCCCGTGCAGAGCTCACAAGGGCCGACCCTGGGCTGGAACTCGGACACCCAGCCTGGCTGGGCAAGGCGCCCACTTGGAAGCAGGAATCCTGCTCTGGTGCAGGGACCACAGGGAAGGGCAGGGGAGGTGGGGCCAGAGCAGCGTGGGTGGCCCTGGGCTGCTGCCAGGCCCTCTCCCCCTGCCCCCACGGCACCTTCGGGTCCCATCTGCTGCAGACCCTACAGCCCCCACCTGCCGTGCCTGTGACAAACCGTCTCCATCTGCTCCTGTCCACAGCAGGCCCGGGGAGGCTGAGATCCGGGGGGGTGCTGTTCCCTCCCTCGCCCCCGCCTGACGCCAGCCCGGCCCCCCTCCCAGGTGGGCCCACAGACACCCCTCTTCTTCCAATTTCGTCTCCCAACCCTGTGCCCTCTGGCTCCCCGGGGAGCAGGCTGACATTCTCCGTGATTAGCTCGCTTCCCCTCCACCCGAAGCCAAGAGCTAATTGTGCTGATTTCCTTCCAAGAACGGTCTCCCTGAATAGCCTTCTCAGGCACAATTAGGCAGGGTCGGCCTGGCTTTCACACTTCAGCTCAGGGAAAAATCAAACCCGCGAGGACCCGGACAGAGCCTTTCAGAAGTTCCCAGAGAGCGCCTCTGTGCAGGGAACAAAGCATCCAGCATCCGTATAATTACCTGCTAGCTGATGAGCACTGCACCCCCGGCCCCTGCCTGCAAGGGGGGCCATCCTGCCCGGCCACCCCCACCTGGACAAACAGCCCCCACTCCCTTGGCTCTGTTGGCGACCAGCCCGGCGCACCTGCCTCCTGGTAATGCAGCCCAGGCCGTGCTGGGCCAGGCCAGTGGGCGCCATCTCTGCCCCGCGGGCCTGTGTGGTGAGGCTCAAGGGGAGCCTGACCAATGGCCTTGGGGTGAGGATGAGGCCTGAGCTCACCGGTCATGGGGCAGAACCTCCTAGAGCTGCCACATGGCAACTGCACATTTATTTAGTTTTGTTTTGTTTCTTTGCTGGTGCCGGGGATCGAACCCAGGGCCTCAAGCATGCCAAGGAAGTGCTCTACTGCAGAGTTTCACCTCCAGCCCCCACACAGCTCAGATGGGCCTAGAGTGCACATTTGCATGTGGGAATCCCGGCACAACATGGTCCCTGCTCACCACCGGTTGTGGCCCCCAAACCAGTCAACAAACAAGATTCAGAAAAATGGAAAGACACAGCCAAAGCAAGGAGTCGTTCCCCCGCTGGGCCTGTGCACGTGGGCCGGCGAGACGGCCCCAAGAGCCGGAGCGTCACACGCAGGAGGCTCAGGCTTGATCCCCGGCACCCCGGGGGTTCCCGAGCACAGCCAGGAGTCGCCCCTGAGCAGCCCTGAGCAGCCCTGGTTGGCTCTGAAAGACCTAGTAAGGGGCCAGAGTGATAGTACAGCCAGGAGGGCATTTGCCTTGCATGTAGCCCACCTGGGTTTAATCCCCCCCACACACAAAAAAGACATGACAAATAACAGCAACAATGATACTAGTGACAATAATAATACATTGGCATGCAAATCAAATTATCACAGAGCAGAGGAGAGAGGGGGAAGTACTTTTCTTGTGGCTGGAGGGTAGGCTTCCGGTAGCTACAATGCCAGGAGACAATGAGGCGCAGCTATAAGAGCCATGGGGTGGTGGCGCCCAGACATCTCACACTCCACTCACGCAGCCCCCAGCCGCCCCCCAACCTAACGTCACACCTGCGGTCCCACACCGTGGCCCAGACCCGTCTTTGAACCACACTCTGTTAGAGCAGCGGCTGAGAGCCGGGTCCAAGGGAGAGGGGCTCCCGGCTGAGGTGCCTCCTCCTCGAGCCCTCAGTAGGCCTCTCAGCCCTTGGCCCCTCTGCCAGTCTCGGGCCACGCTGCCGGGGAACTTGCTGGGCCCTGGGACTGTCTGTTCCCCCGGCAGGCACGCAGTGAGGCCGAGTTTGGGAACTGCCCTACCCACACACCTTTTTTTGCTTCTACCGTGCCAGGGATGGTACCATGCATGCCAGGTATGTGCTTTATCACTAGCCACACCCGGGCTGCCCCTTTCTGGCTCCGAGAAAGACACAGAGCAGCCCTGCAGGAAGGAAGACTGCGGTATGCTTCCGGCCCGGCCGACCCAGCCCCAGTCCCCACGGTACCTTCTCCCGATTGAATCAGAAAAATCCCTGCTCAGGGGCCGTGGAGGTAGGACGGCAGGGAAGGCACTTGCCCGGCACGTGGCTGACCCGGGATAGTCCCGCTGGGCCCCGCCAGGAGTGATCTCTGAGCACAGAGCATCCAAAGAAAGCCCTGAGCACCACCTGGGGTGGCCCCCAAAGCAAAAACAATAAATAACAAATAAATAACCCCGGCTTTGGCCACACCACCTCCGAGGGCAGCCTCCAGGATGGGCCCCGCTGGACTCGGCATCCAGACTGGTTACAGATGCTGGGGAGCACTGCAGGCCCCTCTCCCAGCAACCCTACTGACCCATGTGCTCTGGGCAGAGCCGGGGTGAGGGCGGAACTCAGTGGAGAGTGGGGTGCTGGCAAGGGCCCCTAGGCTCCGTGACTCAGCACCCGGAACACGTGGGACCCCACTCTCTTGGCTCTCCCACGATCACACTCGGGGGGGGGGAGACAGCGAGAGAAGGGGGGAGAGAGAGGAGAGAGAGAGAGGGAGAGAGGGAGAGAGAGGAGAGAGAGAGAAAGAGAGGGAGGAGAGAGAGAGAAAGAGTGGTGGGGGGGAAACCTCGTCCACTCTGAGACCCTCCCCGCCCCCAGCACCCGTGAAAAGGAGTCAGATTTGGTCCCCCTTCGGGCATCAGTGACTGAGGCATGAGAACACCAGGAGGGGTTGCCAGGAGGTGGGCCCAGGTGAGCCGCCGATGCCCCTGGCCGGCTGGCACTGGGCCCAGGAGCACCCCCTCTGTGTGAGTCACTGTTCTAATGACAGTGGACGGGGCCTGGCAGCCGGCTCCCTGCGGTGTCAGCGTGGGTGGCAGTTGGCTGACGCTGGGGGACACCCCAGCCTGCCCTCTGCTCTGAGTGATGGCCCAGACTGGACAGAGTCTCAGCACCCCCCCTTCCCCCGACTCGAGCGGGTGATTATTTGAATTTAAACTCGCCACATGAGTTCAAGAGGCCCTATTACTCCAGACACAGAAAATGAAATTACCGGGCAGAGACAGCGATTGTGTTTTAATCTCATCCTCTGGATGGGGGAAGGTTGGCGGAGGGATGGAGGAGGGAGGGACCCCAGGGGGAGGGTGAACGGAGCTGTGGAGTCACTGCGCGGAGCACAGGGGTGGCTGCGGGGCATGGAGGGTCCTCAGAGCCCACCCCACACTGAGAGACAGAGAAACTCTTCCCACTCCAAACTCTCCCCGGGGGGTGTGGGGGAGGAGGCTGCCAGGCTGCCAGGACATGCGGGCCCTTCTGAGCTGCGAGCCCTAGGACTGGGGGCACAGTTCTGTGCCGGGTCTATGCTGAGCACTGTCTGTGTTGAGCCTCTTCTCTGAGCAACGACCCCCACCCCTCAGCCCAGGACCCTTTGCCATCTTCATTTTGCAGGTGGGGAAGTGGGGTCCAGAGAAGTGAAGCTACCGGCATCCTCTGAGCCCTGTTCTTTCTTTTCCGTCCATAGATTTGAAACAATGGCCCCGATCCCCCGGGACTGTGGGAAGCGTGACCTGGGTCTGTGACAATTCCAGAACGCAGGGTGTGACACAGGCCACAGGAAGTCATACTCTCTGCGGGGGCTGGTCAAAGGGCCGCAGCACAGGCTTTGCGTTCTGGGGCCCCAAGCTCCATCCCTGGCACCCTGGCTCCCAGCCCAGCCCTCCATGAGGAAGGGCTCCCAGCATTGTGCCAGGCTGGGCCCCCAAGCCAAACTCTTCCCAGAAACGCCTGCGTCCCTGCACCTGTCACTGCACTGGCTCCGTTGATCTCATCCTTGATCCTTCCTCCTTCGCCCATTCGTGCGCTCACTTACCGGGCCTAAGACCCCCCCAGCAGGGGGCGCTGTCGTTCACATCAAGGCCTGGGTCCTGCCAAGCTCCGTCCCGTCCCTGCGGGGGCCGGGACAGTTTGCGGGGTGAGGGGTGAACCACAGCCCCCCCCCGCACCCTCACTGAAATTACAGTCCTTCGGGGATAAGGATACACTCTGGGCGGTGTCCGGGCAGCTCACAGGAGCCCAGGATCTGTGCGGGCCCGTCATCGGCCCATCTGTCCCCGCTGCAGAACTGATTCTTCCCCTAGGGGGCGCCACACAAATGCCAACCTGGGCATCTGGACAGAGGAGCCCTCTCCACAGCCACGGAGAGAGACCCCGGCCCCACAGACCCAGAGAAAGACCCCCGGCCACACAGCCACACTGCAGGGCCCAAGATGGGATGCTGAGCTGAAGAGAGCAGACTCAGAGTGGATCTCCCTCCCCTCAGTTCCAGAAGGTTCTGGACCACGAGACCCACCCCAGGGACGGCAGCAGGACCTAGCCACACTGGGTGACGATGTGCCAGGGCACTGGGAGGGGCTTCCTGGTAGAACCCTCTGGGAAGGTAAGGAGGACCCCACTTTGATCTGGCAATATGCAGGCATGTACTAATGTTGAAGAGGGGACCAAACAGAGAAGAGAGAGAGGAACAGGGAGCAAGACCCTTTGAGTCCTATTATCCTTCCAGGCCCAAATGCCACCACCTCCAGGAAGCCTACCCTTCTTCCCTCTTCTCCCACAGTTACCTCATTTTACTACACTCACTGCAGGCTACCTCTACTGTGGGCCAGCGCCCTCCCACCTCCTGCCAGGATGGGGAACCCAGGGCCTGACCCACTGTCGGCGCCTTAGCAGACTGAGCACCTCTCTTCCTTCTCAGATGCAGGAGGAAATTCTGAAGCTGTCCCAGACCCTCCCCGTCCTCCTGGGTAATGACTCATTCCTCCCCAAACAATTGTTTCTGCATCGCTCTGCAGAGATTATTAGCTTAATGATGAGACCTAATACTGCATTAATTTGGTTGTGAGTTATTTGTATTGTCACAGTCATTAACTCAGTGATTGCGATTTTAATTTAATCTAGCTCTTCATGCATTCTGCCAAAACGCCCAGCAACAACGTGACTCGGAACCCTGCTTGCGGAACGAATATGAGACCTGTGGGAGTCACGGAAGTCTGCCCTGCAGCGGCCACTCTCCACAGAGAGAAAGACCAGGCGAGCGGGGCGTGGCCGGAGGAGCGGGGCCGGGCCAGTGCTCCCCTGTCCCCGCAGGGCCCCCAGGCGTGCTGAGACAACACCCAGCACACAGCCCGGCTTACTCAGAAGCAGCTGCAGGTGTGTGACCAGCACCCAGGAGGGTCAGATGCAGGCGACAGAGGCGGCTCCCTGTCTCTGACCGCTGGTCTTCACCCAGCTTCTCACCCCTGAGCAGGACAAGCCTTGTGCTTGGGTGGCACCACGCCTCCTGCCTGCCCGGGTGCCGGCTGCTGGCCAACACTGGCTAGTTGTCCTCCAAGAGCCACCCGGGGGAGCCTTTATCCACCTCGGAAACCTCCCTCCCAGGTGAGTCCTGGCACGTGGAGGAGCTTGCAGGGAAGCTTCCCGTTAGCCAAGCTCCTGGGACCCAACGTCTGAACCGGAAACTGTCTTCCCCGGGCCCGGAGCAGCTGGGCTGTGCTGATGAGGTCTGCCCTGCTCTCTCCCGGAGATGCAGTGGAGGCCCCCTGGGTCTGCCTTACCCCACACCCCACGTGGTCCTCTCTTGCTCCCCCGAGGGTGCTCCCCATGGCCGAAGCTCTGGCCCAGCTCTAATCCTGCCGCCTTTCTCTGCTCCCCGCTGCAGGCCCTCACCTGGGGAGCAATGGCGAGGGAAGGGGCGAGAGGCGGTGAGCAGAGCTCCCGCCCTCCCTCCCTCCCTCCCCCACTACTTCCCTGAGCACTTGGCTCCCGCAGCCAGAGTTGAGGGGAATGTGTCTCGCTTCCTCATTTCTGTTCCCTCCCCTGGCAGGAGCACTGCTCTGAGAGGCAAAAAAAAAAAGACCCTGAGGGGCTGTGCTCCAGTTCTCCAGATGACTCAGACGTGCCTAATCCTGGAGAAAACCTCCGCACGGCCTCGAGGCCCACCCCAGAGCCCGCTGGCCATGTCTCTCTCACGGCTGACTCAGCTCCTGTGCACCTGGGGCGGGCAGGCACTCCTGCTCCATTAGATGGAGTATTTTTTTTTTCTTCCTTTGCACTACACCAGGCAATTGAGCTCAGGGGTTCCTCCTGGCTCTGCACTCAGGAATGATTCCTGGTGGTGCTCAGGAAACCATAAGGGATGCCAGGGATCGAACCTGGCTCAGCCGCACGCAAAGCAAGTGCCCTCCCCTCTGAACTATCACCCCAGCCCTCGTCTGCTCCATGAGAGGCTGACGCGCCACCCCGCTCTAAGTCCAAACTCGGGTTCCCTGGCGACATTGAGCTGTTTGCCATCAGCCCTGGCAAACCCCAGCCAGACGACCCCCATCACAGTACGAGGTCGGGGGCTGGTGTGGAAACTGACTGTGTATCCCTGGACACTTGGAACAGTCTCTTGAGAGTCAGCCATACAATGATGGAACAACCATACCCCCACCAGTGCGCACACTTTCCACCACCCACATCCCGGTCCTCACCCTGCTTCTATTTCCCCACTACTTTAATTTTGGGCATTATGTTTTGCTCAGAATTTCCCACCATCATTCAAGCCTCCTGCCAGGGGCAGAAGCTAGATAATTTATTTTCCATTGCTCATTTTGAGTATCAAGAGAGCTTGCATGGGAATGGGCATGGGTGGAGGGATGGATACTCGATCGTTGTATGACTGGAATGTAAGCACGAATGTTTATTAAGTTGGTAACTGTACCTCACGGTGTTGATTAAAAAATTTTTTAAATTGACCGCCGAGATGTGATCCCGGGGGCCGCACGCATGTGCGGCCTCTCCGCAGCTGTACAAGCGTGAATCCAGACCCAGCAAAACCTCTTTCGGTGTGAGCAACTCCTCGCAGAATGTCTCCAGCCTGAGAACTAAGCCTCGGCCCTGTGCCCGCCCGGGAGGGGAAAGGTATTTCTCTCTCTCTCTCTCTCGCCTCTTTCTCTCCGGGGATGAAGGGCGCGGTGGCCGCCATATTAAGACGGCCACAGATGGGATTTACAACAAAAACTGCAGCAAAAGGACACGAGGGTGCTCTTGGGAAGGTGGGAGGCACCGGCCCCTCCCACCGCCGAGATGTGATCCTGGGGGCCGCACGCATGTGCGGCCTCTCCGCAGCTGTACTAGCGTGAATCCAGACCCAGCAAAACCTCTTTCGGTGTGAGCAACTCCTCGCAGAATGTCTCCAGCCTGAGAACTAAGTCTCGGCCCTGTGCCCGCCCGGGAGGGGAAAGGTATTTCTCTCTCTCGCCTCTTTCTCTCTGGGGATGAAGGGCGCGGTGGCCGCCATATTAAGACGACCACAGATTGGATTTTCAAGCCTGCAATTATCTAATATCTGGAAGAAATCTCCCTGGACTTCTTGTTAAAGTACAGAAATTCAAAACCGTGCGGCCGCTACTGCGGCCGCGCGACCTTATTTGTCTTCACAGTAGGTCTGAATCTAGTGGGGTACTCCTAACAACAATGGTGAGGTTTGTGTTGAAATATTGAATGTAACCAAAGTAAACAGAATGTAAAATGAAACTTATCAGTTACAAGGTAGGGGGTGGGGGGGTGGGATGGGAGGTGTACTGTGTGGGTTTTTTTTTTTTTTTTGGTGGTGGTATATGGGCACTGGTGAAGGGATGGTTGCTTCAGCATTGTATAACTGAGACCTAAGCCCGAAAGCATTGTAATCTTCTACACGGTGATTTAATAAAATAAAATAAAATTTTAAAAATATTTTTTTTAATTAAAAAAAAAGAAAAAGAGCTCGCACAGCTGGGATTGTAAATGTAAATTTCTGGATTGTAAATAGTTGGATTCCAGAGACATCTCTGTATGGCACTAATCCATTTTGGGATTCAAGTGGGAGTCTCTCTGGGCCAGGGCTGTTGGTGCGCTAAGATGGCACCCAGAGACAAATTGTGGGTGTGACAGCCAGTCTGCTGGGTGGGGAGGGACAGCCCACTGCCGTGCGGCCTGCAGAATCAGTCCTGGAACCTGCATACCTGGACCTCGCTTGTGGAAGCTCTTGGTCACAGGGGTTCTATCTGGAGTAGGTGGGGAGAGCGCACCAGCTCCATCTGGGGTGCCCCAGTGAAATTGGCTCGGTATGGGGCCTGAAGAGATCTCCAGCACTGTGGTGTCTTCTGGGACTCGATGCTGTGCCTCTGGGTCAGGGCTGTTGGTGTGCTAAGATGCACATTACAAAATTTTCAGCAGATTATATCTTGGTGAGATCTATCCTGAGATGGTGGAGTCAGGCTGGGGGTGTGGCGGCGATTTGGGATTGTGGAAGCAAGTGGCTGCCGGGGCTCTGTTTGGGCAGGCACAGGCCAATCCGTCCTCCTCCAGTTTGCCCCACTCTGTTCAGCCATGCACGGGTCCGAGCTTTTCTGCAGCTTTTGATCTCTTTCGAGATTTAGTTAGGGGTCTCTGAAGCAAGGCCAGTGGTAGAGCTTACAGGGTGGTGCTGGAGTTGGTTCATGGGGGTGACTGCCAGTGCTTCCATGTGTACTGGGAAGTAGGGGGAGGTAGCCCACCCCAACTCTGAGAAAGCCTAGAGATTTCAGTCACAAAACCCACATACCAGAATTTTCAGCAGATTATATCTTGGTGAGGTCTGTGATGAGACGGTAGAGTCAGGCCAGGGATATGGTGGAGATTTTGGATTGTGGAAGCAAGCGGCTGCTGGGGGCTCTGCTTGGGTGGGCCACCAGGCCAGCCCACCCCCTCTAATTTACCCCACCCTGTTCAGTCATGTGCAGGTCTGAGATTAAATGTGGCTTTTGATCTCATTTGAGATTTATCTATGGGTCTCTGAAACAAGGCCAATAAATGAGCTTGTATAGCTGAGCCGGAGGTGGTGTGTGGGTGTGGCTCCCACATATCTAACTTTTGGCCATTTAATTTCTTGGTGAACCTGGTCCCAAGTTGTTGGGGGCTGGCCATAGGCACAGTGGCAATTTTGGGGTATCAAAATGCCTGAAGGCACCATCAGGCTGCTGCTGCACTCGCCCCGCGGGTATAGGTTGACCTGCTGGCAGCACCATGCCCCCTAAAATATTTTTAAGTATTAAAAATATTTCAAAATAACAAGAAGAAAATTTCAACAAAGCCCCCAAATGCAAATATAATGTAAAAGTTTCTCCAATGTCAGAGCTCTAAGATTTTGGTAGAAGATTGTAGTTGAGGGGCTGGAGGGATAGCACAGTGGGTAGGGCGTTTGCCTTGCACGCAGCCGACCCGGGTTCGATTCCCAGCATCCCAGATGGTCCCCTGAGCACCGCTAGGAATAATTCCTGAGTGCATGAGCCAGGAGTAACCCCTCTGCATCACCGGGTGTGACCCAAAAAGCAAAAACAAAAATAAAACTCCAAAACATTTGGGGGCTTGAGTGATAGCACAGCGGGTAGGGTGTTTGCTTTGGACGCGGCAGACCCAAGTTCAAATCCCAGCATCCCATATGGTCCCTGGAGCACCACCAGGGGTAATTCCTGAGTGCAGAGCCAGGAGTAACCCCTGAGCATCACCGGGTGTAACCAAAAAGGAAAAAAAAAAAAGATTGTGGTTGGGGGGGACTGGAAAGATAGTACAACAGATAGTACTATCTGTTGTACTATCTGTTGCACGAGACTGACCCAGGTTCAATCCCTGGCATCTCATGTGATCCCCTGAGCACTGCCAGGAGTAATTTCTGAGTGCAAATCCAGGAGTAACCCCTGAGCATCACCAGGTGTGACCCAAAAAGAAAAAAAAAAAAAGACTGCTGAGGCTGGCAAGATAGCTGTTGGAAGGAGCACGAACTTTGCCAGTGGGAGACCGGACTTGATCCCCAACACAGGGAAGAAGCAGTCCCTGAGCATATTGGATGTGGCCCTGAAACTCAAAGTTTTAGACAAGATCTTGGTGGGGGCGTAGACAAGGTGGCCGAGTGGTTAAGGCGATGGACTGCTAATCCATTGTGCTTTGCATGCGTGGGTTGGAATCCCATCCTCGTCGGCTTCTTCTAGGTAACTAAGTGGGGAGGGGAGGGGGAGGCTGCCATCTTGGAGGAAAAAATTTCAGTTATCACCAGAATAAAAGAAATGGGGCTGAAGAGATAGTACAGTGAACAAGGAGGGCGCTTGCCTTGCATGCGGTAGACCAGGATTCATCCCTTGGCATCCCAAATGGTCTCCTGAGCACCGCCAGGAGTAATTCCTGAGTTGAGAGTCAGGAGCAACCCCTGAATATTGTTAGGTGTGGCCCAAGAAAAATTAGATGGAAGAAAATGTAGAATTAATAAGAATAAATATGGGGCTGGAGCAATAGCACAGCGGGTAGGGTGTTTGCCCTGCATGCAGCCGACCTGGGTTTGAATTCCAGCATCCCATATGGTTCCCCTGAGCACCGCCAGGAGCAATTCCTGAATGCAGATCCAGGAGTAACCCCTGTGCATCGCCGGGCGTGACCCAAAAAGAAAAAAAAAAAAGAATAAACATACCCTACATATAAGACTTATGGAATTTGGCTTTTTTTAAAAAAATTTAAAACCCTGAAAGAAAAAGTCCAGTGTTAAAATCTTATTTATATAAACCAACAAAATAACTTTTAAATGAAATTAATCATATCTCCAACATAGGAAGTTAGTATAAGAACCAGCCAACCTAGGGCAGAAAGAGGGTCAAAGGAGCCCCGTGGAGCCATCCTGGCACTGTCTGAGCACTGCACAGGAGTAATCTCTGAGCACTGCCGGGTATGACCTAAGAATATCAAAAACAAAATCAAGGACAAGATCCAGGAAAAACAGCTGAACTAGCTAGAAAAGGGGAAGGAAAGAAACTAACCTGAATAACCTGAGAGAAATGGGGTAGACCGGGAAGTCCAGCCCCTTCCTCGACTCAAGCTCCGAGTGGGGGTCGAGGCCAGGCACGGCCCCAAATCTCCCCTGCTCCAGCGCTGCTCTTGAGCACACTCCAGCTGGGGCTGAGGGCTTCGGGGAGGCTGGGCAGGTGCCTGGCTGAACGACAGGCCTACCAGCCAAGCAGGGAGAGGTGCACGAGCCACTCACACCCTGTCCCTACCTGCCGTGAGCCCCACCCCTTCCCCACACCTCCTCAGAGCTAGCTCCGTGTCCATTGCCCAGGAGACAGAGAGGAAGGGAGCATGGGACCTGGTCTGGCATTTGGACCCCTCTTTACTCCTGGCAGCGGTGAGACCCCAGGCTACCTCTCGGCCTCCCTGAGGCTGGTGCCCTTCCCCCCGCCCCCTCTTCCCATCAGGTTTTGGGACTTCACACTAGCACAGCGGGCGTACCTCAGAGCAGCTTCTGAGGCGGGTGACCAAGAGGCGGCTGCGTCCCCTCTGCTGCCTCTGACTCACTCCCGGAGGGTCAGGGTCGGGCTCCAGGACTCACCACCACATCTGGGCACAGAGACCAGAGTCTGTGGGGGAGAGAGGAGGGAGGCAGCTGCCGCTTGCAGGAGCGTCTTCAGGTTCCAATTCCGAGCCTGGCTCCTGGCCCCGCAGGCTTTATCCCAAAGCTGTAATTTCTATTTTGATGCCAGGCGACATTTAATGAAATGACTTTCAGACACCACGCAGCTCGCCTGAGTTATGAAACCACAGCTTCTGGGGCCTCACGGACTCATGGGAACAGGCCCCTCTGGGAGCTGCTCTGAAAGGGGCTGCCCTAAGCCCCGGGGGGGCAGGGGTCCTGCCCAGTCACAGGGGGTGCCCAGTCACATTGGCATCTTCACCACTTGCCCCAGGTCTGGCCCGGCTCACTGCTTGATGCCTGGCCCAGGACCAGCACGGATGTGGGTTCCTGCCCCGCCCCCTTCCCTCGGATCCAGACCTGTTCTGCCACAGATGAAACCCATCCACAGGCCTGCAAGGCAGCTGACGGGAAGGGTATGATTGGCACCAGGTGTGAGACCTGGGTTTCATCCAGCATCCCTGCAGGATAAGCACTGGGAAACGGGAAATCGTTGGAGAACACAATAGAGAACATCTTTAAAAGAAAAAGAACCAGGGAGGGCCGGGGGCCAGAGTGATAGTGCAGTGGGTAGGCACTTGCCTTGCATGCGGCCCACCCAGGTTCAAGCCAGGTTCAATCCCTGGCATCCCAAATGGTCCCCTGAGCCCTGGTGCCCACACGGTCTCCAGAGCACCACTAGGAGTGATTTCTGAGTGTTAGAGCCGGGAGTAACCCCCAAGCATGGCCCGGTGCCTGCACACACCCCCTCCCACCACACACACACACACCACCACCACCACCACCACCACCACCAACAACAACAACAACCAGGGAGGGCCAGAGAGATTGCACACTGGGTCAGGCCCTTGCCTTGCTGACCCAGATTCAATCTCCAGCACTTCGTATCGTTCCCCCAGATCC
Organism: Sorex araneus; assembly: GCF_027595985.1. Lineage (NCBI taxonomy): Eukaryota > Metazoa > Chordata > Mammalia > Eulipotyphla > Soricidae > Sorex > Sorex araneus. Next base: position 345,481,511 of record NC_073313.1, on the reverse strand, counting down.
CACCAGGAGTGATCCCTGAGTACAGAGCCAGGAGTAAGCCCTGAGCACTGCTGGAAGGCAGGCGGGCAGAGAACAGACCCTGCAGCGCACAGGGCAGTGGTGGCAGCCCTGCAACACAGACCCTGCAGAAATGCCCCGCTGCTGAGCCCACCCCCAGGGAACACCAGCCTTCCAGGTGCCCAGCCAACCCACCAGCACGACCCTGAAGGTCCCCAGAGACAATCCCCTATCTCCACATGCCAACTTCAGCCACACCACACATTGCCGATCTCTGCCGGGTCCCTCCACACCCCCTTCACACTCTGACCTCTTGCCATGTTTCCTCCTCGGAGATGACACCACCCCCCCACCCCGCCGCGCGTGGTGATTTCCCTGCAGCAGGGGGCGCCCACCCCCACTCCCTGAAGCCAGCTTGCAGCACACCTCTGCACATCCACCAGCGCTCGGTCACGGCTTTTCGCGTCTTCTCCTTCCCTCTCAAGCCCCTTGGGCGCTCAACTGCCTCAAGAGCAGGTGGAGACTGCCAGTGAACACAGGACACCAGGGCCATCTCCTAGACAACATCTGGCTCCCTCCCAGAGCTCAGGCAATTTCCCGGGCTCCACGAAGGCACGGATATAAAAATAGAGCCCTACAATTTCTTAGCAATTTGACTTAAAAATAGGAAGTCCGCCCACACACTGTTGGAAACAGTCTAAAGGGCCCGAGTCCTAGGGCCACTCACGGGTCTGGGAGGCATCCGGCAGCTGCCCACAGCTGGAGCCACCAGGGCTGACAAATGGTTCGTGCCAAGAGCTCTATAAACCCACGTCCCACCACATCTTGGGAACATCTGGGCGAACACAGGTTCCAAGGAAAACAGAAGAAAATGGGTCATGCTGTCACAAGTTGCTCGGAGACTTTGGCTTTGATGCTGGGAGACCCCCGAGGGAGAGGCCGTAGGAGTGGTCATCATCTCCATGGATTGCACAGCAGCCCGGTCCGGGGAGAGGAGGTGAACTGAGCCCCCTGCAGGGTCAGGCTCCATAATTAGGATCTCAGGGTTTAATCCCTACTGGACAGGCCAGAGAAATAATAGGACACTTACCCTGCATGTAGTGACCTTGGTTCACATCCTGGCACTGTATATAGTGCCCTGAGCACTGCCAGGAGTGATCTCTGAGCACTGCTAGGAATGGCCCCCAAACCTAATAATAATAATGATGATGATGATGATGATAATAATAATATACAATCTCCACCAGAGTGATCTTTCTGGTCTAGTCCAAGTCAGAAGTTCCTTCAGGTTAGGCAAACATTTCCCAGAACCCAGAGTGCCAGCCCTGTGCCAGAGGCTGATGGCACCTTCTAGCCAGGCGTAGTAGGTCCTGAGCACCACTGGGTGTGGCTCTGAAACACCATGAAGCAGAGCAGGTGCTTCTGGGGACCGAGAGAGGATGTGGAATATTCTCATGGATTGCAACCTAGAGGCACAGAAATGGGACACGGCTGTGCTTGGGTTTCATGCCCTTGCTTTGGCTTTTGGGCCACACCTCATGGTGTTCAGGGGCTGCTACCGGCTCCAGGCTTAGGGGACCACGTGGTGCTGGGGGATCACCTAGATCCTCCGAAGGCAAAGCAGGCACTGCAGCCCTCTGAGCACTCTGCCCGATCCAAGAAGGCACTGACTGGAGCCCGAAAGCTCAGAGAGAGTCTAGGCAGAGTTGACAAGGCAAATCCTCATGCCCCTGCAGGATGAGGTGAGGGCAGGGGACCCTGAAGGTCTTTGGCAGTTACCTACTTGGGGACAGGAGTTGGGCAGCTGATGTGCTCAGTAGTGGAACCAGAATGTGAAGAATAGCCTCACAAACCAGTGTCTGGCCTCTGCACAGAACTCAGTGATGCTTCTGCAGCATCCCCCAGTAAGCCAGTGTTCCTTCTTCCCATACCACATAGATCACACGCTGCAGAATGGCTATGCACGTATGTCAGGCACCTCCCACGAGCAGGAGGGGTGCTGAGGGGAAAAAAGTCCTCAATTCCAGACCATGGGAGTCCTGGATGCGTGATCAGTGGGTAAATCCAGGCCAAGCAGGAGGTTGGTGCCTCTGGGGACGTTCACCCAAGAGCTTTCCTAGAATGACTGAGTGGGGGGCACCCAAGCCAGTGCACAAAGGGAAGCAGGGCAGACCTGTCCCCCCAACTGCTTCTACGCCCCATCATGAAGCCATCTTTGGGAGGTTCCCTTTGTCAATACCTTTTCTTTCATTGTTTTTGTTTTCCTTTGGGGGTCAGTGGTACTCAGGGTTTGTGTTCTTTGCTTGGTGATACTTTTTTTTTCTTTTCTTTCTTTTTTTTTTTTTTGGTCTTTTTGCATCATACCCGGCAATGCTCAGAATTAGTCCTGGCTCTGCACTCAGGAACTACTCCTGGCAGTGCTCAGGAGACCATTTGGGATGCACGGGATCGAACCAGGTCAGCTGTGTGCAAGGCAAACCTGCCTACCTGCTGTACTATCATTCTGGCCCCTGCTTGGTGATTTTTTTTTAATTATAGTTTTTTTAATTGAATTACCATAAGATAAAGCTTTCATGACTGGGTTTCAGTCAATGATCGAACACCCATCTCTCCACCAGTGTACATTTTCCACCACCAATGTCCCCAGTATCCCTCTCACCACCCCGACCCCATCCCTCTGTGGCAGACAATTTCCTTCTTACTCTCTCTACTTTTGGGCATTATGATTTGCAATACAGATACTGAGAGGCCATCATGTTTGGTCCTTTGTCTACTTTCAGCACTCATCTCCCATCCCGAGAGATCCCTCCAGCTATCACTGACTTAGTGATCCCTTCTCTATTCCAGCTACCTTCTCCCCCAGCTCATGAGGCAGCTTCCAACTGTGGAGCAATCTTCCTGGCCCCCGTCTCTAACTGTCCTTGGGTGTCAGTCTAATATTATGTTATTTTATATTCCACGAATGAGTGCAGTCATTCTACATCTGTCCCTCTCTTTCTGACTCATTTCACTTATAATGTTTGGTGATTCTTAATGGGGACCATACGTGGTGCTGGGGATCAAATGGGTCGGTGGAGTACAATGCAAGTAAGTGCCATACCCCTGTGCTCTCTGGCTCTTCTTTTTCCTTTTGGATATTTATTTTTATTGGGGAGGGGGATGGATGACAGGTCGGACACACCCAACGATGTTCAGGGTTTACTTCTGGCTCTGCAGTCAGGAATTCCTCCTGGAAATGCTCAGGGGACATTAGGGGAAAGCAGGGATCAAACTCAGGTCGGTCACATGCAAGGCAAGTGCCCTACCCACTGTACTTTCTTTCCAGTCCCTATTTTCGCTATTAAGTTTTGGCAGTGGACAGGAGTTTAACCCACGTGAACAGAATTTATGAAGAAGACACCCCTGTCAAAGTAAGAACGACCAAGTGTCTTCTATTGCCTTATTCTGTGGGTGGCGTGATCACACCTTTTTCCCTTTACCCAAGAGAACCGCACCGGTTTCTAGCACCCATTCCCTACACACCGTGTGTCTGCTGGCATTCCCTCTGCAGCCCCCACCCACACCTGGCTGGGAAGTACAAATCCCGAACTAACGATAGTATATACCTTACTTGAAAAGAACTCACAACTGTCGAAGAAGTTGATGTCCAACCAGTTAGTTAGAAAATATTTCAAACACATAAGATCCTTCTAGAGGCCTCAGAGGCCATCTGGGAGCAGATCACAGGAAAGGCGGAGGGAGGAGGCAAGCTCCCTCCTGTGCTGGCCACACTCCGAAGGGCAGAGGCCCTGGCCTGGACTCCGTGGGCTGGGGCCACTGCCACTGAGTACAAACAACAGAGGCACTGTTGGAGGTCTCAGGGATGGGGGAGGGATTTCCAGTGAAATGTTGAGTACAGAACTCGTGAGTGCGAACGGGCCAGCAAGATGGCTCAAGGAGCTGTGTGTGTGTGAGGCTGCATACCCAGCCAGGAGCAAGAACCAAAGACTAAGCAGAAGCTCTGAGCACCAAGTCTTCCCCAAAACCAGCACCACAAAGCGTGTGTTGGCAGGGTAGGGGGAGTCGAGAGAGGGTTCAACCCTGCAACTTTGCAGGAGCAAAGCAAGAATAGGAGGGAGTTGGAGGTAGAAGAGGACAAAGGAGAGCATGGGTGTAGGGCTGATGGGCTCACTTGGGCAATCATCATCATGGAGAAGCAGGTAGCCCCGGCCAGTCCCTGTGTTCAGCTGTATGAGCGGCTGGTCACTAAGCCTCTGGGATACAAAGGGCTCCCTGGACTGACCCTTGGAAGAGGATGTGCCGGATCAAACCAGGAGGCCCGGTTAGTGTTGGGTTAGTATTTAATAAGTCAGATTCATTCTGGCTGGGGGACACGGCTACTGGGCATGTGGAGGGCCGGGTTCAAGGCCCGGCACCATGAAACAAAAACCCCACAAATTTGGTATCGTTAAAAAATACAGTATTTATTTCAGAGAGGTACCTTATGCCACTGCTGTTATATGTCATTAAGAAGAAAACCAAATACTTCCAGGTGGTGCCCAGCCATGCTAGTTTCCACCACTCCTGCTCCCCGTCCTGCCCCAGGCCCCACCCACTTACCTGGACAGGTACTAGACTCCTGCTTCCACCAGGAAATGTCGACTCATACTGGACACAGAAGAACAAGATTACACTCTTTAAAATTTAACAGGCTGGGGGCTGGAGCAATAGCACAGCGGGTAGGGCATTTGTCTTGCATGCGGCGGACCTGGGTTTGATTCCCAGCATCCCATATGGTCCCCTGAGCACTGCCAGGGGTAATTCCTGAGTGCAAAGCCAGGAGGTAACCCCTGTACATTGCCAGGTGTGACCCAAAAAGCAAAATAAATAAATAAATAAATAACAGGCTGGGTGTGGCCAGAAAAGTAGATGATTCCTTCCAAAGGCCCTGGGATTCCCGTCACGCTCAGAGCGCGCAGTCCACGTCCTTTTCTTCAGCACCCCCAGGAAAGCCGCCACAAATATGCGCCCGCGCGGAGGCACACACCTATGTAATCAGACACACCAATACAAAGTACACACGATGACACGCACAGCACATACGCACGCACGCAAGCACGCACAGTACGCAAGCGGGCACGCACACTGCACGTAGACGGATGCAGGCACGCCCCTCACCGCCCCTCTCCACCCCATCCAGTGCCATCTACCCCAGTCCGCCTGGAAAACCGCTGTTCCTGCTGCACGCCTTCCGCATCTGCCTGTTTGAAATCTGCTTTTTGCCTTCACCACGGCCGGCCTCCAAGTGCTCCGCAGCCGGTGCTCCCCACTTTTGTTCTCTGCTGCAGCAGCACGGAAACCACCGCTGTAGGTTAGTTGGTTAGTCCCGAACCAGCAGGCCACGTCTGCTAGGAAGGCCTGGGCCACATCTGCGTCGTGGTCATCTCACAGCACCTGGGGCGGGAGGGACACAGGAGGGATTTCAGCAGACAGCTCCCCATTAGCTTCACCCCCTCCTCTTTGGAGCCGGACCCTTTCCGCCCAAGCACAGGAAGGGGGCTGGCTGCTCCGATGCCCACTTCCGCTGGAGCCAATCAGTCTCGCGGTGTGACCCTGAGCTGCAGGCTCTGTCCAATCAGACAATAGCCCCGCTGCTCCCTCCCCTCCCTCCTCAGCACGTGTGGGCACAATCACAGCTTGCCTCGGTTTAACCTCTTTATTTAGGGTAAGACAAAAGAAACGCAGTGCAGCTGTGGACCAGTGAAACCCTGCGCGTTTGAAATGTGATTTTCACATCTTTCCATGTCATCACGTTCTGTTCCGGAGTGGCCCATGAATACCCTTCCCTGGTACGGGCAGGCATGGACCGAGGTAGGCCAGGCTTCCATGCCTGCTCTTCCCCAGAGCCGGTGGGTGGGCTCCTGACTGCTGAACCACAGTCGGCTTCGCTTCCAAGCTATGTCAGATAGTTTGTTTATTGATTCATTGATGTATGCTCTTTGGTGTTTTTTTTTTTGGGGGGGGGGTGTCACACCTGGCAATGCACAGTCTGCACTCAGGAATTACCCCTGGGGTGCTCAGGGGACCATATGGGATGCTGGGAATCGAACCCGTGTCAGCTGCGTGCAAGGCAAACGCCCTAACGGCTGTGCTATCACTCCAGCCCCACATGCATGCTCTTTGGGCCACACCCAGCGATGCTCTGGGGTTACTCCTGGTTCTGTGCTCAGGAATCACTCCTGGTAGTGCTGGGGACCATATGGAATGTCGGGACCGAACGCAAGTCTGCCACGTGCGAGGCAAATACCTTCCCCTTTGTATTATCACTCCGGCCCCCACAGTTTATAAGGTAAAATGTTTCCCTGATGTTCTGTATAAAGCACCGAGATGTAGAACAGATCTCCACAGCTGACCGTCAGCTTTTTGTCCCATTTTATATTTCTTGGAAAACCGTTCCTTTTCCATTAATAATCTTTATTGAGTCTCTCAAATATCAAACCTGCACCAACAAATATGCAGCTGCCAGTGATAGAAGGTGGGATGGGTCTGAAGGGAACAGGGTGGAATTGTCTTTTGTATTTAGAGGGCTACAATAGGTGGTGCTCAGGAAATCACTCCTGAGGGCCGTATGTGCCTGTGACAGAACCCAGGCTGGTCTGCAGCATGCAAGCCAAGCACCCTACCTGTTATACTATTGCTCCGGCCCCCAGGCTCTCGTTTTTAGAAACCCGTTCTACAGTTCACTGATAGTTACACAACTCCAAGTAATATAAAAAACCATCACAGGGGCTGGAGCAATAGCACAGCGGGTAGGGCGTTTGCCTTGCACACGGCCGACCCGGGTTCAATCCCCGGCATCCCATATGGTCCCCCAAGCACTGCCAAGAGTAATTCCTGAGTGCAAAGCCAGGAGTAACCCCTGAGCATCGCTGGGTGTGACCCAAAAAGAAAAAAAAAAAAAACCATCACAACTACAGGCTCTATCTGGCTAAACTGCATGTCACACATTTAAATTTTTTTTTTTTTCTTTTTGGGTCACACCCGGCGATGCACAGGGGTCACTCCTGGCTCATGCACTCAGGAATCACCCCTGGCGGTGCTCAGGGGACCATATGGGATGCTGGGATTCGAACCCAGGTCGGTCGCGTGCAAGGCAAACGCCCTACCCGCTGTGCTATCACTCCAGCCCCCACACATTTAAATTTTATCCCAGCGAAACCGATTTAAAAATATACATATGCATACCAGGCACTGGTCACCTATATCAGGATACATTTTTCCTTCTCTTTTAGTTTTTGGACCACGAGCAATACTCAAGGGTCACTCCTGGCAGTTGAGCTTGTGTCCTCCAGTATGCAAAGCATTCACTCCAATTACTGATAGGCAGGCTCAGCACCTACGTTAGCCCGAGGCAAGACCTCAGAGGCCAGTCCAAGAACCAGCAGAGCACAATAGCACTAGGTGAGGCAAAAACCTCAGCTCTTCTTTCGGGAACCTTTCTATCTTCCACTTCCCACCCATATGATCAGCTAGCGTTCCCTAGATTCCCAGCATTCCAACTAACTCAGTGTCTGTCGCCCTCCTCAGCCTGTCTGATGCAGTGCTGGTAGCACAATTTGAGAAAAACAAGTGGGACCAAACAACCCTTTGGCCAGCCAATCAGAGGCTCTGACCCAAAAGGGGTCCTAAAGCCGGGATGGCGAAAAAGGACAAGGTGGAGAATAAACTCCCTACCACTCTAGGCAAACAAGGCCACAGATTTGCAGACAGCTCATTCACAGCTATTTCCCAGGGACAGAACACCCAGCTTGTGAGGGGTGGGGAGAGTGTTAGGTGGTAAAGGTGGTCGTGTTTGCCAGTTCCAGTTCCTTTCACCATTTCTTTAGCATGATAGGGGACTTCCCTGAGCCTCTGGGCCACAACACTAAAATGGGGTTTATCCTCTCCTCAGAAACTCAGGCTGTGGCCAAAGGCAACCTTTTTCAGGAACTGTGCTAGATGATTCCTTTAATGAGCCTGGGGTGTGTGGTATTTAGGCATAACAGAAATAACTAAAGGCCCATTTCTCTACAGACCAGCTCTTTGTTCCCTATGTGGGCTCGGCCCTCAAGCCTGTCTCCATGGCTTTAAGGAAGCCAGACTCACTGTTGTCACCTCCACTCCAGATCATCCCCAAACCAAAAGCAAATCCTACTAGTTCTGACTGGAACCGGGGTTGTCATTGCAGAGTCCATAGCTCTAATGGTTGTACCCTGGGAATATTTCCTAGTAGACAAAGTCTCGACTGGGAGACAATCTTGAGATAAAACAGCCCAGGAGTGGCCCTGTCACCAGCTTGCAAGCTTGCAGTGCCACCCTGGAGCAGCAGGTCACCTTACATGCCTGCGGGAAACAGCAGCCACTTCCAACTCTGCCAATTCAACATGTGGACCCCATAACTGCACCTTTATCCCCCAGACATTGCAGGCCCATTTCACCAGTTTCCTGTGGACCCCCATCTTGCGAGGCACAAGCAAAAACATGGATGTAACAATTTTACTATGAACAGAGTATTTTTCTTTCAAGTTCAGACTTTTTGTTGCTATCGTTGGAGACACACCTGGCAGTGCCGGTAAATGGAGGGTAAAGAGTACTGGGGATCAAATCCTGGCAAGTGCTATTCCACTGGGCCACAGCCCTGGCCCCCACCAGGGATTTCCTTTTAGAAAGCACTTAAGACGGGTGTATTTCGGGTCCGGAAAGGATATGTAAGAGATAGATTTGAGCTCGTGCAAAAGCCCAGACAGGGCAAGGCAAAACCAGCTAGGATGGTGAACCTTTAGCACTCTGCACCCCATCCACTCGCCGCATGTAGCTGGAAAATAAAACTCTTCCCTTTTCAAACTCTGGGTAGTGTATGTGACGTTTCGGGGCACTGCCTGTCAGGATCACACATGCGTCCTGACACCCATAGACAGCAGCCAGGGGCAGGCACACTTCCTAGGGAACTCCGACTTTACAGTTTTTTTTCTCATCCCAAGTTGAAATTCAGATTGTTGAAAAGCTTTAAACTGATATTGCAGTTTCTTCCATTCCTGTAATGGAAGAATCCTAAAATCAACCTCCACCTCCCACCTTCCAAGGCAGTTTATTTTTACATACATTTAAGAAACATAATACAAATTTTAGTTTAATAATTTAGAATATTACAGAAATTTTAAATGGGTAAATCTCGTCTTGAGTAGGGAACATAAAAGTAGTTGTGTTCATGTGTACCTGTTATGTATCTGTTACACTTCCCTGCAAACCAGTCTGAAGGAATACACATTAATGGCACACATCTCCTACTCAAACTCAAGACCCCCAATTTATGGTAAATATAAATGATGAGAGCCATTTGGCCCTCATTTATACAGAAAATAAAAACGCATTTAGAGCACCATATTTATAAAACACAAATTTTTACCAACAAATGTTTTGTTTTAGGGCCATACCCAGTGATGCTCAGGGGTTATTCCTGGCACTTAGGAATTATTCCTAGCAGTGCTTGGGATGCTGGGATTGAATCTAGGTCAGCAAGATAAATGCCCTACTCTACCTGTGATACTGTCAGTCCAGTCCTCACAACCCCCTTTTAAGGTCTTGGTACCACAGGAAAAGCCTGCTGCATAAACTTTTGTTCTATAAAGGGCAAATTATTTGACAGCTAAGTATTGAATAAAGATCTGATCAAAGAGGCAAGGAAGAAAATCTTAGTGGGTCAATTGTCTTATTTCTTTGCTTTGGGACCACACCTAGCTCAGGGCTCAGGGGCTGCTCCCAGAGGATTATAGACTCTCCCTCAGGGAGCAACCTCTGAGCACCAAGCCAGGCGTGGCCCTAAAACAAAAAGAAATAGATGATCCACTAAGATCTTAACTAAAGGTCAAGTGGAAAATCAGCTTTGATCAGCTGGGTTTCCACAAGTGTCTCAAGGATCTTGTGGAGACATACATAATGAACCACCACTCACTTGTGGGCACATGTTACCAGCACAGCCCCCGAGTGCTAAATTCCTGGTTTTGAGGTGGAAGTTCCACTCTCCATTTCTTATTCCACATCATTCCGTATTGCCCTCCACCTCCCATTCCCAACCCCACAAAACAACTGCCCACAGGGTACCACAGCTGTCAGATACCTGCATGGACCATAGAAATAACATTAGATATTACAATGCCCTTCAATTCTTTCAAGGAAAAAAAAAATTTAGCAGGCATTTAACTGCTTTTGGTAAAGTAAAATCCAATTTGCTCCCTTTAGTGGTAAATAAAATCCTTTGCATGTTTGTATAGAAAGGAAGCAGACTCCAAATTTAGTTTTACCCCCAAATCTATACAATGTAATTCTGCTTTGAAGCAGTGAGACCATTACACCTGTGACCACTGCCTGTGACGTTGTGGGAGTCTTGGTAACGGGCCTTGCACGTGGTCTACCTGGATTCAATTCCTGTCACCACAATGGTGATCCCTAAGCAACACTGAGTATGCCCCACCCAGAAAACAAAACAAAAAGTCCTAAAACTGCAATGACCAAATCTGGCTTTTTGTTTAAAAATGCACCTTGGTTCCTTTAGAAGTCTGCATCCAAGGTAAAAGAATTGTCTGTTGGACTTGACATCACTCCCATCCTCTGATACTCTCCTACTCTCTTCTCAAAGAAGTTAGTCTTCCCTTCCAGTGAGATATTCTCCATGAAGTCAAATGGATTTTCTACTCTGAACACCTGCAAAGGTTTACAGCAAAATATAAATACAGAATACCAATTTCCAAAGAATGAAAGGGATATGAAAACATTATTTACCTTGCTAAAACCCAGCTCCAGCAAAAGTCTGTCAGCCACAAATTCAATATACTGTTTCATTAACATGCAGTTCATCCCAATGAGATTCACAGGCAAGGCCTCAGTAAGGAACTCCTAGGAACCAAAATATAAGTAAGCTATTCTCAACGAAACAGAAGTCTTCTGTAATCAGAAAACCCATCTGAAAGAGATGGGTATTTCAGCAAGCAGGAAATCTTTAGGTTACCTGCTCTATTTTAACAGCACTCAGGATTATTTCTTTCACTCTCTGCTCTGAAGGTTTGTGTATTAGATGTTTGAACATCAGGCAAGCAAAGTCACAATGTAAACCCTGGAAAAAAAAGATTTCAGATCAGATAATACCAACACTTCTATCATTAACATAGATGAGGAAACAGCTTTGTTAGCACTCAAATCCTATTTGGCCAAATTAATTAGACAACTGATGGGAAAAGAACTTCAGCTGCTGAACAGGTAACCAGGGCCTTCATGTGCCACATAGATAAGCTGGTCCTCCCTAATATGATGTTGCAAAAGACAAGGCTGGGAGCTCTCAGTGCTAATCTTGTCACTTTTCTGCATCTCCCAGCAGGGAAAGCAAAACTTAGTCAAATTTTTATTTTGAGGATACACCCAGCCTTGCTCATGGCTTATTTCTGGCTGTGATCTCAGGCACCATTCACTCCTGGTGGGGTTCTGGGACCATATCCAGGTCAACCACATGCAAGGCAAGTGGTCTGCCCACTATACTAATTCTCCAGCCTTGGCAGTCAAGTTTTTAGATTTACATACTAGTGCACAGAAAATCAGTAATGCAATTTTACGTATGCCTGAGTACCCAATAGCCCTGAGAGTTCGCCACAGGAAGGAAAATCATCCTAATAAGGGAAGATCAACCATGTTGGTTGATCCCGCTATGCTCTAAGTAGAGTCTCCCTACTTTCCAAGGGAACTTATACTAGAAATTGGGGCACCTTCACCTTCCTATCTGCGGTCAGGTAACAATAATAAACAATAAACATACAATGGATCAGAATGGGTTCTCACTACCTGAGAACCCACCTTCTTAGCAACTTCATTTTATTATATTTTTTTGCTTTTTGGGTCACACCCAGCGATGCTCAGGGGTTATTCCTGGCTTTGCACTCAGGAATTACTCCTGGCGGTGCTTGGGGGACCATATGGGATGCCGGGGATCGAACCCGGGTCGGCCGCATGCAAGGCAAACGCCCTACCTGCTATGCTATCACTCCGGCCCCCAGCAACTTTAAGTATGGTTGCAACATCTTGTATAGCACCACATGTCTAAATGTAAAATGGCTTCAGTGAATTCAAATGTTTCCTATTGCCAACTCACGTTGAATTCACGTGAATATAGGGCAATCTGATATCTAGGTGTCACGTGTCATTAAAAGTAGACTCACCTCATCCCTGCTAATAAGTTCATTGGAAAATGTGAGGCCAGGCATCAGTCCTCTTTTTTTCAGCCAGAATATCGACGCAAAAGAGCCAGAAAAGAAGATCCCTTCCACTGCCGCGAAAGCCACGACACGTTCTCCTATTTAGGAGTTAATACCAAGTTATTGCCAAGAACTAATATTCATGTTCCTAGGCAGCGCTAACAAGCCCGTGAGAGCACTAAAAAAGGCTCAGGAATAAAACTGGACTAAAAGCATCCTTACCATAGGTAGCCTCTCTGTCTCCAATCCAGCGCAAGGCCCAGTCCGCCTTCTTCTTGACACAAGGCATTGTTTCAATAGCGTTGAAGAGGTATTCCCTGCAGGTACATGGAACATCAGCAATCACAACCAAGACCATCACAAGTTTCTAAGAGACCTGGGACCAAGGCTAAATTGGGACTCAAACTGAAATGTCCAATGGCTTCCTTTATTCTAATGTTCTTTTTTTCTTTTTGGGTCACACTCGGCGATGCACAGGGGTTACTCCTGGCTTTGCACTCAGGAATTATTTCTGGCAGTGCTCAGGGGACCATACGGGATGCTGGGAATCGAACCTGGGTTGACCACGTGCGAGGCAAACACCCTACCTGCTGTGCTATTGCTCCAGCCCCTATCCTAATGTTCTATATAAAGTCAACATCCATTTGTTTTCATGCAAATCTAAATAAATGCCTTGTTTAATGAGGTGGCTAAATTCTGAGAAACTGTGACCTTAAACTTTGCTTTTTTTGGGGGGAGTCACACCCAGCGATGCTCAGGGGTTACTCCTGGCTTTGCACTCAGGAATTACTCCTGGCGGTGCTTAGGGGACCATATGGGAGGCCGGGGATCGAACCCGGGTCGGCCGCGTGCAAGGCAAACGCCCTACCCGCTGTGCTAGACCTTAAACTTTGTCTCTGTGGGAGTCAGTGCTATTACAAAAACCTAGATTTATAGCTGACCACACTCACCTAAGCTATATAGAGGTCACCGTCATTCGTGGAAATGGCACTATGCAGCAATGACAGCTACTAAACTCTAGTCCATATTGAGCACCCAAATCTACAACCATAAAATTCTTAGTCTGGGGCAGAAACGATTGAACAATTGAAGAGGAAGCGTGTTTGCCTTGATCAAATTCAATCTTTGATATCCCATATGGTCTCCTGAGCAATGCCAGCAGCAATTCCTGAATGCAGAGCCAGGAGTAAAGGAGTAACTCTGAGCATTGCCAGGTGTGACGCCGCCCCTCCCCGCCAAGCTAAATACAAACAACCTCTTAGTCCATTACATCAGAGTATTAATTGGCTTAATTAAGTCCACAGGCCCTATAGTTTAAGGATGAACAAGTGTTACTGATAGGACTAAAGTTAAGCCAACCATTATCCGCCACCCACTGTACTATCACTCCAGCCCAAAAGCACTATCAGAACTATCATTTCAGTCAAGCTGCTGTGTGCCTAAATTAGTATCAAAGTTCACTGCTGCCTCTGCATTACTTGAGGTTATTTTCTGTTCTAGAACAGGTTCTGTTGAGACAAAATTACTTCTGTTTTGCATCCTGCACTCAACCCTTCATCCCACCCCAGCCTCAGATCTGCCTGGAATAAAGGTTAGACCCAGAACTTGGTTCATCATACAGAGCCTCTACTAGAGATTTTTTTTTTTCCAAAGACTTTACATGGGATATTCAATGATATACCTCCACCTCTAAAATTGACACAACCTCATAGCTTTTCATCAAGTAACTGGCTGCTAAGGTGATTTAAAGCCTCTTCCTCCGAGCAGACATAACATGGCTAGGTACCTCAGATATTTTCGTCTCTTTTCTACCCATATGAACTGAAAAACTGGCATGACAGGAGGCGTCATTGGGACAGAGGGAGGGCAGAGGACACTCAGGTGTTGGGTGCGGTGTTGAAATGGTGTGCGCGTGTAATTTATCCTGAAGTGATAGTTTATGGTACTCAATAAAAAAGAAGAAAACCCCGGAAATAAAGCATCTAGCGACTCGGCGCACCCAAAACACATCCAAATACTCACCTTTCTTTGGAATCTTTAATGTAAGTATCAATGAGGAGACTGTACATTTCAGAGTGTATGTTTTCCATGGCAATTTGGAAGCCATAGAAACAGCGGGCTTCTGTCACCTGAACTTCTTGGCTAAAGCGCTCGACCTAGGCAGGAAAACAAAAAGTTCCGCCTGAAGAGACTGCCCTCAGCATCTGACAGTTTTTGTGCCTTACTCCTTCCCAGGCACAATTTACAGTTCAGGGGACAGGCTTGCCTCTCTTGGGTGTGAGTTCCGTGAACACTCCATTCACTCATTCATTCATTCATTCATTCCTTCCTTCCTTCCCTTCCTGACTTACCCCGCGTTGGCGGACGCCCGCCCCTGCCTGCCCCCACTCACCAGGTTCTCATTGACGATGCCGTCGCTGGCGGCGAAGAAGGCCAGGATGTGCGATATGAAGTACTTCTCGTCGGCCTTGAGGGCGTCCCAGTGCTGGATGTCCTTGGAAAGGTCCACCTGGGGGTCGGGGACCACGGGGAGAGGGAAGGGCGGGGAGAGCCCGTCAGCGCGCGCTCCCCTCGCGGCCGGCGCCGGCAGCGCCTCCTAGTGGGCGCGGCGGCGCGGCGGGAGAAAGCGCGCTCTCCCTCGCGGGCGCCCCGCGTCCCCGCATCCCCGCATCCCCGCGTCCCCGCGTCCCCGCGTCCGGGGCCGCTACCTCCTCGGCCGTCCAGAAGGACGCCTCGGCCTTCTTATACATCTGCCAGATGTCGTGGTACTCGATGGGGAAGACGACGAAGCGCCGGGGGTTCTCCCGCAGCAGTGGCTCGTCGGCGGCGGCGTCGGGGGCCCGCACCTTGGCTTTCTGGTGGGGCGAAGGGGCTGTTGGAGGACCCGGGGGGCCACCACCCCACCCCGCCCGTCCCGTCGGGGGCCAACGCGGGGTCCGGCGGGCGGGACGGGGGGCGGGGCGGGTCGGGGTGCCCTGGGCGCGCGCGCCTCACACACACACAATACGGTTTGCGCGCGAAAACCCGGCGGCGCCCCCACTCCTGGGGGACCCGCCCCTCGGAATCCCCTCGCGGCGTCCCCCGGGGGTCGCGGGCGCTCTCGGGACCCCTCACCGGCTCGTCCGGCTCCTGCAGGATCCTGCGCGCCGTCTTGCTGGCCAGCACCCGCGTGGCGCTGAGGGTCGGCGGCGTATTCTCCTTATCCGAGAGGCTGAGCCGCTTGAGGGGCGACGTGCGCAGCTGCTGGGGTCGGCTGTTGTCCACCAGCGGCGTGAGCGGGACTCGCTGGGGCCGAGCGACCGAAGTCATGGTGCAGGGCGCGGGTCCGAGGTGCTAGCGAGTTCGGGACAGGTGACTAGGGGCTGAGGAGGGGCGGCCTCAGAAGCGACCTCGGTACTTAAAGACCCCGCGCAGGGGACGGCGGGATTTTGGAGGCGGGGCGAGGATGCTCCCGCCAAGGTGGGTTCGAACGCTGGCCCATCCATGTTCGCGCCCGAGACCCCCAGACCGGACCCCCAGACCCTAGGACGCCACGCCGACCCTGGTACTGCGGACCCCATGAAGCGCCATGGTCCCGGGGGTCCCCAGACAGCCTGAGGAGGAGCCCCCCCCAGCGCGGACCCTGAGGGTGGGATGGGCGGGATGTTACAAGAGGGCAGGGACGCGCGCGCGCGCGCCCCGAAAACCGGCAGCCTATTGGCCACGGGCTGAGGCAACCGGCCTTCCCGCCAGCGGCTAAATCGAAAAGAAACCCACACCCGCCCTCGCCCGCCTCCGAAAAACCGGGAAAAGGGCTGGATTTCCACCATTCTGGCCGGAGTGGGGGATGGGGAGGGGGACGGAGGTACCCCGAGAAGGCGCGTCCCGGATGGGGTAAGTGTGCCCTCCCCAGCGCGCGTTGGACCCCCTTGACTGTAAAATGGGAGCGTTAGGGAGCAGAAAGAAGACCCAGGGAAGTTGAGGCACACAACGGCGTGCGGTAACGACCCCCTGAGCCTAGAACCAGGCGTAGCACACAAGGTGTGGCCCCAAACGCAACCCCCCCGCCCCCCCCATCCCCGTCTCCCCACCCCCGACTCAAAATGAGAAGGCCTCCAGGTATGTGGGCCACACCCAGCAGTGCTTATCAAGCCTATTCCTCGCCCAGTGCTCAGGGACCACTCCTGGCAGTGCTCGGGAGGTCATAAGCACGCGAGGTGGGGATCAAACCTAGGTTTAAGGGACCGGAGCAGCGATAGCACAGCGGGTAGGGCGTTTGCCTGGCACGCGGCTGAGTGGGGTTCGATCCCCCGCATCCCATATGGTTCCCCAAGCACCGCCAGGAGTTAATATTCCTGAGTTCAGAGACAGGAGTAACCCCTGAGCATCGCCAAGGGTGGCCCCCAAACAAAACCAAACCTGGGTTTACCGTGTGCAAGGGAAGCAAGTGTGTCCCTCCCCCCTCCCCACACTCCTCCTAGCTACAAATGAGAGGGTCTTTTGAGGGGCTGTTTCCCACTGAAAGTGTCTGCACACAGCCTGAAAGCTCGAAGAATGAATGAATGACTTCGGAATTCGTTACTCTGCGGGCATCAAACCACCTAGGGAAGAGTTTGAAATCTATGGTCAAGGATACAGAGAGATATAAACTAGACATACAAGGATATAGAGAGGTAGGAACATGATATACATACTGGGAACATTGGTGGAGAATGGGCACTGGTGGAGGGAGGCACTCGATCATTGTATGACTGAAACGTAATCACGAAAGTTTGTTAGTCTACAACTGTCCCTCATGGTGATTTATTAAAAAATTTAAAAATTAAAAAAAAAATAAACAAGATATACAGAAATATAAACTTCTGCTAGGTTTCCACGTGTGTTTAGTTTTCCAGAACTCCTCAAAGAGGTCTGCTTTGCAAATAGAAGTTGCTAGAAATGAATATTTAACTTGGTCCTAAGAAAGTCCCAGTAGCTGCTAAATATGGTTAGGTATGTCATCAAGTCACTAAATTTTGCGTCTCTGTCAGATATAAAGCATTACAGAGGTGGAGGTGGGGAAGACAGGAAGACAAACCCTAGTTCCAGCTTGCACTTCCTCAAAGTCCCAGTTGGTATCTTAGCCCCTTGTTCTCCCTGGAACGTATCTCTCACTTGCTGGACTCTCTTTGCTTGCATTTTCCACTCTGGAGAAGCCCGGGTGTGCTCTTGAACACATACTTCTCTTTCTTTCCCCTCACATCTCAGCAAGTTTCACTCACTCAAAACTATATTGCTTCACTATGGAAAAACGAAAGTCCTACTTGGCGTTCTTTAAGTATAAGTATGTTCGTCCTCGCCAGGGGTGACCCCTGAGTGCAGAACCAGGAGTAAGCCCTAAGCACCTCCGGGTATGGGCCCAAAGACAAAAAAAAAAAAGGTAAAAATATGCTCAAGCTAGAGCGATGAACGCAGCTGGGTCACATTCAGCACAGACACCGCGCCATTTAAAGCTTTGGTTTGCCGTTTATTTTAAATAAAGCAACTCCCCGGCGCGGTCATTTTCCACTTTAGCTCCAGAAAAGGGACCCTTATTCATGGGCGACTCTGGGGTTGAGTGGGCCAAGAATTCACTCACTCAAATGGGGTGCTGAAATGCAACCTATCACAATTGTCCCGGTTGCATTTCAGCACCCCCCCCAACCCCCGCTCCCATGATGCACGGTGCAACAGCCAGCCAACACCCCCAAATGTCCAAGATGCTGCTGGACAGCCATGGTGGCGGCGCTTTCGGTTGGACTTTTTTACAAGTGCTACGTTTCCCCCTCCACCCACCAGTTGGAAATCTGGCGCCAAGAGAAGAGGCGGCACTTTTCCTCCCCCACCACCTCCCCTCTGAGTCAAGGGCCTAAACCGGGACCCCGCCCCGGCGGTTCTTACACAGTCGCCGGAAGAAGGAGCGGCTACGTGATTGTGCCGGAGGGGTCGCGAGCTCTCCTGGGCAAGCCCGAGCTCCGGACTTGGGCTCCCTGCTGCCTCCTCATCTGGGGTGCCTCGGGGTCGTAGCAAGAAGGGGGCTCCGTGCACCCGACCCTTCCTCCCGAAGAGCGTAGGCCCCCGCCCTCGAGAAAACGGGGACGCGCACGGGCTGTCCCGGACGCAGCGATCCGGGGGCGTGGTTCCGAGATCTCGCTGATTGGCCCTCGAGACTGCCAATCAGTCTCCTCCGAGACTGATTGGCACGCCACACCTTGTTTTTCCGGTGCGCGCCAGTTCAACTGGGAAGTTGGCGCGCTGGCTTCCAGGATGGTAGCCGGTGATTGGCAGAGTTCTCAATGTTATGTGCCAGCCTCCCTTATTCGACTTGGGGGTGGATTGGCATCGGCATCCTCACGCCCAGCCCACTAGGTACCTGGATTAGGTCAAGTTCCCAGGCCGCAGCTGAAGGTGCCCCATGGCCTGCAGTGTCCCTTGATAGAGATGCAGCAGGTGCGCGCACGCTTAGTCTTCGGGGCTCCCCACACACCTTGCTGCAGCGCAGCAATCACTTGCGATGCCAGCGGTCATCGGCAGCAGATTTTGCAGGAATCTTGCTGGGCGCTGGCAAGTGGCAGCGAAATCAAACTGGAAGCTGTAGGCTCTTTAACCACAGAGCCATCTGGCAGCCCCTGGTTTACCCTTTTGAGGGCATGGGATTGGGGCCTCACAACAGAAGTGCACAGGGGTTACTTCCAGCGAGAAGTAACAGGGTCCCGGGCATCCAGTGTAAGCCTTCTATGTGCTTTGAAAGGAAGGAAAGTCTGCAACATAGCACCAGAAGAATCAGGATGGAAAACACTGTTAAGTGATATTGTGATATTGTTGCACCCGCGTTTACCTGAACTCAATGAAAGCTGCCAAAACCAAAGTAGGAAATGGATAAGGAGTTTTATTCGTGCATCATTCACTGTGCAGAGGATCGGGACCTCTAGCCTACAACAAATGACTCAAAGACTAGGATCATGTTTTGACTAGATTTCAGGGGAGGTTGGGTTCAGCAGGAGGTACTCAGGACTTACTCCTGGCTCTGTGCTCAGGGATAACTCCTGTTGGGCTCCGGCAGCCATATGGGATGCCAGGGATGGAACCCCTGTCAGATGCATACAAGGCAAGTGCCCTACCCAATGTACTACTGCTCTGCCCAGACTACAATCACATTTATATCCTAAAACTACACTCCAGTGTGTCGTAAAACAAAGCACCAATTAAAGCATGCAAGATTAACTGCAATGAGAACTAGAACCATAGTAAGCAGGTATAGCATTTGTCTTGCACCTGGCCAACCCAGGAACCGGCACCCCATATGGTCCCTGGAGCCCTCCAGGAATGATCCTGGAGCACAGCTGGTGTGGGGGAGAGAGAGAGAGAGAGAGAGAGAGAGAGAGAGAGAGAGAGAGAGAGAGAGAGAGAGAGAGAGAGAGATTAACTGCAACCTGTAGTAAAACATTGCTTCTATTCAACAGATATGATTATAGTCATTTGATCAAAAACGAAGAACTAGTTTTACACTACTCAGGGTCAGAACACACTGTCCTGTAACTTAGCAGGGAGCCAGCTCAGATGGTAGCTGGTGAGGTTCAGCAGCTAGCAGGAGTTACAGAGCCAGCACAGAATTACAAAGTTATGCCAGTTGGGTACTCATAAATCTCAAGGACAGACTTTTGTTGTTTGTATTTTGAGCCACATGGGATAATACTCAAGGGTTACTCCTGGCTCTGTACTCAGGGATCTCTCCTGGGAGTGCTCAGAAGACCATCTGAGGTGCCAGGGATCAAACCCTGGTCAGCTGCATGCAAGGCAAACACCCTACCTGCTGTACTTTTTCTCTGACCCCAACAGTATGTAGATGAAGTTTTCTATACCCATTCAATATTATAGCAGTCTCACATTTGGTACATATAATAACATCAGCGTAACGTAAAAGAACAAATGGTACAATCCCACTTATGTGAGGTACTTAGGGGACTCAGATCCACGTGGACAAACCTTTCCCAGGAAGGGGAGTTTCCCCATGGATGGATTTTGGGGGTGGGGGCATGGGGGGAAATCTCTGTGTTTGAAGATCTCTGTGTTTCAAACCCAGAGTTTCAAGTCCAGAGTTTGTTTATTTACTAACGACCAGTCAACTTTCTCTTAACTCTTTACCGAGTGTTGGTTGTCTTTTTTTTAAAACTAATTTACTTAAAGAGGCTACAAATCTCTTTTCTCTCTAAATCCAATGGGAGCAAGGAAAGCTTGCCTAGGGCTCTGGTGGGCAGCCTCTGAGGCAGATTGTAAATGGGTTGTCAGTCGTATCCTGAGCAAACTCTGGAGGGGAAGGGAAGGGCCTCTAGGGCACTGAGATAAAATTCCCCTGGCTAGTCACGCCATCCACACACATTAGCTAAATAATAACTCAGGAGGAGCAAAAAACCTGGCAAAACTGCCCTGCAGAGAAGATGCCAACCCATCTTCTTGAGTAGGTCCATTTCGACTCCCTCAGGGTGGTAGGAAGCAGAGACCAACACTGGATTTGGCTCTGAACTCCGAGATCACTTCTCACTCACCAGACAATAATGCTTGGAGGACTGGCTAGTACTGAACCAGCTGCGAAAGCACAGTGGGTAGGGTGTTTGCCTTGCACGCAGACGACCGGGTTCTATTCCCAGCATCCCATATGGTCTCCTGAGCACCGCCAGGTGTAATTGATAAGGAGTTTCTGCATCACTTGTCCGGAAGTGGACACAGGGCATGGGGCGTGGCCCTCCTCAGGACCTCCTTGGCGTTCCTCAGAATACTGAAAGCACTGGTCCTAGGGAAGTTCCATGCTTTGCAGTTAGCCACTCCCGCTGGCCTCTCTTGGTCTCTTGAAATAGAAAACTTGGGGCTGGAGCGATAGCACCACGGGTAGGACATTTGCCTTGCACGCAGCCGACTGGGTTCTATTCCCAGCATCCCATATGGTCCCCTGAGCACCACCGGGAGTAATTCCTGAGTGCATGAGCCAGGAGTAACCCCTGTGCATCGCCAGGTGCGACCCAAAAAGAAAAAAAAATAGAAAACTAAAGCTATTTGAATACGTGTGACCCTCAGTCCCCTCCTTCAGTTCAGTTCCAGCTCCCCAGTGAGCTCCAGCCCCACAATCACTGTTCCCACTTTTCTTGTCTTCCATTTGCCAATTTTTTTTTTCATTTACCAATATTCTTCAATGGAAGTGAAACAGAAGCAGCCCCTGTCTCCCAACGGGAAGGGCAGTAGTACCGCCTGACCATCACAAGTAGGGCAGGGGATGGAAGCCGTGACTCATGAAAGCCCATGCTTCAGTTCCGAGAAATGCTGGCCATTGTGTGAGGCTCTGGACTTGGTTAATGCCTCCTGCTCCTCCCATTCTCCCGCCCCTGGCTGTCTGGTTGGGAGGCCCCTGACTGCAGGCTTCCTGCCCCGGGGTGTTGACCAAGTCGCCTCTCCAGCTTCTGTTTGTCCTTTTTGAGTAATCCTCCTGTATGGGGGAGGAGGCAGTTGCACTGAGCCAACACCCCTGCACGGTGGTTTTGGGGGTGCTGGGGGTGGTGGGTGGGGTATTGGGTCTCTACCTGGTGCTGCTCTGGGGCTACGCCTGACTCGGTGTTCAGAGGTTGTTCCTGGCAGTACTCGGGATCAGGTTAGTGCTGGGAATAAAAGCCAAGCCTCCTGCTTGCAAAGCATGTCCTCAAGCCCATGACAGTATCTCCTTGATCTCAAGTGGGCTCCATGAGGAATGAAGGGGAAGCATCTCAACTGAGCGGGTAGGAACCTTCCAGAGAATTCCCCAGACAGAAGTTAAACATGAACTTGTATTGGACTGGGTTCAGGCAGAGTACAGAGATACAGGACAGAATTTGGGGCCAGAGCCCCACCTTAGACTAAAGGAGCAGGACTTCTTTGAGAAAGACCTTTCTCTCTTCTGGGGGCACTAGTCACATTTGCTAGAAAAAGGACAAAGCTCAGGGATAGAGCAATAATCTTTGCAGGTGTGAAGCCCTGGGTTCAAGCCCTGACACCAAACACACAAAACACACACACCTCTGAAGTTTGTTTGTTTGTTTTCATTTTGGGTCGCACCCGGCGATGCACAGGGGTTACTCCTGGCTCTGCACTCAGAAATTACTCCTGGCGGTGCTCAGGGGACCATATGGGATGCTGGGAATTGAACCTGGGTTGGTCGCGTGCAAGGCAAACGCCCTACCTGCTGTGCTATTGCTCCAGCCCCACCTCTGAAGTTGAAGATTTTAGTGTTGATGGCAACTTATTATTGGACTTGGACCTACATCAGGCCATTGGCATGGCCTGTTCCATCTGTTAGTTTCAGAACAACCCCCTCCTTTGCTTCAATCCACTTAAGCTAAAATTTCATACAGGCGATCCCTGACATACATTTTTCCACTTGAAAAATAGCATGGAGGATAAGCAACAGCGTAATCTTCTTTCGTTCCGCTCCCAGTGGGCGTTTCCACCTCACCACATATATGACCCTATTGGGACAATTGATAAGGAGTTTCTGCATCACTTGTCCGGAAACGGACAGGAAAGGGTTAAGAAAGTGGCCTGTAGGACATCCCAGTGGAGCTTCTGACTTTGGGTGTTCCCTTCAGAGTGACCACTTCCCTGTTTCTCCCAGCGAAGCTCAGATATGATAAACTGGGATCTCATCGAAGAACTGCTTTCTAGGGCAGGAGAGACAGGTATGGGCGTTTAGGTGTTTGCCCTGCCAGTGGTCGTCCTGGGTTCGATCCCCAGCACTGCATATGATTCCCCAGGCACTGCTGCGAGTAAACCCTGAGCACAAGTGACCCAAATACCAAAATTAAATACTTGTTTTCTAGCACCAGTGATGTGATTCTGCCACAGAGCATGTGCCTTGCATGTATGAGAGCTGGGTTCAATTTCCAGCACCACAAAAGTAATTACTTCCTGCCCAGAAGACTTTAGACTGTGGTCTCTAGCCTGGCAGAAGAAGAAATTCCAGGACATGCAGAGCCCGAGGAGGAAATGATGAAGTACCCTTGGGGGCCATTTTTAGGGTGACTGGAGGTGCAGGTAGGCCTCAGTGCAGGGCTGGGACCGCCCCAGAGTTTGCATTAAGACATACTTGTTTCTGTTGCTTGGAACCTGAAATTCATACACATTGGTATGTTTGTTATGCTTCTTTTAAATTCTTGCTTTGTCTCCTCATCTCCAGTTTTGATGGTATTTGTAGTCCAGTTTGTTGTTTTTCTTTTGAAGCAGTTTTACTTAATCATGAGATCTTCAGTTTCCCCGAGGGAACGGTCTGTCTCAGTCCCAGAGAGGTTGATCCTGCCACTTCGCCCTCTACACAGGCTTCTGGGGTTTCACTTTCAGCCGGGGGAGGAGGGTCACACCTTCCCACATCCGGATGGAAAGTCAGTGACTGGTCTGCTGCAGCCGTAAAACAGGCATAAATAAACTTATCTAGAAATGGGGCCCAGAGATAGTCCAGCTGGGAGGGTGCTTGTCTTGCAGGGGGCCAACCCTGGTTTGATCCAGGCACCCATATCATCCCCTGAGCCTGCCAGGAGTGATCCCTGAGCACCACTGGGTGTGACCTCCCGCCCCCACTTCAAGATACCAATGTCTTGAAACTACTTAATGATTTTTTTTCTTTTTTTGTGCTAGGGAGGGGAAGACCAACCAACCAGCTCAGGACCGCACCCAGCAATGCTGAGGCCTAAGGATATGATGCCACTCAGCCTCTGCCAGGGAGCACAGGGGCCACTGGCCATGCTCAGAGGCCTTGGGGACGACACCTGACAGTGCTCAGTGGGCCATGTGGTGCTGGGGATTGACCTGGATGCCTCTAACCCCTGAGCTCTCTCTTCAGCCCCTTCATGAGACATTTTTCTTTTTTCTTTTTTTTTTTTTTGGATGACACTCAGTGATGCTCAGGGGATTACTCCTGGCTCTGCACTCAGAAATTACTCCTGGCAGTGCTCGGGGGACCTTATGGGAGGCTGGGGATAGAATCTGGGTCAGCCGCGGGCAAGGCAAACACTCTCCCCGCTGTCCCATCACTCCGTCCCTTTATGAGGGTCTTGTGGAGATTAAATGGGTTCGTACAGGGCCCAGGGGTGCCTCAGCAGCAAACACTCAGCCTGCCTTGCTAGAGTGATGCCACCCATTCCCTTCCTGACCCTGGAACTCCGGGTCTGGTACCTCTGACCCCACAATGCGGTTCGAATTCCAGCGCACAGTCAGCTAAGCGCTAGCATTGGCGCTAAAGGTGTGAGACCCTGCCAGGTGTGCGGTCTCCAGTGTTCGCATGCGTGCGAGTCCATGATGGACAGAGTGTTTGCAAGCCCGGCTCGAGAGCACCCAAGCATTAGACGGTAGCAGTTGCTGTTCTAAAGTATCTCACCAATCCTCACAAAAACCTTCAGGTCCTCTCCAGTTTCTCACGAGTTTAAACAGTGCTCCAGCGAACTTCTGTGTATTTCTGTGTGTGGGTGGTGCTTGGGGACCAGAAGGTGCCTGGGATCAAACTGGGGTCTCCAGCAGGCCTTAAAGAGCTCCAGCCCTTTGAACTGTCTCCCTAGCCTTTCCTTTGTATTTCTTCATGAATAGAATTACTGGGTCAAATATGGTTTTATTTTCACTTTTATTTTTTTAAATAGGAACCACACCCAGCTGGGGGATTATGCAGTGCCACATACCCAACTCAGGCATGTTCTGGGCATGTCCTCCACTGGGCATGAGTCACTTCCATGGCCCTTTTTTCAGGGGGAGGGGCGAGGAACTCCCCCACAGTGCTCATCTGGTATGAGGCCCCACTAGGAGCTACTCAGCCAACCAGGCTGATGGTTCAATGCTTAATTAAGGTCAAGAATGCTACAGTGTTCAAGGTCCGCAGGACCAGGGACCCCCGTAGCCACTTGATGGTGCTTGGGAACGGACAGGGGCACAGCTGGGCCTCAAGGCTACCCCTGCAGGGGCTGGGTAGGGGACCCTGTGGGGTGAAGGGTCGAACCTGGGTCCCGCATATCCTGTGTTCTTTCCTCAGCCCTAAGCGTCAGCATTTCATTTCATTTTCTTTTAATTATTTTTATTTTGGGTGGATTTGGGGGACCTGGTGGCACTAAGGACTTACTCCTTGTTCTGTGCTCAGGGGCCATTTCTGGCAGCACTAGGGGATCCATATGTGGTGCCAAGCACTGGGGTTGGCTGTGTCCAAGGCAAATACGTGCCTTACCAGCTGTGCTCTCTCCAGTCCTGGGGATAAGCATTTACAATGCCGAGAGCTACTCTCAAGCTGCCTGTTACAGTGTCGGCCGGTTTACACCCCGGCTAGCAATAAATGGGGAGGGCCCCTTTATCTATATTGCTAACAACTGTCTTCTGTGAATGGAAGCTAACGTGTCCTTATCTGAGTTTATTGGTTATTATGGAGATTGAAGTTGCACATTTATCTTATGTCGGTTTTTAATCTCTGAACTTTATCCAATTATTGATAGGGCTATGATTTTTCCTACTGAGAAATAGGAGTGCCACTGATTTTAGATGTTCTAGTTTGTATGCTGCAGCTAAAGTTCCCACTTTGCATTCATCGTTTTTGATAAATGCTACAGGTGTTTAAAATGGGAAGAAACAGTACTTGGGACCAGAGAGGTTGTACAGCAGGGAAGGTGTTTTGCACGCTGGCAACTTGGTTCAGTCCCAGGCACCACCTGTGGTCCCCTGTGGTCCCCTGAGCCCATCAGGAGTGATCGATTCCCGGGCACAAAGGCAGGAGTAAGCCCTGAGCACTGCTGGGGAAGGTATGAAGACAAACAAGAAGAGACAAGAAACAGTCCCTGCAAGAGTACCCAGAGCTTCCTCTGTGCCCTTTGCCCCCCGCTCCCTCCACCTTACCCAACCAAAGGAGGTTGTGAAAATCAGGAAACTGATATTGGTACGACACTATTCAGTAAATTACAAACCTCATCAGGATTTCACCAGTTCCTCTCTGTGCTGGGTGTGTGGCGGTGGACATGTTTTTATTTTATTATTTATTTATTTTGCTTTTTGGGTCACACCTGGCAATGCTCAGGGGTCACTCCCGGCTCTGCACTCAGGAATTACCCCTGGCCATGCTCGAGGGACCATATGGGATGCTGGGAATGGAACCTGGGTTGGCCATGTGCAAGGCAAACGCCCTACCCGCTGTGCTATTGGTCCAGCCCCTGGACATGTTTTTATTACAGTGCCCGAAGTCGAACCCAGCACCTCACGTGCCAGGGAGTTTCTGTGCCACTGAACTGCAGCTCTGCTCCCATACATGTTTTCTTTTGAAATTTCATCACCTATAGACCTGAGAAGCTTCACCAAATCACGATGCAGAACTCTCCCACACCACCCAGAATAGTCACACCCCCAGCCCGAACTCAGGCATCCAGCAGTCTGGACTCTGTCCCTCTCGCCCGTTGCCTGGGGAATGTTAAGTGAATGCCTTCACGCCCTGAGTGGCCCTTTGTGATTTTTCTCTCTGTCGAATGCCCTTGAGCTGGACCTGTGTTGCTCAGGATATCTGTAGCTGGGCTTTCACCACTCCTGCTCTATATTCTTTCATCATGGTAGTTCTGTAATTGATTCTTTTTAAACTAGATTCCAGTTTTATTTCATCTGTCAATGAAGAATCAGATATATATATCTGTGTGTATATGCACTGTAGCACTGTCGTCCCATTGTTCATCAATTTGCTTGAGCAGGCACCGTAACATCTCCATTGTGAGACTTATTGTTACTGTTTTTGGCGTATTGAATATGCCACAGGTAGCTTGCCAGGCTCTGCCGTGCGGGCGGGATTATACTCTCAGTCTCTGTAATTGATTTAAAGTGTGCCCTAGAACCTTCTTATTCTCCTCCTCCTCATTATTATGGTAATGCCAGAGATAGAACCCAGGTCCTCATAAATGCAATGTAAGTGCTCTACCACTGAGTTACACCATAACCTTTCATTATTATACTTTTTGTGTGCTTTTTTTTGGGGGGGTAGAAGGTGGGGAGAGCCACACCCAGTGATTCTCAGGACTTACCCCTGGCTCTGTGCTCAGGGATCACTCCTGGAGAGCTCAGGGGACCACATGGGGTCCCAGGGCTCAAATCCAGGGCAGCCGCATGCAAGGCAAGTGCCCTACCCACTGTACTACCACTCTGGTCCCACGCTATTATACTTTTATTTCCAATTTTTCTGGGCTATTCTAATATTTATTTGTCTAAATGAATCTTATAATATTTTCCCTCCACATTCCAAATCAAAAGAAAAATATCTAATGGATATTTTTTTTTTTTGGTGGGGGCCGCCCTAGGTCTGTGCTCAGTGGCCACTCTGGCCATGCTCAGGGAACCATCACTGTCACTATCACTGTCATCCTGTTGCTCCTCAATTTGCTTGAGCAGGCACTAGTAACATCTCCATTGTGAGACTTGTTACTGTTTTTGGCATATCAAATACGCCATGGGTAGCTTGCCAGGCTCTGCCATGTGGGCGAAATACTCTCGGTAACTTGCCGGGCTCTCTGAGAGGGTTGGAGGAATCAAACCCAGTTCGGCCATGTGCAAGGCCTACCCGCTGTGCTATCGCTCCAGCCCAGGGAACCATATGTCAGTGTTCAGATGTTCAGATGTCTAACCCTATGGTCTCCTATAGATCACTTTAATGGTCCTCATCAAATTCATCAATCAGAATTTTAGTGGCTTCTCTAATGAACATTATATTCTTTTTTTTCTTTTCTTTTTTGGGTCACACCCGGCGTTGCACAGGGGTTACTCCTGGCTCTGCACTCAGGAATTACTCCTGGCGGTGCTCAGGGGACCATATGGGATGCTGGGAATCGAACCCGGGTCAGCCACGTGCAAGGCAAACGTCCTACCCGCTGTGCTATCGATCCAGCCCCTGAACATTATATTCTTATGTACTAGACAATATGCTCAAACTATCCCAAAGTACAACTTCATGGCGTTGTTTGATCAGGACATAGTCGGGTCTGTAATCAATAGAATACTCGTCACTCACCCGGCAGAGTCCAGCAGGACTAGGAGTTTCCAAACCAAGCTTTGAAACCAATGCTCCAAGAAGTGGCTTTTTAAAAATTTCCCTCTTTGTTCAAAGTGTGGTGATGAACACATGTGTGCACATATCCTTTGAAATTAATGTTCTTGTGTTTTGAGGATGCCAGGAAGTGTGATTGCTGTGTTGTGTGGGAGTCACGTTTACTATCATGTTTACTTCACTTATACTCACATCAGGACTGGAGCGATAGCACAGTGGGTAGGGCTTTTGCCTTGCATGCAGCCGACCTGGGTTCAATTCCTCCATCCCTCTTAGCCTGGCAAGCTACCAAGAGTATCCCGCCTGCACGGCAGAGCCTGGCAAGCTACCCATGGTGTATTCAATATGCCAAAAACCGTAACAAGAAGTCTCACAATGGAGACATTTCTGGTGCCCGCTCGAGCAAATCGATGAACAATGGGATGACAGTGCTACAATGGGATAATTACATTGATTGTTTTTGCTTCTATATGGGGGGAAGAGGAACCACACCTGGTGTATGGTGTGTGCGCGCTAAAGCCTTCCCTTCCCTTCCTTGTGGGATTTGTGGTTGTCAGGGGTTGCAGACTTGGCCGTGGGGCTCACACTTTTAATTTGAGGAGCTTTTATGTATCTGGCTATACACCTAAGATCAAACATTCGGTTTTGGTGGGGAAGATGGAGGTGGGATTGTCTCCCAGACAGCATGTGGACGGCACCGGGGATTGAACTCACAGCCCCATGCTTGTGGAGGCAGATGCCTTTGCTGCTGATATCTCCCCAGAGCCCCCCAAATGGTGAGGATGATAAGGTTAAGTGAAACAGGGAAGTGAAAAAAAAAAAAAAGACAATTCTGGCTGGTTTCACTGCTACACGGACTATGACTAAAGCAAACAGGCAAAAATAACCAAGCTAATAAAAAAATTTTAAAAACATAATAACCAAGCTTACTCCTAGGTCTGGTGAGAAGGATGGTGGGTGCAAAGGGAAAGGGGGGCGGGGAAGGCATAGGAGGGGTCTCCTGGGGTGTGCGATTGCCCTGGAACTTTGCTTGTAGGAGCGATGACAGTTGTCCATGTACAGAGGTGAGACTAAGCCACTGACTTGCCTCAGTCATAACCAGACCCCAGTCCTGGCCTGCGCAGAGGACCACATGCGACGCCAAGCACCTAAGGCAGGTCGGCCCCCTCCCACGCAAGGTAAGCGCACTCCGCGCTGTACTGTCGCTCCGGCCCCTTCACCAGGGTCTTAGACTTTGTCATCAGGTTGAATTCTGGTTCCCTTTCAGCTGGGAGCAGGAACCTTTCTGAGTTCCCTCCCCCTCAGCAGCTGTCGGCCGGCCGGAAGTGAGCTTTCCCTGGCCTCTGTCACAGCTGCTTTTCCCCCTTGACTCTCTTTCTCTCTTTCATTTTTGGGGGTGAAGTGGGGGTATGCCTGGCCGTGCTCAACAGACCATGTGGTACCAGTGCCGGAAATCGAACCCCAAACCCCTTGGGGCTGTACCTGGGGTGCTCAGGGGGCCGTTCCCATGGGTGTCAGGGGTCACCAAACCTAGGTGAGTGGTGTGCAAGAAAGCACC
This sequence comes from Sorex araneus, assembly GCF_027595985.1. Taxonomy (NCBI): domain Eukaryota; kingdom Metazoa; phylum Chordata; class Mammalia; order Eulipotyphla; family Soricidae; genus Sorex; species Sorex araneus. The sequence goes on along the minus strand of NC_073313.1, from coordinate 345,451,642 downwards.
TTGCCAGGGGTGGGGGAGGCTTTCAGCGCTAGCAGGGAGCCGGCCGCCCACATGCAAAGTCCACCCTCCAGCCCTCTGGGCCATCTCCCTGTCCCCAACCAGTGGCTTGTTTTTCTCATTCCAGCTTTGTGGCGCCGGCTCAGGTCATGTGACACATCACCCTGGGCTGGCCCTGGCCAGTGTCTCTTTCTCTAGAATGTGTGCTCCTGATGGCCAGCCCCCAGCAAGCCCTGCGCCGCTACACCCCGGCATGGTCTTGAGAGATACCCATTGAACGAGTGCCAGCAAAGCTCATGGATGATCTTGGCCTCAGTTCTCCAGCGAAGGGAAGACTTTAGAAGACTCTGCTAATGTTTGATAAAAATTCTTCTTTTCTGGGCAGGGTGGGAGGTCAGGGGTTCGCCAGTGGCGCTCAGGTTTTCAAGAGCCACTCTGCTGAGACTCGGCCAACCAGACTGGACAGTTCAATGCTCAGGCCCAACAGTGCTCGGGGGCTTCCAGGAGTGTACTTGGGCGTGTGTGGGGTGGAGTCAAGATGGGGCCTGGAGGGGCTGGAGCGATAGCATAGCGGGTAGTGCGTTTGCCTTGCATGCAGCCAACCCGGGTTCGATTCCCAGCATCCCATATGGTCCCCTGAGCACCGCCAGGGGTGATTCCTGAGTGCAGAGCCAGGAGTGACCCCTGTGCATTGCTGGGTGTGACCCAAAGAGAAAAAAAAAAAAGATGGGGCCTGGAATACCAGGGACCCTACTTTGGGCCTCTGTGTTTGTGTCCCCAAACTTGACACTCGTTTGTTTTTTTCTTTCTTTTTTTTTTTTGCTTTTTTTTTTTTTTTCTGGTGGCGGGGTGGCATACCCAGTAATGCTCAGTGGTTACTCCTTGTTCTTTGTTCAGGAATTACTCCCACTGGTGCTTGGGGGACCCTATGGGATGTCGGGGATGAATCCTGGGTTGGCTGCATGCAAGGCAAATGCTTTACCCACTGTACAGCTCCCTGCCCCCCTTCTTTTTTGGCTTTTGGACCACATCTGGCAGCGCTCAGGGCTTACTTCTGGCTTGTGATCGGGGATCATTCTGGTAGTGTTTGGGGGGCCACATGGGCTGCCAGGAACCAAACCTAGGTGAGTGGTGTGCAAGAAAGCACCTTGCCTGCTGTACTTTTATTCCAGCTCTGTCGTGGTCTTTTTGTCTCTTTACTGCTCTACAGAACCAAAAGGATTGTTTAGGTTTTGCATCATTCCTAAATAGCATTGTTTTGTTTTTCCATAAAGAATCTTGTTAATTTTTTTGGTTTTTTTTTTTTTTTGGAGGGTTGGGCCACACCCAACAGTGTTTAGGGATCACTCTTGGCGGTGCTCAGAGGACAGTGTCTCGAGGATCTGGGGCTTGAATCTGGGTCAGCCGCATTTCAGACAAGTGCCTTACCCACTGTGCCAGCTCTCCAACCCCTGTTAATCTTTTGCTTTTTTTTTTTTTTTTTTTTTGCTTTTTGGGTCACACCCGGCAATGCACAGGGGTCATTCCTGGCTCATGCACTCAGGAATTACCCCTGGCGGCACTCAGGGGACCATATGGGATGCTGGGATTCGAACCCGGGTCGGCCGCGTGCAAGGCAAACGCCCTACCCGCTGTGCTATTACTCCAGCCCCTGCTTTTTTTTTTTTAACTCTTGTAATAGTTGATGGAACAAAATGTACATAAATGATGAAATGATGAGGAAATGTACTGTCACACTGTCGCATTGTCATCTCATTCATCGATTTGCTCGAGCAGGCACCAGTAAAGTCTCCATTGTGAGACTTGTCACTACTGTTTTTGGCATATAGAATACGCCATGGGGAGCTTGCCAGGCTCTGCCGTTGGGGGCAGGATACTCTCGGTAGCTTGCCAGGAGGGATGGAGGAATCAAACCCGGGTTGACCACGTGTAAAGCAAACACCTCCCCCCCACCTCCGTGCTATCGCTGTACACAATCTGATTTTTTAAAAATCAAGTAATTCCTGAGTGCAGAGCCAGGAATAACCCCTGTACATCACTGGGTGTGACTCAAAAGGAAAAAATTAAAAATCAAGTAAAAAGGGGCTGGAACAATAGTACAGCAGGTAGGGCATTTGCCTTGCACACGGCCGACCTGGGTTCGATTCCCAGTACCCCATATGGCCCCTGGAGCACCTCCAGGAGTAATTATTGAGTGCAAAGCCAGGAGTAACCCCTATGCATCGCCAGGTGTGACCCAAAAAAAGGGGGGGTGGGAAATCAAGTCAAAAGTGCTGAGTGAAGAGAGATACGTGGAACCGTTTCAACACTGACCAGTGAGCAATGCTCACTCCACAGCATGCCCATGTTTCAGGCCTGTTCTGCGGCCCACGTTTGCATGGATCCCGAGCTCCGTCACGGCATCATAGCCCCATGACACCCACTGTCTAATTTCATGATTATTCGTTTAATTTTGGTTTAGGGGCCACACCCAGCAGTGTTCCGGGCTTACTCCTGGCTCTGTGCTCAGGGGTCACTCCTGGCGGGCTCAGGGGATCACATGGGATGCCAGGTCAGCTGCATGCGAGGCAGCGCTCCACCTGCTGTACTAATACTCTGGCCCCCCAATCACGTGACCTTGGTTTTGAGTTCCACCCTGGCTGGTCTTGTGAGAAGGTCGAGAATGTGGGGCCAGAGAACCTTCCAGACCGGCTGGAGGACATGCTCTGCAGGGTGAGATACAACCATCTCCACACACTTTCCTTTAAGGAATCTTTTTTAGATCTTTTTTTAAATTGGATTATGCATAACAAGGAATACAAAATAAATTATTTGGGACCTGCTTTTGGGGCAGGCTTGAGTGGTGGTGGGAAAATTCAAAATAATGCTGGTGGGAAGGTATAATGGTGGTGGATTGGCGTTGGAATAGCGAATGTAATAAATTATTGTGAGCAACTTTATGAAAATAACATTAAAAAAAAATCCTGGAGCCGTATGGTGCCGTGAGCATTGCCACAGGTATGACCCCTGAACACCAAGCCTGAGTACTGCCAGGTATGACCTCCCGCCAAGGGTTAATTATTCATGTAATTTTATGTCAATGTTGGGTTTCTTCTCATTTCCAATTTGTCTTTGTGTATGTGTGTGGGTGGGGGGAGGTTGGGCCATACCTGATAAATGCTCAGGAGGAGCTACTCCCAGTTCAGTGCTCAAGGTGTCCCTCCTGGGGTTGCTCAGGGGATGGAACCTGCACGCAGAGCCTGTGCTGTAACCCCCTGAGCTGGGAAGGACCCCGGAGCACCGACCGGGAATAGCTCCTGAGCACTGCCGGAAATGGCCACCAACCCCAAACAGGAAAAAAAAAGAGAAAAAAATCGGCGGGGGTGGCCAGCACAGGGCCTGGCGTGTGGTGGTCCCTTGGGAGGACTGAGAGCAACCCCAGGGGTTTGCAAGCACTGGGCGCCCACCCAGCCACTCAGAATCCCCGGGACAGCACGATGATGAGCCTGAGGCCAGGCCTGGGACAGCCCCAGGCTTATCTCGTTGGTGTTGCTAGGCGCCTGGCGCGGGAGATTAGCCAGAGCTCCAGACAGGGCTGTCACGGTCTCAGAAAGCTGCAGGCTCACGCTGGGGTGGGCTGACATCCTCCCAAGCAACAGGATGCACCCCCCAGCCCCCAAGGAAAGGGACAGGTAGGGGGTGTGGGAAGGGCGCAGGTGGGAGGGGAATCAACTCACCCATCATCTCCTGGAAGCCCCAGCAGGTTTCAGACCAGCTCCCGCCCGTGCATGGCCCTAAGGGCCACAGGACGCATGACCTGGAAGTTCCCCCTGGGAAGGGGCAGCCCGCTCAGGGGGCACGTGGGGGAATGGTGCCCCCACTGGCTCTCCCCTGTGCTTGGCGCCTGGGGGATGAAGCCCGAGAAAGGAGCACTTGCGAGGGAGCTGAGATGTAGAGCCGGTGGAGATTGAAGGTGGACGCGAGTGACAGATGCTTCAGCAAAAAGGGAGTTGGTTTTTACACTGGGAGTTCCCAGAGCATCTATCTCTCCTTCCAGGCTGCTCTCCGAGCCCCTTCTTCTGGGGCTTTTGTTTTGTTTTGTTTTGTTTTTCCTTTTTGGGTCACACCCAGCGATGCACCGAGGTTACTTCTGGCTCTGCTACTCCTGGCGGTGCTTGAGGGACCATATGGGATGCTGGGAATCGAACCTGGGTTGGCTGCGTGCAAGGCCAACGCCCTACCCGCCATGCTATTGCTCCAGCCCCTTTTTTTGTTTGTTTATTTGTTTTTATTTGGCCACCTGGTGGTGCTCAGGGTTTGCTCCTGGCGCTGCACTCAGGGATCACTCCTGGCGGGACCCAGGGGCCCATATGGGGTGCTGGGGATCTAGCCTGGCAGGCCGTGCATGGCAAGTACCCTAGCCAACATCGTTCTAACTCTCCGGCCCTACCCCCTTTTTGAAGCCCTCCTGCGGTACCCTTTAGGCCCTGACTCAGTCCCTGGATTCCTCACACCTTCCCTGAAGCCCCACCCGCCCTGCCCGATGCCCCTGCTGAGACAGGGTGTGGAGGAGAGAATGTCCAGCACTGGCCTGACATAGAAAACAACCCCGGAGAGCGAGAAAGATGTGACCGGAACCCAGTGTCAGCTTGAGTGGAAAAACCCAATCAGCATCCAGTCCTTTAAAATCTGAATTCCTGAATTCGGGGCCCGGAAAGATAGTATGGCAGGTAGGGCACTTGCCTTGCATGTGGTCAAGCCAGGTTCAATTCCTGGCATCCCATCTGGGTCCCTGGACCCCCGCCAAGAGTGATCCCTGAGCACAGAGCCAGGAGTAGGTCCTGAGCTCTGCCAACAGTGGCCCCCAAATAAAAATAAATAAATAATATCTAATTTTTTTAAGCTGGAGAGGTTAAATATAGAAATTAAGATGCTTGTTTCACATCCTACCCATCTGGTTTGAATTCCAGGTACTGCTTACGGTCCCCTGAGCACTGAGAGGTCATTCCTGAGCTCTACCAGGTGTGGCCCCCACACCCGGCAGTATTCAGGGTTTATTCTTGGCTCTGTGCTCAGGGATTACTCCTGACAGTACTCAGGGGACCATATGCAGAGCTAGGTTGAGCCCAGGTTGGTAATGTGCAAGGCCCTCCCTGACACTGGTCTTGGGTACATAGGACTTAGGTACTGCCCCTGAGTTCCAACCCTGGGCTCAAGACCCCCTTGATCTGTGCTCTGCTCAAAGTCCCAGTAGTTGGGGTGGGCACCCCAGTAATGCTCAGGGGTTACTCCTGGTGCTGAACTCAGCAATTACTCCTGGCAGTGCCCAGGGGACCATAAGGGATTCTCGGGAAGGAACCCAGGTCAGCTGCATGAAAGGCAAAGACCCTACCTGCTGGGCTACGGCTCCGGCCCTGCCCCATTGTTTTCGGGTTTTTGTTGGTTCTTGTTTTGAGGGTCACAGCTGGCTGATGCTCAGGAACTGCACCTGGTTCCGTGCTTGGAGTTACTCCTGGGGACCACCTGGTGCCCGGGGTGGAACCCAGGCCTTCAGCATGCAAAGCATGTGTTCCAGCCCACTGAGCATCTCTCCAGGGACCCCCAGATGCAGCTCATTTCTTTCTGAGCTTCAGTCGTCCTTAGCTACTTCCTGAGAGGGAGATTCTCACGGGCCATCTGAGGAGAAGACCTTCCTGCAGGTGGGGCCGTGTCGGTATTCATCTGGGTGGCCGGGCTCAGGCTGTGTGCTGCCCGATGAGACCCTGCTGTGCTGATGCTGCGGCCACTTGGCCCCCCTGGTGCCCTGCCCCCCATCTGCACACATCAATTTGCCTGCGTATGCTTTGCTATACATACACATGCAAAATCTGCTTTTTGTCTTATTGGAGTGTGTATTTGTGTTTGTGTGTGTCTCTCTGTGTGTGTCTGTATGTGTGTGTGTGTTTTTGTGTGTGCGTCTCTGTGTCTGTGTGTGTGTCTGTATGTGTATATCTCTGTGTGTGTGTGTGTGTGTGTGTGTGTGTGCATGTGTGTGTGAACCCCAGGGCCTTGCACACTGGATTCTGTGCTCTACCTCGAAGCTGGCCTATGGACTGGCCTATGGACACACTTTCTGACGCCACAGCCCATCTGTCCCTCTGGGGGCATCGGTGGATTGTTGCTCCTTGATCGGAGCTGGTGTCTATGATCCACACTCAGAGCCCCCCCACACCCCACTATCACCAAGGAGCTCCCCAGGCTGACCAGAGTAGCGAGCTGTGTCACTGTGTTCATGAGCAGACAAAACGGTCTTGCTGAGGCTTCACGGTCAAGTCTCAGCCCCCATCCCGGGCCGTCACCTGAAGGACGCAGAGAGGTTCTGGGAGTCCTGCTCCCCAGTGTGAGTGGGGATCTTGTCCGGGGACGTGATGCCACTCATGGTCACCAGGGGGAGCCTTCGGCCCTCATGCTCTGGACTGGTTTCCTTCAGGTTCCGGGACAATCGGAAGTTGGCCACTTCCAAGGCGGTCTGGGCACTGTGATGAATGGACAGGACTTGAAGACACCTCAGAGAAGACACCTTAGGGTCCACTCTGGAGGCTAAGCCCCGTGACACACTGTGGCTCATTCTATCATCACACCTCCACACGTTTTTACCACCAGGAGGGGGAATTACTAGCTGACGAGAAGGAGAAAGCGGCACACCCTGGATGGAATCCCGGCCTTGGGCGGATCTCCTAGTAATCTGGAGTGCAGAACCCTCAGATGAGGTTTTGTCCTTGAGTTAATCTCCCGAAGGAGTGGCTTTACGTCTGTTTGTTGTTATGACAACGTTCAACCCCACCTTTGTGTATCCCCACCCTTTGTGATTTCTATATAACGATGTTGTAGGGATAAGAGGGGACAAGAAAGTCGGTGACTAGAAGGAGGATGAGAACTGAGACTTTAAAGACTTTGGGACTTTGGGACTAGAAGGAGGACAAGACGATGACGATGACGGGAAGTAGAGGACTTTGAGGTCTACGAGGAGACTAGGGTGATGGAACTATGATGACTGGCACTACGAGCAAAACTACGACTACGATCGTGCCATAAGGGGAGAGATTGGACTGTGCTGGGAAGGAGAAAGAAATAAACTGACTATGACCAACCTGGGGCCTGGGGCCTGTTTCTTCGTTCCCCTGGTACTTCGTCCGGCCAGGGAAAGGGTTCTTGGCCACCAAATGCTCGAGTCTGTGCGCCCCACCATGTGCTTTTTCTATGGACACTCACATATCACCATCTCTGTTTTCATGACAGTGCCTCGCCTCATTGCATTTGCCTTCCTCCCACTCCTCAGGTGCTGTTTTCTACAAACGTCAAGTTCGTGGCAATGCCATCCGGGCTGAGTCTTGGTGCCACTTTCCAATTACCTGCGCTCGCTCCATGCCTTGTTCCCATAAATCTCACAGTGTCTCACACTTTTCCATTGTCATTGGGTCCGTGAGGGAGGTCTGTGCTCAGCAGTCTTTGACATTACGAAATTGTTCTGGAGCACCACCAACAGTGAGCACCCGTGTCAGACAGCAGACTAAACGGAGAAATGTGTGTGCTGAGTGTCTCTCCGGCCACCCCCCAGCCCCCAACTTTTATCCTCTCCTCCCAGACCCCGACAAATGGCAACATCGGAATTAGGACACTTGATAACCCTCCTGCGTGTTCTAAGTGCTGGAGCAAAAGGCACGTCTCACTCTAATTCAAAAGCAGGATGTGATCAAGCTTAGAAAAAAAGCAAATGCAGCCCTCGATACTTCAAATCACACACCCTACCCGTACTCCAAGATTACCGTACCACATTTGATAGGACTCAAAGTAGGAGGCAACCAATCTTAGAGGGAAATGGAGCGATAGCACAGTGGTAGGATGTTCGCCTTTCACGCGGTTGACCCGTGTTAGATTCCTCCTCCCCTCTTGGAGAGCCCAGCAAGCTACCCAGAGTATGGATCCCACATGGCAGAGCCTGGCAAGCTACCCGTGGCGTATTGGATATGCCAAAAATAGTAACAATAAGTCTCACAATGAGAGATGTTACTGGTGCCCACTTGAACAAATTGATGAGCAACGGGATGACAGTGACAGTGATATATATATATATATATATATATATATACATTTAAAGCACAAAAGGCTCAACCTTTAACAACATGTTAGTGATCTCTTATAGAAGGGCTTAATGGCCCCTGGGTGAAATACAACAATCTTCACACTCTCCTCTAAGGATCTAAGGATACTTTTTGGTAATATTTTCAGCGTTTTTCATAACCAACAATCCAAAATATATAATTTCGGTACTGCTTTGGGGCAGGAATTGAGGTGCTGTGTGGAAACATCCGAAATATGGTGGTGGGAAGGTGTAATGGTGGTGGGGTTGGTGTTTGCATATAAAATGTAATGAAATATTATGAACTACTTTACAAAAGAAAAAAGGCCCGTTGAGAGCCCAGGCACCAGCTACCCATTAGCCCCCCCAATTGTGACTGCAAAGGAAAGGTTCTTTTATTTGAGGACGGGGATAGGGGCACATTTGAAGGTGTTCAGGGCTTACCCCTGACTCTGTGCTCAGTGATCACTCCATCTCTCCAGCCCCAGGAGAAGTTGTTGAAGGAAATGAAAGCACCACACCAGGGAAACCCCAACAGGTTACGAAGCCCAACAGCCTACCGTTGCCATGGAGAAAGTCTCAGAGCTTTGGACCAAAAACCAAACCTGGTGGGGCTGGAGCGCTAGCACAGTGGGTAGGGCGTTTGCCTTGCATGCAGCCGACCCAGGTTTGATTCCCAGCATCCCATATGGTCCCCCAAGCACTGCCAGGAGCAATTCCTGAGTGCATGAGCCAGGAGTAACCTCTGTACATCGTTGGATGTGACCCCCCCCCAAAAAAAAAAAAACTGGCTTGGAGAGATAGTACAGTGGGTAGGGCACTTGCCTTGCACGTAGCCAACTCCAGTTTGGTCCCGGGCATCCTATACAGACTCCTAACCCCTAAGCATTGCTGGGTGTGGCCCCCAAAGAGACAACCCCCCAGACAAACAAAGACAAACCAGCCACTGCATTTTCTCAAACTGAAATAGAATTTGGATAGCTTAATCTCTCTACATATTAGTTTAACTAATCTCTCTCTATATAATATAACCCTACTCAGTCTCGGCCGCCACACCCATCGATGCTCAGGGGTCACTCCTGGCTCTGCACTCAGGAATTATTCCTGGCAGTGCTCGGGGGACCATATGGGATGCTGGGAATCAAAACTGGGTTGACTGCGTGCAAGGCAGATGCTCTCCCCACTGTACTATTGCTCCTGCCCCAATTCAAACATATTTGGACCCGTGTATTGGGGGTGTGTGGAGGAGATGGCACCTGGGGCCACCCTGTAGTGCTAAGGGACATGGCTCTGTGGTCAGCACTGACCCACTGTAGTGCTGGGAGTGTGGGGGCTGAGACTGAAGAGGGATGGGTAGTGGGCAAGCGAGTGCCTTAATCCCTGTGCTAATCTGGACCCTTGGTTAAGTAGGTTTGAGAGAATGAAAAATAATTTAATTGAAAAATAATTTTTATAAAGTCCCAAGGTTCATGTTTGCAAAACTGAAAATCAGCAGACTGGAGTGATAGCACAGCGGGTAGGGCGTTTGCCTTGCACGTGGCCGACCTGGGTTCGAATCCCAGCATCCCATATGGTCCCCTGAGCACCGCCAGGGGTGATTCCTGAGCGCCTGAGTGCATGAGCCAGGAGTAACCCCTGTGCATCGCCAGGTGTGACCCAAAAAGCAAAAAAAAAAAAAAACTGAAAATCAGTAAGGTGCTTCTCTTTTGTGTCTGAGTAAGAGACAGAACAGGGAGAGAAAACGCTTTGAACATTTTATCTTGACATGAGATGAAGAAACTACAGAAGTAGAAAAATAAAGGTGACTTTCAGATGCAGTTTCTGAGTCTTACAAAAGATGAAAACAAGGGGACGTGTTGATTGAGCCACAAGAAATTTTTCACTTTGGGTTTCAAAACTCAGCATTATTGCCTGCAGCTCCAGGTGAGAAGCTGTTTGTTAGGTACTGGGCAGAAATAAGTTACTCAAAAGCTCAGGAAGTTATTATTAACTTTCTTCTCTTTGCCGAGTAAACTATTTCTTCTGGAACTAATGGGTGAGACTTGGAAAACTTTCAACCAAGCCAAGGGTCGACAAACCTGTTTTGCAAAGGGCAAACGGATAAATATTTCAGGCTTTGAAGGACAGTCTCCAGCAATGCTCAGGCCTGCACCGAGGACGAAGGACGCTGCAGTCCGAGAGCCTGGCTGGGCTCAGGAAAGCTCATCTGCAGAGCAGGTAGACGCTGCCTCTGGTTTGCCCGCTGGTGGCTGCAAAGCTCTGATCTAAACCTTTGCAGTGTTAAACATCCCCATTCTCTCTTTTTTTTTTCTCTCTCTCTCTTTCCTTTTTGGGTCATACCAGGCAATGACCAGCTCTATACTCAGGAATTACTCCTGACAGTGCTCAGGGGACCAACCATATGGGATGCTGGGGATTGAACCCGGGTCTGCTGTCCGCATGGGAAGGCAAACGCCCTCCCCAGCTGCACTATTGGCTCAGACCCAAACATTCCTATTTATTCATTCCAGTAAAAGGCAGCAAGGGCACCAGCAACCAGTTTAACTTTTAAAGAAACAGGGAAAACGTTTAATGACTTTAAGCTAGAGGGTTATTGTGACGCTATGATGATGTATAATTCTTTGGGGCTGGGGGGTGCGTTTATTTCTGGGCCACACACAACAATGTTCAGGGGTTACTCCTGGCTCTGCACTCAGGAATTACCCCTGCGGTGCTCACCGGGGGCCATATAGGTTGCCAGGACCCAAACCCTGGGCCGGGTGCGAGGCAAGCGCCCGCATGGCCTGCCGCTGTACTGTCTCTCCAGGCTCCAGGAGGACGGGTGACTTTCGCACAGAGCACGAAATGAGTGATGCTACTCCACCTACCGGCAGGAGACCAGATGCCAGTGTGGGTGGGGATCCAGGATCTGCTCCCGCCTGCACAGAAACCCCTCTTCCCCCTCTCCCTGCATCCCCCCACTCCTCCAGCTCCCCGCACCCCGTTTCTTTCCTCTCCTCCCTCTCCTCTGCCTTCACTGGCTGTGCCCACTGTGCCCAATCCCGCTGTCTGTCCCAGCTGGCTGCCGTGGCTGCCTTTAGAGGAGGAAGACCCGCAGGCCCCAGAACTCTGCCTGCAGGGAGCCAGGGAAGGCCCCAGCGGCCTCAGCGACAAGTGTGACTTTGAAAGACACAGGGAGAGCGTCGGGGCGCGGGGATTGTCGGGGCGCGGAGGTCGGCGGAGGAACACGTGGGACGGTTCTGATCGGGCCCCAGAACACACGCGACCACCAGAGCTCCACCTCGTTTTCAGGACAAGCCAAACCCCAGGTGGTCGTAGGTTGGTGGTGATAATGTCTAAGCTGTCTGCGAACGTCCCTGAGTTTTTTATTTTTTCTTTTTCTTTTTTCTTTTTTTTGCTTTTTGGGTCACACCCGGCGATGCACAGGGTTACTCCTGGCTCTGCACTCAGGAATAACTCCTGGCAGTGCTCGGGGGACCATATGGGACTAGGAATCGAACCCGGGTTGGCTGCCTGTAAGGCAAATGCCCTACCCGCTGTGCTAACGCTCCAGCCCCGAGTTTTTTTGTTTTTGTTTTTTACCTGTTGGGTTATTCATCAAATTATACAGAATCCTCTGAGGATAGTTGTGAGGATTATCCCACTCCATCAGAATATGGCCAGGGTTGTTTGGATCATTTTATGGAACAGCCTGGCAGGTTTTGTTCCCCTCATTTATTATGTATTCTTTATTTTTCTTTATTATTATTCTGTTTCAAGTACAAATATTTCACCTTCTGATGAAGATTATTTTTAGGTATTTACTTGTCTGTTCTTGGTGCTATTTTATTTATGAACCTGGCCATTTTGAAACTGAATTTGAGCCGTTTGCAGAGACCTTGGGTAGCTGGGTTACAGCAGGTGAGGCTTTGCAGGGGCGTGTGGAGCTCATCTCTCAGCAGGCCACGACCACCCCAAATTCCTCTCATGTGGGAGGTCGTCGGTGTAATTACCTGCCCCAGCATCTCACAGTTAGTCCACAGAGTGGCAACTTTCATCAGTTGCTACCTCAAAGATGTTGGACTGAATAGGAAGTTAAAGACCAAGCTGCAAAAGGGGAATGAAGTAACCCGGAAGCGTTTTCATGCATTTGTGCTCTTTCTGGGAGAACTTTCCTTAACCTGGAGATCAAGGGAACCAATGGACAGGTTTCAAGAGCAGGTTTCAAGAGTTTTTTTGTTTTTGTTTTTGTTTTTAATGGATCCCTGTGAGGTACAGTTACAGACTTACAAACTTTTGTGGTTACGTTTCAGTCATACAATGACTGAGTACCCATCCCTCCACCAGTGCCCATTGTCCACCACCAATGATCCCTCCCAGTATACCTCCCCATCCCCCATCCCATCCCTCCCACCCCGCCCCGCTCCTGTGGCAGGGCATTCCCTTTTGCTCTCAAGAGCAGATATTCTTCAGTTTGGTCTTCGGGAGTTGCTGAATGCCCTCTTTCCTAATCCTGTGGATGATCACTTACTCTGTGTAGTAAAATTATTAAAGGTGACAGGATCAATTTTAGAAGATGCCTGGAATGAAAAGGGAAAGACTGATATGGAGGAAATTATTCAGAGAATCGAAAATGTTGTCCAATGTGCAAAGATGCACATTGAGCAAGATGTGAAACAGATGCTCCGGGAGCTTGTGGAACTCTGGTCAAGAAACTGGGGCAGAGGGGCTGGAGCGATAGCACAGCGGGTAGGGCATTTGCCTTGCACTCGGCCAACCCAGGTTCGATTCCCAGCATCCCATATGGTCCTCTGAGCACCGCCAGGTGTGATTCCTCAGTGCAGAGCCAAGAGTAACCCCTGTGCATTGCCGTGTGTGACCCAAAAAAGCAAAAAAAAAAAAAAACAGAAAAAAAAAAGAAACTGGGGTAGAGTTCGTGCAGCCTCAACTTACAGAGAAGCAGCACATGAAAATGATCCTAATTATTTTATGAATGAACCAACATTTTATCCTTCTGATGGTGTTCCTTTCACTGTAGCTAATCCAGATTACCAAGAGAAATATCAAGAGTTACTTGAAAGAGAAGATTTTTTTTTCCAGGTCATGAAAAAAATGAATTATCAGGGGCTGGTGATCCATACTTGGACAATATTGATGATGAGATGAACCCATAAATAGAAGAAGTATATGAAAAGTTTTGTTTGGAATCAGAGCATAAGCGAAAACAGTAAAGCTAAGTCTCAGCATATCAGTTTTATAAAGCAGTTTAGATTACAGTGATTTAGTAGTCCACAGGAAAACAAGAAAATTTGTCACACCAATTAAGGATATTGAGTTATGTTACTTATGTATGCAACTTTAATTTTGTCTAACACGATCTGCCAAAATAAACTTTATTCCCTATAACTTAAAATTATATATGTATATATGTAATAGTTTATTATGTACAGTTGATTTCACTGTTTTGACTGCAATAACATCATTTTTGAAATAAATGTTGAGAGTAAATTTTGCTAGCTGGCTAGAAAGTTATTCTTTAAATTCTACTTTCCTTGGGGGACTGGAGCGATAGCACAGCGGGTAGGGCATTTTGCCTTGCACGAGGTCGACCCGGGTTCGATTCCCAGCATCCCATATGGTCCCCTGAGCACTGCCAGGGGTGATTCCTGAGTGCATGAGCCAGGAGTAACCCCTGTGCATCGCCGGGTATGACCTAAAAAGCAAAAATAAATAAATAAATAAATAAATTCTACTTTCCTTGAGGGAAAACGTTTTAGCCTGGAAACACATATTACTGCAAATATATAGCATTCTCTTTTTAGATCTGAGTGTCGTAAATTTCATTTAGTTTTACATTGGTGTCTCAATAAATTTGTTTTCAAATATGATCACAATCATTAAATTCTTTACCATTAAAGTTTTAGACTATATCATTAACAACTGACTTACCTACCCAGCTGCTATTTGATACCAGGGATTTTTAAAATGTCATTAAATAAAAGTAGAACTCCCAAGTAAACAGCTAAGGTTCTTAATTGAGGATTTGCAATTCCAGAATTACTTTATTTCTTTTTTTTAGCCTAACTTCATTTTCTTCAAACCTAGAGCATTATTTGGCCTTTTCAGAGCAACAGCACAGCGAATTGGGCATTTGCCTTGCATGTGGCCGACCCGGGTTGATTCCTGGAGAGCCCGGCAAGCTACTGAGAGTATCCTGCCCTCATGGCAGAGCCTGGTAAGCTACCCGTGGCAAATTCGATATGCCAAAAACAGCAACAACAAGTCTCACAATGGAGACATTACTCGTGCCCACTTGAGCAAATCGATGAACAACAGGAGACAGTGCTACAGTGCTACAGTATGAGTTGCATTGACTTTTTTACTGGAGAGTTTTATGTCACTCATGTTCTCATTGGCCCTATAATTAATACACCTTAAAGATCAATTTTCTAATACTTTTACTATAATGTGGTACCACCTTGACCCTAGAATTTTTATCACTGTCACTGTCACTGTTATCAATTGTGAGATCTGTTGTTACTATTTTTGGCATATCAAATACGCCATGGATAGCTTGCCAGGCTCTGCCATGTGGGCGGGATACTTTGGTAGCTTGCTGGGCTCTCAGAGAGGAATGAAGGAATCGAACCCCGGTCGGCCGTGTGCAAGGCAAATGCCCTACCCACTGTGCAAGGCAAACGCCCTACCCGCTGTACTAACTGACAAAACTAGTATTTTTATGTAATGTCAAATCTTTTTTCCAACTTGGACATGCAATGTTCCATCACCTGTGTCAACTGCCCTTCGCCAGGGTCTCAGGCACCTTCTCCTACCCCACTCTCTCCCAGCCCCAGCCTGCCTATTTGAAAGACAGGCACCTTTTAAATATGGTCAATAAAGTTTGGGTTTCATGATGTTCGTGCCATTGACTCTGTGGTTTGGATATTTTGTTCTGTCATTCCTTCACAACAGAATACTATGCATCTGACTTCTTTTTTTATTTTGGGGGAGAAGTAGGGCCACTCCCAACTGTGCTCAGAAATCACTCCTGGTGGGCTCAGGGTACCATATTGGGTACGGGATGCTGGGGAGCAAACCCTACAAGGCAAACACCCTCCCTGCTGTACTATCACTCCGGCCCCCAGTTTGAATCTCTTAAGCTGTCCTTCATGAACAGCGTTCACTCTTCCTATCATCTTCTCTCCACCTTCATCACTATGAAACTCAACACAGAAGCTCCGTAAGAAAATAATTCCATTATATGGGATACTGCTTCCCGAAGATATCAGCAATAATTAATAGCCTGTGACTCTCAAGTTACTTATTAAGCATGAAAAAGAAACATGGCCTGTCTCAGATGCTATCACATTCCATGTGTTAAACTTTAAAAATATTTGTTTTTCTGAGGTGAGGGCTCCTCAACAACGCTTGCGTGGGGCTTCGGATCCACCCCCAGTGATGTCAGCCTGGCTCTGTGGGCCAGATGGTTCCATGTCAATGCTCAGTGAGGTGCTAGGGAACTCCAGGGTGGCTGCTGGCAGTACTTGGAGGTCCTGTAGATGCTGGGGGACAGAATTTGGGTCTCATTAATGCACATGAGCTCTACCTCTTTGGGTTATTCCCCTGACCCGAGTGCAGACACATTCTGAGCTGAAGAGAAACACCGCCTTTCTGCCTTTTTGAAATTCCTAACATGCTCCCTCTGTACTTGGCTCCCAGCTGGGCACAGAGCAAGGCACATGCATGCCGAGAGGCCCCTGCATGTGACCACCACGAAAGCACTCCTGACCTGTCAGAATGTGGGATGGTGTCGGGGCGGCGCAGGGAAAGTGCAAGTAGGCCCCAGAGGAAGGGCACTTGAGTGGGGCTTTGGACACGGAAGGGCCAGCAGTTCACTGGAATGAGCCGTGGCCCCTGGCTGAGATCACTGAGCACCAGCTTCATGTCCAGACGCCAGGCCAGTCTTCTCACCAAGAAAACAGCACTCTGCTGAGAGTCTGCTGAGAGGACCGACAGCATCAGTTCTTTGTCTCCGGAACTTGAATTTGTTTATTGAAACACAAGTTTTAGGGGCCTGAGTGATAGTGCAGGAGGTAGGGTGTTTGCCTTGCACACTGCCTGCCCACCCGGGGTTCCATCCGCAGCATCCCATGTGGTTCCCTGAGAACCACCAGGAGTAATTCCTGAGTGCAGAGCCAGGAGTAGCCCCTGAGCATCTCTGGATGTGGCCCCCCAAAATTAAAAGAAAAATAAGTTTTATTTTCCAGGAGTTAAGTAGGAAGTTCCCAAGTGGACCAGTTCTCTCTCTCTCTCTCTCTCTCTCTCTCTCTCTCTCTCTCTCTCTCTCTCTCTCTCTCTTTCTCTCCTCTCTCTCTCCCTCTCTCTGTCTCTCTCTCTCACACACACATCATCATCATCATCATGTGGTCCCTATGTATAAAGATGTGATTTACAGAGAGGAGGAGCTGACAGGTTGCTTTCTCAAGGGCAGGGGTGAGGCTCAGACCCCATTTCCAATGTTCTTATGCTCTTGGAACTTTGCCAACCCTTTCCAACAAAGAGATTCTTATTTATTTCTAGAGATCATCTTTCTGGGCATTAGTCATGTGGGTAAACTTAGGTCATCTGCATTCTGCATTGTACAAAAAGCTTCTTATACAATCTTTATTTTTTTTTATAATTTTGGGGAGCCACATCTGGCAGTGCTTGTGGGACAATATGTAGTGCTGAGATTTGAGTCGTGCTGTGGCCACAGTCTCATGCTAGGCAAGTGCTCCTTACTCCTGGCTCTGTGCTCAAGAATTAGTCCTAGTGGGGCTCAGGGGATCATAATGGGGTGCCAGGGGCTCAAACCCAGGTCAGCCGCATGCAATGCGAGCACCCTGCCCTCTGTACTCTCACTCCGGCCCCAGCCCAGTCTGTTTCTTTTTTTTCCTCTTTTATTGATTCACTGTGAAATACAGTTACAAAGCTTTCATGTTTGAGTTTCGGTCATACAATGATCAATCACCCATCCCTTCACCAGTGCACATTTTCCACTACCAAAATCCCCAGTATCTCCCCCAAAACCCATTCCAAGCCTTCCCCTGCCTGTGTGGCAGACAATCTCCACAATACTCTCTTTCTACTATGATTATATTCAATATCTTAATGCCAGTCCCACCACCACTCAAACCTGCCGAAAAGGCAATGCTAGACAGTTTGTTTTGCATTGCTTGTTATGGATAGCATATAATGTGCACTCTAGGGGCTGGAGTGATAGCACAGCGGGTAGGGCGTTTGTCTTGCACATGGCTAACCCGGGTTCAATGCCCAGCATCCCATATGGTCCTGTGAGCACTGCTAGGAGTAATTCCTGAGTGCAGAGCCAGGAGTAACCCCTGTGCATCACCGGGTGTGACCCAAAAAGCAAAAAAAATGTGCACTCTAGGAATTCTAAAATTTTAATAATTAGGGGCTGGAGAGATCTCTACAGCGAGATGCTCAGTTCCAAGATTCGTGTGTGTGTCTCTGGA
The DNA here is from genome assembly GCF_027595985.1 of Sorex araneus. Taxonomy (NCBI): domain Eukaryota; kingdom Metazoa; phylum Chordata; class Mammalia; order Eulipotyphla; family Soricidae; genus Sorex; species Sorex araneus. Next base: position 345,434,053 of record NC_073313.1, on the reverse strand, counting down.
TCATGGTAGTGTAGGAGCTTAATAAGTAGTCAGGGGGCCATCTATGGGCGTCATCTCAGAGTCCCATTAGGGTGGGAGGAAGAAGGGCTCACTCCTCCCCTGTCCTGTGAGGCCTGGTGTTTGCTGCTTTTGCTCCTGCCTACCTGGATTTTTTGATGGGTTCTAGAATGTTGGATATCATTGGTTTGTCCTTTCCCCCTTGCCCAAGGAGCTTAGGTTTATCAGTCACACCCATCAAAGTGCTCCCGAGTCACTCCCATTCTTTTGTTTATCTGTAACCAATTCTACCAGTTTATCTGCTCTTCCCTTAATCAAACTCTGTTAATTGGTAAGGTCAGAACTTCCTAGGACACTGAATATTATAACATTGCCTTTCTCTCCTCTTTATGCCTTTTGAATAATTTACTTTAAAGCTATGTCTTTTTTGTATAGACACAAGAAGACAATATTATGTTCTTATAACTTAAGACTTAATTGGCCTCGATATTCCCTTCTGGGCATCTGCTTTCTCCACTTAAGCCTCAGTTGCCCTCAGTTCCTAGCACCCCAAAGTAGGGTCCCCGACGTGGGACGGGAAGGATCCAGGGCAAGCGGTGAGTTATGTGCTACCCTGGCATCGAGATGGGCCTGGCCAAAGTGCCTAATTCTTAACTATAAGTTAAGAGCTTGATCATAGACAAATGCTGTCATGATCCAATAGTAATTATGAGACTGGGACCCTGCTAGGGATAGGAAAGACTGATCTGGCCTGAGCACTGTAGTCTGAGATTGAGATGGCCCCAGGAGAGCAATTCTATAAGCTTTAATGCATCTCTTATTGTGTCCATACAAAATGATTAATATTATGAATTCTTATATGTTTGCTGGCTGAGGAGAAGAGAAACACATTCATGGGACTCTGCCCTTGGGTGGGTCTTCCTGCTGAAAGAGAGATTCTGTCCTAGTGAAGGCATTCCCCTAAGAGATAGAACTATACCCCCTATGGATTGTAACCACACCTTTAGATAAGCCCCAGGCTGCTGGGGGACGGGGAGATTTAAGGTAGCTGTATGAGGGGGCAGGGAGGGAGTTCCAGAGGAGAGTGTTTAGAGGGAAGATTGGAATAAACTGCAAGTGAGACCAACCATCTTGGCTCCGTTCCTTCCTTCGCCTGCCACATCTTCGCCATCAACCTCCCCGGGGTGGGGGAAGCGGCTGGAGGCTACCGAACTCGGGTGGCGGGAGAGACAGCTGCTGCCCTAGGCCCTGTGCCTGGCTCGGTGCGGTGAGGCGTCCCTTCCCTCGCCCGCGCCTTTTCTTTTTATTTTTACACAACTGGCGTCCCTGGGTGGGCACGAACCACCAACCTTTCGGTTAACAGTCTATGATCAAGCTCTTAACTTATAGTTAAGCATTAGGCACTTTGGCCAGGCCCATCTCGATGCCAGGGTAGCACATAACTCACCGCTTGCCCTGGATCCTTCCCGTCCCACGTCGGGGACCCTACTTTGGGGTGCTAGGAACTGAGGGCAACTGAGGCTTAAGTGGAGAAAGCAGATGCCCAGAAGGGAATATCGAGGCCAATTAAGTCTTAAGTTATAAGAACATAATATTGTCTTCTTGTGTCTATACAAAAAAGACATAGCTTTAAAGTAAATTATTCAAAAGGCATAAAGAGGAGAGAAAGGCAATGTTATAATATTCAGTGTCCTAGGAAGTTCTGACCTTACCAATTAACAGAGTTTGATTAAGGGAAGAGCAGATAAACTGGTAGAATTGGTTACAGATAAACAAAAGAATGGGAGTGACTCGGGAGCACTTTGATGGGTGTGACTGATAAACCTAAGCTCCTTGGGCAAGGGGGAAAGGACAAACCAATGATATCCAACACTAGAAGATGGCAGCTGCCGAGATTCCTAGGGGGCAGGTGGAGTTCCCGTCTGGAGTGATTCCAAGTTTTGTGTGTGTGTCTCTCCCAGGCTGGTTTTAATAAAACCCTATTTAATTAAGCCGAGTCTCCTAAAGTAGGACATTTACTTAAATACCCTTTACAGTGCTGAGGATCAATCCAGGGGGCTCACACATGCAAGGCTAGCTCTGTGACTCAGAGCTGCATTGCAAGCTAGCCTATTTGAAGTTTATTTGCAGAGTGGAACACAGGCCTTGACACTACTCTGTGAAGCCTAGCAAGCCAGACAAATCCTGGGGAACAGGAACCCAGAGCCAGAAAAATCAATTGGCCTAGGAGGTGGGCAGGGGGAGTTGAGTGGAAATATGTTTAAACCATCAGTAACATGATTAGACTCAACCTGGCAGCAGTCAAACATGTTTTCCTTTAAATGGTCAAATCCAGCTGAACTTAGTTCAAGGAAAATTCTTTCCCCATCTTAATGTTCTCCCAGGTTTAAAGAATTTCAAGACAAGAATTGTTTTCTTAAAGAGAAAAATATGAGGCTGGAGCGATAGTACAATGATTGCCTTGCAAACTGGACCTGAGTTTGACTCCTGGCACCTCATCAGACCCCTGAGTCCCACCAGAAGTGACCTCTGAGTGCAGAGCCAGAAGTAACTCCTGAGCACCTCGGGGCATGGCCCAATAACAACAACAACAAGAACAAATACCATCCCAGAGAGAGCAAATTATGTTTCTGGACTTTCTCTTATCTCTGGATGGTTCAGAACACATTGAAAAAGAAAGAAAGGGGAAGGAAGGAGGGAATGATTCAACATGTTCTTCGTGTCTCGATAATAAAACACGGGCTTGAAATCCATGTCCATTCCATGTTCTTGGGCATTACAATTTCATATCTGCTTTGGAAACAATGAAATAATATAATTTCAAGTCTGGAAAGTTTAGCTAAGATTTCAATGACCAAATTTCTACAACCCATTGCGGATTTGGGTTAATGTGAAGTTAAGATAGAGCCAGGAATATCTGATCCTCCTACTTTGGAAAGTGGGAAAGGAATGGGGCCATGCAGAGGAAAAAATTAAGATGAAGTGAAACAGAGACTCAGCCAACAATAACATCAGTGGGTTCGAATTAGCTTCGAGCATTTCTTGCTCTGGTCTGGGAGCTAATCCACATGAGTAATAATTTTTTCTTTCTTAAAAAAAAAGAAAGAAAAAATCCAATGAGCAAATGTTAGAACTAAATATGACCGATACCTTTTGGTATTTCCTTTCCTCTTTCCTTGGGAATTGTGGACGCCTTCTCTTTCACTCTTTTAAAAAATGTTTTCTTTCCCTAAGGTGCCAACTTTTCCAAGGAGGTTTTTGCCAAGGTCTTGCCCTGCCACGCTAGTTGAGTCTGTCCATGTTAGAACTTGGGAAGTTCTTATTTTTTAATTTAATTCTATTTTTTATAAATTTCTTCACAATAATTTATTACATTTAATATTCAAACACCAATCCCACCACCAGTGCACATTTCCACCACCATAAGAGGAAAGTGTGTGAAGATTGTTGTATTTCATCCTGGAGCCATTAAACCCTTGTATAAGAGATTACAAACATGTATGTTAAACCTAAACAAATGTGTGCTACTCTTGGTACATCAGTGGGGTAGAGTTTGAGAGGAGGAATTCTGAGAGCTCCAAGAATTCTGAAATTTAGAATACGATCATAGAGCAGATTCCCTTGTGGGTAAGGTCTATGTCACTCTCTTTCAGGAGCTTTATTTCAGAGTTTCTGGATCTTGGTCATTGATGAGATTATATGGTGCCAGGGCCAGTTTGTGGGTGTGACTGCCAAGCTACTGGAAAACTTGGGAGCTGGGGGGAGGAGGCCCAGTCCCACTCCGAGCCAATTTGAAGATTTGAGTCATGGGTCCTGCATACCTGGGTTTTTCTGCAGGTTCCCTCATGGGTGAGTCTCGTCCGAGCCTGTGGAGAGTGGTTCTGTTGGGGCAGGGAGGAAAACTCAACCTGTCTCCCTCTGAGTTGCCCAGAACTTAGGAAGTTCTAACATGGAGAGATGCGATGGGAAGAGGTAAAGGGAGGGTGCAGGGTCCTGGCCCTGGGGAGGGTGGGGCTGGGGTGCTGGGGTGGGTGGTTCACCCTTTCTCAAGGGCTGTGACTTGAGGTATCTGGGAGAGCAATGACAATAGATTTGGATGTAAAGTGGCAGCCTACAAAAGTGATGCACAGACGTCCATGGATTTACTATATACAAATAGTGAAAGAGAATTTTTATTTCTTTTTGGGTCAAACCCAGCAATGCACAGGGGTTACTCCTAGCTTTGCACTCAGCAATTATTCCTGGCGGTGCTCAGGGGACCATATGGGATGCTGGGAATAGAACCTGGGTTGGCTGTGTACAAGGCAAATGCCCTACCCGCTGTACTATTGCTCCAGCCACTGAAAGAGAAATTTTTTTTGAAATCCTGTTTACAATAGTGCCTCAAAAAATCAAGCACCTCAGAATCAGCTTTAAACTGAACAGGTAAAAGACCTAAAAAAAAACCCAAACAACAGCAACAAAAAATCCAAACACTATAAAACACTACTTCAAGAAGTAAAAGCAGCTATGAGGAAATGAAGATACATCCCCTGCTCATCGATGGGAACTAACATTGTCAAAATGGCTATACTCGCCAAAGCATTAAACTGATTCAGTGCAGTTCCTATAAGGAAAACCAAGACATTATTCAAAGAAATAGATCAAGTACCCCCTGAAATTCACATGGAACAATAACTCCCCTGAATAGCAAAAGCAATCCTTGAGGAAAAGAGGATGAGAGTGACTCTCAGGTCAATGGAATCAAGTTGAATATCCTGGGACAGACTCTCAAATATATGATCCATTAATCTTTGATGAAGGAGCAAAAACAACAACAACTAATGTCAGGGGTGGAAGGAGGGAAACTGGGATCATTGGTGATGGGAAAAGGACATTGGTGGAGAAATGAATGTTAGATCACTGTATGCCTAAGACCTGACCATGAACAGCTCTGTAACTATGTGTTTCATGGTGACTCAAAATAATAAAATTATTTAAAAAATGAAATGGAGCAAGAAAAGTCTCTTCAATAAGTGGTGTTGGGGAAACTGGTTGTCTTCCTGTAAAATAAATAAATAATTTGTTTCTAATACCTTTTTCTAATGTTATGCATAAAAGTCAAATCAAAATGGATTAAAGACTTTGATATCAGACCTGAATTCATAAGGTACATAGACCAAACTCTCCATGACAAGGAAGCATCTTCAAGGATGAAACATCACTGACCAAGCAAGTGGGACAAAGATAAACAAACGGGACTATATTAAACTAAGAGGCTTCTGCGACTCAAAAAAAAAGTGACCAAGATACAAAGACAGCTCATGGAATGGGAAAGATTATTTACCCAATCTAATAAGGGGTTAACATCAAAGATATTTTAGGCACTGGTGGAACTTCACAAGAACAAAACATCCAACCCCATCAAAAAATGGACAGAAGAAATGAACAGAAACTTCCTCAAAGAAGAAATACAAATAGTCAAAATGCGAAAGAAAGAATCTCTACATCGTTAATCATGAGGGAGATGCAAATCAAAACAACAATGAAATATCTCAAACCAGAGACTGGCACATGGTAAGAACAAGAACAACCATGCTTGCACAGGTGCAGGAAGAAAGGGCCTCTCATTCATTGTTGGTGCGAGTGCCAGCTGGTCCAGCTGTTTTGGAAAACAATATGGGCATTCCTCAAAAAATTAGAAATTGAGCTTTCATATGACCCAGCAATACCACTTCTGGGAATATACCTTGGGGGTCCAAAAACACACAGCAGAAAATCTATCTGTGTTTCTGTGTTCATTGCAGCACTCACTATTCACAATAGCCAGCATCTGGAAACGACCTGTGTGACTGAGTACAAGAAGACTGGGTAGGGGCTGGAGCAATAGCACAGTGGGTAGGGCGTTTGCCTTGCACCGGCCGACCCGGGTTCGATTCCCAGCATCCCATATGGTTCCCCGGGCCCCGCCAGGAGTAATTCCTGAGTGCATGAACCAGGAGTAACCCCTGTGCATCGCCGGGTGTGACCCAAAAACCAAAAAAAAAAAAAAAAAGACTGGGTAAAGAAACTATGGTACATCTATACAGTGGAATACTATGCAGCCACTAGGAAAAATGAAATCTGCTTATGAATGGATGTACGTGGAGAGTATGATGCTGAGTGAAATGAGTCAGAAGGAGAGGGACAGACAAAATGATTGCATTCATTTGTAGGATGACATAAAAACACAATATGAGACAAGGACAGTAGAACTAAGGGCCAGGAGGACTGGTCCACAATTGGAAGCTTGCTACAAGTGGTAGGGGGAAGGGGTAGTTAGGATAGAGAAGGGACCACTATGACAATGAGAGTTGGAAATGATCATCACTCTGGACAAGAACTGAGTGCTGAAAGGAGGTAAAGGGATATATACACGATAACCTTTCCGGTACCTGTATTGCAAACCGTATGCCCAAAAGGAAGGGGAGAGACAGAGACAAAAACAGAAGTGTCTGCAATAGAAACAGATTTGGGGGCGGGGTAAGGGGAAGGGAAACTGAGGACACTGGTGGGGGAAATGTACACTACTGAAGGAACGCGTGTTGGAACACTGTATGAATGAAACCGAACCGCGAACAACTTTGTAATTGTGTATCTCACGGTGATGCAATAAAAAAAATCCAATGAGCAAACGTTAAAATTAAATATGACCAATACGTTTTGGTATTTCCTTTCCTCTTTCCTTGGGAGTAGTGGATGCTTTCTCTTTCACCCTCTTTTAAGATGTTTTCTTTCCCTAAGGCGTGGACTTTTCCGCGACGGGCTTTTGCCAGCACCCCACCCGAGTGAAGCCTGCGCGGCGTGTTAGAACTCGGATGCGACGGGAAGAGGGAAAAGGAGGGAGGGGGGTGGAGGGGTTCGGGGGTGTCCGGGCGCGGGGCCGGGGCTCGGGGTTCAGACGCGCGGCTGCTAGGAGCTCACGCCCCTTTACTGCTCGCCTGTTAGGCGGCGTCTGGGGAAGCCGAGCCCGGGGCGTGGGGAGCTGCAGTCCCCGAGCCCGAAGCCCCCGCCGCGCCGGGCTGTGACCCGCCCTGCAGAGCAGCGGCCCCCTCACGCCCACCTGTGCGCGCTTTGAGGGGTGCATCTGAAAGTGCAGGCGGGCCCCCCTCGCCCCCCACCCCCGGCCCGTGGGGCTCCCGGCAGAGGGCGCGGCTCCCGGGCAGCGGGTGTGGACCGGGTCCCCGCGCGGGGCGGGCCGGAGCCTTCCGGGTCTCCCGCCCCCTCGGGCCGGTCCCTCGGCGCCCCGGGTCGCGGCCTGCAGGCGGCCGGGCCATGGGCAGCGGGAGCAGCCGGAGCGGCCGGGCCCTGCAGCGGCTGCGCGGCTCCGACCGTCGCCCTGCGGGGCGCAGCGGGGCGGCTCCCGAGGCCGGGACGGGCCCCGACGAGGCCCCGGGTGGGGCCACGGCGGCCGGCGGCGACCCCGGCCCCGCGGCCGCCCCCGAGAGCGGCGACGACACGCTGCGCCTGCTGGACCAGCTGCTGGCCGAGTCGGCCGCCTGGGGCTCCGGGGAGCCCACCCCGCGCCGACCGGCGCGACCCCCAGCCGCCGCGGGCGCCGGGAGCCGGGTGAGTGAGGGGGGGCCCCCGCGTCTACCCCGTACCCGGGAGCCCCCCTCTTTCGGGGACCCCGCGCGCCTAGATCGCTCCCGGGGCTGCCCCGCACCCGCGTCCCCAACCCCCGAATTTTCGTGTCTCCTGCAGTTGGGGGTCTCCGCGCTCCCAGATCGCACCCGGGACTCCCCCGCACCCGCGCTTCCCAACCCCCCTAACCTGCGTGTCTCCTGCACGCGGGGGGAGGGTCTCCACGCGCGCCCGGGGCGCCCCCGCATCCGCGACCGCCGTATCTGCGTGTATCTTGCACGCGGGGAAGTCTCCGCGCGCGCCCGGTTCTCCTCGAACCCGGCTCACCCTCGCACCCTCCTCTCTCCCCGCACCCGTCTCTTCCACGCTCCCTGGGCCTCCGCGCCAAGCCCTCCCCGGCACCTGCGTCTTCTCCTTCTCCCGAGCCGGGAATCTCGGGCCGAGAGTCCAGTGAGTCTCCGCGGCCCTGAGCGCCAGCACGCAAGCCCAAGCGCCTCCTGGACCCGACACCCCGTGCCGGCCGCCTCCTTCTCCCCGCTCGGGGCTGACTCTGACTCTCCAGCTCTGGGGGAGCCGCGCAGGGAGCATCCTCAGAGGGCGGGGGACTGAACCCCGGGAGGAGGGATGCGGGAACGCGCGTCTGGCAGGCCCGAGTTATCACTGGAAGCGACTTGTCCTTCGCTTGGGGAACTGCACGGTCCATGCGCGCTCCTCGGTGCCTGCACTGTCTCACCTTCTTTCTGACGGCCTCCCCACCCCCCACTCCCACACCCCCGGGGACCCCCTGGAGGAGGGGGCTGAGTAGGCCTCAGGTAGCTCGCAAGGGTTCCCAAGTGGATTGTTGGAGGACTATCCAGCACCCCAGCAGAGGTGACAAGTGAGAAATCTAGGGCCTGAGTGATAGTACCCCAGGTCACTTGGCTTGTAGGTAACTGACCTGGGTTTAATCCTCAACACCCCATGTGGTCCCCTGAGCTTCCCTAGGAGAGATTCCCGAGTACAGAGCCAAGAGCACACCCTCAGTAGCACCGCGTATGAAACAGGACAAGAGGGAAGCAGGCATGTCCATGAGATTAACTGAGAAATGTATCTCTATTAAAGGCGATTTTAGGGGCTGGAGCAATAGCACAACGGGTAGGGTGTTTGCCTTGCACGTGGCCAACTCAGGTTCAAATCCCAGCATTCCATATGGTCCCCTGAGCACCGCCAGGGGTAATTCCTGAGTGCAAAGCCAGGAGTAACCCCTGTGCATCGCCAGGCGTGACCCCCCCAAAAAAAAAGAAAAAAAAGGCGATTTTAATATGCAGTGTGATAACCTAGCAGCACCCCTCCACCCCCACCCGGTCTACTGTTTAATAAATATGGGTCACCCACCACGGAGGGGAAGTTCGTACCCGGGAATTTTTCTGTTGTTGCAAATATGTTGGGACGCATGTTTCCCAAGAGCGTCCAAGGCAATAGACGGAAGGAGCCAGTTTGTGCCAAGATTCTGCTTTGTGCTGGAGAGGGAGGACCAGGGCAATTCTGTCTGTCTCATGGGTGCCCTCAGCCAGATCCGTACAGCAGTCCTGGCTACACCTGCTGTGGCTGTGAGGGTGGAAACAGGCCCTCAGAGCACTCACTCATGTGGGACGCTGGTCCCAGAGGGCTTCAGGGTGAGCTGTACAATAACTCACCATTGTAAAAAGCTGTTTTTAGGCTGGAGAGATAGTACAGGGGTTAAGGCACTTGCCTTGCAGGTGTCCGCTCGATCCTCACCACATGTGGTACCCCATCAGGAACGATCCCTGAGCACAAAGTCCTCAGCACCCCAGGTTGTGGCCTCCTAGAAACCAAAAGGTTTCATTTTGGGTTTGGGGGCCACTCCTGGCGATTCTCAGGGGTTACTGCTGGCTCTGTGCTCAGCAATCACTCCTGGTTGTGTGCCAGGGACCGTATGGGATGCCAGCGATTGAGCCTGGGTCAGCCGTGTGCCAAGATAGTATAGCTCACCTGCTGTACTCTCTCCAGTCCCATAGAAAGATTCTTTTTTTTTTTTTTTTTTTTGCTTTTTGGGTCACACCTGGCAATGCACAGGGGTTACTCCTGGCTCTGCACTCAGGAATCACCCCTGGCGGTGCTCAGAGGACCATATGGGATGCTGGGCATCGAACCCGGGTTGGCCGCGTGCAAGGCAAACACCCTACCCACTGTGCTATCACTCCAGCCCCAGAAAGATTTTTTTTAAGCCACTAATTTGAAGATAGCGACCACCTGTCTGCCTTAGACCTCAAGAACAGAAATTTCAGTGTCGACAGGAGGTCCACGATCTGTCTAGGCAACACAGAAGAGCAGAGCCTCGTGCTGACCCCCAGTGCTGATGGCCATGCCAGGGAGGAGTGGGTGGGTGAGCATTGGAGGCACCAGAAGGGTGCTGTTCCCCACAACCAGAACCCGGGCGTCCGGTCAAGGCCGCGGCTGCTCAGGGCACCCTGCATCTGAGTTGGTTCAGAGGATCTGTCCAGTTTGCATCGCTGGGTGTGATTCCCCCTTCCTCCCCACACAGTCGGGTGAAACCCCTCACGAACAATGAGCAATGGACTGTGGGGTCCGGGATGCTAGAGCAGCAGGCGCCAAGCATGAGGCAGGGTGCCGTGATTTCCTGGCATTCTAGCTCAGGGGCTGGACCTAATCCTGTTGGTCTGGGGGTGGGGAGGGCAGTGGGGATAAGGAGAAGTTCTCAGGACTTGGATTTTTGGGGTCACACCTGGAAATGCTCAGGGGTTACTGCTGGCTCTGCACTCAGGAATCACTCCCGGCAGTGCATGGGGACCTTATGGGATGCCGGGGATTGAGTTCAGGTCAGCTGAGTGCAAGGCTAATATCCTACCCTCTCTCTGCTACCTCTCTGGACCCAGGGCTTGTTATTTACTATGGGGTGGGGGGTGGGGAGGCGGAAATAATTCAGACACATGAAAGAAAAATGAAAATGATTTCCGAAAGGCCAGCTTCCCTTGCACCCCAGTCCCCAACCCTTGTCCCCAGAAAGCCACCATCATATCAATTCTGTCTCCGCCCACCTGCGTTTGGAAGATAGCTGATGACCGGAGGGCAGGGCTGCCAGGCAGGAGGCCAGGGCGAGCTGGTGGCACAGCCTGAGGCTTTGACGTGGTCTCCCAGAGCCTGTCCTGATGCCCGAGCCCAGCCTTGGCTGCCCGTGTGCCGGGACTGGAGCTGACGGAGGTAGCGCAGGCAGGATGTGACTGACACACACTCGAGCCGTGGGGCACTGGGGGGGGGGTGCCCTTTGTGCTCACCAGGACAGGCCCTCGCTGGACTCTGCACAGGTGGCCCAGCAGGCTTTGCACTGGGCAGAGGCTCACCCTACCAGGTGCCAGCGAGGAAGCAGCCTCCAGCCCGACCGGCCGGGCCTGTCTGTGTCTCCCTTGAGTGACCCAGTTGCTCGAGCTGAAGGCACCAGAGACAGTGCCCACCCTTCCTCCTTCCAGGTCTCCTTCCAGAACCTCGTGCCCAGGTCAGAGGCTTCCGTGCCAGGGTCAGACTGTCCAGCTTCCCCACACCCAGCACACATAGGAGATGGGGTGCCCAGGTTGAAACAGACTGAGGAGAGCCCATTAGTCTTATTTTTTGGGGGGGAGAGTTGTTTGGGGGGCTACTGGCTATGGTGGGGGCTTACTTCTGGCTCTGAACTGAGGGATCACTCCTGGCAGAGCTTGGTGACTATATGGGGTGCCGGGGTGGAACCTGGGTCAGCCGTGAGCAAGGCAAACACTCCAGCCTGAACCCATTCATCCTTGAGCTAGTTTAGTACTCACTACGTGTCTGTTCCATGGAGGTTTGGAAGAATCATGCAAAAATATAAGTGCAATTTTTTATTAGTTTATTTTTAATTAGAGAGTCATCGTGAGGGTACAGTTACAGATCCATACATCTTTGTGCTCATGTTTCCCCCATACAAAGTTCGATAACCCATCCCTTCACCAGTGCCCATTCTCCACCACCAGTAAACCCAACATCCCTCCCCCCCTCCCCAGTCCCGTCTCCCCCCACCCCACCCTGCCACTATGGCAGGGAATTCCCTTTTGTTCTCTCTCTCTGATTAGGTGTTGTGGTTTGCAATAAAGGTGTTGAGTGGCCATTGTGTTCAGTCTCTAGTCTGTATTCAGCCCGCATCACCCTTCCCCCACATGACCTCCAACCACATTTTACTTGGTGGTCCCTTCCCTGAGTTACCCAGAATGAGAGACCAGCCTCCAAGCCATGGAGACAATCTCCTGGTACTTATTTCTACTATTCTTGGGTGTTAGTCTTATAGTCTATTATTCTATATTCCACAGATGAGTGCAATCTTTCTATGTCTGTCTCTCTCTTTCTGACTCATTTCACTTAGCATGATACTTTCCATGTTGATCCACTTATATGCAAACGTCATGACCTCATTTTTTCTAACAGCTGCATAGTATTCCATTGTATAGATGTACCAGAGTTTCTTCAACCAGTCATCTGTTCTAGGGCACTCGGGTTTTTTTCCAGATTCTGGCTATTGTAAACAGTGCTGCGGTGAACATATAAGTGCATATGTCACTTCGACTATACTTTTTGGCTTTTCTGGGATATATTCCCAGCAGTGGTATTGCTGGGTCAAATGGGAGCTCAACCTCTAGTCTTTTGAGAATCGTCCATACTGTTTTCCAAAAGGGCTGAACTAGTCGGCATTCCCACCAGCAGTGTAGAAGGGTCCCTTTCTCCCCACATCCTCTCCAACAGCGGTTGCTTTTGTTCTTTTGGATGTGTGCTAGTCTCTGTGGTGTGAGGTGGTATCTCATGGTTGTTTTGATCTGCATCTCTCTGACGATTAGTGATGTAGAGCACTTTTTCATGTGCCTTTTGGCCATTCGTATCTCTTCCTTGGTAAAGTTTCTGTTCATTTCTTCGCCCCATTTTTTGATGGGGTTGGATGTTTTCTTCTTGTAGAGTTCAACCAGTGCTTTATATACCATTGATATTAACCCCTTATCTGATGGGTATTGTGTAAATATCCTTTCCCATTCTGTAGATAGTCTTTGTATTCTGGTCACTGTATCTTTTGCGGTGCAGAAGCTTTTTAGTTTAATGTAGTCCCATTTGTTGATTTCTATTTTTACTAGATTATTTAGTTCCGTGTCATCTTTGAAGATACCTTTATCTTCAATATCGTAGAGGGTTTTGCCGACCTTGTCTTCAGTGTACCTTATGGTTTGTGGTCTGATGTTGAGGTCTTTAATCCATTTTGATCTGCCTTTTGTGCATGGTATCAGGTCGAGTTCTAAGCCCATTTTTTTGCATGTGGTTGTCCAGTTGTGCCAGCACCATTTGTTAAAGAGACTTTCCTTGCTCCACTTCACATCTCTTGCTCCTTTATCAAAGATTAGATGATCATACATTTGAGGTTGTGTGTGGGGATATTCCACCCTGTTCCATTGGTCTGCAGCTCTGCCTTTGTTCCAGTACCATGCTGTTTTAATTGTTACCGCTTTGTAGTAGAGTTTAAGGTTGGGGAGGGTGATGCCTCCCATCATCTTTTTCCCAAGAATTGTTTTAGCTATCCGTGGGCGTTTATTGTTCCATATAAATTTCAGGATTGCTTGCTCCGCTTCTTTGAAGAATGCCATGGGTATCCCTATAGGGATCGCGTTAAATCTGTATAATGTTTTTGGGAGTATTGCCATTTTGACAATGTTTATTCTCCCTATCCATGAGCAGGGGATATGTTTCCATTTCCTCATGTCCTCTTTTATTTCATGGAGTAGAGTTTTATAGTTTTCTTTGTAGAGGTCCTTTACTTCTTTAGTTAAGCTGATTCCAAGATATTTGATTTTCTGGGGCACAATTGTGAATGGGATTGATTTTTTCATGTCCCTTTCCTCTGTCTCATTGTTTGCATATAGGAAGGCCATGGATTTTTGGGTATTGATTTTATAGCCTGCAATAAGTGCAATTTTTTATGAGGTGCCGTAGCATTGTCATCCCCGTTGTTCATTGATTTGCTCGAGTAGGCACCAGTAATGTCTCCACTGTGAGACTTGTTGTTACTATTTTTGGCATATCGAATACGCCATGGGTAGCTTGCCGGGCTCTGCCATGCGGGGGGGATACTCTTGGTAGCTTGCTGGGCTCTCCGAGAGGGGCGGAAGAATCGAACCCGGGTCGGCCGCGTGCAAGGCAAACGCCCTACCCGCTGTGCTATCACTCCAGTCCAATGGGTGAGGTGCTAAAAACTCTAAAAGTGTAGTTTATTGTTCTTTACCTTCCATCCACCTTCTCAGCTTTCCCAGCCCAGTGAAGTTCCCCCCTCCCCCCTTCTCACCACCACTAGTCCCCCAAGCCCCCTTTAAGGTAGCTTGTTCTTTTTTCTGCCTGGGAGGAGCTGTGTGAGGGGACAACAGCCAAATAGTGCCCCCTCGTGGTAAGAGCGTGGTAAGAGCGCTGAATCTGCTCAACAGGTTTCTGAAAATCATTGATATGGTTGGGACTTTTAAGGGATCAACATCAGATCCTTCCCACTGTTCTCCCTCCTGTGTGTGTGTGTTAAATGTTCGTAGCACAGAGTAAAACGTGCAGTGAAACAAAACTGGGCTTCAAAGAAGGTGATTTGATTATTTTTATTCTATTATTATTTCGAGCAACTGGAGCGATAGCACAGCGGGTAGGCCATTTGCCTTGCACGTGGCCGACTTCGGTTCAATTCTTCCGCCCCTCTTGGAGAGCCTGGCAAGCTACCGAGAGTATCCAGCCCACACGACAGAGCCTGGCAAGCTACCCGTGGCGTATTCGATATGCCAAAAACAGTATCAAGTTTCACAATGGAGACGTTACTGGTGCCCGCTTGAGCAAATCGATGAACAACGGGATGACAGTGCTATATTGCTATTATTTCGAGATGTGTGTGTGTGGGGGGGGCTTATATCACACCCAGCGGGTCTCAGTCTTGCTCCTGGCTCTGTGCTCAGGGATAACTCTTAGTCGTACTTAGGGGACCATGTAGGGTGCCAGGGATCAAACTGGAGTTGGCCACGTGCAAGGCGAGTGCCTTGATCCCTACGCTATCTTTCCACCCGAGAAGAGTAATTTTAAAGAGGAAGAGTAATAAAGGGAACAGTTGGTACAGACAGCAATGTGGCTGGCCGCAACATCATTCCGCTGACTGGGAGAATCCAGAGAGGAAGGAGTGTGACTTCTGCCTCTGGCTCTGCTGTGCAGAAAACTTCAGTGGTTGCCTGTGGGCAGGGCTCAGAGGGAGCTGCCAGGGCCAGGTGGAGGATGCTAAGTATCTTGATTGGGGTGAAAGTTTAACAGGTAGGACAAACGGTTTAACACCATAAAGCATTCTTTATTTGTATTTGTTTTAGGGGCACACCTGACTGTGTCCAGGGCTTACTCCTGGCTCTGTGCTCAGGGATCACTCCTGTGGGCTCGGGGACCACAGGGGGTCGAACCTGGGTTGGCAAGCACCTTATCCGCTGTACTATCACTTCAGCCCCGTCAGAGTGTTCATTAAAAACCCGCAGGTTATTCCTCGTCAGTCACATCACGAATATGCAAGCATAAAGCATTTATACTTGTAAATCATTTAGGAATGAAGACAGAAGGGGCAAACTCTAAATAGTAGAAGCAGGATATAATGCCTTTTGGTAGATAAAATATTCAGAGTCCCTTCCTTCCTTCCTTCCTTCCTTCCTTCCTTCCTTCCTTCCTTCCTTCCTTCCTTCCTTCCTTCCTTCCTTCCTTCCTTCCTCCCTCCCTCCCTCCCTCCCCCCTCCCTCCCTCCCTCCCTCCCTCCGTCCCTCCCTCCTTCCTTCCTTCCTTCCTTCCTTCCTTCCTTCCTTCCTTCCTTCCTTCCTTCCTTCCTTCCTTCCTCCCTTCTTCCCCTCTCCTTTCCTCTCTTCCTCCCTTCCTTCCTCCCTTCCTTCCTCCCTTCCTCCCTCCCTCCCTCCCTTCCTTCCTTCCTTCCTTCCTTCCTTCCTTCCTTCCTTCCTTCCTTCCTTCCTTCCTTCCTTCCTTCCTTCTTTCCTTCCCCATACTTGGCAGTGCCCAGGGTCTTATTCCTGGCTCTGTGCTTAGGAATCACTTCTTCGGGCTCAGGTGACCATAAGAGATGCCAGGATTGAATTCGGGTCGGCTGTGTGCAAGACAAGCGTCCTAACCACATACTGTCTCTCTGACCCAATAGTGAGAGTATTTTCTAAAACGGCTCTAGGAGTCTTTTTCTCAAACTAAACAGTCTTGTAAGAGGAAACAATGCTCTCCTCTTCACTCCTTGTGTTTTCTGCTTCCCACCCAACTGTGCTGTGGGTTTTCAGGCTTCCTGGAACACGCCCCCCACCCCACCTCCCACCCCCGTGATGCTGTGGTCCTACCCTGACCATCCAAGCTCACACACAGGCCCTGACTCAGACCCAGCAAGGCCCCAGCCCAGACCACGTGGTCTCACCAGCGTCAACGTGGCCAGAGCACCCGGTAGCGACAGCTCCGGTCTGTGCTATGCTCAGAGTGTCCACTAGGGGCTGCTGTGGCTCTGCTTCAGCCGCGATGCCTCCGGGAGCTTCTCCCACCCGCCTCCCTCCCAGAAAGTCCAGATCAGGGAAATCGAGGCCAGGCCCACTGCTTCACCGTGTAGGCACACCGTGTGGCCGTGCAGACCCGACAAGGCTGCCTTGAGGGAAGCCTCGAAAGAACAAGCACGACTTTTCTTTGGGACCCCGTGCAGGGCCCGACGGTGGACAGGCAGGGACCAGCCTCACACCCTTGCACCCTCGGAGGGGAGCCCCACGGCAACCCGCACGCAGGTGGACCTGAGGAAGCTGCAGCTGGTCACTGCAGTGGGCCCCAGCAGGGCAGCGGTGTCTGTGGCTGAGTGAACGCGCGGCGTGTCCACTCGGTTAATCGGACTTGACAAGGATGGACGCGCAGGCCTGGGGGGTGGGGGGGGGGTGGCAAGTCACAGAAGGACAAGTATGTCCCTTCTCTCTGAGATCAGCAGCGCAGAGGCCGGAGGGTGGCAGGCGTTTGCCAGGGCTGGGCGTGGGGAAGCACGGCGATGAGGGGTGACAGGCGCCGAGAGGAGCGAGGCTGTGCCTTGGTGAGGGTCCACGGCCCTGAGCAGCATCCACTCAGACCAGGCCCATCTTATCCTGATATACCTCTTCTTTCTTTCTTTCTTTCTTTCTTTCTTTCTTTCTTTCTTTCTTTCTTTCTTTCTTTCTTTCTTTCTTTCTTTCTTTCTTTCTTTCTTTCTTTCTCTTTTCCTTTCTTTCCTTCCTTCTTTCTTTCTTTCCTTCTTTCATCCTTTCTCTTCCTTTCTTTCCTTCTTTCTTCCTTCCTTCCTTTCTTTTTCTTTCTTTCTTTCTTTCTTTCTTTCTTTCTTTCTTTCTCTCTCTCTCTCTTTCTTTCTTTCTTTCTTTCTTTCTTTCTTTCTTTCTTTCTTTCTTTCTTTCTTTCTTTCTTTCTCTCTTTCTTTCTCTCCTTTCTTTCTTTTCTTTCTTTCTTTCTTTCTTTCTTTCTTTCTTTCTTTCTTTCTTTCTTTCTTTCTTTCTTTCTTTCTTTTCTTTCTTTCTATTTCTTTCTTTATGTTTTGGTCCACACTGGCAGTGCTCAGGGCTTACTCCTGGCTTTGCACTCAGGAATCACTCCTGGCGATGCTCGGGAACCATATGGGATGCCAAAGATCGAACCCGGGTTGGCTGTGTGCAAGGGAAGCCCTCTCCCCACTGTACTATTGTTGTAGCCTTCCTTACACATTTTTGTTTTGTTCTAGTCACTCCCAGCTGCTCCAGGGGTATCCTGAAGCCAGGAGGGGGATACCTGGGGTGGGGCAGGGACCTTCAGCCTGCACTGATGACACTCAGGAATCACATATGCAGCCATGCATTAGCCTCTGTGCTGTCCAAAAAACAGCCCTCCCCCATTAAAACAATTTTTAAAAAATTGCTACAGCCAACAGTGCTCAGGGCCATGGACCACGCCTGGTGGTGCCCAGGGGGCCATATGTGGTGCGGGGATTGGAACCAGTGTCATGGCAGTTGCCTTATGCGATGCCAAGTGCCTTAACCTTTGTACTGCCCCTGTGGCCCTGAGACAAATCTTTTAGATCTTTCACAACCTCCATATTTAGTTACCTGTCCCCAGGGGGGGCTGTGCCCCACAGTTTCAGGAGCTTCTTGCAGGGCTGAGACTGGTGACTCAACTGAGAGCTGGTTCAGCTCTTCACCTCGGTGCTCACCAGACATCTATAGGACAGACATTGTCCCACAGGCAAGGTAGCCACTGGATAATGTTTCTCTTACCGAAGCTTTGAGGTAAGGCCCCCATCAAGCTGATGAATAAACTGAAGCTTGCAGAGTTTCTTGGTTCATCCACAGGCATAGCACTGTTAGTGGGAAACTGGAATATTTTCTGGACGATTTTTGTCCTTCCATATGCATTGAAATATCATTTTGTTTGTTTTTGCTTTTTGGGTCACACCCAGTGATGCACAGGGGTTACTCCTGGCTCTGCATTCAGGAATTATCCCTGGCAGTGCTTGGGGGACCCTATGGGATGCTGGGAATTGAAACCGGGTCGGCCGTGTGTAAGGCATACGCCCTACCCGCTGTGCTATTGCTCCGTGTGTAAGGCAAACGCCCTACCCGCTGTGCTATTGCTTCAGCCCCGGTTTGTTCATTTTTTAAAAAAAATGTTCTGGTATTGCCTGGCACTGACCCCAGAGGCCTCACGTATGCATGTTAGAGCAGAGCTCCAGCCCCGGCTGCAGTGCAGGTGTGAAAGCCAAGGTGGAAAGGACCCAGAAACTTCACATTGAACTCAGTCCAGGAAATAAGTGGTCCCGATTGTTTGCCCTGCTGGGAGATCTGTGAACGTGGGAAAAGGGAGGGAGGATGAACTCATGTGAACAGGTTAATCATGTGAACAGCATCGGGCTGATGATGAGCAATGCTCATGGCTAATATTTACTCAGTACGTACCGAGTGCCAAGCACTGTGGTAATCACTTTCAACTATCTCACAGTAAACTTGAGCTGCAGATGAGAAAAGCACTGATTAGTGCGCCTAAAATACCTGTCCAGACTCACCCGGCGTGGGGAGCTGGATCAGCTTCTTTCAAAATGTACGCTCAGGGGGCTGAAGTGATAGCACCGTGGGTAGGGTGTTTGCCTTGCACGCGGCCGACCCGGGTTCAATTCCCAGCATCCCATATGGTTCCCTGAGCACCGCCAGGAGTAATTCCTGAGTGCATGAGCCAGGATTAACCCCTGTGCATCCCCGGGTGTGACCCAAAAAGCTGAAAAAACAAACAAACCCAAAAAACAAAAATACAAAAACACCCACAACAAACAAACAAACAAACAAACCAAAGTGCAGCTCAGGCCAGCAGGACAGGAAGTAGGTAGGACACTGCCTGGCAAGTGGCTAACCTGGTTCAATCCCCAGCATTGCACAGGGTTCCCTGAGCCCTCGTGAGCCCTGAGCCCAGAGCCAGGAGTGAGCCTTAGCAGTGCTCGCGGGACTGTGTGGTGCTGGGAATCCAGACGGGGCTGGCTGCAGTTCAAGGCAAGTGCCTCCCCTCTGGACTAGCTGTCCAACCCTGGTACGTTCTATTTATGTTGGTTCTGTTGGTTTGGGGGCCACACATGGTGGTGCTCGGGGCTTAATCCTGGCTCTGAGCTCAGGGATCACTCCTGTGGGTCTCAGGGGACCATATGTGGTGCTGGGGATTGAACTTGGGTAGGCCATGTAGCAGGCGAACACCTTACCCTCCATACTATCGCTCCAGACTCTGTTTTCATAGTTTATGTAGGATTCATATTCTCTCTCAAATTTCTTTTTGTGTTGTTTTCAGAGAGAATTTCCCTGGTAGATCTTCTAGCTAAATATTTTATTTACTTATTTTGATTCTGGAGGCCACACCCAGTGATGCTTAGGGTTTACTCCTGGCTCTGCACTCAGGAATTACCCCTGGCAGTGCTCAGGGGACCATATGGGATGCTGGGAATCCAATATGTCAAGTCAACCGCGTGCAAGGCAAGCATCCTACCCGCTGTACTATCTCTACGACCCCAATTATTCTCTTTAGTGGTATCTTTTGTTACATGTAAAATGATTACATCCTTTGTTACATGTAAAATATTACATCCATTTTACATGTAAAAATCATTTTACATGTAAAATGATTACATCTAATGAACTTAGAAGTTCATTAGAACTGCCAATAAACTTCACTTTTTTCAGAGAAAGAGAGTGGAAGCCAGTGTGTGTGTGTGTGTGTGTGTGTGTGTGTGTGAGAGAGAGAGAGAGAGAGAGAGAGAGAGAGAGAGAGAGAGAGCACATTATAAACTCATCTATTGAGCTTTCACTTTACCTTCAGTGCTGGGGATTGAACCCGGGACCACTCATCTGCAGGTAGATGCTGCCTGCCATTTGGTCCTGGCCCCAGGAGCAGTTCATTCTTGAGCCCAAGCATGAACCATCTTTCCTGAGATCCTGCCCTGCTGTCACACACAGCCCTTTTCTCTGGAAAAGTCTCTTTTTCCACGGAGACTGTGGTTCCTGCCTCCTTTGGTCCAGCCCCACTGGGCAGACACTGAGGGACACGGGCAACCTTTTTTTTTTTTTTTGCTTTTTGGGTCACACCCGGCGATGCACAGGGGTTACTCCTGGTTCTACACTCAGGAATTACTCCTGGTGGTGCTCAGGGGACCATATGGGATGCTGGGATTCGAACCCGGGTCGGCCGTGTGCAAGGCAAACGCCCTACCCGCTATGCTATCGCTCTAGCCCCACGGGCAACCTTTTGATGTCTCTTCCTTGTGCCCTTCTCCAGGTGACCCCAGAAGACGGCCCGGGGAGTGGCAGTGTGCGAGTGCTCCAGTAAGTACAGAAGTGCAGCCCCCTTGGCTCCCGCCACCCCACCAGGGCCCGGCTTCCGCCAGGTCCCAACGTCACCTCCTCTTCCCGTGTCAAATTCAGTCCCTCCGGGCAGGCTCCCCGTGTGATGGGAAGGAACCCTCCCATCTCCCTGCACCTGCTCTGAGCTTTTGCCTGAAAGAGACTGTGACCCTGATCCCAGGGGACATCTCTGACCCTCAGGGTTCCCCTTTTCACCCCCGGTTACTCAGAAACACCAGTGGCACTTCTGTGAGCGAGTCAAAGTCCAGGAGAGTGACAGCTCACCGCTGCCATCTTACCAGGGAAATATATGTACCCCCATCCCCAAACTGTCACCTGGGACCTCAGACCCCGAGACTAGGCTGTAGGAGGCCCTGGAGCCAGGAGATGCTCTGCCCGAGGCGCCTTGACCCCTGACCTGTCTGTCCTGCCCCGGGTTGGAGGCTGCACAGTCCAGCTGGCAGCCTGGCTGAGGCTTCAGGCGCTCCTGGGGGTCAGAGGTGCGGCAGTGGGCAGTGGGGCCAGGTGCTGGGGGCTGAGTGAGTGCCACAGCTGCGTCAGGGTGGGTGGGCAGCCAGGACAGGAGCTGGCTCTGGTTCCTCAGTATCTGCCAGGGTGCCGAGGCAGTGTGGCCGCTATGTCCCTGGCACAGTGGCCCTGGAGTGAGCCCGGCCGATGGTGAGCGTGTTGGCTCGCAGCCTCCGAGCTGTGCCCTGCGCCTCTCAGCCCTTCCAGGGCATCGCCTTCTCAGGCCCTAAGTGAGTGCGGGACAACAGCCCCCTTCTAGTAGGAAAACGGAGGCAGAAGTGCCAGTCTTTGCCCAGTGGATTCAAATTGGGATTCCAGCTGGGTCTTTGCCCACCGAGAAGCGTTGCTGCTGTAAGCACAGGCTTCCCACAGGCCAAGGTTTGGCTTGGGCTTGGGGGCTACATCCGGCGATGCTCAGGGCTGCCTCCTGCCTCTGAGTTCAGGGATCACTCCTGGTGGTGCTTCAGGGACCAAACAGCTGCCAGGGGTGGAACCCGGCCTGGCTGTGTGCAGGGCAAGCATCCCACCTGCTGTACTGTCTCTGCCCGCGCTGCAGGCTGGGGTTTCGGTGGCTAATGCTGGGAGGCAAAGCCAGAGGGAAAAGAGGGAAAAAAAAAAGTCTCATAAGAGATAGAGACTGTCCCTGCACAGGCGTCCTGGTTGGGTTTGGGGTAAAGAGGGGTCAGAACCCCATCGAGCGGCAGTGCTCACCCAGCAGAGCCAGCGTGTGCAGAGATCTTGCTTCCTGACGCCCTGTCCATCTCCACAGAAGCCCAGGCGGCAGCCAGGAGGGTCCCGAGAGGCAGCTGGCTGTCTTGTACGACTGCTCAGAAGAGGAGCTGATGGCGAGCATCGAAAGGGAGTACGGCAGCTGAGGCCGCGGTCCCCGCCCTGCCCGAGAAGGGGCCTCCGGAGCCTGGAGAAGGCCTACGCTCTCTCTACCTGGCCCTCTGCAGAATGCAGCCTGGAACCAGAAGGCTGGGGGCTTCTTATGTGCTTCTGGAGGTTTCTATTTGGGGCCACGCTTGGCAGTGCTCAGCAGCTACGCCTGGCTCGTCTGTGGGGGTGCCACACGTGGTGCGCGGATTGAACCCTCCTGCAGGCAGGGTGTTCTCTCTGGCCCTTGAAGCTATCTCCCCAGCCCCCATTTTTTTTTTTTTTTCAAACAGCAGATGGAGCAGTGGAGCCTGACTCAGAGCCTGCCAAAGGCTCGGCGCCTTCTCATCCAAGCCCGGACCATTTCTGTGAACAGAAAAATGAAAGCTTTTTTTTTTTTTTCTATTTTCCTAAGAACTTTTGTAAAAAATAAAATTGTATTTACCACCAGATGAAACAGACTTTGAATTCATGATCTAAAACCTTTACAACCCCACATCATTTTGTTCCAATGAGCCGCGGTCAGCCGGCCTCCAAGGGAAAGAAGGTAACTGTACTTTTTTTTTTTTTAATTTTTTTTTTTTTGCTTTTTGGGTCAGACCCGGCGATGCACAGGGGTTACTCCTGGCTCTTCACTCAGGAATTACCCCTGGCGGTGCTCAGGGGACCATATGGGATGCTGGGAATCGAACCTGGGTCGGTAGCATGCAAGGCAAACGCCCTACCCGCTAGGCTATCGCTCCAGCCCCGGTAACTGTACTTTTGGGGCTGGAGCGAGAGCACAGTGGATAGGGCGTTTGCCTTGCACACGGCCGATGCGGGTTCGATTCCCAGCATCCCATATGGTCCCCTGAGCACCGCCAGGGGTAATTCTGAGTGTAGAGCCAGGAGTAACCCCAGTGCATTGCTGGGTGTGACCCAAAAAGCAAAAAAAAAAAAAAAAAGAGAGATAACTGCACTTTCCAGTGGGAACCTCGTTACAAAAGCCTGAGTGAGATGGAGATGCTGAGGAAGGCACAGGTACAGGGAACGCCTCAGTGGAATCAGGCCTCAAGGCGAAGATATCCTGGCCGTGGCCTCAGGCCTCCTTCCTCCGTGCGGGCGGGGCTGCCCATGCTTGGAGAACTGACCTGGGGTTGGGGGGTTGGGAGGATTTGCTGGGTGCCACGGTGGCTTCAGGCCTTCTCCTGGTGACTGCTGCTCTGTGTGAAAGAGGCAGGGAGGAGTGTCTTGTGCGGGAACATCTGGAAAGCGTTAAGTCCCGCAAAGACGTCTCTCCCAGTCCCTGTCCTCGTGTGTAGGGCTGAGGCTACACAGCACCAGGTCAGAAACCCTCCCTCCTGGCCCTCAGGAACCTCTAGGGAAGGAGCGGGGCCTCCGCATGTGCTCTTTCCTTGGCGTGAGGGCCACCCCTGGTGGTGCGCAGGGCTAACTCCTGGCTCTGTGCTCCGGGATCTCTCCTGGGGGGCTTGGACGGCCCTACAGGGACTGAACTCGGGCCAGCCGCAGGCATGGTGGCGCCCTCCTCGCTGCACTGCCTCCTGTCTCTTGCCCAGGAAGTCCTGCTTTGGCCTGGCCCCCTCTGGCCCCCTGCTCTTCACCGTGGGCTTTTCTAAGCTCTCTTTTGATGTCCCCAAGGCTGATCCCTCTTCTCAGTGAGCTGAGGGAGCCCCTGGGTGCCTGGGTTTTTCTGCAGAGCTGCGCCCAAGGCCAGGGCACTTCTCCACTGGTGAGGAGGCGGCAACTCTAGGGCAGACGCACAGCCAGCAGCAGGCACTCCCGGGAGAGGAATGTCCGGGCTGCTGGGAGCACAGTCAGACACCCCCCTGCCGCCTAACGTGGGAGGCGGTGGGGCCAACACTCCAGGGACTTTCGGGGCTCAGGGAGGGGAAGAGGACACACCGCCCATGCAATACACCCCGAGTCCCCGCTTTCAGCTCTCAGAGGCCAGGCTCTTTCCTCCTGGGCACTCTGCTGTGCTCTCTCACCGTCCTGGTACCCAAAGGACCCTCATCACTGTGGCCACGATCCAGGGACCCTCCGGATCCTGTGTGACTTCCTCTCCCTGCACTTCCGCCTGGAAACCTCAAGGCAGCATGCTGAGGAGACGCCAGGGGTCAGCCTGCTGATTCTTACGGATGAAACATAGTGTGACCTAAGGTCTATTCTCTGGAGACTCTTGGTCCACATATTTTGTCTGGGTATTTTCCTGGTTTTTCGGTTAGGCGGGTGCATTTGGATTCTGGTCTCATCTTGGACAGAAGGAGAAGTCGTGTTACTTACCTGGAAGTCCTTCTGAATGCCTGCTGCCAGCGTATGAGTCTTTGCCCATGTGAGGGCATCTGTCCACACAACAGTTCCGAGACAGTCACTCTTCAAGGAGCCCCGGCTCTTTTTTTTGGGGGGGGGGTCACACCCGCAATGCACAGGGGTTACTCCTGGCTTTGCACTCAGGAATTACTCCTGGCGGTGCTCAGGGGACCATATGGGATACTGGGAATCAAACCCGGGTTGGCCGCGTGCAAGGCAAACGCCCTACCCGCTATGCTATCACTCCAGCCCCCCGAAGGAGCCCTGGCTCTTTATGGTTGAAAATGACAAAGGATTTTCTGGAAACGTGCGTGCACGCACATACACGCACACACACAGTGCCAGACACCGAGCCACACATACACACACACAGAGGCACACACAGGAACACACACACATAGTGCCAGACACCAAGCCAGGGATGCTCCCTGGTGTACCTGGGCTCGTTTTGTGAATTTGGAAACTAAAGCTTTGAAAGGCTAACTGCCTTTCTTGGCAACACACAGCTGCGGACACCACTCAGCGTCTTTGTCACCCTCCCATCCCAGGATGGGCAGCTTTGGAAGGCTCACTAGCCCCCAGGACCGACAAGGACCAGACATGGCAGGGAAAGGCAGGCAGGGTGAGGACCCATGGTTTTGCACCCCAGTAGGCAGAAGGCTAGACTTGTAATTCTTGTTTCAGACCAGGGGATCGACTGTGAGGAAAACGTGTGTGGGGTCTGAGACGCCGATGGGACAGATGTCAAGCACACAGAAGTCTGAGTTCCTGAGAGAGGTACAGGAATGTTTGGGTCCCTTGTGGCAAGAGTCATTTTAACTAAGTCACAGTTCTGGAGAAGACGGCCAAGGGGGCTGAAGGGAGAACAGGGAGTGACCGGCACGTCAGGGCCACCAGCACCGGGGCTCAGCAAAGAACATGTGCAGCAGAGGAGGGCAGCAGGGCAGGACGGTTGGGGGCAACGATCAACCTGTCCAAAGCTGCCACGAGGCCTGAGCCTGGCAATGTGGCGCAGAGGTGAAGCTCACGCTTCCCACCTGTGAGGCCCTGGGTCTCGTCCCTGGCACCATGAGCCCAAACCAAAGCTGCTGCCAAAAGGGATG
This sequence comes from Sorex araneus, assembly GCF_027595985.1. NCBI lineage: Eukaryota > Metazoa > Chordata > Mammalia > Eulipotyphla > Soricidae > Sorex > Sorex araneus. Next base: position 345,408,717 of record NC_073313.1, on the reverse strand, counting down.
AGAAGTGCACTCACAAGGCACTGGTCTCTTCCACAACAGCTTCCTGGGTGAAGTCGGAGAAAACACACCCCAAGAATCGGAGTGAAGACTGGCTCCATGACGTGGCAGGTGCCTGGGTGGGGGGTGAGCAGGGTGAAGGGAGGGAAACAGACTTGTCCCAGCCCCAGGTCCGCCTCCTGGCCAAGGAAGAGCACAAGGGTGGGGACCCCATCACCCCAGCACGCCGTCAGCGGGGCAGCCTCATTACACACTTCGGCAACCAAGAGGCTCTAAGAACCTGAGCAGAGACTGGGCCGGCCAATATACAGTGAATTTTGTAAATTCCTCCCCCAAGTCACCGAGACACTGTAGGGCAGTTAAATGACACAGGACACAGTCCAATTTGCAAATCAAAACAGTTTTATATGATTCAACAAAAAAGGCTACATCACACATATTCATTTAAATAAGAAGTCTAGATCTGTTACATAAAACATAATTTTGAAACATTTCAAAGTTTATTATTAAAATTACTTCAAAGGCTCGAAGTCAAAAAAGATCAAGCAAAACTGCTCAGGCAATAAAGTGCACTAGGGGTCTGCCGCGGGCTCTGCATGGGGGCCGGCAGAGGGACCCCACACCCAAACTAGAAGCCACAAAGGGTTCTCAGGAGAGTATTTTTCAGATGGAAAATGTTTCCAACCTGTGATCTTTCAATTGGCCAACAGGGCAAAACTTAGGCTGTTTACACATGGCATTTCTAAATCTAATCAGGAAATGGAAATATAACTCAAAACAACTCTTAACACATCGAGTCTTTAGAAACAACACTGGCTCAAGAAAACTGAGTTCCATGTAACCAGCAACCAAATATTCAAAGCTCTGTATTATTCACCAGAACATCAGCAGGACTAACATTATTTTGCATAATTAAATATCCTAATTAGGTGCCATTTTTATGGCAAATGTAATCAGAAATGTTTATGCAAATTTAGTAATATATAAATGGGAGAGAACGATTAGGTGATGGGGAAACAAACTATATACATTTAGTTAAGCTTATCTTGCAATTGTATTAAATTGCGAAAACCTTCTAAAATACAGACAGCAATTATAGACATGTATGACAATTAATCGACACTAAAGGGCAACTTAACAGACATGAAATAACATGCAGGTGAGGTTTGTATCAGACCAAAAAGACCTGAACACAAATTCAATCTATTTTACTTCACTTTATTATTTTATTTTTGGGGCCATACCCGGCGATGTTCAGGGCTTACTCCTGGCTCTCTACTCAGCAATCACTCCCAGTGGTGTTCGAGGAACCACAGGGGGTGCCAGGGATCGATCTTGGGTCAGCCACAAGCAGGGCAAGCTCCTTCCTGCTGTACTCTATCGACCCCCAAGCCCCCAAATCCAATTTATTCAATATTTCACTGGTCATTTTAATGAAGCAGATGCCGGTAACTAAAAGGCAAAGCCAACACTGACTACACAGCCAAGACCACGCCCGACTCCCAGAGAAGTGCTTGTTCCTGCTTTGCACTCGTGGGCCTGCCGAGTCACCAGTCTCAGCAGCATCCGTGCCCAGGTGGCACCCTGGTAAGCGAGGCCTGTGCCAACAGGGCAGGCAGCAAGGTGGTGCCCCTCATCTGTTACCTAGGAAGACTGCAAAATGCCCCATCCTAAGTCATTTTCTACTGGTCAAAACTATTTCCTTCAAGGGAACCGACTTCGGGCAGTGGGGTAACACCGCTGCCCACCAGCCTAACTGGCACTTGCCACGGAAAGCCTGACGAAAGCACTGACACACGGAGCGGGACTGTCTGCAGGTAGCCGCCACCTCAGCGAAGCCCGCGTTCTCCCAACAGTAAGGACATACTGTTCTCGGAGAAGCCGCTCTACCCACAGAATGTTATGGAACAGGCCACAGTCAAAGAAGCCAACTGACAAAGCAATCAAGCCCGAGTGCTGATGGGATCTTTTTTTCCTGGTGAATGAAGCACAAACAGGAAGCTGAACAGGGTTTGCTCCCTGGGAAAGAAACGCTGCCCACCTCACCAGAGCACGGTCCGGTTCCCAACGGGCTCCCTGCTCACTGGACACCTAGCACGGACTGTGACTCTCTTCCGGGGAACGTCCCTCCCGTGTCACACCATGGGCACAGGAGACTAGCTCCACTTCACTGGAATTCCTTGGGCTATAGCCTTGAAGGAATGGTCTGCCTGGAGTTTCCTTGGAAAATGTTACAAAGAAGCTCACTACAAAGTTCCCACCCCACCCCGCTTACTTCAAGAGGCCCCTATTCAACCAGTTCTGATTCTAGAAAATTCTGAGCTCTAAAAGGCCTAATTAAAATCTTGTGATTTTTACTTTTCTGATTTAATATGCCAAGTTTACAAAAAGGTTATAAAAATGTTATTAACATTAAAACAAAGATTGTAAAATTATCTACCTAGAAATTGGTGATCTGAACACCAGCAATATAAATATTTTTTTGCTATAAAAAACAGTATAAAAACCAGTACCCTGTTTCACTTCTATAAAACATGAATAGAAATGTTGTAAAAATCCAGATTTTGTAAACTTTATTGCCAAAATGGTTATATGAATGCTGGTGATTTAGATTATCAATTTTTCCCCCCACTTTCTTAAAAAAAAAAAAAAAAGAAAGAAACAAAAAACCAACAATAAAACTTCTGAAACTACAAAAGATATTGAACAGGGTCCCAACGGAAAAGAACAAGTGAACATACTTTCATCAGAGCCAGCTCCCACTTGGCCCAAGCCTCTGAGATGAACTTCTGGGAGAAGCGCGAGTTCGAGTCCCCACAGAGCGGTTCTGAAGGTGCCTGAGGTGGTTCAGGCTGAGGCAGGCGCACCCGCGCCCGGGCTGCCCGGCTTCTCAGCTGAGGCGATCCGGTTCAGTTTGCCGACCTCCGCCTGCCAGCCAGGAATCTTCTTGGTCGTCATGTGGCGCCGGGCGTGCTTCGTAAGGTGGTCACTGCGCATGAAGCGCCGGTCACACACGGGGCACGCAAACTTCTTCTCCCCCGTGTGAGTTCGGCGGTGGCGAGAGAGTTCATCCGACCGAGCAAATTTCTTATCGCAGCCCTCCCAGCTGCAGCTGAAAGGCTTCTCCCCTAAGAACGGAGAACAACACTTACTGAAGAGGACACACACTCGGCACCTTACTGGACAGCCGTCTGCCGTCACCGCAAGTGTTTACTCATCAGTCTAAGGCAGCCCGTCTCACTGTTCTCAGGCTACCTGAGAGAGGAGCGGTCTCTTCCCGCCACAGCTGAGACGTGGCATGTCAAGACCTACGGGATGTCAGACTGACTTTTCAGAAGCTACTCTGACCACGCCTGGTGGTGCCCAGGGCAGCGAGGATACGCCCAGGGCTCCGGTGGGCAAACCTACATCCTAACCCTTGGGGGTTCTGCCCGCAGTGCTTACGGGCCATGCCGTGCTGGGAGCCGACACCAGGCCCCCCGCACGCACAGCCTGTGCCCAGTCCCCTGAGTGCTCTCTCTAGCACCTCAAAGATACTTTAAAATGGAAACAAACCTGTTGTTGCTGCTTGGGGCAGGGGGACTATTCTCAAAAGAAATGGTTCCTTCCCTTCTCAGGAAGCTGCACATCCAAAAAACTAAAAGTCCCCACTTTGACATGTGAGACTTCTCAAAATCATTAACTCCACCTTCATGTTCTGTTGAAAGTGACAAGGCGGTTTAGAACCGGAACGGGCCCTTCTAGGCTGACCGTGCCGGCTGCCTCAGAGCACCTGAGGGGTGCTGGTCTCCCTCAGTGCAGTGCGCTGTGGAGCCTTTCAAGGGAGCACTCTGGCTCTCTGGCCCGTCCAGCCAGACTGAGGCAATGAGAAGAAGACGGGTTGTTCCCTTTTCCATGGCCTAAAACTCTGAATTATTATTATTGTTTTTTTGCCACACCTGGTGACACACAGGCCTTACTCCTGTCTCTGAGCTAAGAGATCACTCCTGGTGGAGCTTGGGGACCATGTGTGATGCTGGGGGACTGAATCCAGGTCAGCCGTGTGCAAGGCAAGTGCCCTACCCGCTGTACAGGGCTCCGGCCCCAAGAAGTCCTGACTCTTGAGAAGGATGTGACGCTCCCAGACTGCTCAGGGCACTGTGTTAAGACCTGTCACCATCACGTGGTTCTCTTCTGGAGGGTTTATGACTAATTCACCCATCCTTGTGTATCTGAGCCCCTAAAAGGCAAGTAATTCATTTGGTAGGTGGCAAATAGGTGATTCTGAATGAGCACTAAGGAGACACCAACAGAATACCCTGTTTTTCAAACCTGAAGTAACAGGAAAACTCAAGATCACAATGGTCTTTTATGAACGGTCTAAAAAGCGTTCTGAACTTCAGGATTTCAAAAGAAACCAGGAGGTAAACATGAGTCTAACCGACCTGTTCCCAGGAGCCTCTGTCCACTCTGGGCAGTGCACCAGGACGGCCAGGTGGTGGACAAAGATGAACACTTCTCTGTATTGGATTTATGAAGTGTTGGACTTGTTTTCAACATGTCACAAACATAGCTTTCACTCAGTTCCCCTTATTGTAATAATTTTTTTCCCCACTAAGATAAACATTCAAGAATCTGTTTTATGAAAATTCCAATTTAGTATTTAGAAAGTGGCTTAAGAAATTGGTTCTTGGGGCTGGAGTAATAGTACAGCAGGTAGGGCATTTGCCTTGCACGCTGCTGACCTGGGTTTGATCCTCAGCATCCCATATGGTCCCCCAAGCAATACCAGGATTAAATCCTGAATGCAGAGCCAGGAGATAACCCTGAGCATTGCCAGGTGTGACCCAAAAAGCCTAAAAATAAAAAAAATATATAAAAAGAAATTGATTCTTAATTTTAATGCCTGAATTCAAGTGCTCTGAGAAACCTGGAAGTGTTTATAGAATCACCCAATTCTGTACCTTCTGTGGGTTCTTTGCTGGGGAACTGGTGGAACAACTCAGCCTCCTACCACTGCCTCCCAGTCCAGAAATCTCTGTAGGGCTGTGTGACCACAGTGGCTTAGGGACAAGTAGATCTTGCCTGATCGGGGGCCCATCACACTGGGACTGCCACCCTGGCCAGCCTGCACACCCACGGCAATCGCTGGCTAGTGTCAGACACCCAGACAGTATAGCCAGTAAGAGTGAGAGCAGACAGATAGCGAAGTTCCTAAGACCAAAGCGGGAATATGGTGAGGAACAGAGGCAGCTGTTACGGTCAAAGAAGGACGAGGTCAGGAAACACCAAGAACTCCAGGAAACACTCCATCAAGGGGGTCAGTAAGTGGACGAGAGAAGGTACAAGGCCAACAGACACGCTGCTCACAGGCAGCTGTGGGGCCTCATCCCTGAAGCAGACAGCGACTCCCCAATGTGGAGAACAGAAGGACCCCTTTTATCTACGTCTAGACCCCACTTCATACTGCAAGTGACCTCTGTTCACATGCATGTGTATGAACCTCTGAAAGGTGAAGTTAACACGCAGACCATTAAACTAGAACTCTAAAAAACAAAGCAACAGAAAACAAATCTCAAGAACAGGACTGCAAGAAAATACCTGAGAAATTCCGCCTTAATCCACCAATGCAGAAAGCATGTCAGGCAGTGCCCTCTGCCCTTCTCACTCTGCGGGCAGGCACCTGTCCTGCGTATGGTCCCCAGGCCAGGGCTAGTGCTGACGTGGCAGGCAGACCAGTGGCCTACACCCGTGGACTGATACCAGCCCAAGGACTGGTGGTTGAAGACCACTCTATTATGCACCCCTTAGACTTTGGCTAAATACCAGCTCATCACTAAATTTTGTTTTTGTTCTGGGGCCACGTTTGGTGGCACTTAACTCCTGGCTCTGAGCTCAGGCATCACTGCTGAGGGACCACTCGGGGTTCCGGTGATTGAACCTGAATTGGCCACACGCCAAGCAAGTGTCCTACCTGCTGTAGTATCACCCTGGCCCCACCACTGGATCAATTTAAGTTTAAGAAAAATATAAACTTCATCTCTCCTACTTGAAACATGCCACATTTCAAGCATGTTTGGCTAGCAATTATGCTAACAGACAGAAAGAGAAATGTTTTTATTTATTTATTTATTTATTTTGCTTTTTGGGTCACACCCAGCGATGCTCAAGGGTTACTTCTGGCTTTGCACTCAGGAATTACTCCTGGCAGAGCTTGGGGGACCATATGGGATGCCGGGGATCGAACCCGGGTCGGCCGCGTGCAAGGCAAACGCCCTATCCGCTGTGCTATCGCTCTGGCCCCAGAAAGACAAATGTTTCTATCACTGCAGGACCAGCTGACTGAAGCAATAAGAAGCCACTAAAAGTTGTTGCAATTTCTGAGGAGACCTTTCCCATAATAAACTTGAGTTAAATACTAGGATACGACTGAATGCCAACACACGTTTTCTAAAATGCAAAGGAAGAGTGAGATGTGGAGAGGGGGGTCGAAAGAGCACCGCTGTACAACAGAGGATCACAGTCAGAGTGACACAGCATTTTACCTCTGGGGTGAGGAGATGGCAAGCTGCGAAAGATCACTGAGGCTGTGCTGTTAATCCCAATCCCTACACAACCAAGGCGGTCTCTAAGAACTGAAGAAAAATGGCCACATTTACACCTGCCCCACTGGTTCTCGTGCTTCCCGCTAGCCCGAAGGCGGCTCCAGTACCTCCCAAGCACAGGGTGGAACATCCCCCAAGCCGCACCTGGCCCCCTACTCACCCGTGTGAGTGCGGAGATGAGCCTTGAGGTGGGAGCTTTTGAAGTATGTTTTCCGACAGCCTGGGAAGCTGCACACATAGTTCCTTCTTCTGGAAAAGTCTACTTGAGGGGCACAGTTTTGACTGGAGGCAATGAACACTGGCGCAGGCGCGAGGGGCAGTAACTTGGGGCTCCCGACAGCCATCAGGGCCGACGGGCAGGCGGCGGGCGGGGGGAGGGCTCCGTGGGACAGAACCAGCATCACGGCTCCCTGAGGCACAGAGGGGCCCACCACCACAGGCTGGGGCAGGATGGGCTTGGCAGTCCCCGCTGACACTTGGGAAGGCGGCTTCAAAACAGCTGATAACATGCCATTTTGTCCAGTCACAGGGATCATTTGGCAAAGGACAGGAGGGTTGGGGACAGGGACAGAAATCAGAGGAGCGGCCTTCCCGGGCAAGTCACTTTCGGAATTCTTTGGTGAGCAGGTTTTGACTGCGAGAGGCCAGCCTACCTGGTGGCCACCGTCAGTGGGGACCAGGCCACCAGACTTGTGCAAACAGGGCTGGCAGGACACCAAGTCAGCAGCAAGCGCATTGTCCGTGAGGGGTGCGTCCTGCAGAGCTTCTGTAGGTCCCAGGAACCGTGCTTTCCCTTCTCTGCTGTCTGACTGTCCAAGGTCCGGAGCCTGGGCAGTAGGAATGTGGGTGGGAGGGTTCCCCGCAGTGTGGCAGATGACGCTTGTCACCGTGGCCCTGCAGGTGGGGCCCATGGCTGGCTCCCGAGGCTCCGGCTTCACCGCAGGCAGGCCCTTCTCCGCCCTCCTGCTCTGCACGTTAGCGGGCCCAACGGGCGCCGAGGGCGTGGCTACGACCAAGCGTGCTTTGGAATCAGTTATTTGGGAAGTGACAAGTGTTCCCATCGAAGGATCCATGAGGTCAGGGCTCTGAGGAGGAGTCATGCACTTAAAAAAAAAAGAAAAGTTCTTCATGAAAAGGTTGCCTAGGTTAATTTTTTTCCTTTTGCAAAAGGGGAGGGTTTGGGCCACATCGGCAGTACTCAGGGCTTACTCCTGGTGGGGCTGGGAGGACCATATGGGGTGCTAGGAATCGAACCGGAGCTGGCCAAGTGCAAGGCAAAACACCTTAGCTCTGATATACTCTCTGCAGCTTCAAAGGCAAATGTTTCATAGGGGCGGTGTCATGAACATTGATATTATCCTTGTGCAGGGACAAGACCAATCTTCTCTGTATCATGCCAATTTTAGTACATGGGCTGCCGAAGCAAGCACAAAGGTAATTTTGTTGTTGGGAGAGGGGGTTGGGGCCATACTTGGTGGTGCTCAAAGATCACCCCTGGTGATAATGCCCAGGAGATCATAAGCAGTACCAGAGCTGAGCTGGTGCTAAATAAAATTTCAAAAGGGACTTATTTTGATCTGCTGCTTCAGTGCCTTTAAGAAGATCTAGAAAATACTTCTCCAAGCCTGCTCCTAGGAGCACCCATGAGGTTCAAGGACGTAGTACTTGGCTCTAGTCCTGCTGCTGGGCCCATCCATTAGCACCGGTATGCGCTGCCCTGGGCCCACACACCTACTGAGATGCGCAATTTTAGCATCAGGACTATGAAAGAGAGGAGAAATATTATGTTGAAAATGAGAGCTTTTCACAACAATTTTTGATTCTCAAATGATTAAAAATTAAATTTGAGGGGTATACGCTAAATGCATGGTAGAATTTGTGAGAACCATCTCTCAAAGGCCACGATGGGCAGTTCTGTCTGAAGTATGATGGGCAGTTCTGTCTGAAGTAAACTTCACCGTGTGCTGCTCCCCACCAACCCCAGGTATTTCTACCCTCTTGGTGGAAGAGCCCCATGTGCAATGATCTGGGGGGTGCGGCCAGGCACGCTGCTTCTCTCATCTGCCCCACACCCCTCACTTGTTGGTGACCATATTCTGCTTCCAGTGGAAGCTCCCAGTTTAGACTAATTGTTATTTTTCCCAGCAACTGAAAGCTCTCTAATTTTTCCCACTGAGAACAGTTTTCCCCAGCAATTCTTTAACTGTAAAAATGTTAAGGAAACAAAAAGTGTTTGCTCAAAAACTCACGAAAGCAAGCTGGATGCCACAGAGAGACAGAGGCCAGTATTTCAATCCAACTAAGCCTGGTGCCAGAGCACATGATTTTTTCTGCTTGCCATTCACACACCCTGATCCTGTCCTTACTGAATCATCAGGGGTAATGGAAAAGCTCCACTCCTCCGTTCTCCTCAACAAAGCCTGTAGCTTTCACCCAGTTAACTTTCGCTCTTCAAGGGCTGATTTTATTTTTTTTTGGGGGGGGCCCACACTCAGCTATGGTCAGGACTTACTCCTGACAAGGCTCAGGGGAGACCATCTGGGGTACTAGGAACCAAACCTGGGTCAACTGCTTTGCAAGGCTAGCGTCCTGCCCACTGTACTATCCCTCTGACCCATGAACCGCTGATTTTTAAGAGGAAAAAGCAAGTGTTCACCAACAGTACCTGGACAAGGGGAGGGTATGAAAGAGTTTGCCTGCATTCCAATTAATCTACACAGCTATCTGGGGGCTTGGGCTGAACAGACAGTACTCAGGGGTCACGCTGGTGATGACACTGGGGACGGCAGTGAGCAAGGCAAATGCCTTACCCGCTGTGCTCTCTGGTCCTCTCTACGACACAAGCACCCCCCTTACCAGAGTTGATAGAGAGTGGAAGTCCTTTGGTAGCTCGGCTGCTGCTGCATCCACGTGTCCACTGGTGGGGACATCCCCCGAGTCGGAGACAGGAGTGAGGGGTCGGATCTTTAAGAGCTCACTTTTTTGGGCTCTTTGACCCCAGGAGCTCATGCAAACAAGGGCCTCAACAGCCTCAATGTCGGTCTGCTCCAAGATACTGCAGGTAGACCTTTCGCTGTCATGCCGCTTCCTCTCCAGAATGGACTCACATATGTCCATGATCTCCACCTAGAGGCAACATGACAGGGTCTCTCAGCCAACACAGTGAGAGCAAGCCAGATGGGCAGGGGACATCATCCACTCCAGGGGCTCACAGGAAGCTCCCCCCCTGCCTCCCCCTCTCCAGGATGTGCTCTGCACTGTAGTCAGACATCCTCTGTGACGTGTGAGAAGGGAGGGAGGAGGGCTGGACTTGGCCGGTAAGTGGTTTGCACAGAAAACCTGTTTCTTTTGTTTCGAGGTCACATTTGGTTGTGCTCAGGGCTCACTCCTGGTGGGGGGTCAGGGGACCAAATGGGGTGCTTTAGATCAAACTCTGGTCAGCAGCCTACAGTACAAGTGCCCAACCCACTATACTATCTTTCCGGCCCAGAAAATGGATTCTTCAACGAGGTTATGAAATTCATACTTCTTTTAGTAAATAATTTATAGAACTTCAATTCTAGAGGTGCAAGCTAGAGTTGCTAGTGTTCTACTCTCCCTGGGGACACTGGCTCTTGGCCATTGGGAGGCTGGAACAAAGCATGAGGGGCAGCTCACCAGAGGGCGTCTCAAGTCTGGTGAAAGTCAGGGGTCTCCTAATCACCTCACCCCCATCCCCATCCCCTGTAGCACTGGTGCTGATCTGAGGCTGTTCCCCAAACTCAGAACACCAAGCCACTATTATAGCACCAGGAGTCTAGTGAGTGGGGAAGAACAGTAATTTGGTTTTATGTCACACCGGACAGTGCTCAGATTATTTCTGCTCTGTGCTCACAGGGCATTTGGGGGTCCTTATGTGGTGCTAGAGTTTAAGGCCACATGCAAGGCAAGTGCTTAACCTCATGCAGGTTCTCTCAGTCCATGTTTAAGTGGCGACATGTCTTTTTTTTTTTTTTTGCCTTTTTGGGTCACACCCAGAGATGCACAGGAGTTACTCCTGGCTCTGCACTCAGGAATTATTCCAGGCAGTGCTCAGGGGACCATATGGGATGCTGGGAATCGAACCTGGGTTGCCATGCAAAGCAAACGCCCCACCCGCTGTGCTATCACTCCAGCCCCAAGTGGCGGCTTGTTTAAGCTCCTCCCTGGCCCAGAACACTGATTTCTTCCTGGTGCATCACCTTCTCTTGATCTTACAGAGATGGGGTAAGCAACTGGAACGAACCATCTCTCCTTAAATAATTGTTATTTTCTTTTATTTTGGGGCCCACCTGGCTCATCTACTCAGACATTACCCCTCACTCTGCACTTAGGGCTCATTCCTGGCAGTGTTCGGTGGACCAAACCCTAGTCAGCCATGTGCAGGGCAAATGCCCTACCCGCTGTACTACTGTGCCAGGCCCCCAAAGATAGCTTTAGAGCACTTAAAAAAACACTCTTTCACACAGCGTTCATTAGCACAGAACCCCATCCTGCTCAGGCGGCACTCCCTGGTCCCCAGCAGGCAGGTAACAAAGGTCTGACATTTTCCGGACCCGGGAACTGTGAGGTCACAGAATGCTGCCTGATCTGTCTAGAGCCAGGTGGGGCCACAGCGCTTTGACTTCAGCAATCAGGTGGGAGGGAAGGGAAGATTCTGGAACCTCTTTCACGGCAGCGGTGGCCCTCAGGCACTGGAGGACATAACCCCTCCACTCCAAGGCCAAGAACTGCCCACCAGCTCTGCCACACGCCCGTCCGGCCGGCCGGTCCTGGCAACGTCCAGGGCCAGTCTCCTGTGCCCCGCTTTCTTGCCAGCTTTAGCTCCGCCCCCACCACCCATGCCCCGCCCCCAGCGGTATCTACGTTTCCCTGCGTACGGCCTTCCCGCCAGCTCTAGCTCCGCCCCCGTCCCGCCCCGCCCTAGCAGATCTGCCCCGCTCCCTGCTTACGGCCTTCCCGCCAGCTCTAGCCCCGCCCCTGCCCCGCCCCGCTATGGCCCCACCCTCAGCGACTTTTGCCCGTTTCCCTGCGTGCGGCCTTCCCGCCAGCTTTGGCCCCGCCCCCGCCCCGCCCCCAGAGCCTCTGCCTAGTTCCCAGCGAGCACCTTCCCGCCAGCCTTGGCTCCGCCCCCGGCCCGCTCTGGCCCCGCCCACATAGGTTTCCGCCCGGTGCCCCGCGCGCGGCCTTGCCGCCCGCCTTGGCCGCGCCACGGCGTTCTTACGAGGCTCGCCCGGTCGCCGACACCCCCGAAGCCCCCGCGCCCCCGATGTTCCCGGCGGCCGCGCCGCCCTGCCCAACGGCCGCCTTCTCCCGGGGCCTGGTGACGTCATGGCTGGAAATAGCCCCGCGCCGGGGCCGGCGGGGAGGGGCGCGGCGGGAGCGCGAGACAAAGCTGCACGTAGGGCGGTGGGGCGGCCCGGGGCACACGCCCCCTCCCCGCCCCCGCGCCGCAGCCTCCCCTCCCGGCCCGGAGGATCGCCCCAGCCCCAGGCTGGACAGCCGCGGCAGGACCCCGCCCGCGCCGTCGACCACCACCCTCCCCAGCCCGCACCCCCTTTCTCCGCGCCCCGGCCTCCCTCAGACGGTGCATCCGAGCCTCGCCCCTCGCCGAGACGGGCGGCTACTCACCGCGCGCGCGTCGCCCGGGCCCGCAGAACCTGGCGTGTGCATAGTGCCAACGGCCTGGAGGCCACCCAGCAGCCCCGGGGCGGGAGCTCGGTGCGCGGCGGGCGGTGGCAGCGGCGACCCGGAGCTCCAGCGACCGGCGCGCGCCTCCGCCCGCCCGCGCGGCTGTGCCCCGGCGCGGCCCTCGCGGCGCGGGAGGGCGGGGCGGCCGCGGAGGGAGCGGCCGCGGGGGCGGGGCGCGGAGGCAAACCAAAATACACCGCGCCCCACTTGGGCGGGGCCGGAAGCCCGTCCACCAATCCGCGTGCGGCTTGCGCGCGGCCGGCCAATGGGCGCCGCGGGGAGCCGCGTGATAGGAGCCTGGCCGCGGCGTGATCAGACCGGGCGGGCTGCGGCACGTGTTTGGGGCCGGGCTAGGGGGCGGGGTCTGGACGGGGTGGGGGGGGGTGCTGTAAAGTAGGGGAAAGGTCCCGGCGGCAGCTCGGCGGCGGCGCTGCGGCGGGCGCGCGGCCGGAGTGGGCGGTGCGTCTGTCGCCGGGGATGTCCCCGAGGCGGGGTGGGCTGGGAAGGAGGAGGACCCGATAGGTTAAAAGGGGCCTCCCGCAGTCTGCAAGAACCAGGCGAGTGGATCCATGCAGTAGGAGGGATTTCTGGAGACCCCAACCGTATTTTGCTTGCTTATTTTTGATTTTTTCCTCCCCGAATATTCCTTTCTTTGGCTGTTAGAAGTTTTTCGCCGGCCAGAACGAGTGGATGGCTGGCAGCTCCGTCTAGCTTCTAGCAGATGCAGGTGACATTCCTTGCAACTGCTAGAAGCTAGCCTTACTGCAGGGCTAGCTTCTAGGCTATCTGTGACCGACTCTCTTCCCCAAGAACTTCCGGGGGAGCTGGTAATCTCCAGAAGTACAGCATGGCAATTCTTCCCCCACCTCTGTGGAAGTCACTACCCCTGCTTGGGAGGTCCTCAGGCCTGCATGAGAGGATCTCACTGATGCCCCAGCCACACCTTATTTTCCTTTTTTCCTGGATTGCTTGCTTCTCTGGGTGTGGTTTGTCCACTTGCGTAACTCCAGGTTCTTGGAGAGCAGGGATCAGGTTTATTTATACCCACCTGAAAGCTTGGGACAATCCTTCATTCTTCCAGGCAACACCCCACCCGTTTTGCTGAGTTTGGTGCAGTGCCATGTGCAGAATTCCTGCAGTGAGAAATCATCCCCACGTGAAAACCCAGGGCAGGTGATCCGGGCACCATGGAGGTTGTGCTTTGAGCTAGAGAAGTCCCTGCCCCCACAGAAGTGACCCCAAGAGGGGACAGGGCTGTCACGCATTCAGATGAGATAAGGGAGGTGGAGTTTGTGCTGTGTTCCTGCCTGGTTGGCTAAGGTAGGGGAAGAGACAGACCTCTGGTTTCCCTCCATTCCTTTCTTTTCCCCCAGCCTTCAAAGCCCCTTTCCTGATTGTGCCTTTTCCTCCCAAACCTGTCCAGGTTTAGGGGATGTGTGTAGTTCACAGCACACCCTCCAGCACTGGGCTCACTGTAGGCAAATGTAACATCGGTTGAATGAGCGAACAAAGGTCAGCGAAGAGAAGGTACAGACTCCTTTGATTCTGTGTCCTTGTAACCGCAGCCATCCTCTACTCATTTGGGTTGCTGGCCCCTGTTCCTTCCCCCAGAGGTCTGAGATTCACCTTTGGTCCTTCCCCTTCCTGTGCTTGCTTCCTTTTGCCTGTTGCTTTGTGAGTGTTGGAAGAGATTGATTGGGGACACTCAAAAGGGGAGCCTGACCCGGGCAGGAAGAAGGCTGGAGGTGGAGGGTGGGGGTGGGGGCGCCTGGAGAGGAGGGAAGGCCCAAGAACTGACCGTGATCTATTTCTGGGCGACCAGGAGGCAGAACCATCCTCCGAGGGGCTCTGGTGAGACAAGGGTACTTTGGAAAAGCCTCAGAAATAACCCTGGAGACTCACACCCTTGTCCTGTCCTCTCTCCTGGTATTAAAGTGCAGGTTTGCCGGAACTGGACCGAGCCCAGGCAGACTAGGACTCACCTTTGACTCTTCGCTGGGTTGGTTTTGTTTTGCTTTTTTGGTGGGAGGTTTAGGCCGCACTTCAGCAGAGCGCAGGGGTTACTCCCGGTTCTGTGCTCAGGAGGTCTCTCGGTGGTGCTGTCCAGCGGTGGGGGTGGAACTTGGGCAGGAATCAGCTGCCTGCTAGGCAAGAGCCTTCCCTCCTGAACTATCTCCCTGCTCCCGAGTCTCAGTTTTTTAATTTGCAGAATGGAGTTGATTAGCTCTGGGATTTGGATCCGTCCTGAGTGCTCATCCCATGAGTTCCCATGGTTTTGTTATGAATGAGCAGATTAAGATCAATATTGAATTGGTTTATGTAGTTAAGCACTAAAGCTTTAGGGACTGTCATTTATTCAGAAATTATATTTTTCTAATTCCTTCTTGTCAGACTGTCCAGTCGTTGGTTAGAAATGGTGATAGCATATGGTCCATATGACCCAGCGAAAAATAAAACACCTCAACTCCATGGCAGCCTCTCCCAATTTGTTTGAAGGTGTTGCAGCTACAGAAACAGAACTGGCTGCTTACTGTGGCGGGCTGGGGGGAGCACGGAAAATGGGGAGGACCTGGGGCAATGGTGGGGGGAAGCTGCTGACACCCTGGAGGAGTGTTTAGGTTTTTTTTTTTAACTTTTTAATTGAATCACTGTGAGATAGACCCTTACAAAGCTGTTCATGATTGGATTTCAGTCATACAGTATTTCAACACCCATCCCTCCACCAGTGTACATTTCCCAGCACCGGTGTCCCCAGGTTCCCTCCCATCGCACCCCCCCCCTTGCTTCTATGGCAGGCATCTCTCTCTCTCTCTCACTCTCTCTCTCTCTCTCTCTCTCTCTCTCTCTCTCTCTCTCTCTCTCTCTCTCTCTCTCTCTCTCTCTCTCTCCCCTCCCCCTTGGACATTGTGGTTTGCAATATTGATACTGAAAGGTTATCAAGAATATCCCTTTACCTACTTTTAACACTCAGTTCTTGTCCCGTTTTCCCACATGATCATTCCCAGCTATTATTGTCATACCAGTCGGAGGACTGTTTTATGCACGAAACCCTACCATTAATCCTGTTGCGAGTCACAGGGCCTAAAACAAGGATAAAATGAATATAAAATAAAAAAGAAAGTGTCGCGCGTTTAGTGAGATCCCCCACATTGAACGTCACTGGACTGTTTTCAGAGTGCACCCCCCACCACACCCCCCATCTCTGAAAACCACAGTTCCATACACTGAACTCGGAAGAACTGCCCTGACCAGCTGGCAAGGACCAGCTTCTCTCTGCCGCGCACCCAGCACCCGCTCCTGGCGTTCTGGGCCGGCTGGCCCAGGCCTTGGCAGCGCCTGAGTATTTCAGCCTTTGGCCGGAGCCCAGCTGGGAGGAACCCAAGCAGGAACCCGGCCAGGCTAGAGACTGCACTTCCTACCCCACCTCTCCTGCCTGCCAAGCTGGGCGGGAGGGCAGTGCTGGCTGCCCTGGGGGCCTGGGTCCAGTCCATCTTCCCTGACTTTCTCTCTCCTCCCCGAGCTGGAAGCCACTGTGGACCATGTGGCAATTCACCAATGGAGTGGCGTCTATTTGACGAAAAGACCTTATTAATGGTTGATGCGATGGATGGATGGATGGATGGATGGATGGATGGATTTCTCCACAGGCTTGTGGCCCACTTTTGAGTGACTCCAGACCTGGTTAAGTGTCCTAACCCCCAGGGCCCCTGCCCTTTTCCCTTGCCGGGGTAGGGGGAGAGCAGTGATTGAGCAGAGGGCCTTGCAAGGGTAATTGAGGCATTTCTCACACAACCTTACATGGTGAATGTGGTGTGTGTGTGGCAGGGGGAACGGCGGGGCTGGGGGGCGGTGGTGGAAGATCCACAGAAGCCACTTTGCTCAGGAGGGAAACAGTGATGGTGCCTTGTTGGGTGTTTGTGTTCAGAGAAGCTGCAGTTCCATGGAGACAGTAAATGCCAAGGAGATAGAAACAAAATTTGGGGTATTTCCTAACAAGATGTGGGGGAAGCACAGTGTGGGGAGTGGCTGGAGCTCAAGCCTTGGCCTCCATCCCTCCCCGCCTCCTGCAAACACTCTTCCAGCCTCAGGTACAACCTGCAGGTCACAGGGAACCTGACTCGGCCCTTGCCAACCACAGGCCTGAACCAGAGGCCCAAGTATTACACTGGGGGTGACATTTTGGGTTCACCTCACAATTTGGGGTGTGGGGAGTGGCGGGCATGACTGCAAGACCGAGGGAGCCTAGCCGCCGGCCTCCCCACCACCCCCCAAAGGAAATGGGTCCAACGCAAATGCACAAGCCCGGAGGTAAAAATGAAATATTTTGTTTTTCCTAACAAAAAACAGGGGTGCCCTCCCCCTACTCTCGCAGACCATCTTTCAGACTCAGGTGTAAGAACTGCAGGTCATCATGGGGAACCTGACATTTTTGCCCTTGCAAACCACAGGTCTTGCAAATGACAATTCTTGCAAAATTACCTGTGGGGCTGGAGGTTCGGTCCAGAGGTTTCGAGTGTAGCTCAGGGGTGTGAGGCCCCGGGTTTGAGCCCCGTCCCCTCCAATGCGCGATACCCTTGCTTAGCGCGGGCTCTGACTTTCCAAGGAAGCAGCCTTCTGCCTCCTCCCGAGCTAGAGCTACTTTCGCCCAACTGTCTCCTGGAGAACTCAGAATCCTGGTAAGCAGGCCCAGGTGACAGAGTCGAGGAAGTTGCGGGCACACAGGACCATGGACTCTCTCTCCCTCTGGGAGGTTGGAGCAGAGATGCTGTCCGTGACCACGCCTCACCCCTCCTCCGCTGCCCCGGCTGCTGGGCCCCTCCAGGCTTGCGGCTTGGTGGGACTCGAGGCCGGGCTACAGCTTCCCAGGCTGTCCTCAAAAACCCTCCAGGAGGGAGAACTGGGCTGGGCTGATGGGGAGAGGGGCCATGTGGTCCCCAGTCACAGCTTTTGCTGAAGGAAAGGCATAGAATGGGACCTTGGGCACAGCGGTCTTCCAGAGGGGGCTTCCAGAGGGTTCTCTGCGGGGACTTGTTAGCCTGGGCAAGACAGTCTAGGAGCAGTGCTGGGGATGGAAGAACACGAAGACCAGCCCCTGCCAAAACCATTTGGGAGCAGAAAAAGACTCAAACGAAGGAAAGTTGTTTGGGGCCATGCGGGAAGCACAGGGCATGCAGCCTAGGAGAACAAGGCCCCACTCTGGGGAACTGGCCAGGGGGTGGTCTGGGGACACTGCCCAGAGGAGTCAGGTGGAAGGGGGTACAGGGGTGGGGCAACACCGCGCGGTCTTCACCCTGACACAGGCAAGGAAGCGTTGAGCTGTGAGGGAGAGACCCTTGCAATAGCTCTTGGCACGGGCAAGGCCCAGAGGGAGGCTGGAACCAGAGCCCAAGCTTCCGTGCTGGTGGCACCCGAGAAAATGCTTTTCAGGCACGTTCCCAGGTGACACAGCGCTGGCTCGCCCAGCCCTCACCGTGTGTGCTGAGAGATTGGGGCGCAGGACAGGAGCACTTGTCCTGCTCACTCTGAGGGTCTTCCAAGAGCAGCTCCCCTCTCTGCGCCCAGCAGGCTGCCCTGGAGCGGGGGGGCGGCTCACGGGTGCCAGCACCACCAGCCCCAGGAGGAGCCTCCGGAGGCCAGTGCTTTGGGCCAGGGTGCCAATGACCTCCTCCCCCGCACCAGGGCCTCCAGCCTGCAACCCTGGCTGGCCTGTAACTGGAGAGCTGCCAGCCGGCTTCCCCAGTGACCCACTGAGGAGCTGGCACAGGCAGATGGGCAGCCAGGCCAGCCTGGAGGCAGCTCCAAGCCTCAGCCAAGTGGCCAGGGGAGAAGGACCTTGCGGGGAGACTGGAGGGGGCCGCCATGGCACTCTGCGGGCCAGCCCCAACACAGAGCTGCCGGCACCTCAGGGGGTCTCCGGGGCTGTGGCTCCCCCATACCCCCCCGGGGCTACAGTGGGTGTCCCTAAATGACTCCTTTCCCTGAGTCCCTCTGCTCCCGCCTGTCTCCACCTACACGGCAGCTGGCCTAGAGGGCTCACACCACCACCAAGACACGGGTGAAGCCCACAAACTCTGCCGCCAGCCCCCCAGGAACTGCCAGTGTCCAATGTATCTGGGCAACCTCCCTCATGTCCTTCATGGATTTTCACGGGGTCCCCTGGTCACTGGACTGGCGCAGTCATGATTGGGACGTGAATTCCCACTGTCTTCCCCTCTCCCTTCCCCCAAAGGACTCGGGGAGGGCAGGACTTCCCCACCCCCCACAAACACACACTCAGACACACACATCCACTGACACACATTCACAGATGGTCCACATGCACTAACAGATACACACTCAGACACACACACACTCAGATGCACATTCACACAGACATACACACCTACTCAGACACACAGATACACACACATATACACAGACACACAGATATACACACTCATAGACACACAGAGACACATGAACACACACAGATGCGACACACACAGACACACACAGATACATACGTTCACAGACACACACAGACATATGCACACACACAGATGCTCCACACACACTCAGACACAGACACACACACACACACACACAGATGACTGCTGCTCTGTGGGCTCATGTGGGTCCCCTGAGGAGATGCAGCTGGATGACAAAGGACCTGAGCGAAGTCACCAGCTCTCTCTGCTCGTGCCCATGGCAGGCACTGGCAGTCAGCTCTGCCCCTCCCACCGCAAGGCTCGCTGGTCCCTAGTGGAGCCTGGTGCTCTGCCAGCTAGAGGGCACGAGGGGCACGAAACACTCTCGGCACTTTGCTGCTCCCCGTGTGACTGTGGGCCGGGGGCTTCACCCCTCTGAGGCCGCTGTGAGATAGGAATGGTGGAAAGAGGCACTCCTGGCATTCAGGGGAGTGATGTTCACTGGAGAACCGTCAGAGGAGCATCTGGGAAACAGCTACTCCATGAATCACCACTAAACCCGGCCCAGAGAGGGACGCACGAAGAAAACCATCCCGATACCTGGTGTTTTGTTTTATGAGGCTCTGGGACTGGAACCCAGGGTCTCGAGGCAAAGGCCCTACCACGGAGCTACGTCTCCCACCCAAATCAGGACCTGCGGGCAGTGGGTGCATTTTGTTTGCTTTGGCAGTGCTGATGATGTGGCTCGGATGAGCAAGGGGAGAAGAAAGCACAGTGGCTGTGGAAGCACCTGGGCGAGAGTGCTTAGTCACTTGGTGGGCCTGCAGGGAAGAGAGCCAGCCAGAGGCTTAAAGAGGACAGGATGGGTCCCAGGAAGTAGTGCAGCAGCTAGGCCACCTGCCTTGCACGTGATCGACCTGGGTTCAATCCCCGACACTGCACCGGGTGCTCCCGAGCACCACCAGGAGTGATCCCTGAGAACAGAGCCAGGAGTAAGCCCTGAGCACCACCTGGTGTGGCCCCAAAGCAAAAGAGAAAACGCAAAACCGAAATGAGGAATGACATGTGCCAAACCAGTAAGTGGAGGGCCTGCCACAGGGTCGTTCTAAAGCTAATGCCCCTGCCCGAATGGCCTGCCAACATGGTAGCCCCCCAGGCTGACCAGGGCGCCAGGGAGGGAGGGACCAGGGGCCCTTTCCGCTCCTCTGAGACGAGCAGAGAAACAACGTCCCTCTTGCTGTGTCTGTTCGTTGGCATAGGTCCTCGGTTCTCTCCGTACGGGGAAGCGTCTCACTCAGGGGTTAATCCTGGGGGAGGCAAAGTTGTGGCCTCAGCAGGAAATGCCTCACAGCTCAGGCCTCAGCTCCCTCTTCCTGGCTGCCTGCAGCACACTGGTCCCCAGAGGCCTTACCGAGGGCCCCAGGGCCCCCCCACCGAAGACGCCTGCAGGTTGCTGTGCCTGGATTCAGGAAGAGCCTCATGACTGCTGGGTGACAAGGTCACCGTACGAATGAAATGTGGGTACTGAGTCCCAGCGGTCCCTCACGGTGGTCGAGCTGGGTAACCCGGGTCCAGAGGTGTCTCCTGAGCATTGCTGTCGTTCAGGTGGGTAGCAGCGCACTGTGGCATCTGATGCGCCCAGTCCCACATGTGAATCGAGGCCCCCTTTGTTCTGGCCCGCGCTGCCCAAAGACCCGGGTGCAGGTTGCGGTGGAGACAGATGCTGGCAGTCCAGGTGACCGTAGCTCCTAGGTCCCCATCAGCCCATGTCTGTGGAACTGGACACTTGAGTGACAGGGAGTGGCACCCCTAAAGGAAACACGGCTCATTAAGATGCAAGAGCAAAGGGTGGGGAGGAGGCCGAGCAGCTGAGCGCCGCCTTGCTTACAGTCCCCACCCCAGAAGAAAGAGGAATGAGGGGCTGGAGCAATAGCACAGCGGGCAGGGCATTTGCCTTGCATGCGGCCAACCCAGGTTCAATTCCCAGCGTCCCATTTGGTCCCCCAAGCACCGCCAGGAGTAATTCCGGACTGCAAAGTCAGGAGTAACCCCTGTGCATCACCGGGTGTGACCCGAAAAGCAAAAAAACAAAACAAAAATAGAAGATGAATGAAACACGAGAGCAGATCTTCAATCCCAGGCCACCCCCAGCAGTGCTCAGAGCTCACTCCTGGCTCTGTGCTCAGCTCACTCTTAGCAGGGCTGGGGGACAGAGGTCAAACAACCTGGCGTGCATCAAAAATCTTAGAATTCCAGGGCCGGAGCGATAGCATAGCGGGTAGGGCGTTTGCCTTGCATGTGGCCGACCCGGGTTCGATCCCTGGCATCCCATATGGTCCCCCAAGCACCGCCAGGAGTAATTCCTGAGTGCAAAGCCAGGAATAACCCCTGAGCATCGCTAGGTGTGACCCAAAAGGCAAAAAAAGAAAAAAATCTTAGAATCCCTGGAGCATCTCAGACTCTCCACCATCGGCATACCAGGGGCAGCACCCCACACTGGACGGGATGAAAAGTAGAAAGCAATCCATCTCATGAAAATAGTAACACACAAGGCTTCACCTGTAACAACATGTTAAAAAATCACTCCAGGGTGAGATCCAACTATCTTCACACACTTTATTTTAAGGAGATCTTTTTTGATCATTTTTTAGCAAATTAATCATAACAAGCAATACCTTTAGGGCCTGCTGTTGGGGCAGGCTTGGGTGGTGGCTGGGAAAATTGGAAATAATGGTGGTGAGAAGGTGTCATGGTGGTGGGGTTGGTGTTGGGATATTGAATGTAATGAACCATCATGAACAACTTAAATAAAAAAACAACTGCCCGGGGTGGTGCCCGGCATCAAACACAGTTCGGCTGTGTGCAAGGCTAGTAGTGCCCTGTCCCTGTCCCATAGCTGGACCCCGTGTGGCTGCTCTTTCTAAGTGCTCTTGCCGGCTCACACACTTGGTTGTGGTGCTCCCACATTTAGTCGCAGTGTTCTGGGGGGGGAGAGGGGACAGTCAACTTTTTGTTATGATGCTCGCTGCCGGCTGGGGTCCCCACGGCAGGGACCTTCCGGGATTCTGGCACCTTGGGCTGGTCTCTAGTCTCAGTGACAGCCAGACCCTGCATGGCTGGGGACTGCTGGTGAGGGCACCACTGGGATCACGGGGAGCAGGGCCCCCGGGCTGCAGCTCCGGCCTGTGGGGCGATGTGGGGTTCGAACTCTCCCCTGACTGCTCACACAGATGGCGGGTCTCCTAGCCTAGAGAAGTCTCACACTTGTGGACTCCACCCTGACACCCCGGCAAGTGCTACAGGGTACAGGAAACAAGACACCCATGGATTTGGACTCCAAGCGAGCAGACCCAGGGTGCCCTTGGGATAGGTGGTCAAACCCCCCAGCCCCTCACAGGGAGCCCTCAGAGCAGGAGTCCTCTCTGCTTCCAACACCCTCCCCCTAGTCCCTCACTTCCTGAGTCCTCTTTATAAGCTCTGGGCCGGGGAAGGAAGGGAGGGGGAACAGGGGGTCACCAGCCCAGCGCTTTCCTCTGGGTGGAGGCAGGTAGGAAAGGGGAACCTCGTAGCTCCTGTCCCCAAGGGGCCACTGAAGGCTTTGTCTGGGGTACAGGAAGCTCCTACCCTGGGAAAATCCCTCCCAGCCTGGGGGTGGGTCTGGCAAGCACTTCCCCTGCAGAGGACACACCCAGGTGACAGAGTCAGCAGTCAGCCAGGGAAGGGGGGGGATGGTGGCCAAGGACAGGTAGGCTGCCCTCTGCCCTGCCTCCGTTTCCCCTTCTGGGGTGTGAAATGGTGCTGCTGGCATGGTGTAGTGCATGGCAGAAGCAGAGAGATAACAGAGAAAACAGCCAGATGTCAGCCAGCATTCAGGATTTCCTCCAGCGACAGTCCAGAGCTGGGAGAGCAAACGGAGAGGGGGGTGGGCCGGCTCCTGCGGTTCTCCCGGCCGTGGGGAGCTGCAGACCCCACTCAGAGGGGAGCAGACAGGGAGTCACAGATTCACTCCAGCAGAGCACTGCTGCCCGCCAGCCCCGCAGCCAGGAGTGTCTGCCTCCCAGAGTTGGAGCAGGGGCGGGTGGGGAGACAGAGCTGGAGACCCGGGGACAGGCCCACAGTGACTTCCTGCTGCCTGGGAAACGCAGGAATGTGTTCATTTTCCGAGCTCCGCGATCAAGTTCAGCAACCCTAGAGGTCTCAAATAAAATACAAAGCATTCGCATATTCTTTTGAGGGGGGGAGTGGGGGCGAGAGGCACATTCAGTGGTGCTCAGGAATTACTCCTGGCAGTGCTCGGGGCGGCCATATGGGAATCCAGGAATCAAACCTGGCTCAGCCACATGCAAGCAAATGACCTTATCTGCTGTACTATCTCAAGCCCTGCCAAAACACATGCATCGCCTCACTGTTTGGGCACAGGGGCTGGAGAGAGGGGACCGTGGGTAAGGCGCTTGCCTTGTGCACATGGACAACCGGGGTTCAATCCTTGGCATCCTGTATGATCCTCTGAGCTCCACCAGGAGTAACTCCTGAGCGCCAGGAGTAGCCCCTGAGTATTGCGGGGAGTGGTCCAAAAACAAAAGACAAACCAACAAAACCAGCAAGAGTTGGGCACAGCTTAGCTGGGTACTCGACTGAGTTATGGGGGGCTGTGCTCTCACGTGGAGTCCTGACTGGGGAAGAATCTCTTCCAAACTCCCTCTGGTTGCTGTCAAAATTCTTCTCCTGGCTGTGGTACTAGGTTCTCAGCTGGCCATTAGCTGGATGACTGCTTGAGGTTCCCTGCCATGGGGAGCACCATTGGCAGCTCGTGTCCTCCAGGCCAGCAAGAGGGGGGGGCTGCTTTAGTCAGTCATATATGTGAGCACAGAGCGCCAGGAGATATCACCTTCAGCCCCTCCCATTGTCTAGGAGCATGTCACATGTGCTGCCACATCCCCGGGGAGGAGCCCATGCCAGGGGCACAGCAGATGGGCAGTGATGGGGGCCGTGTTCTGGCAGCAGCTCTTGCGTGGTCCAGATGCTGCACTGAGCAACTATCAAGCTGGCCCTGAAATCCATTTTCCCCACACCCTGTGGAAGCTGTCTCCAACCCCTGGGTTCTCAAGGAGTCCCGGATGCAGGCTGGAGCAAGGAATTGCTCTCTGCAGGAAAAAGTCAGTCCTCACCTCAACACAAGCAATCCAGGATCATTGTCTTCCCTCACAGAAAAGAATTTCAGGAGAATAGTCAAGTAGGGGGCGGGAGTGATACTGGGGAGGGTGCTTGCTTTTCGATGTCCATCCCCTGTTCGATCCCTGATACCCCATAGGGTCCCCCTGAGCCCCACCAGGAATGATCTCTGAGTGCAGAGCCAGGAGTAACCCCTGAACATTGCTGGGTGTGGTGCCTTTCTTCCCCGCCCCTCAAAAGTAAAAAAAGCAACAAAAAAATCACCGTCACTGTCACTGCCATCCATCCTGTTGCTCATCAAGTTGTTCAAGCGGGCACCAGTAACGTCTCTCATTGTGAGACTTATTGTTACTGTTTTGGGCATATCAAATATGCCACAGGTAGCTTGCCAGTGTTCTGCCGTGTGGGCATGATATTCTGAGTAGCTTGCCGGGCTCTCCGAGATGGGTGGAGGAATCGAACACAGGTCAGCCATGTGAAAGGTGAAAGCCCTACTGCTGTGCTATTGCTCCAGCCCCAGCAAAAAAAAAAAAAAAAAAATATATATATATATATATATATATAGTGAAGTCAAATCGTTTTATTTAAATAAACTTACTTGGAGAAGTGTGAAGGGGAGAGGAAGAGGGGAGAAAAAGATAAACATCCTCAGGTTTGTTCCCGTGACAGGGGCCTGCCTCACCTGCCGGGCTGGTGTGTGCCCTCAAAGGCATCTGCACTCCAACTTTTTGAACCACATGGGAAAACTCCAAGGACAATCAGGAGGCTGACTTCTACCTCAGCCTCATTTTGTCTGTCCCATGAAGGAAAAAAAGAAAAGCAGGAATGTCTCCCTATTCGTGGCAGGAGCCATGTAGACCCGAGCTGCGGTGGCAGGGACAACAGTCCCAGTTTCTGTGCTCTCGGGCACAGGGACCCACTAGCTGCCTTCGTTGGCCTCCCTCCCTCACCACTGGCGAGTCTTAACATCAAATCCACATCCTGTGGCACTCAGTGGAAGTGTTGAGTTTATTTCTTGGGGTACAAGAGAGGGAACTCAGGGGCTACTCCTGGCTCTGTGCTTAGGCTCTCCTGAAGTTTTCTGGGGACAACACAAGGCAAGATCCTTAACCCCTGCTGGCCATGCACTCTTGCTCCCTCTTATCTGCTCTGCTGACCTCTACACTCCAGCTCGTGACGTGCCCTGGACCGAGACCCTGTGTCCCTCGCATTCCTCCAGGAATGTTCACACCTGTGAAAGCAACAAACGCCAAAGATCAGGCCCCAGGGCCCAGCAGCTTGTTCCATTTTTTTCCCGGTGGAAAGGCCCAGGAGGTGAGGCTGGGGTACTGGTGCGGGCTCAGCTATTCCTGAGTCACGTTCCCCGTGTTCAGTGGCATAACAGGACAGAGCTGTGGTTTCTCGCCATCCCGTAGGCTGATGAGGTGGTTCTTCCCTGCATGTGGTATTGGCTACGGTGATTCCAGTGGCCACACTCAGGCCTTTCTCTCCTGTCCAAGTGTCCATCCTTACAGTGTGTGGTCAGCTTCCAGGGAGCAGAAGACAGGCGTGGCCTTGCCCCCTGAGGTCCTACAACTGCACAGATGGTCTCCACCACATTTGTGCACAGGCCAGTCCAGAGCCAGTGGGAGCCTGGGCGGGGGGTCGGAGGGGGCATCTCCTGAATTCATCTGGTCACAGGGACACAAGGACTGCTTGACTCCTCTCAGGAGGGTCTGCCCTGGATGATCGGATAATCGGAAGCTGGAGGGGGGGGGGTCTTCACAGAAGAAAAGGCAAGAAAGTCCCGCATCCTGCAAGCCGCATTCCCGTCCCCACCTCCTTCCCTTGTGCTACTTGCTCAGAAGCCGGCCTCTTGCTCTGGCGGGCACCCACTTGCCTCCACAGTGCAGCAGTGGGAGCAGTGGCCCCGGAGTGTCCAGAGGATTGAGGTCCTGGCTGGGTGAGTCTCAGGAAAAACCCGGAGTCTCATATCCTGGCGGGGCCAGGCACCAGCGGGGCTGTTTCACTGACCATCAGGCATGTCTCTGAAAGCCACCGGCCCACCTGGACCTGTGCATGTGACATTCTCAGAGCTGACAGTTCTCTGAGTGCACCCTGTGGTCACACCGGGCTTCTGAGCGCGGTCCAGAGGCTTGAGTTGCACATTCCTGTCCCGGCATTGTCTCCCAGGGGCTTTCTCCTAATCCTGGAAAATCTTCCTTTGTGAAAGTGCGGTCTTAAGTGATGTAAGGAGGGGTCACGTGGCTTGGAGACAGGAAGGTGGACGTGATTTGGGGAGAAGCCGTGCAGAGAAGTGTTACCAGGTATTGGCGAGTGTGCAGGGAGCATCCTTTGGTGCGACTTTCTAGGAAAGTCATTTAGCAATAGGGATCAGGAATTTCTCAATATCTCTCTCTCTTGAGCCAATTTCCTGACTCTTGGGGACTAGTTAGAGGGGAGGACAAAATATGTTTCTGTATTAATGAGAATTTGGAAATCACCTCCACATTCAACAGCAGAGAACTCGTTCAGTGGTGCAGGTGCTGGACACCTCAGGGAATGTTCCCTCGCTGTCCCAAGGGCACTTTCAAAAACTTCAGGAAATGCTCTTTTATGTAAAACAGAAGAGAGGATACAGGATTTTGATCTACATATAGGAAGAAGAGTGAATACTTTTTTTTTTTTTTTTTGCTTTTTTTGGGTCACACCCAGCAATGTTCAGGGCTTACTCCTGGCTCTGCACTCAGGAATCACTCTTGGCGGTGCTGGGGGGACCCTAAGGGGTGCTGGGGATTGAACCTGGGTCAGCTGTGTGCAAGGCAAACACCCTTTCCGCTGTACTATCACTCTGGCCCCATGAATAGACATTTAAGAGAAGAAAAGTCTGCGGACCTCCAGCAGTCACCCAACTTGGATTGTGGATGGGTTCATGGAGGATTTAAGTATTCATCTTATTTCTTTCCCAGACAACCTCCAAAGTCCAGTTCAAAAGGAACCTCCTCCGTGAAGCCTTCCCTCAATCTGCAGGCACAGACTTTCTGATGCTCAGAATGCTGTGGCATCGCTATCTGTGCTATGCACTGCTTATCTTTCCCCCGGCCTATCCCTCCATCCTGGCACCACTGGGGCTGTACCACTGACAGTCGGACATGTCCCAGTCACTGACCAGCCAGCCCTGGTAATTTAGTCCTCTTCTCAGGCCCCAGGCCCTGGCCTAGGCCCTGCCACACTCTGCACCTACTGGACATCTTTTTTCTGTTGTTTTGTCTCCACCTTCGGCGTGAGGTGCCAGAGATCAAACCAGGGTCAGCCGTGTGCAAGGCAAGTGTCCTACCTGCTGTACTATTACTCTGGTCCCCCTCCTGTCCATCTTGATGTCCCCTTGGGTTCTAGCTGGCTCTTTTGTTTTGTTTTGTTTTGGGGCCACACCTGGCAATGCCCAGGGGTTACTCCTGACTCTGAGCTTAGGAATTTTTCCTGGCAGGCTCGGGGGACCTTGAGGGATGCTGGAGATCGAACCCGTTGTACTATCACTCTGGCCCTCCCTCCGGCTGGCTCTTCTATTTGGAGTCCTCTCCTTTGCTTCGAAGAACTTTTACCTACGTGTAAGGGCCAAGGATGTGGCACAAGTAACAGAAGTCATGTGTCAGGCCCTGAGTTCAAGCCTCTGCCACCGTCTGCCCTGCTGCTGGCATTAGCACAGGGTGTGGCCCTCACAGCAGTCAAAGTACCTTTGCCTCTCCACATGCAAGCACATCCCAGTCAGGCTCAGGCCAGGCAGGGCCGTGGGTCTCTGGCGCGTGATGGTCTCTGGGGTGCAGGAGGCGCTTCCCGAAGTGATGCCCAGTGATCCTGTGAGGGAGACACACAGCAAGGAATAACTTGTGTCAGCATCCAGGTGACAACACCACAGGCTTTGTGTCTTTTTGTTGCAGAGCTGGGCATTACACCTGAGTCTCCATATATGTACTTTACTGCTGAGCTACACCCCTGCCCTGGCCATTGGAAGGGGAGAGGCCGGGCCATACCGTGGAGTGCTCAGGGCTTACTCCTGGCTCTGTGCTCAGGACTCACCCCTGACAGTGCTCAGGGGACCATGTGGGATGCTGGAAATTGAACTTGGGTTAGCTGTGTGCAAGGCAAGTGCCCTACCCGCTGTGCGATTGTGCCAGGCTCATAAGATCCCTTTCAATGAGAACTGTATTTCTTGGAGACTGTGCTATCTACCAATGGGAAAATGTGCAATGATGAAAGGAAGCCAGCTTTGTCTGTGAATTCAATAAAGCTCCTTGTTGGCTAATGTTTCGCCTCATTTCCCAACAGCCCTTGACTGACGGCCAGGATGGTGTTGAAAGTCTGGGTTTTGTTGCCTTTCCTTAGTGTTTACTGGTCAGGGCAGCGAGTTTGGTGACATGTGAGTGGGTCCACGTGTCGGACGCAGCCACCATTCGTTTTCAGACTTTGTTGGAAAGAGACCAGCACCACCCTCACTCCAGGCCTCACGCTGGTCTGCTCTGAACCTGCTGCCTTAAAAAAAAAGACCCAAACAAACAGGGGTCAGAGCGATAGCACAGCGGGAAGGGCGTTTGCCTTGCATGCTGCCGACCAAGGTTTGATCCCCGGCATCCCATATGGTCCCCCGAGCACCGCCAGGAGTAATTTCTGAGTGCAGAGCCAGGAGTAACCCCTGAGCATCACCGGGTGTGACCCAAAAAGAAAAAAAGAAAAAAATTTAAAAAGCAACAAAGTGAGAGTACTAGTACAGAAAGTAGGGCATTTGTCTTGCATGCGGCCGACCCGGGTTCTAGCTCTGGCACCACATACAGTTCCATACGGTTCCCCCGGGTCTTACCAGAAGTCATTCCTGAGCACAGAGCCAGGAGGAAGTCATGAACACTGCTGAGCATGACCCCAAAAAATCAGAGCCCTGGTTTTCAGGAACCAGAGGATGAGGACGGGATCACCCAGGGAAGCAGCATGTCCAGTAGAAGGCGGAGAGTGGGCGCGGCTCCTGTGAGCTCCTCCCTGGCTGCACGCTGCGGGCCCTGGGCTCCCACACGCCCTCCGGAGGGCGCAGACGCTCACCACACTGACCCGGGCTTCTCCTCAGTCCCTGAGGCCTACAGTGGCCTGGCCCCTGTGTGTCCCCAGAACCCTGCACAGCTCCACAAGAGGGAGTTGTCTCCCCCCACACGGAAAAGCCTCCTTGGGGTCCCAGGACTGGACCACTGGCTTGAACCAGAGCCATGTTGAAGAAAGGAGTGAGACCGTAGTACACACGCACACACACACACACACATGCACACACATGCACACGCACACACACAGAGTCTTCACACATTCACATATATACCCACACCACTCACAGTCTTCACACACATATACACCTACTCACACAGAGTCTTCACACACACCCACTCACACACAGACTTCACACACATTCACATATGTACCCACACCCACTCACACACGGTCCTCATACACACAGACACAGTCTTCACCCGTTCACACACACACCCACTCACATGTCTTCACACACACATACATACCCACTCATACAGTCTTCACACACACATACAAACCCACTCATACACACATAGAGTCTTTACACACGTTCACATATATACCCACACACACTCACACAGGGTCTACACACACACACACACACACACACACACTCACACCCATACCCACACCTAGACACTCGCAGAAACAGAAACACCTACATGCCCATACACACACATATACACATGCCGTCCTTTGTCTCTCTCTCTCTCTCTCTCTCTCTCTCACACACACACACACACACACACACACACACACACACACTCTGAAGACCGGGCCTTGTGCCCTGGTGGGAACTTGGCTGTGCTTCAAGGCCTCTGGTGGGAACTCCTGTGTCAGATGCAGCTTTGGGGCCAGCATTCCCTGACCCTGTCCCTCTCCGTTCCCAGCCCTGGGAACCAGGTGGCCCCCTCCCTAAACCCTCACTGTGTACATGGCCTGTTTGCTTGGCGGGAAGGACAGACAAGGCTGTTTGCTGTGTGGGCTCAGGGGGCCGTGGTCTGCAGTGGGCAGGGCGGGCAGTAGGTCAGAGGACAGAGGGTGGGGGATCGAAAATCATGCGGCCTTCCTGTGGACATAAAGGTTTGCTCCCTCGTTCCCACCCCCGCCCCCTGCAGCCAGGCTTCCAGCGGGGCTCCCCAAGATGTGCCCCCACTCCATATACCCCCTGCACCCACCGCCTCAGACTCCTGCAACTTTCCCTGCCCCCCAGCCTGCCGCTCCCAGAACTTCCGGTTCAGGACTCCTGCGTGAGTGCTCCCCTCAGCTGCAGAGTAAAGCATTCAGAGTCCAGGCCCAGCCCCTTCCTGCTGGTCTGCGGAGCTGC
The DNA here is from genome assembly GCF_027595985.1 of Sorex araneus. Classification (NCBI taxonomy): domain Eukaryota; kingdom Metazoa; phylum Chordata; class Mammalia; order Eulipotyphla; family Soricidae; genus Sorex; species Sorex araneus. The sequence goes on along the minus strand of NC_073313.1, from coordinate 345,378,475 downwards.
CGACATCAGTGGGGCAGACCCCCGAGGGGAGCCCACTGCCAAGGGGCCCAGTGTTCACTGTCTTCCTAGGAAAGGAGACGCTGAGAGAGGAGACAGGACTGACCAGCCCCCACTCAGGGACCCCCCGCCCTCCCACACCTACTCTTGCCCTGAGTGAACAGTGCTCCGGCTGACCCCCGCCAGCCAGCCTCATGGCCGCCCCCTCGGAGGCTTCCCAGATCTCAGCCCCGGTGGCTTCTGTCCCTCACACACTGGCCAGGCCTGGGCTGACGCCGACGCCACGCCCCCTCCTGTCCTGCCCTTCTGGCCTGGGTTTTCCCCTCTGGGCTGCAGGCTGTGCTCACTTCCAGCGACCCTGGGGAGTCCTTCAGCCTGCAGCAGAAGAGTATCTGCCACTCCAGCTTTTCTCTCTTCCAGTTCTGGTTTTGGGCCATACCTGGCCGTGCTCAGGGCTTGCTCCTGGCTCTGTGCTCAGGGACCACTGCTGGCAGCTCAGGGGACCCTATGGGGTGCCAGAGATGGGACTCAGGTTGGCTGCGTGCAAGGCAAGTGCCTAGCCCAATGCTGAGTCTCTCCAGTGCCCCCTTTCTACCTGCTCGCCTCCCCCCTCTGCTGAAGTCAGTGCGGTGTCCAGGAGCCGGGCACTCGCCTGCGGTGCCCACACCTGCTTGCTTGTGGCTCCCGGGCTCACACGGGCAGAGTCTGGGCCATACTCAGTGTGTGGGCAGTGCTGGCCATCAGACTTGAGCCCTTAGGTCCAGAACCCCAGACCCTCCTCCCGGGCCACCTCTGTCTGCAGAGTAGTTGGGGCCGGAAACAGAGCGATGGTGCAGTGGGTAGGGCACTTGTCTTGCATGTTGCTGACCCAGGTTTGATCCCTGGCTTCCCATATGGTTCCTCTGGGCACCACCAGGAGTGATTCCTGGGTGCAGAGCCAGGAGTAACTTCTGAGCACTGAGCCAGGAGTAACTTCTGAGCACTGATCCAGGAGTAACTTCTGAGCACTGCCGGGTGTGACCCCCCCCAAACCAAATAAACATAAAAATGCAAGTCTGGGTTGGGGTGTGGCGTGGCTCTGTGGCACTTGGCAGTGGTCAGGGATCTTAAGGCAGACTCAGGGTCCAACAAGCTGTCCAACAGCAGGAGTCCGGCCGGGTTTGAGCCCCTTGTGGCGCATGCTTCTCTGAGCACTGCCTGGACTGGCCCCTGAGCACCGAGCCGTGAGTAGCCTCTGAGCACCCTTGGCAGTGCCCCCAAACAGAACGACAACAAAACCAGGCTAAAAGCCAGATCCCCAGGAGCAACCTGTGGTGAGAAAAGGTCGCCTGCCTCGTGGGCTGTCCTGAGGTTATATAAGGAAACCAGATGGAGGGGCTGGAGCAATAGCGTGGCAGGGTGGGCACTAGCTTTGCACACTGCGATCCAGGGTCAATCCCACGTAGTCCCCGAGCACTGCCAGGAGTAATTCCTGTGTGCAGAGCCAGGAGTAAGTCCTGAGCATCGCCGGGTATGTTCCCCCCCCAACAAAAACAAAACAAAAAGAAAACTAGCCTGAGGACTCCCGGGGCCTATCACACTATCACACTTTGCAGCTGACTTGGTCAGCTCTCCTCTGGCAGGTGACCTCTGGGCCAATGTCCAGTCAGCATCGACTTCAGGCAGCAGGTGGGGGATGGGTGCCGGGGCTGGGGCTGCCCGGTGGGTGACTCCCACCTGCCCATAGCCCCTTGGTCAGGGTGCAGAGCACTGAGCCTGCAAGTGACCCCTGTGTCCCCCCCGCCCACACCTCTGGGCGGCCTTTCAGGCCTGGCGGTGAGGAGCGGGGAGTCAGGGAGTGCCTGGAGACGTGGGGTCAGGGGCCCGGAGACGCCGCTGCTGCCCGGAACCATCTGGAGGCCAGAGCTAGAAATGGGGGAAAGGTCGCAGTGTCGCGCCAGCGGTGGCCGTGTGCCACAGAGAACGGTGGCTGACGTCCAGCTGGGCCAGACACCCCAGGGCCGCCCCTGCCTGGCTGTCGGCCACCCCGGAAGGTTGCGGCAGCCTCGCGCCCGTGGGCCTGGCCGGTGTCGGGGGTGGACAGCCGGGGTGGGAGCGTCCAGCGTGCAGGCCACATAGGAGCCATGGCCTCCTCTGCCCCTGACCCACGTCTCCCCTCCGGGCCTCACTACCCCTCGGGGCGATGCTCTGGGCAGTGGGCAGCAGGGCCCCAACAGAGCCTGAAGGACCGGAGCGTGGTGGGCATGAGGGCCCCCGGGGTCTCCTGCTCACCATTTCTCCCAGAGGACAGAGCTGGCCGTGACTTGTTGCAGTATCTCCTTCCTCCTCAGGCTGCTGGAGCCTGGACACTGGGCAGCGCGGTAGAGGGGTGGTCTGGGAAAAGAGGACCAGCTGCTACCCACCCTGGCCCCTGCCAAGATGGCCTGGAGCCTTGGCATCAAAGTACCCCGTGGACGAGGATCCCGGCACCTCTGTGGGGCTGGGCTGTGCCGCTCAGCCTCTGTGCCTGTCACAGCGGACACGAAGCCAGGCTCCAGCACGGTCCTGTCCTTCTGAGCCCTTTGCTCCTGCCAGCCTGACTCTAGTTCTGGGGCCGGGGGCTGGGCCTGGATAAGGCGGCAGCAGTGGGGTCTCTGGGAGTGGGGGGAACACAGGTGAGCTGAGACCCAGCTGGGGGGCAGCTGAAGGGGGGGTGGGGCTGGCCAGGGCAAGGGGACGGCGAGCCCACTGTGAGGGCGAGGATGGCTCTCGGGCCAGGAGGGAGGGGGGGCGGGAGCTGCAGGCAGAGGACCGAGTCTGACTTAGGGTGTCCACAGGGGGGTGAACTCGGAGTGCAGGTGGACCGGAGCCGAGGGGAAGGTTGGAGAAGGGGCCCAACTGTCTCAGTAGAAAATCCGGGTCCTTTTGTTCACGTGAATAAGAAGCAGCCGGACTGAGGTGAGGTTCCTCCAGCACACCTAGTCAGAACGTGGACATCGTGACCCCCACCCCCGTGACCCAGAAAACCAGCATCTCCAGCACCCCCAGATGGGTACCAGTTCCCAGTACCCAGCCCGGCAGCCAGCGGGCTTCCTGCCGTTAGGGACGAGTTGGCATCCTTCCCTTTGCGGCTGTCTGCCGAGGCCCGGGCAGCAGGTCTCAGTGTTCGCACCCACCTGCGTGTGCACAAGGCCCGCTGTGCCCTCCAGGGTGCTGCTGGGCCTATTCTTTTTTTTTTTTTTTTTTTTTTGCTTTTTGGGTCACACCCAGCAATGCACAGGGGTTACTCCTGGCTTTGCACTCAGGAATTACTCCTGGCCGTGCTCAGAGGACCATATGGGATGATGGGAATCGAACCCAGGTCGGCTGCATGCAAAGCAAACACCCTACCCGCTGTACTATCGCTCCAGCCCCTGCTGAGCCTATTCTTAGTGTGCGCGGGCGGCACCAGGGATCGAGCTGAGGACCCCACACTTGCGAGCCAGATGCTCTGAGCCAACTCCCCACCGGAGAGCCCTTGGTGCTGCCATCTGGTGCCCCCACGGCCCCCTCTCAGCTGTGGGCATCCAGGGGCGGAGTAAACACTGGTTCTGATAGGGGGCATCTTGCTGCTGGTGCCTTGGGCAGAGTTTGGAGGGGTCAGAGGAACACAGGGAGTGAGCTCCCAGAGGCAGGACCAAGGCTGTGTCCTGGCCCTGGCCACTGTGATAGGGGCCAAGGGCCCTGGCCTCAGCTTGTTTCTGTGCGAAACGCTTGAAGCCCCCTAGCTTATGGGGGTGGGCGGTGGGCAAGCCCCTTCTCCCCTGAGCCCCTTCCTGAAGTGGCGGGTGGGGACAGGTGGGTGGTGGTGGCGGGGTCGGCTGTCCCTAGGGGACTTCTGTCCTCTGGACCTTGGCTCTGGCCTGAGCAGACTGCAGGATGTTTGCTCACTCTTATCACACTTGCAGTGCTCCGTGCGGGCTCCGGGAAACGGGGGCCATCTGTGCCTGCAGCCTCCGCCCCATGCGGCCGGAATGGGGACCCACCGCCCAGGGACTGGTCGATGGGAACGCGGCACGTGAGACCGGGGGAGAATGCAGCCGAGGATTGGGGAGCGACAGTGCAGAGAACAGGCAGGCCCAGATCCTGGGAGAGCAGCAGACCTGGGGGGTCCCGAACACCCCATCCAGAACCCCTGTCCTTGGTCAGGTACTGAGCACAGCCTCTGAGCCCATGGGCAAGAGCCAGGCCAGGCATCGGGCAGGCCCCCAGGGGTACGGTGCCTGCTCAGCAGCTCTGAGCATGTCCCCCTCGGTGCCAGAGGTCCCCGGTTCAACATAGGTGTGCTGGAGACTTCAGGTCAAAGGGCGTAGCCTCATCCCAGAGCCGCAGTGAGGGCTCGACTCGTGCACAGAAACAGGCTGTGACTTCTGTGCTGATTGTATGTCCTCTTTGGACGAAGCCAGGAGGCATGAGGAAGTGTCAGCAGCATCCCGAGACCACACAGGAGAGGGAGCTTTAGGGTGAGGGCCCCAGAGGCGGAAGAAAAATGTGATGTCCCAGGCTGCGTGGCCAGGGACATCACATCCCAGGGTTTTACAAGCTCCTTAGGAAAGAGATATTGGGGCTGGAGCAATATCACAGCGGGTAGGGCGGTTGCCTTGCACTCGGCCGACCCGGGTTTGATTCTCAGCATCCCATATGGTCCCCTGAGCACCGCCAGGGGTGATTCCTGAATACAGAGCCAGGAGTAACCTGTGCATCGCCAGGTGTTGACCCAAAAAGCAAAAAAACAAAAAAAAAAAAAAAGGAAAGAGATACAGCTCCTTTGCTGTCTAACCACCTCAAAGAACATCTGACAGGTGCATTCCAGAACCTTCTATAACTCGACATGCTGATAAGGTCCAAATTTCTTTCTTCTTTTTTTTTTTTTTTAAAGGCTTGCTGACAGAGAAGAAGCCAGGCGTTCTGGTGAGCAACTCGGCCGGAGAATGCTCCAGACCCGAGACCAGGCCAGCAACACCAGGGATCCAGACGGAGGAGGTGCAGCCACCACACCCTCTCCAGATGGAGTCCCGGCGACACTGAGCAGCAACTAACACGGTTCTGGGATGCGGGACTGGGACAACTCCAAACCGCGCGGCCGCTAACGCTAACTCGGCCACGCGACCTTTTCTAAAAACTGAAAACATATAATCTTTTAATGGAAAATTAACTATCAAATGCTTCCTTAGTAGGGCTGTCTTTCTTGGGGGGAAACTCCAACAACAATAGTGAGTTTTGTGTTGAAATATGGAACATAATCTAGGTAAAGAGAAAATGAAGTGAAATTCATCAGTTATACAGTTGGGAGTGGGGGGGGCGGGGGCGGGGGGTATACTGGGGTTTTTGGTGGTGGAATATGGGCACTGGTGAAGGGATGGGTGTTTGAATATTGTATGAGACATAAACCTGAGAACTTTGTAACTTTCCACATGGTGATTCAATAAAAATTAAAAAAAAAAAAAAGGCTTGCTGGCTCAGCAACTAGGACACCGATCCCCTCAGAAAGCACCATGTCAGCAGAATCAGCCTGTGACCAAGGAGAGACATGTGAGGCTTGGAGTGAATGTGCTTGTGTCTCTTCTAAGTCGTGGGGTGCCCTAGGACGGGAGATGAGGCGATGACTTCTGAGGAGCACAGAGGGCTGAAGAAATGCTTTGGGACCAGTCTATCCTTGGATTTTGAAGTTCTTGAATTGGTGCTCCCAAGGCTCAGTTGAAAACTAGTTGAGGAACTTGGTTTTAAGATGTTCATGTTCATAGCATTTTCCTCATGTGAAGAGGTACTTTCATTTCTAACGAAGGCCAAGTTAACAAGAAGTAGATGCTTACTCTCCATCATGGAAATTAATTTAACTCACATTCTAAACGCATTATTATATTTTTCTCATATATAGTTTCCCCTATTGAGAGTGGCTCTTTTATTCATCAAATTTCTATCATGGTGGAAGTATTTTTTCCTTGGGAGGTTATTTTAAATCAGAAGATTAATAGATTAATTAAGATTAATTAATTAAGATTAATTAATCTCTTACCAAAGATGGCAGAGGGGCCTCGCAGCTGGAGCACGGAGCCGGCTGACGAACATGGTACCTGGCGGGAGGGGATCTGCGTGTCCAGCTTCCCTGGGCCGGGACAGTCTGGCTACACTCAGGAGAGACACTTCCTTTAGATAGTCTGAAGTGATGCTGCTGACCCGGTCCAAAGAGTCACTCTTTTTTTTTTTTTAAATGTAGAAATCAGAACATTTTATATAAATATTTCTGGAATATAAACTGACTTCTAGAATGTTAACTTTGAAACTTTTTGAACTACTGTATCCTAGGTTTATTAGTGTAATGCATTTAATTTTCCATTTCCCAATCTAGAAAATACACTGCAAGTTAGATCTAACAACGAAAAAAATCAACCTAAATTTTTTCATAGAGAAAACTAATGAATATAAAACTATCCCACCCCAAATAAAAACAAACCCAATCAAGAAATAGATTCTGCAAAGCCTATTAATCTTCCGATTTTTTTTCTTTTTGGGTCACACCCGGCGATGCACAGGGGTTACTCCTGGCTCTGCACTCAGGAATTACTCCTGGCGGTGCTCAGGGGACCATATGGGATGCTGGGATTTGAACCCGGGTCGGCCGCATGCAAGGCAAACGCCCTACCCGCTATGCTATCACTCCAGCCCCTAATCTTCCGATTTAAAATAACCTCCCAAGGAAAAAATACTTCCACCATTATAGAAATTTGATGAATAAAAGAGCCACTCTCAATAGGGGAAACTATATATGAGAAAAATATAATGATGCGTTTAGAATGTGAGTTAAATTAATTTCCATGATGGAGAGTAAGCATCTACTTCTTGTTAACTTGGCCTTTGTTAGAAGTGAAAGTACCTCTTCACATGAGGAAAATGCTATGAACATGAACATCTTAAAACCAAGTTTCTCAACTAGTTTTCAACTGAACCTTGGGAGCACCAATTCAAGAGCTTCAAAACCCAAGGATAGACTGGTCCCAAAGCATTTCTTCATCTGTCCTTTCTTTGCCTTGTTCCTTTTTCTCTTTTCTACACTTACATTTCTCTTTCTTAGAGGTTACATCTCAACTTTTCTTCTTTCGATTCTTAAGTTTTTCAGTACTGAACTTGACTGTTTCCAACTGTTTTATTTTTCTTTTTTTTCTGCTTTTTGGGTCACACCCGGTGATGCACAGGGGTTACTCCTGGCTCTGTACTCAGGAATTACTCCTGGTGGTACTCAGGGAACCATATGGGATGCTGGGAATCGAACCTGGGCCGGCCGCGTGCAAGGCAAATGCCCTACCCGCTGTGCTATTGCTCCAGCCCTCTGTTTTATTTCTTTGGTAGCCTTTGTGTTTGTCTCAATTTATTTCCTCAAAATCTCCTTTTTCCTTATGCTTAGGCCTTTCCTCTTTGGGTTTTTCTTTGCTTTCCTCTGTATGCCTTTTTCTCTTCTGATGTATCTTTTTATGGCTATCCTGATGGGCACTGGTATTATTTTCTGGAGAGAGATGCTTATGAACTCCAGATTCTACGCTGTATGAGCTAGAGTTATATTCTTGCTGACTAGGGTTCAGGGCTACTGCTTTTTCTGAGAAACACTCCCTGGTGAATTGACAATAGCTCAGTGAGTCTAACCTCAGCCTGTTGTCACGAGCAGGTAGCCACTGTGGTAACTGGTTTTCCACTGTTTGTGAACTAGAGCATGATCTTGGGTAGGTCTGGATGGTTCCAGATGGGAGTCTTTGATCAAACATTCTATACCTGGGTCTGTGATCAATTTCTTCTTTGTGCCTACAGGTTTCCAAATAGTCCTCTCTCATCTTTCTGAAACAAGTCTTTGGCTCTAAGCCCCTGGCTTTCTGCACTTTGATATAATCTTCAAGTTCATCTTGAAAAGAGTCATGTGTCTCCATTGAATGCTTCATTAGGTTGACAACGAGAGATTCTTTTTATCAGGCTGAGAACTTGGTGGAGAAATCTGATCATATTCACTTATTAATTGCTTCAGTGTCTTAGCATACAATTTATCCAAATGGTGAGTCTGTGTAACAATTGGGGAGTTACAAACCATGATGTCAAGATGACAAAATTAGTTTAGATCAATAGTCCACTCCCATTTACGTCATAAAGTGAAATCCTCTGTGGTTCAAACGGAAGCACTGCTCCACATTTACCTTTCATAAAAGGTATCTATAAAATGCTCAAATCTTTGTTCATTTGCTCTGGTGTCTTCTCTGAGGCAGGGACAACTGCTGCCACTGACACCACCACTGAGCGGGTGGGGTGGCACCAAAGAGTCATTCTTAAAAACCACTGACACTAACATTTCCTGTCAGAAAACATTTACTGTCCGCTTTAGTAATGAAACTTTAGTGATGAATTGAGAAATGCTTCAGGGATCCTTTACTTAGCAACTTTCTTGGGAAATTATAAAGAAAGCAATCTGAGTGCACACGCTGGGAAACAAGGGGTGAAGCCCAAGGTGATGCCTTAGTGCCCGTTAAGACCTCACACTCTGCTCAAGAGAGGACGAGGTGAAACTGAATTAACAGGAAATGACATATTACGAAATAGACATATAAAATTTAATCCCTTTGGTTTAAAATACATTTTCAATGGTACAATTAAAAACAAGATGAAATCAACTTCATAAAACAAAATATAAAAGTGTTATATGACCCGTGTCCCATGATATATCATCTTAGAAAACCAGCAATTTACCTCATACTTCATTAGCATATTGTAAGAACATAACTATGCATCCTACTAATACAAATGACCTAGTCTAATTCCCTGAACCTAGAGATACCCGTGATTTTGCTATAAAATTACACTTTTTCGTATTTCAATATACTTAAACATGTGTACAAAATGTTCCCCTATAATAAAGTCTCATAAATTTGCGCATGCTCTCTAGAATGGATGGCATACGACACACAATCAAAGTCTTAAAGCTCTGCCCCAGGCTGACACAGAAATATTTTTCTTGTTACAAATGGGAAGGGCGGGAAGGACTCTGTCCTGAGTTGTATCACCTGATACACAGAATCCCGGCATGTCACTCCTCAATGGGTCGCCACCTCGGATGGACACTAGCACATACAAGTATTAGCTGCACTTGTGTTTTCTTCCTTAAATGCACTGGCTGAGCAGTGCAGAAAACCACATAACGACACTCTCCAGAGGCAACAGAATCCCTGTGGTTGCTATGCTATGGATCGACTGGACTGGAGCGATAGCACAGAGGGTAGGGGTTTGCCTTGCACACGGCCGACCCAGGTTCAATTCCTCCATCCCTCTTGGAGAGCCCGGCAAGCACCCGAGAGTATCCCGCCCGCAGAGCAGAGCCTGGCAAGCTACCCGTGGTGTATTCGATATGCCAAAAACAGTAACAAGAAGTCTCACAATTGGAGATGTTACTGGTGCCCGCTCGAGCAAATCGATGAACAACGGGACGACAGTGCTACAGTGCATCGACTGACTGCCGTGTTTGGGAAAATGTGGAGAAAACCGTTTCAGTGGGTTCCCCTAAGCGTACTCTCTGCTTGTTCTATGTTATCAAAAATAACTTAACCTTTCATTGGAGAAAAGTCTCTAAGGTAGACCTTATTGCATCTCTTCGCTCTATGTACACAGGTGCTATATTTATATATTATATATTTATATAAGACATGTATGTACACATTTACACTCACAAGCATTCAAAAATGTATTGCACGTATATACAATGCAGCTTTAGCTTAACCGATGCATACTGTAACCCATGTAAGTTCTTCATAAGAAAGGCAGGCGATCAAGAAGTTAGAAGGAAGATTTCAGTAACGTGCCCTATTTGAGTAAACATTTCTTGGGGGGTGAGAGGCTAAGGGAGACAGGTCAGGGCCCACCCTGTCTCTTCGGCCGCTGCTCCCGCTGCCCCAAGGCGGTCAGGTGCACGGGGTGCCGGGAAGGGCTCGAAGCCTGAGAGCTGGGCCTATGGCTTTCTCATGCCTGCCCCAGTGAACAGGCCCACCAACTCGGAGGAGGCGGCAAGGTCGCGAGCCTCCGACTGTTATAAATAACGCAGCGGAGGGTCTAGAGTTTCCCAGTCTAGTCAGTCTAGGAGCCAAGCTTTCACTTTCAATCCTAAGTACTTAGAGAAGAAAATTCAAACGTAATGGAAGATGGGTTTCTTTGTTCATGGAAAAGCGCCAATGCGGCCCAGTCCGTGCTCTCTCCAAGCCAAGTGTAGTGCCGTCTTCAACTCCCCAGGAGCCCCGCCCGCAGACGCCGCCTGCGTGGTTCGGACGGCGGCCGCCCAGGGCTCCTGCAGCTTTGCAGTCAGCCCACGGAGCGTCTTCGCTTCTCTTGCTGGGAGGTGCGGGCCGCGGGCCCTTAGATCTCGGTGAGGGTGAGTTTGTACGAGCCCCCAGCCTCTTCGATCTGCAGCTGGAAGGTGTCCTCGTTGGAGTAGTGTTTCACGATGTTGTCATCCATGTTCACCAGGATCCTGCGGGACAGACCAGACAGGGCCGCTCATTCCCACAGGCCTGGGAGGCAGACCGAGGGCTCTAGTCCCAGAGCTCAGCCACGCACTAGCCGGGACATGTCGGGCAAACTGTGCCCACCTCCCTCAGTCCCACTGGGCTCAGCTATGAAACGGCGTAACAACAGAGCCCAGGAGATGGCTGTGTGGATTCAGGGAGGGGTACAAGTAAAGCACTGACGGCAGCTTCGGGGAAAACAGACGCCAGGTACACTGGCTTGTTTATCCTCACAGCAGCGGGCAGTGATCATTCCACACAGCAGCAGCTACTGAGACAAACCAAAGGCGTCCATGTGGCCTGAAGTCATAGGTCCCAACCAAGGATCCTTAACAAACTGTCTTCTCTGTCAGGTTACCATCAGATTTTTTTTTTCTTTTCTCTTTTCCTTTCTGGGTCCCACCTGCAATGCTCAGAGCTTACTCCTAGATCTGTGCTCAGGACTTATACCTGGGTGTGCACAGGGACCGCATGGGATGCTGAAGATCGAACCCAGGCCAGCTGTGTGCAAGGCAAATGCCCTATGCACAGTACTATCACTCTAGCCCAGAGTTTTATAGTTTTGTTTTTTAAATGAAGACCCACCTTGTCCTATTACGCCTATACCGAAAAAATTCCAGCTCCTTGGTTTCGGTTCTAAAATGAAGCCCCCAAATTCTTATGCTATATCCATGTCAACAGCACAGACACTGAGGTAAGACAGAGGCAAAAGCATGAATTCTCACAGAGAGGCAAGGTGCCAAGACTGCGAACAAAGCCGCGACAGGGGGGCCCAGGCCTTCGGCCCGCTGTGCCCAGGCTGCCCACCGGTCAGCCCTGACACGGGCCTGTGGTGTAGGAACTGTGAGCAGAGCCTCTCTCGCTGCGGGCTCTGGGGCCCGATAGCCGCTACCCTTCAGGCCACTCTACACTGTGCCCAGGACGCGACTCAAGGGGCAGAGATAAGCAAGGGGCTGGGGGCCTCCTGGGCACCGCGAGGGCCCCACACTACCTGGTGCCCAGCAGCCCTGCCTGCAGGAACACTGGCCTGGTCTGGTCTGGCCACACCCAGCAAACAGCACACGGGGCTGCTCCTGGCCTACCACCTGGGGACTGAGAGGCGCCGGGGCACGTACCTCGGGCTCCCACATATAAAGCCTGTGCTCCAGCCCTTTCAGCTTTCTCCTCTGGGTCCCTGCCCCCAATTTTTTTTTTTTTAACTAGGAATGCCATTTAGTGCTTACCCTTTTTTACATTTCTTGAATATCTTCCCAATCTTCTCATGGGGGACATCGTATTTGTCCGATATCTGAAAGAGCAAAGAAAAGTCATTTCAAGATGCTTCCTCTATAGCTGCAAGTGTGTGTGTGTGTGTGTGTGTGTGTGTGTGTGTGTGTGTGTAGGTCTATTACTCAACCTTTCTGTTTTTCATAATCGCAAAGACCTCTCTAAGGCCCCATCCAAAACCCAGGGGCAGGAGGTGAGGGGTGGGTCACCCACCTTTGGAGGGAACTGGGGTCGGGATCTTATGGAGTGAAAGATCAACACTTTACGTATTTGAAGAAAAACTGGGCAGGGGTTCAGCTGCCCACCCCACCACCCATTTCCCATCTGGACACAGCTCCTGTCAGCAGGGGCTGGGCCGCTCGGATACTGCATCGGGGACTCAAGGCCCCTTCCGGGAGCCCTGAGCCGAGGGAGGCGCAGGTGGAATCGGTTCTGATTTGCTTCCAATCCCAGCAGGTGCCTTTTCTGCCCTCAGCCGCCCACGCCAGCTCACGGGAGGCAGGCTGCTGAGGATGAAAGAGCGGCTGTCCTCTTCCGATGCCGAGTTATTAGAAAGAAAAATATTTCAATGTCCCAGAGTCTGGCAAAAATATCAGTCAGTGATCTCATGCCAAGAGCAGGGACTCTGCCAAGGGCAGCCGGCGCCTCCCAGGGTCCCCCGAGCCCTGCACCCTCGGACCTCTCCCCGCCTCTCTCCTGCACAGGGAGTAGCCGACATGGAGCTCGTGGGGGGCACTCAGGGCCTCTGCCTTCCCAGGAGGGGTCTCGTTGTGACAGTGACACCAGCGAGGACCACTGGTGGCTCACACTTGATTGTGGCTTAACACGAATTTCAGGGCCAGCGCCAATATAGTAAACACAGAGACTGAACTACTCTGAGGACAAGCAGTGGAGCTCGTTGAGACGAAATGTCTTGGTTGGACATGCCACCAGACCGCTCCCAGATGGGGGGCCACCTCTTGGCGCCAATGTGCCACGCAGAGCTAGAGGCAGCTTGGGGAGAGGGACCTCCTGAGTGAGACCAGGCCCGAGCTCCCCGGACATAGACCGAGCCGTCTCTGCTCTGCATCAGCCGGCAATGAAGCCGTGTATAAAATCCCAGCCCCAAGGGCGCCAAGACTTGTAACGGTACTGAACGCCCGCGGAGCTGTGAGCAGCTGCAGTTGGCACCGCAGGTCTCAATCTTTTTCACACTCTCTTTTCGAGCTATAATCAAGGATCTGCCGCTTCTCCCATGAGGATGAGGACTGGCCGGGTAGGTCAGGAAAGGAAGCAGCCGCGAGGGAAATGGCAGGAGGCGGGAAGTGAGAGGGGAGGTGGGCACGGGTGGGAGGGGAGCTGCCCCAGCTGCCGTCCCCTCTCTCGGCTTCCTTTAACTCTTTTTGGGAGCCATGTGGGTTCTTGTTTGTTTTGGTTTGGGGCCACACCAGGCAGTGCTCAGGGTTTACTCCTGGCTCTGCACGCAGGAACCACTCCTGGCGGGGCTCGGGGGGCCATAAGTGGTGCCAAAGATTGAACCCAGGTTGGCCGCATGCAAGGCAAACCCCTAACCACTGTGCTATTGCTCTGGCCCCGCACAGCTTTTACTGAAAGAAATTTAAGAGATACACGTTCCAGAGAGCACTCGGGCTTCTTCAGAATGGAAAAACCTGGACTGACTGATGGATGCATCGGGGCCACACCCGACAGTGCTCAGGTGAATTGCTGCACTCAGGAATCACTCCTGGAAGGGCCCAGAGACCACAGGCAATGCTGGGGGCTAACCCGGGTCAGCTGTGTGCAAGGCAAACAGCTTACCTGCTGTTCGACTGCTCCGGCACCCTATTTTTAAATTTTAATTTTTTACTGCATTTATCGGTACCTGGGAAATGGTACATATTCATTTCTTTGCTTATTCTTTGTCTCCCAAACTGGAACCCTCACTCCCTTTTAATCTGTATCACAGTAACTAGGCACTTACCCAAGGTCTAGAATAGTACAAAGAGCATGCGCACACACACACACACACACACACACACACACACACACACACACACACACACACACACACACGCATGCACGCGCAGGTGCTAAGCAAATATCTGCGAAATGAATTTAAGAACAGTGCCGTTTGAAGGGAAGCCAAGGGGGAAAAGGATTTCCAGCCCATCATCGCACGTGTTCTGAGCTCTTGCATTTATCGGTGGGGAGGGTTGACACTCCAGGCGGAGTGGCTAGTCCCTGAATTTCACGGGGGGCAAAGGCACTAGGGCATCAACACAGCCTCCTCCTCCAGCACTCACACTGCACGGGGCCCGGAGTGCCCTGGGCCTTGAGGATTTACACTCAAGTTGTTTTTCTCAAACACGCTGTAGGGAAGGACTTGACACAAGTCCAGTCAATCCCCAGATCAGGGGTTTCCAAGGAACCACTGTTTCCATGAAAAAAACATTTCCGTTTCATTTTGCAACTGCGGCAGTGCACTGCTCACAGCTGCTCTCAGCGCGGGGCTCCGGCTGGCAGATCTCCGCCCTGGGCTCCAGACGGTCAGATTGTGGGGTACGTGGCGGGGAGGGGGGCGCTCATCCAGGGCCCAAGCACGCAGAACTAATGCTCCAGCCCTTTGAGCTGTCTCCCCACCCTGCCCTTTCTAAAATTTTGCTCGGAGCTAACTGTTGGTAAACCGCACTCTCTCTTTAATCAGACCTGTAACAGAGAAACTATTTCACAAGTCACCAGGATTCCCTCAGCACAAGCCAACGCCCTCTGGCTGCAGCCACCATGTGGGGACATGGGAGACGTTTCTCAGATTCCCGTCCAGGGCCAGAATCTGGACGGTCTCAGAGCACTTGTCCCAGTGGAATGCTGCGTGGGCGCGCTTTTGCTCTCGGGAAAAGCTACGAAAGTTCACGCGACTCACAGCTTCCATCAGGCCTTTCAGCGACGGGGTCTTGAGCATCAGGGCATCGAAGACTTCTTCAGACTCCTTCCGGACATAGAGCAGCACTGGGCGCCCAACGGGAACACGGAGAGAAGAAGGAGAAGGGGAAAAATGGGACACAGTTCACTCATGAGCAAAGGGAGGAAAGACTCACGCGGGCAGAGTGAGTGAAATGAAAAGTCAGCAGCCGCGTGCCCATAGGAAGTTGACCAGGGAACGCGGCTGGCAGCAGCTTCCTCCCTGCGGCAGGCCCGGGGCAGGATCTGGGCTGTGAGAAGGACACTCCTGGAGTGTCCAGGAGAACACAATCTCTCTTTCTGACAGGTTCTCTCCTTTGAACAAGATTTACTGGCTTACTGGAGTAGCTTATAGTCAAGACACATTTGGGACTTACTTCATAGTTTTTTGGTTCATTTATTTTGGCTTTTAGGGTCATACCTGGCATGCTCAGGGGTCACTCCTGGCTCTGCACTCAGGAATTACTCCTGGCGGTGCACAGGGGATGTTGGGGATTGAACCCGGGTCAGCTGCATGCAAGGCAAACACCCTTCCCGCTGTGCTACTGCTCTGGTCCCAGGACTTTCTTGATTTTTGGGGGTAGTGGGGGACGTAGGTTGGGCCATACCTGGTGGAGCTCAGGGGTCACTCCTGGCTCTGTGCTCAGGAATTATTCCCTGCAGGTTCAGGGCACCATATGGGGTGCCGGGGATCAAACCCAGTTCAGCGGGTGCAAAGCAAAAACACCCTACTCACTACACCGTCTCCAGCCCCAGGATTCACTTCTAATGTAATCCCCGCCCCCCACCCTGCCCCAAACACACCCCAAGAAATGGAAACCAGCACACCTCTCTTTGGTTCTTCTAGCCGGGTCAGCTTTGCCGGGGGCGGGATTGCAAAGTCATCCTCAGACCCATAAGGGCCTCGTTTCAAGTTAGACCTGCAGGGAATCCAAGGGCACAGTGAGGGGTGTGGGCATCGATCGCTTGCAGAAACAAGGAGGTTTCGGGGGTACCCCTGAATCTGATATTCAGAAAGACCCTTTCTATCTGATGGCCCAGGCCGGAGAGTGTGTCAGGAACGGCCAGCTTCCTGGCCGGCAGAGGCAAGCCTAAGGTGCAGGGGAAGACGGCGCTGGAACTGAGGCTTCTAATGGGACAGCAGAGGTGGGGATGCTCTAGATGCCTGGGCCAGCCTCCATGGCTCCCGGAGACCCAGAGCTACCGCTCAGGAGGGAGCATCCTTCCGGGAGGAATTCTCCAGAGAAGGGCAAGATTTGAGATAGGCAGGAAGAGAGAGAGAGAGAGAGAGAGAGAGAGAGAGAGAGAGAGAGAGAGAGAGAGAGAGAGAGAGAGAGAGAGAGAGAGAGAATGAGAGGGGGAGAGAGAGATGAGGAGAGAGAGAGAAAGAGAGAGAGGAGACAGAGAGAAAGATGGAGGCGAGAGGGAGCGGGAGAGAGGCGAATGCCAAGGAGGGTGGCTGAGATGAAATCACAGGAGACAGACCTTGCTGGGAAGGGGGGGCTCCAGGAAAAATTTTCTTCATCATTTGTCTCTGGGGAATTTTAAACTTTTCTGCTGCAGGCACCAGGGGAATCTTTGAAAGTTCTGCCAGCTGAGGGTCTCCAGAGCATGGCTGCCTGGGGGGGGGGGGGGGCTGAGGGGCTAGAAGCAGAGGGACCAGGCAGGGGACTCTGGGACAACCCCACAGCGCCAGGGTCTAAGGGGACAAAGGCTGTCCGGTCAGTGCAATAGAAAGGGGAAATGGAAACAGGCACTTCCTGAAGTGTGTTTGCTGCAGAGCAGAATAATCATGTCAAAAATAGCGTGTGGCCTGGAAGTAGTTTGCCCCTGCATCCAGCACAGAGCAGCCCCCCCCACCCCCCCACCGCCTGAGAGCCCACAGAAGATCTGCCTGCAGGGTGGGAGAGAGGCAGCTGCAGCGCCCCCAGGTGGGGAGCAGCGGCATCGACATCACTGGGATGCTAAAACCTGTTCTCTCCACAAAGGAAGCAGATGCTCCCCCACCCCCCAAGAGGCTGGAGAGAAGAAAAGGCAAGATTCCTGGTCGCAAAGTGCCCGAGGTCAGAGAGTGCTTAGGGAATGTGGAGGGACTGGGGGCCGGACACTTTGGAGGTTTGTGTCAACGGGACCTGGACCGGAGCAAGACTGACCGTCAGAGACAATGCAGCTCCACGTGACAGTGAAACTCAACTGAAGGACGTGCCATAAAGCTGGTTTGTAAAATTTCTAAAGTCAAAGGAGAGAGTGAGATTGTTCTAGACTGAAGGAGGGTCAAGAGGCAGGACAGCTGAACAGGCCAGGGAAGCCGGCAGTGAGATCAGGTAAGCTGGCAGTGGGCCCTATATTTTTTTTTTTTTTTTGCATAAAGGACATTGCAGGAACAATGGGAAAAATGAGTGGGAATGAGAACTTGTGCAAATGTCCGACAGTCCTGACAGTCCAAAAGGTCCTGACCTCGATGGAAGTTATACAGGAGAAAATGACTGACTGCAGGAAACAAACAGAAACTGCTTAGAAATGGTGGGTGGATCACTGGGCTGGCAAATTAGCTTCTAAAGACTCAGAAAAAGAAATGAGTTGGTATTATATTTGCAACTGCTCCGTAAGTTTAAGATTACTTCAAAAAAAAAATTCATTTAAAACTCTTACCCTTCACCCTCCAGTTCTTCTGAGGCAATGGGAAGGACCTAAGGATAAAAAACAACACGCACATAAAAACCACATGGCTTTTTAAGCACATGCTCAAAAATGTGTCAGACCATAAAAGAATCATTTCCTAAAATGGACATTATTTTGCCTTTGACCGATCTAATAAAAAATCTGTTTAGCTTCATTTTAAATAACCAGATTCCTTGGTTTTTGGGCCATACCCAGCAGTGCTCAGGGCTTACTCCTGGCTCTGTGCTCAAGAATCACTCCTGGTGGGGCTCAGGGGGGCCACACAGGATGCCGGGGATCGAACCCAGGTCAGCCACAGGCAAGCGCTCCAACCACTGTATTATCTACCCCTCCTGCCCGTTAAACCACCAGGCTCCCAGCGCTCTCCCGGACTCCTCTTAGCGAGACTGGGGAGCCTCGGCTGTGGGTAAACCCGCCCCGGCTTGCTCTGCGTGACCGACCCAGCCCCTCAGTCACTGGCGTGTCGCTTATGGCTCTCGGGCCCCTCAACAGCAGGGCCGGGCAGTCACAAGGTTGACTGTACGGCCCCAAAGCCAGGGGCACTCATCTGCTAACGCTTTGCAGAAAGATTCTGAGCCTCTCCCCGCAAAGCTCCTCATCAGAAATGGACTAGGTTGGCCCTGGATCCCCCTCCAAGACCCCGAGAAACTATCAGTCTGTGCAGAGCTGCCTGCGGAGCTCACAGCCCATGGCTTCCTTGAGACTTCCTCGAGCGCAGCCTGTTCTGCTCATTCCCAGTTCCTATCTGCAAGGCTCCTGCTCAAAGCCGCATGTGCCCGACGAACTGCACGACAGCTGCCAAGACATAGCTGTGTGTGCCGGTGATGAGCCAGAACGGCTCCAGGAGTCTTCCGCTGCATTCCTGCCAGCCGGGCTACCCACCCCGGGCGCTCTGGCTTTCCCCGAGCGGTCCGGTCTGACCAGCGGGAGGCAGGTTATGGGATCACAGAGGAATACTACGAGTCACCTGGCTAGTGCGGGACCTCTGAAGTGAGCTAAGACACAAATAAATGGAGGACCAGGGGGCGGACAGGTACGCTGCTGCACCATCACGTCAACGGTGTTTAAGGACACGCTTTACTGGAAGGACAGCAATGTCGTCCCGGCCACGTGGGCCAAAGAGTGGACGTCCGTCACACCTCGCTCAACGCTGCTGCTTTTTCATTATGAACGGTGCCAAAGATTTTCTCTTTGTCACGTCTACTTCCTTCCTGGCAGCCAGCCCGAGACCCTGGTTACCTACGTGAGTACCCCGCTGGAGGTTGGCAAAGTGCACGTCGGGGATGAACAGGACGGGCTGGGTGTCGAGATCAATAAAAGGCTTGAACACTGTGATGTCCATTCGCTTGTGGGAGAGAAGTGGTGGCACTTTCACATCGGAAACTGGAGAGGAAGATTGCTTATGGTTAGCCACTTGTTAACACAGGTCACAGAGCATTTTCCTAAACGGAGAAGCAGCTTACATTGCAGGGCGAGATAACAGACTCAGAAAAGCACCCAAAATGACAAACTGTCAGTTTATCAGAGGAACATATATATGTATATACACAAACACACACACACACACACACACACACCTCGTGAAGTAGTTATACTTAGAAAATAAGAGAGATGGGAATGTGAGCGAGAAAAAAAACTAAGCCCCCAGACCTGGTGACTCCAAAATGGAGTGCCTGGAATTGATCGTTTTTGTTTTTTTTAAAATTAAAGGTTTTGTTTTGGGAACCGCACCTGGCAATGCTCAGGGCATACTCCTGGCTCTGCATTTGGGGACCCTGCCCAGCAGGGCTCATGGGACCACATGTGGTGCTGGAAATCAAACCCCGGTTGACTGCATGCAAGGCAAAAGACTTACTCGCTGTACTATCTCTCTGGCCCCTAGAACAGATTCTAAAATCAACTGCGTATCTCATTAAAATAAGGAGTGGAAAACAGTATCTTTGAGCATAGATGGCACAAAAGATTTGGAATTGGGGCAAAGCACATTTAGTTCTGAAAAGCGAAGATTTCTAATTGCATAAACACAATTTAGCAGTCACTTCACTTTAGCCATCATCATTTAAAAAATTTACATTCTAGGGCCAAGGGATGTGCCCAGATGACAGGGCCTGTCTGCTTTGCATGTGTGAGACCAGGGGTTCATTTCCCAGCACCATCTGGAGTGGCCTTAGTGGCTCCAATAACTAGTGAAAAACAATAATTAGAAATTTGTATGTCCTAGTGGTAATATACCCCCTTCAGCTTCGGAACATGTATCTTAGCCACATAACTTCAATTTCAAAACTCAGCCTCTGGGAGGTTCAATGTAATAATGGCCATTTGTTTGTGTTTTGGATCACACCTGGCTGTGCACAGGGCTTATTCCTGACTCTGCACGCTGGGATCACTTCTGGTGGGCTCAGGGCAACAGAGGGGACGCCAGGGACTGAACCTAGGTTGGCTGCATGCATGGCAAGTGCCCTGCCCACTTGTTCCCTCTGACCTCAATCATGACTCTTTTAAGCTTATTAAACCCCAGACTCCATCCGTGCTATCAGGTCTGCTCAGTGATGAGCCGTGCCAATTAGCCCCGCTGTTCTCTGAAGTGATGCGGTGCGTCCACACAGACGCCAGCAAGATAGGACTGAGCCAGGCACCCTGTGCAAGGGAAGACGCTGGCGACCCCCTGCCTGCTGCTGGGCATACTGCGTGAGCAGCATTTCTCTTCCTTTTAGCTGACTGAGAACAGGGTTTTGTGAATATAAACATGGGTCTCGTTTTGCAAAAGGAGAAGAGGTTTCCTGACAAAAGGTCCAAACAGAAGCTCTATGGGTCCTGCTAGTAATGTGAGAATGCCACACGAGTTCCTAAGAAAACTAAACTCATTTAGAACAAGCACACCTGGATTCTCGAGGGGGTTTCTTAAAAAGTGAAATGAGACTTAATTTTATCATCTACTAAGGAGAATGTGCTCCTGTTAAAGAAAGTAGGAAAAATAGCCAAAATGGCCTGAATTCCAAAACAAACCAAAACAAGCCCTCAAAATTCCTTCCAATAGTTCCCTAAGAAGTGACTTAGCTTAGTCATCTGTCTGACTTTTGTATCACTGTATCACTGTCATCCCGTCGATCATCAATTTGCTCGAGCAGGCCCAGTAACTTCTCCATTCGTCCTAGCCCTGAGATTTTAGCAGCCTCTCTTTACTCGTCCTTCCCAATGGTGCCGCATTAGAGGCTCTTCAGGGTGAGGGGAATGAGACCCATCATTGCTACTGTATTTGGCATATGGTTTTAAAAATGTCCACTTTTGGGAGAGGGGGACATGCCTAGCAGTGCTCAGGGCTTACTCCTGGTGGGCTCAGAGCATTATACGGGATGCCAGGGATCTGAGTTCAGAGCAAGCTCTGAGTTCAGAGCAAGCACCCTACCCTGGTATTATGGCTTTGGCTCCATAAAAATGTCTACTTTTTGATTTTCTGTTTGGAAAGTCAATTCACCATTCTGAACAGAAAAGGTCTGAGACAGTTGGTGGGAACATTTCTACTTACAGGCGTTCAACTGGGAGCTGGGGTCAGTACACTTGCCTTTTCTTTTGCTCTGCTTTCTTTCTTCATCCCTGATTTTCCGTTCAGCTCCCTACAAATCAAGAGAAAACAAGACATGATTCTGCTGACCCAATCCCTTTAAATATAGTTTCTCTGGTAAGGGGGTGAGAACAGTGGCTATCTCCCCTCTGAAGACAAACTCAATTACTTCTTGTTTCAGGAAGAGTTTGGGGCCACACCCAGTGCTCTGGGCTTACTCCTGGCTCTGTACACAGGGCTCACTTCTGGCAGGGCTTTGGGGACTATATTGGGTGCTAGGGACTGAATTCAGGTTAGCTGTGTGCAAGGCAAGTGCCCTACCCACTGTACTATCTCTCTGGCTCCTCCATTATTTTTATATATTCATGGAGCGTCTCATAGTAGCTTTCAATTAAAAAACAACAACAACAACAAAAAAACGCATTTTATCTACATGAAATAAAAGGGAAACAACATTAAAGAAAAACAAAATTTCCCTCTACCATCAATGTGGTCAGAGAAAAAAAAAAAGCTGAAAAAAATGTGCAAATATAAGGGAATTTTCCTGTTTAGTAGCACCATGGCACTGTTGTCCCATTGTTCATGGATTTACTTGTGTGGGTACCAGTAACGTCTCCATTCTGAGACTTGTTACTGTTTTTTGCATATTGAATACACCACGGGTAGCTTGCCAGGCTCTGCTGTGTGGGCAGAATACTCTTGGTAGCTTGCTGGGCGCTACGAGAGGGACGAAGGAATCAAAATCAAGCCCGGGTTGACAGTATGCAAGGCAAATGCTCTACCCGCTGTGCTATTGCGCCAGTTGTTTAGTAGACAAGAAAATTTTAAAAAGAAGTTGACCCAACCTTTGAGTGTACCTTCTACAAGGGCACCTGAACACTGCGACTTTATCTAAGGATCTGACACCATCTAAATCACAGAAGGACCAACTATCACTTGGTACGAGTGATAGAATATGGCTGTGAATTTGCATAATGCCTTAAAAGAAAGCTTGATTCCAGTCCTACAGAAAGGACATAAAGCACAATGCTTATCAATACAGATATAGACCTTTAAATGGAGTGACAACTGAACCCGCAAACATAGAAAAGGAGTAATACAAAGACCTGAAATCGAGCAATTATGTATAATAAAAACAATACTATTAAATAGTAGTGTTGCTTGGCATATCACCAACATTCACTTCTGGATAGCATAGATTTCCTTGCAAAGTTATCCAGCTACCAATGAACTGGTAGCCTGTATGTCTGAAAATGCATTTCCTGAGAGCAAAGCAAGGCAACAGAAACCACCCCGGTGACCTTGAAATTATTATTTAATAACAACAACATTTTTTTTTAAAGGACTAAAATACTATAATGTCCCTCTTCTAGAAGATTAACGGATGAGTAAACAATCTTCTTATAAAAATTGCTAGTAATACTGACACAGGCATGACCTCCCTGTCCGGAAGAGAGGAGAATCTCATATCCTGCCAATTACTGGGTGCAAGTGGTCTGGCCCTCTCAATCCCTCTCTCCCTTATGATAAACCACACTCCCGCAAGAGCGGCTTTATTAAGCAGGACCTTCCCCTGCTTACTATCAGTTACACCCATAAGAATATTTAGAAACTGTTAATAAAATGAAAAGCCGCAGCTGACCCGGGTTGATTCCCAGCATCCCATATAGTCCCCTGAGCACCGCCAGGGGTAATTCCTGAGTGCAGAGCCAGGAATAACCCCTGTGCATCGCTGGGTGTGATCCAAAAAGCAAAAACAAACAAACAAACAAACAAAAAAAAAATGAAAAGCCAATCTTTATGGGGGGGGGATCTACTTGCAAATCATAATACTGATTTGGGGATTAACACCCAAAACACTAAGGAACTCAAACAATTCCATTTAAAAACAGACATGTTTGGCGTGGGATTGTGGCTCCAGGGTGGAGTATGCTTCACACAGGCAAGGCCTCACATCTGATCCCCTGCATTCATTCAGTTTACTAAGCTGAACTATACCTACTCCAATAAAAACTGCAAAATAAGTAAAGATAAAAATAGAAAAAATTTCAAAGACATTCAGATGGTCTTCAACATGACTAACTGCCAGAGTAACACTGGCTGAAAATACAACACACTTGTGAGAATGGCTATGATGGGAAGACAGGGAATAAGCACTGGTGAGGGTGCAGAAAGGGGATCCTCTGCACTGTTGGTGGGAATATGGATTGGCGTGTACGAGCACAGCACCCACTGTGGGAAACAGGACTCCGGTTCCCCAACAAGCCAAGAACAACCATGTTATCTGAAGGAAAAAACACTAAACCCCAAAAGAAACCCGACCTCATGTCCACCACCGCCTAGTTCACAAGAGCCAGGATAAGGAAAAAGCCGAAGTTCAATTAATGGGTGAGTGGCAAAGACATTGCTGCGTATACTCACAAGACAATAATACTTTCAACGCAGATTGAAACTGGGAAGCTGGAGAGAGAGTACAGAGGGGAAGGCACTTGCCTTGCACAGGGTGGGCCTGGTTTCTATCCCCAGCGCCCTATAGGGTCCCCCGAGCAGCATCAGGAGTGATCCCTGAGCACAGAGTCAGGAATAAGCCCTGAGCACTGCAGGATGTGGCCCCAAAGTAAAAACAACAAACGAACAAAAAGCAGCAGCAATCAAGAGCAACAAATCACATTCACAGATGACTCCTTACCAAAGAAGTGTTGGAGATGTGGGGCATGCTGGGGACCCTACATGGGAGGATGTGGCTTAAGAGCAAAAAAGCCTTCCAGCCATAAAACAAGCAAGCCAGGGGGTGGAATGCAGAACACAAGGACGGTAGCACTGTTGCCCCTTTGCTCATCGATTAGCTAGAGCGGGCACCAGTAACGTCTCCACCGTGAGACTTGTTTTTACTGTTTTTTTGCATATCAAATACGCCACGGGTAGCTGGCCAGGCTTTGCTGTGAGTGCAGGATGCTCTCGGTAGCTTGCCGGGCTCTCCGAGAGGGACGGAAGAATCGAACCCGGGTCAGCCGCATGCAAAGCAATCGCCCTACCTGCTGTGCTATCGCTCTAGCCCAGTACAGGGACTACAGTTAGTAATGTGGTACTGTATTAATTGAAAGGTACTAAGAGATCTTAAAGATCTCAAAAGCTTGTCACAAGATAAAATCAACATATTGGATGCTTTACTCTAACGTTAGCTGGTATTTAAAAAGAGAATGACACGGCTGGAGAGACAACACAACGGGCAGGGCATTTGCCTTGCAAGCAGTGGACCTGGGTTCCATTCCTAGCACCATGTATGGCTCCCTGACCCCACCAGGAGTGATCCCTGAGCACAGAGCCAGGATTAAGTCCTGAGCACAGCAAGCTGTGACCCAAAACCAGAAAAAAAAAAAAGTCACAGGGAAAACAAATACATTAAATGCAGAAGAATAAAGATAATGAAGAGCACAGACTTCTCATCAGAAACAAGATTCATACAGCAGAGTCACACATCGTTAAAGCATTGACAGGGTGAGGGTTGGAGTGGGGTAGAGCCAAGTAAATGAGGGCCAGGGATGAGGCGTAAGTGGCAGAGCAGGAGTAAGGCTCAGGAGTGGGGTGGGGTGGGGGTGGTGTCTGATCACCAGCACTCGATGCCCAGGCCCTGGCCCAACCTTGCCCCCATGCCACTCTTACCTCTCAGAACCTCTGGGTGTGGCGCTGGAGAGGACGGGCAGAGAACTGCCAGGTGTGGCCCCTGCAATGACTTTTATAAAGGTAAACTAGAGGGCTGGAGAGATAGTGCAGTGGGTAAGGCACTTGCCTTGCATATAACTTTCTATGATCCCTAAGCCCCTGGGCAGAGCCAGGATCGAGCCCTGAGCCCTGCAGGATGTGGTCCAAAAACAAATTCACAAAACCCCAAAAATGAGTAAACTTGGTTTACTCATTTTAATGTTTTAAAATTTTAATGTTTTATACCCAACAAAAACAACAAGATAGAAGATGAAATAACTACGTTTCAGTAATCGCAAAAGAGATGCCAAGATGATAAAACTTTCAGGTACACACAGGGGACTGTGGGGGCAGCTTTCCTTACCCCACCCTGGTAATACTGGAAGCCCCAACAGACACATCCACACTCACTTCATGACTAATCTCAAGAGATGTCAAGCCAAAGAATCATGCCAGTTCTACAGCTCCCGGAGCGTGTGGCCGCATATACAGCTACAGCTATATGACACGTCCAAATTCCTCAAATTAGATGGGAAAGCGGCACAGAAGCCCACTAGGCTCAGTAAGTGAAAACAATACCACAGAAGGCTCAACTAGCAACAAACAACCAGGAAACCCTTAAAAAACTTTAATAACACCACTGTGAGATGATAGCACAGAGGGTAGGGTGTTTGCTTTGCATGCTGCCAACCCAGATTCGATTCCTCCGCCCCTCTCGGAGAGCCAGGCATGCTACCAAGAGTATCTTGCCCACATGGCAGAGCCTGGCAAGCTACTCATGGTGTATTCAATATGCCAAAAACAGTAGCAACAAGTCTCAGAATGGAGACATTACTGGTGTCTGCTCGAGCAAATCGATGAGCAACAGGATGACAGTGAGAGTGACAGTGACTGTGAGATGTAACAATTCCCACAAATTATCTTTCACTGAACTTTTTTTTTTGATAAGTGCCTGCTAAAGGGGGCAGGTTTTGGGGGTGGGTGGGAAACTGGGGATATTGGTGGAAGGAAGGTCACACTAGTGGTGGTGTTGGGGATTAGTGTTGGAACACTGAATGCCTAAAATAACTGCATGAGGTTCAACTTTGTAAACCATGGTGTTTAAATAAAGTTGCAGGGGTGGGTGGGGAGGGAAGACTTCTCACATATACAGAAGCTAAAAGAATTCATCAGTAATAAACACTCACTCCAAGAAATGTTGAAGGAAATCCTGTGACATCATGGAGAGCCAACAAATTTTGGCTGTTCTGACTCTAGCAGTTTCTTGGACAACTGTATCAGGTCAAGGGTAAAAAAATTAATCTAGGACGTGTTCCCAGGATCAGTCAGAGTCAATATTACACTAAAGAAGAGAGCTATCTGCGAAAAAATATATGCCAAGGACATTTTTTTCTCTAGAAAAATGGACTGGAGATGGACTAGAGATATATAGAAGCTCAGAAAGAGGAGTGACCTAATTTTCACTGGTTAGAGATCCAATTTCTGTCCCTGTTTTCTCTGAAATTTTGTTCTCTCTGCTACTGCTTTCTAAAAGAACAAAAATTCCATCGATCAGACTACCTACGCAGTTCAAAACAAAACCTTCCTCTTAGGAGAAAAAAACAATGCCAAGACCTCGAAGGATACCAAACGATGTTTCAGTTCTATTTTCTTACTGCAAATGCAGATCTGATCCATAAAACGTGAGAATTCCAGACCCAGCAGAGAGAAATGGATTCACGGGCACCAGTAACAGGTGAGTCAACTCTATGAAGGGAGCCAAGGAGGCACGTCGGGGCACAAGGTGGCAGACACAAGACCAAGGGATGGGGGAAGATCTAAACTAATGGGCAAAAACTGGGTGTCAGGTCAGAGGGGGGTTTCACGTGATTCAAAGATTCAAGGACTTGTAAGTTAGTGAGACACAGCTTACACATGGTGTTTGAGTCTCACACAAAATATTAAATCAACTCATAGGATAGCTCTGAGATTAATAAATTTACACACACACACACACACAGAGCCAACAACATAATTTGCCCTTTCTAGGTCCCTTTAAGTGCCTCATGACACCATCCCGGCAACATTCTCTAAGAGCTGGAAATGGGGGCGAGAGAGAGCTCAGTTATCTGGGGGCATATGCTTTGCACGGGCAGGAACCAGGATTCGACCCCTGGTACCTCACAGAGCCCGGAGCACCACATCACTGGGTCTGAGCTCTGAGCCCCCTGGCCCAGCTCAAGACTAGGGGTGTTTAGGCGCCTACTAATAGGCCATTCCCAGCTCGAGCACATGCAGAGCCTCCGTTTTCTCACCGTGGCTTTAAGTGATTTTCTTTTCCACCTTAGAGATCTTTCACCTGAGAAATGAGTCAAGCTGTGACTGGCTCTGCCCTGCACGCGGGGCGTGCTGCCCGGGACTTCGGGCCACATCTGCCCAGCAGTGGACAGGCGAGCGGCAGGCAGAAGGCGAGACCAGACCATCGGTGCTACCTCTAGACTCAGCGGAGTGTCCAGGCAGACGGCGGTCTTCTCTGCAAGGAAGCGCCCCTCTCACCTGCTCTAGCCCCGGTGTCCCCGCGCCTGGGGCAGCCGTACCTTGTCACAGAAGACTTTTATCTGGCAGTAGGCCCGGTGCACGGGCTTGTTGCTGCGGTTGTTGTAGCTATAGGTGTCAATCTGGATATTCAGAGGCAGGCCCTTCACGCCTTTCTGAGAGGAGAAATCCGTGCTCAGGCAGTTCACGGAGATGAAGACCTGCGGAGAGAGGCAAGGCGCTGGCGGTTAGCCGGGGCGGAGCGCGTCCGAACACCCACGTCACCAAGAGGACCCCAGAAACGTGCTAGTAAGGGAGCTTCACCTTGCAGTCACAGGAAACGTTGTTTTGGAGCAGAAGGAGAAAGGGCTGATTTTTAAAACCGGTCTACAAATGGCAGGCCGCAAGGGAGGAAAACAGGATAAACATCTCTACTCCTGAAACAGACGCTAAATCCGTACAATTTTATTTTACTTATTAGTTATATATTTTGGTTGTACCAAAATAAAATGAATTTTGGGCTGTGTGTCCAGCAGTACTTAGGACTTGTAAGCAAGTCCTAGCTCAAGGGATGATATGGGGGGCCAGGGCTTGAACCCCTCGGCTGCATACCAGGCAAACGCCTTAATCCCTGTGCTGTCTCTTCAGCCTTCAGTATAGTTTTGATTACAAACGAATTGAGAAGGGAAATAGCTTTGAGCACCTATTGATCTTTCCTTCTAGAATATTTGTTTTACATCACTATAAAACAAATCGATGAGCAACGGGATGACAGTGACAGTGACAGATAAAACAAGCCAACTCTGTACTCAGCAGTGTCCGGGGGCTACTCCTGGCTTACTGCTCGGGAAGCCCACTAAGTGCTGGGGTCAGAGAGTCCCAGGGCTCCCGCACGGCACGCAGAGCACCTGCCCTGGCCCTGGGCACCGCCTTGCCAGCTCCATCCTTTAACACCATGCAGGTGGTTCTCTTCTTGAGGCTGTTTTAATTAATCAGCTAATTAATTAATTTAAATTATATTTATTTATTTTTTTGCTTTTTGGGTCACACCCGGCAATGCTCAGGGGCCATCCCTGGCTCTGCACTCTGGGACCACTCCCGGTGGTGCCTGGGGGACCATATGGGATGCCAGGGATTGAACCCGGGTCGGCCGTGTGCAAGGCAAACGCTCTCCCCGCTGTACTATCGCTCCAGCCCCTCAAGGCCGTTTTTAAATGCCAACAAGAGAGCAGCTTCTCTTAGCAGCTGTTTAATAGCTTAGCCCAGGCTCTTGGCGTCTTCCTCTGTGTCTCGTAGGACACTCCTAAGCGCTCTAGATCCTGGTAAGAGTCTAGAATGTAGGAAATCAGTGAGGCACTCTGCTCCAGTGGCACTAGAGGTTGTTACTTAGAGAAACCCAAATGGATCTTTGCATAGTGAATGCCCAGGTTCTGCTGTCCCTGTATTTTGTGATTCAGGACTTGAATTTTGACCCCAAATCAGTCTTGCAACTGGTGCGCTTTAGAATTTATTTCTGGTGCACGAGCACCACACAGTGGCTATGATTAGAATTACAGCTTCAAGGCCAGAAATTTGAAACTGCCCAGCCTCACGGCACATATGAGATTTACAGATCCAAACACACACACACACACACACACACACACACACACACACACACACACACACACACACCACAGCCAAAAACAGTTTCACAGTGTGGAGGTACTTTAATGGCAGGAAGGGAAGTTCTGCACATTTCAGTAATGTCCCTATCAGGCCTTTATCCAAAGAACACAATGTATGAATTAAAAAGGATTTTTGTACCCTTAGGTTCACATCAGTGTATCCACTATGGCCAAAATACGGATCAACCTAAATGCCCATCAACAGATTTGAGGGAGTAAAGTGTAAGAAGACCTCAGCAGAACACTACTTTGCTATTACAAAAGATGAAATTGTGCCTTTCAGGACAAAGCAGATGGAACTCGAGCTGGCTGTGTTTAAAAAACAAAAAAGAAACAAACAAATCAAAACAAACAAAAAACCCCAGCAAGAAAAGGACAGCTGCCAAGGCCAGAGCTAGCACCTTATTTGGAGGGAGAGACCAGAGCATCCCATAATGCTAAGGCACTGGCCCCAATCGATGGTTTTAAAGACCCTCTTTGTCCTGGCTTAAGTGGCTCTGCGTGCTAATTGGCAGGCTCCTGTCCCTGGATCCTCCTCAAATGTGTCTTCCCTTCCTGCCTCACCTCTTCGTCCCTGCTCCCCCGTCTCCTTCCCCCACCGCTCAGTGCTGCTTCCTCACTGCCTCTAAGGTCCGCCTGTATGGAAAGCTCCGTTCGACCCTGTTCTCTCTCCATCGTGGTACCCAAAGCAGTGCTGCCCGAGCACCTCCTGTCCCAGCATGGACGTGGCCTCGCCATTCCCGTGGGCCACCACCTTGCTACCCCATCTGGAGGGAGAGCGCCCCCTTGCAGAGGGGAAGCCGAGAGTCCAACTGTCCCGCAGCATAAAAGAGCAAGTGCTGAACTACGCAACAGGACCTGTCCCCCAAATTCTCTGCTCACCCGCGCGCTTTCCCGGATTAGCTTTATGCCAGATCAGTCATTTTCGTGACTTTGACTTGCTGTTTGGGAGCCACGCTTGGTTTATCCCAGGCTCTGCACTCAGAGGTCGATCCTGGCGGTGCGCAGGGGAGCAGAGGGTGATGGGGCCGGAACCCAGGTTGACTGTGGGCAAGGCAAGCGCCTTACCTGTTCTACTATCTCTCTGGCCCGTTTTGCAACCATTTTTGCAAGGCAAGCACCTTACCTGTGTACCATCTCTGGCCCCGTTTTTCAACCTTTTTTTTTTTCTTTAAACCAGAATGCTGGCACCGAGTCAAAACCAGCAGTTAAAAACCACCATCAATTCAGTATCAATAACACATTTCTTGAACCAACAGGAAATTTCTGCAACAGGCACTGGCAGTTGAAACCACACTGTCCTAGACACATCCCCTGGTTCTTCCTCTCTAAGGGAATGTTTGCCATCTTCCTTGGTGCATTATCCGGATAAAATAGCCCCAAAGCGAGAGGGCAGTGGGTATAGTGCTTGCCTTGCACATAGCTGACCTGGGTTTGATCCCCAGCACTTTCTATGGTCCCCTGAGCACTACAAGGAGTAATCCCTGAGTGCAGAGTCAGGAGTAAACCCTGAGCATCACCAGGGGTGGCGCCCCCCCAAACAAACAAACAACCAGGGCTGAAGCAGATAGTACAGTGAGTCGGGCCAAACCCTGCCAGGAGTGATCCCTGAGAGCGAGCCAGGAGTAAGTCCTGAGCACAGCCAGGTGTGACCCCCAAACAAAACAAACAAACAAACTCAAGCCCCAAACAAATCACCACTTCATATACATCAATCTGAGATAAGTGATCTCTATAACTCAATACACAGACCATTAAAGATAAGACAGTGCTAGAAAGGCAAAGAAAGACAGACATCTGTAAAGCACCAGAGTTACCAAATCAGGGCTGCCTTGCACACGGCCCAGCTGCATTCTGTCCCCAGCACCCTCACGGTCCCACGAGGTGCCCAGAGCACTGCCAGGACTGATTCCTGAGTGCAGAGCCAGGAGTAACCCTCGAGCAGTGCCAACCAGGTGTGGCCCCAAAACCAAAAAAAAAAGTCACCACGTCACTGTTTTTCAGTTTACAACCACACGCCAAGTGTACACTTTTCTCTACCATTCGGGGCCACTCAGCTCAATTCCTAACTCCGAACAGCCGCCTGGGAAAGTTACCCCCCACTCAATCACTCCAGGAAGTCTCTGACCCAAGTGCGATTCCCCTTACAAGAGGATTTCATGGTAATCTAACCTAAAACCTGGCCGCTCCTCGCTTCCCGGTCTCGGGTTTCTATTCAGAGCCGAAATGAGCAGGGGCTTATCCCGGGATCAGCAGAAACACTGGCCCTTCGGAGACATTACCCTCTCTACAATTCAAGAGGGCTTGCGGGCTCTATTTACAATTTCTCCCACTTTGTAGATCAATTTCTTCCAAGCTTGGGAGTTTTTTTTTTTTAAACAAAATTAGTGTTTTTATTTTGCTTTTAAGATTTATTTAACTATTATTATTATTATTATTATTATCATTATTATTACTATTTTTAGCACACTGGGTGATGCTGGGGGCTACTCCTGGTGACCTGGACCAGAACCAGCTCCCACATGCACAGCATAAGCACGGCCCTTTGAGTTCTCTCTCTGTTCCCCCCACCTGGGGGATTTCCTAAGTATATCCAATATTCCATTAAATGAAAAACCAGGGCCGGAGTGATGGTACAGTGGTTAGGGCGTTTGCCTTGCACGAGGCTGGCCCAGGCCGAATCCCCAGCCTCCCATATGGGCCCCCTGAGCATCGCTGGATGCGACCCAAAAAGCAAAAAAATTAAAGACCAGACCAAAAAGCACCCCCTTGTCTAAAGAGAAACACAAATGCATCAGCAAAGGGTGAAAGGTAAACGCAAGGGCGGGGGGAGTGGACTGGCCACCTGTGGAGAGGGTGGGGACACTCGTGTGAAGCCACCGCAAGGTCCAGGCCGGCTTACGAGTGCCCCGCCCCCCCCGAAGCAGGCAAGGGGGAAAGGCTGGCTGACGCTGTGTGCCGGCCAGAGGCGAGGAGGTGGTTCAAGGACAGCTCCGGCGTGAAATGCCAAAGCCCTGAGTCTCAGTTCCAGCTATCACCACTCGGTGCCGGGCCGCTGGGCCAGGCCCTCACCTGGCAGGAGGGAAGGAGCGCTGGCCAACGCCTGAACCGGCGTTTCTTAAACAGGGACCATATGGACTCCCGTGGGTCCCCAGGGGCTAAGGGGCCACAGTGGAAAATCACATATACGGGGGGCAGGGGAAGGCGTCTGTTAGGATGGGGGCCAGGGGACACGGTTGGGAGAAGGCTGAGAAACTACTGGAGGACATTTCCACTCCAGCGTCCCATGGTGGGTTTCTGATGACAGATGCTGAATCCTCGCTGGAGCAGGCTCAACTCTGAACCTCTTAGTGGAAATAAATTTGTGTGTTACAGTTGCCACACTCTGTTATTTTAAAAGTACGTGCGAGGGTACCATTTGAAGTCACTACAGTAGTTGGGCCAGAGAGACGCGACAGCAGTTAAGGTGCTTGCCTTACGTGGCTGACCCAGGTCTAAGCCCCAGTACCCCATGTGGTCCCCGAGCACCATCAGGGATGACGTCTGAGCAACCCCTAAGCAGTGCTGGGTGTGGCCCAAAGCAAGCAAACAAATAAACAAAAATAAATCAATAAAGATGACGCGTCACACACACACACACACACACACACACACAATATACTAACGATTAAACGAAGGCCAAGCCTGCCCCTCACTTAGATCAAGCAAAGCCTCCAACTCATATTCCCCTTGCCATGTGTGGTTTCCAGGGGTCAGAGTTCGCGGGTGAGCCATGTGCTGAAGGAGCGTCTCTGAGCAGCGGCGGGAGGCTGACCTGGGCCACTATTCCTACTGAATCGCCAACCCGCGAGCGCCGGGACCACCTACCAGCTCTGTTCCTGACAGCCATGACACAGCCCATGTTTCTCACGCATATTTGTTTTGGAACCACAACCACAGTGCTCCGGGGACCATATAGGGTGCCAGGATCAGGCCCAAGTCGGCCACATGCGAAATAAGAGCCAGTCTGCTGGACTCTCGCTCCAGCCCCTCTCCTGTGTGCTTTTTAATAAAAGGAGGACTCTGCGGAGGGAGTGGACTAGAAATATGGTTAAAAGGACAATGCAGGGGCTGGAGTGATAGCACAGTGGGTAGGGCATTTTCCTTGCACGCAGCTAACCCGGGTTCAATTCCCAGCATCCCATATGGTCCCCCGAGCACCGCCAGGAGTGATTCCTGAATACATGAGCCAAGAGTAACCCCTGTGCAATGCCGGGTGTGACTCATAAAGCAAAAAAAAAAAAAGAGGAAAGGACGCTGCAGACACCTGAGTTTTACGGGCATTGTTTCAGCCAGGTGTCGGCTACCTTTTTCTGTAAGAGCCCAGCAGGGGGCAGGAGAGTTCATTCAGCAAGTTTTGTGTTGCACGCAGCTGGCCCAGGTTCAGTCCCCAGCACCATATATGGTCCCCCTGAGCCCTGCCAGGAAGTGATCCCCGAGTACAGCCAGGTGTGGCCCCAAGAAAGAGCCCAAAGGTATTTTAGCCTTTGTGGCCACATACAACTATACAACGCGCAGAAATGGGCTGAAGTAGTCAAAGGTCGGAAGCGAACACACGGGTGTGGCGGTGTTTCAGTTACTCTTCACCTGCAACGGGCTGGCCGAAGAGAAACAGCGGGCGGACCCCTGACCTAAAGCCGTTCTCTGAGTGCTTAGACCCGAGCTCCTGAACCGGTGGCCACAAGCCCGTGCAGAGTGACGTAAACTGCAGGTGGGGGCTGTGAAAATCTTGGTTTCGAACAAATTCATGAGTTACCCGTACACGTTTGAGTTGCAGAGTCCTCTTATCTACCCGGGGTCACTAGGAAGGGGCGCTGCCTGGGACAGGCTCCTTCTTCGCTGTCCGTGGGTCAGCGGGGAAGCTGCGACTTCCCTTTCTGCAAGTCCACTCTCCAGGGAAGGGACCTCCTGAGAAGTTATGGCTCAGGCGCCAGTGCCCCACCAATGATTGAGACCAGCCAGATAGGAGTTTTCCCAGAATTGTGGTTTTGTCTGGGATGTTGAAGAGAAGACCCCAGAAAAGTGGGTGAGTTGATATAGTTGTTCTCTGTATTTTCACTCAACCCCTGGGAAAAGACTCTCCTAGGGGTCACTGCAGTTTTGAGCAAACTGTCCCCTGTGTGTCCTCCCCCCAGCCCCCTCCCCCCTCCCCATTCCTCAGCCCCCACTGTCCTCTGAGTCATCACAGCAGAGAAGGGGTGTGATGTGTCTGCACCTGAGGAGGGGGGCTGGGTAAGTTCTGAGGGAGCGGCTCCACTTCTAGGCATTTCCTTTCCTCAGGGGGGGGTTGCAGACCTCTCTGCTAGGTCCACGCCCGAGCAGCCAGCCTACGCTGTGTGCCCACAGCCTGGCCATGGGCGCCCAGTGAGCCCCACACCAACGAGGGGAGGACGACACACAGGCCACGTGCCCTGAATCTCTCGAGAACCCCACCCAGCCCCTTCTTGCCGTACAGAGAAGCCCTCTGCATCAAGGGCTACAGAGAAACCCCAGTGTCTCCTGTGGACAGGGGAAAAGGGTGGACGAGGAGAGCTGGACGCTGGCAGATGAGGGGGACACAGTTCCTCGGGCAGCATCCATGGGCATGGCACAGGCTCGGCCTTCACAGCACCTCGGCTGGAGACCCAACCTTCCTCCCGTTTCCAAGCTCCCTTGCCAGCACCATTGAGGAAAAGCTTGATTTCATTCAAACAACGAGAACTTGAATCTCTGAAGATGAACAACAGTTGCGAATGTTCCCACCCGCAATTAAACAAAAAAAAAAAAAAGAAAGAAAGAAAACAAACAACAAAAGGAAAAAGGGAAAACCAACAAAACCCAACCACAAAAGTAGAACTGACACACAGCTCCAAGGTGCTTCGCCGGATTCCACTTTAAACATCCAGCCCGTTTTTTTGGAGACAGTTCCTCATTCCCATTCCCGGTGCAGAATTCGTGACCGTAGAACTTTTCAAAGGATTTCATTTTTCTTTTCCAAGTCGGAAAATGTTAGGAAAGCAAAAAACTGATTTATGTCGTGCAGGGATTAGCATGTGACTTTTTTTGTTTTTTAATCCTCCCAATGTTTATAGGCACAGAGAACAGCAAGGAATCAGATCTCGGGCTAAATCATAAGGACGTGCCTGGGACGCATCACGGCAGCCGCAGGCCACGGCCCACGTGTCTGCTGCCTTCTCCGCTGCGATGACTCAGAGGACAGTGGGGGCTGAGGAATGGGGAGGGGAGAGGGGGCTGGGGGGGGGGAAGGATACACAGGGGACAGTTTGCTCAAAACTGCAGTGACCCCTAGGAGATTCTTTTCCCAGGGGTTGAGTGAAGATACAGAGAACAACTATATCAACTCACCTACTTTTCTGGGGTCTTTTCATCAACATCCCAGACAAAACCACAATTCTGGGAAAACTCCTATCTGGCTGGTCTCAAGACCATGGCCAGAAACATGAGCTTTAACAAGTCCATCTATTTTATTAAAACACTTAATTTAAAAAAAAAATGGCTTTGGGGCCACCCCCAGCTGTGCTCAGGGCTTACTCCTGACTCATGGCTCAGGGATCACTTCCGGTGGGGCTTGTGGGACCACACGGGGTGCCAGGGCTCGAACCCTGGTTGGCTGTAGGCAAGTCGAGTGCCTGACCCCATGCACTATCGCTCGAGCCCCGGTCAGTCTGCTTTGTAGGGAGAAATTACAGAAATACTTTTCACCCACTTAATTCACAGAGAGAGAGAGAGTATTAACTAAGCACCTGTAATTCACCAAAAAGTTACAAAACTGGAGTCTGATGCTAAAGGAGGGGACTCACAAGCCCTTCTCGACCAAAGTGTCCTCATGAACAAAAGGCCTTTTCCCTTCAGTGTGCCGTGGTCCCTGGCAGCAACACTCAGGTCCGCATCGCCCAGGGGAGAATTTCGAGAAGAGGGCCCTGGGTCCTCTGGGGACTTCTTGGGGGTTCGTCCCATCGAAATAATTCAAGTTGCCTAGCCCCTAAAAAGAGCTCCAGACTCAGGGGCTGGGGGTGGCTCAGTGGTTAGGGAGACTGCCCTACAGGTGTGGGGTGGCTCAGTGGTTAGGGAGACTGCCCTACAGGTGTGAGCCCTGTGTGGGATCCTGTGCCGCAGGTGGCACCTGTGATCCCGGCAGTGCTGTGGGGCCCCGCCCAAGCAGCGCCAGCGGCTTCCAGTCAGCCCACGCCACAGCCAGGTGTGCAGGAGCACTGCGGCTAGGAGTGTCATGACCGGTGAGCTCGACGACCGGAATGTGTCCCACTGTACTCTCTCTCTGGCACCCCCCTATTAATTTGGAAAATACTGTGGTACTTAGGAGGCCCATGAACATATTTACACAAATGTACACTACGTATTCCGAAAGAGAGAGCGCGCGAGACGGGCTGGAGGGAGAGTATGCGTGACTGAGCACTTGCCTAGGAGGAGCAAGGCCCACAGTGAGCGCGTGCGAGCCCCGGCGAACACAGGCACAAACAAACACTCAGAGAGCCAGGCGGGGCGCGAGGGAGCCCTGGTGGTGGGGAGAAACACCAAACGCACAGGCCAAGGAGATGGCGGCTCCCTGTCATACCCGACACCAGTGTCAGTCGCCTCTGCCGTCTGTCTGCCGTCCTTGTCATGGTTTCGAGAGACAGGCTCGGCACAGGGCTGCCAAACACCTGCTCGTTCAGCAGCCCCAGACCTCAGCCGGCCCACGTCTGGGTCAGTCCTGACGCCCACGCACAAACGCTAGCCCTGCACTCTGGCGGTGAGAGATGGCGAGACGGCGCTTATGATTTTTTTTTTAACTTTTCATTTCTCGAGATTGAATGCGCAGTTATTAAAAATTCCCCTAGAGGGGCTGGAGCGATAGCACAGCGGGTAGGGTGTTTGCCTTGCACACGGCCGACCCGGGTTCGAATCCTAGCATCCCATATGGTCCCCTGAGCACTGCCAGGAGTAATTCCTGAGTGCAGAACCAGGAGTAACCCCTGTGCATCGCCAGGTGTGACCCAAAAAGCAAAAAAAAAAAAAAAAAAAAAAATCCCCAAGAAACCCCGACACCAGCAACACTCAGTCCACAGCCTCCCAGGGTTGGCCGGGCCTGTCTCGAGGGTGAAGCTCAAGACGGTCTTTATTGGGGCCACGGGGCCTTCAGGATCGGGTCCTCTCGGCTCTCGGCACCTGCCCCATGGCCCTCGGGGCTGCTGCCTCAGGCCCAGAGCTCCAGCACGTTCTGTCCCGGACACGTCCGGGAGACAGGCCTGCGCTGGGACGGGAAGGGCTTGGCCAGGTCTCAATGACCCTGCAGGATTCCCTCGAGGGTCAGCTGGGGAAAACCATGATGGCAGTCTCAGAGCACTTCCGTTTCTCTCTTGTCTCCTCTGTTATGGCACTCACAGCGTGGTGATCCTCCCCGCTCACCTGGGAGTCTGCGAGGGTGAAGCCTGGGACCTTTCATCCCCCAAACACTCCTGCACGGCCGGCTGATGTGAAGCACGAGCTCGCTGAATGAGCCCAGGTCTAAACTGCAGTCAAAGGAAGCTATGTTGCTTTGGCCTCTCCGTTCCGACCACTGCAGTCTCAGAGGGTGCCTGGCCCTCCGCATTCCAAAGCAATGGAAACGCATGAAATAGGTAACTATCATGACCCCCATCTTAAGAGGAAATCAAGATTGAGAGGTTAGGAAAGCTTGCTGCCCCGAGTTTGCATGTTATCTGTGTTCGTATCTTTCCTCCATGAAGAAGAATACTGAGGTAAACTGGTAGGACCCCAAGTGGCAAGTAGCATTTTATACATACTGGACACTAAATATTTGGTGAATGGGGGCCAGAGTGACAGTACAGCAGGTAGGGCGTTTGCCTTGCACGCGGCTGACCCAGGTTCAATCCCAGGCACCTCAAATGGTCCTCAGAGTACCACCAGGAGTGACCCCTGAGCACAGAGCCAGGATTAAGCCCTGAGGACTGCCAGGTGTGGTCCCAAAACAAAGTAATAAATACTTGGTAAATTAATTACTCATTAAATCAATTATAGCCCTTCAATTTTGCAAAAGTTTTTGAGTCCCACCCAGCAATGTTCAGGCTCCTGGCTCTGCACTTGGGATTTACTCTTGGCGGTAGGTACTCGGGGGGACCATCTGGGTTTGCTGGGGATTGAACCCGGGCAGGCCACATGCAAGGCAAAGTGCCCTCCCCACTGTACTCTCTCTCTCTGGCCCCTCCCCTCAATTAATTTGGAAAATACTATGGCACTTAGGAGGCACATGAACATATTTACACATATGTACCTTATTATAAAGAGGGAAAGCACCAGAGGGGCCCGGAGAGAGTTTGCGTGACTGAGCACCTGCCTGATCCGGGCAATGCCCCAAGTTTGATCCCCAGCACGCAGAGTGTCCCCCTCGCCTCACTGCAGGGCAGCCCCAGGGGCCTCGAAGGACCGCTGGGGGCTGCCTATGTTTTAAACAGAGACAGACTGAAAGATACAGACACAGCAAAGTCTAAGTAGGTAATGTGTCACAGAGTCATTTTCTACTGCACCTGCATCTGTTCATTTTTGGGGGTTTTTATTTTGGGCCATTCCCAGAGGTGCTCACAGGTTACACTGACACTCAGGAATTGCTCCTGGCGGCGCTTGGAGGACCATACGGGATGCTGGGGGATCGAATGCGATGCAAGGCAGATAATGCCCACCTGCGATACTACTTCTCCAGCCCCTGCACCTATTCACTTTTATGCCTCAACATTATCGAGAGTGCAGGTACCTGCTGATCTTGTACCCGATAACTACTAGTGGTTCCTTTGTTTACGCTGTCACATCATGTTGACAGAAGTGGTCAAGCTAGACCCTTCTTAGACTCAAGGGCTGCAGAAGACAAGAGTCATCTGCTGCTTCCTGCCCTGTGTGTGGGCCCCATAGGCCTCCTGAGCACTGGCGTCTGAGCTGAACTGACTGTGTCACTTATCTCCGCTTAAATATACAAGAGCAATTCTGTAGAGGAAAAATAATATAGGAAAAGGAAAAAGTTCCAGTCAAATGGATGGCAAAAATGCTCTGCGGGTCTAATGTCTCAAAGAAACTGTGTTGGTGTTATCTTTGCCGTAAGGCCCCTGACTCCCCAGCCAAAAGTATTCTTTTTCCCTGGAAATCTTTTTTCTTTTTTTTTTAAAAACCTCCCTATGCTTTGACCACTAGAAAATGTAGTATCCTTCTGAGGATGGGCTTCAGGCTGAAGTCTCGTTTTTTGTCTCCTTCACAGAGAAGTACAATAATTTACTGAAAGAACGAGCGTCTAGTTAAGACATCCACTCTTTGCCACATGACTTCATGAGCCTGATCTGCCACTCAGCAGCGACAGTCAATTCCCCTGCATAGAGTTTCCGGGAAGGATATAGAAAAAAAGGAGTCAAAACGGTCAATAATGAATGAGATTATACAGAGCGGGTTTTTAGAGCAAGTGTCAGAAGCTAGAGTTGGGAGCGTGCCTCAGGTCTTGTGTCACTGTTACATACTGTCATTTGTGATCTTTCCGATGCAGATAGTTCAGGTGAGTTTGAAATGCCCGGTAAATGTAAGGAAAGAGAGATTTGTTAGAGGGAAAAGGAAAAGCGGGTTGACTGAACTATGGAAGAAGCGTCAGAAAATCGAGAATCCAGGAGTCTTGTCCACTCAGCACCTTTCTTTTTTTTTGGGGGGGGGGGTCACACCTGGCAATGCACAGGGGTTACTCCTGGCTCATGCACTCAGGAATTACTCCTGGTGGTGCTCGGGGGACCACAGAGGATGCTGAGAATTGAACCCAGGTCGGCTGTGTGCAAGGAAAATGCCCTACCCGCCGTGCTATCGTTCCAGCCCCTACTCAGCACCTTTCAGTTCGGAGACAGTGCTCAGCATGGTGGGGGCTGAGGCATCTATAGCTTCGGGGGTTCCTGAAAGGCCACTGCCGTAGCGAAGTACTGAAAGCGGGAAAGGCACAGTGTGGGGAAGAGCAGGGAGAAAGTGACCCCCAGGGCTCCTCTCGCCGCTCGGTCACTTTCTCGCTCGTGAGGCGAGCAGTGAGCGCACACCAGCCTTGCTCCTGGGCCTCATCCAGGCGCATGCTTGGTGCTGCCGACAGCAAGGCTGTCCCAGTGCCCCGAGAACTGACCAAGCCACGAGTGAGGCATCCCTGGTGCCTCCCCCCCAGTTTAATTTAGTCAAATGTAGCTGTGCTATTCAGAATTCCATTCCTATGTGCAGCTGATTTACTAAGTGGGAAGTCAACCCCCGCCCCCGAACAAATGCTCATTTAACTTTCTTCCATAGCGACCAAAAAGGCTGCCTTTTTGGTTTGTGTTTTGAGCCACGCCAGGCAGACTTCGGGGATCATTCCTGGAGGGCTTGGGGGACTGGACGGGGTGCCAGGGATGGAACCTGGGTCAGCCCCGTGAAAGGCAAATGCCCTATCCCTGCACTCTCTCTCCAGCACCTCACAAAGACCACCTACAAGCCTTTCTAAGTTTACCTCATTGGAAACCTCCTAACATACAAAATTACACAGTGAGGTTCAACTTCATCATCATCATCATCATCATCATCATCATCATCATCATCATCATCATCATCCCACTGATTGTCAAATTTCTCGAGCTGTCTCAGTAACGTCTCTATTCGTCCTAGCCCTGAGATTTTAGAAGCCTCTCTTTACTCGTCCTTCCCAATGATGCCGCACTGGAGGCTCTTTCAGGGCCAGGGGAATGAGACCCAGCATTGTTACTGGTTTTGGCATATGAATACACCATCGGGAGTTTGCAAGGCTCTCCCATGTGGGCAGGAAACTCTTGGCAGCTTGCCAGGTCCTCCCAGAGGGAGAACTAGGCTATAAGATGTCTGTCTGTCTCTGTGTCTTGCCCACACAGTGAGGTTAAAAAAAAGAAAATAAAAGAAGTCTGGGCTACAGAGACAACACAGTGTTAGAGGCTCAGCGTGCAGCTCACCAGGTGAGCACCACACAGGGCGCTCTGGGCAGAGAGCAAGGAGTAGCCCTTGATTACTACTGAACAACATATCCCACAAGCACCCCCAACCAAGCCCTGAGCACCACTGGATTTGGCCCCCTGCCCAATAAAAGTGAAAAAAAAAAAACACAAATAAGTCTCAACTCAAACCCCACAGTATTAGAATTAAATAATTTTCCAAATATTTCTATATTACAAATGTTGACTGAAGTCCACAGGGCAGAAAACAATATAAGAAATCTGGGGGCCGGAGTGACAGCACAGTGGGTAGGGTGTTTGCCTTGCACGGGGCCAAACTGGGTTCAATCCCCGGCATCCCATATGGTCCCCCAGGCACTGCCAGGAGTGATTCCTGAGTGCAGAGCTGGGAGTGACCCCTGAGCATCGCTGGGTGTGACCCAAAAAGAAAAAAAAAAAAGAAAAAGAAAACAATATAAGAAATCAAGATTCAATTATTAGCTATTATCTAGTTAGAAAAATCATTTATTGAGAAGATGCTTAAATTCTAATCCATATCCCTTGCCTCTCAACCAAAAATATGATACCCCAAACGAAACCTTGATTAAGTTTTCTGTCAGTCTTGCCTAGTTATTCCATTATGTGCAGGTCCAGCTAATTAAGCCTAAGAAGGTATCAAAGACTGAGTCATAAACTCCTAAGCAGAGTCGAGGTGCATTACTGATTCACTGGTTAATCCCGGGAAAGTCACGCTTCCCCCTGCCCTGAGAGGAAGCGGTGAAAAACCCCACTGTGGAATGATTATCGGGGAGAACTGAAAGCCTCTGAACGCTCCCCACTTCTCTGGGCTGCTTCTCAAGACTATCAAGTGACCACCCAGAGAAAAGAAAAGGAATCGGAGGCAACGGAGGAGAGGGACGTGGGAAGCGCCCAGCACGAGCCTGAGATGTTCTCACAGAGACTCGGGGCGTTTCCCTGAAGAAACACAGGGACCCAGTCATCGCCCTTCCTGTTGCCTCAGTGCGGCCTTCCCACACCGCCCACACCTCAGCGGAGTTTCTGCAGAGATTGCAGAGAGCCAGGGGAAAAGTCACTCACACACACACTCACACACACACACACTCTCTCTCTCACACACACACACACACACACACACACACACACACTCTCTCTCTCTCTCTCTCTCTCTCTCTCTCTCTGTCTCTCTCTCTCTCTTTCTCTCTCCCACACGAGTGTGTGGGAAGGAGGTGGGGTGAGAAGATTCTGATGCGGGACACTCCTCTCCTCTGCCGCACTTCAGGCCACTTGGCAGCTCCAGGGGTTGGCACCTGTTGTCCCAAATAAAGGGAATGTTTGTTCTGAAATGCGCAGGCTGGACGCAGGTGTGAGCGCCAGACAACCACAAAGCATGGTCCAGGATCCCTGGGGACAGACCAGGATGGGGAAGAATGGGGGTCGCAGAGGGGGAGACTCGGCTAGCAAGCTGACTTCCAATCAAGCTTTTCAGGTGAGATGAATCTCCCTTGGAATAAATCCAAGGAAAGCGCCCCCAAGTGAGCAATACATGTGGAAATTGCACTTGAAGATTTGCCTAACCCCCCCAACCCCCCATGGTGCACAGACCCCCAATTCTCGGTCACCTCCGTTACCAATACTGTCAGGTCCGGGGCAAAATTCTCTTACTTAGCTCCCAGGTGGCAAAACTGGTTGAAATGACAGATTTAGAAAAGCACTTTAGATGAAATTTCCAGGAAGGACCGACAAGAAGGAGGGTTAAGGTAACAAACTGTCAGAGAAGAAAGTTCTACAGAGGTGCTTTTTGTTTTTCTTGACAGGAGGAGGTGGGGGAAAGGGGGAAATTTGCTGGGAGAGAGAGGGGAAAAAAAAGCGAGAGAATGAAAAATAACGAATTCAAGTGACAGCATAAATGGTAGCTAAATACACACGGGTGCTTCAAACCCGTTTCACAAGATGCAAGTTTCGCTAGCAAACCGAAGCTTTCTTCAGCTGCCAAGTGTCTCTCTTGGCCAATCCGAAACATCACACACTTGGCCCTCACCCTGGGGCATGTGCTATGATAAAGGCAAGCTATTGTTCGCTGCCGAGTCTAAGGCTCCAGCACACAGCGAGTTTGGTTTTCACATCTGGACAGAGCCTCTTGCTTAGATGCTTCAGACTACACGCCTGGAGATGCTTCTCAGCCCAAGTCCCGAGAACGGAGCACATCCTGAGATGGGACGTCAAAGAAGTTCTCAAGAGACCTTTCTTACAACCAGACTTGGAACACTGTCTTCAGAGAAAATTTCCAATTGCCAAGAACTTATGCTCTATCCGCTAATTAAAGAGCACTTGCCACATGTGTATTTTTGGTCAACAAAAATTTCTACTCATTTCCAGTTACTGATCAAACTTCGACTCGAAAGAGTCTTCGTTCCCTAGGAAGGAATATCTTTATCTCTGGCACACACACACACACACACACACACACACACACACACACACACACACACACACATATATATACACATGTATGTATATCTAAATCCCTGGAATTTAATGGGTGCCCACTCAGAAGCCTCCAGAACCAAGGACAGGAGCCAGGGACATGTCAATTTAATATAGCGGGACTGCACCTGCTTAGTCTCTCAAGTCTCTGATTCTGTTTTTAAAGTAATGACACTTCTCAGGGAGTCGGGGCTACAGTATAGCAGGCAAAGTGCTTGCTTGCGAGCAACCCAGGCTCAATCGCTGGTACCCCAAGCCCCATACGGTCTCCTGTGCCCTGCCAGGAATGATCCCTGTACACAGAGCCGGGGGTAAGCCCTGGGCACAACCAGGTGTGGCCCTAAATACCAAAAATAAATAAATAAAAGTAACAATGCTTACTGATATTTTTCTATTT
The DNA here is from genome assembly GCF_027595985.1 of Sorex araneus. NCBI lineage: Eukaryota > Metazoa > Chordata > Mammalia > Eulipotyphla > Soricidae > Sorex > Sorex araneus. The sequence continues at coordinate 345,334,724 of NC_073313.1, read as the reverse complement.
AGGCCAGGGAGGATACATTTCAGTTTCAAATCTCCTGCCTACGTCTAACTACAATTGCAAGTAAGATACTTGACTCACTTCTCTGCCTCCTCCCTCCTATTCATGCTGGAAATTTAAAGTTGTGAAACAAACCAAACCAGTCCCGGCTCAATGCAACCAAACATGGCCAACACCTTATTTTAATGGAGCCCTTGATTGATGCTTCAGCAGAATGGAATCCCTATAAATGCAAGCAATACGCTCAACTCCAAACAAATTAAAAATTACTCTTCCAATGAATTCCAAATATTAGGCTTAGACAAAGCAACAAACTGTTATTAAACTCATAAACCTGCATCCCACAAGCACACACAAAAAGTCTTAAGTTCAAGTTACCAGAGTGGTCACACCCCTCTGACAGAAGGAACACTGCAGGGCTCCATAATCCCTCACCAGGAACTCCATACATTTTTGCTGAGACAAGGAGACAAAAGGGAAAGATACCGAGGCTCCATGCACACACAGGCCCCTGGTGGTAAGGCTTCACGGGACTCTAGTCGGGCTCCACATTCTACTTTAATCCTCTTTCTTTCGTAACTCGAGCCTCTTCACCACATACAAAACATTCTGCAGAGAGGGACAGTCCTACAGAATGCCTTGGCGCCTCTCCCTTGACCCAAGAGACCGTGACTACGTGTAAAAGCACAAGTGCTCCATAGCGAGGCTTTTTCCTCCAGGGGGGCCCGGGGGATCCAGGAGGACACTCCAACTCTGTCCTCCCTCTGACGGGCCCCATCCTCTCCCCAGGCGCAGGCACCACTGACTAGGGACAATAACCTAAGTGTGGGGGGGGGCACACAGGGAAGGACGTTTGCCTTGCACATTGCTGACCTGGGTTCAATTTCTGGTACCCTATAAGCCCTGCCAGGAGTGATCCCTGAGTGCAGAGTCAGAAGTTATATTTGAGCACTGCTGGGTATGATCCCAAAACAAAAAAAAGTGGGGAGGAGTTGAAGGGAAGGGGAATTGAAGCAGAAACAAAAAAGCACCTTGAAATCAGGTCTCATCCCCAGAGGGAAGATTATGACCAATAAATAGGACTGGAACAATATTACAGCGGGTGGGGCGCTTGATTTGCACGCAGAAGATCTGGGTTCAATCCCTGGCACCCCGTAAGATTTCCTGAGCCTGGCTTGGTGTGATCTCTGAGTTCAGAGCCAGGAGTAATCCCTGAGTCTGACTGGGTGTGGCCCCAAAGCCACACTCAAAAATATTATAACCGATCAAGAAAAGGATACAGCCCTGCCAGTCCGCTGAATCCTATCATAAACCTTAACAGAGTTTCCTTCTGAAGGATTGATGGAGACACAAGAACACAACCAGAATCTACAATGCAGCGGCTGTTAAGGCAGCGATGCAATGTAATATGGTCAGAGAGAATGAGAATCCACACTCACTTCTCTACCAGCATTACTTACGGGGGCTTGGTACTTTTTTTTTTTCTTTTTGGGTCACACCTAGCGATGCACAGGGTTTACTTCTGGCTCTGCACTCTGGAACCACCCCTGGCAGTGCTCAGGGGACCATATGGGATGCTGGGAATCAAACCTGGGTCGGCCGTGTGCAAGGCAAATGCCCTACCTGCTGTGCTATTGCTCCAGCCCCTTGGTACATTCTTAGTACCAAACTTGGTACAAGTTCTTTGTTGTTGATATTTTGAAACGTCAATATATGAATAATATTTGTATCCTAACTCACCCTAGTATAAGGACTTAGAAGTCACTACGGTACAGAGGGACAAACACCCAATTAGCTGAATATTTTATACTCTAGGGGTTCGTTAAATCTTGAAAAGGTCTGCTTAATATTCATGGAGGTCACAGTTCCAAGGAGATGATCACAGAACTCAAGTTTTGCTTTGAGCTGTTGCTTTTTCCTATGTGACATATCTGTACACTGTAGTACTGTCATCCCGTTGCTCATCGATTTGCTCAAGCGGGCACCAGTAACATCTCCATTGTGAGACTTGTTGTTACTGTTTTTGGCATATGGAATACGCCACGGGGAGCTTGCCAGGCTCTCCGAGAGGGACAAAGGAATCGAACCCAGCTCAGCCGCATGTAAGGCAAATGCCCTACCCGCTGTGCTATTGCTCCAGCCCATGTCTAGTTAATATAAATATAATCCAACATTCCCATAGCAGTCACAGGTATTTCTCCCTGTCAGAGTTCCCTGGGGTTACAGTGTTCCTCGGGTTTGGCTTGTCTAATTTTCAGTGGGTTCCAATGTACAATACAGTTGCTTTTGACTTCTTTTTTGTTATTCTGAGCCACCCCTGGCCCAGAGCTCAGAGCTTACTCCCGGCTCTGTGCTCTGAGGAATCACTCCTGACAGTGCTGAGGGACCAGATGGGGTGCTGGGGTTTGAACCAGGGTCGGCCCCATGCAAGACAAGTGCCTCACCCTCTACTCTCTCTGGCCCTGTTTTTTAGTTTCTACCCTCTGGAGTAAAACATCGATCGTCCAACAGTCAACATAAATTATTTTCTATTAGAAAAAAAGCATTCTTCTCCTACAGAAACACACTAGTGAATTGTAATGTCATTCTGCTCATAAAATCCCGACAATTTAAAACAACACTGACCACGATACTTTTCAGGGTTTGCATCTCAGCTCCGGGGGGCGGGGGGTATCACTTCTGTCATGACTGAGCTGCAAGCACGTCCTTGCTCAGCGGGCATGGTGCTTCCTGTGGGCACTGAGCAGGGAGACTAGCCTGGGCAAGTGCGACTACAGCTGAGACACCTCAGCACACTCCCTCGCCTAGGATGAGCCTCTACTGATTTTAGATCTTGGACTTTTTTGTTTTCTTTTTTCTCTTCTCTCTCTCTCTCTTTTTTTTTTAATTGAATCACCGTGAGAACAGTTACAAAGCTTTCAGCTTTAAGTCTCAGTCATACAATGATCAAGTACTCATCCCTTCACCAGTGCACATGTTCCACCACCAAGGACCCCAGTGTGCCCCCCTCCTACCCCCCACCCTGCCCGTATGGCAGATGATTTTCACTTTACTCTCTCTTTACTTTGATTACATTCAATTTTTGGATCTTGGACTTTTTTGGAGAGGCCCCGAGGCTCCTATCACTAATCCAATCTCAGTGCTGGTGTAAACTCTCTGATTTATAACCCGTGCAAGAAATCAAACCCTAGGCCAACCTGTACAGCCGATCCAGAATTATTCACTTGATTTCAGAAATGCTGAAACCAGGACACAACAGCGTCAGCCTAGTTTCTAAGTATTGTGTCTGTGTCTCTGAAGTTCACACGTAACACAGCATAAACACGCTTCCTCCTATGTCACGATGCCATCACATGCAGGACCTTCGATTATCCCACCAATGCCTCATCACCCACAATTCGAGCCGAACCATGGTGCTAGTGTTTGAGCCTGAGACATGGCATCATTCAGGCTGTAGCTGGACGCTCAGATGTCCTGGAACTGGGGGGTGGGGTTAGGGAGTGGGGGGTTGTGAGCACAGTATTGACGCTGGTTAATTTCCTCCTATCCTCTTTATCCTTCTTCCACCATCCCTCATGCTTCCCCCACTTGCTGGTTCTCTCTCCCCCCAAAGGACAAGTGCCCGCTAGCTGAGGAACTCTGAACTTTAGCACCTGGCCAGTGCTCCATCCCTCAATGTTTCAAAGGGAGACCATCTTCTTCTGGTCCACATGACCTGAAGCAGCTGACCTCAGCAGCCTAGCAAGGAAAGAACTACGAGTGAGTGTGTCCACAACATAGATTCTTGATGAACCCCGACTTACTCAGAGATCTGACTCCTTAACGGATGCCTGATGGGGGCCAGGAGAGAGACAGCAATTATGGCGCCTGCCGACTGGGGTCTGACTCCAGGCACCTCACGGCCCACTGAACACTGGAAAGTACAACCCTGGTGGGCCCAGGGCCCCACTACGGTGGCCCAGACATACCCAGCAACATAGCATCCTCAGGCCCTCACACTGAAACCATGGACTGACTGGCCAAGAACCATTGGTAGGGCCTGGAGACTCCTGAGTACCACTTGGGAACCCCCTCCCCCCAATAAATAAGTAATGCCTGATTAGCTTCTCCCCCAAATTCAACTTTCTTATGGAGTACATAAACATGAAGAAAACAGGTCTGCACAGTGGCGCAGTCAGGCAGCCCGGGGAAGCGCTGCTGAGAGGGCCCTGCTCTTCCATGTCCTTCTCTGCCACCGCTGTAAAAGGCATTTTTCCCCCTGCAAGTTCCTTAACTTCTTCACGTTTCCAGTGCAGTATCGCAGGTAGCTGGTTCTGCTGGTGAGCCGAGTGCGCAGCGACAGCTTAAGAGTGAGACTAGCTTGCACAGTGTTTGCGTCAAACTGGAGCAGAAGTCACAGTGTTCAAGATTTGACCTGCGGTGTCCTCCAAACACAGTCACCTCCAAAGCAAACAGCAGACGCTACCCGGAAGTCTCAGCTGTTCACAGTGACTCTGAAATTCTGGGCTCACACAGGCCCAGCACCACTGAAGGGGGCTGTCAGGCGGCTTTAAGAAAGCAGGGGCCGGGGTGAGGGTGGGCGCAGAGGGGGGGGGGCAGAGACCACTTATCGCTAATGAGCCCTTACGTCTGTGGAGGAGAAGGCTCCGGGACTGAGAGTCCTCGAATGACACGTCCCCTCAGTGAGAAGAATCCACACAGGATTCTGCCTGTGTATCCGTGCTCTCCGGCTGCCCCGGGGCGCCAATTACTTTAAGCGGAAAAACAGAAAACACCAACTTGGCCAGGGAAAGCACCAAACTGAGATAACTTGATTCCGCCACTGGCTTCAAGTTGATGCCTGATATCAGCTTCAAAAGGGAGCAGCCTCATTAAGAACCGGCACCCGGCTCCGGCAGCGGCAGCAAAGGCCTCCAAAACAAGTTCAAGTGCTGGGGGGTCTGGAAGGGGAACTGAAATGGAATTTACCTCCGTCAATTACCAATGCTATTAAGGCTACTTAAGACACACCTCCGAGCAGTATTCCTCTTCAGCGCAAATATGCAGAAGGCCCTGGGAATACAACCAGCCATTATCCCCACCTGTCATCTTGACTCGCATTACTCCCACCCTCCTGTGACACATCCGACGAACAAAGCACCCAGCCCACAAGCAGGGCTCTGTCGCCGGGGCCCCCACACACCCTGACAAGTGCTTATTAATCCTGACAAAACTCTGACAAAGAAGAGAGTCGGTCGCTGTAGCCTTCCGACTTCCCAAGAGCAGGGGTGGGGAGAGCGAGCCTGCCAGCCACATCAGGCCCACGCCATCATGTGGTCTGGCTCTGCTCCAAGAAGGGACAGACATGTGTGACTGTACTGTGTGGCCCACGAATGACATCATCAATACCCAGTGGCCCTGGGAAATAAGAAGGCTCCCCACCCCTCCCCACAACAGATGAAATGAGCTCCAGAGCTCAGGGACTGACCGGAAGTCACCCGGAAGCCGGAGAGTGTACTCAGAACAAGCACCGTCCTACTCTGCTCCTCCAGAAGTGCTCCGTCAGACCCGAGGGGCAAACCGGAAGTGATTTGCTTTTCACAGAAGTAACTGGAGGGTCAGCTCTTATACTATTATTATGATAATTAACTTAAAAAAGAGGGGCCGGAGCGATAGCACAGCGGGTAGGGCGTTTGCCTTGCACGCGGCCGACCCGGGTTCGATCCCCGGCATCCCATATGGTCCCCCAAGCACCGCCAGGAGTAATTCCTGAGTGCAAAGCCAGGAGTAACCCCTGAGCATCGCTGGGTGTGACCCAAAAAGAAAAAAAAAAAAAAAAAGAGCTATAACAACAATGGTGTAAAACCACGTTGACTTTTCCTCCTGAATTCCCGGTTTCATTGTGCACCAGACTCTGAACCACGCAGCCTGAGGACAGCCGTGTAAGGACTGAGGTGGTCAGCAGGAAAACCTTCATGTAATTAAGAGTAACTTCAGTTTCCTTAGAGCTTGGGGAACCTAAATTGCAAGATCCTGAAGTCTTAATGACACACTGCTGCCTTGCACAGACCGAGGACAACAATAAGGGAAAGTAAACTTTAATACAGACTGAACATGATTCTCGGGAATCCAATCACGATTTTAAAAAGTAACTGCCGGAAGTAAAAAAAATAAAATAAAATTCTGTTATGCTTGGCACATAATTCATTGTCTCAGAGCACCAGCTAAAAGATCTTATTGAATAAATAAAAGAAAAATTTCAAAAGAGAGGTTGATAAGGGTTTTCGTTGGTTTTGCAGTTCTGGGAACTGAACCGGGGCCACAAAGAAGCAAGGCAAGTGTTCTGCCACTTCGCTATGTCCCTGCCATAGAAAGAAAAGTTGAAAGGACAGACAAGTACAACTTTGTACCTAATACTTTATTATTTGATTACATATTTTATAGAAGTAATCCAGAGGGACTGGATAAATAGTACAACATGGTAAGGCACATGCCTTGCACACATCTGACTCGGGTTCAATCCTCCACATTTGGTGCCTCCCATGAGTGATCCCCAGGCAAAGAGCCCTGAGCACAGCCCAGGACACCCTCCCTCCCCTCAAAACAAACAAAAAAAAAAAAGAAGTTCAGAGAAAAAGACAAATATCTGAACACTAGTAATTACTGACAATAGGAATTATACCGAAAGGGAAAAAAAAAAACTGTGAAAAAAGGCAGACATCACTTTAAAATACGCTTATTTTTCCTTCTGGATTAGGGACAATTTTTCCCTTATAAAAGTCTGAGAAGACTCAGGGAGTATGTGATATTTTATATTTTTATGTTAACAAATACAGCCTATTTATTATTTGTGTTATATATATTTTATATTTTATGTATTTATACAACAATACGGGGGTCATATTCAAAGAACATGACCGCTAACAGAGTTGCTGGGGTAAACCTGACTCTAAGGGCCGTTAGGAAAGAAACTCCAACAGCTCTGAGGTATCGTCTGGAACCTCCTTCTGGCCTCGGGACGGAGGAGGAGATGGGAGGGAAGGAGGCAGAGTGAGGGGGCAGCCTGGAGGGGCAGGAGGACGGCAGAGGCGGCCCCAGAGGCTGTGCGCTCGACGCCATGCCAAGTGCTGCGGCGTCGCCACCACACCAATCTCATTTTGGAGAAAGGGGAAGAGGAAAAGGGGAGGCGATTTCCATAACATCTGAGAAGAAACTGTTCATTTTGGAAAATGTGAAATACTGTTCAAAGAGAGGAACTGGAGGATTCCAGTGGCTCTGACAAACCTGAAGGAAAACGCTCATTTGGGGAGCTACTGCTCCCAAAATCCTGCCCCGATTTCAAGCACTTCCCAACTTTACGGCTCTACCCCAGCCTCTCCGGCCTCAGCACCTACCTTTGCTTCATCATTAATGTCCCAAGTGAAAGAAATGGCGTTATAAGCAATCTCTTCAATGTTACTGATGGTATTGAAGCTTTCTTTATAGTCAGCTAGAAGAACGAGGAAACAAAACAAGAATTCATGAGTTCTGGTTCCAACATGAGAGGACAGCCACTCAAAGTAAGATTCTACTTTTACATTATTGCATCTGGATAACTTAACAGTTTTTGTGGAGATAAACACACACACACACACACACACACACACGCGGAATTCAGAGAATTTTTGCAACAGAGGGAAGCTTAGATATTGAAAGCCGTGGTGTCAAAATTAGAAAATTTAAATCACTGTCCCCAGGTCACAAAACTATTGCAGATAATTGGGATTAGAGCTCAGCTTCCTTTAATTCTGAAAAGTCAAAGGAACACTAGCAGAGACAGTTAGTACCTAGTGATACTAGCAATGCTTCTATGTAAAATCACAGACACAGACACACAGACACACACAAACACACACACACAGACATACACAGACATAGACACACACACGACAAGAACAGGGTCCTAATGAAGCTGCTTCAAAGAATACACATTTGTCCTGGCCTGTTGCTATTCCCCGGGTGCTGAATCTCTAAGGAGAGGCTAGCGATGCAGTTCAGTTCCAGGAGAGGTGGTCCATTTGATTTCTCCACCCAATGTCCATGTTCTACTTAGCAGACTCTCATAAAGACCCTCCCCCAAAACAAAACAAAACAAAAAACTTCAGCAGACTGGAAAGAGGGGTACTTGGCAGGAGCTGGCCATGGAGCTTTGGCTCCAATGCCCTGTGGAAAGCCACTGCATGGGGCTTATGTCCTTTTGAAGGAAGTAATGTTCAGAGCACTGGTTCCCGGAGGCCAGGGACAGTGTTTGGAACCGATCAGTAGCTGGCATGAAAATGCAAAGGCTTTTGGCAGGAAGCTGTTCACTGCCAAAAATAATTGGATTTAGAAAACTGGATGCTTTGCACCTCTGGGAATAAAAGCGGGCTGCAGAGCTACTTACCTATGTCAATGCATCTTTGTTTAGCTGTGTGCTGCCGGGAGTGCCAGTACTTCCAATGCCTCAACTGATCTTCTCTGCTCTTGTCTTCAGCAAACACCACCATGATCACGCTCTACGAAAGGGGATCCATTAGGGCAGACAAGCATGGAGAGAGGAGTATCTTTCAGGAAAACGTACTGATCCTGCATTTAAGGCCGCAGAAGGCAGCCTGGAGTCTGGTCTTTATTTAGTGGCTCCTTCAGCCCGGGGTGGGGGGGGCTTAAGCTCTGACGTGCTCCCTGAGAGCTGCGCGCTAAAGCAGAACTTACCCGCACTTTGCTGATTGGGTGGTGGATCCCCTCGTTGCTGCTCACTTCCTTTAAGGTGACGGGATAAAACTGGCCTTTGTTCAGGTATGTCATAGTGCTGTCCCCTGGCTTCTGTCGCAGTGATTTCGAAGCTTCCAAGGTATATTCAAAGTTGTTCCTACAGAACCAGAAAAGTCACAAATCTCGAATCACCTCTCTTCAGTTTCCTGGACGCTACAGCTCAATCCTGCAGTGCTTCAGGGTGACTCTAGCCAAGCAGCAGGCTGCCAGCAAACAGCCACCTCACTAGGTCCTCTTCTAGAGTTTGCCACTTTGCCCAGGGTAAGCATGATCTTAAGCAACCCAGAAATTCTCTAGCCTCTCAGATGTGAAATATACGGTGCCTACTGGAAATTTGATGATGTGATAGGAACAACGAGACGTTTGGAAGCTAAGGATAGGAGAGATACAAGTGAAAGGACTTTGGAAGCAAAAGTCAAGGTAGGCTTCCAATCTGGTATTTACCTAGAAGTTGCAGACAAGGGTTTGGTAGTTCTTGCTAAGTTCAACCTGGCTCTCCACAGCAGTTTTCGGTTTTGCTTATAATTTTAAGTGTCTTTAGAGGGACACTCGACAATTGCTTTTTTTGTTGTTTCTGGGCCAGACCTGCTCTGGGCTGATTCCTGGCTCTGTGCTCAAGATTGATTCCTGGCGGGGCTTGGGTGACCATACAGGGTGCTGGTGACCAAACCCAGCTTGCATGCACGCAAGGCAACACCTAGCCTGCTGTTCTATCTCTCTGGTTCCTCAACAATTTGTTTTTGTTTGTTTTTGTTTGGGGGCCACACCCAACAGTGCTCAGGGATTATTCCTCACTTTGCACTCAGGAATACTCCTGGCTTCTCTGGGGTGCTGGGGATCGAACCGGTCAGCCACGTGCAAGGTAAAACGCCCTATCTGCTGTAGTAACTCTCTGGCCCTCGACAATTCTTTATGTTTCTTATTACTTTACAGTGCCACACGTATGTTCTCCCAAAGGCTGTTTAATAACCTTTCATAACCATCAGGGGCCATGAAACTGCAGCTACTTTTATAAAGTTTTACTGGAATACAGCCACACACTTTGTTTACATATTTATCTCTGGCTGAGTATGCGATGGTAGAGGCGGAGTGTCGCAACAGAAGCTGTATGGCCCACAGAGGCTGAAATATTTACTATCTGATCCTTCACAGACAAAGTTTGCTGATACCTGTCCTAGATCTGAAACGGGATCTGAGTTTGTGGCTATTAAACCCTGAGGCAGGAATGTAAGGGAAGTTTCAATTCCCAAAAAATCCTAGACCTTCAAATAAAACCTTTCGTATTTCAAAACACAACATACACATTAAAGATAAAAAAATACATAAACGTATATAATGTAATCTTAGTTTATTATTTTTTAAATCTGAAGTTATTTTTATATATATGTATGTATATATATCCATAATTAACTTGGAGGATATTTGCATGCCTGAAGCAAGGACTCATTTTTATTTGCTTTAGGAATGCAAAGATAAACTTTATGAGGTTTAAAAAGAAGAGGTTGTCAGGTCAGGAAAAACAGCTAACTTCGTTTATCATTTGTGAGACTAATTTTTAAAATGTCTTATTCACCTAATGCTCTTTCTAAACGGTCACAGCATTATGCATTTTTGAAGACAGAAGGGATTTCACAGAGCTGACGTGATCTGGTCTCTTTGGATTCCATTCTCTGACTATCGCATAATGAAACCAAAGGGAAGAAGAAGCACCAACACCAAGAACCGAGGAAGCTTGAAACGCAGCTCAGAGGCCAAAGCTAGATGCACCGGAGCCCGTGCCGGCTGGCAGAGGCGCTGCCCGAGACCAGGAAGAACAGGTGAGAGCCCGCGGACACCGCCTCAGAGTTGTTTAACGTCAAGTTAACAAAAAGGTACAGAGACATAAAAACTGAAAGTTAAAAATCAAATTAAAAGACAACTATTACCCAGAAACACTGTCAAAAACATAGTCCTCTGAATTCATGCCAGGCATCCGCAGACTGAGATCCGAGGGGAAGAAAACCTGTAATATCAACGTGATAAGCCACAACGATTTAACCGGTTATCAGGCTCCCTTGAAGATCACTGTCTGGTATCGCATGAAAGCGTGTGGCTTACGGCACCCCCACTACTCTTTTTCAATACTTATTTAAAAAAAAAAAAGTTTACCATAAAATTTTTTTTAAAAAAACAAAACAACCAGAAAAACAGAAAACAGAAAGGAAAAAAAAAATGTCCTTTCTATGTGTCACTCGACCACATCAAGGCAATCTTAGGGACTCAGAAGACATCCTCTGGTATTCCCTGCCCGCACATTCCACTTCTGTTCCCACTCTGGACTCGGGCCCCAGCCGAGTGAATCAGGATTAAGAATACCAAGCGCACGCCTGGCCAGATGCGCCGTGGCCCGCCGTCAGGAGAGGTGACCAAGTGAGCTCCGCGAGCAAGCTCCCCCCCAAGTTTCTGGGTACAGGCCTAAGCATCTTCCACTGCTTCCACCTGAGCGAGGGCCTCCTTGCCACGAAGCCCGCCAAGTGTTTGGCGTGAAAGGCGCCTTTCTCATGGAGCTCTCCAGGCCGCCCCTGACACCAGCGCCCCGTTTCGGGCAGCTTGTTTTTGGGGCTCGGACAAAAGCTGAAAACAGACTACTGGGATCTAGCTGTTGTTGACTGGAGATTAGGTACGGGGTTCTCTTTCTCCAGCAAAGCACTCGGTTGAAATCACGATTGTTAACTCAGCTGCTGGTAAGATTAGCCATGTGCCCTTGATAATAATTTCTGGTTTTATAGGCTTAGTTTACAAATTATACCCACGGGCCTTTACTCTTTAAAAAAAAAAAAATCTTTTGTTCCTAATCCACTCACTTCAGGCTGAGTTTCAAGCTTACATAACAAGGAAGGGGTGGCACCCAATACTTAGACAAACACACAGCCGTCTGAGGAAGATGCTTTCGTTTCCTGTACCTCCTGAACGCCTTCCTTGAAGGTCTCTGAGAAGGTAGAGTCTGGCGTGCGCCTCTGAGCATTGGGGGGCTGGGCCCCAGAGCTGAACTGGTCAGTACTCAGGTTCCGGTCAAAGACCACCACACGCTCGGTGGCCTCGGGGTGGTATACTGCCGGGGGGATCCCCACAGCAAAGCTGTGAGGCTCGGTTTCTGTCTTGATGGAGTGGGTGGGCATCGTCGCTATGGAGACGGTGACTGTCGTGTCAGGAGCGGTTAGGTGGCCTCTCTTATCAATGCCCAGCTGGTTGCCATGGGGAAGGACGATGTTGAAAGGCACATTCTTCAGAACCTGCACTCTGTTTTCGCCAGTGGAGATGAGCGGCTGCTCAGTCACATTGGGTATGCTGTTTCTTTAAGAAAAGAAAAGAAACCTGTGTTTTCAAACCTGGAGCTGATGCAGTTCTTCAATGTTTATTTTCCTAGTGGCACTGCGAGGTGGGACGTGAATAACAACAAGAATGATCAGATATGTCGGGAATAACAACAAGAATGATCATACATGTCGTAGACTCCAAATAAACAGAAAATGGCATGACATCCCATTACCAGAGAAAGACAACCTCCTAATTATAGGTCAAATAAAAATCCAAATAAGTCCAATTTTATTTGAAAGCTGAGTATTCAGAGCTCTCTACTATGCTTTATTTCTCATGATCCCAATGCAATAATGACATTTTACTAGGAGCCCGAAGCTACAAGCAGGTGGAATCATACAAAAAGGGTGATTCAACTACAGACTCTAGAGTCAGACTGTCTCGGTTCAAATTCCATGTGACCTGGAGCAAGTTATTCATCTCTTGGTGACTACACGCTCCCCTAAAAAATGGGAATCATGAAGAATCCCCCACAGGAGGCTGAGAATGATGAAATGAGGGAGGGTACACTGAAATGCAGTTATAATGCCTGGCACGCAAGGGTTTAAGTATGAATTACCAGGACCAGAGAGGGTATAGGCATTTGCCTTACATGCACCCAGCCCCAGCTCAATTCCTGGCACAACGCATGGTCTCTCGAGCATCACCAGGAGTGATCCCTGAGCAGAGAGCCAGGAGTAACCCTTGGGTACTTCCAGGTATAGCTCCCAAATAAAAGCAAAACAGAAGTACAGCAAAAAAAAAAAAAAAAAAAACCAGCAGCATGAGCTATCTCCCTTCTCCTAACAGTTATGCTTATTTGGCCTTTTCTTTTACCAAAAGAAAACCCGTGATCAGACTGCACCAGTAACTATCTATAAGATCACTTCTGGTTTCACAAATTATCCTAAGCAACAAAGATGCTTTTTTAGTCCAGAGTTAAACTTAATGAAGTTTTAAAATATCCTCCAACCATATTTGAAAGCTTTTTGTTTGTTTTTGGCCACACCTGGCTGTGCTCAGGACTTACTCCTAGCTCTGAGTTCAACGGTCACCCCTGGTAAGGCTTGGGGGACCATAAGGGGGTGCTGGGGATTGAACCCAGGCCGGCCACGTGCAAGGCAAGTGTCTTGCCCACTGTATTATTGCTTCAACCTCAAGAGTGACACTTTTAAACAGAAAAAAATATGGAATCTTGCACATTTCAAGGTCGACAAAATGTTTTAACCACGGATCTATAAATGGACTCCCAGCAGTTTATTCTAAAAAGTGGGGGGAGGGGCCGGAGCGATGGCACAGCGGGTAGGGCGTTTGCCTTGCACGCGGCCGACCCCGGTTCGATCCCCGGCATCCCATATGGTCCCCCAAGCACCGCCAGGAGTAATTCCTGAGTGCAAAGCCAGGAGTAACCCCTGAGCATTGCTGGGTGTGACCCAAAAAGCAAAAAAAAAAAAAATTAAAAAATTAAAAAAATAAAATAAAAAGTGGGGGGAGACAACTCAAGTCGCAGAGCACATGCCTAGCTGGGTCCCTGAGTAGGATGCCCTAGCAGAGATGGCCCCTGGACCACCCCCAGGCCTAGCCCTGGCACCCCCAGCACCGCTAGGCCGAAGCAGCAATGCACTGCCGGTCCCGAGGCCCAAACACCGGCCCTGTGCCTCTGGGCTGAGCACTGCCTACACCCCAGAGCTCAACCCGAAAGCTCTGCTAGGTGTGGCCCCTAGTTTTAAAAAAAAAAAGTGTGTATGTGTGTGTCGGGGAAGGGGGTGGGGGTAACCTATCTAGAAAGCCATAAACACTTGGTAATAGTAAAAAAAAATAAGCTGTTAGGATCAGAGAGGGTTGGCTTCTGAGTACTCTCGCAGGGAGAGCTCAGGGAAGAGCACGTGCTCCGTGTGCAGGACGCCCAAGTCTGGTCCCTAGAACCTCCTGGGCCCTAAGTACTGCCCAGAGTGACCACTGAGCACCACACCTGGAGCATCCCTTGAACACCATCGGGTGTGGCCAAAATCCACACCCTTTCCCTCCTAAAACAAAACAAAAAATACTGCAGTGCAGGGGCCTGAGAGACAGCTCACAGGACCAGAACTCACCCGGCACCCGGAGGCCCCCTAGGACAACACTGACCTGGCTGAACTGAGCATCCCCAGGAAAGGCCCCTGAACCCTCTAAGACTGCTTGGGAGCTTTCTCCACCACCATCACAAAAAAATAAAACAGAAACGAACAAAAATCTCCAGTGAAAAAAATGTTTTGAAGATGACAGTGAGAAAAAGTATGTCAAAACCCTAGTGGAGCTGGTACAGATAAATGTGCGATTATACTTTTTCTTGACCACTGTGTTTGAAAAGGCCTAAAATAAAAAGTAAAAATAAGTCATCAACCCTATTCAAAGGGGTATTATGAAGATGAAAACAGCAACATGGAAGATAAATATAAAACATATTCAGTAGAAGAAAGCAACCAAATACAACCAAATCCTACCTGAAAATATAATTACAACCACATGATGTATGCATGTGTGTCAAACTGAACTACTCTGATAGTGGGAAGCTGAGCTATTAGTCACTCTTTAAAAATGAGGGCCAGAGTTATAGTACGCTGTGCTTAGGAATCACTCCCGGTGGCGGTGCTCAGGGGACCATATCGGATGCTGGGGACTGAACCTGGATTGGCCACACGCAAGGCAAACACCCTATCTGCTCTACGACTACTCCAGCCCCACCACATAACTTTATTTTTTGGTGCCACTCCTGGCACACTTCAGGGGTTACTCCTTACTCTGCACTCAGGAATTACTGCTGGTAGTACTTGGGGGATGATATGGGATGCTGGGGATCGAACCCAGCCTTGTGCAAGGAAAGTGCCCTACCCGCTGTACTATCGCTCCCACCACCCGCCCCCGCCCCCTCCACATAACTTTTTTAAAATGGATTCCCACCATGGCCTTAAATCTCCACCATATCCTTCTTTAAAAACCTCAAAAAACAAGGGCTAGAGAGAGAGAGTACAGTGGGCTAGGCACCTGCCTTGCACAGAGCTAACCTGGGTTTGATTCCCAGCATCACATATGATCCCCTGAGCCCTTCCAGAAGTGATCTCTGAGCTCAGAGCCAGCAGTAAGGATTTGGGGCACAGCAGGATGTGGCCTCAAATCCAAACCCAAACAACAACAACAACAACAACCCTAAAGAAACAATAAACGGGGTCTGAGAAATCTCAGAAGGCATCCTTGGCATATGGGAGGCCCAGTTTTGGTCCCTGGCACCACAGGGAGCAAACCCCAAGCACTGAGTCAGAAGCAGTTCATATGCAGTGTGGGGCGGGAGGGGGGGGGCGGGCAAACAAACCAAAAGGGAAGGAGGGAAGCAAACACTTCACTTCGTTATTTTATGTCATTACTAAGATCAAACCAACCCTTTGGAGGAAGAGAAAGTGGATCTTTTGTTTTCTACAAAAGGTGATGAAGCCTAAGACTCTGTTCCCAGGACAATAGAATCTAAATCACCACAAGGCCAACCTGAAGTTAGATACCAAGAGTACAACTGACCTGGCTCCCTTAAATGAACTCATCTTAGTTTTAGGTAACTGCAGCCTTCCGAGTGCACGGGCACAAGATTATTAAGAACATCACCTTTTGCTGTGATCCGGCTCTGGGTGCTCCACGTCCGGTTTCGCTGTGGATGATCTTCTCTCCCTTGGAACCTTAGGTATTGGCACACACGACAAGAATTTAGTTCCAACACGGTGAAGAATAGAGATGCAGTCTTTCATTTCTTGGTAAGTTCAAAACCATACATCTACCTACTCTCTACCAAACCCTGGGACAAATGGAACAGCATCTATCTTAAGAAGTTCACAATCTGGTCACCAGGTTGGTCTGTAAAAACCAACCATTATACAGTTGCCATACAAACAACCTCAGGGCATTACAAACACACCCGGCGTCTGGGTTTTATCTCTTCATGGAAGCAAATACCCCTGGCCTGGTTAGACCCATATTTCTATAAATCACATACTCAGGAAGAGGCTTTTAAAAACACAACTGGCCTCCCGTACCTTTCTCGCTACCTTCTTCCATAACCCTTCCTTTTGGATAAAATGCAAAATTAAAAGGATTGGTTGAGTGAACAATGTGCTTTTAAAACTGACCAGTGGTATTATGTAAAAGTGACTGATGGTTACAACCAAACTATGGAAACAAGCCTGGAAGTTCATTTAAAAAAGAAAATGACCCTCCTCCACCAATGTCAAGAAATCTGACTAGGTCAGATTGTCTTAGTGGAGATAAATGAGGATTAATCTCCTGAGAGGTCAAATACTTTCAGGATCCTTTACTTAAAACACTCACTATGGAAAAGAGTGTTAAAATACCAGTCTTGCCAGCACTAAACTTGGTTCCCCGCCCACCCCACATTTCATTAAAAGATACACAACTTCAAACTTCATAGTTAGTACTCTGGGACTTATGTGTTTGGTTTTTTTTTTACACAGGTAGAGTCAATAAAACAAGTCATAAGAACAGATATATAATAAATTCAACTTCAAAGGATCCCTTCACAGCCAACGCTTCCCAGGCGAGGGTTTCTCCTGACGTTGTTAGTTCCTACACAAGTTTCTATTCAGGGCCAAAGGGAAAAGAGTTGTCTCAGCCCTTCAACCATAACAGACTGGACATGTGATTTCATAGCAGAAAATGATGAAATCATTGACTCAGGTCTCCCTCTAATTCTGCTAATCAAACTATCTTCTCTGCTTTCATTCCTCTGTATTCCTTGTATTCAGGGTGGGGGTAGGGGGGCAGCCCTGGTGCAACAAAAGAATGCAACAAAAGGCATGCAAGTGGTGGGTCTCAGTGAAATCTAATTCAACTGTTCATCATTGTAAGTTTTTGATAGGTCTGACAGGTTTTCAAAACAAAAAGATGTCAACAGCGCAATGTAGTATGTAGCCATCCCTGAGTCTGCTCTTGGCCAGGCCAACAAAATCCAGCACACACCAGACCAGGAACAACACATACTAGTGTTGTGACTTGAGAACCCTTTTTTTTCCCCACCTGAGAAATGAAAATAGCACTGTCACTGTTATCCCGTTGTTCATCGATTTGGTCAAGCGGGCACCAGTAACGTCTCCATTGTGAGACTTGTGGTTACTGTTTTTGGCATATTGAATACACCACGGGTAGCTTGCTGGGTTCTCCGAGAGGGACAGAGGAATCGAACCTGGGTTGGCCGTATGCAAGGCAAATGCCCTACCCGCTGTGCTATCACTTCAGCCCCCAAAATGAGAATAATGTCATATAATTAGGATTTCTGGAGGAACTAGAAATAACCTATATGCTGGCATTATGTCTGATCTAATTAAGATAATAAATAAAAGGTAGTATTATTAGAACAAAGTTGATGATGTTGATGACGATGGTAATGCACAGGTGGTCATCTCTAGACATCAACACCATGAAAAACCAAAGCAGAGAATATATTTAAAACTAGTTTAACTCCCTAGAAACAGACTACAAAATATATCCCGTTCTTAGGACTAGAAGTCCAAAATTTAAAAAAAAAAAAAAAAAGAAAGAAAAAAGAGTTCAACAATCAAATTAAAGGCTCTGTGACATCATTTAAGGAAAAGAAAATCACCATGCCTACAGAAGAATAAAGATTAGCACATAGATAAATTAATTACAGTGAAGATGGCACTAAGGACTACCCTCGGTCAAGTATTCGGTCTCAGTAAGCCACATTTACCATCTTCCTCTCTGGTAGCTTCTCCTCTCAGACAGAGTTGGAACAGCTGGCTCCTTCGTACATTTAAAAAGCAACCCTTTGATTCTGGGATTGTAGATTTTTCAGCTTTGAACCACAGTAAGTCAAAGTACTCATTAAAGTATTTATAGTCACTACAGAAGCAACTTGCGTTACATTCTACCAGCAAATTACTGTTTTATACGGTGCTGAATCAAGTGCATCTTGGACTGTTAAAAGGTTTTAAAAGTGCAGACAAACCTACCTTGTAGTAGTCATAGAGTAAGCCCAGTGCAGCTGCACTGTCTTCGTCTCCATTGATGCTCATCATCGCTTTGGTTGCTGCAGTGAGCGGGTTTTCCAGGAAAGACTTCCAGGCTTCATCTTCACTTGTATAGGAGCGCCGCTGTGGGTAAAGTGCTTCATTCTGAAGAACCAACACTGGCCGTTTGCTTCAAAGGGGAAAAAAAAACCACATATATAAAAAATACTCACACAGACATATACAAATGTATCTCACACTCTTCTACTCCAGGTATTATTAGCTATTTTTTTCTTTCAAGAACCTAAATGATGATTTCCTTAATGTTCCCATAATTTCTTGTCTCATCAAAAGACCCTCATAAATTAAGATAAGATCAGAATTTGACGCATTTAAATTCGGGCCAGTGAGTAAACTCACTGAGATGCAGAATCACTAATGTACTTAGAAGATAATAAGGCAGCCAGGAACCTACAGTTAATTCACACATGGTACACGGGAATGACTATCCACAGGAGGACAAAACACTCCAGGAGAAGGCCAGACTATTCCAACACTTTCCGCAAACAAACACAAGACAAGCGCGGGAGAAAAGAGGACATTAATTTCCTTCAGACATATACCTTGCCCTCTTAAAGGGAATCTATGTTCAATTATCATGCTGCTACATGTTATTTCACTGTCTCCAGTTGATGCCTCGACTTAACACATCTCCTAGCTAAGAACTGGGGGAAGAGTAGGAGGGGGTCAGAGAGAAAAAGGGATACTTTCTTAAATCCTCGGGGGTATATAAGAGAAGTCAGAATATTCTACTGATTACCAACAGATTGAGCATGGAATCTGGCCAAAGGGGACCATAAATCAATAAGGAGGCATAATTTTCTGGCAAGGGAGTTGACTGTTTATCTAAGGAGATAAACATTTAAGAATCTATAATAATAAATGAAGCCACTGAACAGAAAAGATTTTTAAGAAAATGGGGGTGGAGAGATCTGTTTAAAACAAAAATCTCTATTGGTTTTCCAATGGGCCAGAACTGTTTCATTCTTAATGCCATAGACTGGTGGGGGGAAATCCAGAAAACCAATAAAGATCTTTCTGAGAGGTTTCATTTGGAAGATTAAAACAAACATTACCAATTCCAAATAATGTGAAATGTAAACAGTCTTAACAACCATTCTGTTGGTGCTATTTAATAAGTCAACAAAGAGAAAACGCAAAATGAAGCCATTTTTTAAAAGGAAAATCTTTTTTTTTAAAAAGTATTCTGAAGACTGAACTGTCACTACTCTAATAAGGCTCAGTTCTCATTGCAACACACAAATGAAATATGTAAATGGCCTAAAGGTGACCTACCTACTCTAAAAGTGAATGTAGAAAGACTGATTATCTTTTCAAGTAATCAGCCCAAGTTAGGGTTTGGCCATCACCCGAGCCCTTTAAAAACAGATACAGATGGGGGCTGGTAGGGCATTTGCCTTGCACACGGCCAACCCGGGTTCGATTCCCAGAATCCCATATGGTCCTCCGACACCGCCAGGAGTAATACCTGAGTGCATGAGCCAGGAGTAACCCCTGTGCATTGCTGGATGTGACCCAAAAAAATAGAAAAAAAACAAACAAACCAAAACCAGATACAGATGTAGAAAAAAGGAGATAATACCTTAAAGGGGTTGGGGTGGTAGTAGTGGGGCTATTCAGAACTATTTTTAGTCAAAAGTCTTATTTCAAAGTCAATGTTTTCACCCATACCTAAGCATAAAGTCCTAGGAGTTTACACTAGGTAGGCAAGAAGTCTTAAGGTGGTGGACTATTTTAACACTAAACACAATGTTACTGAAAGCAGTTTGTGTAAAAACGAAGTCTATACAAATTTCAAAACTTGTTTTTAAAAAACAAGTTTTTTAAACTTATGTGCACAAATACACATACGAAACATGGGCACTCTCTGCACCATCAGGGGTAGAATATAATAACTACTAAACCAGTGGTACCTTGGGGTGATTTAATAGTGCACTGCTAAGCTATTATTAATAGTGTAATAGCTACTTCCAGAAGATTATGATAACACTTGGCTCGTTCAATTCCAGTAATGCTAGTTTTTCAACTTCCGCTCTCCCACCTCCATCCCAAATTTGTACAAGCAACAGAAAATTTTTAAAAATTTTCTTTTCTTTTTTTTTTTTTTTTTTGGCAAATGGTTTTGTTTGGGATCACCCTGAAGGTGTCTTACATTCCTAAGTGTGCCTACGGCAGAAGTTTTAGCTTTGGAAATGTGCCTTATCTACACCAAAAAGTCCAGAAATAAACAAGAACCCAGTCGCCCTGCTCAGTCCACTTCCTCATATGACAGGCCAGCGCTAGCCCCAAACGCTCATCACTGCTGCCCGAGAGACTGAACTCCTTTATCAACGATCTCTCAAACTCCTCAAATACGTTTCCAGCGATAATTTCACAGCACATGCTACCAGACAAGATTAATCCACTGAGGCTATTCCAAATTCTAACATCTCATCTTCTCATCTGGAAGAAAGGAGCACACTTAAGCCAAATGAGTAATTATACAACTGGGAGGATTCTTTGTGCTCTCGACGCACTGGTCGGAATTAGAAATGATTGTTTTGGCAAGACTTACTTAAAAAAAAAAAGTTATTTCATGCAAATCTTTTCTTGGGAAACAAGTCTGTGCTCAGAAGTGACAAACCCCAGAACTCTCTCCTTGGCTCTGTCCACCTTACCTTACCACCTCGCATTTGTCCACCACGTAACAAATGCTTTCGAACCCACCGGTTCCAAGAAAGGCACCGTCGTCGGCACGGCTTGTCACAACCCCGATTTCGGCGTTTCGGCCTCTTGCTACTTTCTGAGCATTTCTTTTTCTTTTCTTTCCTTTTGCTTTTTAAAAAACCCCATGGTAATCTGTAATTGCCATCGGTGGTGATGCGAGGGGCCGAGTAACTCCTACGAGCCGTTTTTCCGCAGCCGCTCAGCCAGCCCCCGGGGAGAGAAAGCGCCAGCACGCCGGCGGAGCCCCGCAAACTTGTCCCGGCATCTCTGCTGCCCGGGGTTCAGGTCGCGAGCCGCGCGCGGTCGCCGCCAGCTGCCGGGCTCAGCACCCGCGGCCCGGGCCGGGGGACACCGGGGCGCACGCGGGGCCGCCCGCTGCCTTTGGCCGCGCGGAGCACGCGGAGAGCAGAAGCGCGGGCCGGTCCCCCCTACCTTCCAGCCCGGGCGTCCGCGGCCCGGGACGAGGGGGGCGGGAGGAGGAGATCGCCCCCCAAAGGACGCGGGGTGGGGGGTAACGGGAACAAAGGCGGAGGGGCAGAGGCCGCAGCCCGGCAGAACCAGGTGCAAGGTGGGGCGCGCGCCCCCCGCCCGGGCTCCGTCCGGTCCTCGCGGCCTTGCACCGGCTGCGTCCCCCCACTCCCGTCCCCCTCCGCTCCGCCCGGCGCGGCTCCGCATCCTCCTCTCGCTGCCCGCTGGCCTCCTTCGGCTGCCCACCGTTCCCCCCCAGGGGCCCGGCCGCGTCTCTCCGGGCCTCGCGGCTGCAGGTGCGACCGGCCAGTCGGGGCAGCGGCGGCCCGGGGCCACCCCGTGGGCCTGGCACGCCGGCGCCCTCACTCACTTGTCGTACTCCTGTGTCATCGCGCTCGCTCGCCGCTGCCGGGCCGCAGAACTGGACTTTCGGGTTGGGACAGTACACCCGATCCGGGGGGAGGAGGCGGCGGCGGCGGCGGCGGGTCCGGAGCAGCGGCCCCGACGGGTTAGGTTCGCTTTTCTCGCTCTGAGCCGGCTCGGCGCGGGCTGCGCGCACAGGGCGCCGGGGCTCGGCCGCCCATTGGCTGGCCGCGCGCCGGCCGGGGGCGGGGCCTCGGGCTCGGGGAGGCCGGCGCCGCCTCCCGATTGGCCCGTGAGCCGGGCGCCGGGGCGGAGCCGTCGGGGCCGAGCGAGGCGGCCGGGCGGGGCCCGGCGCTCCGCGTGCGTGGCCGCGCTCCCGGGGGCGCGCGCGCTCGCCTGCCCCCGGGAATCCAGGTGCTGCGTCTCCGCTCTCGGTCCCGGCCATCGCAGTGCACGGCCGCCCACCACCTCCCCGGACTGGCAGTGCCTGGGCGCCGCCTTCCCGAGCTCTGGGCGTTCTCCCCATACACCTTCCCTTCCCACTCCAGTTGTCTGCGCTGGAACCTTTCCCACTCCAGCGTCACTCGGACCCTTGCGGTCACTTACCTGCGAGGTCCAGCTGTCTCCGCCCTTAACTCGCCGCATCTGTCCCACTTTAGAGCCTTTGCCCATCCAACTCCTATGGTACAATGTGTGACGGCGTCTGAAGAAAACGGGCTCCCGTCTCTTACCCGCTGTTCCCCATCGTGCGAGCAGGAGGGCACCCACAAGAGCTCCGGGGCCACCTCCCCTCCCCGGAGCCCTGTGTCTGCCCCTTCCTCTCTCCTGGGCCTTACCTCCCTGGTGTGGGTGTGTGTGTCGGGGGTCCTTCCGTCTTCCCTCAAGTCTTGCCGCCTTTTAGCCCCTAGGACCCCATCTGGGCTTCAGTCTCCTCCCCTGCTGCCCTTTCCTTTCATGCCCATCCCTGCCGCTGTCCAGTGGTCCTTCCTGAGCCCAAGCTCGCTCCTTCTGTAGGATCTGCCCATTCATTCCAGTCTTGGGATGACACCTATTACATATTCCTGTCGGAGATGTTGGGACTACCACAGTGAACAGAACAGACAAAACTCCCGGCCTCCCTTCAGCCGGTGACCGGAGGACCATAACACGGCAAACAAAAGTAAATCACATGTTAGGCGAGCAACAGGCTCGTTCTGTGGGAGAAAAGTCGGGAAACGCCGATTGGTGGGAGCAGGGGCTGGACAGAGGCTTCTGGTGGTGTGAAGAAGAAGGGGAGGAGGTGAAAGAGAGGGGGTCAGCTTTGCGGAAGGTAGGGGCTCCTGCAGTGCTCAATGAGCAAAAGCAGATGGGGAGAGGCGTTGGGGGGGTAGATAACAAATGACGGGGCTAGTTGTGAGAACTTGATTTTTCTTGAGTGAGATGGGAACGCTCAGAGCTTGATAGAGGGCAATGGCATCACCTCACTTGGATTTTGGGACAATTTATCTGGACCAGGCTAGACCTGAGTGTGAGGTGATGCCATTGTAGGGGGTGAGAAATGGTCCTCTCCTCTGCCGGAGCCGTCTGAAGGCAGGAACAGCGGGACTTCATGAAAATTGAGCATGGGACATGAGAAAAATGAGACTCAGGGCAATATCCAGGTTTTCCGCTGAAAGCTGGAAGGGATGATTTGTCCTCCTGGAGATGGGGTGGCAGCAGGCCTGGGTCTGGGAACGGGGGAGCAGTGCAGGAGCTTCTTTGGGGATTTTCCTTTTTTTTTTTTGAGAATCGAGTAGATGTAGAAGGTTGGCTCCAAAGCCGGGATTCCCGGGCCAGGTCTGGCTGAGTGGACACTGGCAAGGAGCAGTGTAGAGGTCACATGGGATGAGCACGACTCTCCCGCACTGAGAGCAGAGACCAGCTCTGGACTCCCGGGAGGCTCCTTCACGGAGAGGCTGCTGAGGTAAGGACCAGCAGAGGAGCTGGGATCCCTGGGGCCAGAAGAAGGAGGAAGCATGGAAGTCAAGTGAAGAAATGGACCTCTGGCTCCAGGGGGCTCAGTGAGATGGGGCGGGGTAGCAACATGGTGGCCAGCGGGGCCTTTATTCAGCTCCCAAACTCCCCGTTTCCCAGGCTGCTCCCACCCCAACCAGCACTCACAGAACCTCTCACAGACCCTTCCACCACTTTCAGTATGCGTCCCGAACCTTGGAGACATTGCCAGAGACCTGAACCCTGTTTCCTCCTCTGTAGTCACTCATTTTCTATTTACATAAATTGCACTGTTTTTTGAAATCAAGTAAATAATGGCCTGGGCTCCCCAGATTTAGTGCATATCACCAGGACAGGCTGCGGCAGAGACCCCTGTTGAGAAACAATGTCTTCTCCTTCCTTTCCTTCTTCTTCCTCTAATCCGACTCCAGATGTGGCCAGAGTGACCATTCCACAGCACAGGTCCGATGGGCACTCTGATCCACTCAGGCCGGGTGGACACGGGGGCGCATGCGGGGCCGCCCCTAGCATCACACAGACGGGAACAGCTCAACCCATTTTTTTCCTTTTTGCTCCTTCCCCGCTGCTCACACCCAGCCCCCCATCCACTCGCCCCCCTCCTCTCTTCCTTGGCGAATTCCACTCAAGCTTCCAGATTCACTGGGACGCTTCTTCCCCCGACAGCTTTTCTGCCCTCTAAGGCTGGGTTTCATGCCTGGTGCACTCCGCAGTACGTGCACCCCCTTCCACCCCATCCATCACCAGGTTCACACATTCTGTCTAGAACCTGACATTCCTTTCTCGGCCTTTCCCTGCCGTCGAGTGAGCTTTCCTAGAGAAGGCTTGGATGCTGCTGCTTTCCTTGCACTGTTCCCACCCTCCCGGCACGTCCAGTGAGTGTGGGTTGGCTGGCCGTTCTCCTCTGCAGGCCTGGTGCTACCTCCTGCTTCGGAACCAGGACAGATTCACAAGCTGCTGCAGGACATGAAGGGCCCGAGTCCCAGCTCCTGACACGTGGTGAGCATAAAAGAGATGTGGGAGGAATAAATGAAAGTCAAGTGCCAAATGCAAAAAACAGGAATTGTAGGAACCCAAGGATCTAAACACTTTGGCTGGAGTGATTAGAAAAATAAATAATAATAATAATAATAAAGCAACATTGTGGGGCTATTTTGTATACTTAAATGTAAGATTATTTCATTGATCCTCAAGAGTGCTCTAAAATAGGCAAAACCTCTCTCTGAGGTGTTGATGACACGTCTTTTATTTATTTTATTTTATTTTTTTTTACTTTTTGGCTCACACCCAGTGATGCTCAGGGGTTACTCCTGGCTTTCCACTCAGGAATTACTCCTGGCAGTGCTTGGGGGACCATATGGGATGCCGGGGATCGAACCTGGGTCGGCCGCATGCAAGGCAAATGCCCTACCTGCTGTACTATCGCTCTGGCCCCCAACACCTCTTTTATTTTTAGTTTTTGTTTTCCAGGCTTTTATCTCCTCCCCTAGAGAAGCTCATGTTTGCTCTTGAAGATGTATTTCCTCTCTTTGTCTTCTCTCACACTTGTCTAAATATCTTTCAATAAAAACCATTTTACTTCACAAAAATTTTTGTTTTCTAAATTAGAAAAATAATTCTGCGGCTGGAGCAATAACACGGCGGGTTGGGCATTTGCCTTGCACGCGGCCGACCCGGGTTCGATTCTCATATGGTGCCCTGAGCACTGCCAGGAATAATTTCGGAGTGCATGAGTCAGGAGTAACCCCTGTACATCGCTGGGTGTGACCCAAAAAGAAAAAAAAAAAAAGAAAGAAAAAGAAAAGAAAAATAGTTCCTGCTCATACCTTATTCTTTTTTAAAAAAAAGGCAACGGAAAGTAAAGAAAGAAGCATAAGAAACTGGGGTTTTTCAGAACACGGTCCCTCTAACTTCCATCCTGCCCCTCTCCCTGAGAATAATCACTGCTAACAGTTTCTGTGAGTTCTAGCAAGAAATTCTCTATGTCTTCTGTCTTGGATATGTTCTGTGTCAGCATATACACATCTAATGCATCTTAAAAATTGTTACATCTTGGGGCTGGAGTGATAGCATGGCTGGTAGGGCATTTGCCTTGCATGGGGCTGACCCAGGTTCGATTCCCAGCATCCCATATGGTTCCCTGAACACCGCCAGGGGTAATTCCTGAATGCAAAGCCAGGAGTAACCCCTGAGCATCTCTGGGTATGACCCAAAAAGCCAAAAAAAAAAAAAATTGTTACATCTTATTTCTGTGTTTTGGTGTAAGATAATTAGGTTCTAATGGTGGGCAGTTGGCAACTAGAGATTTCTCCCCAGTTTTGCACAGTTGAGGATGTTCTACACTACACATCCCTTTAACTATGCACTTTCCACACTTGACTGTATTGCTCCTAGCATGAGACTTGCTGCTGAAGATATGTGCTCAGTTGCAACTTTTTTCTTTCTTTTCTTTTCTTTTCTTTTCTTTTCTTTTCTTTTCTTTTCTTTTCTTTTCTTTTCTTTTCCTTTCTTTTCTTTTCTCTCCTTTTCTTTTCTTTCTCTCCCTTCCTTCCTTCCTTCCTTCCTTCCTTCCTTCCTTTCTTTCTTTCTTTCTTTCTTTCTTTCTTTCTTTCTTTCTTTCTTTCTTTCTTTCTTTCTTTCTTTCTTTCTTTCTTTCTTTCTTTCTTTCTTTCTTTCTTGTGTTTGGGCCACACCTGGTCATGTTCAAGGGTTACTCCTGGTTCTGCATTAAGGATTTACTCTTGGTGGTATTCAGGTACCATATGGGATGCCAGGAATCGAACACAGGTCAGCTGCCTGCAGTGCAAGTACCCTGCCGATTGTACTATGACTCTGGCCCCACTCAGTTGTAATTTCTGTATAAGCATAAAGATTGTTTACCAATCCTTCGCTTGACTCCTACCAACAGGGTCCGAGACTGCTAACAGAGACACACCTCTCCAACTTGGACCTGACCAACCTTTGCTAGTCTATTAGATGAGAAATAGTATTTCATTATTTTAATTTACATTTTCTATTATTTTGAATGAGGTATTTTTTATTTGTTTTGGTAATAAGCTGTTGTTTGGTGGGGGGTTCTCCCAAGCCACCTCAGGTATTTGGGGCATTCCCAGTGATTCTTAGAGGCATGGATAAGAGGGTTCCGTGTAGTATCAAGGACACCTGGACCACCCAACATGAGATCTGGTGTTCCTAGGCTCATACCTAAAAGTACTTAGAGGGCATGTGGTGCCAGGGATTAATTTTGAGTCAGCTGCATGTAGGGCTTGTACCCTGCCCTTGTATGCACTGTCTCTCTAAGACTTTCTTTTCACAATAACTATTTAGGGTTCAAGAAGAGAGAGACAGAGACACAGAGACAGAGAGAGAGAGAGAATTTTATGATAGGATGCCTTCACAAGTCTTGAGGTCCAGAGTGAGAATGAATGTTTGGAGCCCTCATTGGAGGCTGCATTTTTTACAGAGAAGTGAAGAGGCAGGGGCGTAGCCTGAGCCACAAAGCCTGGGTTAGAACCCAGACTTCTAATCACCACTCAAGTGATGTCAGTCCAGTCCCTTCTTTCCAGCAAAAGGCAGGGGTCAGACAGGTCTTTTGGTGGCTTCTTGATCCAATGTCCCAGAACTCTAAATATGTTGCTCAGAGCAGTTCTTATCTCAGCTACCGACAGGTCACCGACTGACGTGCAAACACCTGGCGTTCAGGGGCCTCCTCTCTCAGACTTCAACATGTACTTTCAAGTGTAGATTCCCGTTACAAGCCCGGAACCCCCACAGCTGTAGCATTCCCTGTCTGAGTCCTGTAGTTTTAGGTCCCTAATGATGACCCCAATAGGTGAGGGTGGTCTCTCCCTTACCACCCATCCTCTCTGTCCTTCCTTCCTCTCTGTCCTTCCTTCCTTCCTTCCTTCCTACCTTCCTTCCTTCCTTCCTTCCTTCCTTCCTTCCTTCCTTCCTTCCTTCCTTCCTTCCTTCCTTCTTCCTTCCTTCCTTCCTTCCTTCCCTCCTTCCTTTCTCCCTCCTTCCCTTCCTTCCTCGTCCCTACTCCGTCCCTCCCTTCCTCTCTCTCTTCCTTCTCCCTCTTCTCCCTCCCTCTCTCCTCTCCTCCCTCCTATCTTCCTCCCTCCCTCCCTCTCTTTCTTTCTTTCTTTCTTTTATTTCTCTTTCTTTCTTTTCTTTCTTTCTTTCTTTCTTTCTTTCTTCTTTCTTTCTTTCTTTCTTTCTTTCTTTTCTTTCTTTCTTCTTTCTTTCTTTCTTTCTTTCTTTCTTTCTTTCTTCTTTCTTCTTTCTTTCTTCTTCTTTCTTTCTCTCTCTTCTTTCTTTTTTCTCTCTCTTTCTTTCTCTCTCCTTCCTTCCTTCCTATCCTTCCTTCCTTCCTTCCTTCCTTCCTTCCTTCCTTCCTTCCTTCCTTCCTTCCTTCCTTCCTTCCTCCCTCCCTTCTCTCCTTCCTTTCTCCCTCCCTCCCTTCCTCCCTCCATCCCTACTCCGTCCCTCCCTTCCTCTCTCTCTTCCTCCTCCCTCTTCTCCCTCCCTCTCTCCTCTCCTCCCTCCTATCTTCCTCCTCCCTCCCTCTCTCTCTCTCTCTCTCTCTTTCTTTCTTTCTTTCCTTTCTTTCTTTCTTTCTTTCTTTCTTTCTTTCTTTCTTTCTTTCTTTCTTTCTTTCTTTCTTTCTTTCTTTCTTTCTTTCTTT
This sequence comes from Sorex araneus, assembly GCF_027595985.1. Taxonomy (NCBI): domain Eukaryota; kingdom Metazoa; phylum Chordata; class Mammalia; order Eulipotyphla; family Soricidae; genus Sorex; species Sorex araneus. Next base: position 345,306,323 of record NC_073313.1, on the reverse strand, counting down.
CTTTCTTTCTTTCTTTCTTTCTTTCTTTCTTTCTTTCTTTCCTTTCTCTCTCTTCTTTCTTTCTTTTTTCTCTTTCTTTCTCTCTCCTTCCTTCCTTCCTTCCTTCCTTCCTTCCTTCCTTCCTTCCTTCCTTCTTCCTTCCTTCCCTTCCTTCCTTCCTTCTTTCCTTCCTTCCTTTCCTTCCTTCTTTCTCTCACTCGCTCACTTGCTTGCTTACTTGCTTGCTTGTTTTTACAGCCACACCCAGTGATGCTTAGGGGTTATTCCTGGCTCTTCACTCAGGAATTACTTCTGGTGGTGCTTGGGGGGAACATGTGGGATGCTGGAGATCGAACCCAGGTCGACCACATGCAAGGCGGTCTACCTGATGTACTATCACTCCGACCTCTTCATCTTCTTCCAAGGCCAGCCTCCCACTCATGTGAAGGGATCCCTCAGTGCCATGGCACCCCCTTCACTGAGCCCCTCTTCACATTATCCCTGCCTTTCATGCACTCCCTCCCCCTTTTCATGATTCTGATGATGACATGAAGGCTTTCAGACCTGGCTTCAAAGCCTAGACTTGCCTCCTCTTTTTTATCTTCATTATCTACCTTGCTGCTAGTCCCTCATGAGTCAAATGAGGGGAAACAATGGCGAGGCTTATGGGGTTCACAGGAGCGTTACTGAAAGGGCTTCCCACACAATGCATGGCAGAGACTTGAGTGTTAGTCTCCATCTCTACACATCTCAGGAGGGCAGGAACACTGTCCATTTCCTCCAAGGGCTTGTTAAGTGACAAGGTGACCTAATCATCACCTGACCAGCCCTCTGTGGGACTCATCCTATCCAGGGGCCACACCCTCCTGACACAGCCCATGATGAAGGGATGTCAAGATGGCAGAGCTTCTGCCCTTCACTCAAATCTGTCACAACCAGTTCCCGGGCCGCTGTGTGAGAGGAAAGTCTCCCACTGTAGGGAAACAGGGTGTGGAGGGGAGAGTGTGCAACCTTCCCCTTTGCCTCCCTGGCCCTTCAGCAACTTACAGAACCCCTGAGTCTTGGTTTCCTCAACTGGGGAATGCAGGGAAAGAAATCCTATCACCTAGGGGTAGGTGCCTCGATTTGTTTTTGTTTTATGACAAATGTCTCACACAGGCACACACACAGAAGGCTTCCACCTCCTTCTTCCTCTCCTTCCCCGTTATTAACTGCTCCAAGGACAGAAATTCTAGCTCAGAGTTAACAATTCTTCTTTCAGGAGCTAGTATAAGAACCAGTATATTACAGAGGAACAACAGGTCGAATTCAGAAGGGCCAAAGCATGAAGTTCTCAGCAGTATTCAGAGTTCAAAGCAGGCAGAGCCCTGAACTCATTTGATCCTTACAACCACTGTTTGAGTAGACAGGGTTAGACCCAGCTTATAGGCAGATATATGAGATCCAGGCCGTTCAAATCACATATTCAAAGTTTCAGAGCTAGTACATTCAGGACTTGAACTCATAGGCCTCGTTTCAAAAATCCCAGACCTGGGACTGGAGACATAATAGAGAGTTAGTAAGGTGCTTGCCTTTCACATGGCTGACCTGGGTTCGATCCCCGGCACCTCAGATTGGTCCCTGTGCCCCACCAGGAGTGATACCTGAGCTCAGAGCCAGGAGTGAGCCCTGAGCACCATTGTGGGTGGGCCTCCCACCCAGACATTCCCCTCTAGGTGGTGGAAACATTGAGATGTATTTCTGCCTTGAGATCTCTTGAATATGGGGCAGAAGCCTGGTGGGATGGTAAAATTTCTCAGAGATAGTGTCTGACTGGAGGGAGGGTGGTAGCTTGTGTCTAAGCTGAGCGTGCTGGCTCTCGTCATTCTCATCACAACTGTCCACATGGTCTCATTTCAGAGGCGAGACGTGAGACCTCACTTGGCGGTGTGTTGGTGAAGGTGCTTGTTGATGAAGATAGTGCCGCCCTGTCATGCCAGATGCATGACCCTCATCTCAGATGAGTCTTACTACATAGTTTACCCGGCACCCACAATCTCTCTGTTTTGGAAAGGCAGCAGAGTCGCTCGATCAAGCTGGGTGTCACCCTCCGGCTGGCAGCTGGAACCCAGCTCTCTCACATTCTTTTCCTCCTGCCTCACTGCAGACCCATCCTACAGACGAAGACTTACCAGTTGCAACAGAGCTGCCAGAAAGCTCTTGGCTTGGTCAGACTGGCCTTCACCTTTTCTCAACCTCTCTCTCTGCCTGTGACTAAGCACGCGAGGGCGGCCCGTTCTGCTCACTGCAGATGCAAGGCTGGGAGGCCGAGGCAGCGCTTGCTGGCTGACATTTGCATGTTTTACTCTTTGAAGGAAAGTTTACTAGTGGCACTAAGCTTCTTCATAAAATAATGTCCATTTCAAATGGTAGTCTCTCATCCCAGCAAGGAGGGGTGAAGTTATTTGCCCAAAGTTGACATGAGCACCATTTTCAAAGTAGTTCTTCCTCAAGAGTTTTCTCTACCTAAAATTTGAGTATTTTTTTATTTTTATTTAATTTTTTTTAGTTGTTTTAATTTCACTCCCTTTTGTGCTTCTCATCTAAACAGCAGGGCTGTTGGTTCCAAGATCTGGAATCTTGAGTTACTCCTGTTGATGATAATTAGAAAAGGGGGAAAATTAGGAGTCAAAGAAAAATTAAAAAAAAAAAAAAGAGGAGGAAAGGCTTAGGGGAATTTAGCCAAAAGCATCGAGAGAGAAAAGAAGCAAAAGTCAGTCCTGGAATTGTGGGATTTCTGTTCACACAGGGAAGGCTCTGGTGTGTTTTGGTGTGAAGTTTTCCTGAGGGCGTCTCTGGCTAGATTATTGTCCAGGTGGGAGCATTACGCAGGGATCTGCCAATCCTTATGCCTTCAGAGCATCACAAACTCTGAGCAGGGGCTGGAGCAACAGTACAGCAGGTAGAGCAATTGCCTTGTGTGTCGCTGACCCAGTTTGATCCCTGGCATCTATGGTGTTCCCCTGAGCCCACAGGAGTGATCCCTGAGCACAGAGCCAGGAATAATTCCCAAGCACCACTTTGTGTAGCCCCAACTCGAACAACCAATAAAGATCAAAAGCAAGAAAAATCTCTGAGCAACTCCTCTAGAGCCATTGTTGGGCACTAGTGTTGAGCCAGAAAATCTGGGGCTCAACAGGAGCCATACGAGGAGGAACCAGCAAAGCACCCCAACATACTTTGTAGTGAACACACAATCCTTAGTAAAGCAAAACAAATGTACAGGAATCACTTTGAAAACAGTCAGCAGAGGGATCCTACCAAGTTTCTCTTGAGCTCGGAGTAGTGGAAATTGTGTAAATTATTGCAAGCTAGATGTGTGAAATGTCAGAGGTGCGCATTTTTGGCACGCTGCCTGCATTATTTCTTCTCTGTGAACTCTATTTTTCACACTCAGGTCTCAAGTTTCTTAACCCCAACATCTCCTGCCTTTGGAAGCACAGACTGGCAGCTGATCTCAGGTCCCGCCCTCCAGTTCCTTAGCCTGGAGATTGGGCATAAAAGCACAAGTCGTTTTCAATTCCTTCCCAGAGGTGGGTACTCCATGCTGGGGATGTGACACCGCAGTGGGAGAGAGGAGAGGCGTTCGAGCAGGCTCAAGGCAGAGGAAAGGTTCTTGGGAGAAGAGGGAGCACATTTGTGACAGGCGACCTGGGCCAAGGCCCTGGGGTTGGATGCCAAGGCTCCGTCAGGAGCCTGATGAGGCAGGGTTCGGGGTATGCAGCAGGAAATGATGTTTGGGAGTCAGGCTCTCAGGCTGGAGGCAATGAAGAGCCATGGAAGGATCTAGGATCTCAGATCTATTTTTGGAAAATAACTGGCAGTGGGATGAGAGGGATGACAAGTGCTTGGACGGGAGAGAGGTTTTGCAACCCACCGGGAGGGAAAGGATGAGGGCCTGAGCCGCCGTGACTGAGTAGCTTGGAGACCAGCCAGAGGTGCTCAGTGTGGAACTGTCAGGCCTGAGTGACAGGCAGGGAGGGGCCAGCGATTTATGGCTGGGGCCATTAGGTGAATGGTGCTGTAATTAAGAGGCAGGGACCAGAGAAGACAAACAGGTTTGGGTGGAGTTGCGGGGGAGGTGGACGGGAGGTTGGGGTAGTGAAGATCTACTCCCCTCATAAAGGCTAATGTTTTCTTCTCCAGAGTGGCATTCCACTTCCTGAGGTTCCAAATGCAGCTATCACCAGATCTCAGAGAGGCGGGCTGTGCCCTGGTGAAACCCACACATCCTGGGCTCAACTGCCCGGGCTCAGAGCTTCTCAGTGCCTTTGGCTAAAATCAGAGGGGCCACTCATGGGCTCACAGATGAGGCCGAATGTAGAGAGTGCAAGGAGCGGTCACTTTGTCTCTGGAACGTTCTCAGCTCTGTAAATAGTTTGATAAGACCACCATCATGCCAGGGGCCAAAGTCATGCCTGCCCTGAGCACACTGACTGGGTTGGTCCTCAGCAGGAAACGCCAGCCAGCATCACCTGTCAAGTAGGGATGCTGTTGTCCAGGTGGGAGACTACCTCTGCCAAGAGCCACTGGGACCCCAATACTGCTAGGTATAGGTCTCTTGAATTTTTTTAAAGTCAGGGCTGGAGAGATAGCACAGTGGGTAAGACACTTGTCTTGCATGCATCTGACCCAGGTATTATCCCTGGCACCATGCATGGTCCCCTGGAGCCCTGCCAGCAGTGATCCTGGGAGTAAGATCTGAACAGCGCTGGGTGTGGCCCCCAATCCCAAATAAACCAACAAACCCACAGTAGTCATGGCCATTCTTTTTTGTTTCTTTTTTTGTTTGTTTGTTTTGTTTTTAGATTTCTGGGTCACACCCGGCAATGCTCAGGGGTTATTCCTGGCTCTGCACTCAGGAATTACTCCTGGCAGTGCTTGGGGGACCATACGGGATACTGGGAATTGAACCCGGGTCAGCCACATGCAAGGCAAATGCCCTACCCGCTGTGCTATCGCTCCAGCCCATAATGAAAACATTTTTTTTTTAATCAAACAAAGAAAGCAGGGAGCCTTGGGTCACATTTCCCTCCCCATCATCATCATCATGTCCACTGGCTCTGGCAGGGAGGGTGATGCCAATGTGTTGAGTGTTGAGTCTAGGACTCCGCAGAGAGCCCTGGGAAACTGCCCCGCCTCGAAGACCCACTGCGTTGTGAGGGGAGCAGGACCACATGCTTACTCTGTGTGAAAACTGGATGTGTTCGAAAGCGCCAGGGAAATACAAACGGGTTTCCCAGTCCAAGGCTGAGGAGGGTGTTGGGTCGTTTCAGACACGGAGGATGGAAGAAACGGAGGGACAGAGAGAGACACTGGCTCAGAGCCAGGAGCAGCTGGGAAATGTGGGCTGTCCCTTACCTGTGCCTGAAGAGTGGGAGGTGGCAGGTGCCAGGGGAGGGGACGCGGACTCTGAGGGCAGCCTGCCTGCTCTGAGGGTCAGACTGAAGGGCAGGGGGCGGGCGAGGGTGCCACCTTGCTTCCAAGCCAGGTGCAGGGCTGAGTGGGGAAGGAGGCCCCGGGCTCTGAGCTGAGCAGTGATTGCCCAGGGGACGCGGCACTGGACAGAAGGTATGCTTCCTGGGTTGGAGTGATAGCGCCGATGCCAGGTGCTTCCCTGGCATGATCCTGGGGCACCTCGTATGCTCCCCTAAGCCCAAAAGGGAGTGATCCCTGAGCACAGAGCCAGGAGGAAGCCCTCAGCACAGCCAGGGTGACCCCCAAGCAAAAACAAACAAACAAAAAACGAAATCCCTCCTGGGAGACTGAGGCTGGTATGTATTTCTAAGGAGAAAAGGAAGGAAAGAAGTAAATATATTTTAAAATAGTTTCTTACCCTCAAACTCTATAAAGAACACTCCCTCCCCCCCCGCCCCCACACCTTTAACCTTGTGCATTTTTTTTTTTTTAATTCAGAGACCATCTTTTTCATTTTAGGTAATGTTTAACTTAATCCATTTGAATTGATGCAGACCGCAATGGTGTCGAAAGGTAATTCCATTTAAGTGGTATTCTCACTCAAAAATTCCTCTAGGAGTATCTGTGAGTCACCCATTTCAAGGCAAATATCTATAAAATACGTACTAATTGTTCCAGAAGGCAATAATTGTTTCAGAAGGGCAAAAGGCCAAGTAAGCTGAAACACCGGGTTTTTAATTTATAAAGTCAATAACAGCACTCTTTTGTAAGTCCTCAAGTCTGAGTGTATTATCAGCCAAGTCTAGCACTGAACCCACTTTATGCTTTAAATACTTCCCAAGGGCACAGAACAAGGGAACATACGCTAAGGGCTTCTTGAAAACGCTTGGTGAGAGACTTAATACTGTGTGAATTTACTCAGTGTTCAAGAACACAGAGGCATTTTAAATTAAAAAGGAAAAGAAAAACCACACACACAAAACAAACCACCTGCCTTGCAGTCAAGATAAAAATACACACTTTTAGCCATCAGCCCTGTATAATAATTCACGGAAATTTTACAATAGCTACACTTTGAAATTTTCCGTCAAGGTTGTCAGAAATAACACTCCTTTTAACACTCCTTTTCTCCTAAGTGAACATCTCTTTCCGTACTAATGCAGGATTAAATTTATTTCTTCTTCAGGGCTTTTTTTCCGAGGTGGCTTTATGCCTGTTGAAGGGGGAGGGGCCTTCATGTCTGCGTGTAGCTCTTGTGCCCGGAGCAGGAGTCTCTTTCCTTGGGGGGCTTGAAAAAAATTTCCTGCCCCCTCAGGTATCTTTGTTTGTTAAGGAAGTCACTTATTATTAGGAACGTAACTGTTGCCAGCGACTCATGAAGTGGGGAGCAAGGAAAGTTGAGTTGAGAAAAGAATGTAGCTACCCTCTCGGTTTCCATGCACACACTGGGCCTACATCAGGTCGGGCCTAAGATTCTTTTCTTTTTTTTTGCTTTTGGGGCCACACCTGGTGATGCACAGGGGTCACTCCTGGCTCATGCACTCAGGAACCACCCCTGGCGGTGCTCAGGGGACCATATGGGACGCTGGGATTTGAACCCGGCTCGGCCACATGCAAGGCAAACGCCCTACCCTCTGTGCTACTAAGATTCTTTTCTGTTATTCCAGCCCAGAAAAGAATTTTAGGAGGAGGCAAAATGGTGAAGCAGGGGTTTTACTGGGACTTGTGAGGGGAGAGGAAGAGAGAGATACATGTTGAAGACAGAAGACTGGCTTCTCCAGAGTGGAACCAGGCAAGCAAAGAAAACACTGAGACAAACAAGTGATTTGCGTGTTCAGCAGAGAGCATGGGCTTGGCAAGTGAGCTCCAGGGGCTTTGACATCGCCCCTCTACTTGGAAGACCCCGGAGGCCTGAGAGAAACGAGGAGAGAAGGGACCCCGCAGCTGCTGACCTGTTGATTGTCACCGTGATCAGCCAGGTCCGCTGCTGACACACCTTCCCTGTCAGCCTGTTAGATGTAACCCAGAATCTCCCAACAGCCCACAGAAACCAACTTAACAAAGAAAATAATGTCGACAATGAGTAAGACGCCCTTTACTCAGTGAAATAGTTGGGCCGATGTTCTGTAGTCTCACAGGGGAAAACTCTCATTGTACATCTTACTGATCAAATTTTTTCATTTATCATTTTTTTTTTCTTTTCGGGTCACACCCTGCGATGCACAGGGGTTACTCCTGGCTCTGCACTCAGGAATTACCCCTGGTGGTGCTCAGGGGACTATATGGGATGCTGGGAATTGAACCCGGGCAAGACAAACGCCCTACCCGCTGTGCTATCACTCCAGCTCCCAAATTTTTTCATTTAAAAAAAAAAGTCAAGTTTTTAATATACTGTGACCCAACCTTTCATTACTATGGTTACAGATTTTTTTCCTAGAAATATTAAATGAGCAAATATATAACAATGTTCCGTAGAAGACAGATACATGATTTTCATTGCATAATCATTGCAGACTATTTATTTATTTTTTTGCCATATCAGGTGGTGCTCAGGGCTTACTCCTAGCATGGTTCCCCTGAGTGTCTCACCTGCTGTATTATCTCTCTGGCCTCTCATTGCAGATGTTATGACTCCCTTCCTTTTCTGGCCCAAAAGTGGGGTGTGGGCATTATGCTCAGTGGTTACTCCTGGCTCGGTACAGGAATCACTCCTGGTGGTAATCTGGTGGACCAGATGAGTGCTGGGAATTGAACCCAGTTTGGCCACATGCAAAGCAAACGCCCTACCCATTGTACCATCTCTCTGACCCTATGTGAATTTTCTAAAACAATTATGCCAATATTACTGAAAAAAAAAATGAAAAACAACCAGTGTGCAACAATATGCAATGGAGATGGTTATGTGGTACAAAAAGGTACAGATAAAGAGTCTCAGAGCTGTGTCTTTTGTGATCTAAATTAATCCTCAGAACTAAAAACTCAAAAGTTGGGCTGCAGAGAGTACAGGAAGAAAGGCGCCGGTAGTGTCTGGTGGTGACCGAGAACCACATGGGGTCTCCTGAACAGGACCAGGGGTCATTCCTAACCACCACAGGGTATGGCCCCCCCAGCAAACAAAATAATATATAAAGTCGGGAACTCAATTTTAACATGTTATATTTGGTGGACTCTGAGCTTGACAGATGCTCCAGAGAGCTAAAACGGTGTCAAGAAGTTGCCCCAGCACATCTGCTGTGTTGTACTTGCATCCCCCCGCACCCCCCCTCCCCCCCCCCCCCCCCCCCCCCGCCTAAAGACTGGCTTCACACAGTGACAGTATGTGGCTGAGACCAGGTGAGATCTCATCTTAATTGCCATTTCGGGTGATTGCCTCAATCATAGATTTATGCTTCCTTGTAGTGGTAAGATTTTAATATTTTCCCCCTTGGCTTTTGACCACACCCATTGGCCCTCCAGGGTAGCTCATGGGAGAGGCGGGTCGTGTGGAGTCGGGGATGGAGCGAGGGTCCCACAGGCGCAGTAGTCCCTCAATCTATCCCCCCGGCCTTCTACATTTAACAAAACCAAACCAAAAAAATTGCTCATTAAAAAAAAAAAAGACTCAACACAAAGGAATAAATACAAGTCACCTTAGCGGCAAACAATTTGTTGACCCTGAAAGGAGATTAAGTTTGATTCCTGCTCCTGGCAGGGCCAGCTCTGGGGCCCTGCTCCCCCTCGCCCGGAGCCTTCCAGAAGTGTTAATCTCTTCCTCCTTCTGCCCCCACCACGCTCTTTGTCCATCCCTTCAGGCACTTCACCTACTTCTGCCTTCTTTCATAATCGTGGGCCTTTGTGACTAAAATAGCTGAGGCGAGCACTGAGGCAGAGCTAGGGCTTGGGAATCTATCTCCTCCGAGTGTCCTGTGCCAGGTGGGCGTGTGCAGCGGAGAGAGATGGGGGCCCAGCCGCTGAGGGTCATGGGCGCGTTGTCTCAAGGACCTTCCTCAAGCGAGGGCAGAGCTGAGTGCCACCTGCCGTCCACGGCACAGGTCCCTCCAGTTGAGCTGCAGCGCAGACACCCTTTGTCATCAGCGTGTGTGTGTGGAGTGGGGGCTCTTCTGGGAAGGTCTGGGGAAGGAAAGAGAAATGGAGAAACGCCCTGACGGGGACCTGAACGTTACCAATGCCCACTCTCGGGCAACTGACCTCTGAGGAGACCTGGGTGTCGTGCACGGGTGACACTGAGGACTGAAGGGGGTATCGCTGCCTCTTCCCTGCCTTCCGCCTTTGCCCAGCAGATGGAGGCTAAGGAAAAATCCCAGATAATCACTTCCTGCGGCAATATTTTAGTGATAATATCAGGTCCCTGCACAAGACTAGAATAAACCTGAATGGGAATCAAGAATCACAGTCCTCCCCTGGACGACGATGAACAGATATTAGGAACCGTTTTCCCATGTCGGAGCATCATAGTCTGTCTCCTTTAGCTCAACACCATGGACTTAAGAACAAAGATCACAAGCTCTTATGTCTCTCAGCGCCCAACAGCCTCGTGCATCCCACCCCATCTTTCCCTGCTAATGGTACCTTATTTTTGCTCGAAGAGCTTTAATCCTAGGGAAGGGAGGAATGCAAAATAATCTAACCTAGTGGTTTTCAACTGGGCTACTCTACTGGTGTAAAAAAGTTGCAAAACCCAGGAGCCACAGTTGGAGATATTCTGGGATTACTTTTGGCTCTGCACTCGGAATCACTCCTGCAGGGCTCAGAGGCTCAAACCTGGGTGGGCTGTGTGCAACCCCCTACTGGCTGTACTAGCATTCAAGTTGGTCTCTGATAAAATGTTACAGCCTCAATCCTTTATTTTCACTTTTTGGGTCACACCGGGCGATGCACAGGGGTTACTCCTGGCTTTTCATTCACAAAATTACTCCTGGAGGAGCTGGGGGGGGAGGGGGACCATATGGGATGCTGGGAATCGAACCGGGTCGGCTGCATGCAAAGCAAACGCCCTACCTGTTATGCTAGTGCTCCAGCTCTCAATCCCTTTTTATACAACGGCCAATCCTATCACTTTACCTTTCCTTTATTGTATTCATTCCCCCGATATTATGGATTTGCTGACTAACTGTCCCTACCCAATTAGTAAAGCCCCTATCAGAGAAGAGAACTATTCAGTGCTCTATCTCCAGTGTCAAGCATGTGTCTGGAATATTGAAGTGGCTCAGTAAGTAGCTGTATGAATAAATATAATGAGTGCACATTTTTGGATATCTTTTATATAACTTATTTTAATTTTATCAAAAAACATTATAACTAAAAAAAAGCCCAAATTTAAAGTTTACTTGTTTCCTAATAAACATTTTTACAAGCGTAGCTCATATATATACATATATGTAAAGATATTTCCCAAAGTTTCCTGGAAAGTCATACACTATGATATCCCTAAAAAATATTAGAATATTTTTCCAGGGGCCTGATAAGTACAGCTGATAAGGCACTTACTTGCCTTGTCTATCTCGGGTCCTGGCTTCATCCCCAGCACCCCATATGTTCTCCCGAGCCCGCCAGGAATATCCCAGAGCACAGAGACAAGAAGGAAGCCCTGAGCACTCAGGGGAGTGGCCCCAAAACAAAAAAACAAAATAGCTTTTTTTTTTTCAAGGGATCAGGGAAATGGCACAAAGGGCGGGAGTGCACGCTTTGCATGTGGAGCTGTCCTGGGTTTGATGCCCAGTATCACATGGTCCCCTCAACACTGCCGGGTGTCAATACCCTCTGTCCCCTCCCCCCACCCCCAGCTTCCCTCCCCCCCAAGAAATAAAATACTTTCTCAAGAGGTTCTTACTTCATTTTTTTTTCCCTTTTGTTTTTTTGGACCAAACCTAGTGGCAGTGCTCAGGGCTTACTCCTGGCTCTGAGCGCAGGGATCACTCCTGGTACGGGCCAGGGGACCATATGCGGTGCTGGGGACTGAGTCTTGTCCACTGCATGGAAGACAAGCTCTGCCTGCTGTACGACCGCTCTGCGCCCTCCCGCCCCCATTTCATTCTTGTCAACATTTCCTTGCTTTCCCAGATCTTGAAGACTTCTTTTCTAATTTACTGTATTTTGCTTTGAAAAGCCTCTTCTCAATTAAGCTCACTTCTTCATGGAGAAAGGAGGTCTTGATTCTCAGCAGGAAAGAAAAGAGGTTGAGTATAAACTGGTAACTCAGGGAAAAGTTGGATTCTTCGTAGGTAGTCACATGTTTACAGTAGCTAGAGGAGGAAGGAAAAGGAAGATGTTATCTTTAAATGGCCGTTGAGAAATGGATGCCTCTATCTCTTGCGCAGCCCCCTAAGTAACTTTGCAAATAAAAATGCTCAGGTTTAAAATAGTGCTTTGGGGTGGGGATTGGGACATACACTTGGTGGTGCTTGGGATGGCTCCCAGCGGTACTCAGGAGACCATTCGATGCAGGGGATCAGACTGGCTGCATGCAAAGCCAGGGCCTTCACTCCTGTACTCGCTAGTAATTTAAAGGGCAGGGGCAAGGCTCCGTGGCAATGCTGTGCATGTGTGAAGCCCTGGGCTCAAACTCTGGCACGGCCAGCCCCTTCACCCCGTCTTCCACCACATCTCTAAAACAATACTTCGAGCTGGAAAAAACCCAATTTGTTAGAACTCCTTAATTTGACAAAACAAACTATATCCATACCATCTGTGGCCAGGACAGCAGGAACACAGGACACACCAGGGCCAAGACTCCCGGCCCCTGCCCAGAGCCCCCACAGGCAGCCACCTTCTTCTTATCAGGGTCAAAGCAAACAGAGAAAGCACACAGAGAGACTCTGGACACATTTTATACAAAATGAACAATTCACAACCCTGAATCGGATGCCAGACTTGACAGCCTTTTCTGTGCAGATGATAGAAGAGTTTATAAAGTGTCTTCATTTATTTTGATGTAGCAAAAATGAAATTTGGCTAAAGCTCTGCCAGCAAACCTCTGATTGTAATAACCAGTCTTTAATACCAGAGTAACTTATACCAAGATATACGCAACCCAGGGAACAGAGAAACATTTAAATGGCATCGCAGCTTGTAATCAGCAAAATCTGAACTATGGGAAATTGTACAGGACACATGACCTGGATTACTCAACAAGTAAACTGCAAGTGGAAAAAGGAGATAAAGGGGGAATTTACAAACTAAAATGCCTAAGGGATATCTTCACCACTGGCAATGGCCTTATTTGGATCGGGGCTATTAGTGACAATTTTTATGTGATAATTGGAAAAAATCTAAACACTGACCAAACATGCTTAATAACATTAAGAATTATTCTGTTTTCTGGGGCTGGAGTGATAGCACAGCGGGTAGGGCGTTTGCCCTGCACACGGCCGACCCGGGTTCGAATCCCAGCATCCCATATGGTCCCTTGAGCACCGCCAGGGATAATTCCTGAGTGCATGAGCCAGGAATGACTCCTGTGCATTGCCAGGTGTGACCCAAAAAGCAAAAAAAAAAAAAAAAAAAAAAAAAAAAAAAGAATTATTCTATTTTCTATGTATGATTAATGGTATTAGGATATTGTTTTGAACAATATGATGCTGGATATTTGCCCCCAAATAATCTGTGACTAGCAGGAAAGGTGAAGCTAGGTGAGAAGTGGAGCTATGCTGTTACGTCACTGAAAGGGACTTATTATGGATTCTCAGGATTTAAAAAATATATATATATTAACTTTTTTCCATTATAGAATTTTGTTTTGGAGTCATACCCAGCTGTCCTCAGGGCCTGCACCTCTCTCAGTGCTCAGGAATCACTCCTGGTGGTGCTCAGGGGGCCATGTGGGGTATTGGGATTGAACCTGGTTTGGCTGCATGCAAGGCAGGCACCCTTGCTTACTGGTTGTACTGTCTCTTCAGCCCCCCTTATAAAATAAAAAATTAAAAAATAAAATTCTTTATCATAAAATACTTAAAACAGGTAAACAGGTAACAGATAAACTTTGCTATTTTGCCTCCTGTAGGATGGAGGGTCCGAAGACCCTCCAGGGATGAGTGTGCCAGAGTGCGCAGCTGCCCCTCCGGTATGCCCTGCACAGCCAGCTACTCTTGGCTCTCTTATCCCTCTCACGGGTAGAGAAACGAATTAAATGAAAATATATTATTTGACCCCATCTTTGGCACAAGGAGTTGAAAATGTTTATTTCCCGGGTCAGAGAGCTCGGGCAGGCATGAAGGTGCACGCCTCACCCACGGCTGAGCCGGGTTCCAGCCCCAGCGCCCCCCAGGGACCTCCAGAACCTTCAGGAGGGATCCCCGAGGAAGTCGGGAGTGAGCCCTGGGGGCGGCCCCCAAACAAACAAACATGAAGTCTAACTGAGGTGGTTCTTGTTTTTATGTAAAATATTAAGGCTATTTTAATAATTCCATAAAGTGATACCCTTCTTTGTTCATCAGCAACAAACTTTAGAAAGTCCCACTGTTGGAGCCAGAGAGATAGCACAGCAGGTAGGGCAGTGGCCTTGCATGTGGCCGAGCCAGGTTCAATCGCCAGCATCCTGTGTGGTCCCTTGAGCACCATCAGGAGTGATCCTTGTGTGCAGAGCCAAGAGTGAGCACTGCACCCCCCACTACCCCCCAAAAGTCTCACTGTTGATGACTTGACTAGAAAATCTTTTACAGGAATTCTGACAATATAATATCAGGCCGGGGCAGAGGACAAGCTCCACTTCTGTGAGCTTTCTCTCTTGCTCTTTTCTAATTTTTGGTTTCTGCTGTACTTAAAAAAAATTTTTTTTTGGGGGGGGCTGGAGTGATAGCACAGTGGGTAGGGCGTTTGCCTTGCACTCGGCAGACCCAGGTTTGAATCCCAGCATCCCATATGGTCCCCTGAGAACCGCCAGGAGTAATTTCTGAGTGCAGAGCCAGGAGTAACCCCTGTGCATCGCTGGGGGAGACCCAAACCCCCCCCCCCAAATTTTTTTTTCAGACAATGTTGTACCATAGAAAAAATGGGTGTATTGTTTTTCGTATTTGGGGCCATAAAGGACTGTTTCTATGGCAGAAAGATATGGTATACACACCAAACTTGCTACAATAAGGATTTCTCAGTGGAACCCCTAAAGCCTTATGAGGATCACAGTTGTTATAAGCCAGAAAACTATCCTTGAGTTATCTGTCACTGTCACTGTGTCATCCCGTTGCTCATCGATTTACTCGAGCGGGCACCAGTAATATCTCTCATTGTGAGACTTACTGTTACTGTTTTTGGCATATCCAATACACCACGGGTAGCTTGCCAGGCTCTGCTGTGTGGGCGCAATACTCTCGGTAGCTTGCCGGGCTCTCCGAGAGGGGCGGAGGAATCGAACATGGGTCGTCTGCATGAAAGGTGAACACCCTACCTGTGTGCTATTGCTCCAGCCCTTGAGTAACTTATCCTTGAGTTATAAGAAACAAAACAAATATACAAGGAACTTGTTAACATCAGCATTGAGAGGAGCATGTACCAAGCACTGTCCCTTGAGCTATTTGACACTGTGAACAGATGTGTGGTAACTGGATGCTGTGGGATGCTCACGTATAGCTCCGCACCTGCTATACTGTATCATTTCTCCAGCCCCTCAGATTTCAGCAACATATCTTGAAGAAGGAAGAGAAAGTGTCACAGTCCTAGCCTGTGAGGAGCACTTGCAGACATCTGGTAGGATGGGAAGTGCTTGTTGGCACGCTTTTTTTAAATTTAAATTTTAATTAATTTTTAACTTTTTAATTGAATCACCATGAGACAGATGTTACAAAGCTGCTCATGATTGCTGGCTCTCTTCTGCCTTGTCTGTCTACAGAATTGGTCCTGAGCTCGCACCTCTGTGCTTTCCAAAGGCACAGCAGGATCATGGATGTTCTTCACAGATTTAGTGATTAGGTATAAGGCCGTGAGCCATTGACCTTAGCTTAGTCAAAGAGAAAAGTACTAGAGAAATTTCCCCCTGGTGGTCTACAAGGCTAACCTGTAGCACAGATGGGGTTTCAGAGGTTCTCTAACTCTGCAGCAAAGTGATCTCCCTGCCTTGCATTTTATACCATAGCCTGGAATCATAGAGAGGACAAAAAGGCACTTGCCAACCAATAAGAAGCCAACAAGCCCATGACAAACATCCACTTTTCTCCAACAGAGCCTCAGCCCCCGACTCAGTCTGCCTGCAGGCGTGCTGGGAGCCTGAACTGTCTGAATCTCCAAATCCCTAATCACGGGAAGAAACAAAGTGGGAGGGGGCCTGAGAATATGCCTCTGACGGGCATCGCGACGGCACACTGACATGGCATCCGCCTGACAAATGAGAGAGGTGCCAGCATCTGACCGGACACAGAGAAAAATAATGCACATTACAGAAGTTCATTCATAAGACAGGTGCCAGCTTCACAGACGAAGGACACCTGAAATGTTCCCTTCCACCCGGAGCATGTCCCAAAATGCTGTCTTCTCTTTAGGCTGGTTTTACCTGACAGTAGTTTCCATTGTCACAAGCAAAGAGATAGTACAGCGAGTCAGGTGCATGCCTTGCATATGGCGACCCCACGTTCAATCCCTCGTACCTCATGTAGTCCGTGAGTACCATCAGGGGTAGCCCAAGCCATACCTTCTCCCCCAAAATGGACACTTTGTAATAATGTAATTGTCGGACTAAAAGCTATGCTAAATATGCTATTTATGATAACCAAATAATGCGTGGCTCAGTTTTTGTTTCAGTTTTTGGACCAAACAAGGCAATGCTCAAGGTTTACTCCTGGCTCTCTGGTCAGGGACCATTCCTGGCAGGGCTCAGGGGACCAGATAGGGTGTTGATCAAACTGGGGTTACCTGTATGCAAGGCAAGTGCCCTACCCGCTAAACTATTCTGCCCAATGGCTCAGTTTCAAAGATGTCTATCCCAAACTATTAAAATTAAAGAATAAATTATTAAAATTAATTTTGGGCTGGAGCGATAGCACAGCGGTAGGGCATTTGCCTTTCACGTGGCCGACCCATGTTCGATTCCTCCACCCCTCTCCGAGAGCCTGGCAAGCTACCAAGAGTATCGCGCCCCCATGGCAGAGCCTGGCAAGCTACCCATGGCATATTGGATATGCCAAAAACAGTAACAGTAAGTCTCACAATGAGAGACATTACTGGTGCCCGCTCAAACAAATTGATGAGCAACGGGATGACAGTGTGAATGACAGTGATTTTAATTTTAATTTACATATAATAAATTAAAATTAAAACATATACAATAATAAAATGTCTGGATCTTTAAGAAAATAAATCTTCAGGTCTGAAGAGAATTTGTCATAATATTGTCAATAATGACAAAAGCAATAAGGAAAAAGGAAACAAGGTGACAGAGTGATGAAGTGCCCGGCGCTGTTTTTACAGAGAGGAGAGTAATGAAAGGCCTCTCTGAGGAGGTAAAGTTTGAGCAAAGCCCGGAAAAGAGGTGAGTCTGGGTGGATAAAAAAGGGACAACATTCCAGTTTGAAGGCACCACACATGCAGAAGCTTTTGTGGAAAGTGCCATTTGACAAGTTCAAGGACAGCTAGAAGGGCAGTGTGAAGAGGGGAGTGAGCTTGAAAAATGGCCTGAGAGACAGTATGGCTGGGAGGGTGTTTGCTTCATACAAAACTGCCCTGTTTCTATCCCAGGCACCGTACCCAGTCCCCGGAGCAGGGCCAGGAGTCACTACCTGGCGAGACCTGAAAATGAAACCAAAAAAAAGAAAAAAAGAAAAAAGAAAAGAAGCAAAACGGTACGATGGCAAGGGAGGTGAGTGAAGAGCAGGGACTCACAGATTTCCTGGGCTCTCTGAGCTCGACTCTGCGTGAGATGGGAGAACTGGATGGGATGGGAGGTTTGAAGAAGAGGAACGGGAGCAGTATCATTCCTTCTTTCACTTTTGGGACCAAGGGGCTAGGAATGAGCTGCCAGGAACAGTAAGTAACAGTCCTGCGATCTGAAGAGCCATCCCATGAGCAGGATTCCAGCTACTGTGGGAAACCGCCTTGAGACAACTTCTCTGTCAATCCAGGAATGTGATTAGTGTAAAACCATAAAGCAACATTCCGAAAGTCTTTATCCTTTAAAACTGTATTCCCAGTTCAACTGAGAAATCTTGACATGCACCACGTAAGCTTAGGGTGTACAGAATAAGGATCTGTCACATTGAGATGATCACAGTCAGATTGGTTACCACCTCCATCCCTAAACCTTTTAAAAAAACTCAATACAGAATTCTGATTTTCTTGATAATAAGCTCATTATCTTCTCAGTCTCAAAACAAAACAAAAAAAACCCCCTCTCTGGCTCTTATTATCGTCAACCTCTTTAAATTATATGTCTTTCTTCTAATGAGAAAGGCATACTTACTACTTCAGGCCAAACTGGAAATTTCATCATGTCTTTTAATCCTTTGACTTCTAAAGGCATCACCTACCTTTTACAGAATTTCTGTGTACTAAGCCAGTAGAGTGAATTCTTGGCTGTCAGTGACTGGCCTTTCTTCTTCAGGAGGCCCTGGAGGCTATGTCCATGGAAACAAGTTCTGCCGGGGTCTTCATCCATCCAGTTGAACTGAAAACTCGAAGGGCTTTGCTTTTCAGTAGCTGGTGTTGAGCCAATCAATGTGCTAAACTGTTTTTGTAGGTTTTCCACCATTTCTGGAGTTGGAGGATGAAAGGAAAGAAAAAACACAGACACGTGACTAGTGTTAAAGCACAAAGAGAGTCTGGAGCTTACCCAGCGGTCAAAGGCTGGTCTCTCAGTTCTGACAAATGTACTTTGCTAATGTAAAAGGGCAACGTTAAAGGAACTAAAACCAGAGGATTCAGCACACACCAACGGGCGCAGCACTAAGCTATGCTAAGCACTTGATGCCCAAATGGTTAAAATCATTACATTTGTTTTTGTATATTTGACCACTATTGAGAAAAAAAAAATGAACAAGACAGCCTAATGGCAATTCTCTAGAGTTCTGAAAATTATACAAATCTAGGGTTTTAGATTTGGAAACTTAAACTCTATTTCAAATCATGGCCTGTTTCTGAAATAAATGGATAGATGCCTTTGGAAATTTCTTGCAGAGGATATTTTTCTTTGGATGTGCATTGGAACATTTATAAAAGAAGTAAACAGACAAACCAAAATTTGTATGCATTTTCTTTTCAAGTGAAGGTATTTAGCTTTCCTACAAGTGTGTTGCGACTTGGCATAAACAAGAGAAAATGCAACTCACCTCTTCTTTTATATACTACAGATTTGTCAATGGATGAGTGGTAGAGTGGCTTTTTGCTTTTCCACAGGTACCTATACAGGGAAGAGAAGTAGGTGAAGCAGGAGATGAAATGGACCTTAACATGTTTCAGAGAAGTTTGTCTAAAGCTATCATAAGTTCTGGCTTTGAAGGATTTACTTATTGACACATGTCTGTAGAGCTTAAGAAAGGAAGAAGAGAATAAGGAGGAAGGAAAGAAGGAAAGAAGGGGGAAGCACTGAACAAGACAAATATATGATCTTCTTCAAGATGAAAAGCTACTATACAAAAATGCAGAGACAGCTTCCCTGACAGTCAAACTCTCCTGCTGCTAATTCTCATAAAATGAAGCGACCTAAGAAATAACTGTCTCTTCTTCCCTTTTGGCCAATAGCCCTCTTGCTGATGATTAATTTGGTGATGCTTCCTAACAGCTCATAGAGAGTGAACAAGTACCTGTCTTCCAACACTTGATGTCTGGATATTCCTGCCAGGAATGAGAAGGAAAGATCTGGATTCTGGCACATGTTCATCTCTGGACTGATTCCTCTTGGCCCAGGGAAAGCCAGAGAGACAGGTTTTGTGTGGAGCCAACAATCAATTGGTGAGTACTACTTTACTGTGGCTGCCTAATCTCTGACACCACACGTGGTCCCCCGAGCCTGGCCAGGAGTGAATCCTGAGCACAGAGGCAGGAGTAAGTGCTGAGCAGTCACTGGATGTGCCCCAAAGGAGGAGGGGAAATGCCTTAGTAGTTTGTTTGTTTGTTGTTGTTTTTTCTTTCTTTTTGGGTCACACTTGGAAATGCATAAGGCTCATGCACTCAGGAATTACTCCTGGCAGTGCTCAAAGGACCATATGGGATGCTGGGAATTGAACCCGGGTTGGCTGAGTGCAAGGCAAATGCCCTACCCGCTGTGCTATTGCTCCAGCCCCGCCTTAGTAGTTTTCACTTAGCATCAGAGAAGATAATGCCCAGAAGGATGTGGAGAAAACTAGAACTGTATGTCAAGAACTGGGTAGGGTGGAGTGAAAAAGGCACTGAGGCTTTACGCTCAAGCACTAGTCAGCACCGATTTACAAATGTCCTCCTCATCAAAGACGACACACACTCTCTGAAGCAGGATCCTGATAATGGATCTTGGATAAAACCCTCCACAGGCTTTGATGTTCCCTGGAAAATGCCGTTCTGAAACTAGACACACTTTTGTTGCTCATTAGGTTCTCCCTAAAGTAGCTAAATGTAAGAGAGCTGTAGGAGTGCAGAACCTTGCAATGTGAATTTGGGCTCCAAGAGCTTCGCTTAAAGTAAGCTGGTACCTGAGTGGGGCTAATAAATCCCCACTCACGACCGAGAAGCCTGAGCAGGATGGCATGGGACACTGAGCCTCCAGTGCCAGCCAGGACAACCCAGCTGCACCGCATAAAGGCAGGACCAAAGGACGATTTTCAGAATTAAAGTCTTAGGAGTTTATTTCTATTAAAACTTTTGTTCTGCTGCTGCTCTTATACTCACAGGGACCCAAGGACTAAAGAGGAATTTCTGCTTCAACAAGGAAGATGAAAATCCTGGCTTCCTGGGGAATTTCACTTTCCACCTCTTCGTCATTATGCACCAAACCAGCATTTGTCTCTAAAGCTTCTGCACCAGGGACTTCTGGCAGACTGAGGGTTCAAAATCAAACAGTGGCAGTGACTGAACTAAGTATACACTCTGCTTTTCTTTGTTTTGACTTTCATAGGAACTATTCCATAGGCTGACATTACTGATATTGATAATAATAAAAAGCATAGGTAGAAAATTATCAGCTTGAAGAAGGGGCGGAGAAAGATGCATTAGAAACAGAAATGCAGGTAAGACACAGACACACAGCAAAAAGTTAACTTACTCTAAGTATAATGTGGTAGACTGGTAATCTGGAGCAGAAAGTGGACATCAATGGAAACACTGATTTTATTTGGTAAAAAATCAAACAAAATCTAAATTTTAGTTAACAATAATTAGAATATAGAGACTAATACTTCTAGGGAAAATGTCATAAAGCGAAGAAGTCTATACCGATAAAACTTCAGCTTTCAAATATAAAGTAACAGAAAAAAGTTGGTAAATGAAAAACTAGGAAAGATAACATACTTTGCCCTAGCTTCTTCCCATTTTTGTTTCTTCTCATCAATAGATTTCTTCATAACTTGGTACCATTTTCTGAAATTAAACCACGGCTTATCTGAAAGAAGTGAAATCCACAATTATCAAACAAAGTCACATTATAACAGCAATACAGTGATGATCTGAGTCGTCATCCAATGACGTATTTAAAGATTTCTATAATAGTTCTTAGAAATTATAGATGGAGTCACTATCTCTATCTTTTACTATGACTCCTAACCACCAGCCACTCCTCTGAGTTTCACCTATATTGTGGCCTTACTAAACCGTATTTAAATTGTGTACACACACACACACACACACACACACCTATCTATTTATTTATGTTTCTCCTAGATTTGACTATTACAGAAGAGATATTTTACATATTTTGTTTGACACTACGTAATTAGCCCTTTTCCTCCCAATCCAATACCCAGCAATGCCTTACACATTGTTCAAACAATGCCTGAGAATTCATAAATCAATAACAAACGACAGCTCCGTGAAGTAGCACTATAATAGCTAATCCCAAATTTCTAGACTTATTGGCTCCTATATCTGTTCTTCCTAATCTGGATCCAAACCCTAGTCCAGTGAATCTAGTCTAGGAAAGGAGACTGCACTTGGCAGTTGTCACGAGTTTATATTCGAGATCCTTTAGAACATAATGGAATGGAGTCAAATATAAAGATAAATCTTTACTCTTTTTAAAATCATATGAAATCATATGAAGAGATGAGAAGAGTAGGAAGGAAAAAATGAGACGGAAAAGCAAAAAAGAGAATGGGGGCAGGTAGAGAATGTTAGAAGCAAGATAAGCTAAGAGAAGGACGAGTGAGAGGCAAAATTTTAATTAACCCTGATGAAGAGAATCTTCTTCAATATCTACCTGAAAATCTTTTCAGAAAAACATCTTTTCAGTTGTCTACTACAAATATCATCTAACCTTTTAGGGTCTTGTAGTTCATACAGAGGAGACAGTACCACAAGAGCTAGAAAGAGGAAAACTGTAACTATTAATAACTTAAGGCCAGTCCCAACTTCTCTAAACCACAAGCTCGTTCCTCATCAATTAAGTAGGGAGGCAAGAGGTGGCAAACAGCAGGGTGCAGAGGGTGGGTGAGGCAGGGGGGATATCACAGCAGTGCCATCCCTGTACCCTCAGTATCTATACAGTCTTTTACAGCCCTATCTGAGAAGGGACATTAAGGGACATCTTGTTCAGCCTTTAGCTCCACGCAAAGGCCAACAGGAAGACACCAAAAAGGTAAATATGTGAGGTGTGGCTGTATTAACTAGATGGCAGGAAACCTTTCACAGTAGATAGGATGAAATCAAATAACTACTATGTACCCCTTAAATATCTTACAATCTAATATATACATAATACCTCAAGGAAGCTGAAACTGAAAAATAACAGGTAAACATGAAACCTGGTGGGAACACTTTCAGAAACTGGAACTGAACTTAGGAATCCATGTACCTGTCACACTGTATTAAGTAGCCTATAGAGCAATTGCCACACTTGGCACCGAAGGTAATTTTTTTTTGTTTTTTTAAGTAAAACAGATTTTATTTGGAGGGTTTTAGATGTGAAGAGAGAGAGGGTGAAAGAGAGAGTAACGCACTCAGGAGAGAATGCGGGCTTCTCCAAGGGTGAAGAGAGCCCTTACACACATCCCAGCATTAGACATGAGAGCATGAAAGTACACATCTCAAGAGGGGAGATGCGGGCGACACATGTGCTCGGGCACCACATGTGCTCAGCCATGTGGGCACAAGCAGCACATGGGCTTGGGCAGCATATGCGCCGAAGGTACATTTGTTAAGAAGGTAAGAAAGGTAACGTTTCTCCCTCTACACCCTTACCATCTACCTGTCTGTCTGGACACTTTATGTACTACTTAATATGTATCTACCAGGAAGTTTTCTAGGCACCTTACAAATACTTACAACTAACTATATACTTAGTCCACTAGTTATGATCCATGTGCTATACACCTAATATGAGTTGGGTTGTGGCAGGAGCCATCAGTTTGACCTGGGAAGAGGCAAGGGGGGAGTAGGTATGAAAAGAAGGTAGAAGAGGGTATTTGTGCTACATGCTGAACACCTAAGACAGATGTGCCAAGGATTAAAACAGGTAGAGGATAAGGAGGAAAGAGAATTTCAGGTAGAGGGACCAGCATGAGCAAAGGTTTAAGGCATTAGAATTAGTCGTATAGTCACAAAACTTCCAGTCAGGTCATGCTCTAGAGTAGCTAGTGGGTAGAAGCTAGGAACCAGAGAACAGCTAATCCCTGCAAGCAGGAGTGAGTCACTGAGTAGGGCAGCAAAATAAAACTGATAAGGAGCAAACACAATGCAAGGCATGATTTATACACACATTATTTATATATTTACATGTATGTGTATTTATATAGTTTCATGTTTTTCCTACATTTATCAGACCTTTTAATCCATCATTTACAATCACTTTGAAACTGATTTTTTAAAAATTTAAGTACCTTGTTTATTCTTTTCATTATGCTTCTCAGCAGTATTAGACAGGGACCTAGAGATAACAATAAATTGGTTAATTTAGAAAGAATTTATTTAAAGAGAGTAAAATTTTGAATTTTTCTGCACTCAAGAATTATTCCTGGTGGTGCTCGGGTGACCATCTGGGGTGCCAGGGATCGAACCTGGGTCAGCTATGTGCAAGGCAAAGACCCTACCTGCTATACTACCTCTTTGACCTCCAAATTTTGAATTTTCCTAAAAGAAACATCTACTGATGCCAAACTGTAATGAAGAAATAATCGGTGGAACGGGGAAGAATAAATAACTGCCATTCCTACAAATTCGGAAGAGATAATGTTTTAAAGATTCCTTGGTTTCACAAAATAGTCTGTGGAAAACACTTCGTGTCAGGATCCTAACAGCATATAAATTGCGTGCTGGTTCCTTACAGTTTGTCCCGAGGAGTGACAGCTCCTGAGCCGGGGCGCGGGAGAGGACTCAAGGAGCTGGAGCACAGCCTTTGCAGGCCACCTGTTTTCATCCCTGTCACTATGGAGTCCCCGAAGCATTGCCAGGAAGACCTCAAGCGCCTCCAAGTGTGGTTTCAAAACCGATAAAACTAAAGAACAAGCAACTCCTCAATTAGTGGAGCAAAAAGAAACCTGTGTGTGTCTTCTTGAAAAGATGAAGGAAACATGACACAAACTACTTAGTAAGCAAGAATGAACTCTGTATCTGACTCAAAATATGTAAGAAGCAATTGTTGCTCTTAGTGTTCTGTAACACGAGAGCCTGGATGTTCTACTGAGACAGACAGATCCCTTCACTTTCAGTAATTAGGTTAAAAACAGTATGGTTTGAGAGGAGGGTGTTGGCCACACCCAGTGGTGCTCAAGGCTGACTCCTCGTTGCTCTTGGGGGACCTTATGTGGTGCCAGGGATTGAACCCCGGTTGCCTTGTGCAGGGCAGACCTTAAACCTTGTACTATCTCTCTGACCCCCTAAACAAAAGAATACTTTCCTCAAGAAATCGATATATGCTTACCATTCTAAATGATCATCCAATAGGAAGAGAAGCTTCAAGACTACTACGATGATAGCTACAGCTTGTACATCATATTTAACAGTTTTTGCCATTTTAGCTATAGGATCAAACGTCAGAAAATCCACTTCTCCTATTCCAGTCATTTTCACCACCTGGCAGGTCAGATCGTGCATTTCGTCTGTTGAAGAACCAAACAGCAAAATGTCAATTAAATTATTTGGCTTACTAGACTATACTACTGTGTATACTGGCAATGGGTTTTCTCTTAAGACATCACGCTGTATTACAACTCTGAAATACATTTTGTGAGCAAATTAAAAAAAACACAAGAAACTTCCCAAATATAAAAACAACTGGGAGACTCCCGGCAAGCTCTTCTCTTTTCTGATTTTGACTTCCTAAACCATCTAGCGAGGACAGGTGACCACTTGGCTGCCACGGCAGTCATGCACATAGCTGCAGCGATCAGCACCCCGGAAACTGACCCCCCAGTAGGCCCGAGTGCCTCTCCAGGAACGCACATTTGTTCGCTGGCTGGTGCCTGGGCTCGCATCCCGCGCACTGCACGTATTACTTTTACAAAGAAATTATATGCTCAGCATGGACTGTATTTATAATTCAAAGGTGAATTCAAAGGGACTTGGGATCAGAAACCCTCGGGCCTGTACTTAGCTTTCCAATTATTAGCTTAGGGACTCGGGATCACAGTCACTTCACCTCAGTTTCTTCATTTGTAAAATGGATGACAGCGAGGAGAAACAGATTACAGTACATAAGACAAGAGACCATACTTTAAAAAATTCCAAATTATTATTATTATTATTATTATTTTCCTTTTTGGGTCACACCCAGCAATGCTCAGGGGTTACTCCTGGTTTTGCACTCAGGAATTAATCCTGGCAGTGCTTGGGGAACCATATGGGATGCCGGGGATCTAACCCGGGTTGGCCGCATGCAAGGCAAACGCCCTACCCGCTGTGCTATCGCTCCGGCCCCGAAAAATTCCAAATTATTAAATGAATTTTTCTATCTTTTCATTACAGAGGTCGCTCAGGGACCTGGGGGGCCACACTCAGTAATGCTCACCAGGACCGTGGGATTCTGATGCCTGGGGTTGCACTTGGGGCCGTGCATGGGCTAGGCACACGCTCCACCACTTCAGCCGTCTCCTGAGTTCTCTCTTGCCCCCATTTCTCCCCACTAAAAGCAGAAGCCGCACCCTAAGGGGTATGGGGATCAAGGGCCACTCTTGGTGTCAGGGGCCGTACAGGTTCAGTGCTCAGGGCCACTGGAGCTTAGGGTAACTGGGGTCGCCAGTGCCACCCTGGCACTTCTCCAAGGGTTGGGGCATGTGGTGCCAGTATTAAGCGCAAGGCCTCACACATATTAGTCATGTGTTCTGTCTGCCACTTGAACTATCTTCCCAACCCTAAAAGAGCTAATTTCTTTATTTACTAAGTACCTGAGATATGCCATCCCTCCCCCCAACACACAACTCTCTCTCTCTCTCTCTCTCTCTCTCTCTCTCAGTGGTGCTCAGGGCTTACTCCTGGCTCTGCATTCAGGGATCACACCTGGTCGACTTGGGGGACCATATGGGATGCTGGGGATTGAACCCAGGTCAGCCTCGTGCAGGGCAAATGCCCTAGTGCTGTGCTGTTGCTCTGGCCCCACCACATTCTATTGTAATTAATCTCAAGATGTTAGTCATAATAAGTCGAACTGAAACTCCTACATATAGTCATCACGCCCCACTGCAGCGTATAATTCCTTAATGCGGTGTATGAAGCTGCCTTCGGTGGGACCCTGGACTGTCGGCACTGGAATCCCCGCTCCATTACTACACACCGCGAGCTGCGACCCTGGACCAGTCTCAACTTCTCGGTATAAAGCAGGAGCGTCAGTAGGACCGATATTGTAGTCAACTGTGAATGTTAAATGAACAAATACATTTAACGCACTCTAACCGGTACTTGGCACACAACGGCACTTAGTAAACCGGAGTTCTTCTGCTGACTGCTCTCATCTTCAACTGCCCTTTCCTCTCTACGGTCCCTCCTTCGTTCATGCTCCTGACTGGTCCTCCTTCGGTCTGATCCCACTGTGATCCAATCACCTTGTTACCCTGCCCTCATTCAGGCCAGACAGACGTCTCTGTTCCCAACGGAGCCTCCTTCTCATTAGGCCCTCTGCTCTCCACACTGCAGTTGCCCCTTTGCTGAGAAGGCCAATTAGTTCTTCTCATTTCTCACCGTGGGCCTGGCTGAGCAGATTCTCACACACGTTATCTCTCGTATCTCAGTTACACCAATTACTTCTAAAAACACACGCATGCTATCAGGCCCCTTTGATCAGCCTTCTTCTGATTCTAAAGCAGGTCTTCTAGCATTCACGAGGCTGCTCTGGGATGCCAAGGGCTTATTTCTTTACATCCCTCTCAGAGGCGAAGACTTCGGTGTATTTGTCTTCACCTGCAGCAGCTGACGTATACTTAACGCTACTTAGACGTTTATGGTAAGAATGAATAAAATATAAAACCTCATTTTTTGGTTTCATTTTTAGGCCAAACCTGGCAGTTCCTAGGGGACCGTATGGGGTACCAGGGATCAAACCTGGGTCGGTATGTGTAAAGCAAGTGGTTTACCTGCTTCATTATCTCTCTGGTCCTCTGAAAGTTAATTTTTTATTTGAAATATTTTAGTAAAAATTCTACTGACTAAAAAATAACTGCTCAGATAAAAGTAGAAAATATTTAACAATGACAATTCAAAACACGGCAAAGCATTTTTATAGGTCTATTTGATTGCAAATTTTACTTTTTATTTATTCTGTATAAAAAAATCCATTCATAGGTGTTGGAACAATAGTACTACAGGCACTTGGCTTGCATGCAGCTGACCCAGATTCTATCCCCAGCACCACATATGGTACCTCGAGCCTGGCAGGAGTGATTCCTGAGCATAGAACCTTGAACACAAAGCTATATATGTCCCCCAAACCCAAAACCAAACATTTACTGAGCAACTACTATGTTTGGATAATAATATAGTCATTTTCCTCAAGGAGATCATTTTTTTAAGAACATACAAATAATTTAAAGGACAAAATCAGGACTACGACAAAGAAGAGATGGTGGCTGAGATGTGGGGGAAATGCAAATAATTCAGCAGGGTCATGGAGTGGAACGTGGGCAGAGCCAGATCATGGCCTTCTGGCCTAAGAAATTGGACCTACTCTTGTTAGGATGATCTGAACTTCAGATTCCATCAGAATTTACTCATGAACTTCACTCAGACACAGAAAGAATAGGATTAAAAAAAAAATGAAGTCCATGCATCCTAATATAACAAAAAAATTTTAAAAAATATGTCCATTAAGATTTTATATCTATCTTTTTGTGTTATAGTCTCAGATAATTAAAAACTAGAAAATTATATTCTTATTACTATAAAATCACATTCTTGAAAAAGCCTCCTGTTTCTTTTCTTTTTTTTTTTCTTTTTGGGTCACACCCGGCGATGCACAGGGGTTACTCCTGGCTCTACACTCAGGAATCACTCCTGGTGGTGCTTGGGGGACCATATGGGATGCTGGGAATCGAAACCAGGTCGGCCCTGTACAAGGCAAACACCCTACTCACTGTTCTAGTCTCTCCTGTTCCTTTTAAACTGAGTATCTCTTGAACTACTTCTCTTATACCAACAAATAAGAAATTTTTTTTTCTTTTTGGATCACACCTGGCGATGCACAGGGGTTACTCCTGGCTCTGCACTCAGGAATTATCCCTGGTGGTGCTCAGGGGACCATATGGGATGCTGGGAATCGAACCCAGGTCAGCCGCGTGCAAGGCAAATGCCCTACCCGCTGTGCTATTGCTCCAGCCCCAAGAAAAATTTTTTAAAAGACTAATAAAAATGTGAACGGGGAAGTTATGAAAAAAGAAACAAGAAAAATAGTTATGAAAAAATAAACAAGAGGGGCTGGAGCGATAGCACAGCGGGGAGGACATTTTCCTTGCACGTGGCCGACCCAGGTTCGATTCCCAGCATCCCATATGGTCCCCTGAGCAGTGCCAGGAGTAACTCCTGAGTGCAGAGCCAGGAGTAACCCCTGTGCATTGCCAGGTGTGACTCAAAAAAGAAAAAAAAAACCCAAGAAAAAACAAACCAACCCACAAACCCGGCTGTGCAGGGAGCCTGGGCCAGACGGCACAGGGAAGAGCAGTGTGGGAAATGGGCTCACGTCTGGGCCCGGCCACCTCCCAGGTCGTGCCACAGGAACTAGGCTACTCCCTGCCCTCTCCACCTTCCCCGGTGGGAAAACACAGGTGGAAGCACCATGGAAATACTCAAGTTCTCCGCAATGTAACCGTGAGAGCTGCCAAAAATTCTCTCCAAGCAGGCTCATCAGTTCCAGTAGGAGGAACAGTCTCAGAAACTGCTCGGAGCGCGGTCAAGGCCGTTCCCGAGACGGTGCTTACTCAGGGAGGGTGTGTGTGACAGGCCTGCTGAACACTCCCCACCTCGCGCCAGTGACGCCATGGTCATTTGTCAAGGCTTCTAGGCGGGGCATTTGTTTTCGCCCCAGCATGCTGAGAGCTCCTTTTAGTTTTCTGGGAACCTTAAAACCTCTCTTTGTGAAAGTGCCAAATACACAGGTCTCTTCTTTCTAATTCACAATACAACAGAACTAATGCTACCAGAGAGAGAGAAAACTTTGTAAGTTTTTTTTAAAAAAAGGACAACAGTTTTGCTTATAAAAATATAAGCAAGCTTATACTTTTATAAAGTCACAATTTTTTTAAACCTAAATCTTAAGGCACACTATCACGTCTTATGTCTTTTTTGTTTCATTTTTTGTTTTCATTTTTGGGGCCACACCCAATGGTGTTCAAGGCTCTGTGCTCAGGACCACTCCTGGCAGGGGCAGGGCATCCTATACAGTGCCGAGAGCGAACCTGGCTCAGCCGAACGCAGGGCAAGCGCCTTCCCTCCTGTACTATTGCTCCGCCCCTCCCTTTTAAAAAAAGTAAACTGGTTTTATTCAGGAAATGTTATATATATGAGAGAGGAGAAAGGAAATCATATAAAGAAAACAGCGCCTGGGTTCAAATCCCAGCATCCCATATGGTCCCCTGAGCACTGCCAGGGGTGATTCCTGAGTGCATGAGCCAGGAATGACCCCTGTGCATTGCTGGGTGTGACCCCCCCCCAAAAAAAAAAAAAAAAAGAAAACAGCAGAGCTGGGATGAGGGTGACCCCAGAATGGAGAGCTCAGAACTCTAGAATGGAATGCGCATTGGAAAATCTTACAGACTTGGTTAACTGTTCTCTCCACCACTAGGTAATAAAAACTCAATAGAGTCCCTTAGGGATACACAAAGGCAGAAGGAAAAATGAATTTTAATCTTTTGGTATATTTTAAATACTTTACCAATGTTTCATTCTACATAGATGTTGGCACATTATATATACATACCTTTGTAATGCGGCTATCTTATTTTTTATTATAACACACATTTCCCCTATTTTTTTTTAACTTCACAAACATAATTTTACTTTATTTGTGGTGCCAGGGATCAAACAGAGATCCTCATACATGCAAGGCAAGTACCCTACTCTGAGCGACATCTTCAGCCCCACAAACATAATTTTAAAAAACACATTAGATTCTACTAATACTGCTAATAGATACAGTACTATTGACTTAACCATCATCATTTCTCTGTTGGATATCCAAGGTATTTCTAATTTTTGCTGCTCTATTTTTTAAAATTCATTACGTTAAAGGACAGGTGACATACCACTTAGGAATTGGCGTAGTTACTTCAACACCGACAAAGAGCCCAAAACTATTTATTCTACTGGGGTGCAAATAGGAGGGTCTCTCAAGCGGTGCTGAAGAGGACTGGTTGGGGGGCTCCCAGGAATTCTCAGCCCACTGGCCAGTGGTCTAATATGAGTGTCCAAGGATGTGGTGCTGTGGGACTCTCAGGGCTGCCCCAGGCAATGCTTGACCAGGTGGTGCCAAGGATGCAGGGGAGCTGGCTGGGCACCTCCATGCCTTAACCTACACACCTTCACCCTTGTACTGTCCCTTCATCCCTTCTATTTTCTCAATAAGAAGGTCACTAACATTCATGCACGAAAATTTTCAGAGTTCCAATTATTTCGACTGGAGAGTTTGTGAGAGATGGCATCTGTGCACCCTGACTCTGTTTAAATGGTCTCCGAAAGGGCGCCCAGGTGGTAAGAATGCCTCTCTCACATTAAAGGACCTACCTCTACCTTTCTGCACTCAGCAGTTAGTAGACAAATACTGGTCAACTACAGCCTGGTCAGAAAATACTGCCACCTTCTCTCCATCCAATCGCAACTACGTGAGGTAGATACTTGGCATGAACCCGCCTGCATCAGTTACGTTTGGGTGATCCGTCGCATTACTTCCATAACCTCGTTTTCCTTTAGTGGACTCCAGGTAGCAAAGGCCTGGGGAGGAGCCCGGAGGGCTGGCGCAAACGAGCCCCACACACATTCTGCAGCACTGCATGGCTCCATAAGCACCTCGGGGTGGTTCTGGTGACCCCAGCACTGCTGGGACCTTCCACTGAACCGTCTGGCCCTGTTGGCAGAGTAACACTGGGAGTGGTGCCGAGACCCTGTGCACATTACTTGGTGGACCTTCCACATTAAAAAAAAAAAAGCAGATATAATATTTATATTTCTGCATGTGTTATTACACATGGTGAGATTTGTATTATGCTTTGTAGAAATGTGAATTTTTATTTCCTAATAAGACATACTTAATCACATTACTGATATTGTGACACCGTGTTTGTATTTTCTCTTTAGAATAAAATCCTGAATTTCTCACAATTCTAGTTCAGCAAGAAATTCAGGGCTGGATTCCAGGCAGGCCGCTTCGGCGCCCTGTGTTGTGGTATACTGTGCACACGGTCCGCCGGCCTCTCTCCACGTTCACTCTGGGCTTCAGACCTTGGAGAGTTCAGTGACCGCACCAGGGTGATCTCCCCTTGTTTCAGGAACTGGAACAGCACATTGCCAAACGATAAACGCATTCTCATTGATTACCTTCGTGTCGTCTTTTAAAAATTAGAATTCTGTAACAATCTTGCTTTGTGCAAATAACCGCTGTTACTTTATAGGCACTCGGGAAACAATATTGAAAGCAAATGTATTCTCTCAAGGTCATCTCCCACAACCAGAATAGAGCCCTTATTTCTGAATCGAGCTCTTTAACCATTTTCAAACTATCTGACATATCTGAAGGGTTTACATTTTTTTTTTCTTTTTGGTTCACACCCAGCAATGCTCAGGGGTTACTCGTGGCTCTGCACTCAGGAATTACTCCTGGCGGTACTTGGGGTACCATATGGGATGCTGGGAATCGAACCCAGGTTGGCCGCATGCAAGGCAAACGCCCTACCCGCTGTGCTATTGTTCTAGCCCCGGTTTACAGTTTTTAATGGTGTGTGCTGTGAGGACCCTGTCGGGGGTCCTATTAGCCTGTCACTTGCCTCACCATGGTCCTGGGGTCAAAGCTTCCTCAGGACATACACATTATACACTCACCCGGGAGATTGGCTTCCATCAGGTATTTCATACACAGGATCCTGGGGTGAAAGTAGCAGTCTTCAGTTATGTCTGGAAAACGAGGCAAATCTAAAAATATGGCGACTTCAATGGTCTGTTTAAAGATTTCCTCATAGTTGGGCCAAGACTAAGAGAAGAGAGAATTAAGAGAGCAGTGTTCACAGTATTAAAAAAAAAATACTTCCATTTTGAAATCATGTATTTTTACTGACTAATATTTGGAATATGGAGAAAAGCCTGAAGGAGAAGCAACTGTAAACCCCAGGGGGCTGGAGCAACAGTACAGGGGAAGGGCGCTTGCCTTGCACACGACACACTGGATTTGATCCCTGAGCTCCCCGCAGAGGGATTCCTGAAAGCGGTGCCAGGAATAAGTCCTAAGCACTGTCAGGTGTCGCCCAGACCACTCTCCCTGTGCCCACACCCCCCCAACAACAAAATACCTAAAACCCTGACTCAGCGGATTTTATTTATTTATTTTTTTAAATTTAAATTTTATTGAATCACCATGTGGAGGGTTACATAGTTCTCAGGATTATGTCAGTTATACAATACTCAAACACCCTTCCCTTCACCCGTGCCCATATTCCATCACCAACCACCCCATTATACCTCCCGCCCCCTCCCGCCCCCCCAGCCCCTGCCCTTGTAAGTGATAAGTTTCACTTCGTTTACACTTTATCTTGGTTATAGTCCATGTTTCAACACATGACTCACTATTGTTGCTAGGGTTTCCCCCCAAAAAAGAAAAGACAGTCCCACTGTCAAGGAAGCATTTGATGGCTCTCCATTGCTGAGAATGTAGAGATATTAAGTCCCGCTGTTTGTTACATAACTTTTCTATTTTTTTCCCCCCTCGTCCCGCGCCACCGAGATCACGCCTGTTTAGTAATCACCACGCTGCCTGACAAAGGGAAAACAAACCAAAAAAAGATGGTTATTTCTCGTCATCAGCCAGCGTGGGGCTCTGGCTTAGTTGATAGTCTGGTATAATGTCTGCAAGCAGTTTTTGGAACCAAAAGTAATACGCTGGTATCGGCCCCGGCTCGAGATTCTACCAGCATCCCGCTGTTCCAAGTACATAATAATTTATTCCCTTGTATCCCATTCCCACGCCACCAGGTCCGTGTCAGCTTAATGGACATCATACTATGGTTAACGCCACGCCGCGTTTCTTCCCGAGAAAGAAGGATATTTCTTCTCAGCCGGCGTGGGGATATGGCTTAGTTCAGTCTATAGAGATGGCTACCACTTTGGTAGCCTTCAATATTTCAGCAAAAGACTTACTATTCTTGTTAGGATTTCCCACCAAAGTCCGACCCGTTAAAAGGGAACCATTTCATATTGGTGATGATTAAATGACAATAGGTTGTGCGGCCATGGCAGTGGCCTCTCGGCTTTGAATTTCTGTATAAAGTCCAGGGAAAGTACAGCCAGAAATTACACGTCGCTACAAACTTTAACCCTATTATGGTGCCCCCAAAGTCCAACCCATTACAAAGGAACCATTTCATATTGACTTAGCGGATTTTAATGGTAGCACTACTGAGTCTCAGAAAACTCTCCCTGGTCTTACCCGTGGTAGAGTGAGACAGTACTTGGTGGCAGGCTGAGGATGGGGTGGGCTAGAGCTGCCCCAACCTGAAGGTGCCAAGCTGGAGAGGCTGCTCTACTGACACGGCTGCCCCTCGCCCGTCTCCATCAGCCTCCGCTCATTAGTATTCAGGTTCGCAGTTCAGAAGGTTAGCTCAATACTGGCTGGTGTTACAGGGTTTAAGTGTAATAGTTAAAAATCCACAATTCAATTTGATACTAATCTTTCTCTATTAATAATTTATGTAATATAAATTTCTTACAGAATTCAGGATAATCTGTGAGCTAACATTATGTCCACTTTCAGAGCACTTCTATAATGTACTGGATATACTACTTTTATTTTTGTAATTTCTATTTTTGTAATTTATAAACATTCTTGATACTTGTAAACATTGATTATACTACATATTTTCTTCATTTTCTCATTTGTTCTTATACAAATATTAAAATTAGAATCTAGTCTATGTAAGCATCTTTGAAAAATAAAAAAAGATGAAAAACAATCCCTCCAAGGTATTTATAGTTGAGAAGGGAAGATATGGCATACAAAAATAACTAGAGAACTAAATAGGAAGCTATTAAGTACTTATTACGTATCACAAATAAGTTTTTATTATCTAGGGTTTTTTTAAGGCTTATGGGATTTCAGAAAAATTTAAATTTCTGATATGGCAGGGACTTGTAAAATTGGGTCACAATGCAAACCACGTTCGGAAACCTGACTGATACTCTATTACAGTTGGGCATCTACACATTCTATGACAAAGCAAGACTGCTTCTACCTCATATATGAGGGAACACACATGTGGTCCTTGACACAACCCAAGCACTCACACAAGCAAAGCAAGTGGTCTACTACTAAGCCGCATCCCTAGCCCTGAAACCACTTTTCAGAGGTGGCTAATGAATTTTTAATGATCATTCTGCTAACTTTTTTAAACCTAAGCTCTATCAGTATTATTTAAGTTGTTTCCATTTTCATATTAGTATGAATAATGTCACAATAAGCATGTGTTAGTCGTATTTTAAAATGACTATTAAGGGGCTGGAGTAATAGTATAATGGGTGGCGTTTGCCTTGTATATAGCTGACCCGGGTTCGATCCCCGGTATCCCATATGGGTCCCCAAGCCCTGCCAAAAGTAATTCCTGAGTGCAGAGCCAGGAGTAACCCCTGAGCAGTGACACCCCCCCCCAAAAAAAAAACAACTTAAAAAACCAAAGTGATCATTTATAACTTTAAAAAAAATCACTACTAAGGTACCTGATCAATACAGAAATTCATGAAACCTAAAATACAATAAAATACAATAAAGACAATAAAATTACTCATAATTTAGAGGGAGGAGCACTATAAGGATCTTGGTGGACTTTTTCCTCAGCCCTATGACAATCCATATTTGTAATGTTGGTATTAAGTGCAATAACTTCCTGGATATTTCTACTTGGATGGCTCTACTACAACAAACTTGTATTATGCCAAGTGGGTCTTCATCATCTTCACTCACAAATATGATTCCCCCATCCGTATTCCCTACTGAGACACAAAAACAAACACTCAAGGATCGATCACAGCTCCCTTTGCTCACACCTCACTTGCACTTAGTCATAGTTACTCTTCACCTCAAAGCTGGGTCTTGATTACTGTTCTCTCTCCCCACTCCCATTCCCACTGCCCTCCCCACGCCTATTATGCCAGGCCAGTTAACTGATACCCTGTACCTCCTTTAGCCGCTTTCAAACTAGCAGCAAGAGTGATGTTCCAAAATGCAAATCTGATGAAACTGAAAGATATCATGTTAAGTGAAATAAGCAGGAAGGATAAACATAGGATGATATCACTTATATGTGGGAGTTTGAATGCAACTCAAACATATGTGAGGGAATGCAATTACCCTGGGATCCTGAACTTGCACTTCAAGGTGTATGATATCACTTATATGTGAGGGAATGCAATGTTTTAAACGGGGAATGCCCAGATCAACCTTGGCTGGAGGAGAAGGAAAGAAAGAGTGGAGGGGAGGAGGAGAAGAGACAGAAGGGAAGCAACAGGGGCCAGGTCAGGGGATTGAGGTACATTGGTGTTGTTATGGAATGATAGAGCTGAATTTCCAAACCACAGTTAATAACACTGAAATCAAGACACCCAAACTTTAACATCTCAATGTAGAAAGGTGTCTGTTGAGAGGGCAGGCTGGAGGTGTGGGGTGGGTATGGGATGGGACCTGGGAACACTGGTGGAAGGAAGCAGATGGTGGTGGTGGGGACCGTAGCTGTAACACTGTGTGTCTAAAACTTAACTAGGAATAACTTAGTAAATCACAGTGCTTTAATTAAAAATTTTTTTAAATGTAAATTTGACCTATCCCTCCCCAATAAGTTTCCTAATAGTTTCAATGCTTTAGGACAAAGAGCTCCCATCTGCTAGAGAACATCTGCACAAGCTGAAATAGGTGTGTCTTCTTCATGTTCTGTGGTTTCACCTAATATTATACTGTGTGAGCATCTTCTATGTCAAAAGCTGGACTGTGACAGGCAGGGATACTTACTACTATACTAACGAGGAGGAAGATTAAACTTTAGAATCAAAACTTTTTTTGTGTGTGTGTGTTTTCATTTTGGGTGACACCCGGCTGCTCAGGGATCACTCCCGGTGGTGCCCAGAGGACCTTGTGCGGTGCAGAAGATGAAACCGGGGTTGGCTGCATACAATGCAAACACCTTACCCTGCATCCTATCTCGGGCCCTAAAACCAGCACTGTGGGTTACTATTCTTCCTCTGTGAATCTATTAATCCCCCCCCCTTTTTTTTTTTTTGCTTTGGGTCACACCTGGCGATGCACGGGGCTTACTCCTGGCTCTGCACTCAGGAATTACTCCTGGCGTGCTCAGGGGACCATATCAGATGCTGGGAATCGAACCTGGATCAGCCAAGTGCAAGGCAAATGCCCTACCCGCTGTGCTATTGCTCCAGCCCCCTATTAATTCCTTATTATTGTATATCAAGAGAATGATCCAGACAGTCTCTTGCTCACATGCCTGGCTGTCTTCCCCAGGGCCCCTTGGTGGGGATGGGCTCCAGCTTCCCTCCCCACCCCGAGCAGAGCTGAAGACCACCAGAACCTAGCTACAGCCATGCTGGAGGCCCCTCTCCACACGTTCGGACAGGCCTCATGCATGAAGGTACTGGCAGAAGAACCCAGGTGTGTGTAATTCCATCAACGGCCAACATCCAGAGAGAGACTTAAAAGCAAGCTCTTAGAAGCACGGGGCCACGCGCTATCTGGGAGAAACTGGCAATCTTCTGATCTTTCCACCTTCAACAGAGAAGAGGCCAGGCAGTCTGGTGAGCAACTCGGCTGGAGAAATGCTCTGGACCCGAATCCGGGCCAACAACACCAGGGACCTTTTCTAAAAACTGAAAACATACAATCTTTTAATGACAAACCAATTATCAAATGCTTCCTTAGTAGGGCTGTCTTCCTTGGGGGGAAACTCCAACAGCAATAGTGAGTTTTGTTTTGCAATATGGAATGTAATCAAGGTAGAGAGAAAATGAAGTGAAATTCATCAGTTATACAGTTGGGGGGGGGGTCTGTGGCGGGGGGTATACTGGGGATTTTGGTGGTGGAATATGGGCACTGGTGAAGGGATGGTGTTTGAATATTGTATAACTGAGACATAAACCTGAAAACTTTGTAACTTTCCACATGGTGATATAATAAAAATTTAAAATTAAAAAAAAAAAAAGAAACTGGCAATCTTCTGAGAGTTTCCTGCCCACATGGGACAGCCATGCAAGCTTCCCATGGTGTATTCATACACTAAATCCAGTAACAAACTGGATCTCATTCCCCTGACCCTGAAAGAGCCCCCAGTGCGACATCGTTGGGAGGGCCAGTAGAGAGAGACTTCTAAGATCTCAGGGAAAGGACGAAATGAGAGGTTACTGAGACCGCCCGAGAAATAGGTGATTAACGGGTTTTCGTGATTCATGATTCGTGATTGTATATCAATGTTATACATAATATACATACATACAAGATAGGTATTAAAAAGTTTTTATTTCTCCAGAAAATATAGTATGATACTGAATTTTTAAAACTGGAAACAAATTAGTAAATAGTCTTCAACTAATTTTGCAAACAGTTACATACATTAAAAAAACAAAAATAACAAATGTTAGTGGTATCCATGAAAAAAATAAAAGGGAGATGTTTTAATTTGCTCTTTATATTTAACTTTCTATAATCAGTCTGAATATATTTTACTCAGTCTGAATATATTAATTTTATAATAGCACTGTCTGTAGCATTTTCATCCCGTTGTTCATCGATTTGCTTGAGCGGGCACCAGTAATGTCTTCATTGTGAGACTTGCTGTTACTGTTTTTGGCATATCAGATATGCCACGGAGAGCTTGCCAGGCTCTGCCATGTGGGCGGGATACTCTCAGTAGCTTGCCGGGCTCTCCGAAAAGGATGGAGGAATTGAACCTGGGTTGGTTGCATGCAAGGCAAATGCCTTACCCTCTGTGCTATCGCTCCAGTCCCAAATTAACTTTATAATAAGAAAAATAATATTCAAAAGCATATCATGGTGTCTATAAAAAATTAAACACAAAATTACCCTGTGATCCGGAAACTTCACTTCAAGGTATATGATTGAAAGAATTGAAAGCAAGAACAGGTACTGTTATACCATATATGAATATTACTCACAAAGCCAAAAGATAGCAACAATCCAAATACTCATGGATAAGTAGATATACAAAATGTGACATTTATTTACAATGGAATACTACTTAATCCTTAAAAGGGAATAAAATTCTGACATCCAACAGCATGGAGAAATCTTAAATATGCTTTTGTTATATGAAATACACCAGATAGAAAAGGACAGACCGTATTGTATGATTCCACTTGGATGGGGTACTTACAATAACCAAATCCATAGAACCAAAAAGTGGAATGACAGATGTTAGAGGCTGGAGTAGAGGGAATGAGGAGCCAGTGGTTGAATGGATGCAGAGCTTCAGTTTGGAAAGACTAAAAGCCATCTGGAAAGTGATGGTGCTGATGGACGCGCAATGTGAACACACTTAATTCTACTGAAAGGCACACCTAAAGATGGCTGACTCTTTTGTGGTATGTATTCATTTTGTTTGGGGGCCATACCCAGCAGTACCCAACAGCTACTGCCAGCAAGGTATATAGGGTTGATCCTAGCAGTGTTCAGGGGACTATGTGGTGCTAGGCATTGAACTAGGCCTCCCACTTGTAAAGCAAATGCACTAGGTCTTTGAGCTATCTCCCTGGCACAGTGCTAAGTATATTTCAATACATATTTAAAAGTATAAAAGTAAATGTAAAAAAGCATATGTCTACAGGGGGAAATTCCCAACATATTAGAGCATAATTAGAATAATAAAGTTAAAGTTAAATAAATTCTGTTTTTTTTTGGGGGGGTCACACCTGATGATGCACAGGGGTTACTCCTGGTTCACACACTCAGGAATTACTCCTTTTGGTACTCAGGGAACCATATAGGATGCTGGGAATCAAACCTGGGTCAGCCGTGTGCAAGGCAAATGCCCTACCTGCTGTGCTATCGCTCTAGCCCCATAAATTCTACTTTCTAACATTCACTTTTATGATATATAAAATATCTTTGCAACTGTATAATTAGCAACAAAAACATATGTTGGAAGGAGTTCCTAAATTGCAATTATGAATCTGCCTTTCCCAGAAGACAAATTACACTGAAGAACATCATATATGGCTCTCTTTCTCAGGGTCTCTGTCCAGAAGTTATTATGCTTCTGGACCCAATATGAGACTGAATGGTTCATGTATTAGCATTCTTCTTAGTGCTGCCATTGAAACAATTTCTTTTTTTTTTCATTTTTTTTTAATTGAATCTCGGTGAGATAGACCCTTAAAAAGCTGTTCATGATTGCATTTCAGTCATACAGTATTCCAACACCCATCCCTCCACCAATGTACATCTCCCAGCACTAGTGCCCCCAGGTTCCCTCCTATAACTCCCCGCCCCCCACCCCTTCCTGCCTCTATGGCAGGTGCAATGAGGCAATTTCTGAGAACACACATTTCTGTCCAGGGGATATCACGGGAAGGGGCGGAATGCTAGCTTCCAATTCCAAGGGCACCTCAAGTGGTGGCCCACTGGCTGCTGCAAGGTTGCTCTGGAATGTCCCTACACAGCTGGATCCCTACACAACTGCTCCCGAACCAACTGAGCCAGGCCAGTCTGGGGCTTGCAACGGCAGCCCAGCAGAGACACTGTTGCACAGAAATCTGGGAACCCTGTTACTTAGCAGCAGATTAGAGGATGAGAGTGGTGAAATATTTTTGGCTTAGTCTCACTGTTTTACAATGGGGAAATTAGGCTCCAACTCTGACAAGATTCTAGGGGCTGGGGAGAGAGCCTAGAGGGTTAGGGCACAGATGCTGCTTGCTCCAACAACGCATGGTCCCCAGGACCAAGCCATCAGCACTGGATTTGCCGTTAGGTGTGTGGTATTGCTAACGTACAAAGTGAAATAAGAGGGTTATTAGAATCTTGTTTAAAACTCTGCTCGATAGTAAGGTATCATAGCATTTTGTTTTATACTTACCCTATGGCCATCTAAGTAGTCAAATTTTACCTCAATTCTTTTATGAACAAGATCTTTTATGAAGAAGGACTAACAAAAGAAAGAGGTACAGGGGCCGGAGCGATAGCACAGTGGGTAGGGTGTTTGCCTTGCATGTGGCCGACCCGGGTTTGATCCCCGGCATCCCATATGGTCCCCCAAGCACCGCCAGGAGTAATTCCTAAGTGCAAAGCCAGGAGTAACCCCTGAGCATCGCTGGGTGTGACCCAAAAAGCAAAAAAAATAATAATAATAAATAAGAGGTACAGAGAAAAGACTGATCTGCACTGCACAAAGTCCCCTCTCAATCAGCATCACATACAAAGGCTTGTTAAAAGTACAGATTCCTGGATCCCACATGAGTTACTGAATCAATCTCTAGTGTTGGGTTAAAAATCTGCAATTTAGGGGCTGGAGCAATAACACAGTGGGTAGGGCATTTGCTTTGCATGCTGCCGATCCGGGTTCAATTCCCAGCATCCCATATGCTCCCCTGAGCACTGCCAGGAGTAATTCCTGAGTGCAAAGGCAGGAGTAAAGTAACCCCTGTGCATTGCCAGGTGTGACCCAAAAAGAAAAAAAAAACCCTACAATTTAAACAATCTCTCTAGAATTTCTTTTAAAGTTAGAGCTTTTTAATCTATTATTGACTCTGTGTGTGGGTTTCACCCCCCCTTTTTTTTTTGGGTGGGGGCAAAAAAGTGTGGACTCAGCAGTGCTCAGGGCTTATTCCTGACTCTGCTCTCAGGGGTCACTTCTAGTGGGCTTGGAGGACACATTTGGTGGTGGGGACTGAACCCATGTTGGCACATACAAGGCAAGTGCCCTATCTGCTGTACTATCTCTTGAGCCCCTCACCAGGATATTCGTAAACAAAAACACAGTGGTTTCCAATTCTCATTTTTCCTGCAATCTGGAAGAGACCCCAAGACAATTTCACAACACAGGCTGAAAAAAAAAAGAAGTGTAGCTACAAATTCCATAATAGTAAACAAAGTGGAGGAGGCCAGGAGCAAAACATCAGCTGGGTTCTACTCCTGAAGTCTGAAGGGAGGAGCAAGAGTGAGGGAGCTTTAATACCTGCTATGGTTGCACTTGTCTTAATCTCCCTTAGGTAGATGTTAAGCCTATCAGATAATTATTCTAACAAAGACTGCATAAACACTCTCAAGAGCTATATGTGGTCTAGAGAGTAAGGTGGCGAACAAATGTAGAGTTTGAAGATTCAGGATATATTAAAACTTGATTCACTAGAACTTTTTTTGGAGATACTTGAAAAATAATTGGCATATCTGGAAGGTTTTCCTCCCCACTTCTTTTAACTGAGAGGAACGTAGTTTCACAGAGGGTGTAAGATTACACCAAGGCAAAATGAATCATCATGGCAAAGCGCCACTCAACAGGTTTGGCAGAACCAGCATTACATCTTTTCTTTTTACTCATTCAGAGAGATCATCAGAATGTTGTTGATCAACATTCAAGTACTGGAGATGTACTGCAGAGTGAAGTTCCAGTTTCCTCTTTATCCCTTTTTGCTGAGTCTAGTGATGCATGATGAAATGACTAATTCTTGAAAGGATTTGGAAGCACTGTCAAAGGACTATGATTGAACAGTACGTGTATTACATATGATCTATGTAGAAATCGGTTTAAAATACACTAAAATAAAGAATATCAAGGCCAAAAAGACAGATGTACTAGTACTGGCTGTATGTTAATAGAAGAGTAAATTGTGTCTATTATAGGGACAGTTGTGTCTAAACCTAATACTTTGGTTCAACCATAATGTTATTACTATAATTATCAATGTATATTATTTTTGGTAGTTTGTATACAGATGATCCCCCTGAAAGAGGTTAAATTCCAACTTATTCTACCATATGGGCTGAAATATTTTTGTTAGAAGTATCAATATTTGAATCAACACTATAGTACAGCTTTTTTTTTTTTTTTTGTCTTTTGGGTGACACCCAGCGATGCTCCGGGGTTATTCCTGGCTCTGCACTCAGGAATAACTCCTGGCAACACTTGGGGGACCATATGGGATGCCAGGGATCGAACCGGGGTCAGCCGTGTGCAAGGCAAACACCCTACCTGCTGTGCTATCACTCCGGCCCCAGAATTCTTTTTTTTTTTTTAATTTTATTGAATCACTGTGAGATAGTTAAAAGCTTTCACGTTTGGGTTACAATCACACAATGATCAAACACCCATCCCTCCACCAGTGCCAGAATTCTTAAATAAAACATAAAGTGGCAGGGAGTGGGCTGGAGTGATAGCACAGCGGGTAGGGTGTTTGCCTTGCACACAGCTGACCCCGGTTCAATTCCCAGTATCCCATATGGTCCCCTGAGCACCGCCAGGAGTAATTCCTGAGTGCAGAGCCAGGAGTAACTCCTGTGAATCACCAGG
Organism: Sorex araneus; assembly: GCF_027595985.1. NCBI lineage: Eukaryota > Metazoa > Chordata > Mammalia > Eulipotyphla > Soricidae > Sorex > Sorex araneus. The sequence goes on along the minus strand of NC_073313.1, from coordinate 345,263,655 downwards.
TGTGACCCCCCCCAAAATAAACCATAAAGTAGGGGCTGGAGATGTGGTTCAGCTGCAGAACAAATGGCTTACATGTGTGAGGTCTAAACCCCCAAGAAAAAGAGAGTAAGAAAGAGAGAAAAGGAGGGGAAAGAGAGGTAGAAGAGAGGAAACAGAAGAGTAAAAAGGAAAGAAATAGGTAGAGAGAAACAGTAGGAAGAAAGAAAGAAAGAAAGAAAGAAAGAAAGAAAGAAAGAAAGAAAGAAAGAAAGAAAGAAAGAAAGAAAGAAAGAAAAAGAAAGGAAGAAGGAAGGAAGAGAAAGAAAAAGAAAGGAAGGAACAAAGGAAGGAAGGAAGGAAGGAAGGAAGGAAGGAAGGAAGGAAGGAAGGAAGGAAGGAAGGAAGGAAGGAAAGAGGAAGGAAAAAAGGAATGAAAGAGAGAAAGGCTAAGGCAGTAAAATAAGGTAGAGGTTGCTTCTAATTAAAAAGGAAAAACAATTTAAAGACTACCTAGAATTGGGTCTCCCACAGAAAAAAAAAAAAGGAAATGGCTGGAAGTATGAAAGCTTAACTTGCACATCTGTGTCCTCTCTTGAGCTCTGATTTTGAACAGAAGCAATATCAGGAAAACTCAAACTCTCAAGAAATGCCTGGAAAAGGAAAATAACACACACACACACACACACACACACACACACACACACACACACACACACACACACACACACACACCCCCTTCATTAACACCTTCTATGTTTCTATTCTCCTAAATTTAAGTGAGTTTAGTTAAGTTTATTGTTATGGGAAGGGGGGCACTTAAATACTAACAGAACTCAAAGGAAATAGTTCACCTAGGATAAAGGTTTATGGGTCTTTAGAGCTCATTTCTTCCCCCCTCTTGGTATTTAAGGTGTGTGCAATTTTCTGAAATAACAAAACCAAAACAAATACAGAAAAACAGTCCCCAGCAGCCCCCCCCCCACAAGCCCCAGTGCCATTATCTTCATCACCATCTTCTAGAACAATTGCACCTTTTGTCATTTCTGGTGGAGGCACAGCTGCTGAAGAAGCCAAGACTTAGCGGGGAAAGTTAAGACATGGAAAGACGAAGAAAAAGCTTCCTTTGTTAATGAAAAGCCGTTTCCATTTAAAAGTTTCAACATACTACGGAATAGTGAATGCACTTTTGTGAGCACAGGCAAGGCACACAATGAAGAAAAGCTGCCTGTCAATTAAATAAACAGTCATTTGAAGGCATCCCAGGCCTTCAGAAAAAAAAGAGGGGTGGGTGGATGAGAACAAGGAGGAAGTGGGGACTATTACTAAATGTGGCTGAAAACATGTCTAAAAAGTATAATGACTATGGCACATTGGGCTTCTAAAGTCATAGAGTCATTTGTTACAACGGTAAGATACCACAAGGTTAAAATGTTCCTTAAAATCCACTTAGTTGTAATAAAGTGTTCTAGCATGCATTTAAAACAGAGTGCTTGGGAAAGCATTTTATTGAATTTCACAAATATTCCAGTGAGTTTATTTTCCTTCATGAAGCAATGTCTTAAGACAGGTAAGGACAAGCTAGAGTTTCTGTTACACAACAGCAGGCGCTTGTGATAAACCTGATTACAATACCCTGTCAGAGGTGAACTTCCTGCTTAGCTATTAAAAAAAAGAAAAAAGAATACAGTGCCTCACCCTTATTCTGGTTCTGAGGCAAAGACTCAACTGGGAAAAAGCTATTGCTGTGCATGCACCTGCTAATCCAAACTTAAAATAGGACTTTCTATAACAAAGGAAAATGAAGAAGGAATAAAATTAATGCTAGAGTTAATGTCAAAGTACTATGATATATTATTTATGAAGGATCAAATGAATTCCAAGCATATTATGATTCACAGAAAAGTTCACCTTGCAATTTTAGTGTGCTGGAATTATCTTAATGATTCTACATCTGCCATGTAATAACAAAAAAAAATTTTTTTTTAATGTTCAAAGTCTAGTGTTATGTAAGCCTGTGGTGACCACATTATATGAAATAAAGTCTTGGTCCTAGGGCTTAGAGCATTTCTGAAACATGTTGTCAGCCTGCACAGACAAAGACAAAGCTTATGAACAAATACACATTTATGAATTGATGACCAATGAGGTCTTGCCAACCAAACAGGAGACAGTAATTGGTTTTGGCCTCAGGATCAGAGCTGGGAAAAGCCTTTTGCAGTCTTCCTCATTAAGATCTGTCTGACAAAACTGCCAATTGGTTAACAGCGATGTTTCAATTTCATATATCCTTACTCAAAAAGATTAAAAACTGGTATCTTGAAGAACAGATAATTCCAAAATACTTTCTATTTGATTTTGGAAGTGTTACCAGCAGATTTACCTTTGTCATTGTTTGCGTTTAGGTTAGCATAAAACCAAGTTCCCATTCATCTGGGAAGCAGAGACAAGGAGCCCTGAACATGCTAGGATCATTAATGCAAACTAACACAAACACCTTCTGACTGGAGTAATTCACTATGATTTCAGTAGATCAGTGGCCAGAACAAATGAAATAAGATTATCTCGCACATTGGTTCTTCCTGCGTTGATACCAACACACTCCTAGTTGGAGATGCAAGACACACACAAATAAACCCAGGTATCACATATAGCCCTTTACTGTTCTGCTTTAGAAATTCTGTCTTGATAACACTTTCGAGCTGCTTTCGAAATATATATATGTATATATATACATATATATATACATATATATATTTATTGGGGGTGGTGGTGCGGGGGGTAGGGGGTTTGAACCACACCAGGCTGCGCCCCGGGCCTCTAGTTCTATGCCCAGGTGTCACTCCTGGTGACCATATGTAGTGCCATGTACACATGGATAGAGCCTGGGTTAGCAGTGTGCAAGGCAAGCACCTTACCTACTATTTCCTATCTCTGACTCTGCCTTTAAAATTGAAATGAACAAAAATATTCTTTTTCTATAACTGTAAACCATGAAGAATGATAATAAAATAAATAACCATGAACGTGAAACATCACAAAACATTTGTACTGACAAGCGTACTCCTTCCCTACCCTCATTACCTCCCTCCCCCTCTACCCCCACAGAAGTAACTAGTATCCTAAAATGTGATCATCATCAACTTACTTTTGAGGGGGAGGGGCACACTTGGCTGTGCTCCAGGCTACTCCTGGCTCTCTGTTCAGGGACACTCCTGATGCACTGGGGGACCATATGGGACGCCAGGGATCAAACCCAGGTCAGCCATGTACATGGCAAGTGTCTTACCTGTTTCTCCAGCCCCCCACAAAAAGTGTTTTTAAAGAGCTCTGCATGATATATGAAAAAGTCAAAGGGCAATGCTTTTGTACCATGATGTAATTTATTATTATGCACATCATTTCTATACAAAAATTACTCTTCTATTTTACCCCAACCCTTATTCAGGTTAACTTGGAAACAGTCTACAAAAGAGATAATTACTAAGAAAATATTTTGTGTAAATAAAATACTATTCCATGACTTTCCAAAAACATGGTCTACTTGGGAGAAAATGTTAACACAAAGATTTGATTTGTGACAATATTAGTATAAATCCTAGTATCTAAATTCAAGGCATTGGGGCTGGAGCGATAGCACAGCGGGTAGGGCGTTTGCCTTGCACGCGGCCAACCCGGGTTTGATCCCTGGCATCCCATATGGTCCCCCAAGCAATGCCAGGAGTAATTCCTGAGTGCAAAGCCAGGAGTAACCCCTGAGCATCGCTGGGTGTGACCCAAAAAGCAAAAAATAAATAAATAAATAAATAAAAAATAAAGAGACTTTAAAAAAATTAATAAATAAATTCAAGGCATTAATGAACGAGATACACTCAGGCATTTGAAAAAGAATTATTTAGGAAGAAGCACTCAACTACAAAGGTTTGAGATATTGCTACTTATTATCTCAGAATAAGTAATCAGAGCTCGGGAAGAAAGGAAGAACCATTTCAGACATCTGACCACAGAAAGCACGGGACTCTAACCCTTGAAAGAGAAACCTGGAGCCCCAGTTCACTGCCAGGGGCAGTTTCCAAGTGGTTGTGCAGGTGGTAGAGAGAGAAACAGCTTAGTGGTCTTGCTGAGTCGATTAGAGAGATTGGAGTTCCTGGAAGCTCAGATGGTTACATAATTTGCAGGCAGAGAACCAGCAGGAACTGAGAGAACTCCCGCATTTACAAACGTATCTTGCCTGAGTAACAATCTGCTCAAGTCTGAGTAACAATCCGCTCAAGTCTCAGAGAAACTAGACATAACGTGTGTGGGGGGGATGTGTTGTTGGGCCACAGGACTTAGATTTAGCCTTCAGTGAATCCAAAAAAGTTCCAGATCTTACTCAGAAGGTCTCAAAGTCAGAATGTACAGATGGAGAGACTGAGTAACTGGGAACATGCGCTGAGTCTTGGAAAGGCAGGCATTAGTAGCTGGTGGGGCCAAGTTCTAACATATTTAGGCTCAGGACCTCCTATTTCAAAAAGGTCAAAAATAGGCCTGCAAAGGATCAAACTGAGTGACAGTGCAGTGGTTAGGGTGCTTGCCTTGCAAGTGGCCAATCCAGGTTCAACCCCTGGCATCCCATATGGTTCCCCCAAGACCCACCAGGACTGATCCCTGAGTGCAGAGCCAGGAGTAAGTCCTGAGCATGGTATGACCGAACTCCCACACCACCAAAAAAAAAAAAAAAAAGATCAAATTTATCGCCATCCTTCCTAATTATACTCCAGAACAAAAATCCTGTATGCAACAACATAAAATTCATATCTACATCCAATCAAAATTAGAGGTATTTAAAGCATCAGGAAAATATGACACATAACCAGGAGAAAATTGATCAGTAGAAAAGTAGAAAATATATCCAGAAATAACAGCACAGTAGCACTGTCATCCCACTGTTCATCGATTAGCTCGAGCGGGCACCAGTAATGTCTCCATTGTGAGACTTTTTTTTTTGCTTTTTGGGTCATACCCAGCGATGCTCAGGGGTCACTCCTGGCTCTGCACTCAGGAATTACCCCTGGCCATGCTCAGGGGACCATATGGGATGATGGGAATCGAACCCGGGTCAGCCTCGTGCAAGGCAAACGCCCTACCTGCTGTGCTATCACCCCATCCCCTCCATTGTGAGACTTGTTACTGTTTTTGGCGTCCCCAAAATAGCAGAGATGATAAAATTAGGTAAACATGTAAAACCATTTATTATAAAGAATATCAGAACATACTCGAGAAAACAAAGAGAAATATCAACAATGACACTGTCTAAAATGATAAAAAAATTTAAAAAATAATACTAAAATAAAATGTCTAGATATAAAAATTATATAAGCTCTGAAATGAAAACTAAACTAAGTTTAACAACACTTACGCAGAGACTGTTAAATTTGAAGAATGACCAAAGAAACAACTGAAGAGAAAACAGAAAAAGAGAGAGCAGGACAATATCATGGGATTCTAATATGAAATTAACGTCCCAGAAAAATATCAGGAGGAAGGAGAAAAATAAAGAAATGATGAACGAAGGGGACATTTTGAAAATAAAAAGATCATAAATGGTTACTTTAAAAAAACTCTATGCTTGTAAGCTGGAGAACCTAGAATAAAAGGGTTCTAACCATTTCTTGGAACCTATAACCAACCTCCCAAGATTGATTAGGAGGAAGCAGAAAACCTGAACAGAACAATCTCAAGTAGGGTAATTGAAACAGTAATTAAAAATCTCCCCAAGAACAAGAATCTGGATCCATCTGGGTTTTAGTGAGTTCTACTAAACCATTAAAAAAAAAAATTTATTACTTATATTTCTCAAACTCTCCCAAAACACCAAAGGAATGGGACTCCTTCCCAACAGCTTCCATGAAGCCAACATTACCCTAATACTAAAACAGAAAATCACAAACTGATACCTCCAATGAATATCAATGCAAAGATCCTCTTAATGAACAAAATCTTAATGAACCAAACCAACAATATATCAAGCATTTCATATACAATGATCAAGTGGGATTCTTGGGATACAGGAATTGTTCAATCTATGCAAATCAATTAATGTAACATACCTCAGCAATAAAAAGAAAAAAGATCATACCAATTGGAGGAGATAAACCTTTTTAAAAGATTCAACACTCATTCATGATTAAAAAAATCAAAATAGGGATAGAAAGAACACACCTCAAGATTGGAACAACTGTTTACAACAAACCCACAGTCAGTATCATACTCAGTAATTAAAAAAAAAAACAAAACCTTCCTTCCCTCTGAGATCAGGCACAAGGCAAGAATAGAAAATCAAAGGGAATCAAGTTGGAAAAGAAGTTAACTATCACCATCTCCAGATGAGATGATAATACATATATTGAAAATCCAAATACGCTGCTAAAAAAAAAAACTCCTAGAAACAATAAACCCATACTGCAAAGTAAACCAAAACTAAATCAATACACAAAATTCTCTATGCAAACAAACAGAGGAGAAAGAAATAAAAAAGACAACTCCATTTAAAATACTGTCCCAAAACAGGAATCAACTTAACAACCTCTTTCCTCCTCAAAAACAAAAATATAATATCTTCAGGCATTATGTATCACTGCATGCAACAAGCTTATTTACCTGTTCCCCCCACCCCCCAACCATCATATCCTTCTGGCTCACTGATTATGCTATGTGTGCAAATAAAATTTTTTAATTGGAATTACCAGAAGACTTTCTACAAAATATCTAGCAGTATCAACAACATATGTAATTTGCAGTGTACACGTTACACAGGGTAGGAATATGGATCACCACACTGCTCTCGTGCCTCATTAGTATGACAAAGTGAAAAAGAAAATAACTTACCTCTATAGCAAAGATTCCTTTGTCGCGCCCATACAATTTCATCTCTTCTGGAAAATGCTCAAAAGCATTTATGTAAGGAATATGGTCCTCTTCAACAAATCTATATTGTTAATAAGAGTTTTAATCAGAGGTATATATGAATTTAGAAAAGTAAACTTCTGAAAACGCTATTTCAAAGACTAGGTAAGAATCTGTTAGGCATATTTTATTTCCCACATATTTTTAGGGGTGATGCACCTGAAAGTATCTCTTATTCCCTGCACTCACATGTGGAAAGCACTGAATTATCTCTGACTAGAGACATGAGATGTGTCTGGGGTTCATATCCGTTCACCAGTTCTCCCAGCAGGCTCGCAGGCACTGCATTGCTCCTATCTCTGCTCGCCTCACTTCAGTAGTGGCTCTGCATTCTTAAACCACTTTTTCATGGAGACCTTCCTTGAGCCTGTTTTCCTTGGTAGAAGAGCTGCCTTTCCCCAATACCTATGACAGTGTATGCTAGAGGTTTGTGACTGGAAGGATAAGTAATCAGAGGTCTCTCCTATTTGCTCACCATCCCATATTAATGTCTCACACTTAGGTGATCAAATGCACTTTTCTAAGTACCAAAAAAATTTAGTATTTACTCATTTAACAGAAACTTTAGTACTATATTTCCACCCCTCTTACAGACTTAGGGACATAGCAGCAAATAAAACAGAAAAACAGGGCTGGACACTTAATACCTGTATTGCAAACCACAACACCCAAAAGGAGAGAGAGAGTAAAAGGAAATAAGCCTGCGACAGAGGTGGGAGGGATACTGGGATCATTGGTGGTGGAGAATGGGCACTGGTGAAGGGATGGGTACTCCATTATTGTAGGACTGAAACGTAAGCACAAAAGTTTGTAAGTCTTTAACTACCTCATGGTGATTCACTTAAAAAAATTAAAAATTAAAAAAAAAATAGGGCTGGAATGATAGTACAGTGGATAGGGCACTTGCCTTGCACATGGCCGATCCCCTGAGCCCTGTCAAAAGTGCTTCTCTGGATGAATTCAGGAAGCATCCGATACACTCCACCCAACAGGAGACCACTGTTTTAGCTATGTCTCCAAAAATTCTCTACTTATACTTTTATTGCATCTTTCAAAAATGTAAATCTGGAGCCTGAAAGATAGTACAGTGATAAGCCATCTGTCTTGCACTCGGTCAATCTGAGTTCAATTCCTGGCACCTCGTACAGTCCCCCAAACTCTGTCAGGAGTGATCCCTGAGTGCAGGGTCAGGAGTAAGTCCTGAGCACAGTTGGGTGTTGTCCAGGAACAGAAACATTTAAATCTGTGACAAGTTAGACATAATAGTTTGGTTCTTCATCAGGATAATTAAGAAGCCCTGCATGGGAAGGGAACCGTCATGTCTACCTGCAAAACATATCCTGAGCCTGCTCACATCATTCCACTTCTACAATCACCATCTGACTCCAAGTCACTGTGTCTGCCTGAGAACAGCAAACGACCACTTGGGCTCTCTGCTTCCACCAGGTCTATCGAGAAATCCATTGTCTTCACTGTTGCCTGAATCTGAGCTCTTTCAGTGATTTATTATCTACTGAACTCTCAGTGACATTTCCTTCTGGAGTGATAAGGTGCAGGGTGTGGTTTCCACAACCTTGTGAGTATATTAGAAATCACTAAATAACACACTTATAAAAGAGAAAATTTCACATACAGAATTTATGGCTTGCTTAAAAAAATTTTTTTTTGGGGGGATGAAGTATACACCCAGCAGTACTCAGGACTTACTCTTGGCTCTGCACTCAGAGATCATTTTTGACAGAGTTCAAGGGACTATATGTAGTGGCAGGGATTGAACCTAGGTCCAAAAAGGACATATGTGTGTGGTGTGTGTGTGTGTGTGTGTGTGTGCGTCCATTGTGAGACTTGTTGTTACTGGTAATGTCTCCATTGTGAGACTTGTTACTGGTTTTGGCATATCGAATACGCCACGGGTAGCTTGCCAGGCTCTGCCATGCGGGTGGGATACTCTCGGTAGCTTGCCAGGCTCTCCAAGAGGAATGGAGGAATTGAACTCGGGTTGGCTGCATGCAAGGCAAATGCCCTACCCACTATGCTATAGCTCCAGTCCATATATATGTATGTATACACACACACACACACACACACACACATATACACATATATATAGCCATTTCAAGGCAATGCTCTTTAAATAATTTTTCCCAAGGTTGGCAGCAGTTTTTAAACTTCAGCATTTATAAGATGCCCTTGGAGGGCTTATTAAAACTGAGATTACCAGGCCCTACCCCCCAGAGTTTCTGACTCAGAAGGTTTGGATGTGTCCAATAATCGACATCTCTAACAAGTTCTCAGGTGCAGCTGATGCTTCAGGTCAGAGGTCACACTTGGAGCTTTCTTCAAAAGAGCAGAGAAAAACCAGTGGTCACAGTCTCTTCCTCTATTACTAAACTTTAGGTCCCACAAAGCAAAAGAAACACCTTCCAGCTAGCTAGATCCAATCTCCTTAAAGAGCCTTTAGAATTCCCCTTGGAAAGGGGAGGGAAGGAGAGAAGAAAGGAGGAGTTGAGAGGGAGGAAAGGAATAAGAGAGTGAAACAGGTAAGACCCAGTATTTTACTCCTGTCCCTTCAACCATATAAACTACTTCTCTCTAAAAATTATATGGGATAGGGGCTGGAGCAATAGTACAGCAGGTAGGGCGTCTGCCTTGCATGCAGCTGACCTGGGTTTGATTCCCAGCATCCCATATGGTCCCCCGAGCACCACCGGGAGTGATTCCTGAGTGCATGAGCCAGGAGTAACCCCTGTGCATTGCCAGGTGTGACCCAAAAAGCAAAATAAATAAATAAATAAATGATTATATGGAATAAATATTATTTTCTCTTATCTTGTTAGATTTCTGGGAGAATTCTGTTCAAGACTGCCCTGGGTAGGATGGCTAGCCCCAGGTAGGATGGCTAGCCCCTTTACCCAGCATTCATGATGTGGTAGGATTGAGGTTGTGGTGGATCCCTTTGGTCCTCAGTAGAAGAGAAGTTGAGTGACACAAGACCACAGGCACAGGGTTTAGTTAGGGCACTGCTAAGTAATCCGAGTGAACAGAGGCAGAAAGGAACGGGAGGAAAAATGGCTTTGAGAGTTACTCTGGGAGGGTGATTAGCTGATAGGGTATAATAACTAGCTGTATACATAGAAAGGAAAGAGTTGAGCATGATTCCTAGTTTCTGAATAGCCTGCATTAATATGCACTATATTTACACAGGAAACACTACAGAAGGCTGGGCTAAGGAAAGAAGAGTATGAACCTCCTGGTCGTGCTAATTTTGAGATAACATAAAGACATCCAAGAGGTGTCCAGTAGGGATATATATATGAGTCTGGCCCTGAGCAGACAAGTCTGGGCTGGAGATACAAATTTGAAAGCCATCATCATATAGAAGGTAATTAAAGCCTTGGGAAAGGATGAGATCACCCAGTGAGGACATACAGACAAGGCCTTTAACTTAATAGTAAAGTTCACTGAATCATGAACTATCTGCATGCAGAGTTAATCATTTCTGAAGAAAAAAAAAAGCCTTATTATTCAGTTGATGTGGCCAAATTCAAAGGCACCATCATCATTTATGGGAGGCATTTTATTTAATCAAAGGGCCTAGAGCCAATGATGATGATGATGATGAAGAAAATAAACACAATAGTAATAGTATTAAGTTCTTATTATGGGTGAGGCATTGTTCTGCTTTTATGTACTCTAATTATTGAAAGTAGTATCTACCATATTCAGTATATATTATTAACCCCAGTTTATCAACGAGGAAATAGAGACAGAGAAATTAAATAACTTACTCAAGGTCACATAACATACCAATGGCAGAGTCAAGATTCAAACAAAGGAGCTCTAAATCTTAAAACCACACTACACACTGATTAAGTCCAAATATTATTACTTAGAATACATGTAAAGCAAGGGGGAGATAACCACATTAACAATTTTGGTACATTTCTATTTAATGGGAAATTCTTACATACAATGTCATAATTTACTCATAAACTGTAAAAACCTGCTTCTTCCTCTAAAAACCCAGCAGCTGCCAACTTCCAAAACCCAATAAGAAGTACATGTACATGGGTTCAGTGATGGCAAACTCCAGGCCTCAAGGAATAGGGATGGGCCGGTCCCTCTCTCCCCCGTCCCCCTGGGACCCTGGAGGTCATGCCTGCAAACTGCCTCCCGCTGCCACTTAAGCTCCTTAATGGCCAAGACCCAGACAAACCGAGCAGCTCGATGCAGAGATTTCTCCAGACCCTAATTATCTAAAATTTTAGAATTCTAAGAGCACACGGCCACTCTTGTGGCCACACAACACCCTGTGCTATTCATAACAAACAATACCAAAGAGAGTGTGGGGGAAATTGTCTGTCATAGAGGCAGGGGGCGGGGGATACTGGGGACCTTGGTGGTGGAAGATGTGTACTGGTGGAGGGTTAGGTGACCAATCATTGTATGACTGAAACTCAAACAGGAAAGCTTTGTAACTGTATCTCGTGGTGATTAAAAATTACTAATAAAAAGAAATAATAAAGATTCTGAATTTGAGAAAAAGTAATGTGGAGTTCATGCCCAATTCAATCAGCTTAAGCAATGGCTGAATAAACAGCAGTACTCCTACACTGAAAAACCAAACCAAACCTGCATCTTGTCTTCGGCTGGAGAGACAGTGCGGTGGTGCTTGCCTTACATGTGGTGGACTCAGGTTCGATCCCTGACATCTCCTATGGTCCCCTGAGCCCCTCCAGAACTGATCCCTGACAACTGCTTGGGTGAGACCCCCCCCAAACAAAACAAAATTCTGTTGATTACCTTGAAAAATATAAACACTATCTACTTAACAGGTTCTTCCAATAGTTTTGTTTTCCATTTTACCTTATAAACATAGACAGCCTAAATTTTAGTTTATAATACATGTGTATGCTTTTGTGTTAAATACCAATATTCATTTGCCAATATAAAAAGTTATCTGTTCATCTTGTCTTTTAGAAATAAAAAAATTCTTAATAATATTACTCAAATGTTGGGGCCGGAGCGATAGCACAGCGGGTAGGGTGTTTGCCTTGTACGCGGCCAACCCGGGTTCGATCCCCGGCATCCCATATGGTCCCCCAAGCACTGCCAGGAGTAATTTCTGAGTGCAAAGCCAGGAGTAACCCCTGAGCATTGCTGGGTGTGACCCAAAAAAGCAAAAAAAAAAAAATATTACTCAAATGTCACTTTTCTTTTTTGTTGTTTATTTGTTTGCATGTTTGGGGTCCATACCCAGTGGTACTCTTGGCTTAATGCTCAGGGGTCTATGAACTGCTGGGAATTAAATCCAGGCCATGCACTCCAGCTGTTGAGATCTTTCTGGTTCTAAATGTCATTCTTTATCTTCAAAGAATTTTACTCACATTAGAAAATTAATTTTCTAGGGGCTGGAGCAACAGCACAGCAGGTAGGGCATTTGCCTTGCACGCAGCCGACCCAGGTTCGATTCCCAGCATCCCATATGGTCCCCTGAGCACCACCAGGGGTAATACCTGAGTGCAGAGCCAGGAGTAACCCCTGTGCATCGCCGGGTGTGACCCCCCCCAAAAAAAAAGAAAATTAATTTTCTAACATCTCATGTAACGTAAAAACTGAGAAGATTAATAGCTCAGGGAGGATTGTATTTTAGAGTTCAAATTAAGTCTACCCAGTCTTTCTAGACTGTTTTCAGTTAAAACCTAGTAAAATTCAGGGTCCAGAGCTATATTACAGCGTATAGGGTGCTTGCCTTGCACATAGTCGACCTGGGTTTGATCTCCTGCATCCAGTATGGTTCCCAAGCACTACCAGAAGTGATTTCTGAGTGTAGAGCCAGGACTAACCCCTGAGACAGCCGAGTGTGGCTCAAAGTCCCCAGAAAAATTAAAATAACTAAAGGGTTGTTTCCCTAGTTCACACAAATAATGAGTAAAAATATTATAATCAGCTTGCCTCAAAAGATCTGAGAGAGTGATTGTCTCTCTCTGCCAGAGCAATGACAGGTAGCAGAAAGCAAGTGTCTTCGGCACAGTCATCTTCATGATTCCCTTCTCTTTTTGCTGTGAATACTCTACACCATCAAGTGAACCTGAACAGATGGCCGCCGTGTCTTAGGGGATGAAGAAACACTTTTTCAAAGAGCAAGTAATGATTCAGGACAACAAAAGATAAACAACAAAGAATCGATAGAGGCATTCTATATATCTTAAAATTGGGCTATGTATCTTACAACTACAAAGAGCAAATCATTCATTTTTGTAAGCCAAATTCCTTCCCTTAAAATATGAATAATTTTACAAAATAACAAGTATCATCATCATCACCATCACCATCACCATCACCTGGTGCTAGGGGTTGAACCCAGGGTCTCATATATGCAAAGCACATTCTCTACCATTGACCCAACCCACATCCATGATCTGGATGAAATTATTATTTTAAAAAATTTTTTTATTAAATCACCATGAATTACAACTTTACAAAGTTATTAATGATTGTTTCAGGTGTACTCCAGCACCAATCTCTTCATCCGTGTCCATGTCCCTCTCTCACAGTCTCCAGATTTCCTCCTGTCCCTCAGCCTGCCTCTGTAACAGGAACATGTTCCCTCCGCCACTGTCACAGTATCCCCTTCTCTGATCTCTCCCTTCTCCCAGCCCACCTTGTGGCAAGCTTCCTACTGAAGAGCAGTTTATATGATCTACTTATTTTTTCAGACATTCTTAATCTTAAGATTCAGATTAAAATTCCACTCTTAAAGTTCCAGGTATTCTGATTCTCATTCCTACCTGCCTGTGATGCTCTCATGGTGGGGAAAGGCTGTTGAGAGTAGTCATCAGACTGAGACTTGGATCCACTTTCAGCAAAAGAAGGACAGCTAAGGTCACTTAGCAGGTCAGGCTCACTATCCCAGTCTGAATGACTCAGACTATCTCCTAATACCTGCTTACAAAATAAAAAGCCTTTAAGGTTAAAACAATTTCCATTAAGGTACACAATCACAAGCACCATAAAAAAATAAAACCACTAAAGAGCTGAAACTATTTACCGAACCCCTAGGACCAAAAGACCTTCATTTCATCACTGTGCTCTCTGTAAGATTTTAGCAATGCTTGTCAGAAAAGAGAATTCCATTAAGGGAAAAAAAGCAAGGGAAAACAAATGACCAAAGGCAACAGAACCGAGCTCAGGATGACAAAAAGGGGTGGGTGTGGGGTTGGGTGTGTAGTTGAGTGCATGGGACAGACACTCTATAGAGGGTGTGGTGTTGGTACTTTGCATGCTTAAAACCCAATCATTAACAGCGTTGTAAATCATGGTGTCTAAAATGAGTAATTTACAAAAATTTTAAACATCGAGAATCCCACTTTCATTAACATGGCTCTCGCAGCTCTAGTACCTGCACCAATAAAAACACTGGCTTCTCTTTACTGAGTCTGCTGGGTAACTCTGCTCGAAACTTTTTTCATAATTCCATTTCCACTGTCTGGACTAGCCTTTCGTCAACTTCCTCCAACACACTTTATCACAGGGCTTCTGAAACATTTGCCACTTGTGACCCCCTTTTGGCAGCAGAAATGCCACATGGGAGGGCACTACCAGAAAACACCATGGAGTCATTACGTGGTTGATTTCTGTGGCTGCATATTCAGAAACATTTTACCGCTGCCAGAAATTTCATAACCCCTGCATGACCCCAAAGGGGGTCACAACCTAGCATTCATGAAACTAGGATCTGTCACCTCTTCTTCAAGGATGTGTCATTTCCTGGAATTCCAGTGGCACATATTATTTACAGCAATTAATCAACAAGGTTATATCTCTTACCACTGTTTAATTCTTCACACACTGCTGAAACAGCAGTCAGAATGCTCCCTAGGAAGGGCAGCTGACTGGCTGACCCTAAAGGTCTTAATAGCTGATACAGCTCTGAGGAGCAGATCGTGGTCAAAAAGCCACGATCTTAGCCATGCAACCCAAGAAACTTGGGTCTTATCATAAAGAGATAAGACTTCCTGTTAAGGAAGCTCATACGAGAATGAAATATACAAGACGCAGGAAAGGGGGTAAGATGCCACTAGGCACATCCCATCTCTATAGGTACAACTCACAAACAACGTTTTAGATCTGATATAGTTTAGGCAGAAAGCTTCCAAATAAATATGTCCAACATAGATCTATCTCTTGCCTGCAGACATACATCTGAGTCTTTGACATTTCCTCTTGGAGGTCTAACAGCTGTCTCAAATCTGTGTCTAAAATAGAACTACCAACTTTCCTGCTCCACCAGTTCTGTCAGTTGATGACAACTCCTTCCTTCCCGCTGCTCCCAAAACCTTAGCGGTCCTCTGGATGACTTCCCTCTTTCTCTCATATGCTGCTTCCAATACACCAGGAAGTTTTGTTGGCTCCATCCCAAGTTTAATTAGAATTCTACATTATTTCAGTGCTTCAGACTGTGTTTTACTTTATATATTTCGGGGGGTGCTGGGGATCGAACCCAGAGCTCATGTGATGCATGTGCCCCACCATGGAGCTGTATCTCTGACTGCTACAAAAACAAATTTCTTTAATAGCATAACGATATACATTTCTTAAGTTTCCATTTAGAAATTAACCACAAGCTTGTCTCAAGTAGTCAAATAAGTTAAAATTAATTGTAAAGTCTAAATAAGTGGCCCTGTAAAATCACTGGGCTATAAATCACTGAAAGTTCTCTGACAAGTATTCTAACCTCCCCCCGCCCAAGTCCATCTCTACTTCAAACTAGAGATGTCAAAGAAACACCTGAAAAAACAAAACTAAACCCTTATCAGATTGTAACTTACCGTAACTTTCCTTTTTCTGGTATAAACTGGGTTTTTGCAATACGCCTGCTTGCTCTTCTGAAGGTAGCGCTTCCAAAAATTATGTAAAACTTCATTCTAAGTGGAGGGAAAGGAGATGACTGGGGTTGCGTTGACAGACACTGACTGGCAGGCAGACCAGAACCACAGAACTCCTGGCATACTGCCTCCCATCTTACTTCAGCTTAACTTTCCTGCCAACTTTTCCTTAAAAAGGAGTATCAGGTATATGAGATACGCTGAATAAAATCTTTATAATCTTAAATTTTTCAAAAAGAAAGAGACTGGGTCCGGAGTGATAGTACAGCAGGAAGGAGTTTGCCTTGCACGCAGCCGACCCGGGTTCAATCCCCGGCATCCCATTATGGTCCCCCAAGCCACTGCCAGGGGTAATTCCTGAGCACAGAGCCAGGAGGAACCCCTGAACATTGGTGTGTGACCCAAAAAAGAAAAAAAGGAGAGAGAGAGAGACTGGTTCCTTGAAGTCAATCTCATTAATTAATCTTATTAATCATATCCCTCTGACTACTGGAAGAATCATTTTTCCACACTTGTTTAAAATCCTTTTTTCTAGGACAGCAGTACCCAAGGGATGTAAATAAACAGTACGTGCAAAAGAACGTTTTTTTGAGCTCAGATATTTGGGAAACATTGGGTGGGACAAATTAAAACAACTTTGCATACTCACTGGTACAGTTTATATGTTAATAGTGTGCTTATTTTCAAGGGGCTGTGTTGTGTGAATATCTCAGTATTCACAACTTGAGATTGAGAGTCTCTTGTGTGTGTATGTGTGCACGGCCTGCCAGGACTTGGATTCCTCAGAATGCCCTTCGAAGAGCGATGCATTAAACAAGTGCTCCCTCACTCATAAATGTGTGTCAGAATCATCTGATGGCTTGGTGAAACATCGCTGGACTGCATTCCAGGATTCCTGTCCTAGCAAAATTGTTCTCTCCTGTTCTCTTTTGCTCCTGGTCTGGAGCAGGACTCAAGAATTTGCCTAACTAGTTCCCAGGTGTTACTGTGGCTGCAGGTCCGGGAACCACTCTTTGATTTTGCTCTTCTTAGAAGTACCATAGTATCTGTGTTGAGCTTTACTTCATATCCTCATCTAGCTCAAGACATTTCAGGAATCCTGTTAGTAGCCATTTTTTTTTTTCTAGTAGCAGGTAGATCATGAGCATCTTTGGGAATGAAGTGACATTCTGAGACATTCTCTTCATTCTGGTTGGAGAGACAGCTTGTATGTGAGGAATGGGTAGCACCAAGGTTCATACAGGTGCGCCTTATTTTATTGTGCTTTGCAGATACTGTGTCTGCAAACCAATCAAAAGACTATGATTTACTGAAAGTTCAGATGATGGTTAGCAATTTTTACCTATTTAAGTATGAAATACTTAAAAGTTAAGGTATGCCAATTTTTACATTATGCTATTGTATATTTTAGTAGATGACAACTTGGTAGAAATATGTTTTTTTTAATGCAGTGGGAAACCAAATAATTCATGTGACTTTATCACAATAAATATTTTATTGTGGTCTATCACCAAGCCTAAAATACCTCCAAGGTGGGCCTATTATGATATCTTTATGTGACAAAAAGAGAGGGAAGAAAAATGAAAGATCATTATGGATGGATATCGTCAAGACTAGGTTTTAGAGAAATTTTGCTGTTCAAATCAGTGTCTGGGGCAAACTGAAGAATGAATTAAATGCACTCTGGGCCTACCCTGAAAAATGTGGTACAGTAATTGAAAATCTGAAAATGTACATGACCCTGGCGACACTGAGCAGCAACTAACACGGCTCCGGGTTGCGGGACTGGAACACATCCGAGCCGCTGGGGGGGGGGCACTGGAGTGGGGCAGCGCCAGTCCAAACTCCAAATGGCCCCGGCTGCCGGAAGTCCCGCCCTCGACCCACCCTCAGCGCCATCTTGCCACACTGAACAGAGAGGAGGCCAGGCAGTCTGGTGAGCAACGCGGCCGGAGAAATGCTCTGGACCAGAACCCGGGCCAACAACACCAGGGCTCCAGGCGGAGGAGGTAAAGCTGGTACACCTTCTCCGGATGGAGCCCTGGAGACACTGAGCAGCAACTAACACGGCTCCGGGTTGCGGGACTGGAACACATCCGAGCCGTGTGGCCGCGCGACCTTTTCTAAAACCCGAAAACATACAATCTTTTAATGGAAAACCAATTATCAAATGCTTCCTTAGTAGGGCTGTCTTTCTTGAGGGGAAACTCCAACAACAATAGTGAGTTTTGTTTTGCAATATGGAACGTAATCAAGGTAAAGAGAAAATAAAGTGAAATTCATCAGTTATACAGTGGGGGTTTGGGGGTGGGGGGTATACTGGGGATTCTGGTGGTGGAATATGGGCACTGGTGAAGGGATGGTGTTTGAATATTGTATAACTGAGACATAAACCTGAAAACTGTGTATCTTTTCACATGGTGATATAATAAAAATTAAAAATAAAGTAAAAAGCTGGACATAGAAGAATTACCTTTAATTCTGGGCCCACACCTAGGGTCTTCAAGGCTTCTGCTTGTTGATAAAGTATGTGCTGGAAACCTTCGCACACATACCAATCCCAGCCTTTCTCTAAAGACCAAAAAAAAAAAAAAAAGTTCAGATTTGCATTCCTGAGTTACTAACTGCAATGCTACTATACTCTATACTGTTATACACTGCACTTGGAATTTTGTATCCCCTGAATAGTTTCCATTCTTACATTCTCCTGTTTCCAGTCTGAAACATTTGTAAATGAATGCTAATGTTAAACATCCTTTTTGTGACTTATAAGATTTTAAGTATTTTAAATTATTATTCCTCTAGAATGGACTGGAGCGATAGTGCAGCAGGTAGGGCATTTGCCTTGCACGCAGACGACTCGGGTTCCATTCCTCCATCCCTCCCCGGCAAGCTACTGAGAGTATCCCGCCCGCACAGCAGAGCCTGGCTAGCTACCTGTGGCATATTCAATATGCCAAAACCAGTAACAACAAGTCTCACAATGGAGACATTACTGGTGCCTGCTCCAGCAAATTGATGAACAAAGGGACGATAGTGCTACAGATAGTGCTACTGCTCTAGAATATTAACTGTAGGAGGAAGACAAATGTTTTAAAATTGATTAGGGCCAGAGTAAAGGCTCAAATAGTAGAGCATATGCCTACCACGTGCAAGGCCATGAGAATCAAGTCTCACCATTCCCTATCTCCTTATCCCCTAACTCCCCCAAGTACAAATGGATGGAGCCCTGGTAGCTCCTGAGCACCACTGGGGGTGAACCCTATTTAAGTCTCTCTCTCTCTTCTAATATGAAGAATGTGCATCCTACGGAACAATGTTCAGCACAGTCCTAGACAAAAGAATTCAGCCACCGCCTAGATCTGCAATTCTGTTGCAACTTAAAAAGAAAGGGAACAATTATTATTTGGAGAATGAATGAATGAAAACCAAGGGGCAGGAGGTGGACAGGGAAGATACCTCAAAGGGCTGGAGCATATGCCTGGCTTTCATGAGGCCCTGAGTTCAATTCCCAGCAGTCTCACAGCAAGCACCGCCGAACCCAAGCACTGGACCACGTGACCCACAGAGCCAGGCTGAGGCTCTCTGGGAGTAGCCCTCAAGTCTCTCAGCGCTGGTTAGGAGGCCCTCTGTGTTTTCTGTGTTTTGAATTTTTATTTGTTTTTTAATTGAATCACAGTGAGACACAATTACAAAGTTGCTCGTGGTTGGGTTTCAGTGATATAATGTTCTAACACCCATGTCTTGACCAGTGTACATTTCCCACCACCAAAGTCCTGTTTCCCACCTGCCTCATCCCCCCATCCCACCACAGCAGGCACTTTTCCTCCCTCCCTCTCTCCCTCTGTTTCTCTCCTCTCCCACCCTCCAGCCCCCCCACCGCCTTTTGGGCATATGGTTTGCAATACATACACTAAAAGGTTATTATGTATATCCCTTTATCTATTTTCAGCACTCAATTCTTGTCCAGAGTGATCATTTCCAATGATCATTTCCAACTATTACTGATCATGCCCAACTATTACTGGTCCTTTGTCATTCCTAACTGCATAAGGCCCTCTTTGCTCCTTCCTCCTGCCCTGACCAGGAAAAAAAGGCCAAAAAAAGGCCAAGATGGGATAGCCTAAAGGTATAGAAAAAACCGTAAGAACATTCAATGTATCAAACTGGTCAATGGCATCCTGACTCTGATTTTCTTGGAAATGGTTCTAGGTTCTAGGGAGAAACTGAAAGCAAGAAAACTACTATTGAACTCTGCCTCTGAACCAGTTTGGCATTTAAAATAAGGTGCTTTCCTTAATCCTCAAAACAAAAGAACCCTAAAAGATTAATTATGAAGGAATTTGCCACTCTAAGAAAACTATGCATTTAAACAGAACTATCAGAAATGCTAAAAAATATATATACTAAAATCAAATTTTAAGACTCTTATGTTTTTACCCCTACCTGCTGGGTGAACACTGCAAAATTCTGAAAAATATGCTTTATATTTTATACAGAGTTTTAACACATTTTATACAGAGTTTCTAAAATCTATTATTCTGGCTCCAAGTTCCCCTATTCCCTGCAGAATATCACAGGATTCCCTCCTTTGCTCACTACCTGATGTTATAAGAACTCCCTCATTTTTATTCATTAACTCAACTCCATAAGGTCTAGGACTGTGCACGAGTAAACTAGAAAACCTGTCATTTTGGTGCATTTGGAAGTGAAGTTTAAGTCTTCAAGCTGTATACATGTATGGTCTTATTCTTGCACACTATTCTTAGAAACTGATAAATGGGTATTTTAAATTCTGAATCTGGGTTTTTATTTTACCTAACAAATGGTATTAATCATTTTTATTTTGTAGATGAATAAACCTGGGGTTAGAGAGACAGTACAGAAGGCAAGGTCCTTCCCTTGCATACAGCTGACCAGTTACCAGCAAGCTCTCCATATGGTCCCACAAGCCCCACCAGAAGTGATCCCTGAGCACTGAGTTAGTAGTAAGCACTGAGCGTCACTGGGTATGGGGCCCCCCACCAAAAAAAAAAAAAAAAAAAAGAAACCAAAGACAAAGAGGCTGATTCTTAGGTAGCTACTGATGTCTAATTGAAGTACCTGAAATTTCTTCAGCAAGTTTAATAATTTTAATTATTACATACCAATAATCAAAATGAAATTAATATGGTTTATACTAATGAACTGGGCTGGAGTGACAGCACAGCAGGTAGGGCATTTGCCTTGTAGGCAGCTGACCAGGGTTTGATTCCTCCATCCCTCTCGGAGAGCCCGGCAAGCTACCAAGAGTATCCCACCCACTTGGCAGAGCCTGGCAAGCTACCTGTGGCATATTCGATATGCCAAAACCAGTAACAAGTTTTACTACGGAGACGTTACTGGTGCCCACTCGAGCAAATCAATGAATGATGGGATGACAGTGCTACAGAGCTATACTAATGAAACTTAATAAAAAATTAATCAAATTTTAACCTAATAATATTAGTAACTTAGCCAAATAAAGTCAATAGCTTAACCAAGAAAACAAGTAAGCATTTATGCATTCTCTTTTAATCGTTTAAGAATATACATCATATATTTATCATTATTCTTATTTTATTGTTCAGTTACATATGCATATGTATTTATAGCAAACATGTTTTACATATCATGTCTGTGTATCCTCAAATAACCATTATTTTTAGTCTGGTTTCAAATTTAAGAATAGTTCTAACAATTAGTCACAGAAATAAAAAGCTTCAGTTATACCTTACCTCAAATTCTTCTCAGTAATGGTTAATTATATGTACTCAGTGGATTAAAGAAATAGATTACCTTTCAAGAAACACTCATGCTGAAACTATTTTAAGGGAAAATAATGTTCTCTATTTTAAAAGGGCGTACTCAAAATTCAATGTCACGGATTTCAGAAAGTTGAATATCATGTTTAACTCACCTAACTTGAAGATACTTCACTTGAATCCTTTTGCAAAATAAGCATTTTTTAAAAGAAAATCACATTTATAATAGATAGCATAAGATAGAAAGACATGTCAACAGATTTTTGAAAATGTGTTCTCTTTACTATTTTTTGGCATATTTATTGTCCCACTGGAAAAGCAGCTCACTAACAATAAACAGGATAAAAAAGGATATACTTTAAGACATTTGTTTCCAATTTTTTCATCAATAACTACCCAATTAATTCCATTTTAAATTATCTCCTTAAAATTCTGGCAGCTTCTCTAGAATTGATTTAAAAATTCCATTCCAGACGCCAGAGAAACAGGATAGGAGTTAAGACCTTGCATCAGGCCAGCCCTAGTTCGAATCCTTGGTACCCATATATGGTCCCCAATCACCACCACGGATAACTCCTGAGTATAGACCCAGGACAGTCCCTGAGCATGACTGAGCATGGCTTCCAAACAATAAAATCCATTCCTGGGGACCACAGAGACAGCTCAGGTGGGCTGAGCTTTGCACGTGGTATGATGGGTTCAATCTCCAGCACTCTATAGTCCCCCAAGTGTTGCCAGGCATGACCGCTGAACACAAAGCTGGGAGTGGCTACCAGCACTGTTCGGTGTGACCTTCCACAGAGACCATAGCAACCCTGGACCCCAGCAAGCACTGAGTGAGGTGTGACCTCAAAACCAAAACATAAAATAAAGTAAAAAAAGACAGCTTGTGATCTTTATAAAGCAATAAAAATTAAAAACAATAAAAATAAAAATCCATTCCACGTTCTTAGGAAGGTGTAAAGGTAATTAAGGACTGCTAAGCACAAAGAAAGAGCGAGCTCACCAAGTGTTTTCTTTTTCTTAAGTCCCCGGTTGATGGATTGAATTTTACTATTAGGAATAGCATCAGTGTTTAAAACTTCCTTAGATATCTGTAAACAATAAGACAGATCATTTAAAAGATAGTTTTGAATCAGTTACATATATTTTCTATACAATGATAACATTTTGGGACAATTATATAAAGTATATTCTAGTTACCTTTTATTTTCCTTTTTCATTGAAAGCATCTTAATATCTAAACAGTGTCTGGGACACAGTAAACACAAATAAATGTTTGCCATATAATACACTTTTATTTTTAAATCTTTTTTTTTCTTTTGCTTTTTGGGTCACACCCGGCAATGCACAGGGGTTACTCCTGGCTCATGCACTCAGGAATTACCCCTGGTGGTACTCAGGGGACCATTAGGGATGCTGGGAATCAACCTTGGGTCGGCCACATGCAAGGCAAACGCTCTATCCTCTGTGCTATCACTCGAGTCCCTTAACTCACCAGAAGTAACCCCTGTGCATCTGCTGGGTGTTACCCAAAAAGCAAAATATTAAATTAAATTAAAAAATCCAGAGCTATAATCATTCTGTGGTGATATTATAGAATATTTGTAAATAATCAATAAAAAGTCCACAAATGTTTAGAATGACACAGGGAAAAAATTAAGATGGGAGAGTTAATAGTTCCCATCTATATCCCCTCTCTCTCCCTTTCACACATAGAAAAAAAAGGAACTAGAGTACTTAAAATAATATACTAATTGGTAATTTTTAGCCTTAGGTTTCATGATAACTTTCAAATTTTGTACAACAAATCTGCCTTTATAATGGTAAAATATACTAAATTCCATGGAAAAAAGATTTCTCAGGTCCTAAAACTGGCCACTTTAGACAACAGATATTGCAAGTTATTTTATATATGATTTAATAAGGATATAGCCTTGAAGTGTGGGAACAGAATCAAATAGAAACAGTATCAAAGACTGAAACAAGAGAAATAAGGAATGTATCTTATTTTCTAGAGGAATAGTATGCTGTCTTGATCCTTGAGCAAAGATCAAAACATCCTCTCTTTTCTGTGCTCATATTTGCATGACAAAGGAATGGGAGTACAAGGGCATGAACAAGCCTCAGAGCAGCGAGGACCAGACAACGCTTCTCTAACATGTGCAGTTAGATACGTGTCTGTACTCAGGAAACCATCACCATAACCAAAGCAACCAACACTTTCACCTCATGTGAACACATCTTCTGAATATTCTGTTTGAACAGACAGAAAGTCACCTTCAGACTTTCAGCTGCACACTGAGGAACAATGATTGTCTCAAGAAATGCTCTTGTGAAGGAGGAGGTGCAGCCAGCACACCTTCTCCAGATGGAGCCCTGGCGACACTGAGCAGCAACTAACACGGCTCCGGGATTCAGGACTGGGACACATCCGAGCTGCGGGGGGGGGGGCACTGGAGTGGGGCGGCGCCAGCCCAAAACTCCAAGTGGTCCCGGCCGCCGGAAGTCACGCCCTCGACCCACCCTCGGCGCCATCTTCCCACAATCAACAGAGAAGCGGCAGGCATTCTGGTGAGCAACGCGGCCCGGAAAATGCTCCGGACCCGAATTGGGGCCAACAATACCGGGGAGCCGGAAGGAAGAGGTGCAGCCTGCACACCTTCTCCAGATGGAGCCCTGGTGACACTGAGCAGCAACTAACACGGCTCTGGGATTCGGGACTGGGACACATTCGAGCCGTGCGGCCCGACCTTTTCTAAAACCTGAAAACATACAATCTTTTAATGGAAAAGTAATTATCAAATGCTTCCTTAATAGGGTTATCTTGTTTGGGGGTATAACTCCCACAATAGTGAGTTTTGTGTTGAAATATGGAACGTAATCAAGGTGAAGAGAAAATGAAGTGAAATTCATCAGTTATACAGTTGGGGTGGGGGGCGGGGGGTATACCGGGGATTTGGTGGTGGAATATGGGCACTGGTGTTTGAATACGGTATAACTGAGACATAAACCTGAGAACTCTGTAACTTTCCACATGGTGATAAAATAAAATAAATAAATAAATTTTAAAAAAATGCTCTTGAGAGATTCAAGGGAAAGCTAAATTAGCCACTTCTCTCAAAGGGAAAAAAAAATTAAACTTGTTTTATGTGTTTTGTCCAGGAAATCCCACATATTTTAGTCAAGATGGGAAGGTTAATCTGGCCCCTGTTGTCCCATCCTGGCCAGGAGAAGTTTACGCTGCTGCTTTTATCAGTCTCAAATCTGCTTTCGTAAGTCAATAAGGGGCAGGTATTGGTTCCTTCCTAGTTCTGTATTCTGAACAAATCCTTGACGAGCAGAAGAGTCCTGGCATGTTTAGCCAGTCCAACAGCAAGTTGTCCCCACCCTGGATTATTTTGGTTTTATTGCCCTGAAGGATTGAGAATCACAGTAAGACCCAACACTCCTGTTGTGAAAATAGTCCCATTGGTCAAGGTCACACAGGACAGTGTGACAACTCTGTTGGCACAGACAGATGTGGGAGGGTAAAATGAACACTGGAGTCAAGAGGACTCGAGTGTAACATTTTATGGTTCAAGATTTTATGAGATGTGACTCAGCAAGCTGACTCAACTCCTGGGCTCTACTTGCCCCATCTCTAGACAGACACAGCGATATCTCACAGGTTGTTACAAGGGGGAAATAAAATCATGGGTTAAGGAAATACTACAGAAAGGCAGGAGTTGTAGGGCATCTGATCCCCGGCACCCCAAATGGTCTCCCAAATCCACCAGGAATGACCCCTGAGCATCGAGCCAGCAGTAAACCCTGAGCATCGCTGGGTGTGGTCCTGGAGAGAGGGTGGGGAAGGGAGGGAGAGAAAGAAAAGACTGCAGAGTTAGAGAGAGAGTATAGGGGTTAAGGCATTTGCCTTACATGTGGCTGCCCCTGGCCTGATCCCTAGCACTGCAAATGGTCCCCCAAACATTGCCAGAAGTAAGCCCTGAGCACAGCTGGGTATTCCTCCTTCCCCCCAAAAGAAAGCAAGCACAGTAATCCCAAAGAACTAAACAAAAATGATGAGGAATGTTTTCAGTACTCCAAATAACCCCTAATCTTCCTAACATTTCATCTTTAAAACCTCTAAGCTCCTACAGCAATTTTTTTTAAAATGTTAACGAAGTATAAACTAGGGGAAACAATGCACCATCTTTTTTTTTTCTGCTTTTTGGGTCACACCTGGCTCTGCACAGGGGTTACTCCTGGCTCTGCACTCAGGAATTACTACTGGCGGTGCTCAAGGGACCATATGGGATGCTGGGGATCGAACCCGGGTTGGCTGCGTGCAAGGCAAACGCCCTACCTGCTGTGCTATCGCTCCAGCCCCAATGCACCATCTTTTAAACACAATTTTTATTTTCCCTTCAACTACAGAGTACAAGTCAGGAACTCATGTATACACACTTAGCCTAACATAATTTCAAAATCTCACCCAAAGTCTAATCAACTCTTAATCCATGTACCAGTACTTGAAGACCTTGGAATCTGGGCAAGCCGCATGAGTGAGAATACAGGTTGAGTCTTTGGAGATACATTAGGCTGAACTAAAACATAAGCAACTGGCAGGCTGGAGATGTGGCTCAAGGGTTAGAGCCCATGCGGGTACCTTCCCTGGCTTGGCAAGGCACCCAAGCATTGCCTGGTACAGCTCTGGTGGTCCCTGAGCACCCTGAGTCCAGCACTGTAAGGATGCCACCACCCACAGCACAAAAGCAAAACAAGGCAGGTGCAAAGTTATAAGTACTACTTACTTCTGTAACATTGTGGCAAGAAGTACAATAATATTTGCCTTCATCAGTAAGACCCCAGGAGACTGCAGCACACTGAGAACATCGTTCCTTGAATTCTTTCTATAGAAGACAGGAAAGGCTACTGGCAAACCACATTCAGCATATACCTGGTATCTTATTTCCATAGTATTTTAGACACATACATTGGATCCTAGATGTCCCAGTTGTATCTCAGACACACAGTAACTTAAATATACACACTGTTCCTTTTCTGGATGATAGCACCCAAAAGTGTCTATGGCCATAAAACCCTGAATCTATCAAATCGCATCAAAATTATGGTATATGAGGGGGGTTAGAAAAGGTGGCAGGGTAAACGTGTGTGAGAAAAGAGGAATAAATAAAACTGCTTGAAAATACTACTAAAAAATTAAGATTTAATATTGAGAATACTTGAAGAAGGAAGAGGAGCAGGAGGTACCCTTTGAAATTTCCTCTAGGACCACTATACACATCTGATTTTGCATAGTGCAAATATTCATTACGGTCGCCTCAAGTTTCCACGTACTCGTTCAGCAATATTAAGACCTCTACAAATACATGGCAAAATTTTTAACTACGTGCGGCGGGGGGGTGGGGGTGGGGGGAAGGGGGTGTTCAACAATGAGCAAAAATGGGACTCGATCCCTCATCAAAAGCGCACGCGGGCTAAAGGTGTGGGAGCTGATCCATGAATCACTGCGTTGACCTGCCGTTTAACCTAGCGTGGTCATGCATCAGGGTTCAGCTTGCGTCGGCACTGGGCACGGGGCATGAGTAAGGTCTCCTGCCATCCTCACGCGCCCGGGCACACTGGGGAGAGACCCGCCGCCGCGCCTGGGCTTTGCATCCTTAACTAGCGCGGAGGATGCGAGGGTGGGTCCTGTTACCAGTCGCGTAAAAAAAAAAAAAAAAAAAAAAAAGAATACACACTGATTTCCACAGGCTGGAAAGTGTTCAGAGGTCTTGCACCGGTCAGGATCGTTACGCAGGCGTGTATGGGGGGGGGGGGGGGCTGAAGCGCACGGAGGGCAGCAAGGACCCCCAAACCCTTAGACAGGCCAAGGCACCGCGGGGGAACGTTCAGGTCCCAACCCTTTCCCCCACCCCCGACCCCGAGCCTCAAAGGGGAGCTGCGGGGGTTCCTCCGGGAGAAGATGCGCCCCGCGGAGCTGGGTCCACACGCAGCACCCGCGCGTCCACGAAGATCCCCCGCGGCCAGCACTCGCCCCGGCCCGGCGGGACGCGCGCGCGCGCCGGCCCAGCCCCGTCCCCGCCCCGCAGGCCTCCGCCCCGCCTCCCCGGCCTCCTTCCCCCTCCCGGCCCGCCGCTGGCCCTCCCGGCCCCCCTCACCGCCTCCTCCAGCTCCATAGCGTCGCCGCCTGCAGCCACCCGGCCGCCTCGCCCCCGGCCCGTTATCCCCTCGGCCGCCAGCGCAGCTTCCGGGACTGGCGGGTGGAGCCCTCCGGGCGGAAACCCAGAGCCTGGCCGGGGGGTTCCGGAAGCCTGCGCGCGCCCCTCCGTCGGGCAAATTCTGCTCCCCCAGCTCCGAGGGCCGCCCCTTTCCGCGCCTAGGACCAAGACCTCGACTGCCCAAGACCCGGCAGTAAGAGATCAACGCTTGGTCCTGACGGCCGTTCGCCCCAACACCCACTCCTTGCATCTGCAGGGGGAGGCTGGGGCGCCCGCACCCACCGCTCGGGCTTCCCAGCTCCACCGGCTTTTGCGGGGGCCCGAGCGGCCTCGGGGTCTGGGCGAAGGGACCCAGGTCGTGAAGTTGGACCTCCGTTTCTTTTTTTTTTTTTTTTAAATTTTATTTTATTGAACAGCACGTGGAAAATTGCAATGCTTTCAGGCTTAAGTCTTAGCCATACAATGCTGAAAAAACCATCCCTTCACCAGTGCCTATATCCCACCACCGAAGACAAAAAAAAAAAAAAAACACCACAGTACACCTCCCATCCCGCCCACCCCCCTCCGCCTTGTAACTGATAAATTTCACTTTACTTTCTATTTACTTTGGTTACATTTAATATTTCAACACAAACCTCACCATTATTATTAGGAGCACCCCACTAGAGTCAGACCTGTTGTGAAGAGAAATGAGGTCTCTTCACAAACTGCGGCCGCGCGGTTTTGTATTTCTGTACTTTAACAACTAAGTCCAGGGAGATTTCATCCGGATATTCGATCATTGCAAGCTTGTAAACCCCATCTGTGTGGACCTCCGTTTCTAACCCCCCGGCTTTTCTGCTGCCTTGTATCCCGGTCTCTCTCACTGTGAAAATCAGATTTTGCCCATGACTCTCTGATTAATAAAGATATAACATTTGGTGCTCATTCAATTTAACTTTTTATTACTGCTCCTTATTTACTTGCTAGTTCCTGTAATTCACAGTCTTTAGCCACCTACCCAATGCCAGGCTTTGTGCCAGCAGTTGGGAAATGAAAATAACAGCAGAGTCCCAGCCTTCAAGAGTCCTCTGGTTCAGGGGAGCAAACAACCTCATTGATTTATCGTGTTACTAGATAAAAGGTCTTCTCCGTTTGTGTGACCCGGTTCACTTCATGCAACTTGAACTCCGAAGCATTGAAGATTGTCATATGAACAATTTGATCAGAAATAGAAGTCTCCGGGCTGGAGCGATAGCACAGCGGGTAGGGCGTTTGCCTTGCACGCGGCCGGCCTGGGTTCGAATCCCAGCATCCCATATGGTCCCCTGAGCACCGCCAGTAGTAATTCCTGAGTACAGAGCCAGGAGTAAGCCCTGTGCATCGCCGGGTGTGATCCAAAAAGAAAAATAATAATAATAATAAAAGTCTCCTTCTCTTCTTCCTCTTCCTTCTTCTGGACAATCATCACACTCTAGACAAATCTTGATTTCAAATGTTGAAAATGAGAAGAAGGAGGGCACAGTACAGAATGCCCAAGTAAGCAGGAAGTTAAGAGTATTGAACTAAAATACCAGCTCCATGAGATTCAGGCCTATGTTTTTGCTGGTGTTGTTTATCGCTCTATAGAGTCTAAAACTACGTTTTGTTTTATAGGATGTGATTTATTTATTTATTTATTTTATTTTTGCTTTTTGGGTCACACCCAGCGATGCACAGGGGCTACTCCTGGCTCATGCACTCAGAAATTACTCCTGGAGGTTCTCAGGGGACCATTGGGATGCTGGGAATCAAACCCAGGTCGGCCACGTGCAAGGCAAACGCCCTACCCGCTGTGCTATCGCTCCAGCCCCTAGGATGTGATTTATAAGTATTTATTGAATAGATAAGTGACTTTGTAAGACTTTGTGTATATGCAAAATAGTATAGGTGACGTAGCTTTTGTTTTGTTTTTTGGGCCACACCCAGTGTTCTCAGAACTTACTCCTGGCTCTGTGCTCAAGGGTCACTCATAGGAGGACACAGGGACTGTATGTGATGCCGGAGATTGAACCTGTATGTGGTGTGTGCAAAGAAAAGGGCCCTACCCATTGTACTACCTCTCCAGCCCTACATGACATAACTTGATTTGAGACTTTGGACATGCAGTTGGACAGGAATGAACCACAGATTTTTGCCCCCCTATTCCTTAACTGAAAATTAAGTGTTTTGAGCAAAGTTGGCATCATGGAAGAAAAGGTTTTCTTAGACTGTAGGATATAGAGATTATTTTATTTGTGAAGCAAAATAGATTTTATTGAAAGAAATGTAGAGAGATGTGAGGGGAGAGAAAGAGAGAGCATGGGCTTCTCCACAGGGGAAATGGCCAATGGAGAGGATTATTTTACAAAGAAACTTCAACAGGCATTTCTAAAAACTGTGATCCAGGTTCCACATTAGCCTGTCAAGTTTGCACCCCTGATTTTACTTATTACAGTGGCATAATTCAGAGGGAGGGAATCTTTCCTTTCTTTCTTTTTTTCATGCTGTTGATGAGAGTGAATGAATATATTTCTGGAAAACAGTTCAGCCTCATAAAGATGATATGCTAGAGCAACATGAACCAAAGCTAGAAAGAGGAAAGAGAAAACTAAAATTAGAACATAGATTATAAATTCTTTCTTTTCTTTTTTTTTAACAATTGAAGTACTTTTTTTTTTTTTTTTTTTTTTGCTTTTTGGGTCACACCTGGCGATACACAGGGGTTACTCCTGGCTCTGCACTCAGGAATTACCCCTGGTCATGCTCAGGGGACCATATGGGATGCTGGGATTTGAACCCGGGTCGGCCGCGTGCAAGGCAAATGCCCTGCCCGCTGTGCTATCTCTCCAGCCCAATTATAAATTCTTTAAAGGAACTGAAGAGTCTGTGGGTCAAGATTTAATTTAACATGAAAGCCTGACTGAAGGCATTAACATGTCTTAAGAAACACAGTGTAAATGAGAAAGAAATGTATTTTTTCCTTTTGAGCCTAGCAAAAATAGAGCCTAACTATAATAATAGCATGGACCTGTTTCTACTATGATGGTCAGTTATTATATAGGAGATTTCGCCACTCTTAACTGGCAGCAGCAGAACCAAAACTATCACTCAAAACAGAGAATACACTAATATAAAGGCTATTTTCTCTTGACATTGGATAGTGGATTAAGATTTGTTTTCTTTCAGTACTCGAGCATTCCATTCCTTCTAACTTTCATTGCTTCTGTTGGGCCATCAGCAGTCATGTTAATCAACTGCATGCTTAAATGACAGGCAAACTCCCAAGTGTTTGGAATTTAAGCAAAATCCTCCTAAATAACTCATAGGTCCAAGGAAACACAATGGACTAATGGAACATTTTGAATTAAATAGTATTGGAAGTTGAACATATTAAAATCACAAAATGCACTTAAATCAAGAGGGAACTCTATAGCCTGAAAAGAAATTAAGTAGACATAAAAATAGAAAGGCTAAAATTAAAAATTTAGAAAGACTAAAGTGATACCAACAGAGATCTCAGAAAGTTAGGAAAAGGGTTGAATAAAAAAAAATAATAGAAGGAAGGAGATGAAATAGAAATTATTTTTTAAAAGTCAATAGAGCAAATTTGTAGAGATAATCCACAGTGCTAATTAGTTCTTTTGAAAGAGCTCATAAATTCAACAAAACCTGGAAAGACTAATCAAGAAGCGAGTAGGACTGGAGAGGTGGTATAGCAGGAAAGGCACTTGAGGCTGGCCGGGAGTGATCCCTGAGTTCAGAGCCAAGAGTAGGCACAGGGCACAGCTGGGTGTGACCCAACAACAAAGCAGAACAAAAGCAAAAGTAACCAATATTAGAAAAAGAAGAGTGACATCACTGCAAATACATAAAAATCAGCATAAAACAATACAACTCCAAGCCAATAAGCTTGAAAGTTGCAACAAAATGGAAAAAATCTAGAAAATAATTAAAAAAAAATCAAGAAGGATGCAAGAAATAGGACATTTCAACAGTTCCAAATAGTCGTGATGTAGACACATCCTAAGAAATTAGCCACCAGGCAATTTCATCATTGTGTAAACATCATAGCGCGTACTTGTACAGACCTAGATGGGAAAACTTGCTACACACCTTGGCTATCAGACCCAGACCAAGGTGGCTTAATCTTATTCCACTTGCAACCCCTTCCCCTTTTCACCCAAGAAATGCATCGTGGGCGAATGCTGCCAGAAAGGCTCATCACTTGATTGATTTTGAATTAGTTTTTGGTCATTCTAAAAGTTTTGCTGTTGCTAGATTTTTTTTCCCTCACCCCCACATTCACTTATGTGACACACAGTTTAAGAAGCCTGGGATTGGGGCCGGAGGGATAAAATAGAAGGTTGTGTGCTTTGCCTTGCAATCTGTGAACCCGGCTTCTGTCCCCAAGGATCACCAGGAGTGACCTCTGAGCACAGAACCTAGGAGTAAGCCCTGAGCATCGCTGGGGGTAGCCCCAAAATAAACCCCCCCGAAAAATCTGTAAAAGCATCTATTAAACACTTCACTGTGATTGTTTTTCAGTTTTTGTTTGTTTTTGTAGGAAGTTTTTTGATTCCTGCTGATGCTTCAGTTTTGATGCTGTTCTAGTCCCCACCCCACCCCCACCCCCCACTTATTAGTCAATTCTTCAGAAACTGCCTCTAGGGACCTCAAAGTCACCCTCATTCCCACCCAGGTTGAAGCTGCTCGCCCTCCCAACCACAGCCTTGCTGGTTTCTGCAATCGCCTCCACCTGGCAGATCCTTTGAAGTCACAGTGAACCATCTCTTGAGTGTTTTCTTTCGGGTGCCACTCATCCTCCCCCCTCTCCCACCCCGCCACCTTGCTGACATCACCCCAAGCCCCAGCCAGGTTCTTGATACAGTCAGAGATGTGGTAATCCTTCTGGAATGGCCTTCATGTCTTCTCCACATTTTCCACAGCTGCAGCAACAACAGCTTGGGCAAGAGCCTCCTTGAGTACTGGACCTTACTGCCGTGGTCACTCCTTGATCCACTGGTCCAATCAAAGAGGGGGTATTTGAAGGGAAAGACACTTTGAAATTGGAGCAATAGGCAAAATCTTGAAAGCTATGCTAACTCTCCATTTTGCTGGCATAATCATTAGGGGGGAGGGGCATCTTGAGAGGAACTGGGTCCCTGTGACATCTTTTTGCTCCTGTGTTCTCCAGGCAGTGTGTGATTATTGCTATGCCTGAAGGTTGTGGGGTTCTCCCTGTGACAGATCACAAAGGGTATTAATTTGCAACCTGCAACCTTGCCCTTCTGCCTGGAAACCTGACATTGATTTGGCTCCGTCTGGATGAAACTCCTTTCAGCCGTGCATTTCTAGAACACAGAAGTTTCATCCATATTGAAGATTTATTCTGGAAAATAATTTTCCTCCACTATGACCTTGAATGTGAAGTTTTCTCAGTTATTTCAGCTGCAGTGACATTTCAACCAATAATGAACTGCAATCTATAATGGTGGTGGTCCCCAAAATTCTTACAGTTTTTTTTTATTTTACTTTTTGGTTTGGGCCACACCCAATGATATTCCTGGCTCTACACTCAGAAATAATGCCTGGCAGTGCTCAGGGAACCATATGGGATGCGGGGATCTAACCCACTTTGGCCACATGCAAAGCAAATGCCCTGCATTGTATCATTGCTTTTGCCCCCAATTCTTTCAATTTTGAAAAAGAGTGGACCTAACCTGAGAGTTAAATTGACTGCTAGTATGAATGCTTTAAACCGGTGCTCTACAATTACTTTATATCAGTTGACCAGTTTATGTCTTGCATACTGGTCCACTGACAGGCAGTTAGAACTTAGGCAGTGAACCACCATTTTTAAAATTTCTACACCTGCAGACCGGCACTGGTCCATGGACATAGAAGATATTAAGTTTAGTGGCATAAGTCTTCAGAGGGTAAAGGACAAAACCCATGTCTGACTAGTCTGTGCTATACAGAGAAACAAAAACAAATATATAGACAATATTAGATGCTAAAAAAATATATGGACAATATCAGATGATAACAAAAACAAACATATAGAAAGTATCAATTGATAATAAGCTCTTGGCTCTGGAGTATAAAACTGAAAATACCAGGCAAGAGAGAAGGCAATGTGTGATGCAGGATGAGGAGGGGGACTGGAAGTAATGTAAGAACAGGGATGCTCTCCACCGTTGGAGAAGCCTGTGTTCTCTCTTGAGCGCATTACTCTTACTCTTCTCTCTCCCTTTTATCCCTTCCTCCTTCCTTCAAAAAAACCTCTAAATAAAATCTGTTTACTTAAAGAAAAAATAGAAGAACAGGGGTGGAACATCCTGGACATTGTGGTAGAGGTCGTGATGGTAACTGTGTACCTCAAAACCACAAACATTCAAACAATTATAAACATGTGACCTAAACTATAGCAATTAAAGTAATTCATATGTAATATTTAGAGAAAAAAGCAAGCTAGATAAGTTATTTAAAATAAAAGACCGAATCAGGGGTTACCATAAGGGAAGGGGGGGAGATGAGTACATCAGATAAAAGGTACTAACTGGGGACTGGAGCGATAGCGACAGTGGGTAGGGCGTTTGCCTTGCACACGGCCGACCCGGGTTCGAATCCCAGCATCCCATATGGTCCCCTGAGCATGGCCAGGGGTAATTCCTGAGTGCAGAGCCAGGAGTAACCCCTGTGCATCGCCGGGTGTGACCCAAAAAAAGCAAAAAAGAAAAAAGGTACTAACTGTATGGTTATAAAAAGAGTTGAACTTTTAGTGGTAGACTTAAAGTAGTCTTAAAGTATATGTCTAAATATGATTTTTCATGGCGCACACCTAAAATTTATGTATTGTAATATTTTTCAATGAGTTATTTTAAAAATTCCTTTAAATTAAGCGTCTATTGTTTGTTTTTGAACCACACCAGTCGTGTTCACGGGCTACTCCGAGCTATGTGCTCAAGGGTCCCTCTTGGTGGTGTTCCGGGACCAGGTGGTGCCAGGCATTGAAGCTGGGTCTCCTGCATGCAAACCAGGCACTCAGCCCATTGAGCTATCTGGCATCTCAATTATCTTTAATTAAGGCAAACGGAACACTTAAGGAACCTATTCACAAAAAGACATCTATAGAAAGGAATCTTATAAGAAAATAAATAATAGAGCTAGAAGGATAACACAATGGACTGGACTACATGCTTTGAATGAAGAAGGCTCAGGTTCAATTCCTGGCACCTCATAGTTCTCTAGCACTGCTGAGAGTGACCCTCTCAAAACAAGCTAGGAGTACCTGGACTACCAGGTGGGGCCCCAAAACAAGAAAGAGATAAGAAAATAGATAATAACTCAGGGGCCAGAGAGATGGTCCAGTGGGTAGGGCAGTTGCCTTGCGTGCAGTTGACCTGGGTTCAATCCCCAACAAAATACCATTTGATCCCCAAGCTCTCCAGGAGTGATCCCTGAGCCAGGAGTAAGCACTGAGAACCACTGGGTACGACAAAAAATAATAACAGCAATGATAATAACCCAATCCAAATTGGTTAAAAGAGTAAATAGTTTTGTTCTTCAAGTGTGTGTTCTCCCTGGAACATGCATCTTATTTGCTTGGGTCGATGTCTCTTAGCTTGCACCTTTGTTTTTCACTCTGAAGAACCATGTGTTTTCTCTTGAGCACATACTCCTGTTTCTCCCCTCACAACTTTCTAAGTAAGTTTTAATAAAAACTATCTTGCTTCCCTATTTTGCCTCCTCCTGAAATTCTTCTTTGTGAGGGAAAATGTGACAGATATGGAACACCTCTGAGGAAGTTTGACCAAACTTTTTTTTTCCCCTGCAAAGAAAATTCCTTGCTCTAGCCTGACTCCACAGCTCCCTGAGAAACTGGGTGACAAGGATCCTCTCTCACTTTGAGCAGACAAGTGAATTCCAGGCCCAGCTGCACAGTCGCCTCATGGGGCTGGTGGGACATAAATGTCTGTGCCATGCAGGTGCTCAGAGCCGACTTCCCGTTCCTGACCCAGCCAGACATTTCCCTGAGTGTGGGTTGGGTAGAGAAGTGGAAACACTCTTTCCTCAAGTCACCTCTCTTGCGCCCTACTTTATGGAGCCACTAAACGTTGTCTTAGCTTTCATAACTTTAACATTTTGTTTTCTGGGTTTTATTACAAATAAAGCATGCCTGCACTAAAATGAATAAAAAAGAACCAAAAATAGAGAATTATGCATAATAAGCAATACAAAACAAAATAAAATACAAAATAAAATATTTAGGGCTCCAAGCCTGGGGGTTGGAGCAATAGCACAGCAGGTAGGGCATTTGCCTTGCACACGGCCGACATGGGTTCGGTTTCCAGCATTCCATATGGTCCCCTGAGCACTGCCAGGAGTAATTCCTGAGTGCAAAGCCAGGAATAACCCCTGTGCATCACCAGGTGTGTCCCAAAAGGCAAAAAAAAAAAATTTAGGGCCTGAGTGGTAGTTGGAAAAAATTCCAAATAATGATGGTGGGAAGGTGTTATTGTAGTGGGATTGGTGTTAGAATATTGAATGCAATAAATCACTGTGAACAACTTATAAAAATTAAATTAAGTTAAAAACAAACAAAAACATAGATATACCTCACAGAGAGAATAGGCAAAAGATCAATAGATACATAAAATAACATTCAGCATAATTATAAATTACAAAGATGCAAATTGAAACCACGGTGAGATGTCCTAACACCCAGAATAACTAGAATTAAACAGCTGGACAATATCAAAGTTTGTCACAAATATGAGTAAACTGGACCTCTTCTACATTCCAGATAGAAATATAAATTGACAGAATTACCTTGAGAAATTATTGGGAACAATTATAATACATTCTATTTAGGACCAGGGAATTCCCCTCTTAAGTATACTTGAGAGAAATTAGCTCACTTAAAGATATCTTGATAACGCTTTCTTTATCAGACAACCAGTTTCCATCAATAGGAAAATGAATAAACAAGCTATGATGGATTTGTACTATGGAATATTATAATGAAAAGAGTAATTCCTGCATACCACAAGGGGAATGAATCTCATATACAATGATGTATGAAAAGCTCCCAGTGGGTTAAAAAAGCTTTGCAATTCTTTGCCATTATTCTCACTGAAAGGTGAGTTCCTTGACCCTGCATTGGTCTCATGGCCAGTTTTGAGCCACAAAATGGCACTTTGACTATGTTGTGCCACTTCCAAGCCGTGCTTTTACAGCATTTGTCTTTTCAGCAGACATGGCAAATGGTCCAACTCCCTTAAAATGATCACGCTGTGAGATAGCCTGGGCAAGTCACATGCAATGGGGACGCCACACAGAAGCGAGTGGAGATGCTCAAGCTGGAAGTGAAACCTTCCAGGATTTCCCAGCCTGACCTGGTCACTGCCTGCGTGCAGCCTTGGGAATAACCCCAGCTGAGTTAGATGGTACAGACCCACCCAGCCAAGTTCTGCCCAAATTCCTGACTCACAAAATTCCGAGTCAACAGAATGGTTATTGTCTTAAGCCAGTACATTCTGAAGTACTTTGTTACACAGTAATAGATACTCTAGAGAAATTGGTTCTTAATGTAGAATTTGAGGTAACAAAACCTCAAAAATGTGCACAGACTTAATCACATCCTAAGCACTTCCTCCTCCTCCTTGAGACAACATAGTGTAAAAACATTTGGAATATTCGTCCCATTATATAGATCTGCATTCATATATAAATTATATACACATTATCATATTATTTTATAAATGATATTGCTCTTATATGAGTATATATATAATTTTATTTATTTTATTTGTATATATAAATAAAATAAATTTTAAGACTTGCTTTGTCCAAATTTTCAGCACTTGTCTTCCTCATCCAGAGTATTTGTTGTCTGTTATTTCAGCCATATTTCCCATGGATGAATGATGGGGGTGGGGGGAGGGGCATGGGTGCAATAAGATGTAACATAGATAGTGCTATTATCCTCTTTCCCCCCCGATTGTTCTTGTCTTCAAAATAGGGTTTGGTTTGAGGGCCAGACTAGTACCCAGTCCGACTGGGTAGCGGGGCAGCTGGATGGAGAGACTGGGTGGGGGAGAGAGAGCAGACTGTTTTTAGCGTCTTGAGGAAGAAGACTTCACTCAGAAGAAGGAGCAGATGAGCAGAGAGAAGCACGCTCAGGGAGTGAGTAGATTCCAGGGAGAGTGAAAAGGGCGCACAGCAGCACCAGGAGTGTTTGTTGTGTTTGTGGAGCAAACTGAAGCCAGTGTGCACAATGGGTGAAAGGTAGAGTCAGGGCCTCTGACCCGAGCACGGGCCTCGCTACCTAAAGGCCACCTGGATTCCCTCCCGTCCCCCCTCAGCTCCTGCGGTGCCTGTCACCAGGCCTCCCATCATTTTACTGGCTCCCACCAGGAAGGGGAGAAGCGACTGGATCACCGATGGCCAGCCAGCTTTGAACCGCCTCCTTCGCCCCTGCCTGGGAGTATGCCAGCCCTCAAAGAACACTGGGCTGGAGACAGCCCACCCAGAACAGGCAAGTGGTAGCTGGTGGGCACCCAGGAAGTAGCAAAGTGTTGGAAGTTGGAAGAGTTGGTTCTCCAAAGACAGGAGGACCTGCGGGCCCCAGGTGTGGCTCCCTCTTTTTACCTTATTATAATATTTTCATCACAGGTCTGTTGCCGAAGCCTGTTGCAGGACTCCCCGTCAAGGGAAGGAATGTCAGTCTTCTCGGACAAGTGCGAGCTGGCACGTTGCTAGCATTTTAACTGTAAACATGTGAGCTCCTTGGACTAGGCTAATCATCTCCTGCCCCATATTTGTGGGGGAAGGGCTCCCACGTCGTGCTCTGGAGGCCCTGGGTCCCCACCCAGTGATCTTGGCAAAACTGGATAGTGGGTCAGTGCAAGAGCCTGAAGATGTAGTGCTGCTCGGGCCCAGAGGTGCTGTGGATTACCTGAGCCACTACAGTGGAGCACCCAGGGATGCTCTGGGGAACAGTGGGGCTGGGAGTTGGAATCAGGCACCCCAACTACTCTACTAGTCTGGCCTTCAAATCAACCCCATTTTGAGGACAAGAAAACTGTGGGGTGAAGAGGTTATGTGACTTGTGTTTTTGGGTTTTCTGTTTGTTTTTTAGGTCATGTGAATTTGATGTACGCAGCTGAGCCCAGAGTGGTGATCAAGCCACAGGCTGTGGAAGAGAAATTGGGCTATTGTGAGCAGAGCCTTTTCAGGAAGGAGAGAAGGGCATGATGGCACCCAACTGGGCACTCTCACTGGGCACTAAGGGATCCAGGAACTTCACAAGAACATGATGGCATGTCAGGATCCTCAGTGAAACCAGAAGCATCAGAAAGTATTTGAATCTAGTTGCTGGTGAGGAACAATTCCTTACTACATCCAGTGTTGCCGTTATTAAGAGACATTCTCTGGTTTTGAGCGGAAGATACCTAGTAGACACTGAGTTCGTGGGGACCTCATTAGAAGAGTTGTGTTGCTCTCTGTCAAACCCAGCAAGGGGCATCGTTTAATGAGTGTGGAATCTTCAAACAAAAGATCACACCAGTAATTTCTGAAAAACCAACAAATGACTTAGAAGTAATTAAATGGACTTGATGAATGCTCTGTGTTACGACTTACGTCATTTCATAAGCAGTTTTATCGTGTAGATAAATAGATATGATGGGGTTTATTTAGAAAATAGAAAAGACTATGTTTTAAATTTTTGATTTCTAAAGAAGCTTACATGTGAATTTATACTGGTGGTTAACTGTAGCTATGTGAAAGGCTCCTTCTAAGACCATGGGATGGGGAGACTGGATTCATGCTAAATTGTGCTGAGAAGTCACCAGCGGAATGACAGGGTCTAGTTTGTACTTTGAAGTGTTATCCAGGTCTCTATGTGGAGACCAGCCCACATTAGGTGGAATGAAGATGACTAGCTGGAAAGCTGTTAAAGAAGTCTAACCTAGAGGTGGGGCTTGGATGGGGACATGCCAATGAGAAATAGAAGCATTTTAAAAGTAGAATCATTGTGTAGAGGTGTGCAAAAGCTCTCGAAGATGGCCTACTGGGTCATAAGGAAACCCTTTACCGAAATGTTTGTGAGAATATTTGGGAATTCCAGATATAGGACATGTTAAGTTTGACCATTAAAAATAAAAGAGAAGGGGCCGGAGCATTAGCACAATGGGTAGGGCGTTTGCCTTGCATTCAGCCAACCCTGGTTCGATTCCCAGCAACCCATATGGATTAATTCCTGAGTACAAAGCCAGGAGTAACCCCTATGCATCGCCGGGTGTGACCCAAAAAGCAAAAATTAAATTAAATTAAATTAAATACTAAAAAAATAATAAAATTTAAAAAATAAAAGCGAAGAAATTGGGCAGAAAATCAGACAATGCATTTAGAATGCAGGAATGCTCTGACTAGAAAAGGAAATTTGGGAGTCTAAGGTACGCATTTTTTAGCGTCCTGACGCCAAAGTACCTAGGAAGTGAGAGTGGGTGTCAGTGAGAGAAGAGAGCCCAAGGGCAGCTGGAGGTCAGGCAGGGCGGGGTGAATAGGTGAGGTGGCCGGGAAGGTGCAGTCACATCCAGGTAGGAGAACCAGCCGAGTGAGGAGGACAACCTCCAGAGAAAAGGATCAAGTGCTATTATAACAGTTTGGCTGAACTTTGCGTGGGATCTAGTAAGAGAGATTTTGTGGACGAGACTCAAAAAAAGTAGCAAGGATGAAAGTTTAGCTGGGTGTGTTCTGAAGATTGGGAGGAGAAAAGTGATGACGGTGAGTAAAGATGGCACCCAGGTCTCCTCCTGACAGGATCACGGTGACAGGAGCTATGAAGAGGGTAAACTATGGGAGATTGCCGCCTTGGGTGGAATGCCACTCAGACAGGAGGGGAAAATGAAATTCTTGCCTTTTGCTCAGCTTGGGTGGAACCAGAGGGGTCAGTTTAAGAGAATTAAGTCAGAGGGAGAAGAACAAATGTCAGATGATCTCATTCACTTATATGTGGTATAGAAACAGGCCAAGGGCTTGGCCAGTGTCCAGTGACAGCAAACCCTTGGATTCTGACAACAGGACTAAGGCCACCAAGCTGGGGTGGGGTGGTTGGGGAGGTATTTGGTGGGGACCAGAGTGACATCAGGTCAGCTGTGGAATGGTTGTAGCACTTTGGTGCTACTATTGTTCCTTTTTACATCAACACTATTACACATTTTGTAATCTCAATAATAATATAGTTTTTAAGAAGACTAAATCAACGACCATACTTTTAGTCTCCAACATGTGAATAATTTTGCTTGGTCAGAGTGATAGTATAGTAGGTAGGGTGTTTGTCTTGCACTTGGCCAACCTGGGTTCAATCCCCAAAACCCTAAGTGGTGCCCTGAGTCCCACCAAGAGTGATGACTGAGCACAGAACCATGACTAAGCCCTGAGCACCACTGGGTGTGGCCCCCAAAATAATCATCATCACCATCATCATCATCATCATCATCATCATCATCATCAATCTAGATGGCCCATCGAAAGTTCTCAGTTGTGAAGACTACAGAGATTTTACTTATAGCACATCGTATTTTACTAATGGGGAGTTTTAGGCTACTCTAGAAAATATGTGGGTGTATAATAGGTATCCTCATTATTCAAACAAATATTTCTGGCCGGGGCAAATAAATATGGCATTGGAGAGAGGGAATTTCAGGAGCAAAGTCCTGAGTGGGTGAGGAGACGAGATGTGTGCCCTGATGGGTCATCACTGTGTTTTTCTCATATGACCAGGCCATGAGAATTTCAGGAATGTGGCTTGGGGCCTTGGTCTCCTACCTGTGGCCGCATTGGGGCTGGACTTGAGGCAGCCTCCCAGCCCCTCAGGCAGCTAATATCCCAAGATTTGGAGCCAGGACAATTCAGCTACTGAGCTAAGCCCATTCTAGTGGGTGTGGAAATAGCTAAATATTGTTTTTTTTTTTTTTTTTTTTTTCTTTTTGGGTCACACCCGGCGATGCACAGGGGTTACTCCTGGCTCTTCACTCAGGAATTACCCCTGGCGTTGCTCAAGGGACCATATGGGATGCTGGGATTAGAACCCGGGTCAGCCACGTGCAAGGCAAACGCCCTACCCGCTGTGCTATCGCTCCAGCCCCGCTAAATATTGTTTTAAGAAGGCAACTGAGCAAAGCTCCTGCCACCAGGAGAGTAGATGTGAAGCTGACCCTGTTACTTTCTGGTTGTGACCAGCGCAAGTCATTGCTCTGTGTCTGGGTTCTCTCTGCAGCTGCCTGCCAATGGTAACTTTGCCCCCCAACACTGTCAAGTGCAAACTGGCTCGTGACTGTGCAAGGGCATTGCCCACGCTCTGAAAAACAAAGGTGTGGGGCAGACCCTGGAGGTCACGGGAGGTCTTCCCAGGCTGTCTGCTGGTCATCTCACAGGATAGGCACTGCTCAGTGGGAGAGCTGTCAAAGGGGATAGTCCTATCAGCCGCCCCTCATGAGCTTCTATTATACAAATAGACTTTTAAGGGTTTAAATTTATTTATTTATTATTTTTTTCCTTGAAGATAAGAGCAATTCTTGGCTCCTTGGGAGAGACTTGAAATTTCATTACAAACGTAAGTGTATCACGGTAAGATCATCAGTTGAAAGGGAGGGGAGACGTATCATTATCTTCAAAGCTTTCTGAGAGCCTATTA
The DNA here is from genome assembly GCF_027595985.1 of Sorex araneus. Classification (NCBI taxonomy): domain Eukaryota; kingdom Metazoa; phylum Chordata; class Mammalia; order Eulipotyphla; family Soricidae; genus Sorex; species Sorex araneus. Next base: position 345,221,129 of record NC_073313.1, on the reverse strand, counting down.
AATGCTGATCACAAAGCACGAGGTTATTCAGACAGCAAACCCCAGCCTTGATACCTCTCAGATGCAGGAGAGGTCTTCTTTCTGCCTGGGCAGCCATCTCTTCAGGAAAAGAGAATCGAGGATGGATGGATAGATGGGTAGATAGATGGATGGATAGATGGATGAATAGATGAATGGAGAGATGGATGGATGGATGCTTGGAGTACACCAGAAATCTACTCTGTCTGTGACTAAAGCTGAAACTCCAAGTGGCTTGCATAACTCTGGAGAGAAGATTAAAGTAATCCTAGGACCAGAGAGATATTACAGGGGGTTATGGTATTTACTTTGCTCTTGGCCAATCTTGGTTTGATCCCAGGCACCATACATGGTTCCCCAAGCACTGCCAGGAGTGACCCCTGAGCACAAAACCAGGAATAAGCCCTAAGCACCTCCAGTTGTGACCCTCAAAGTCAAATAACAAAATAAACAAAGGAATCTTATTTGCTGGGCACACGTGTGTCAGCCACTGTGCCAGATCTGTTCCTCATGCTTTGTCTTCATTGAACTGTAAGGTAATCATTCTCTTCTCACCTGAAGCTCAAGGCGGTCAAATCAGGCCATGTGGCCAGCAGGAAGGAGGCAGTGAATGGCCTGGGAGGTGGGGAGGCAGAGTCTTATTCATTTCTGCCTCTTCCCACAACATAAGTGTTTCATAAAAGTTTCTTTAGTAAATGAGTGGATGAAGGAATTAAGTCCTCTGGATGCAAAATTGACTTGTCAGAGGACATCAACAGCCAGGAGGCACAGGTCCAATTAAGCCAAAGGAAAACAACTATCTAAGATTCGTGTGAGGTACTCAGCATGTGGCTTAAATAGCACAGGAGTTTCCCAAACTTTTAAGCGATAAGATCTCAGGCAAGTTGCAGAACCTGTTGGGGGCTGGTTTACCCATTATTACTTGTCGGGCAGACGTGCTATTGCTCCTCCCAGCCTTCCAGCGAGTGAGTTAACAGAGCCATGGGACCTGGGATTCTGCCATGGGCATTCAAGTCCTTGAAAGATGACTCCTGGCTTGCGTTGGTCACTGGTGGCCAAGACTGGCTACATCATTCATGGAATCCTGCACACAATGAAATCAGGGGCCCCTGGTTCAAAAATTAATAAGAATTCCAAGGGGTGGCAACAGAACATGAAATCAAGCCCAGGATCCTTGTCACTGCACTGGCTGAACGCATGAAGCCCTCCTGTGGCCATTGATCTGGGAGATGGGAAGAAGAACTTTCATGTGCATGATGTCTGGATGAATGTAGGACCCTCATAGAGTAATGTGTGTGCTAGACAGGAGTGACCAGCAGCCCCACTGCTCCCCACCCAAGACAGAGCTTAAAATATTGGCAAGATATCTCGGAAGCATCAAAAAGATCAAGGAACAAAGTATTAAGAGAGATGAGGCTGTGGTTTCTTGAAACATGAGATTTCAAGTAGAGTCTTTTAAAATATCCATCTAGGGGGTGTTGGTAAAGCTCTTGCCTTGCACCTGGCCAACTAGGGTTTGATCCCTGGCACCACATAGCCTAGCCTAACACTACTAGAAGCAAACTGAGCGCAGAGCCAGGAGTATGTCCTGAGCACCCTCAGATGTTGCCCAAAGATACCTCCCCCAGCCTACCCTGAAAACTAAACTAAAATAAAGTTCATCTTGTAACATTTTACTGTTTTATAGAGGAGGGAATTGAAACCCAGACAGAACAGTGCCTTGAGGGATAATGGAGAAGACAAACGCAATCTAATTTAGAATCCTGTAATTGAAATAACACAGGCTAGATGGAGTTATACACGATAACTCCAGAAACCCCATGAAAAGGATAGTAAAACAAAAGGGTTAAATTCACAAGGAACAAGAAAAGGGGAGCATTGGTAACCAGAAACAAGACCGAGATGGGACAATGAGGCAGAAGGAAGCACAGAATGGAAACAGCAGCTTCTAGAGGTAACAATCCAATAGAACAAGGGAGCAAACTGGGAAGAGGAGACACCAAACCAGGAGGCCACAATCCCTGGGCATCAGTGCGCCCAGTGTTCCAGACTATTCTGCATTGGAGAGCCTAGAGGGAAGGTAGAGAGGAAGGTCCCAGAGCAAGAAGATGACCATGAGCTCTTTGGAGTTATGAGAGACTATTGGTAGAATGGAGTCAGACTTCACTGAGTCTCTAGGAAACATTAGTGATGGGTGTATAGAAAGTCAAATAGATGGAGGAAATCAATGAATCCAGTGTAGGCAAAGAATGGATCAGAATTTTGGTTGGCATAAGCCATCTTGATCCTCTAGTCCATTGATACTATCCGAACAACACATATCTGACCATTGATATAACTCATATTATTGTATAACTACTTGGGGGGACAGAGAAGGAAAAGTGGTGGTGGTGGTGGGCTCTGATTATTTATCCTTTGGGAACATATTAGCAGTTTCTTGAGATGTAGGGCAAAAGAGAGAGTGTAAGTGGTAGCCCGAGAACCCTGTTGCGTGCAGGGGCCTGGGACCCTTCCCCCTGGTTTATATATTTGAGACAGTGAGTGCCAGATGTTCCCACTTCCTTTCTCTCTCAAAACAGGAAGGAAAGGGACTGGAGTGATAACATCAGGTTGGATGTTTGCCTTGCACACAGCTCACTTTGGTTCGATCCCCAGTGATCCCCTGAGCACTGCCAGGAGTAATTCCTGAGTACAAATTCGGGAGTTACCTTTGAGCATCACTGGGTGTGACCCAGAAACATAAAACAAACAAATAGGCAATGAAAATAAGAAACACAAACTTCTTGATAATAGTTCACTGTTCTGAACTATTGTTTCTAGAATAATGATCCCTAAAAGTTGATGGAGATTATTTCAAATGCATGTTTAACTTACAATAAAACTCACCCATTTTTTTAAGTATTCATTATGAATTTTTGGTAGGTTTTGGATTTTTCTTTTTTTGTTTTGTTTTGTTTTGCTTTTTGATTGGGGGCCATACCTGACTGTGCTCAAGGATCACTAATGGTGGTAGTCAGCAAACCATAGGTAGTGCTGAGGATCAGATCAGGGTGAGGAGTGTGCCTCCTACTCTTCCTATGATACCCTACATGATAATTTTGACATATTAACACAGTAATGCAGCCATCACCAAAATACCACTTGGAATGTTATACTCAGTCCCCAAACTCAGCCCTCTCTCCCCTGGCAACAAACTGATTATCTCTCTACTCCTCTTCATCCTAACTTCTTAAACTGTGAGTCACAACCCTTTATGTGACCATGTAATTTTTTAAATGATTGTTTAAAATAGATTCATTTTTTTATTATCAATAAGTGATTTTTATATGTTCTTTATATAACTAGAGTTGAGTAAAAATTTCTTGGGTGACAAGGGCTCACAAGCAGAAAAAATTTAAGAAGTCTTGATTTAGATATATGACAGCTCTTTATCTCTCTAGAAAACCCCTTTTCTAGAGCTTCAAGGGAATGTATACATGCGATGCACAGAATTAGTTTTTTTTCACTCAATAATGCTTTTGCAGTTCATCTATCACTTGTAAGCAGTTCCTATAGTGCATGCCTATAAATTATTGCGTAGTATTCAGTTTAGTTATATATCTTTATGTATTCATTTACCCGTTGATGGACATTTGTATTTTTATCAGATTTCACTCACTCTGAGCCTTGCTGTTTTCCAAAGTGTTTATAGACAATCTTGTATCCCACAATATGTAAGATAGAGCCGCAGGAAGGGCACTTGCCTTGCTCTCACACAACTTGTGTTCAATCCCCAAGCCTAGCATCCCAAATGGTCCCCCGAGCAATATCAGGAGTAATGCCTGAGCACCTCTGTCTGTGGCCCCCAAACAAAACAAAACAAACAAAAGATTTTCCATTATTCTATGTTCTAGCCAATGCTTGGCATTTTCAATCTTTTACAATTTTTTCTACTTCAGTATGGAGGTATCAACTTGTGATTTAAATTTGTATCTCCCAATGGGTAGGGCCTTTCATTGCTCATTTGGTACCTGTATATTTTGTCTTAGTAAGATGTCTGTTCAAATCTTGTGCTGAATTCTAATTTTCTTGTCATCTTCATTGCATTTTATATCTTTATTATGGATAAAATAAGACCTATTTTTGTGCGCATGTTTTGTACACATACTTCTCAATCTTTGATTTGCCTTTTAATTTTCCTAATTGTACTTTCAAAGAACAGACCTGTTTGGTTGTATGAAATACAAGGTGTTGATGTTTTAAAATTTTACTTGTCCTATTTTGAAATTTAAAAATTAATTAAATGCTTACCTAATCCAAAATGACTAAGATTTTCTCCTTTAAAAAAAAGATTTATACTTTCAGCTAGTTTTTTATACATATATCAAATCAATTATTCTAGAACCTTTCATTGAAAAGAGAAAAGAGTATCCTTTCATTTAATTGTCTGGGCAAACTTGCTGAAAATCAGTTGAGAATTTATATATTTGTCTATTTCTGGACCTCCTATTATGTCCATTGACAAACTTTTAGTTGAATATTGTATTATCTATTTTTTCTACAAGCTCTAGCCCAAGGTCTTAACCCCAGAAAGAGTAAGTTTCCTTATGTCGTCTCTATTTATTTTTTTTGTTGTTTTAAATTACTTGTTTATTTTTGTTTTAGCAATGTAACCAGTATTATTGAATATGTGTGAAGCTGCTACACCGTATCTACCTCTTGAGTGCTTGGGACCTCCACAGTTATCCCACGGTCCTGTCTCCCTCATCCTCTCCCAGGACCCTTCTGCCAAGTTCTTGACTGCTTCTCAGAGTTGTTTCCACTGGGAGTTGTCTAATGCCTTGCTTTATTTCCTTATATTCCTCAGATGAGTGAGCTCACCTGTGTTTATCTTTTACCCTCTGACTCACTTCACCTCTAAGTGCTGTTATTCTTTTCTCAATATGATTTTTACAATTCTACAGATTTTGCACTTCTGCATAAATTTTAATCTGCTGACTCCACTTTCTCAAAATAACCTTGCTAATATTTTCAATGTTATTTTAATTTATAGCTCACTTTGGAGGGAGAATTGAAATTTTCTTTGTTTGATTTTTGTTTGGGGACCACGCATAGCAGTCTATGCACTCAGGAATTATTCCTAGCAGTGCTTGGCAGACCATATGGGATTCCAGGGATCGAACTTGGGTGAGCCGCTTTCAAGGTAAATGCCCTACCCCACTATCAATCCATCCCAGGAATTTAAATTTTAATGATATGAAGTCTTCCATTTCCTTAGTACGGTATAGCACACCACTTAGAGTCATGTTGAATTGCTCTTAGCAATGCAATTTTCAGAGTCCAGTTATTGCATGGCTTTGTCTAATTTATCAGTGTTTCATAATTCCGTGTGTGTTTGAGAGAGGAAGAGAGAGGGAGGACTCGAGGGAGGGGGACAGTTTCCTTTATGCTTCCCAATGTTGAGTAAAAGAAAATGGGTTAATTAAGGATTGTGGTTAGCTGAATTCCAGTTAAGTAAGATTTTACTGTATTTGGCATGCCCTCTAATAGCTCTGGTCATGTCACACCCATGTTCAAAAACCTTCCTGGGGAAATAATTATGGGATGTTCTTCAAGAATGTAGTTTCCATTTACAAAGGGAAAACCTGGGAACCACGGAGCTGGCAAGGCTTAGCAGATGCTGCTGCATTCTGACCAGGCAGCCCTAAACCGATATTGTGCACCTCAGAAGGGGCCAGGGGCTCACAGGCACCCCACTCAGCATCCCATCACAGCCTCGCTGTTGTTAGTTCTTTCAGCTTTTGAGATTCCCAGTCAGATTTTGCTTAAAAGTGGAGTTCCAGTGTCTAAAGTGTTTAAAATCATTATTGCACAAAACAACTTAAAAAAATGTGTTTTATGTCCCAGTTAGGAGGGAAAAAGAAGAAATGGTATATAGAATGGGGGCTATGAGGGGAAGTTATATATGCATCAAAACATTAACAATAGCCGGGGCTGGAGCTATAGTAAAGGGGGTAGGATGCTTGCCTTGGATGTGGCTGACCCGGGTTTGATTGTGAGAATCCCATATGGTCCCCTGAGCGTGCCAGGAGTAATTCCTGAGTGCAGAGCCAGAAATAAGCCCTGAGCACCGCAGGGTATGGCCCCAAAACAAAACAAAAACAACAATGTCAATTGTTTCTGGGCAATTATAAATTCTATCTAATTGTTTATTCTTGTTTGTGTTTTTCCAAATATGTATAAAGTGTGTTGTTATTTAATGGAAATAGAATTCACTTCAGATTTCTTAGCACATTGATTAAGGCTCCTCCCCATCTAACATGAAAAGGAGAATCTCTCTCTCTCTCTCTCTCTCTCTCTCTCTCTCTCTCTTTCTCTCTCTCTCTCTCCTCTCTCTTGCCAAACCTCAGCTCATCACAGTCACAAGTGTAGCCTCAGAGAATTACTCACTGTTTCCAGAGTCTGCCCTGGGTTCTTTGCTGTCCCCACATCTTTTTTTTTTTTTTTTGCTTTTTGGGTCACACCCGGCGATGCACAGGGGTTACTCCTGGCTCTGAGCTCAGGAATTTCTCCTGGCGGTGCTCAGGGGACCATATGGGATGCTGGGATTCGAACCCAGGTTGGCCTCGTGCAAGGCAAACGCCCTACCCGCTGTGCTATCACTCCAGCCCCCCACCCCACATCTTTTCTCAGGCTAAGTCCTTGGCTCAGATTTCTCCTTTATATGGTATCTGCTAACTGAAGCTCAGCCCTTCCAAATGTGTATGGTGAAATTTCAGTCAAAGGCGGAAAAATTCAAAACTGGAAAGAGAATATAATTTCAACAAGTTTAGGCCTGAGGGGTGGATTGTGGGGCAGGGAGCCAGGGACCCTCTGGTGGAGGGGGTGATGTTGAACTTTGTATGCATAAAAACCAATCATTAATATTATTGTGATCACAGTGCTTAAAATTAAAAAAAATAAATTAAGGGGAAAATTACAAAGAAAAACAGAAAGGAACAGGTTTTACCGTGGTTGCACTTATTTGGGGAGCATTAAAGAGGTTCTTGTTGGTTTGATTTTTAATTTTTTTGGGGGGGTGTCACATCAGCTATGCTCAGGGGTTCCCCCTGGCTCTGCACTTGGGAATCACTCCTGGGGATGCTGGGGAACCACATGGGGATGCTGGGGATTGAATCCAAGTCAGCCAGCCATGTGCAATGCAAATGCCCTATGTGCTTGGTACTATTGCTCCAACCCCAAGTTTGATTTTTTTTTTTTGGTTTTTGGGTCACACCCGGCGATTCACAGGGGTTACTCCTGGCTCATGCACTCAGGAATTACTCCTGGCAGTGCTCGGGGGACCATATAGGATGCTGGGAATCGAACCCGGGTCAGCTGCGTGCAAGGCAAATGCCCTACTCGCTGTGCTATTGCTCCAGCTCCCCAAGTTTGATTTTTTGCATTTTATTTTACTTTTTTCAATCTTCTACAATGACTAAAGAAATAAGAAAGAAAAAAATCTCTAAAATCATCTGATTAAAAATGTATTAAACCTATATGTTTTGTACTGCTATGTCTGTGTCTGTTTAGTGTACAATGAAGATGAGGGTTAATCCTGCTTCCCCTCTTGTGAATCTGCTCAGCAAATCTCTGTAAACTCTCTTGGAAATCTCTGGTACTCCCCTCCCCTCCCCTCCCCTCCCCTCCCCTCCCCTCCCCTCCCCTCCCCTCCCCTCCCCTCCCCACTGCTGGCTGTGCTTAGGGCTTGCTGCTGTCTCTGTACTCAGGGATCACTCCTGGAAGTGTTCAGGGGATCATATGCAGTGTCTGGAATTGAACCAGGGCTGACTGTGTGCTCTGCACTGTCTCTCCAGCCCCTTCTCTCTCCTACTTTCCGGTGACTCCCTAAGGGGCCTTCAGAGTTAGCCATGACAGCACAAATCTGCTCCAGAAACAGCCCGGTGTTGTTCAAATGGCCACTGCTTCTTATTTCCCCTTGACCTGGGGGCTCACTCACCCCTGCAACCTCCGAGCAACACAGAGGGTTGTTAGTTCAAATCTTCCAGCCAGACTGACACTAGAGCAAGAACCCCTGTGTCCTGAAGTGCTACCAGTAAACTAGGATTTAATCAAGCCCTGTGGGGCGGAGAGCCTATGATTTTCATGAAGATATTCTCCTTGACTGTTCCCAGGACTTGTGATCCAGCCACTAGGTCAGTGATCCATGTTGCTCTCTCGTGTTATTAAGAACAGGAAATTATAGGCCAGAGACGGCTTCCCCTGAAGACAGTCTGGGCAGAGTGCACTCATTGCCCCAGATCAAAGCCAGTGCTCACTCGGGCCCTGGGAGTGAGGGCAGAGTGCCTTGTGCTCTGCATCTGGCCCCTCATTTCTCAGGGGGTGGGATGCTCACAGCCCGAGTGGGGAAGTGCTCTGCCAAGGACAACTGCTACTTTCTGGCACTAAGTTAGCCCTTGGAGATGAGCTCACACCTCATAGCCTCCACTGAGGTCACTCTCAGGAAGCAGCTACTGTCCCTCTGTTCCACTCACCCCCTTTCCCTCCACACACCCCAATCCCCGCATTGCTTTCTTTGAGGCCCAGCTTCTGCTCCATGCTGAGATTCTCCAAGGCTAAGAAAGGCTCAGGGGTGACTTACCAACATCGCTTTTCTTGGTTCCTTGCAAGGACAAGCCCCTGTGACAAGCACGATGCTGAGAACCAAGGAAAGCAACTTTGAAGAAAGGTAAAAAGAGAGACAAGGCCAGTGCCTGCAGTGTGGCCAGACCATCCAGATTTTTTTGTGTAAGGAGAGAAAGCTTCACTTTAAAAGAGATATCTGTCTGTCCTCACTGGGATCCCTCAGAGGAAGGGGGGTTGAATTTCCCTCCCAGCTCCGAGCAGAGCCCCGGCAGCCGAAGACCTCTGGAACCCAGCCACAGCCATGCTCAAGGCCACTTCCGCATGTTCAGATGAGCCTCATGCATGAAGGAACCTGCAGAGAAACCCAGGTGTGTGGGACCCAGGGCTGAGATCTTCAAGACTGCTCAGATCGGGACTGGGCCTCCTCTACCAAGATCCCCCATTTTCCAGTAGCTAGGCAGTCATACCCACAACTGCCCCCCCCCCCCCCGAGGTGTCATGTAATCCCATCAACGGCCAAGATCCAGAGGCTATAAAACAAAGCTCCTGGAAGCACGTGGCTGTATTTGCAGCCACACGACCTCTTATTATCTAGTTCTCCCTCTCAGAGAAACTGGCAAGCTACCGAGAATATCTTGCCCACACGGCAGAGCCTGACAAGCTCCCCATGCTGTATTCGATATGCCAAAAACAGTAATAATGATGGGTCTCATTCCCCTGACTCTGAAAGAGCCTCCAATGTGGCCTTGTTGGGAAGGACGAGTAAAGAGAGGCTGCTAAAATCTCAGAGTTAGGATGAATGGAGATGTTACGGGCACCTGCTCAAGTAAATTGATGAACAATGGCATGACAGTGATACAGTGATTTTGCTTGCAAGCCAGACAAAATAAATCTATCCCTGTGTTGGCCAGTGTGTCACTGTGGACATTGGTGGGGATCAAGTCCATTACCTGCATTAAATAAGATCATACAAGTAATAAGTACTTAATCAACAGGATGTCAGTACACCAGAGTGAATATGCAAGCAAGTCATATGGACATTATATTTTTAAGCCTCTAAGGGAAGCAATGTTGGGCTTAAGACACAGAATTGGGGGCCACTCCGGTGGGCACCACCAGCTGGAGATTGCTCTGGACCCCAGACTGGGCCAACAACACCGGGGGGCCAGACAGAGAAGGTACAGCTGGCATGCCTTCTCCAGATGGAGCCCCGGCAACACTGAGCCGCTACTAACATGGCTCCAGTGTGCGGGAATGGGACACCTCCAAACTGCGCGGCCGTGTACCTTTTCTGATATACAAAATATATGCTCAGGAATGGCTCTGCCACCCCTGAGCGTCCATTATCCCAGAGGCACAGAAACCAATCTCAGAATGCAGTGGCTGCTGGCAATTATAATCCTTTTGGTACCGGCAGCTCCTTGCAGAATGTCTCAAGACTGAGAACTAAGCCACGGCCCCATCCCTGCCCCGGAGGGGAAAGTCAGTCTCTCTCTCTCTCTCTCTCTCTCTCTCTTTCTCTCTCTCTCTCTTTCTCTCTCTTTCTCTCTCTCTCTCTCTCTCTCTCTCTCTCTCTCTCTCTCTCTCTCTCTCTCTCTCTCTCTCTCTCTCTCTCTCTCTCTCTCTCTCTCTCTCTCTCTCTCTCTCTCTCCTTTTCCTTGCTGGGGGGAAGGGCGTGGTGACCGCCATTTTATGAGGACCACTAATGAGAGATACAAGCTCGCAATGATCCAATTTCTGGAAGAAATTTCCCTGGACTTAGTTGCTAAAATACAGAAATCCAAAACCGCATGGCCACAATAATCGCGGCCTCATATCGCTCCACGGCAGGTCTGCCTCTAGTGGAAAACTCCTAATAATAGCGAGTTTTATGTTGAAATATTGAATGTAACCAAAGTAAAGAAAAAGTTAAGTGAAATTCATCAGTTACACAGGTGGGTTGGGGGAGGGATGGGAGGTATATTGGGGGTTTTTTGGTGGTGGAATATGTGTTTCAGCATTGTATAACTGAAGGCATTGAAATTTTCCACATGGTGATTCAATAATAAAAAAATAATAAAATAAGGGGGAAAAAAAAGGGACAGGGGCCAGAGCGAAAGCACAGTGGGTAGGGCATTTGCCTTGCACGCGACCAACCTGGGTTTGATCCCCAGCATCCCATATAGTCCCTCAAGCACTGCAGGAGTGATTCCTGAGTGCAAAGCCAGGAGTAACCCCTGAGCATTGCTGGGTGTGACCCAAAAAGCAAAAGAATAAAAAATTTTTTAAAAAGACACAGAAGGGGCTGGAGCGATAGCTCAGCAGGTAGGGCGTTTGCCTTGCATGCAACCAACCCAGGTTTGATTCCCAGCATCCCATATAGTCCCCTGAGCACCGCCAGGAGTAATTCCTGAGTGCAGAGCCAGGAGTAACCCCTGTGCATCGCCAGGTGTGACCCAAAAACCAAAAAATAAATAAATAAATAAATAAAAAGACACAGAATTGTAGGCATTAACTCAATGAACTGCATGCATTCAAGACCCTAACAAAGAAAACAAGAAAATGAGGGAACATAAAGAGCCCGAGCAGAACAATGTGGCTGAGTGTGCGAGAGCTCATCATGAACACTTGCAGGCCACACTTTTATTGGGCTCTTCACTGCGGGCCTGAAATGGGAAGAAGCACAGAGAAGCAGGCCCAGTGCCGGATGCCCAGGCTGGCACCTGGGCCTTGCTCTTCTCCTTCTCCCTGATGCTCAGTTACTCTCTCAGTCCCATGGGCTTGCTGAGCCAACCTCTGTCAGCTCCTGTGGATGCTGATTGGATTTCATTAAACAAAAACTGTTTTTGTTTGTTTGTTGTTTTCTTTTCTGGGGAGTGGCACTCCTGGCAGTGCTCAGGGGTTACTCCTGGCTCTGCACTCAGGAATCACTCCTGGTGGGGCTCAGGGCATCATACGGGATTCTGAGGATTGAACATGCAAGGCAAGTTCCCCACCCACTGTGTTATAGCTCTGGCCCTGATTAAATAAAGGTTTTGTTTGTTTGTTTGCTTGTTTTTAAATAGTTTAGGCAGCACGTTTACAACAGTGCTAACATCTGTGATTTTGACTAGCAGTTACTACACCTCACCACTAGCAAAGTGCCCAGGATCTCCACTACGATCTTCTGGCTACTTCCTAGTCCTCCTCTTCTTCCCTCTTCCTCTCCTCCTCTTGGTATCTTCACTTCTGTATCCAGGGCTGAGGTTTTGCTATCGTCCACATTTGGGGTGCTGGAGGTTGAACCCAGAGCAGCCGTGTGCAAGGCAAATGCTCTACGCACTGTACTATCTCTCCAGCCCAATTCTGCTCTTTCCTGAGTGTTTAAGTAGCCTCAGTGTGGCCCCTCTATCAGAGGGCATTTTGGGGGACTGTGGCCTTCACGCCCTTTGTGATGCATCATTCCCGAGAGTCCGAACAGGTCTGTGCCCTGGCCTGACCTTAACACCCCGCCAAGTGCCTCTTTATGACCTGAGGCTGGGGCGGAGGGGGGCAGAAGCTTGGGGAGGTGCTGTCTCCCTCAGGACAGGGTCTCCGGAAGGGAGGCGGGCCCAGGGGACTCTCCACAGTCTGTTCCACACTCAGGGTACATTCACATTCTTGGGTCTGCCACAGGCCTTCCTGCTTCTGCAGGAAGTCACTGTATCTTTCTGCAGGGCTGCTGTTCAGGAGGAAAGCAAGCCAGAGCAGCGGGAAGGGGGTACTGGTGGGCATCCCTGCCTATCGCAACGGAGTCTGGATACTGTGGCCTCACGTGTGAATCCAGGCTGGATCCTGGTAGCACCCCCAGTGTGGCTTTCGTGGCGTCCCTGTTTGTCCCCTGCTAACCCAAAGCCAGAGCAGGCACCCCGACAAACTGTCCTGTGTGTGACCTTCGACAAGTTCTTTGACCTCTCCAGAGTTCTGGAGCCGGGAGGTACAAGCTGATGGCCCTGTGTCCCCTAGGTTCAGAGTACGGCCGCCTCAGCCCCAAACTGGTGTAAAAATTGACCGACCCCTCCCACCCCATCAGCCTTGTCGCTCTGTTTCCCTTGAAGTCTTACTGGAGGTGAAAAAGGAAGAAGCGCCAGGATTTAGACTGGCCTGTGGTCAAGGGGACCCTTGAGAACCCCCTCTCCATCCCCACACACATCCCATATTTGAGTTCTAGAAACTTCTAAATGTCTCAGATTCACAAATGCTAGCAGAGGTCTTTTCTCCTAAATGGCAAACAAGAAGGGAAACTGAAGGCTCCAAGGGCTTCTGTGTGGTGGCCAAGGACCCCTATCCCCCATGTCTGGGGCCCACTCCCCCCTCCTGAACTGTAAAAAATACAAAGGTGCGTGCACGGAACGGGGTGATGTGTGTGTTGTTCATGGGCTCTCGGGGCGGCTCGCTCTCTCACCTCTCGCCTTCAGTGCTCTCAAGCCTCTGTGTATGGACTGGATCGGGATTGCTCCTCCTTATTCTCTACTGTGTGTGCCGCTGTGCTCTCTTCTATCTGTCTCTCTACCTGTCTCTGTCTCTGTAGTCTCTCCTCTGGTCTCTTCTGACCTATCTCTGTCTCTGCTTCTGTGTCTTCTCTCTCATTTCTGTGTCTTCTCTGCTGCTTCTGTGTCTTCCCTCTCTTCTGTGTCTTCTGTCTTGCCTCTCTGTGTTTTCTCCCATTTCTTCTGTCTTGCCTCTGTCTTAGTTTATATAGCAATCACATAGAGTGGTGACACAAAGGTGGGTTGAACATTAACAAATCAACAAAGAGGGGTAAGACCACTCCTCATCTAAGGAGATTACTCCAGATTACTAGGAGATCCACTCAAGGGTGGGATCCAAACAAGGGTGTGTAGCTTTCTTCCTTCCTCAGCTAGTAATCCACTTAAACCGTTTTAGTAAATCTACTTCTAATATTTCTAGCAATGTCATTCTGTATGAGCACAGTAAGAGATATATCAAACTTAAAGTTTGGTTCTTCCTGAGGACATCTCACTATATATTCCAGACCACAGTCCTTAGGCCAGGTTAGTCTTCCTAACCCCAGCAGGGTCCAAGTCTCGTCGTTACTTTTGGATCATGACAGCATTTGTCTATGACCATGCTCTCAATTTATAGTTGAGTATTGTGGTGCTTTGGCCTGGCCCATTTCAATGCCAGAAAAGCTCACAGCTTGCCCTGAACCCATTCCATCCCTTGTTGGGACCCTTCTTTTGGGGTGCTAGGAACTAAGGGCAACTGAGTCAAGAAAGCAGATGCCCAAGAGTAAATATCATTGGAGTCAATCAGCTCCCAAGTTACAAAGCATAATATTAACTGTCTTCCTGTGTCCATACAGAAAGGACATTGCTTTAAGGTAAACTAAGTTCCCTGCAGCAAGGCTAAAAGAATGAATACAATGCTATCCTACACTCAACCATGCTAACATGCTCATACCAGCCTCAGGACAGGTTTCACCCACAGCCAGACCTGTCCAGGTTTTGGAAAAAATGTCATGGTGCTCTGTGGGAAAGCCCCTGGGTAGTGACCTGCCTTGCTCAGCATAACCGCCCACCTTCCCATCTCATTCCACTGCTCTCAACTCCCTGGGACTGTGAAGTGATAACAGGGAATGTTTTGAAGGAACCTCGCCATTGCCATGTGAACTGGGGTCCCAAAAGAGCTGCTGTAACCTGCATGTGGGACTGATGGATTTGCAAGGGGACAGTATGCATCGGGGTCTCCTACTTTTATTGGCACCTACACTGGCAGAAGGAGATGTCTGGACTAAAGACAAACAAACAAAAGGCCACCCTGCCACATCCACCACCACCACTCCCAATGACATGCAAGTTAATTCCATTTGGTGGATAAATATTTATCGGCTGCCTCCAGGCATGGTGCTGTGCAGCTGGCGTCACAACAAGGAAAGGTTTCATTAGGACCTCGAGGGGAAAGGCCGCTGGGATTCACCGCACACCTACTGCATTCCCCACTGCACTCACTGCAGGCCACCATTGCTTTTTGCTTTAACCCCGGCTGTGCAGAACAAGAAAACCACCTCAATTACATTTACACATCCTTCCTTCCTTCCTTCCTTCCTTCCTTCCTTCCTTCCTTCCTTCCTTCCTTCCTTCCTTCCTTCCTTCCTTCCTTCCTTCCTTCCTTCCTACTCTCCTTCCTGGGCCACATCCAGTGGTGCTCAGGGTTTGCTCTGTACTCAGCGAATCACTCTAGCAGACTCAGAGGACCCTGAGCACTTTCAGAAGTAACCCCTGAGCACAGAGCTGGAAATAGCCCTGGAGAACCACTGGGTGCAGTGAAGGAAGAAAGAAAAGAAAAAAGGAGAGGGAAATAGAGAAAGAGAGGAAAGAAGGAAGGAAGGAAGGAAGGAAGGAAGGAAGGAAGGAAGGAAGGAAGGAAGGAAGGAAGGAAGGAAGGAAGGAAGGAAGGAAGGAAGAGAGAACTAAAGAGAGAAAGAAAAAGAAGAAAAAGAAAGAAAGAAAGAAAGAAAGAAAGAAAGAAAGAAAGAAAGAAAGAAAGAAAGAAAGAAAGAAAGAAAGAAAGAAAGAAAGAAAGAAAGAAAGAAAGAAAGGAAGGAAGGAAGGAAGAGAAAACAAGCCTTTGTATCAATCTAACTCTGTGGTACAATTCACTAGAGAAAAGCAGGGTTAATGTTTGATTCTTTTGCTTTGTCTGATAATTTTCAAAATAGTGAAGGGATTTCCTAGTACAGTATAAAGACAAGCAACGCTTCCTCCCGCCCCCCCATTCTTAGTTCCTGGGTTTCATCATGAACTCCTGATATTGCAGTCGGCTATTGTCCATGTCAGTGCCTGCTGCTTCCCACCTTTGGCCAGTGGGAGTTCCTGCAGGTTGGCTGCTGAGAATTTTTAACATGCATTGACATCTGAGATGTTGCTTCCTTTCATATCTGATCTGACTTAATTAGACCTGGACTCATGCCTGGCACCCCTCAGAGATGCCCCAGACACCCACCCTCTGTGTCCAGAAGTGGACTGGCCAAGTCAGATGCCGGTTCACCGAATTCAAGATTTGGATGGAGAATCTCCAGGTCACACTAGACCAGAATTCCTCGACCTTTTTCTGGTTGTGGCCCTTTCTGACTTTGCTTCCTTCCTGTGCCCCCCACCGTCCTGCCAGTTGCCCCCCTAGACTCATGATCTTCCATTCATGCAGTTTTATTTTTATTCTGTGACCCCCTTGGAATATATCTGAAATGCTTCCCTAGAGGATGGTTTCCTAAGACTTCACGGCCACCCTGGTGGTAAGGGACCCTCTCTCTCCCTACCCCCACTCATTCTGACCAAACACTTGGTAACTGACATTTTGGTTGTGTGGATCTTCTTCTCTCTAAATACCGACTTGTTGAAAGTCATGTGACTTTGGGTTTCTCTTTTGGAAATATCAATGTACTTTGGAGTAGGGGGTGTGTGTTAGGCAAGACACCAGGTTCTTTTTCTCCATGGGGCAAACCTGTTTTCCATTACCATTCACCTAAAACTCTCAAACTCAAACCCAAACTCTACCTTTCCCTATTGATGAGCAATGCTAAATGATAATAAGTTACTTTATATTCATGGTCTATACCCAAGCACTTCTTTGAATCCATTATTCATTGACTCTGCTGTCTTGGTCCATGGGATGCGCTACTTGTGTGCCATTTAAAAAAAAATTAATTCATTTTAGAAAAAGTCAGGAGGTTGGCACTGGCTGTGGAACTGGCAGGAATTAGAAAGTTTCTTCAGGTCTGGTTGGCCCCCGGTGCTCAAACCAAGTTACAGGGGACTACTTTTCATAGGCTGCCCCTGGACAGGGGAAGGACATCCCCACCCGGAATCAGGAATGTGAAAAGCAGTGGGACGCCTTTGACAGAACGGGCTGGGAATCCTGAGCTGGTTGTTGCTGCTATTTAAATGGTTTTATTGGTCCAGAGAGAGCA
The DNA here is from genome assembly GCF_027595985.1 of Sorex araneus. Taxonomy (NCBI): domain Eukaryota; kingdom Metazoa; phylum Chordata; class Mammalia; order Eulipotyphla; family Soricidae; genus Sorex; species Sorex araneus. Next base: position 345,204,580 of record NC_073313.1, on the reverse strand, counting down.
AACTCTCTGGAGCACATGCTTCTCAGGGGGTCCAGGTTCTGGGTCAGTACTGCATGGTCCCCCAGGCACCACTGGGAGTGACCCCTGAGTCTGGAGTTGGAAGTAGCCCCTAGACCTTACTCGTGGGATTCCCCCAGCTCGAGACTATTATTTGTAACTAAATTAATTAAATATTTTTACTGTGGGCTTTACCATCTAGTAAAATTCTGTGATCTCTCTGTTTCCTTTCTCTCCCTTCAGGATCTTGCATACTTTCATACAGAACTTTCATGCATTCCTAAGCTCTTGTTAGAAGCAGTCCCATTCTTTCCACTGGGACTCAGTTAGCAGCCTTTGTCTTTCACACACTGACCATTTCTGAGGACTCTGAGTCTGTGGTTTGGGGCACATTCCTCAACCTGTACTTGTTGGATTGTTTTCCCAAGGTCTTATTCTGTGCCTGTCATTTTGGCAGGAATCCTAGAAAAGTGACATTGTGTTCTGGGTACCTCACCGCAGAGGGCAGGCCCTGTCCCCAGCCCCACTATTGCTGGGGTTTACTTTGATGGTGTTCCCCCCCACCACCCCGCTGCAGTACGGGGTAACCTCTGGGGAGATACTTGGAGACAATACCTGGTACTTTTCACTCCAAGGTCTTAGCGTTCTTCTTTGAATCCATTATTCATCAAAGAGTTCCAAATGTGTGACTTGGCACTCGGCAACACAAATCGCTGCCTTCTGACACAGAGAAGAGGTGCCTGTTCCCGTCAACGGGTTGCGATGTTTGATCAGTATGACTCGAGGCTTCCTTTTTGATCCAGTGCATTTTAATCCATGGCTACCATCATTCCTCTTTTGTTTGTTTGTTTTCATAGTGTTTGTTTTTTAAACTAGAGTCCAGGTCACGCAGTCTTCATGGTATCGGAGTATACAGTCATTGCAAAGTGCCAAAGACCCACCACCTTGCTCACTTCGGCAGCACATATACTAAAATTGGAACAATACAGAGAAGATTAGCATGGCCCCTGCCAAGGATGACACACAAATTAGTGAAGCGTTCCATATTTTTAAGAAACTTTGGTACATCTACACAATGGAATACTATGCAGCTGTTAGAAAATATGAAGTCATGAAATTTGCATGTAAGTGGATCAACATGGAAAGTATCATGTTAAGTGAAATGAGTCAGAAAGAGAGAGACAGGGGGCCGGAGAGATAGCACAAGGGGTAGGGCATTTTCCTTTCACGCGGCCAACCGGGGTTCGATTCCCAGCATCCCATATGGTCCCCCCGAGCACCGCCAGGAGTAATTCCTGAGTGCATGAGCCAGGAGTAACTCCTGTGCATTGCAGGGTGTGACCTGAAAAGCAAAAAAGAAAAAAGAAAAAAAGAAAAAGAAAGAGAGAGACAGACGTAGAAAGATTGCATTCGGGGCTGGAGTGATAGCACAGCAGGTAGGGTGTTTGCCTTGCACATGGCCGACCCCGGTTCTATTCCCAGAATCTCGTATGGTCCCCTGAGCACTGCCAGGAGTCATTCCTGAGTGCATGAGCCAGGAGTAACCTCTGTGCATCGCCGGGTGTGACCCCCCCCCAAAAAAAAGAAAGATTGCATTCATCTGTGGAATATAAAATAACAGAGTGGGAGACTAACACCCAAGAGTTGTAGAGATAAGGACCAGGAGGTCTGCCCCACAGCCTGGAAACTGGCTTCACATGTTGGGGGAAAAGGCAGCTCAGATAGAGAAGGGAACACCAAGTAGAGGATATTGGGAGGACCCATTCGGGTTGGAAGATGCGAACTAAAAGTAGACTATAGACTGAACATAAAAGCCATTCAATACCTCTATTGCAAACTACAACACCCAAAAGGAGAGAGAACAGAAGGGAATGCCCTGCCACAGAGGCAGGGTGGGGTGGTGAGGGATGGGGTGGGTGTGGTGAGAGGGATACTGGGAATATTGGTGGAGGAGAATGGGCACTTGTGGAGGGATACAAACGAAATGCAAACATGAAAGTTCATAAGTTTGTAACTGTACATCACAGTGATTTTCTGATAAAATATTTTTTAAAAATTAAAAAAATAAAAATCCGAAACAGGAAAAAAAAAAACCCAACTAAAGACCCACCACCACTCTCTGCATGTCACCTCTGGTCTGCTTCTTCATTCCCCTGTGACTGTTCTTGTGGTGCTCGCACTTGCCCAGACTTAGTCCAGCCTCCAAGATTCTGAGACAATCTGTTCCTGAGCGCCGAGATCCTGGGTCCAAAGGCACACCTTGGGTTCGGATGTGAATGCATTTACCATTCTCTCTTCCCTGCTTCTAACTCTTTCCTCCCACAGAGAAAACTCAGGCTCCTAATGACAGGTATATTTATTGCATGCTCTCAGTCTGAAGATGCACAAAATTCACTTTTAAATTGTACACTAATCTCTACCAATCCCCAAATAATTAAGATCTTTTTGCCCTTTTGTATTAGAGTGACAGTAAAAAGTTGAAGTGCTTCTTCAAAGTTCCTTGAAAGAGTTCTCTCTCTCTGTTTCTGAGTGTGATTATGTTATCCATTTCATACATAGTTCAGTTTATCTATCTACTTATTTATTTATTTATTTGCTTTTTGAGTCACCCCCGGCAGTGCACAGAGGTTACTCTTGGCTCTGCACTCAGGAATTACCCCTGGTGGTGCTTAGGGGACCATATGGGATGCTGGGAATCGAATCCGGGTCAGCCATGTGCAAGGCAAATGCCCTACCCGCTGTGCTATTGCTCCAGCCCCAGTTCAGTTTATTTTTACTTCATTTATTTATTTATTTATTTCATTAATTTCTGATTTACCTTTCTTGTTTATTCTTTTTATTTAAAAAAAAAGCAATATTTTAAATGTATTTTCTATTCGGGGTCACCCCTGGCAGTGCTCTTGGGCTACTCACGGCTCACTGCTTGGGGGTCACTCCTGGTGGTGCTTGGGGAATCAGACAAGGCCAACAATCAGACCTGGGGCACCAGGTGCCAGCTCACATCTCCCCAGCCCATATATACATTCTCGTTCCTCTCTTTCTTACACAACAGAGAGCAAACCTTGCATGCACTTTGATTTTTCCACCTGACAACACATCCTGGGGACCGTGCACAATTCTTGGATCTTTTCCCTTCCTTGTGTACAGCTGCCCAGTCCCCTATCTTGGATGTACCACATTTCACTCACACTCGCTCTGATGACAGGCAGGGCCCAGGCCCCAATCCTTTGTTATTCCACAGGATGTTGCAATGAATCAGTTGGTGTACGTGGTTTCCTATTTCTGGGAATACACCTTCTGGATAAGTTCCTAGAGGTGGGATGACCAGGGCAAGGGTTAAGTGCATGTCAGCATCGCCAGGCACCCCCGGCCTCTGGGCTTTGATGTCCATCAGGAGAGCCTGGGCCCAGCCCCCGGCACAGGCCAGCCAGGCCTTGATCTTGGCCCTTCTGTTGAGTGAACACGGCATCTCAGCTGACCGACGATTTGTGTTTCTTGTATTATGCTTGAAATCCAATCTATTTCCATGTATTTCGAACTATTTTATTTCATTCTTTGGTGGCCTGTATGTATATGCATGTTTTTGCTCAGTTTTCTTTTCTGTCCGCATTCTGATCCCTTTCCTCCACTGTGTGAGAGTTATTTAAACATTAGTCATAGTTTAATCTTTGGTATTACAAGTGGTTTCCCTCCGTGCGTTACTCAGCTCTGCTGATAGTCGGGGGGACAGGGAGGGAACAAGGTCGCCAGTGGCCAAGGCTGGGAAAAAGGTGAGAGACGCAGCTCGGACCTGACCCCGCAGAGTGGGCCGGGAAACTCCACACAGGTGAGCAGCCCCTGAGAAACGCACCAGGGGCCAGAGAGGCAATTCAATGGGGGCACTTGCACAGTGAGGACCTGGGTTTGACCCCTGACTCCAGGGAGGCGGGGTGGGGAGAGAAGGGGAAATGAAGGGAGGGGAGAGAAATTTTAAAAAATAATGCAGGGGAGGGAAGGGGAAAGGGAAGAGAAGAGAGGGAAGGGGGAGGGGAGAATAAGAATGGGAAAGAGGGAGAGGGGAGGGAAGGGGACAGGAGGGGAGAGAAGGGGGAAGGAAAAGGGAGAGTGAAGGAGGGGAAGGGAGGGGAGGGAAGGGAAGGGGAGGGAAGGAGAGGGGGAAGGAGAGGAGGGGGGAAGGGGGAAGGGAGGGAAGGTAAGGGAAGGGGGGGAGGGAGGGAGGGGAGGAGGGAAGCCTGCCAGGATGGCTGATCTCTAGCCTCTCTAGCCTCTTCCTCATTCTGCTTTTCCTCAGCACAATGGGAGCCCACGTCCTTGTGCCCTGAGGGCAGTCGGCAGCCCCCCCCCCCCACTTCAGGCCTCAGGGTGGGGCTGGTCTCCTTGGCTCCGAGCACTGTGCTCAGAGTGGGGTCAGGGGCTCCAGCCCAGGGCTCCTCCCTGGGGTCTTCTCTCAGCCACTCTCGTCAGCAAGGTGAGCACAGAGGTCGGTGTCTGTGGCTCTGGCCCCTCTCTGCTGTCCCAGTCCTGAGGATATTCCAGCTGGCCCCCTTGGCCCCGGGCACTGAGGTGGCTCGGGGAGGCTGCCCCCCCACCTCGCCCGCCTGACACCACACGGCTGGTCCACACGGTTCCTTGGGCAGCAGGAGATGTTCCGGCTGGGAGAGATTGCCCCACAGTCCAGCATGGACGTGGGGACCGCCAATGGACAAGGATGGAGACAGGTCCTTGCGGGGGACCTGCAGAGGAGAGATGACCCCTGGTCCCTGGGGGAAGCAGCGTGCCCGAGCCTCGGAAACTGCCCCAGCCCCAGGAGGCCGGCCCTCGGCATAAGCCACCCTCAGACTGGAGCCGGGAGGGAGAGCAGGCGAGTGTGTGTGTGAAGGCTGAGACGGCCGAGCTGGAGGAGCGCCCCACTGCCCCATCCACAGCGGCAGGACATGTTACACGAGGCTGCGCCCAGACCCAGTCCCGCAGGACTGAGCTGGCGGCTCCCTGAGAAGCGAGAAGCCGTGCGGGAGACAGCAGCAGAAGCTCTCCCTGTCATTCGGGCGCCACCCGGCCCCGGCACGAAGCAGCCCCTGGCCCTGAGTGTTCCAGCTGCACCCACATCCAGGCGAGGCCGGGAGGGCCCAGCGGGACCCACATGCAGGACCTCACAGCACTGAGGGAAGATGGAGACAGCGCAGGGAGGCGGGACCCTAGGAAGGGGTTTGCCGGGGTGCGGAGTGGCCTGATCTCAGAGAGGGTCCAAGACACCCCACCGTGCTTCTCTCTGGGACCAGGTCGTCTAACAGGAGGGCATTTGCCTTGCATGTGGTTCGAGGCTTGGGTTCGAGTCCCAGCACCACTCGGTCCCCTGAGCACCACCAGGAGTGATTCGTGAGAGCAGAGCCAGGATGGATCCCTGGAAACCTCCAGGTGTGGCTCCCAAATCAAGCCAAACCGGAAGACTTCTCACGGCCCCAAGGTCACCCCCAGATCAGGGCCTGCTGTCCTGCCCGAGACGTCCCTGCTGGCCACGGTGCTGGACTCAGGCTCGCAGCGCAGAGGCGGGAGGCACACGCCGAGCCTCCGGCATGGACGCTCCCTGCAGAGCTCTGGGGAAAGGAGAGGGAAGACATGGAGGGGCCCCCCGAGCCTGGGAGCAGGGGCAGCGGGGCACTGCGGGGTGGACGGGTCCTTGCCTGACCCTCAGGGGCACGTGAAGTCAGGGAGAGACGATACCAGCGGGGCGAGGGGTGGTCTCTGCTCTGCCCTCCTTGTGCCCAGTGATCCATGTCAGAATCTAGAGTCACCCTCCCCCCATCCCCCTGCCTCATCGTCAACACACATGGACACAAACATACTGTGCATACACATGTGCACACACATGTACGTGTGTGCTTACACACATGAACACACTGCACACACATGAATATACATACCCACAAACATGAACACATTACACACATATGCACACATGTACACGTGTGCTCACACACATGAGCATGCTGCATAAACATGAACACATTGCCCACACATATGCACACACTGCACACATATGCGCACACGTGTACATGTGTGCTTGCACACAATAACCCACTGCACACATACATGCACACACATACACATGTGCCCACACAGAGAAACGCATGGCATACATATACCCATGTGCACACGAACATATATACATACATATGCAGCATGGTGATTTAGAGCCCTTTAAAGTCCCCACAGGCTCCTGAGCACTCACAGGCTCCTTATCTGATATCCAAGGCCTTGACCCTCCAGCACTGCCTGAAGACCCTATGACTCTCCCGCAGGGGTCTGCACTGTCCCCAGAGCGAGTGTGTGTGTGTGTGTGCATGCGTGCGTGCGCGCGTGCGCTCGTGTGTGTGTGTGTGTGAGATATGTCTGGGGACCACAGCTGGAAACTAGGCCCTTTATTCAGCACTGGACACACACAGCAGAGTTTTTAATCTCCAGTTCGGGAGGTGCCCTTTCCGCATCACTGGGCCTCTGAGGCCCCTCACTGTGCAGGATGCCAGGATGCCCCAAGGCTCAGCACGGCTCCCCGACCCCAGGTTTCAGGAGGCCCTGAGGGAGAGATGCGGGCGCCACCTGGTGGCCTGACTGACTCATGGCACTGACTGTGGACCCTTGAACTACGACCCTGGAAGCTTGGGGACACTTGCAGGGACTGTCCTGACGCCCAGGCCCTCTCACCCAGGCCTCCTTCCGAGAGAAGAAGCTTTTATTCCGATCCCACGGGTGCTTACACCGCTCCCTCCTCCTCTGCATCCCGCCACCCCCTGGTCTCCCCATGGTCCTGTCCCAGAAAGGGCTGTGACAGGAGAGTGTCATCCCAGGATGAGGGTGACGGGGCAGGTGGGACCTGCCCCTGCATCTCCAGGCCCCTGGGGATCCTTTCTGAAAAGATGACCACCAGGTCAGGGCGCAGCCCACACGCTCCTGACCCAGGTGCAGTGCCCAGCACCCCACCCCTGGGCCACTGGGTGCAGTGCTGGAGGCCCTGAGCACTGCTATGGTGGCCCTGGTGGCCCCGGCCAGCAGCACCACAGGGTCTGAGCAGCATCCAAACACCCGGTTGGCTGAGAATCCCAGGGGGTGCCCAGGACCTCCTGAGCACCACTTAGGAGAGTCACCGGAAAGAGAAAGCGACTAATGTCCACCAGGGACGTGCCCGGGAGCCTGGACTCGGCGCTGACCCTGGCTCCTACTGGATGCTGAGAGGCGACAGCTCTGAACATCGGGCATGGGGTTCCCTCCTCTGGGAACTCATGCCCTGCCCTGTGGTCAGGGGCATCTCCAGTCTGGGTCCCGGGGCACCCTCAGTCCCCAGGCGCGCCCCTTCAGGGGCCTGCCTGCTCACTGCTGGCCTCCCACGCAGCCTGGTGACAGCTCATGGTAGGTTCCAGACTGTCGGGCCAGGTGCCCCCCGGTCTGCACAAGCACATGCTCGGCCACCAGGTGGGATGGACAGGCGGCCAGCGGCGACTCCCGGCCACGTGCAGTGGAGGAAGAGGTTGAGCAAGACTTCAGGAGCAGCAGTGGGCTGGGAGCCAGGCAGGGGGAGACCAGACAGAGCTCAGAGCAGGCCTGGGCGTGAGGCGTCCCAGCCGTCCTCATGCCCCCTCAGCAGAGACCACACTGGTCCGCGCAGGCCCCAGGAGCAGGAGCCTGGGATGGTCCTGGTCCAATCCCTGTCCTAATCTTTCTAAACTGAACCTCAGAACTGCATGTGGAAAGAGGAGAGGGGGAGGGAGCCAGCACATGCCGGGCTTGCCTGAGACCCCGGGTGGGATGGCTGGCACCCCGTGGCCCCCCAGTGCCACCACCGTCACAGCCACAGAGAGCAGAGGGCAGTGATGACCCCAACCTCCCAGGTCGCCTCCTGCCATGCGGAGAGCTGTCCTGGCACAGCCGGCCCGGGGAAGGGGTGTCGCATTCCCATCAGAGCACAGGACCCCGAGCCGGGAGGAGGAAGAGGAGGAGGAAGAGGAGGAGGAAGAGGAGGAGGAGGAGGAAGAAGAAGAAGAAGAAGAAGAAGAAGAAGAAGAAGAAGAAGAAGAAGAAGAAGAAGAAGAAGAAGAAGAAGAAGGAGGAGGAGGAGGAGGAGGAGGAGGAGGAGGAGGAGGAGGAGGAGGAGGAGGAGAAGAAGAGGAGGAGGAGGAGGAGGAGGAGGAGGAGGAGGAGGAGGAGGAGAAGCAACATAGATTCCAGGTCCCGGTACGTCCCTGGTGGAGATTAGTCAATTTCTCTTTCCGTTGACTCTCCTAAGCAGTGCTCAGGAGGTCCTGGGCTTCACCTCCAGAGACACTGCCTGTACCCCCTCCCCCAGGAGCCTTTCTGCATGTCGCTGGTTTGTGGGAAAGTTGGGGGCTTTTGTGGGTGGGTTCAAGCAGGACGGAGGGGCCGCTGAGGGCCACACTGAGTCAGGGACTTCTCTGGGACCTGGCCTGAAGACTCTGTGGGCATCAGTGCAGGAGACTGAGGTAGGCAGATCCGGTGGCCCCCAACCTCCCGGAGGGGGTCAGCCCTGAGCAGGCCGGCCAGTCCGCCTCCGGTGGTGGCCTCCACGGGGAAACGGAGCAGAGAAGCGAGCGTCCGTGCCAGTGAAGGAGCTCGGCCGAGTGGGTGTGACATGGGCAAGGGCTCTGAGGCTTGCCCATGGCCACCAGCTGCCCAGGGCGGAGTGCGCCTGGGTTCTTGGTCTGTTGTCTGCCCCTGCCCACCTGGGGCCCCCCTGCTCTCAGCAGGCTGTGTGTGTTTCCAGGGTGCCGTGACCATGTCCCATACCTGCTCCTCACGGCTGCAGAGGCTGCGCGGAAGAAGCAAAGGTGCCGGCTGGGCTAGGCTCCCTCTGAGTAGGGTCTCCCGTGCCTCGGGCTGCCAGGCACTCCCACCCTCTTTTTCTGTGTTTGAGGTGCTGTGGGAGACCCCGCGTCAGGGGCCTGCACACGCCTGGCTGTGGTGTGGCCATGACTCTGGGGATCTCATCTCAGACCGCGGGGCTCCCGGGATGGTGCCGGGCGCATTCAGGCTGTACCGGAAAGGTGCTTGCAGCCCCCCCCCCCCCCCGGCACTGCATGGCTGGGTCTGCGGGTGCCCCGGACCTCTGCCTCCCACTCCCGTGCCTTTTTCTCTTTGTCTCTGTCCTCGCAGGGTTAAAGATCCTGGCAAAGACCCCCACCATGTGACTGTCGGCATCTGCCATGCCCCACTCCGAGTCTGTCACAGGGGTAGGGCCAGGGGTCCAGCACAAAAAACAACAGCAGCAGCAGCATGTTTCTTGGGAGACTCACTGTTCACCCCCCAGGAGGCACTGGGCCTGAAGTAAGGACCCAGCTTTGTCCTGTGTCTGCACCTGCTCTTGGCTTTGACAGCTCTTTTTTTTCTTGTTTTTTTTTTCTTTTTTGGGTCACACTTGGCGACGCACAGGGGTCACTCAGGGGACCATATGGGATGCTGGGAATCAAACCCGGGTCAGCCGTGTGCAAGGCAAACACCCTACCCACTGTGCTATCGCTCCAGCCCCAACAGCTCTTTAACAGGTCTTAGCTGAAAACATGCTGCATTTTTAGACATCCTTCTGTTACAAGTTATAGATTTGGGGGGTAGGGGGTGGCAGTGCTCAGAGAACCATGCAGTATTGGGGATCGAAGCAGGCTTTCCACACGCAAAGCATGAGTATCTTCCTGGCCCCGGTGATTTCATCCAGATCAGTATTTCTTCAAAGTGGAATTATATTTCTTCAAGTCTTTGACTCTTGGGTAAGAAACATTGAGCCAATAGCTTTGAGAGTCTTTTTGGCACATTTCTGAATGTTCTCAAGGGAAGTTATAGCCCAGGTGGGAAAATGTAGACTCACATAAATTTCCAGCATTTAAAAAATAAAAGGCAGTGATGCAGGTGATGTCACTGGAAGAAGAAAGTGAGGGTTGGAGCTAGAGAGATAGTATAGCAGGTAAGGTGCCTGCCTTGCACACGGCCAACCTGGGCTCGATCCCTGGCATCCCATATGGTCCCCCGAACCCCACCAGAAGTGATTCCTGAGCACAGAGCCAGGAGTAAGTCCTGAGCATCGCTCGGTGTGATCCAAAGACTAAACACAGAATAAAATAAATTTTAAAAATCAAAAGAAAGGAAGAAAGGGTAGTAGATAGTACAGCACGTAGGGCATTTGCCTGGCATGAGACCAACCCAGGATTGTTCCCTGGCATCCCATGTGAGTCCCCTAAGCCCTACCAGGAGTGATCCCTGAGCAGAGCGCTGGGAAGTATTTGCTACTACTGGGTACTACTGGGTGTAGCCCACGAAGCATAAATAAATAAATTAAATTGATATTTTTTAAAAAAGAGAGAATAAAAGAAGTGACGTTCATCGAAAGGAGTGAGGGTTCGACCACACGCCGAGAGTCCGGGGCCAGGGCTTGAAGTCAGTTCTTGCCCATTAGCCTTTCTGGTGTCGGCCTGTGACAAAGGGAGGTGGGAGGCAGGGGCGTGTGTACGCCCAGTAGACCCACGCACGGAGAGGGAGTTGTGTATCTGTTGCAAAATTCAACCACATGGATTCCGAAACATAAACAACTGCCTGTCCCAGGATGAAAGCCAAAACACAGGGCCGGTGATGTGGCTCAGGGGTCACAGTGCTCGATCCTCAGCCAGAGCAGCGGCAAAAGTGTGAAGCTGGGAACTCACACACATTCAAGTCCCACGATCCCGCATCACGCCCTGGAAGTGTCCTTCAGGGCCGGAGCGACAGCACAGCGGGGAGGGCGTTTGCCTTGCACGCGGCCTACCCAGGTTCCATCCCTGGCATTCCATAGGGTCCACCAAGCACTGCCAGGAGTGATTCCTGAGTACAGAGCCAGGAGTAACTCCTGAACGTCCCTGGGTGTGACCCAAAGAGAAAAAAAAAAGAAGTGCCCTCCAAGAGCCGGGAAGCAGGAAAGTAGAGCCCCACGGCAGAGCTCATGACTGGCCTGTGTGACCCAGTAATTGATCCCCAGTGCCCCCCCCCACCAAATACCCATCAAGCAATAATCTTTGTAAGAACCCCTCAAATTAAATTCACTTAATTTTTTAAAATGTTGGGTTTCGGGCCACACTCAGCTGTGCTCAGGGCTCTGTGCTCAGGGGATCTTAGGAGTGCTTGGGAGACCCCCATGGGATGCCGGTGATCAAACCAGGGTCGGCTGCGTACAAGGCAAGTGCCTTACCCGCCGTGCTGTCTCTCCAGCCCCATCCAGCCTGTTTTAGCCGTTAGTTCTGACCCCCGCACCCCCCGCCATATCACTGTCACAGTTTATTTAAGAAGGTGGAGCAGAGGGATCCACTTGCTGGGGAGAGTTGGACCTGCTTGGGGGGTGCTAGGTCCTGAGGGACGTGATCCTGGCAGGTGGGGGATCCTCCTTGGGGACATGGGGCCCCCATAACAGTGTGGCATGTCCTCTGGGAGGAGGTATGCCTTCTTCCTGCGGGGGACCCAGGACAGGGCACAGGGCTGCCTGCCAATCACTGTCATCTGTAGCCTCTCGACCACCTCAGCCAGGGAGATGCTAAGAATGGGCAGAAAGTGCTGAGGGGACCCAGTGCCAAGGGGTGGCGAGAGGAGCTGCATGAGGCCCCATCTGAGCCCCAGAGGCCTCCAGCTGCTCTTGTGGAGGCCTGGCGTGTCCTTCCCTGGGCAGCCATTGAGCCAGCTGGGGGCCCAACATAGGCAGGGTGGCTGGGGGACCAGGCTTCTGCTGACCAAGTTCCCTGGTGCCCACCTCTGCCCTGGTCCAAGGTTTTCTCCCCTGGTCTGGGGGTGTCTCCCCTGGCCCAGGGTCTGATACTATGTGATTCCAAGGTCCCAGGGGTGGAGGCAGGAAACTGAGGCCCAGAGAGGCTCCTGGGGCAGCCAAGGAAGATTTGCTGTCTGTTGGTGCACAGGCCCCGGACACCAGCAGTGCAGCCGGCAGCGGCGGGAAATCCCCCTTCTTTGTGGCTTCAACTGTGACGTGGTCTGGCCTCCACCGAAAACCATGCCACAGATCAGAACCAGAACTGCCTCAGGACCCAGCCATCCCATCCCAGGGTCGCTGTCCCAAGAACGCAGAAGGATCGTTAGAAGAGATACCTTGACGCCTGTGTTCACTGCAGCACTGTCCACCACAGCCGAGACCTGGACAGCGCCGGATGCCCAGCAGGGACAGGGGACCCAGGAACCATGGTCGACAGCCACTAGGGAACATGGCTCGGGGAGAAGAAAAGAGAGAACCCTGCTTTAGCTGATAGAGAGATGGGACCACTGAGTGAATGATGCTTGGAGGCCTCACTCAGGGCCGGAGATGCACGCTGAGAGTGGACTATAGACCAAACATGATGGCCACTGACTCCCTGTATTGTTGCAAATTATAACACCCAAAAGGAGAGAGAGAGAGAGAGTAAGAGGGAATGTGCCTGCCACAGAGACAGGGAGAGATCCTGGGAACATAGCTGGTGGAGAATGGGCACCGGTGGAGGGATGGGTACTCAATCATTGCATGACTGAAATGTAATCATGAAAGTTTGTAAGTCTGTAACTGTATATCACGGTGACTCATTAAAATTTTTTAAAAAATAAAATGCAATTTAAAAAAAGAGAGAACCCTGCCTTTTTCTCCGGAGTGGGTGGGATGCAGGAGCTGTGGTGAGGGCAGGAAGTCAGAGGGAGCAGGACGAGGCTGGGCCATCTCACTCCTGGGCATGGATTGGACGGAGCCCTGTGGGAGCACAGACCTGAGGCTCCCGGGAGAGGGCCGGCGGGTGGGGGTGGCTAGAAGGAACCCCATGGTGAGAGGAGAGAGGAGGGGGTCCTGGGAGAGGAAGGGTGTGGGGTTCTGGGAGGCTCCGTGCGCCCAGAGCGTGCCATTTGATGCTCTTGCCAACCACGTCCCCTCCCGACTGACTCTGAGCCACGTTTGTAAGTTGGTGTCTGGAGTGAACATGGGGACAATGGCACAGACACCTGTGAGTGTCTGGAATAGAGATGCCCTAGCCTCCCAACCCCGTGGCCAGTGCCAGGGAGGTGCCACCCACAGGACTGTAGCAACACTTCGTGGCATCAGGAGCATGGTAATGACGCACTCCTGGGGCACCACCAAGGACCTCCTCCGTCAGGCAACAGTGTGTGCCCACGGTGTTCGTGCCAACCCCAAACAGCCCTGCAGCCCTTTGCCACCAGCCAGCAGGCAGAGTCACGGCTCTGTCTTGGGGGAACCCCGTCCTCACCCCAGTCCTGGTCCTGGTCTCTCTGGCCACTGCCGACTTTCTAGAACTTGGTGACACGGGGAGAAATGTGTTCTGCAAATGAGGCGATGTGCGTGTCCTTATCTGCCTGCTGTCCCCTGCTGACCCAGGGATGGGTCAACGTGCGCTGCCAGGAGCAGTAGACATGCCGCTAGGGGGTCCATCCCTGCAACCAAGACCCCCTAAGGGGACTGAGCCAGCCCTTGGGGGTGAGAGTAAGTTGGGGGAGGGGAGTAGGTAGGATGGGAGTGGGAGGGAGGGGATGGGGGCAAAAGGTCCCTAGAGGAGTTCAGGGACTCCTGCCCAGGGTGACCCCCAAGCGTCACCGATCCTGAGCATTGAACCGTCCAGCCCAGGGGGTCAGGAATGACTGGGAGTGACCCTGAGCCCCTGACCTCAGAGAAGGGGATCCCTAAACTGTGTCTCGCGCCCTCAGCGCCCCCAAACGGAACTTCACAACCCACAGACTCAGTGAAGCTGCAAATCTGCCTGGAACAGCATCTTGATGCTGGCAGAGACGGCCCACGGGCCCCTCCTTTCCAGGGGCCAGAGCCAGGGGCCGCCGGGAGTGAGGAGGTGGTGCCTGCCCCACAGTGCCCGAGGGACAAAGCGGAGGTGGTGGACAGTGGTGCTCTAGGTGGCTGTGGCTCCGTCCCCGGGGGAATGGGGGGAGGGTGTCCATTCACGTGCCCTCTGCCCCGTCCTCAGCACATGCCCAGCAGGGAACAGATCTAGGCTTGCAGTGACGCAGCCAGCAGGGGACTCGCGAGCCGCCAAGGACACCCCAGGTGGGTGCCCTCTGCATAGCTCATTTGCCAGCGTCCCCAAGGACCATTCCACCGAGGACCCACACGGGCCGGTCAGGCAGTGCAGTGCGGGCCCGGAGCGGATAGACCCACTCGCTCCAGAACAGCTGCTAGCAGAGTCCCGCCCTCAAAACCCCCAGGCATGTGCCCATTGGAGCCTGTAGCTGTCAGTCCCGAAGGCTCGGAGGGGATTGGACAATTCACCAAGCGGCACCGCTTCCCCAGGGAAGGATTCGTCGCTGTCCAGTTCACATGACTCATGTTCAAATTGCCAAGCGAGAGCTCCGAGAGATAATACCACGGGTAGGACGCTAGCCTTGCAGGCGACAGAGCCGGGTTTAGTCCCTGGCACCCCAAATGGCCCCCTGAGCCCCACCAGGAAGGATCCCTGAGTGCAGAGCCAGGAGTAACCCCTGAGCATCCTTGGGTGTGGCCCCAAAACGAAAAAACAGCAGAGGCTCAGTTTGTGGGCTTGGGTCTGGCCAACGGTCAAGGAAATCATTTGCTCTGGGTCAGGGCACTAGGTCTGCACGGGCCTGTGCTGCTGGCCAGAGCAGGTGTCCCTCAGCCCCCGGGATCCCCCTCCCGCACGTCAAGCTCTCCTGGGGAGTGTTTGAGCCCCTGCCTGCCCCTGCCTGCCCCTCACCTGGCACCAGGCGGTACAGGGGGCATCTCACTACAGTTCCACCAGTCAGATGCATGTGGCTGAGGTCCCTTCATTGCCCAGCTGGGCCCAGGGCCGCTCCCAGAGCCGGGACCTTGCCCGGGGCTGGTCTGTCCAACGGGCCAAGGGTCCGGCCTTCTCGAGACTGTCTTCGCCCCACTGCACCCCGCACCAGGCCGCCTTGCTGCTCAGTCACTGGCCAGCTCAGTAGAGGCTTGGGACTGTGTTTGGAGGGATGGAGCAAAGACGGGGTGCTCCCAGAGCTGGGGTCTGCTCACCTCTGGGTACCCAGTTACTGCTCCAACACACGCAGCATGGGGAGCGAGGCAACAGGGAACTGGCCACATCGACACCTGACCCTCAGGGCCCACAGGGCACCTGCCTGGCAGGGGGAAACGGGCAGCCGGGCCTCCAGAGGCCACAGCTGTGGAAGCTGTGCAGGCCACGGTGGAGACAGGTCTGGGCCCGTTTGCTCTCTGGCGTCCACTTCCTCTCCCCACAGCTCCCCGGGGGCCAGGGATGTGGCTCAGTGATCGAGCTGGGCTTCTGGGCCAGGTTGCATCGCTGACGTGGATTGTGTCTTCTGTTGGGTCTTTGAGAAGCCACACTTGGCCCAGCCCTGGGGGTGGTGTGCCCTGCCCTGGGGCCCTGCATGTGTGCCCAGCTGGGGTCTCCTGGAAGGCCTTTGTCATGGAATTCTTTTTCGGGGAGATGGGACCCATGCCCAGTCATGCTAGGGCTTCTTCCTGGCTCGGTGCTCAGGGGTCACTCCTAGAGGTGCTCAGGGGGCCATATGCAGTTCCAGGGATCAAACCAGGGTCTTCCATTTGTAAGGCAAGAGAGCGCCTAACCCCCTGTGCCAGCTCTCTGAGATTCTTTGTTGTTACTGTTTTGGGGTCACACACAGTGATGCCAGGGTTCGAACTTGGGTTGACCACTTGGAAGGCAAACACCTACAGGCTGTGTTATTGCTCCTGCCCCCTGTCCTGAAATTCTTTTTTTTTTTTTTGCTTTTTTGCTTTTTGGGTCACACCCGGCGATGCACAGAGGTTATTCCTGGCTCTGAACTCAGGAATTACCTCTGGTGGTGCTCAGGGGGCCATATGGGTTGCTGGGAATCGAACCCGGGTCAACCGCGTGCAAGGCAAACGCCCTACCCGCTGTGCTATCACTCCAGCCCTGTCCTGAAATTCTTTATGGAAACTTCTAACTGGGGGCGTGTGTCATCTCAGAGAAGTCCAGAAAGGCTCCAATTTGCCTTTCCCTGCTCATAATGACAAATCCCTCATAACTGAGTGCCTGGGCCAGCAGGGCCCTGTCTGCCTTTGAGGGTCTCCTAGTGAGAAATGTGAGGACCACCGCAGGTGAATTCCCCAGAGGGAGCCCAGGAAATGAGGGCAGAAGCCCCCCCTCTCCTGCCACCTGGGGTGTGAGGTCTGAGAGCACCATGATTCATGCCTCCATGGGCCCAAGTGAGCCACAGAATCATCGAGGCTGTGCAGGAACAAGATCAAGATCAGCGTTCCTGGCTGTGCAGAGGTGATGGGGTAAGGGGTGGTCTGCCTGAGTCACGGCAGGATAGCAGTGAGTTCCCAGGAGACCCTGGCCCTGAACACACAGCCCCTCCATCCGCCAGACTCTGGCGGCCTCCAGCACGGCTGCCCTCCCCTCCCTGGGGAGAGGCCCCGCAGCCTTGGGGGGACGCCAGGAGCCGCCCTGGGCCCAGCTGGGCTTCTAGGCCAGGCTGCTGTTCTCCCAGGCCAGGTTGCATCGCTGACGTGGGTTGTGGGTTCTGTTGGGCCTCTGAGAAGCCACACTTGGCCCTGCCCTAGGGGTGTTGACAGAATGGCCTAGAAATCTGGGTCAGCAACGGGCAAGTCCAGGCAGGTGCCAGGAGCACCAGGCAGGCTGGAAGGAATCTGTGAGCTTGGTGAGCGCCCAGAAGATAGCGTTAGGCTGCCCCTCGCCCGTCTCATGGCTTCCCGGAAATCCTTCTCTGGAGGCGGCGTGTCCAGGGGCCGGGGGTCAGGTGGAGCCTGGGCCCAGCTGCGGGTCATCAATTAGCCTTCGGTAGCCTGGAGTCGGAGCAGTTCATCTCAGGTCCCCTTCCTGGCCGACTCTGGCCAGTGGTTTTTCCTGTTGCTGCTGGCCAGCTGGATGAAGGTGCAAACCCCAGTTAACCTCATTTTTTCCCCGAGACCATAAGAGTCTAGATCAGAGCCCAAGACTCCCTAAGCACTTCCAGGGAATCCCAAATGGACAAGGAACTTCCCAGGAGGCAGCCTTGGATTGTCTTCTTTGGAGCCAGGTTCTAAGAAGCTCTTAACCAGTTTTTTTTTAAATGGCTTTAGGATGTTGCTGGCAGCAGGTTTGAAAATCCCTTTGCTGCAGATTCTCTGAATTGATGCATGAATTTCTTCCACCCATCCACCCATCTACTCTTCATCCATCCATCCACCCTTCCATCCATCCATTCACTGATCCATCTGTTAGCCATCCACCCGTCAATATGTCAGTCATCTACCCATCCATCCTTCCATCTATCTATCCAACTACCTATCCATCCTCCCTTCCTTTCTTTTCATTCACCTGCCCAACTATCCATCCATTCACCAACCAGCAAGCCAGCCATCCTTCTACTCGTCTATCCAACTACCCATTTATCTGTCCATCTGTCCATCTTTCCTTCCTTCTATCCTTCCATCACATCTATCAGACCCATCTCTCTGTCTCTCCTTGCTTCCTCCTCTGTTCTTTGACCAGGAAGGGGATGGGGTCACAGGTGTCAGAGCTTAGGGGCCATTCCTGGCTTGGTGCTGGGGATCAAACGAGGAGCAGCTGGAAGTGGCTGCTTGCATGGCTCATGTTTCATCCTCTGTATCATCTCTGGTCCTCCCCCTGTCCTTGGACATGCTGACCCAGTTGAGGTTCCCTGAGCATCCTGCCACAGGTGAGCACAGGTGCCCCTATGTGGGGGTAGGAACCGTCCTCCCATGCCCAGCTAACCCCAGGACTCGAGACATCCTCTCCAGCATTGGATCAGAGGCCTGAAGAGGAAACACTTGGAACAGAAGGTCCTACTTCTACCTCCGCCACCGCCGGGACCTCCTGAGAGCAAGCCAAGGGCCCTGTCAAGGGAAGTGTCACTCTTAGGTGTTACCCAGTGCCCCAAATTCTCCACAAAGCAAGGTATTGTCATCATTGACTATTGCACAGATGAGGGAACTAAGGTCTAAGGAGAAAAGGTGTGTGGTTCCAAATTGTGCAGACTTCTTACCTAAACCCAGGAATGTTGAAGGAGAGAGGGGAAAGGGGGAAGGAGAAGCAGGAAAAACAAAGGGGGAGAAAAAGGCTGGGGAAACGGTACAGCAATTGGGTGCTTGCATCAGCCCACGTTTGATTCCTGGCACCGCATATGGCCCGCGAAACACAGCCAGGAAAGACCCCTGGGCATAGAAACAGGAAGAGGGCGAGAGGGGTTGCGGTGGTGGGGAGTGCGGAAGACTGGAACCCAGGCTAGATTTGGCGGGGAAAGTGCAGAGTTCCCAGGTGGCCAGTGGGCCAGTCACCACCCAGCCTTCACGGCTCCCGCGGACTCGCTCCCGCTGCTGTGCGCGCCTGCCCTCTCGTGGCCACATCTGGAAAGGCAGCACCACCGCACCCCGCGTGCCAAGTGGGCTCTGGGGGAGCTGGCTGGATAGTTAGGGCTGTTGCAAAAGGAAGCAACCCAAGACTCTGAGGGGGGGTCTTTGCCTATGGACCAGACCAGACCTGGAGACCTGCATTTCCAGTCTCCAGGGGGCACTGATGCATCCTGGACCAGTGAGCCCACCTTGGGGGTGGGGGGGGCAGGAGGCACTGGACACATCCACCCCCCCTGGGGGCCTGGGCCACCTCTCAGGGCAGGAGGGATGAGGGCGGATACTTGGGGTGTGGATAGAACGCCTCCCTCTCACTGACACACCCCAGGCCCACTCTGGGACCCCCAAGGGCCCCGTGGGTGAAGTCCCCGGCCCTGAGAGTCTGCCTGCCTGCCTGCCTGGGGTCGTGTGTGTGACTTTGTGGGACCCCTCCCCGGGCGTTTCTGTGTCCAGCAGTGAGGTGGTTAAAAGAACAAAGGTGTTGGGCAGCCAAAGAAATAGTAGAGCATATAGGGCGCTTGCCTTGCATGCGGGAGACCAGAGTTCGATCTCCAGCACCACCAGGAATGATTCCTGAGTGCAGAGTCAGGAGTAAGCCCTGAGCACTGCTGGTGTGGACCAAAATCTGAAAAGGAAAAAAAAAAGAGGACAAGTGCCCACCACCCAAGGATGCTGTGAAAATCAAGGACATTGCAGTAAGTGTGCAGGGATCAGGGAGAGAGAGCGCTGAGTGCGAGGGCTGCCAGCCTGGGCCCCTGTGTCGCGTCTACAGGAGCCCCCCCCCCCATTCCGCCTCCCATGAGGACTTGACTCAGGACACACATGGGGCGGTGGCAGTCTGGGCTCAGAGCTGGGTCATCCTGGGCACCCACAGGGCCACCAAACTGCCCTTTCTGCAAGTCCAGCGCCTCCTGCCCCCCCCCCCACCCCCAAGGTGGGCTCACTGGTCCAGGATGCATCAGTGCCCCCTGGAGACTGGAAATGCAGGTGCTCAGCCCATCTCCACCCCAGGACCCACAGAACCAGAACCTTTGTCTGAGCAGGGCTTGGGGGTCTCTGTGAACCTCACAGCTTGTGGGCCAGAGGGTCTGAAGCAAGCATACGGCAGCATGTGGCCTCACAACCCAAGCCATCCCTGAGAAGCAGCTGGGCTAGGGTCAGCGGGAGCAGGGGGTGGACCCGGGTCAGGGCTCCCTGCCTCCTGCTGTCAGCCAAGGGCCCAGTAGTGCTGCCCAGGAAGAGCTGGTGGGGAAGGCATGAAGGCCTGTGGGACCCGCAGGAAGAGCTGGAATCTGCTATGAGACTTGTGGGGGAAAAGGGGGATGGGCTTGGGTGGGTGGGCATTCCAGGGATGGACTCGGCTGGGCACAGTCCGTTTTATCCCAATCCCCTGGGCCCTGGGGCAGCTGGAGAGCCCCAAACCCTAGGTCTGAATAAACTGGGCTTCTTCCCTTGGTGATGATTCCGTGGTGAATGCCTGGAAGGTCAGGTTTGGGCTGAGAAGGTTGGGCACCCTGCCACACCACCGCGGCCTGGTGCTCGCCGGCCCCTACCCACCCCGGCTGCTCCCCTCGGTGAGAGCCCCAGGGGTCAGCCCAGCTGCCCATCACCCACCTCCTCCCTGCACAAATGCTGCCTCTTGAGACAGTGAGCTTCAGTGTCCACCCCCAAAGAGGAAGCCGGTGAGAATGGGGGCGGCGGGGTCAGGGTGGGAAAGAAGTTTGGGAAGGGGCAAGGTCCTGGTCTGCCAAGGAGGACCCCTATTTCGTGGAGAGACACGTTTTTCTTTATAACTTGTAGTCTGTCACATCAAAAGTCTGGCATTTGCTGCTTAGGTGGCCCGAGGCAGAACGGTTTTTTCTTCTCGTTCTGAATTGGGAAGCGCTCTCCAGCCGAAGGCGAAGAGGGAAGATGTTGGCATCAAACGTGGCTGCTGCAGGCAAGGGATGAAAGGCCAGCTTATTTTTTTTTTAATTTTTAAAATTTATAAAGTAGCACTGTAGCATTGTCATCCTGTTGTTCATTGATTTGCTCAAGCGGGCACCAGTAACGTCTCCATTGTGAGACTTGTTGTTACTGTTTATGGCATATCCAATACGCCACGGGTAGCTTGCCAGGCTCTGCTTTGCAGGCAGGATACTCTCAGTAGCTTGCCGGGCTCTCCAAGAGGAGCGGAGGAATTGAACCCGGGTCGGCAGTGTGCAAGGCAAATGCCCTACCCACTGTGCTATCGCTCCAGTCATTTTATAAAGTAGTTTACAATATTTGAGTACAGTTAGTATTCAAATACCAATCCCATTACACCTTCCCACCATCATATTTCAGGTGTTTCCATCCTGAACCCCAATCCCTGCCCCAAAGCAGAACAGAAATAGTATATTTTGTGTTGTTATGAAAAACCACTGAAAATGCTACAAAAAAAAAAGAGTATCCTTAGAGGAAAGAGTGTGAAGATTGTATTTCACCCTGGGGCCATTAAGCCCTTCTACAAGAGATCACTAACATGTTGTTAAAGGTTGAGCCTTGTGTGCTTTTTATATATGTATCTTTTTCAAAAAAATGGTATATTTTTCCCTCTAAGATTGGTTGCCTCCTAATTTGAACCCTATTAACTGTGGTGCCATAATCTTGGAGTATGGGTACGGTGTGTGGTTTGAAGTATCATGCGGCAGTGAATGCAAGGCGGGTTTAGACATGCCCAGCTGTCCATTCCCTCAGGACACTATGAACTCTGCCCACTGATTACTACTTCCCGCTGGATGCAGGAGCTTACCAGGGATGCAGGTCACAGGCTTCTGGGAGCATGCGTTGTGGGAACATGCACTTTGGGGGGGGGGGTTTGCTTTGTCTTATAACCAGGCATCTCCCTATAGACTGAAGTTGGTCCCCTCTGAGACTACAGGTCATCCTAGGGTGGCACCACCGTGGCCATTGCAGTCTATCCCCTCCTGGAGAGCCCTCACTTCTCCCTGGCCAGGGCTATGCATGTGACACCATTCAAGGGGCTTATGGGGGGGGACCAGTGGGTGTTCTAAGTTCTGTCCTTCACAAGGTCATGTTCACCATGACCCCACTACTTAAAAAATTTTGTCAGGGATTGGAGCGATAGCACACCGGGTAGGGCATTTGCCTTGCATGCAGCCCACCCGGGTTTGATTCCCAGCATCCCATATCGTCCCCTGAGTACCACCAGGAGTAATTCTTGAGTGCAGAGCCAGGAGTAATCTTTGAGCATAGCCGGGTGTTCCGCAAAGTGTTAAAAAAAATTTTTTTTGTCATAGGAGGCACGTGCTCAAGGCTTTCTCTTGGCTCTGTGCTCAGGGGTCACTCCAGGCAGGCTTCAGGGGACCATTTTCATTGCAAGGGATCTAACCCGGGTTGGCCATGTGCAAGGCAAGTGCCTTCCCTGCTGGGCCATCTCTCCGGCTCCCCACTGTGTTTTTAGGGGGGAGCCAGATTCTATGAAATCTGGGGCATAGCCAGGCAGGTTTGATCGCCAGTGCTGCACCGTCCCCTGAGCACCTTTGGGATACCCAACCCATCCCCCAAACAAACAAGGGGCCGGAGAGATAGCACAGCATTGGGGTCCTTGCCGTATTGGTGCTGGTTTGATCCCTGGCACCCCATAGACCCCATAGGGCCCCTCCAAGCCACGCCAGGAGTTATTCCGGAGCCAGAGCCAGATGTAAATCATGAGCACTGCCAGGTATGGACCAAAACCAAAACAAACTAACCAAGAAAAAAAAATCCATTTGGAGTATTTCTGAGGATCAAATTGTCAATTTAGGCTTGAGTGGTGGTTGGAAAAATTGGAGATGATGGTGGAGGGAGGGAGGTAGTGGTGACAGGATGGAATATTGAGTGCCTCTAAAAAATCGTCACAAACAGCTTTGTAAATCACAGTGTTTAAATAAAGTGTTGGGGGATGGATTGTGCATATATTTCATGAGTGGGTCAGCTCCACCCAGCTCCTCCGGGAGCTGCACATATCAGAGTGTATTCCCAGACAAAGGTGTCGGAAAACAGGATGTTTGAGGGACAGTTTCAGACAACCAGGGCTGGGGCACTAATTGGGCCAGCTGCCTCACTGCAGCTGACCTGCAAATTTCTGTCAGTTGATGTGATGGTTGGGAGTCTATTACTCCTACCATATTAACTGGACTCCTCAGAGATCTTTCCCTTGGGCATCTGAGACCGAGGGCGTGAGCATTATGTTTCCATGGAAACCAAAGGTAATTGCCAACTTACACCAGAGCTGAGCTCTGGCGTGTCCCCGAGTGATGGGCAACAATAAAGGCGGTAGGCGGGAGGTTATTTGTGTGTTAAAAGGAAGGACTCGGGCATAATGTGGAAGGACATTAAGTTTACCTCAAGAGATCGTGATTGGTTTGAAAAGCCATCTCCTCTCCCAAGAAAACCCCAAGCCAGAGACATATCTTAGTGATTTTATTAGTTCAGCCGTAAACTGGGGGAGCTAAAATGTCACCTCTTGTTCCTTAGCTTTTCTATTTCTTTGCAACCATTATTATTTAACTTAGGAACATCCGTTATTATTTCACCTAGGCTGCTCTTTGCTGCTTAGATGCTTCCCAATTGTGTGCCACTAGAGGGATAGCGTAACAGGCAAGGCGCTCGCCTACAGGTGGCTAATCTGGGTTTGATCCCCAGCACCCCACAGAATCCCTCGAGCCCCATCAGGAGTGCTCATGAGCACAGAGCCAGGAGAAAGCCCTGAGCAGTGCCAGGTGTAGTGTCACCCCTTCCACCCTACCAAAAAAAAAATTTACTTTTCCCGAGGACCGGAGCAATAGCACAGCAGGTAGAGCATTTGCCTGACCCAGGTTCGATTCCTCGGTCCCTCTCAGAGAGCCCGGCAAGCTACTAAGAGTATCCTGCCTGCATGGCAGAGCCTGGCAAGCTACCCGTGGCGTATTTGATATGCGAAAGGCAGTAGCAACAAGTCTCACCACAATGGAGACGTCACTAGTGCCCGCTCGAGCAAATCGATGGACACTGGAAGGAGAGTGTGACAGTGCTAGAGTGCTACTGTTCCCGGGGCAGGGGTGTGGCTCAGTGAGAGAGCACTTGCCAGGCATCTTTGGGGCTTGGGCTTCAGTCACAGCATTACAAAAAAAAAAAAAAAAGGTTTTCCCATTGGGAAAATAGGCAAACTTGGCTGATAGCCTTCAGCACATGCCTGGATTTGTCCCTGAAACCCAGAGGACTTCCGCTGGGATCTAGGTCAGCCCCTCGCCCTGCAAGGGGTTGGGGGACAGAGGGCGAGTGGTTTCCCTAAGCCCAGAGAGCCGCCGGCTCTGAGCCGAGAGGAGGCATCTGGGCGGCCCCTATCCACTCTAAGAACATGTTAGCCGCTTCCTGGTAATTTCCAAAGTGAATAAGAAGAGCCGGTTGCTCCTACCTGTCTGCCCGCTGGCCCCGTGTTACCTTGGCAACAGCTGCCGAAAGGAATATTGCCTCTGGGTGCATCCAATGCTCCCGAGCCAAGGGTGAGTCCCTGAGAAGGGCCACGCCGGGGAGGGATGCAGACGAGGGGTCCCCGACTGTGTTAGGGGCTCCCTTCCATAAGAACTGCTCATTTATAACCCACAGCAGATCGGCCCGATGAACAGTGTTTCCCCGCTAGCCCCGCTCCTGTTCTTTTTATATCTAGTACGACGAGATTTCTGCTTTTCGGAAAGGAGAAGTCACTTAATTTCAATAGCGCCATTAGCGGGAGCGCTGAAAGGGGCTGTTGCCAAGCCCGCCAGAAAGGCCGCCTCGCCTCCCTGGCACCTCACCTCCTCTGCTCTCACAAGGAAACGGGGGCCCTGAGTGGACACTGACATGGCCTAGGAGGGTGATCGGCATTGCAGGACAGGAACTCAGCCGCTTCTTGGCTGGTGCTCCTGCAGCCTGGCTGGCCGGTGGCCATGCAGCCCGGCTCCCCGGGACCCAGCACTCGTCCTGCTCGTAGGCTCTGGTGACGGAGACACAGTGTGGGCCCCTGACTCAGCTCCCAGGAACCCACTCACCTGTCTCTGACTGTGCACTGGGGCTGGAAGCCTTCCGGGTTTCGATTCAGGCTGGGGGCAGGGCGTGGTGAGAGGGGCAGGGCTGATGAAGTGGGGTTCCCCCTGCCCCACGCCCCTCCTGTCCTGTCTGCTGTCCCCACCCCATCCCCCCCCTGTCCTGTCTGCTGTCCCTGCCCCATACAAGAAACTGATGAGTGCCTGTTCCCTTCCCTTGGCTCCTCGGGGTCCCGGGGCCATCCTAGACGTGACTGGTGCCATGTGTACCCCCACTCGCTGCACCCCGGGGCAGCTCACCTCCCCCCACACATCCTGTGTCAGGCAGGCTTCAAACAACGCTTTAAGAAGCTGACACACGGCACAGTCAGTCTCCGGAAAACCCAGAGAAGATCAGAAAACTCTTTGGATCCTGTCCAGAGGCACAGAAGAACCAGAAAATAAATAAATGATTCCTACGTAAGCATTTACATAAATATATTCCCACTCTCGCGGGCCCAGCAGGGACGGCACTGCCTCGCCTGCAGCTGACCCGTCTTCCATCTGCGGCTCCACTACACGTGCTCCCTGGGCCCCACCCGGCGGGACCCCTGAATGCAGAGCTGCCTGGAACAGCACAGGGTACGACCAAAGAACAAAAGCTGTGCAAGTGAGGCAAGCACCTCGGCCCGAGACCATCCCCTCAGCACGGGGGCCAGGGCTGAGGGGAGACAGGCAGAAGGCAGCAGCGGATTCGGTCTTCAGGGAACGTGCGTCCTGGGGTGTCTGTGAGGGAAAGTCAGTGAAGGGGTCAGCCGGGGAGAGCCAGAGAAGGGACCAGAAAGGGCGGAAGCTCTCTTGGCACTTACACCTTGGATGGACAAACGGACAGATGGACAGATGGGTGGATGGGTGGATGTGTTCACTTGACTGGGGGCACTCCTGAGAGGTCTCCCTTTGATGCGACTCCAGGGACCCCCCAGTGGCAGTCACTGGGATTGCACTTTGCGTGTGGGATGGTGCTGGGGCTCGAACTCACGGCCTCACGCCTGCAGGGTGAGCACCCTGCCCTGGAACCACAGCACCGGCCCGGGCGGGGCTTCTCTCCCAGCAATGCCCCCTGGGTCATCTCAGTCACCCCTCGAAAGGGTCTGGACAGGCTGTTGTCTCTCCTGATTCTGGAGGAGAGAGAGAGAGAGAGAGAGAGAGAGAGAGACAGAGACAGAGAGACAGAGACAGAGAGACAGAGAGACAGAGAGACAGAGAGGAGACAGAGAGAGAGACAGAGAGACAGAGAGACAGAGAGAGAAAGAGACAGAGAGACAGAGAGGAGGGGGGAGAGAGAAGAGAGAGAGAGAAGGGGGGAGAGAGAAGAGAGACAGAGGAGGGGAGAGAGAGAGGAGAGATGAGAGAGAGAGGAGAGAGGAGAAAGACATAGAGGAGGGGAGAGAGAAAGGAGAGAGAGACATAGAGAGAGGAGGAGGGAGAGAGAGAAGAGAGAGAGGAGGGCAGAGAAAAGAGAGAGAGAAGGGTAGAGAGAGGAGAGAGACAGAGATATTGAGAGAAGGAGAGAGAGAGAAAGAGGAGACAGAGACAGAGATAGAGAGGAGAAAGAGAGAGGGAGAGAAAGGAGAGAGGGAGAGAGACAGAGATAGAGAGAGAGGAGAGAGACAGAGAGACTCCTGGGCTCCAGCTGGCCGAGTGGTCAGCGGGGCCGGCTCCTTCCCTCTGCTCTCCTGGGCCCCGAGAGCGAGCAGAAGACTGACACGCTCCAAATTTGCTCAGAGCTCCGAGTCCTCCCGCCCTGCCGCCCGCGCCTCTGGACAGGCAAAGGGCTGCAGCCGAATACACTGGCCCTAGGTCCGGGGGCCCCACCCCATCCCGTCCCTGCTGGGGCCGCACTCGGAGCTTCTGGACAGGCGTGAGCTGGCCGGACACTGCGGGGGGAGGGTGCACTCCCTCACCGCTGACCTCAATTCAGCTGAGCTGCTCGGGTACCTGGAACTGCTCAGGACTTGCTCCTGGCTCAGTGCTCGGGACTGTAGGAGGGGCCAAGGATCAAACCAGGGTCACCCTCCTGTACTGTCACCAGGAGAAGCTGATGGGCCTGGCTCTGGGGGCGAGGGCCTCTCACGTGGGGCTGTTGTATCCTTTGGGGACTTTTGACGAAGAAAATTGCTTCTGGGGGGCCAGGCTGGCTGCCTCAGCAGTGGCTGCTCCTGACGGGAACAGGGGGCCGCAACTTCTCCCAGGCGAGGGCCGCCGGACCCTTGCGGGAAGGGGCAGAGGAGGGCCCCAGAACCTCGCCTGGCTGAGCCCGCTAGGGTGGACGCTGCCGGAGAGGGTGGGGCTGCTGTGTGCAGGGTCAGGGCCACAGTGGACGCCAGCCCCGCGCTCGGGAGGCCAGTGCCAGGACCCGCGTGGAGCGTGGCCCTGCCCACAACCCGCAGGCCCCTCCCTGCTGTCCTCGGCGGCTCTGTCCCTCCCACCGCAGCGCCAGGACTGAGGGGCCACCAGGCAGGGGGACAGGGCGGCAGGGAAGGGCAGGAAGATGAAGGCCACCAGCCAGCCTGCCGCCCAGCGGTTTGGGGTTCCAAAACAAGAAAGGAAGGAGAAAGTTTCTATTTTTGACCGAGACACTGATGAACGGAGGATCTTACATGATTAAAATCCAGAAATAAACGGTTTATTGGGGTCAGCTAGAAAAACCGCTTTTTGTGTTATGGACATTAACCCCGTGACACCCTGCCATGCATCTACTGTGTGTCCTGGCAAGCCGCTCACCCTCACTGGGCCTCAGTGCTCTCACCAGAGAAATGGGGGTGGGAGAGTCCCCTCTCCTCGCCCGCCCTCAGGATGCAGCTCCCCGCCCACCCAGTATACCTCCTTCCCCACACGGGTCCAGCATGAGCGACGGACACAGGCTCACTCCCTGTGAGTCACTCGAGATAAGCCTTGCCCGGTGGCTCACACACCTACTTCCTCCTCCTCCAGGGTCCGACACAAGCAAAGTCATGTCACAGACGGGGAACAGGGCGTGGAGTGTGCGGGCAAGGGTGCCCAGGCTGTGAGCTGGCACTGCTCTCTGTGCCCCATGGCCTCGTCTTACCTCAAGCATCTTCCCGGGGTTGGGGGGGTTGGGGGATGCCCTCCCATCTTCCTGGCAGTGCCCGTCCTGCCCAAGTCTCCTCCTCCAGGAAGCCCTCCGCCCTCCCTCTGTGCTTACTGAGCACTTTCCCTGTGAGTGCTTTCCCAGGAGAGGCACAACCCTCCGAATTGTCTTCACTTACCCGTCTCTCACCAGACTGTGAGCACCGCGTTCAGGGACCAGAGGGATTTCTGGGCCTCTGGAGCCCAGCGTGGTGGCCAATGGAGCCAGTGTTTGGATGAGTTTGGGTGGAACTTGAGGGTTGTCCTGAAGGGGAGGCTTTGGATTGCCCAGGGGCTGGCCCCAGAAACCGCCTCAGTTTACCCATCCAGGCGTCTCTGAGAGTTTCTCTCTGCAGGACATTGGGTTGCCCTGACAACAGAATTTTTTTGTCCCTTTTGCTCATTTATTTTGTTTCTATTGGACACTCCCAGCTGTGCTCAGGGCTGACTCCTGGCTCTGTGCTCCAGGATCACTCCTGGAGAACTCTGGGGACCATGTGGGATGCCGGGGATGGAACCAGGTTCAGCTGCATACAAGGCAAGCGCCCTCCCCACTGTGCTATTGCTCTGGCCCCTGGGATTTTTGTTGTATTTTTTTTGGGGGGGGGGGATGTCCCTGAGCCCTCGTTTGCACAGGACCCTGATGGCTGTTCCTTGGCACCTCTGCAGTCAGAGCTGCCCCTTCTCCGTGCTGGGTCCTGGGCTCTTCAGCCTCTCCTTGGAGCCGTGCTGAGGGCCGGGAGCACTGCCTTGCATGCAGAAGCCACATCTGACCCCCAGCACCACAGGGTCCCTGAGCACAACAGGACAACACACACACACACACCCC
The DNA here is from genome assembly GCF_027595985.1 of Sorex araneus. Classification (NCBI taxonomy): domain Eukaryota; kingdom Metazoa; phylum Chordata; class Mammalia; order Eulipotyphla; family Soricidae; genus Sorex; species Sorex araneus. Next base: position 345,176,217 of record NC_073313.1, on the reverse strand, counting down.
GAAAAAGCTGGGCTGAGGGGCCGGAGAGTAGTTCAGTGTATGGGGCGCTTGTCTTACACACGGCCGACCCAGGTTCAATTCCTGGCATTGGGTCCCCTGAGCACTGTCAGGAGTAACCTCTGAGCATCACTGGGTGTGGCCCCCCCAAAGAAAAGAAAAAAAAAGGAAAGTCGTGCTTAGCAGTTACCAGCTTCGTGACACACCCTCCCAGGGCCAGAAAGGACACAGACTCTGCCGTGACCAGAGCCAGTCTCCCTGTGTCTGCAGATAGGAAACCCCATCCCGACCCCCAAGCCCTGCCTAGCTGACCCCTCCCCCTCAGACAGGCACCCCTACCTTGCCCTCCATTCTGCCAGGGCCCAGGCCCACAAGCCTGGGGTTCTCTTGAGGCTCTGGGTCAGGCGCGGGGAGGTGGGGGGCGGGAAGGTGGGGAGAGCAGAGCATTCACAGGCAGAAGCTCAGAGTGGCCCAGCCACTTCCCAAGATCACACAGCTAAGGAACAGCAGTAGCACAGCGGCTGCCCCCAGCCTACCTCGGACAGGGCTCAGCCGGAGTCCATTTTCCTGCCAGCTTGGGCTCCGGCTTTCTGCAGAGAGATGGAGAGGCTTCCAGAAGCTCAGACGGGGTGCCCGAGTGAGTGTGCGGCATATTCTTTCTGTCAGAGGTGCAGAGGCAAGACACGCGAGAGGAATGTAGAGAGCACGGAGGGCCAAGGCGTCGATCTGGCTGGAGGCGAAGAGCGACTGCCAGAGGCCTCCTTTTACTCTATTTTTTATCAGTGACATCCTAATGACTTCATCACGGAGAAAGAATCACTAACGAGAGTACACTTGCAGGACGAGCGTTTGTCAAAAGAACATCAGGGTATACATTGTCATGTCAACGCTATGTTGTCATGATTAAAAATGTCAGAGGAAGATGTGGAGCTGGACACGGAGGCTCTACAGATTACGACCCCCACATTCTTGTGGTCGGTTACACAGAGCGCAGAGAGAAGGCTCGGACTGATGCTTGAAGGTCAAACCAGATTAAGGACGTGTGAGAGAGGGGAAACTGCTGCCTGGTACTGCCAACATAATGTGTGACCAGGCGGGTGTCTGAGAGCATGCGGTACTCCTCCAGGTCATCGGACTCACAGGCTTTATCTTGCCCACTTAGTGTAAAAGTGGGGCCTCCGCTCTGCTTCCTGCTTGCAAGGCAGCGTCCAGAGGCTCATCCTAGTGTCCTGGCTTAGCAGCAACATGAAGAAGCTTCCAGAGGCTCAGACGGGGTGTCTGAGTGTGTGGAAGCTCGAAGGGGCCAGGAGATGGGGGTTCACTCCATAGTGTCCCGATAGGGCAGGGAAACTCCAGCGCGGCAGGTGGTGACGCCACCTCACCCAGAGTCACACGTAGGCTGCAGAAAGTGGATGTTGGGCCTGGGACCCCTTGCACCTTTTGTGCTGCCTCTCTCCTTGGAGGCAGTCAGGGAGGAGAGCGTAGGGGAGGTCAGTGGTGAGCGCTGGGGAGACCCCCAGGGCAGGAGGGAGGACCCCTGTCCCCAAAAGGCTCCTCCTGGAGGAAACTGAGAACAGATATGTGGGGGTCTTCAGAACCCCAGCAGGGAGCTGAGCCCCAGCTGGACCCTAACCTAACGGGGTGGGGGGGATTTTGAAATGTAGACAGTTACTTCCGGCCACGTCTCCCTTTCTCTCCCATAACATGGGGAGAGAGTGAATGAACGTGGATTGTTGTCGAGATGCAGAGGGGTCAGGACACCCTCACGGAGCTCTCGGAGCTTCTCGGCCTTGCCCCCGGGCTGTCCCTACACTGGCCCTGAAGCAGGTGTCACGTGAGCTGTCCACACGGACAGGACTGGTGGGCCCGCTCCGGCACCCTGTCCTGGATCCAGTTACTTGGCACGGTTCTCTTGCCCAGCAGGAAGGGGGTCCTGCTGTCCTGTGACCCCCCCACTCCAGGTTCTGACGCATCAGCCAGAGCTGGTGGTCGGCCACAGGCTGTGCTCCCGGCATTAGGTCCCACAGCAACTCTGGGCGCAGCATGTGGGGCGTCTGCCCGGTGGCCCAGTGCGTGGGCAGGTTGGCACATCTGACAGGCTGTGTGACTTCTGTGTTTGTGCCCACCCCACCCCGGGTACTGCTGGGTCTGTCCACCCCACACCCAGGCACAGCTGGGTCTCTGTCCATCCCACTCCCATCCCACACCCAGGCACACTGGGTCTGTGTCCACCCCACACCCGGGAGCTGCTGGGTCTGTGTCCATCCCACACCTGGGCGCTGCTGGTGTCCACCCCACACCCGGGTACTACTGGGTCTGTGTCCACCCCACACCCGGGCGTTGCTGTTGTCCCAAGTTGTCACCTTTGCTCCCATGCCCTCCTGGGGGGACTTGGCCTCTGTTCCCTGTTCCCTGGAGGGCAGGAGGCCCGTGGTGGCCTGGCACTAGGGGGACAGGGCGCCCTAAGTCTGGCCAGCTCACGAGCTCAGCGCCTCCTCGCAGGTCTCGGCCCTGGTGGCCAGCCCTGCTGCCTCGAGCCCTGTGGGGGGAGAGCGAGCGGCCCGGCATGCTGGCCCCAGTCTCCCTGACCCTGCCTACGCCAGTGCCACAGCCCAGCCGCTGTCATCTCCATGGCAACCGTGGGGGTGGCCTGGGAGCCAGGTCAGGCCTGTCCCTGCTCTCTGGTTACTGGGGAGGGGACACCCACATACCTGCTCGGCTAGATCAGTGCTGGCAGCTCTGCCCCATGGCCAGTCTGAGGGGACAGGGGTCAGGAATGGTGGAGGCGTGGGTGAAGGAGTTAGTGTGAGGGTGTGAGGGTGGGGTTACAGTGTGAGTGTGGGGGTATTTGTGAGTGTGTGAGGGGGGGTTAGTGTGAGTGTGTGACTGTGGGGTTACAGTGTGAGTGTGGGGGTATAGTGTGAGTGTGTGAGGGGGTAGAGTGTGAGTATGTGAGGGGGCATGGTGTGAGTGTGTGAGTGTGGGGCTATAGTGTGAGTGTGTGAGGAGGCATGGTGTGAGTATGTGAGTGTGGAAGTGTCGGAGTACAGTGTGAGTGTGTGAGGGGATATAGTGTGAGTGTGTGAGTGTCGGGATTTGGTATGAGTGTGTGAGTGGGGGTATAGTGTGAGTGTGTGAGGGGGTATAGTGTGAGTATGTGAGGGGGCATGGTGTGAGTGTGTGAGTGTGGGGCTATAGTGTGAGTGTGTGAGGAGGCATGGTGTGAGTATGTGAGTGTGGAAGTGTCGGAGTACAGTGTGAGTGTGTGAGGGGATATAGTGTGAGTGTGTGAGTGTCGGGATTTGGTATGAGTGTGTGAGTGGGGGTATAGTGTGAGTGTGTGAGGGCGTATAGTGTGAGTGTGTGAGGGGAGTATAGTGTGAGTGTAAGGGTTTGGTATGAGTGTGTGAGTGTGGGGTTATAGTGTGAATGTGTAAAGGGTAGAGTGTGAGTGTGAGAGGGTATAGCATGAGTGTGAGCATGTGAGTGTGGGGTACAGTGTGAGGGTATGAGGGGGTATAGTGTGAGTGTGTGAGTGTGGGGTTATAGAGTACATGTGTGAAGGGTACAGTGTGAGGGTGTGAGTTTAAGGGTATAGCAGGTATGTCTGTGTGTATATGAGTGTGGCGTGTGAGCGTGTAGCTATGAGTTTGTGTGTGTGGTGGGGGTGTGGGGAGGATTCTGCATGTGCGTGTGGGAGTGTGGGGGTGTGTGTAGGTGTGTGTGTCCAGTGTGGGCTGTGGGTGTATGCACGTGAGCGGGTGTGTGTGAGAGTGTGCAGGTGTGATGTGCACGTGTGCACACAGCTATGGAAAGCAATGGCCGCTCGTCGACTGTGTGCCCTTGTGTCTGAGGCGGGGCTTGCTGGTGCTCCCACCCTGCCCGGCCGTCTGTGTGTCCGAGACTCGGGCACAGCAGTCCTTTAGTTCCATTTTCCCAGCAACGGGAGAATGACCCCGGCTTGGCCACTGTCCCCGGGCAGGGCGGGACCCTGCAGGGGAGGGAGAGCCCCCACCTCCGCCGGGCCCCGGCCCGGGGTCTCTGCACTAGTGTCCTCCAATCCCAGTTTCCTGCACGGAGAGCGGGGCTGCCTGGCAGGGTGGGAGCGGGGAGCTCTGGGGGGGGGGGGCGGTGCAGGGGAGCCCCGACCGTCCTCTAAGCCAGCGCCCGTCTGACCGGCTCTCCAGTGCACAGCCGAGGAGGGACACTTGGGCGCTCGGAAGGCCCCGGAGTTGCTCGCTCTCCTCCCCTGCTGGGAGGAAAGGGCCGGCAGGGAGTGGGGCTCCCTGGACGCCACGGGGTGAGAGTTGGGGGCTCTGCTTCCTGCAGGCTCTGCCAACCGACCAGACAGGGACACTCATGGGCACCCAGGTGACCCAGGGCCCTAGGTGCCCTGCAGGGAGGCGCCCCCCCCCACATACACACACCATATATACACATGCATAAACATATGCACAACACATGCACACACAGGGAGTCAGGCAGGTGTGAACCCCTGGTGGGCTGGGACAGAGCCTTGGCAACCTGCCAAGGTAATCGTGTCAGTGCTGGGAGGTGGGGTGGGGGAGAGGCCAGGCTGTATGCGCTTGATCTGGGACCTGCAAGGAGCAGGAAGTGAGCCGCCAGCTCTGGCCTCAGTGTCCCCGCTGTGACGTCAGAGAATGTTTCCTGAGGAGGTGGTGGCCGGGAGTCAAGGGCTGATGCGTGTTAAAGGCTGGAGGGTTCCACAGCGGGAGGGCACCTGCCTCACACACAGCCGAGCAGGGCTCAATCCTCGCTCCCCCCACCTATGGTTCCCCGAGCACAGAGCCAGGAATAAGCCCCGAGCACTGCCGGGCATGCCTCCACTCAGATGGAAGAGTAGTCTATGTTCAAATACATCGAGGCCTTTAGACGGGAGTGGGGTGTGCGGGGAGTGAGTCTTCAGCCTAAAGGCTCAGCCAGACCCCGTCGTTTCCTGCCGAGGAGACTGGGTGGCCGAGCGCCCGGTGGGAGTGACTTGACCTAAGGCTCCCTTGAAAGGCAGCCTGTGGGGAGCCTGGGAAATGAGTGGGAGGCCGGAGGGCAGGCCTGGGAAGGAGCCCAGTGCAGCAGGCCTGAGGGGGGAGCAGGCAGCGGGGGCTCTGAGGCAGGTCAAACTGGAGCTGGCCCGGAGGCGGAGGTCAGCTCTGCACGGCAGGGAACCTCTGGGCCCTGCCCCCGCTCAGACTCTCCAGAAAACACACCCGAAAGGAGAACGATGTGATGTGTCCCCTCCGCCAGCCCGCAGGAGGGGGAGACGTCCGAGGGGCTGTGGCGGAGGGGAGAAGACAGTACCCCCAAGTGCCAGGGGGACTGTTTCTCTTACCACTTCAACTGGGGTGAGGGTCCTCACACCTTAGGACCTCCTCAGTCTTTGGAATGAGCTTTACGGGTTGGGGAGGTTGGGGGTTTGAGCCACAGCCAGCGGTGCTCATGGGTCACTCCTACTCTATGTTCCCATACCACTTCTGACAGCTCTCAGGGGTCCTTGGGGTGCTGGGGATGGAACCAAGGTCAGCCATGAGCAAGGCGACCATCTTAGATCCCTCACACCCTCACCATCTCTCTAGGCCTGTGGAATGATCTTTTAAGTGATAAACAGTAAAAGAGAGAAGGAGCCCAAGTCACACACACACACACACACACACACACACACACACACACAGTGTTGTTGTTTGTTTGCTTGCATTTTGGGGTCACACTTAGCAATGCTCAGGGGTTACTCCTGGCCCTGAACTTAGGAGTTACTCCTGGCAGTGCTGAGGGGCCACAAGGATACTGGGGATTGGACTCCGGTCAGTCACATGCAAGGCAAATGCCCTGCCTGCTGTACTATCATTCTGGCCCATATTATGTCAGGGATTTTCTAAAATTCAGGGGCTGGAGTGATACAAGAGCGGATAGGCACTCGCCTTGCACACAGCTGACCCAGGTTCGATCCCCAGCCCCCCATAGGATCCCCTGAGTGCAGAGCCAGGGGTAAGTCCTGCGTACTATTGAGTGTGGCCCCCAAAACCAAAAATATAAATAAAATAAATTTTATTTCTTGTTATTTTTTCCAGGCTGGTTCGATAGCACAGCAGGTAGGACATTTGCCTTGCACACAGCTGACCTGGGTTTGATTCATCTGTCCCTCTTGGAGAGCCTGGCATGCTACTGAGAGTATCCCGCCCGCACGGCAGAGCCTGGCAAGCTCCCCGTGGTGTATTCGATATGCCACAAACAGTAACAACAAGTCTCACAAAGGAGACGTTACTGGTGCCCGCTTGAGCAAATCAATGAACAACGGCACGACAGTGCTACAGTGCTACAGTTATTTTTCCATTGTCCCCTCTCTTCACCACCACCCCACCACCACATATACCTGGTGCTGAGTTCATTGCCATGGTGCATGCACCCAGCCTTGGTCCTTCATACCTGTTACCACGGGTCTCGTGTGCCTGGTTGTGGCGTGCCCTGTAGTTTGTGGAGCTCATCTCGATTGGCACTCCTGAAGCTGCGGTGCTCACACACGCGCTTGCTGGGGCTCACACTTTTTTTTTTACTTTTTATTGATTCACTGTGAGGTACAGTAACAAAACTTTCATGTTTGAGCTTAGATCATACAGTCATCAAACACCCATCCCTTCACCAGTGCCCAGTTTTCCACCATCAAAATTCCCAGTATCCCCCTCCCCCACTTCCACACCTCCCCCTGCCTGTGTGGCAGACAATTTGCACAACACTCTCTTTCTCTGCTTTAGTTACCTTCAATATTTGAGCCCAGTCCCACCACCGCTCATACCTGCCGAAAAGGCAATGCTAGACAATGTGTTTTGTATGCTTGTTATGGATACGGTATAATGTCATGCGGCCGCTCTTGCAAATTCTAAAATTTTAATTATTAAGGTCTGAAGAGATCACTGGAGCAAGTTGCTTGGGTCCGAGATTTGTTTGTGTGTCTCTGGATCGTGTAAGTAGACGCTTAAGTAGATGGTGGGTGGATGTGGTGTCATCTCGGGGTCCCATCGGGGTGGGGTGAGGGGGAGGAGAAGGGCTGACTCCTCCCCTGTCCCGTGAGGCCTGGGATTTGCCGCCACTGACACTCGTACCCGGAACTTCTCACTGACTTCTAGAAAATGGCGGCCACCAGAGCTCCTAGAGGGCAGGCGGAGGGACAGCACTTGCCCCCGTCTGGAGCTGGGGCTCACACTCTTCTTTGAGGCACATGAGTTGTAGTTGTGTTGCTTGCTGAGGATGGCTGTGGCAATCACACACGTGCTCGCTGGGGATGGCGCTTCCTGGCTACGGTGCTCGCACAGGCCTTTAGTCGTGGGTTCACTAGGGGTCGCAGGCGTTGTGCCTCCCCCCACCTGGCTGTGCTGAACAGAACATGCAGCACCGACAATCACAGAGTGCCAGGATCGTGAGGTGCGACACCAGGGCTTGACCTTGTAGCCAGAACCTTGCGAGGCGGGCACGCTGAGCCTCTGCACCCCAGAGATTGCTTAAACTTCTCTTCGCAGGCCAATTCTGGGACTAGAGGAGAAGAAAAACACCCCCCAGCCCCTGGCATTATGGGGCTAGAAGGCTGCTCTGGGTGGGCAGCCGCCTTGTCATGCCACCATGTGTGGCCATCCAGCTGTGCTGAACAGCTTCCTCTGCCGCTGACCCTAGCGCATGGCTCTCAGAAATGGACATCGGCATCTACATCTTGGTCTTGACCCCACAGGGTCCTATCTCTGACCTTGGTTCCATCATGCTCTATGACAAATCCATCATGTTTTCCCACCAGAAGCTCCTCCATGGCTGCCTTAACCCCCTGGTTCTTTCAACCCTAGAGTCAGGACTTGATTTCTGGGGGCTTACTCGGGCACCTGCTGCTGCTGCTGTTGGCCAAGGTCATAACCCAGTACCTGAGATGCAATTTCCCTTTCCCAGCCAGTTTGGGGGCCTTGACCCTTCTGCACTCTTCTACCCAGTGGGTGTTCACTGAAAACCAAGACTTCAAGCCTTGAGATCACATGTCCTTCTCTCCCAGAAGGGGACATAGCCTGATGATCGCCATAGCCATGCCACCGAACCCGGCACCAGGCTGTTTCTCTCAGGGAGCCCCAGAGGGGATGGGTGAGACCCCTCCCCCACAAGGGACCCAGTCCCAGCAGCTAAAAACCCCCAGAACTCAACCGCTGCCCCTGCTCACAGCTTCTCTCCACAAGCTCAGACCAAGCCTCACCCATGAGTTAATCGATTCCTGGACCATGCGGCCGCATTTGTGGCCACACAACACTTCATAGAACACACCCTACCCATACTCCAAGAGTACCACACCACATTTGGTGGGGTTCAGAGTAGTAAGCAACCAATTTTAGAGGGGAATTTTTTTACATATATAAATAAATATATATATATATAAACAAACAAGTTTCAACCTTTAGTAACATGTTAGTGATCTTTTATAGAAGGACTTAATGGCCCCTGGGTGAAATACAACAATCTTCACAGTCTTTCCTCCAAGGATACTATTTTGTAGCATTTTCAGTGGTTTTTCATAACAAACAATATAAAATATATTATTTCAGTTCTCCTTTGGAACAGGGATGGAAACATCCAAAATTTGGTGGTGGGAAGGTGGTGGTATTGGTGTTTGAATATTAAATGTAATCAACTATTATGAGCTACTCTATAAAATTAAAAAAAGACTCCAAGCCTGCCTTTGAGAAGGTTCTCTGACCCAGCTTGACCCAACCAGCCCCAGTGGGTCAGGGCAGGAAGGTGGGGGCAGGTGGGCTAGAGAGAAAAGAATTCGAAGGGGTTCACCACCAGAAACACCGCAGAAAGGGGTTCTTTAGTCTAAGAACTTCTCTAAGACTCTTGGTCTGAACATGGTTGTCTCCTCCTGCTCTCCCAAGTCTAAGTCTGATCCTCACTAATGTAACTGTGAGAGCAGCTGTAGGAGCTCATTAGCTCCTGAACTGCTGAGAGTCCCAGAGCACAGGTGGGCTCAGATGCCCGGCTGGAGTCCAGGTTCTGCCTGGTCACTTCCCCGCATCTTTGCTCCCAGTGTTTATGGGGGTCTCATACATCTGTCCTGTCTTTCATGGAGTCTATGCTACTGTCTTTCACTCCTGTCTATGTGCCAGAAAAGGGGCACCCCAGACACCATACAGATCCAGCTCCCCTCGGACCAGCCTTTCGTGGCTGCTTCTGCGAGTAGTCAGCAAATCGGTATGGCCGTGCCTTGTCCTCAGCTCTTCCCAGCACCAAAGGGTCCTCGAGAATTTCAGTTGAGGCCCTGAGAGAAAGTACAGCAGGTTTGATTCCCCAGCACCACCAGGAGTGATCCCTGAGCACAGAGTTAGGAGTAAGCCCTGAGCGATGCTGGATGTGGCCCCCCAAACAAAGAATTTCACTTGAACTTGTTCTGGATCTGTGAGGCTAGACAGCCCCATTGAGCGGGAACTCCTGCAGGCTTTTTATGCTAAGGATGTGGGTAAATGTCCTCCCAGATTGACTAAAATACCTGATCCAGTTGTGTCTGGGGCAGGGGGGAGGGGAGGTGGGGTCCTGTACTCTCCCCAAAATGTTTCAAAATAACGCACAGAGATATTTCTCATTTAGCTTGCACATCCCCCCTCCCCACCCCCAAGACACCCACTGCAGACTCTCCTGGAAGTATCTGGATTTTCTTCAGCTATTTGTTCTCCTGAATGATGGTTTGCTCTAGAAACCCATTACTTAGTCTCTGGCAATAATAACCCAGTTCCCAGGGCTCCACATGGAAAATAACAGCCTTCATTTCCAGGCTCCCAGAGGGGTAAAGCCAGACAGAATGATCCCCGCCGTGGGGGTTTGGTCTGTCCCAGACCAGTTGTGCCAAGCCCAAGGGACTGCTTGAAGCATTATTAGGACGCAGCCAGCCCCAGCATTGCAGTTCCTTCAGAAATCAGGCAGATTGTGTGCAATGTGCAAACGCGAGACCCAGAGCCTTTGTTACTCCTCACACAGGCGAGCCCTAAGTCAGGGTGCCCCAGGAAGCACTGTCTGTGGGGGAGCATCACGACGGTCTCCAACAGGACCAAAGAGACCCTCATATCACCGCAAACAGTGTTAATCCTGCTTTGCACAACCCCCTTACCAATACAGGACTGGATGTCGACTGCCATCAGGGACGTTGGCTTGCATGCAAATAGCCCGGCTGAGCTGGAAGACCATAGCGCAGCGGCTGGGTAGAGGTGTGGAGCGGATCCAGCCCATGGCAGTAGATTTAACAAGCACAGGGGCTTCTCCTGTGGCTCTGAGGTGAAGCTCATTACCCAAGGAGCAAACGGAAGAAGTCGGCGGCCACTTGACATATGCTGCAGGGTTGCTCCTGAGTTTGCAGAGTCCCGCTGACAGGAATAAGAGCTGAGCCTCCTACAGTGCCCGCCTCTCTGCCCTGGGACGGTCATGTGACAGCCCTTTGCAGCTGCTGAACCAGTGATCTGTCATTTCCAAATCCCTCCAACGGCAGACAAACACTTCTGCCCAAATCCCCGAGTTTCAGTCCAGGGTGATTCAGGGCTAAGTCATTAAACATCTGGTTTTGCCATTTTATTTTCCTTTTGCTTTCTTTCTTTCTTTCTTTCTCTCTCTCTTTCTTTCTTTCTTTCTTTCTTTCTTTCTTTCTTTCTTTCTTTCTTTCTTTCTTTCTTTCTTTCTTCCTTTCTTTCTTTCTTCCTTTCTTTCTTTTTGGGGCTACACCTGGTTGTGCTCAGGGCTTTCTCCTGGCTCTGTGCTCAGGAAATCATTCCTGGTGGTGCTCGGGGGACCAGAGGATGTGCCAGGGATCGAACCCTTGGTACTGTTTCTCTGGACGCTGTTTTTGCCACTTTCAGCAATATTGAGATGTGGGGACCGAGGCGGAGGTGGGCGGAGGGGTCTGTCCTGGAACACCAAAGGCATGAGGGAGGGGAGAGGCCAGAAGGGAGGAGCCTCTGCCAGTGAGCAGAGAGGGAAGGATGGCATGTTCATCCTTCCTTCTCCTCCAGACTCTCCACCGGCCCAACCCACAACGACACAGAGACACACACACACAGACACACGGACACACACAGAGACACATATGCACACATGCATGCACACACACAGGCGCGCACACACATGCACACACAGGCACATGTGCACATGCATGCACACATAGGCACACACAGACACACACAGACACACCAGACACACACAGGCACACAGACACACCAGACACACACAGACGCACATGCACACATGTATGTACACACAGTCACACAGACACACACATGCACACATATACATACACAGAGACACACACATGTACACACATACACACAGAGACACACGCACACACAGAGACATACAAAGGCGCATATACACACAGGCACACTTACAGACATAAACATGCACACACAGACACACGCACACACGCACAGACACACACAGACATGCACAAACACACGCACACACACTCTCCCAACCAGAGGTGGCAGCAGCTGCACTCTGGCCCCAGTACTGCCTGTCTTTATGCAGACCAGTTTCTTCTGGGCTGTCTTCATGCTGCCCGCAGGCATGCTGGGCTCCTGCTTCACCCTGCAGGAGCTGAGGGAAGAAAGGCAGCCCTAGGGCCTGGGCCTGGGTTCAAATCCCAGCACCACCAGTCCCACCTGCAGAGACCCCAGAGTCTACCGCCACACGGGCCTGACATCAACCCTGAACACAAGTCAAGCACTCGTCCCCTGGAACTTGCAACCCTTGAATGAAACTGTCTTCGGGGATCAGACAAAGGGTCAGCCCGAGAGGCCACCCCCAGGGAGCAGAGAGGCCAGTCTCGAGGGCCGGCTGAGTGCCAGGGATAGCCTGGAAGACCGCTGTCCCCGCTTGTGCTCAAGTGTGGGCTGTCCCCAGGGACTTGCATTTCACAGAGTCCACGACGGATGGGGAGAGGGTCAGTTTAGAGCGGAGACGCCTGCAAGTCGTTCAGACAGGCCATCAAGGTTTGTGAACAGGGACCTGCACTACGACCTGATGGAGACCCTGGCCAGTGACCCAGCCAGGGTGGCTCTGTGTCCCTGTCCAGCTGTGTGGGACACAGCTGACTGATTTCAGCCCTAGGCCGTCTCCCCAGATTGAACAACAGGCGGGGTCCTGAGGAACCGTCACAGCTCAGATGAGCCCGAGGACAGCGACACCTAAATACAAAGTGTCCTGGGACAGAGGAAACATAGGAAGGAAAGCCTGGAGAAATCAGAACGAGGTGTGGACTTTAGTTAATGATACGAGGTCAGCATTGGTTCCTGAATGGCGACAAACATGTGGGAATGCAAGACGTTAGTAAGGGGACAACACAGCTGTCCATGTTCAGAACTCAGTTCATTTTTCCATAACTTGGAAACTGCTCTAAATAACAAACTATTCTAATAACAAATGAGAGGGGCAGGAGGAAAAGGAAGGCCCCACTGTCCATGGGCCTGGGCACATTACTTGTTCTCAGAGTGGACCTCTGTTTGCCAGGCTGTTAAATGGGTGTGATGGCAAACTTTCGATCAGGGCACAATGGAGAGTCCAGGAAGTATATCAGAAGTGCTGGACTCCTGGAACATAGACATTTGCCTGAGACTGAGCTGCTGCTGCCCATTGGCCAGGGAAAACGTCATATCAGGACATCCAGACAAACTTTGCTTGTAGCATTAAGGGCTGTGTCAGACAAAACAAGACAAGACACCTGCCCTCACTGAGCTCCTTGTTTCTGGCACCCGAAGTGCTTTGAAACTGAATTTCTCATGCGTGCTCACCTGCACTGGGACTTCAGAGTATGTGTTTGCGTATGTGTGTGTTGAGGGGAGGACGTGCTTTCTTCCATCTATCTGGTTGGCTTTATTTCTGTCTCCTGGGGCCCGAGGCTTGATCCACATTTGTCCAAGTGAATGACTCTTGCTTGAGGCCTTTGGATGCAGAGACTCAGATGTGAGCTTGCCCCGTCATGGGGATAAGAATGGCCACATGGGATGATGAACACTCATTGGTGGCTCCTTGGAAAATATGATGTTCCGCAGAAACCCCCAAGACCTGTGAAAGTGACCTTATTTGAAGACAGGGCCTATGCAGATGTAATTAAGTTAGGGATTTTAAAGCGACAGGACCTTAGATTTAGGGTTAGCCATAAGCACAAAAACTAGGGTTGTTCTCTGAGGAAGGGGTGGGAGTTGTGAGAAGCAAAGGCCCTCGGGAGAGGCCTGTGAAAACAGAGGCAGAAGGTGTGGAATGATGCAGCCACGGGCCAAGGGATGTTGGGAAGTAGGTACCCGGAACCAGCAGAGACAAGGAACAGATTCTCCCCCAGACTTTTTGGGGGAAACGCAGCCCTGCCTACACCTTAACTCCAAACTCCTGGTCTCCCAGACTACGAGAGAGTAAACTTAACTCCTTGACTTGTGTTAAGTCACTGAGTTAGTATTGCTTTGTGACAACATCCCAGGAAACTGAATCATGAGTTTCTTCCCCCCAGCCTCAGCTGCGTGACACCTCATTGCAGTCACTTCCTGGAATCTAGCCCTGTGCTGAGCAAGCTTCTTCTGAGCCCCGCCACGCCCCCCTGACAACCAGACACAGTCCTGAGGGTGGTGATGCAGTGAGAGGACAGTCTCAGAACAGAGACTAGGCAGTCACTATGTGTCGGAGCTCTGAGAACCGTGGCGACTGAAGATGTCCTCGAGTCCCAGCCCAACAAAAGTGAGTTTGACTTTGCGCTGTTTCCTCCATGTTCTTTGATACCTTTTCCTTCCCAGGTAGAGCACCCCTGCTGCCTGGGATGCTGCCAGGAGTCTGTTCACGGTCACCTCCTGGGTCCCTAGCACAGGTGACTGTGTTTGTCCTGGTCAGTGAGATCCCCAGCCCCTCTGGTGCTCTAGCTCTCGGGCCATCTGCTACTGCATTGCTCCTTGAAAGGCAGAATGAAGGGATGTAGGGAGGTACCAGAAGGATGCCGACTACTTACCTCCATGACGTAAACTCTGTACGAGAGGCTTTGCTTATTTATTTATTTATTTATTTATTTGCCTTTTTCCGTGTAAAAACTGCTCTTTGGATACAGCTTTATGGAGGCAGAATTGACATGCATATGCCGTGCATATCTAGAACATGATTCGACGTGGTTGATGAGTGCAGACGTGAGGACCCCACTCAGATTGGGCCCTCGCCTCCCTCTCTCTCTGCTTTCTGTCCAGATAAGTTAGTTAGACTTTCCTACAGTTGTGTATAAACAGAATCCTGCCTAGATAGTCTTCTTTTGCCCAGAGATCATCAGGTGTTGATTTTTTTCCTTTTTAAGAAACGACCCTTTTCCAAAGTGGTGACACCTTTTCCCATCCCTGCCAGCAAGGCATGGGACTTCCAGAGGCTCCGAGTCCTTGTCAGCACTTGTTGTAGTCGGTCTTTTCATGCCCAGGGCCTCGTTAGTATTTCCCCAGGTGACTCAGGAACCTGAGTGGATGTTTCACTTTTATTGTCTGGTTTGGTTCCCACGGCTTCCGTGGGAGCTAGGTGGCTCCATTTCACAGGGCGGAACCTGGACCAGGACTCCAAGAAGCTCGCCTGAGGTCACCAGCTGCTGAGTAGTAGAACCAGAATCCTTTCTGCTACTCAGGCTCTTGCTTCCTGAGCTGGCAAGGCCGCAGTGAGCCCCCTTACCTCTGAGCTGGCTGGGGCTCCACTGGGCCTAGAACTTGCCAGCTCCTGGAAAGGGTCCCCTGAGATGAAGCGTCAGTGGAGACCTTACACAGCTGCATTGAAGGCTCCAGTCTTCAAAAGTGACAGACGTACCCGCACTTAGCACAGAGCCTGGTCGGCTGCCTCTCCCTTCCATCCAACCCACCTCCCATGGCTGTGAGCCGCCTCAGCCTGGGGCTTTCCCTCATCTCTGTGGCAGGGAGTGCTCCCTTCCTGCTTTGACTTTCCTCAGACGCACCCTCCCTGCTAACCAGCTTTCCTGAACCCAGGATCACTGGCTGCCTGACTGTGGAGACTCTAAGACTCAAGCAAACAGGCAAACAGGCCTGAGGTGACCTCAGACAACCCCACATTTCCTCAGTATCAAAAAAGGTCTCTTCAGCCCCATCGTGACCATCTCAGAATAGGCTGCCGGCAGAAGCTCTTCTGAATCAGGAGACGGTGAAAGAAAAGGGCAAACCCCAGCGGTCCCTTGGAGACAACACACTCACCCGCACTAACTCTCATTCACACACACTCTCACATCTGCACTCTCACTCTCATACACTCACACATACACACTCTCACACATATGCTCGCACATACACACACACACTCACACACACTCACAGTCACACTTTCTCTCACACTCACACAGTCATATATTCTCTCACACACATGCACACTCACCCACACGCTTACAAATAGCTGTCTAGTTTTCTTCTCAGTAGCCAGGCTATATACCTTCACCCATAGAATGCAGACCCTAAAGTAGCAGCGTTGGCTGCTGTGAGGTAAATGGTCTCTCACATGTTGTGGGGGTCAAAATCTTGCGTCAGAGATGTTTCAGCCAAACAAGGCAATTATGAACTGTTTGCGCCTGGTCTTTCATGAACCCGCCTCTCTTCCCCTCCATGGCCCTTTAGCCGCCCCATCCCGGAGCCACGGCCATCTGGACTCAGGGCTCCTTCCTCTTCTCACCCCACAGCTGGGGGCCCTGCTGTGTGCCCGTGTGAGGCAGGGCCTGATGCTCTTGAAGGTGGGGTCAGGGGCCAGGCTTTCTCATTCAATGACCCAAGCTTGGTTTTCCGTTGAATGTCTTATTAACGGTGACCTCCCATCTTGCGCCTTTAGCTGAGACCCCAGAAGTCACCACCGCCACCACCCCCAGTCCCTGTGACTGAGCAGTCTCTTCCCGGACTTTGCTTTCTCTCAGGTCTCAATGGAGTGGGGTGAAGGTGTCGCGAGCTTTGGAGGCAGCAGGGCCTGAGGTCAGGGGCTTTGTTTGTTTGGACTGCACTGCCCGGACTCAGTGCTCGTGGGTGTGTCTCTCAGGGGTGCTCAGGCCTCTGGTGGGTGGGGATGGAATCCGGGCTTCCTGGAGGCGATGCCTGCACCCCAACCAGCTGAACTGTGTCCCCGGTTCTGAGTTCTGGGTTTGACTCTCGTGCCCCTCTGTAACCCTGGGTCAGCTCCGCCCATCGCTATGACTGGTTTTTGTCTGGATGGTGGGCATGAGAAAGCTCGCCTGAAAGACTGGCGTGATGACCAAATCGATAGAGAAATGGTAGATACCAGGCAGAGAGCAGCATCTGCAGGCTTCATCTACTTCTTGCATCCCCTTCCTTGGTGCTGAGCCCCACTGGAGTGGAGGGTGAGGCCATGGGGCAACCAGTCACGGGGGCTGAGGGCATGCCCTGAGCCAACAAGGAAGCTGAGGGAGGCTGTGTGGGAGTTATGCCGTGGGGAACCCCAAATAGTGGTGGGTCTGGAAGACCGGCCAGAGGCCATGTGTCCTGCCCAGTAGATGAGCAGGCAGAGAGGACCTCAAGTTTCCGGGCCCCCCCTCAGCTCCCCTCATGGAAGTCAGGAACTCAGTCATAAATCCAAGTGTCCACAGGCAACTTTCCAGAGGCTAAAAATACTTGACTTGCTCTCAGAATTTTGACACCACTTTTACTGAAAGCGGCATCACCCCCTCAGTCCCCACCAAGTGTCACACTCCCCTCCCCCCACCTCACTATGGCCTAGAGTGGGGAAGTGCAGGAGAAATAGAACACTGGCTACATAAGTGTACTACTACAGCACTGCTCCAGCCCCACCCTCACGCCGCTTTTTATTTATTTCACTGTAGCACTGTCATCCCATTGTTCATCGATTTGCTCCAGCGGGCACCAGTAACGTCTCCATTGTGAGACTTGTTACTGTTTTTGTCATATTGAATACGCCACGGGTAGCTTGCCAGGCTCTGCTCTGCGGGCGGGATACTTTCGGTAGCTTGCCAGGCTCTCCCAGAGGGATGGAAGAATCAAACCCAGGTCGGCCGCATACCAGGCAAATGCCCAACCCATCTATTTTTAATTGAACCACCACCAGATACACAGTTACAAAGCTGTTCATGATCGGGTGTCAGTCACACAGTGTTCCACCACCCATCCTTCCACCAGTGTACATTTCCCACTACCAATATCCTCAGTTTCCCATTTGCCTTGCAGGTGGCTGACCAGGGTTCAACCCCAGGTGCCCCATAGGATCCTGCACAAGAGGCCCCACCAGGAGGGATCCCTGAGCCAGGAGTAAGCCCTGAGCACCACTGAGCATAGCCTGAAAACAAATAAACAGAAGCAAAAAGAAGCAGAACTAAGAATCGAACAGAAGTCCCAGGACCATTAATATTAGATAGTCCTAACTACTGAAACACCCACGCTCACAGTTTCGGGACTAAAACTCTGGGACCTCTTGGGAGGGGTGTGGGCCAGATCCCTGCCCTGCTGAAGCCCCAGCAGCTCCCACCTCCCACAGCCTCCGGCATATGAACAGCCCAGCTTTACAGCTTCACAACTAATCTCAAGAGATGCCAACCAAAAGTAATCACCCCAGGGGCTGGAGCGATAGCACAGCGGGTAGGGCATTTGCCTTGCACACGTCAGACCCAGGTTCGATTCCCAGAATTCCATATGGTCCCCTGAGCACCGCCAGGAGTAATTCCTGAGTACAGAGCCAGGATTAACCCCTGTGCATTGCCGGGTGTGACCCAAAAAGCAAAAAAAAAAAAAAAAAAAAAAGTAATCACCCCAGTTACACAGCTCCTGGAGGGCACAACCACATACACGGTCACACACCGCCCCCAGATTCCACTATACTGACAACCCAGTAGGAGCACAGCAAATTAGATGGGAATGTAGCTTAGAAGCCAGCTAAGCTCTGTGAGCACAAACAGTAACACAGAAGGCTCAGCTAGCACCAAACCCATTGACTTCAATAACACCGCTGTGAGATATGGCAATTTTCACATCTTTTCTTTTACTGAAATATTTTTGTTTGTTTTTTTTTGGTCACACCCAGTGATGCTAAGGGTTACTCCTGCCTCTGCACTCAGGAATCATTCTTGGCAGTGCTTGGGACACCACACACAGTGCAGAGGGTCAAACCCGGGTCGGTGGCCTTCAGGGCAAGTGCCTTATCCACTGTACTATCACTCTGGTCCCCTATTTTTTTTATAAACCCACTTGCCATTTTTTTTGTAACAAGCAAGATGAACTAAATTATTTTGTGCCTGTTAAGAAGACAGGTCTGGGGTATGGGTGAAAAATTGGGGACAGTGGTAGACCGTAGGGAAGACTGGCGATGGGACTGGTATTGGAACATTGAGTGCCTGAAACAACAGTATTATGAACAATTTGGTAAACCGTGGTGTTTGAATAAAGTTTTTTTTTTAAGGAAAAAAGATAAATACCTCATTGACCGACTGCCACTACCTCCACTACCCAGCCATCACCACGCTCCAGGCCACTTTCCAGACACCCAGGCAGAACCTCACGCATGAGTGAAGCTCCACAGAACCAGGTAAAGCAGAACTTTGTGACCGTGGACACCAGGCTCAATGAGACCCTGAAACAGAGACCCTCTGTCTGCCTCCCCCAATCTCTGACACCCCAGGGGTCACACCCAGAGGACCCACCCTACCAGTACCCAGATAAATACCTCATCGGCTGACCTCCACTACTTCCACTACTACCCAGCCACCGCTACGCTCCAGGCCACTTTCTGGACAATCATAAGACACTTAATGCCCATTTTTCATATTTGATGGGGTTCAAATATGGTGTGAATCATGTAAACGCCTGTAAGGGTGATTAGAAGCTGCCCTAAAAGCCTCCATCCCTCTTGGAGAGCCTTGCAAGCTACCAAGAGTACCCCGCCCTCATGGCAGAGCCTGGCAACCTACCCGTGGCATATTTGATATGCCAAAAACAGTAACAACAATGGACCTCATTTGCCTGCCATTGAAAGAGCCCCCAATATGGCAGTGTTAAGAAGGATGAGAAAGATAAAATGTCAGGGACGAACTAGACTGCCAAAACAAAGAATTACTAAAATTACTGCCTGTACTGTCTGTACTTTCAATGCACGTACGCTGGCATCGGAAGAATCCATTGTGGACCTGATGGTGCAAGCACAGAAGATCAAGTACGACATCATTGGCCTGACTGAAACTAGAAGGCATAAATCACATCACGTCTCTTTCGACACTGGGGAAGAACTGTTCCTCGGAACATGTGACAAGAGAGGCGTTGGTGGCGTCGGTGTCCTTGTCAACACAAACTGGGTCATGAGCATTGATTCATTCGAAGCCCTAACAAACCGAATCGGACGATTACGCTTGAATAGATGTGGCTCACTGCCGGCAGTTTCTATCTTCATCGTCTATGCACCAACATCTGAGTACAAAGAAGAAGAAATTGAGAAGTTCTACATGGAGCTGGAGAAGATCTATAAAGAAGAACATACCTTCTACAAGATCATTGTCGGTGATTTTAATGCCAAGATAGGACCAAGAAGGTCGCCCGAAGAACTTCACATCGGAACCCATGGCTTCAAATGGAACAAACAGGGTTCGAGACTGTCTGAGTTCATCATGTCGACCAAGACCTTCCATGGAAACTCACAGTTCCAGAAGGCCGAATCTGAACGTTGGACATGGGAGTCACCCAGTGGACAGCACCACAATGAAATTGACCACATCATATTCAATCGATGGGCTTGCCTGATCGATGTCGCTGTTGTCCCAAAGTTCCAAACAGGATCAGACCACCGCCTCCTTCGTGCAAAATTCTGCTTCATAGAGTGGAAAGAAAGGACTGCAAAGTTTAAGTTTAAGAAGAGAACTAAAAAAAAAAAGAAGAAGAAGACTCCCAGAATGACCACCAATTGGGACCTCTTTGGCACTAATGCAGCAACGTGGGAAGATGCCGTTGTTGACAACATCGATGAGGAATATGATCGACTGGTTCAGCACCTTCATGACTGCACAAAGAATGCCGAGAGTGGGGAAGCCACAAACAGACTCCTGTCTTCGAAAACTCTTGACCTCATTCACCAACGTGGTTTGGCAGGAGCCTCAGGCAACCACAAGCGAAAGTCTGAGCTCGAAAAGCAGTGCAAAGAAAATATAAAGAGAGACCTTATAGAGAGAAGAGCAGCAGTGGTGACCAAGGTGGCAGAAGCTGGGAAGTGTATTTGCAATGCTTGCCTGTCCTTTGCCAACCACAAGACCAAGATAACTGCCCTCCGATGTCCTGATGGATCTATCACATCTTCCAGAAGAGAAATGGAGGAGATTATTCTCAACTTCTGCTCGAATCTCTTCAACAGCCACGTCGAACTGCCCGAATACGATATTCCGGAGAATGGAATTCCACAGGATAAAATTTCCGAAGTCCTCCCTTTCGAAATCCAACACGCCATTTCATCGGTAAAGACAGGTACAGCATCCGGTCCAGACAAAGTCAGACCCGAACATCTGAAGAATCTGCCGCCAGTACTCATCAAGACACTGGCTCGGCTCTTCACACGCTACCTGTCTGAATGCAAGGTTCCATCCCAATGGAAAACCAGCAGGACCATCCTTTTATACGAGAAGGGAGACATCCACAACATCGGCAACTATCGCCCAATCTGCCTGTTGTCCATTGTCTACAAGTTGTTCACTCGAGTCATCCTGAATAGAATAGGCAGAACACTAGATGAAGAACAACCATGCGAGCAAGCTGGGTTCCGAAAAGGATTCAGCACGATCGACCATATCCACACAGTGACCAAACTCATTGAAGTTTCACGAGAGTTCAAGATGCCGCTCTGTCTAACGTTCATCAATTTAGAGAAGGCCTTTGATTCTGTTAAGACTGAAGCAGTCATCAAAGCCCTAGCCAAGCAGGGTGTTCAAACTCAATACATCAGGATCCTCCGCGAGCTGTATGATGGATTCACCACCAGGATCTCACCATTCTACAAGGAAGAGGTCATCTATGTAAAGAGAGGGGTTCGGCAGGACGATGCCATTTCACCAAAACTCTTCAATGCCACTCTCGAGAACGTCATGCGACAACTGGAATGGGAAGAAATGGGAGTGAAGATAGACGGTCGGCAACTACACCACCTCCGCTTCGCTGATGACATTGTTCTCATAACACCAAACATTAGCCAAGCGGCACAAATGCTGGCCGACTTTGACCGTGAGTGTGGAGAGGCCGGATTGCAGCTGAATCTCACCAAGACAAAGTTCATGAGAAACAAACACGTCACTGATAGTCCATTTGATTTCAATGGAACAAACATCTCCGAATGCGAAAGCTATGTGTACCTGGGTCGAGAACTCAACATGATGAATGACTTGGAGCTAGAACTGAGAAGGAGGAAGAAAGCAGCAAAGAATGCCTTCAAGAGCATCAAAGAAGTGGCTATGAGGACAGAGACCCTCCAGCTCCGGGCACATCTTTTCAACTCCATCATTCTTCCAGCACTAACATATGCCTCAGAGACCTGGGCCCTAAACAGTAACAGCAACAGCATTATTCAAGACTTCCAAAAAAGAATAGAAAGTGATATGCTTGGAGTATCATGGTTCACTCAAGACCTCCATCAACAATCAGGAATCAGGGATGCTGTCTCATTTGCCAAGGCATTGAAAGTCAGGTGGGCCGAACACATAATGCAATATAGAGACGACCACTGGACTAGAGCTGTTACTGACTGGATTCCACAGGACGTCAATAGACCGCGTGGCCGCCCACCTCAGAGGTGGTCAGACTTATTTGTCAAAACCCTGAATAAAAAAAACAAAAAAACAAAAAAACAAAAAAAAAACCTGAATAAAACTCCTCATATTTCTGAAGAGAGCACATACTGCTGGGCTATACTAGCACGCAACATTGACGAATGGAGATGTTTCTGGCACTGTCTCGAGCAAATCGAAGATCAAGAGGATGACAGTGAAAAAGAACTCCTTTCTCTATTCTGGGATATTGGTGGTGGGGAATGTGCACTGGTGGAGGGATGGGTGTTTGATCGTTGTGAGATCAAATACCCAAAAACAAAACAAAAAAAAACTTAGGAAGAAGCCGGGCATTCTGGTGAGCAACACGGCCGGAGAATGCTCTGGACCCGAGACTGGGCCAGCAACACCGGGGATCCAGACGGAAGAGGTACAGCCAGCACACCTTCTCCAGATGGAGCCCTGGCGACACTTAGCAGCAACTAACACAGCTCCAGGATGCAGGACTGGGACACTCTGAACCGCGCGGGGGTGGGGGGGGGGGCACTGGAGTGGGGCGGCACCAGCCCAGCCTCCGGGTGGCCCCGGCCGCCGGAAGTCACGCCCTCGACCCACCCTCGTCGCCATCTTGCCACATTCAACAGAGAAGAAGCCGGGTGTTCTGGTGAACAACGCGGCTGGAGAATGCTCCAGACCCGAGACCGGGCCAGCAACACCGGGGATCCAGACGGAGGAGGTGCAGCCACCACACCCTCTCCAGATGGAGCCCCGGCGACACTGAGCAGCAACTAACACGGCTCTGGGATGTGGGACTGGCACAGCTCCGAACCGCGCGGCTGCTAACGCGGCTGCGCGACCTTTTCTAAAAACTGAAAACATACAATCTTTTAATGGAAAACTAATTATCAAATGCTTCCTTGGTAGTAGGGCTGTCTTTCTTGGGGGGAAACTCCAACAACAATAGTGAGTTTTGTGTTGAAATATGGAACGTAATCAAGGTAAAGAGAAAATGAAGTGAAATTCATCAGTTATACAGTTGGGGGTGGGGGGCGGGGGCGGGAGGTATACTGGGGTTTTTGGTGGTGGAATATGGGCACTAGTGAAGGGATGGCGTTTGAATATTGTGTAACTGAGACATAAACCTGAGAGCTTTGTAACTTTCCAAATGGTGATTCAATAAAAAAAAAAAAAAAAAAACCAACCAAAAACAACAACTTAGGGCTGAGTGCAATAGAGATGTTTCTGGTGCCCGCTCAAGTAAATTGATGAACAACGGGATGACAGTGATACAGTGATACAGTGATCTAAAACTATTCTGAAATAAAATATACTTTTTCAAGTAAAAAAAAGAAAAGAAAAAGAAATCCTTGAACCATGCCCTGCTGTGCCACTGCACACAGCTACCTGCAGGGGGCAGTGCAGGCAGAGACCCACAGGAGGGGAGCCAGCAAGAGAAGGCCAGGGGGACCACCCAGTAGAAGCGACTTGGGAGCAGGTCTCAGCCTGCAACACCCAAGGATCAGAAAGGGAGCCGAGTCTAGTGGCAGAGAGACAGACAGACTCGAACACAGATGGGGACAGGAAGTAGCAAAAGTTTATCTGGGGCCTTGCAGCCAGGGGAAGGGAGAAGACAGCACCTGATTTTGGTTTTCCTTTAGAAAGGTGTGTGGGGCCAAGGGCTGTCGCTGCAGTAGAGAACACTGAAGTAGCATGTATGGGGTCCTGGCATCAACTTTCAGCACCACACACACACACACACACACACACACACACACACACACACACACAGAGTGCTTCTGGCTGCTATGTGTCGATAAGTCAGAGGAAAGCCAGAGTAGAAGAGAAACCCTGCATGGAGGTATGGAGGTCCTTGCAGTCACCTAGATGGCCCAGGGGCCTGAGTGTGGCCATGGCTGGGGTGCAGAGGGGTGTGGCTGTGAAGAGGTGAGATACAGTATCAGGTGCAAGTGATATTTGGGCTAGATCACTGTGCGGGGTGGGAGGGGGGCGGGGGGGGGCTGCCTTGCAGAGTCTACCTGCACCTACCTGCTGCCAGAGTCACTTGTGCACGGGGTCAAAACCATGTGCAGGGATTTGAAATACAGTAAATGAAGGTGCTGCAGGGCCTCTAATTCAGCATGTATGAGGACAACAAAGAGAGGAAGGAAGGGAGGGAGGAAGGAAGGAAGGAAGGAAGGAAGGAAGGAAGGAAGGAAGGAAGGAAGGAAGGAAGGAAGGAAGGAAGGAAGGAAGGAAGGAAGGAAGGAGAGAGTCAGGAGTAAACCCTGAGCATCTGAGGATGGCCCCCAAATGAACACATGAGCAAGTAAAAGCCAACAAAACAGATTGAGTGACCCTAGGCCACTCACTGCTGGAGAATAATTGGTTTCAAGACAAAGAGGATGGGGGCATCTGGCCCCTGACCCACAGGGTTCTGATGGCGTGTCCACTGCCCACCCAAGAAAGGCTCACGTGGTCCAATGCCTGGGGAATCCTGAGTGGGATGCAGACAGTGGGTCAGGGAGGGTGTGCATGTACAAGCCCATCCCCCTCCCAGCTTTAGACCTCCAGCTGCAGAAGCTCCAGAGCTGCAAAGCAATAATAATAATAATAATAATAACAGCAATAATAATAGTATAATAATAATAATAAACCCAAACCAAAAACCCATCTTCAACCAGACTCAGGACTAAACATTCTAGAGTCCAACCTCTTTCTTAGTCCTATGTATGAGCAACCAGACAAACCATGAGGCTGTTGGGGATCCCGGCAGGCACCCTCGGCCAGGGAACTCTGATGGAGTCAGGCAGAGGGGAGCAGTGAGGTGCATACAGGGTGTGGGTACCTGCCTCTGAGAGCAGCAAGCGGGTGCACCTGGCTCCAGGGGGAAAATCAGGTCGGATGAAGCCAGTGTGGTAATACACCCACAAACCGGACACTGTGTTTGCTTCAAGGAGCCCGTACCTGAAGGTGGAAACTCAGGAGCATTCCCCTGACGAGGCAGCCTGCTCTGGAAGCCTTGAAGGCAGAACCTGGATAAGCAGGAAAACAGACAAACAAGCAAACATAGTTTTGGGGTCACGCCCAGCAGTACTCAGGGCTTACTCCTAGCTCTATGCTCAGGGATCACTCCTGGCTGGGCTCTCTGGACCATATGGGGTGCCAGGAATTGAACCCAGGTCTTGGGCATGCCAGGCAAGTGCTCTACCCATGGTACTACCTCTCTGTCCCAGGAAACAGAGACTTTTTTAGTGGACGCCTTGTAGCACCTTTCTCTTCCCTTCACATGGCTCTGCTGGGATTCTCTGGAGGAAGAAGTGACCAAAAGGAAGTCAGACTCATCCTAATGCAGATGTGGCCCTGGGAACACAAAACCAGAACAAACCACACACACACACACACACACACACACACACACACACACACACACACACACACACACTTCCGGTCTCCACCTTGAGTTGCTGCCATCTGAAACACTCCCCTACCTGACTCTGATCTCTTATTTACTCTGCACCAGCCCCAAGCAGGCACTAGGAACAAGGTGAGTCTAAACTCACTCTACCTCCACAGTGCTCTAGAGTGGGGACCAGCATTCTTCCCGTTTTTCCGGATGAGGAGAGGGAGAGACGGAGCCAGGAATGAGCATCCCAGGGTCTCTCCCGAGGAGCTACTGGCAGGTCCGGGGTTGGGTGCAGTGATTGGGCTCCAGAGACTGAGAGCAGGCCCTTCCTGTTCTAGAAAACTCTGCAATTGGCCGTTGGCAAAGGAGGAAGAGAATGGACTTGTCGAGGCCGTTATCATTCCCTCTCGGTAGAGGCTACTCCCCTGTCTGCATCCTTCATTCCAGGCGAGCACTGTTGGCTTCTGCTCCCTCTGCTGAAGGGTCAAAGAGAAAACAACAACAGCTGCAGTGGGTGAAGGGGTGCACGCTGGCCTGCCCCCCCCTTAGCATCAGGAATTGACGGGCCTGCGGGGGCTCCAAAGAGGCCTCCGACACCAACCAGTTTACCTCAGCCTGGGGTGAGTGTACTGAAACTGCCCACGGTCCCCCCCAAAACCCCTCTCAGGCCTCAGAGTCTCCTCTGAACGGGTGTCGCTGCGACCCCTGTCCTGTCCACCCCCTCAGCACTCTCCTCCCAGCATCCGAGTCAGTCCGAAGGCAAAAACTCTCCTGCTGTTGTGGCTGTTTGGGGCCACACCCGGGTTGCTTGGGAGCTACTCAGGGGGTGCCCCGGGGGATGGGGCACTAAGGAAACCATGCAGCGCCAGAGATTGAACCTGGGCTCCCATTCGGGGAGTCTGTCCTCCAACTCTGGGGGCTGTCTCCCCACCGCCCCCCACCCCCCCCACCACCTTGTGCGTGAAAGCGAAACTCTTCCATATGGTCTCCCCACCTCAGAACTTTATTTTGGAGGTGGGGGGATTCACACCTGTGGTGCTCGGGCTTACTTCCGGCTCTGCACTCAGGGATCACACCTGGCGATGCTCAGGGGACCAGATAGGATGCCGGGATCGAACCCTTGGTAAATGCCCTCCCCACTGTGCTACCGATCAGGCTCCCCACCTCGGAACTTCTGACGGCTCCCCAGTGACCTTCAGAAATCACCGAGTAATTCTGCTTCTTGGCAGAGTTGGTTATGCTTGTGGCCACCCAGCTCGCCAATGTCGCCTCCACTCACCCGCTCACTCCTCCCTGACCTGTCCTCACTGTGTCCTCAGGGCCCGGCCTCTGTGCTCCGCCTCCCTTCACTTCCTGCCTGACCCTGTCAGCTCCAGGAAGCTTCTGGAGCATCCTCAGGGGTGAACTGATCGGCCATGAACTCCTGAGGCTCCTTCCGGGGACCCCACGATTGGTCCCTTTGCTCTGTGGTGCCATGTCTCAGTCCCCATCTCCAGAGTCACCCTGTTGTCCTTGTCCCCAGCGGAGACCCTGTCAGCAGTGCTGCTGAGGGTCAGAGCTTGGCCGGGGTCACTTGGAGTGAATCGTACATGATTCTGCGCCTCGGTTTCCTCATCCCTTAAGTGGGGACAGAAGCCCTCACAGTGGCTAGGAGGATGAAAGGAGACAGATGCCCGCAGAGGTGCCACAGGCATCCCCGCCCACCGTGGGTAGAGAGGTGTAGACAGGCTGCCAATACGGGCCAGGACAGAGCAGATGGAGGGAGCCCAGAGAGATCATATTTACATAAAGAATTTCACAAGTTCGTTTCCCTAGTGAAGATCCATCCTGACTCACTCTCGGGAGCTCCCACAGGAACTCCCTGCAGCTGTTCCTCTAAGAACAGAAACGGCTGGGGAGGGCCCCGAGTCCTCTGCCCAGCCCCAGCCTGAGAGAGACACAAAGAGCACATCCATGGCAGAGCCATTTCCCAAACAAACGGGCGGGAAGCTCCCGCATACTTCCTTTCAGAGGAGCTGTCGGAACTGCGTTTACCCAGGAGGTAGAAACCGTGGACGACAGGACCTGCCAGCTGTGGCCAGTCTGTGCCGAGACCCCTCTGAAGACTCAGTTTTGATTTGGAGCCACACCAACAGTGCTGTGTCTGCTCCTTCCTGGCTTTGTGCTCACGGGTGCTCAGGTAAACATGTGGTGCCAGGGATCACATCTGGGCCTCCCAAATGTAAAACATACATGCTATGCCTGTGGGGCTATCTTCCCGGCCCTGGCCAATGTTTCAGAGTGAATAAAATACATTGGCTTATAGAGAAGCCCTGGGTGTTGGAAGATGATGGCAGAATGCTACTGAGTGTGTCACAGCCAGACAGCAGAGTCTTTGTGAATGTATTAGACGAGATCAGCAGAGGTCTCGTGGTGTCATGATGAACATCCATGCACCTTGGAGAGGCTTGTGACAACTCTAATGAGATACAAACATATCCCTAACCGGTGCTGGCAAGGAAGGCCCCAGAACTGTATTGCATTGCTTCCGTGTGTTGTCCACACTTATAATAGAGAGAAAAGCTGATTTTCAGTGTGAGATAAGGGAAGAAACAAATGCATGTTTCTGCTTTCCGAGGTCTTGTTCTGACTTCAATTCCCCACTTTACAGATGGGTGATTGAATCTTCCCTTTAGAGAAGAGTCCTCAGCTGTCTCCATCCCTCTTTCCCTCCGGAATTCCCAGCTCCGTGTGAAGCCCTCAGCATAAAAGGAAGTTTAATAAATATTTGCTGGGTGAACAGTAAATCCAGACAGTCATTTAGACAGTGGAATGAGGTGTCCCAGTTCCCCTGTGACTTCTACTTATGATGAAAAATCCTGTGATACTCATTGAGGGAGGAAATTCATTTTATCTTATTTATTTTTGCAGTGCCAGGGTTTGAACTCAGGGCTTCACACAGGCAAGTGCTTTATGGCTGAGTCACATTTCTGCCCCAGGAATTTCATCCGAAGCATGAGCTGTCTTCACTAACATAGACATGTCTAAAAGGCCTGAAAAGAAGGAACATGACGCCTGAGAGATAGTTCAGTGAGTAAGGCACTGGCCTTCTCACGACAGACTAGAGTTTGATCCCGGCATTACGTATGGTCCCCTGAGCCCCACCAGGAGTGATCCCTGAGCACAGAGCCAAGGAGTAAGCCCTGAGAACTGCTGGGTATAGCCAAAAGAAAAAAAAAAAAAGGAAGGGATATGCACACTCATACTAATGCGCGCTTGTGCACACACACACACACACACACACACGCACACACTCATACCCCTACCTGAGAAGGCTTCTGGGAAAGAACTCACTTAAAGGAGGAGGAAATTGAAATCAGGTGGGAAATTAGATTGTCCTCCAGTCAGGGACAATCTGAGTGGTCGAGTAAGGGGCTATATTTTTAAATTAAGTAAGAAGCATCCAGGCTAATCATCAAAGTTGAGTCCCTGAGCCCCAGCAGTAGAGGGAGGGCATGGGTGTCGGGGGGAGGCACCCACACGGAGCATCTTCAAACAGGCTGAGGGTTCAGAGTGGACGTCACAGGATGTCACAAGATAAACGCTTAGATCCCCGGGCAGACACAAACCCATGATAACGCGCTGTTGCATGACGCATGAGCCTGCCTGCTGGGCTATGCACCACGAGGCTGGTTTCAGGGGCGTGTGAATGGTGCAATCTCGTGAGACCCCAAGATTCCAAGGCTTCTGCACTGGGGTTAATGTTCTTTGAAACTCGTCATGATCCCTTGTGCACAGAGCCCTCAATCGTGTTGCTGGTCCTGCTGCCAGGATCAGAGATGTCCACTGTGGGACAGGCATGGGCACTGGCCCTTTGGGTAACTGCCCCAGGCTTCCGGTTCATATATGCACCAGGAGTCACACTTGTCACCCTCCAAGGGAAAGGCTAGTCTGTTCAGGAGCAAACGGCTCCCTGTGGTCCTTGGGCAGGCATGTGCTCAGAGCGAGAGACGGTTCCTCAGACTGCTGAGGCTGGGGAGATGCCACAGAGGAATGTCCAGACCTCTGAGCTTGGATTCTATGTCCAGCAGCTGTGGGAGTCAGATGCCAAGACAGTGCCTGATGATATTTTAAATGTATTTGTTCAGGCCAAGAGGACTGGTCAATGGTTGAAAGCTTACCACAAGTGTGTGAACGATGGAAGGTAGTTAGGATAAGGGACCAGTATGACAGTAGTAGTTGGAAATGATCACTCTAGACAAGAACTGAGTGTTGGAAAGTAGATATAGGGATATACATAATAACCTTTCAGTATCTGTATTGCAAACCATTATGCCCAAAAGGAGAGAGAGAGAGAGAGAGAGAGAGAGAGAGAGAGAGAGAGAGAGAGAAGTGCCTACCATAGAGGCAGGGGGGAGGAGGGAAACTTGGAACACTAGTGGTGGAAATTGTATACTGGTCAAGGGATGGGTTTTGGAACATTATATGACTGAAAGTCAATCATGAACAACTTTGTAACTGTGTGTCTCACTGTGATTCCATTAAAAAAGTCTAAAAATTTTTAAGTTTGCTTGTTTGTTCAATGTTCAGGGTTTTTTGTTGAGATATAGTTAATAAGCAGCACTGTATAAATTTAAGGGAGGCCACATGTTGATTTGATTTATTGGTATATTGTACCATCTCTCCTCTCCTGTAAGATGGGCTACACTTGCTGAATGTAACGGTTGGTGTGTTCTCTTCTAAGTTTAGCTGATAAGACACTCAAATGGGTTAGGGAGAGAGGCCAAAGACCAGGGGTGCAGAATTTGCACAAGTAAACCTCTGAGTTTGATCCCAGGTGCCACCTAGTGCCCCCCCACTTCATACACACCCAATCCCCCTGCAAGCACTGACTGATGTAAGCCTGAAGGCACTAAAGCATCACTGGGTATAACCCTAGTGCCCCTCATCATTTGAGCTGGCCTTGGTGGGATCAATAGCACCACTGGATGCATTGGGAGGCCCCAGTGCCTTCTAGGGAGAGGGAGCTAGGAATGAGGGTTTCTCTGGTCAGCCATGGGAAAGGACAGTCTGCGGCAGCGAGGCTGACTCTCCCCCACTCCATCCAGTCCCTGCCCTTAACCGGTAGTGGATGGAGCCTGAGCCTGACATAGAGTAGGGACCTTGATGCCGTCCCTCTGGCATGAGGAAATGAAATGCCAGCATTGCTTTGGAGTGTCCCACATGATGAAGGGTGGGGGGCAGGTGCCCTGTCTGGATCGGGAAGCAGCAGAGACAAGAGGATCGTTTCAGAGTTGCTGGAGCTTTAGGAACAGGCTGTGTCCTGAGTCACTGGGCTCAAGGTGTCCACCACACTGGGGCCAAGGGAGACCCACCGAAAGGATTTCTCCGTGACCCCAAGTCACTCGGGGGCTTCTAGCCCCACCCTCTCATTTTACAGCCAAGGAAACTGTGGCTCATCCCACCTAAAGATTGGCCTCAAGATATCAGGGAGGGGGAGGGGCAGCCAGATGTCTGAATCTGATTCTATTTTTTATGCCTCATTCCCCGAATTACCCATCTACCCATCTTCTTGTGTGATTGCACCCCTCCCCCGACCCTCCCTGTGTCTCCCCTGTAAAACCCAGGCCATGTCACCAACTGTCACAGTCTAAAATATTCACCCCTCCACCCCAGTGAACTTTTCCATGTTTGCAAAACTCTTGCATCGAGGCCATGCTTTCCCCGAATCCGAATTATATGTTTTCAAGAGCAGCTCTTGTAAAACATGCAATTTGGAAGAGCACATTGGTCATGAGCTTAGACAATTACTCCCTATCCAATTAGCAAAGTACAACTTGGCTCCAGGGTAAGGATTCTTAAAACTTCACACAAACCTGCACAAGCAACCTCATTGAAAATGAAGAATGAGCCAAGCGCACCCCGGCCCTCGCAGGCTCAGTGGTGCAGGCTCTCCGAGGTAACTGCACTGTATCTCTTTCCCAGTTGGCTTTCCCTGGGGCCTCCAATTTCCTGGAACCCGGTGCAGAAACGCAGAGGCTGCCGGAGCCCCAGCTGGTTCCTGCCGGCCCGAGTCTCAGATTCCAACCTCAGCATCCTGCTAGTGGGGCCCTCTTTGGCATACAACCCAGCCAGGAGCTTTCAGCAAGTAAAATGAAGTCCTCGGAGGATGGCCTTGGGGCACCCTGGGGTAAGATGGTGGGACATGGTGGCCAGGGACAAGATGTTAATAATCTGAACCTGTCCAGGAATGAGCTGAACAGAGTTGGCAGAAGAAAGGGGACACAGCCTGCTCCTTGGTTTTATGCAGCCCCAGGCGCTGCAAATCAAGATCCTGCATCCCTGGACAGATCGTGTACACCCGACCCCCTCCCCCACCAGAGGCCAAGGGTGTGTCCTGTGCTTTAGATGTAACCGCAGAGGTTATTATCAGAATGTCAGTGTGGGGATCGGACCGCTTGATTGGGGGAGGGGGGTGTTAATGGTTTTTTTTTTTTTCTTTTTGGGTCACACCCGGCAATGCACAGGGGTCACTCCTGGCTCTGCACTCAGGAATTACCCCTGGCAGTGCTCAGGGGACCATATGGGATGCTGGGAATCGAACCCGGGTCGGCCGCGTGCAAGGCAAACGCCCTACCCGCTGTGCTATCACTCCAGGCCCCAGGGGGGTGTTAATGTTGTAGGGGCTACGACTCAATGTCCAGGAATCCAAGAATTCTGTTGACATCAGAATTCTCTGCAGCTCCTTCTTGGACCTGGATTCTTCCCCTGATGTTGCTGAGTGCGATGAAACCCAACGGACTTCACACACACCCCCATCCACCCAGCCAGTAACGAGATGTGAGCTGTAGCACTGCTGTAGGAAGAGGGGGGCAGGAAGGACACTGGAGGTGTTGTACCTGTGTGTCGGACCAAACCAGACCCGAAGAGCCAATGTGAGAGCCTCATGGTCTCAATAACTGATGTTCCGGCCCGGACTCTCTTCCAGCTCTGGGCTGGGCCAGTGGTTCTCTCCCAGGGAGCATGGGAGGAACAGCAGCATCTGGTTTTTGTTTGTTTGTTTTTGCTTTTTGGGTCACATCCTTCGATGAACAGGGGTTATTCCTGGCTCATGCACTCAGGAATTACTCCTGGCGGTGCTTGGGAAACCATATAGGATGCTGGGAATCGAACCCGGGTCGGCCGCGTGCAAGGCAAACGCCCTCCCCACTGTGTTATTGCTCTGGCCCCAGCAGCAGCATCTGGAGCCCACCTTCAGAGCTCCTGCTGCATCCAATCTGGGGTGCCAGACCTGGGTATCCCTAGGTGATCCTGGGGTGCGGGACACACCCAGTAATGCTCAGGGGCCACACCTGGCAGTGCTGGAGGAGTGGCATAGGAGGTGCTGAAATTGGAGTCACACCCGCATGCAGGGCAAGTGCCTTAGCTCTCTAGCATCCCCAGGGGATACTAATGGCAGCCAAACTGAGGACCTGGAGCCTGGTTTCCTTCAGGATCCTGGGCCTTCCAGGTGCCTGGACCATGAGACATGAGGCTGAGCAGCATGGAGCAGGCACAGAACCATATATATATCATCATCATCATCATCATCATCATCATCATCATCCCATTGATCGTTGAATTTCTTGAGCGGTTTCAGTAATGGCTCCATTCATCCTAGCCCTGAGATTTTAGCAGCCTCTCTCTACTCGTCCTTCCCAACGATGCCACATTGGAGGCTCTTTCAGGGTCAGGGGAATGAGACCCATCATTGTTACTGGTTTTGGCATATGAATACGCCATGGGGAGTTTGCGAGACTCTCCCATGTGGGCAGAAAACTCTCGGTAGCTTGCCAGGTTCTCCCTGAGGGAGATGACGCGTGGCCACTTTGTGGCTGTATGCTTCCGGGAGCCTGGTTTTAAGTCTCTGGATGTTGGTCATTAGTGGGATTACACGGCACCGGCACCGGGGCAGTCCCTGGGTGTGACCGCCTAGCTACTAGAAAATGGGAAATCTGGGCGGAAGAGGCCCAGTTCCGATCCGAGCAGGCTTGGAGGTCTCAGCCCCGGGTCCCACACACCTGGGTTCCTCTGCC
Organism: Sorex araneus; assembly: GCF_027595985.1. Classification (NCBI taxonomy): domain Eukaryota; kingdom Metazoa; phylum Chordata; class Mammalia; order Eulipotyphla; family Soricidae; genus Sorex; species Sorex araneus. Next base: position 345,142,994 of record NC_073313.1, on the reverse strand, counting down.
AGTACCTTCATGCATGAGGCTTGTCCAAATGTGTGGAGAGGGGCCTTAAACATGGGGCTGGAATGATAGCACAGCGGGTAGGGCATTTGCCTTGCACACAGCCGACCCGGGTTTGATTCCCAGCATCCCATATGGTCTCCTGAGCACCACCAGGAGTAATTCCTGAATGCATGAGCCAGGAGTAACCCCTGTGCATCGTCGGGTGTGACCCAAAAAGCAAAAAATAAACCCAAACTTCATATATATATATATATATATATATATGTAAAAAAAAAGTATTCCCCTCTAAGATTGGTTGCCTCCTTCTCAAAACCCCATCAAATGTGGTGCGGTACTCTTGGAGCATGGGTTGTGTAATGTATGAGTTGTGACATTTGTGGCCGCGCAGTCCAGGAAAAGTTTCACTTGTGGGTGAGGCTAGGTAGGCCTGAGCATGTAGAGAGTGGCCATGAGTATGGCGGCAGTTGAGTTCTGGAGGTTTTCGGCTGCCAGGGCTGGGTCCCTTGGGGTGGGGCGCGGTCTTCACACACTTTTCTAAGGAGACTCTTTGTATCATTTTTAGCAGATTATTCATAATAAACAATACAAAATAAATTAGTTAGGTTCTGCTTTGGGGGCAGGCTTTGGGGGTGGGTGGGATGGAAACATTTAAAATATGGTGTTGGGAAGGTATAATGGTGGTGGGATTGGTGTTGGAATATAAAGTGTAATCAATTACTGTGAACAACTTTATAAAAATAAAATTAAATTAAAATAAAGCAAAAAATGCCACAAGGCTATTAGTACCCTGAACCAAGAAAATTAAAACAACAAACCAAAACCAATAACAATAAAAAAAAAAATAGCCAAGAAGGCCAGCCCCTGGGGATGCGTGCTTGGATCCAAGGAGAGAGCCCTGACCCCTCAGGGGGAGCAGGGAGGCAGAAGGGAGAGCACACATGGGAAACGTGTAGTCCACAAGAGGTGTGGACAATTAGTCACTGCATTTCCTGATGGCTCCCACCTTTTGGAGTGCTGTGCCAAGCCTCATTTTACAGATGATGAAACCAGCCTGTAGAGGGTGAGTGAGTAACTTGCCCAAGGTCACCCAGTGGGTCAGAGAGGAGGCAGGGATTGGCACTCACGCAGACGGCATTCAGGGCTTAGCCCTCAGTTTTTCACCTACCGCCTTCCTGCATTCTCCGTGTTTGGTTTCTCGCTGCCTTTCTGCCCATCTTGCCCCACCCCCACCCAGTGGACTCTGTGGCAAGTGTGTATGGGTTCTACAAGCACATCTGGAGGGTATGTGGAGGAGAGAGGAGGGTCAGGGGCTGCACCCTCAAGGTAGGAAAAATGTGGTCCTCGGACGTGGGGCACTTCACAGGGGCTCATCCAGGATTCAGGGGTGTGCAGATTTGGCACCACACCCTCTGCCTTCTGTGCCATGCCATTCTCAAACATTTCCAAACTCCGATGAAAACTGGTGTCTACCTGACGCTCCCTTTCACTCCTGGGTGACATGAGCTGCTTTTCCTGTTTAGGACCCGTTGATGTCTGGGACTCAGGGAGGCTGTCCTCGCCCTGGACTCATTTCCCGCTGCTTGGTAGTCTAGCCGAGCAGTTGGTTTAGTCCTTGTGCTACTCATGAGCTTGTGTTGGTTTGGTTTTGTTTGGGGGCCAAACCTGGTGGTGGTCAGGGTTTATTCCTGCCTCTGTGCTCAAGGATCACTCCTGGCAGTGCTTGAGGGACCATCGGCAGTGCCAGGATCCAACCCGGATCAACCACAGGCAAGGCAAGTAAGTGCCTTTCCCCACTGTGCACTAAGTCTCAGGCCTGAAGAGTTACTTTTAAACCTTCTGTTTTTGCTGTAAACACTAAGGACCATGGCCTTTGTTTTTATTTAAAGCTCTGCCTAGATCTGCTCATTTGCATAAAGAGGAAGTGTGTGGGGGTGTTTACCCATATGCCAGCCCAGTGCTCCAGGGCTCGGGGCTCCCCTCAAGGGCATCAGGGAGTGACTGTCTTGCAGAGACAAGCCTTTCCTTTCTTTGGCACTTTCAACCCCCCAGTACGTTTCCCATTGGCCCTTCTCACTGGTCCAGCGCCTTTATAAAGGACTCCCTTTAGGGGCTGGAGCAATAACACAGCGGGTAGAGCGTTTGCCTTGCACGCAGCCAACCTGGGTTCAATTCCCATTATCCCATAGGGTCCCCTGAGTAATTCCTGAGTGCAGAGCCAGGAGTAACCCCTGTGCAACTCCAGGTGTGACCCAAAAAGCCAAAAAAAAAAAAAAGGACTCCCTTTAGAAAGCCCTTGCAGGGCCAGAGCGATAGCACAGCGGGTAGGGTGTTTGCCTTGCACTCGGCCGACCCGGGTTCAATCCCCGGCATCCCATATGGTCCCCCAAGCACCGTCAGGAGTAATTCCTGAGTGCAAAGCCAGGAGTAACCCCTGAGCATCGCTGGTTGTGACCCAAAAAAGCAAAAAAAAAAAGCCCTTGCAAAGCGCATGAGCACTGGCCCCTGGGTGGTCACTCACCCTTTAGCCTACCCCCTAGAGAGGCTGCAACTTCAGCCCCAGGAGCTCTGCAATCTGATTCTGGAGAGACCCTGCCTCCTGCTCAGTGTGTCTGTGAGGAAGAGGCGGGTGAGAGTCAGCACCCTCTCTCCTGAGCCTCCACCCTCTGAATGACCTCTCAGAGATCCTACATCCAGAAACTTCCATCTGGCCACTCAGTGTCCTGTCCACCATAAGAATTTGAAGGAGGGTTCAAACATTCCATCCATAACACTGAAGACACTTCTTGTGACCCAATGGGACTTTGTGATATCCCCCCAAACATCCTCCATTGCCCCTTTCCTCCCAACTGGGTGGTCCTGGAAGACCTCCTTTCTCTTTCTTGCCCCAGGGCCTTTGCACAGGGCCTCCTCCTGCCAGCGCCCTTTTTGCTGTTCTCTGTCTGCACTGGTGACTCATTCTAACCCTCCGGGCTCTTTAGCTCAGATGCTGCCTCCTTGCGTGACCTGCCCTCCTTGTTCTGTCCAGCTGGTTTTACCCACACAGACATGTTAAGCTGATTGTTCTCCCTTTACTTGTACTTGTCATAATTTGAATTTTCTTCTTTTTCTTCTTATTCATTTTTTTATGCCCGCCCCCCACCCCCAACCCATGCTAAACTCAAAGATCCTTGAAGGCAGAGACAAGTCTGTCTCCTTCAGCACTGAATCCTCAGGCCTCAAGCAGTGGCCACCACAAGGTCAGGGCTAAGCGATGAACAAGTAGGGAAAAGGCTTGTTACGAGGGTACCTACCACTATGACCGTTCTGTGAAGGTTGCTTTTAGCATCATTCTCAGGGCCTCGTCTGATTTCGTTCAACTTCTGTAGTGATTTCCAGGGTCCATGACTGTGCTAACAATTAGTGAAATCACTTGGTTCTTTCCTGGGGACTTTCTTTTCCCGCCTGCACACCCTCAGCGCTAAGCTGGTGGAGGAAGTGTGACCTCCAGGTTGCCATGGTGATTGCTAACGGGGAGCCAGAGGGGGATGGCAGTCTTGGGCAGTGAGCATGGACTGACTTCCTGTCCATGGCAGTGGACAGGGCAGCTGTAGGGTAAGAATGAACCTCGACCATGCCCTTTGGTGGAGCGAGGGTACTGCGTGCTCTGGCAGGCGCTACAGCTGTGTGTGTGTGATTTTCTGCCAAACAAGAGCTCTCCACTGGGCTTGTGACTGGAGAGCAGGGACCAGGTCACTTGACAGTGACCTCACCACCAGCAGGAGGGCCACGGCAGACTCCCACACCAAAGGCTTGCAACCCTTCTTGATTTTATAATTAAAGCTTTATTTGAACACGGCCATAATCATTTATTACGTCTTGCCTCTGGCTTCTTGGTGCCTGCAGAGGCAGAGTCCAGGTGGAAAGAGAGACGACAATATCTTTCTTGTGCTTTAAGGAAAAAGCTCACCCTCCCCTCTCTCCCCCCCTCCCCCACACACAACCTCCACCCCTCCTATGATTGTGTGCGGAAGGGAGGGGCAGAGAGGGATTGCATTTCCTTTTTGGACATTCATTGGCTGCTATGACTCCTAGCCTGAGTCTGACGCCTTATCGCAGTCCCTCCTCACCACAGCGCCACTGCACCTTTCATCTGCTTCAGCAAGAGTGACAGCTGCATGCACCAGGCTGACGCATAGAGATCCCAGAGGACGTGGCTCAGCACAGACACTCGCCTCGCATGCTTGTGGTTCCATCCGTGGCACCACGATGAAAACTAAAGAAACAAGCCAAGGACAGAAGCAACCCAAATGTCAGATATTTACAGCAGGAATCTATTTCTCGATCTTCTGGTGTTTGGGTGATCAGGATCAAGGGGTGCAGAGCTGTTCTGGGTGTGTGGAGTCTGTTTGGGGTTTATGAATAGCTTCTTTTTCCCGCCCCGCCTCCCCCCCTCTATGGTGCCCCCACAAGAGAGAAGCTTTTGGGGACTCTTTGTTTTTGCTTTGGGAGACACACACAGCAGTGCTCCGGGCTTATTCCTGGCTCTGTGCTCAGGGATCAGCCTTGATGGGGCTTAGGAGACCACATGGCATGCTGGGGATTGAACCTGGTTCAACCATGTGCAAGGCAAACTCCTTAACCCCTGTGCTATCTTTCCAGCCCTTTGGGTTTCTTTAATGCCTTTGGTGAGGAGTCCCCTGGCCTGACTGAGGACAGCACCTCTGAGGACTTCTCTCACCAGTTAGGATTTCAACACAGGAATTAGGGTGACTGAAACATTCTCTGCCAAGACCCAGTGAGTGACTGTTTTATGAACTGCGGCAAAAACTATGCAGTCTTGTCTGCACTTTAGATCCAGCTAGATGTTCTACATTTTGTCTGGTTCCCTAATCTTAACACCCTTCAGATCATAAGATTCTTAAGTGGAAAAACCGTCATTTCACCCCCAGCTTAATCGCCTTCGCTTAAAACATCAGCACAGGTGTGAGCAGCTACAGGCATGTCACTCTTGAAAGGTGGAGCTGAAACTCTGGGTCCCCCATGGAAGACTGGAGGTGGGGAGGAGGACTCTGTGCCTCCACTGGAAAATGCATTCAGCCTGGGACTGGAGTGATAGTAAGTGAGTAAGGCGCCTGCTTACATGTGGCAGATCCAGTTTTGGTCCCCAGCATCCCATTCGGTGCCCTGAGCATCACCAGGAGTAGTTCCTTAGTGCAGAGCCAAGAGTAACCCCTGAGCATCACGGGTGTGACCCGAAAAGCCAGAGAACAAAGAAAAATGTGTCCAGTCTGCCAGAACTGTGTTTCTGTGTGTGTGTGTGTGTGTGTGTGTGTGAATGAATCTATGTGTGTATTTGTGTAAGTCTCTGTGTGGGTGCACAAGATTATCTCTGTGTGTCTGTATATCTCTGCATGTGAGTTTGTCTCTATTTGTGAGTGTGTGTCTGTGTGTGTCTGTATGAGTGTGTATGTCTCGGTGTATGTCTCTGTGCTCTGTGAGTGTATCGTGTGAGTGTGTCGTGTGTATGTCTCTCTGAGAGTGTGTGACTCTGTGTACGTGACAGAAATGTCATCATATTTTTTCAAACCCATCCCTTATCATTATTTCTGTCAGTTATAGACAATTATTGATCATAATAGACATGCTGTTGAGGTGAGTGGTCTTAACATTTCTGTAGTAAAGTGTGGGTTGTTTTTTTTTTTTGACATTTGATAGATTATGCCATGTTTCTTGCTTTTGTTGGTTTTTATCAGCAAAACATATTTTCTTGGAATTTTAGCTTGCATTTTTTTTTTCTGGAGAGGCCCACACCTGGCAGCTGCTTACCTGAGTCTGGAAAGTACAGTGCGAAGTGAAGTCCTTCAGAAGGAGACTGAGAGAAACAGAATGATCTCTCTCAGATGGGGGATGAAAAGAAGCACAGCAAGGGAATAACAAATGGCCAAAGGCAACAGAACCTGAGAACTGGTCCACAGAACCCAGTGGACCAAGTTGAGCCGGGCGGGGACCTGTAGAAGGTCTGGCTAAAGACCCTGAGACACTAGTGGAAGGAAGTGGACACTGATGAAAGGAAGTGGACACTGGTGGTGGGTGTGATGTTGAAACATTGCATGCATGAAACCCTATGGTTTTATAAACCACGATGCCTCAAATAAAATAATAATAATAATAATAATTTTAAAAGAAAGGCGCTATATTTTGAGGAAAAGGGCCACAAGTTCCTTGGGTCAGACCTAGACAGGCCACTGGCACATGGAGAAGTTTTTTATTTTATTTTATTTTATTTATTTTATTGATTGACTGTGAGACATGGTTACAAGCTTTCATGTCTGAATTACAATCACACAATGATCAAACACCCATCCCTCCACCAGTGCACATTCCCCACCACCAATATCCCCACTATAGCCCCACCTTTCCTACCCTCCCACTGCCTCCATGGCAGACAATATTCCCCATATTCTCTCTCTACTTTTGGGCATTATTGTTTACAATGCAGATACCGAGAGGTTATTATGTTTGGTCCTTTATCTACTTTCAGCACACATCTCCCATCCCAACCGATTCCTCCAGTCATCATTTTCTTAGTGATCCCTGTGATCCCTTCTCTATTCCAGCTGTCCTATGGGTTTTTTTTTTCTTTTTGGGTCACACCTGGCGATGCACAGGGGTTACTCCTGGCTTTGCACTCAGGAATTACTCCTATCGGTGCTCAGGGGACCATATGGGATGCTGGGATTCGAACCCGGGTTGGCCTCGTGCAAGGCAAACGCCCTACCCGCTATGCTATCGCTCCAGCCCCATCCAGCTGTCCTATGGAGAAGCTTCTTGCACAGGATGGGGAAAGAGTCCCTGCAGGCAGCTGTGTGTCACTGCCCTGCAAAGCCATCAGGTCCTTTCTGTCCTGCACTGCCCTCCTGCTTCCTGGGTCCATGGGGGACTTCAAACACGCAATCCAGAAGTGCTTTAGAGCACTTGCATTCCAGTGGCTATGCCTAGCTGCAAGGGAAGCAGGGATACAGAGTATCCTGGAAGTGCCCTAAAGTTTGGGGATGGTGGAAGGCTGGAACAGACCCCAGTGTGCTCATTCTGGTCCTGCCCAAAGCAGATGCTAAAGAGGAACTCACTGTACGTGGGATTTCTCAAGGCAACACCAGTGATGTCTGACGGGAGCTGAGGGAGGTGGACAGACTGAGGTGTGAGGCAGACCTCAGCTCTGGTGAGGGGAATGCAGTGGAGGAAGCCGGGAGATCAACTGTCATAGCTGACAGTGCCATGCAGTTTGGAGAGCGCACTAGGCTCGCCCTGGAGTATGTCTGCCCTCTCAGCCGGCAGGCGTGTGGCATCTGGAAGACGGAAGATGGCAGCAGCCGGACTCTTCCTGCAGAGGTCTGAGGGGCACGCACACTTGACCTGAGTCCACATAATTTCGGGCAAGTGGTTTGACCCCTAATGCACCCCAGTTTCTCATCTATCCAGCGTTTCTCGATCTTTCACGGACCCTCACCACTTTCTAACTTGTTTCTTCCTATGCTCCTCCCTACCTGGTCCTATTGGTTGGGGGGGCGGGGTAGGAGGGAGGGGGGATCCCTAGTCTCCAGCCACGCCCTGCTCCCTTATGTGACTTTTCACCTGTTTCTTCTTTGGAATATCCTGTGGATCTGAGGGCTCCAACTGGGAAACAAAGAGGAGAGTGAGAACTCTGTCAGGGTGAGTGTGAGGACCGAAGACGAGCACTCCCTGTGCCGCCAGTGGTGGCCCCGTTGGTGACCGCTGCTGTTGGTATTAAGGAAGGGCTTCACGACACTGGACGGACAGAGTTGTGAGTTTGAAAGATTTTAACTTCCCTGAGCCGCCCTGCAGATGCTCGCTGTAGTATCCGGGAATATTGGCAGCACTTTCAAAAAAATGTATTTCTTCCCCCTCCTGCCCCCTCCTCCCTCCTCCTTCTGAACATGACTTACCAAAAAGGGTCATGTGTCTAGCGGCAGAAAAAAAATAAGAACTAGAAATAGAGGTCTCCGGCCTGGAAGAGGCAACAGAGGAAACGGGGGTGGGGAGGTTAATTCAGGTCAGCAAACCAGAGCTCTGGACATCTGGACAACCAAGTGTCCAACTCCATGGCTCTGTGGCTCCCTGGCTCCACAGTTTCCAGCAGCATCTTGGTCACCCAGCGGGCACCTCCCACCTCAGTCCACACAGGAGGCTCACATATTTCTGAGGAACTGTTTCTCTTTCCCAACTGCTGACTAGGGTGCTGGAGCAATAGCACAGTGGGTAGCACATTTGCCTTGCACGCGGCCGACCTGGGTTTGACTCTATATGGTCCCCCGAGCACTGCCAGGAGTAATTCCTGAGTGCATGAGCCAGGAGTAACCCCTGTGCATCACCGGGTGTGACCCAAAAAGAAAAAAAAAAATCCCAACTGCTGATTAGTAATAGACATTTCAAATAAAAAGTCTTTCACAAAACAAACTTTCAGTTTGAATGAATTGCTTGAGCACCTGGCCCAGTCCTGGGGATTTAACCCTGAGGAAAGAATCAAAGTGAGGAAAAAAAAAAAAGAAAGAAAAAAAGAAGAAAGAAGAGAAAAAGAGAGCACCAGGAAAGAAAAGAGTGTAACAAACCCAATATCAGTGACTTGAGAAGGGAGGAAGAGTCCTAAATTGTGGGCAGTTGAGACAAAGGGAAAAGAGATTAGTCACCCAGGGTGTGGCTAGGGTGAGGTCTGGCTGGATTAGGGCTAGGAGGAAGTACTTTTAGAGCTAGAGAGAGGAGGCAAGGTTTCTGTTGGGGAGGAGGGGTCATCCCAAAAGGAGGTTTTGCAGGGGATAGTCAGATGGGTCCACAGTTGGAAGTTTTCCACAGGTAGGAGCTGGGGGCGTGGCGGGGGTGGGTGGGAGGGAGGAAGGGGAGGAAGCAATTAGAATAGAGAAGGGACCAGTATGACAATAGTTGTTGAAAATTATCACTCTGGGCAAGAACTGAGTGTTGAAAGTAGGTAAAGGGATATACATGATAACCTTTCAGTACCTGTATTGCAAACCACAATGCCTAAAAGAGGGGGGAAAGAGACAGAGACAGAGAGACAGAGAGAAGAAAAGTGCCTGCCACAGAGGCAGATAGGAGGGGTAAGGGGAGAGGAAAAATTGAGACATTGGTGCTGGGAAATGTACACTGGTGAAGGGACGGGTGTTGGAACACTGAATGGCTGAAGCCCAATCATGAACAACTTTGTAACTGTATTATCTCATGGCTATTCAATTAAAAAAAACTACTAAAAATTTTTTTTTAAAGAGGCTCTCAATTTCTGGAGAAGAAAATCAGGGTTTTCCTCCCAGTATTATTCCTCAGCAGCAGTCAAGTTCTTAGATCCCCAGGTTTTAGGAAGTTATCTTCTGGAACCCCAAATTCTTGCCTTGCTGTCCTTTGTTGGCTGAGGCCTCAGCAATTTGGGGAGCACATGTGCCTCAGTTTGCAGGAGAAGGTGGGTGGGGCTACTTGAGGGAAACCTAAGGAACAGGGGAGGTGGCTCAAGGGGTAAAACACAGGCCCAGCAATGAAAGCTCGTGACTCTATCCCTGAGTTCATCCCTGCTCCACATGCCTCCTCCCTCCCCAGCACTGCTGTGTGCAGCCCTAGTGGCCCCCAGCAGCATCAGGTATGGCCCAATGACCCCAAACACTGCTAGGTATTAATCCCAGTAAAAAGCATTTAGCAGAGATGCTTCCAGACCCTGCACCAGGCTGAATCGCCTGAGGCATCCTGGAGCAGGTCAGGTGAGTCCAGCACCAACCCAAACAGAGCCCTGGCAGTCAAAACCTCCACACACCACAAACGCCACCATGAGCACAGTGGGACTCCACTATTCGGGATGAGCTCATCCAGAAATTAATCTGTTGGAGAACTCAGGTATGCAGGTTTTGTGACTGAAAGCTCCAGGCTTTCATGGAGTTGGGGATGGTATATCTCCCCCATCTCCTTATGCTTCCGGAAGCCTTGGCAGTTACATCCATGAACTGCCTATAGTGCCAAGTAAGCTCATTAAATGGCCATGATCCAGAGACTCGTAGATAAATCTTGAAAGAGGTCAACAAGTTGCAGAGGTGCTTCTGCACCCTGACACCAGGCTGAGTCATGCAGGGCAATCAAAGTCATCACCATACAGTTAAAAATTTAAATCCATCTGTATTACCCCATTCAAAATTTTGAAATTCCTGGTGTGCATGGCCACATTAGCAGCCATATGACATCTCAAACTCTACATCACTGACAAAACAGGAGTAATGCACCACATTGGATGGGATGTAAAGTAGAAGACAACAAATCTTGATTAACAAAATATAAACACACAAGGCTTAACCTGTAACAATATGTCAGTAATCTCTTATACAAGGGCTTAATAGCTCCGTGGTGAGATACAACAATCTTCTTAACTTTCTTGTAAGGAAACATTTTTTGATCATTGTTAGAAAATTATTTATAATAAGAGATATAAAATAAGTTATTGAGGGCCTGCTATGGGTGCAGCTTGAGGGGTGGTTGGTAAAATTGGACATGATGGTGTTGGGATGATGCAATGGCGGTGAGATTGGCGTTGGAATATTGAATGTAACAAATCATCATGAAAATTTTTTTTAAAAACTTAATAAAACATAAATTAGAAAATTAAAAATAAATAAATAAATGTAGCATGTCGCACTGTCATAGTACTGTTGTCCTGTTGTTTATTGATTTGTTCAAGTGAACACCAGTAACGTCTCCATTGTGAGACTTGTAATAAATAAATAACTAATAAAAATAAATTAAAAATGACTCAGCAATGAATCCCAGAAGACAGCAGCTTACTGGAGATTTCTTCAGACCCTGTGCTGAGCCAATTTCACCAGGGCAGCTCAGATGGAGCAGGCATTTTCTCTCTGCTAACTCCAAATGAACTCTGGGTGGCCACAACCGTCCAGAAGAAAATCCCAGGTATGCGGGACCAGGGAATGAAAATTCCAGGCCACATAACATGGGGACAGTTTGTCCCTTCCTGTCTCCCCACTCCTTAGGGATCCTGACTGTCACGCTCATGAACTGCCTCCAGGTGCCTGATAAGCGTGTCAACAGCCTTGATCCAGAGACTCACAAATGAATCTCAGCATGGATTAGCTCCCTACAGAGATGTCTCCAGACCCCAATTATTTACAATTTTAGAATTCCAGGAGCACACAGCCACTTTCACGGCCACAAGGCCTCTCATGATATTTATAACAAGCAACAGAAAATAAATTATCTAGCATGTGCCTGTGGCAGATAGGTTTAAGTGGTGGTGGGAAAATTCAAAATAATAGTGATGAAAAGGTGTAATGGTGGTGGGATTGGTGTTGAAATATTGAATGCAATCAATTAATGTGAACACTGCAGCACTGCACTGTCGTAGCACTGTCATCCCGTTGTTCATTGATTTGCTCAAGCAGGCACCAGGAACGTCTCCATTGTGAGACTTGTTGTTACTATTTTTGGCATATCGAATAGGCCACGGGGAGCTTGCCAGGATCTGCCTTAATGGGCGGGATACTCTCAGTAGCTTGCCAGGCTCTCTGAGAGGGGTGGAGGAATTGAACTGGGTTGGCTGCATGCAAAGCAAATGCCCTACCCACTGTGCTACCACTCCATAATGTGAACAACCTTATGAAAATAAAATAAAAAAATTTAAAAAGTAAATTAGTACTTACAGGGCCCAGAAGATGACTCAGTGGACTGAGTCCTATGATTTATATGCAAGAGCCCCGGGTTCAATACCCAGAACTGCATAGTCCTGAAACACCACTATGTCACCCCCCACCCCTCAACCTCAACCACCTCTACCACACACACAAACACACACACCGAAATTTTCAGACTGTCCCTAGGTTTGAATTCTCACTTTGATCAGCTAACAAACTCTTCAGGGAAAATTTTTTAAAAGTGGGAACTCAAGGACTGAGGAGGAGGAGGAAAATCCATGGGTCCTGGACCACCCTCAGAAAGCAGGGCCCAGGTTGGGCAAGGGTCTCAGCAGGAGCCCGTGTGGCCATGGGTCGGAAAATGCCCTGGAATAACAGGGCTCATGTTTGGTCCCATATGTCAGAGCAGGCTTGACTTGGTTTGAGACTGTGCACAGCCATGAGCACATAGGGGTCTCACTGAAGGAATTGGGAAGCCAGGTGCTCAGTGGGGCCCTGGATGAGAGCCGGGGAGAAGCAGGGTTTGGGTAGTAAAGCAGGTAAGGCACCTGCCTTGCACGTGGCCAACCTGGATTCTATCTCTAGCACCCCACATGGTCCTCCAAACCCCACTAGAAGTGACCCTGAGCCAGGTGTGGCCTAAACTTCCTCCTGCAGAAACAAATCAGGGTTTAGACTTCCTGATTCCCCTTCACCTCCGCAGCTGCTCACCCCTCTGACCAGAGGGCAGGCCACACTCTCCAAGGGGACATTCCTTGGAAAGGTCATGAGTCCCCCCATGGGAGCACACTGGGCAACTCCTGTCCCCAGGCAGGTGGTGAGGTCACTTTCCAAGGAAGGCCACCACTTGGGAAGCTACAGTCCCAGGTCCCTCAACTGCTGGGTCTCTGAGCACCCTGTTTTCTAGACACACAGCCCTGGCCACTTCCCCTGTCCCAGCCATGACTGCTGGGCAGCTGAGGTCCCCCCTGAGAGTCCATGTGAACTGAGACAAGGCAGGCAGGGCAGGGCAGGGCAACACTTATTTCCTGTTCCAGCTAGCGATTGCTCCTGGTGTTTTCCCAAGCCAGCAGGTGTCATGATCTGGGTTCCTTGTGGAAGAGAACAGTGGAAAGGGTCTGGGCGGGGGGGGGGGGGAGGGTCGGTGCAGGGGGAACTGGGATCCTAGAAAAATTAAATAGATGAGTGTTGACTATCAATTATCCAAATCATCCTGGAACTAGAACATGGCGCCGGGAGAGTGGAGCAAAGCCATGGTATAAAATCAAGTGGGGGAGTTCGGTCAAGATGATGGTGGAGCAGTGGCAAGCATTGGCTCTCAGTGCTCTGAACAGCCAATGGGGGCCATAAAATACCTGTGTGAGTGACTGTGGGTGCCCTTTGGATATTCCCTCTCAGGGAGAGTGCCATTAAACGAAACCGGCTGGTAGACCACCCAGAGCACTGTCCCAGAATGGGATTTGTTTTTGTTGTTGTTGTTTTGTTTTTTTCTTTTTCTTTTTTTTGCTTTTTGGGTCACACCCGGCGATGCACAGGGGTCACTCCTGGCTCTGCACTCAGGAATTACTCCTGGCGGTGCTCAGGGGACCATATGGGATGCTGGGAATCGAACCTAGGTCAGCCGTGTGCAAGGCAAAAGCCCTACCCGCTGTGCTATCGCTCCAGCCCCCCCACCCCCAGAATGGGATTTGTGAGGATAGCAAAGACCCAACTGTCAACTCTCAGAGCTACGGCAGCTTTTGGCACTATGGGTGGCGGCAGAGTTTTAATGTGTCGGAATAGGGCTCTTTGGATCCTACTTGGAAACACAGTGGAGCATGGGTCCCATAATTGAGTGGGTGCCCCCGGTTTCCACCACAGGGCCCCGGCAATTTGCCTTAGGCAAGGCGGCCCTGCCTCCATTTCCTCCCCAGACCAACCAGCACTGCCTGCAGCATACTATGGAGGAAAATCTCCCTGAGCACCAACTTTCTGGAGACCCAGGGTAGGGCTGTGTCAAGGTTCTGCTGGGCTGGTGGCTACAGCCCACCCAGAGCACCCAATCCATGAACATTAGCAGTCCTGACCTCAGTCCTGGCCTCTGTTGGGGCCGCTGCTGCCATCACCACTAGGGTCCAGGGGGCATGACATTGCCAGCAGGTCAACCTGGACCCTTGGGGAGAGTGCATCAGCAACCTGATGGTGCCTTCAGCCTTCCTGATACCCCCCAAATCGCCTTAGTGCCTCCGGCCAGACTCCAACAACTCAGGACCAAGTTTTCCAAGAAATTAAACCGCCAAAAGTTAGATATGTGGTAGCCACAACCACAAACCACCTCCAACTCAGCTATACAAGCTCCTTTATCAGCCTTGCTTCAGAGACCCATAAATAAACCCCGAAAGAAATCAAAAGTTGCAGTAGTTAATCACAGACCCACAAATGCTAAACAAACTGGGGTACATTGGAGGGAGGGGCGGGTTAGCTCAGTGCTCACCCAAACAGAGCCCTGGCAGTTGCTTACTCCCACCATCCAAAATTGCCGCCATTTCCCCAGCAAGACACCACCATCGTGGGACTGGCTCACCGAGATATTAATCTGCTGAAAATTTGGATATGTGGGCTTTGTGGCTGAAATCTCCAGACTTTCTGGGGTCAGAATGGGCTACCTCCCCGCACCTCCCTGTACTTCCAGAAACCCCAGTAGTCACGTCCACACACCAAAGCCACCACCCAGTTTTAAAAAGCTACTTTAGCTGTATCTTCCTGATAAAAAATACTGATCTCCAGGAACAAGCATGATGATTTTTTCATACCTCTTTTTCAAATCATAATTCACAAAAGAAGAGAGAGAGAAAAAAAAAAGAGAGGTGTCTGCCATAGAGGCAGGTGAGTGGTGGTGGGGGGGTGGTGGGAAAGAACCTGGGGACACTGGTGGCAGGAAATGTGCACTGGTGGAGGGATGTGTATTGGAACATTGTATGACTGAAACCAAATCACGAATAGCTTTGTGATGGTCTATCTCACAGTGATTCCATTAAATATAAATAAATAAAATCAAGTATGTGGGTGGGGATTTGGTACAAAGGGCTGAGCACATGCTTTG